>NW_028301150.1:4647500-5932500 GCF_049000335.1 Polistes dominula
AACGGGATTATTGAAGAAGTTAGTAGTAGTTCGTCGTCGATGGAGGACGATGAAGAACTCTGTTGTTGCGATAATAACACCAGCAGTACAACCAATAACAGTACAACCACCAGTACCAATAACATCATCATGAACGACGGCAGCAAGAATCATCATCGTTACCAACAATATTATAGGCATCATCCACGTCTTCATTGTTGTCATCAACGTAAAAACCTTGATGTCGCGAATACAACGAAGGATGAAAAAATGATTGAAGATTATAATCATTTTGAAGAGGATTATTGCACCGATACGTCATTATCGCATTGTTCTGAAGAACAACAACAGCCGTCATCTTGGGACATAGCAGATTTACGTTACCTTCATCGTCAACATCATTTACATTATAGTTATTGTCATCAACTTCAACATCAACAACACCGTCATTATCACCATCAGCATCCTCAAGATTGTCTACAATATCAACATCGTCCTCATTACAGGCATCATTATTATCATCATCCTCATCATAGTCATCATCATCATCCTCATCATCACCACCACCACCACCACCACCATCATCACCATCACCATCATAATCATCATCATCGTCATCATTGTCAATATCACCAACAACAGTATCATCAACAACAGGACCAACAACAACGACCTCATCTAAGTCCTCATCATCAACATCATCAGCAGCTAGATGACCTTCAACAACGTCTTCGGAAAGAACGAAGACGAGAAAATATAACTCATTCTTCTTCTTCTTCTACTTCTTCTTCTTCTTCTTCATCTTCTTCGACGACAACGACGATGACGACAACGATGACGACGACGACGACAACGACAATAACGACGACAACCAATACCAATGATAGCGACAGCAAGAGCACCGCTTCTTCTTCCATATCTTCGTCACCTATTATTCCTCTTGTCCGACCTGAAGATAGCAACACGTCTAGGAGTGTCACTGCCATTATGAGAGGATGCAAGATTCAACCGTACCTCGCGACATTACTCATCATCTCCTATACCCTCTTTGGTATAACAGGTTAGTGTCCAAATTTACAAGTTTTATTTTTATTTTCTTCTTTCTATATTTTGTATTTTTACATAATCTACGTACGACAATCTTCATTCGGCGACGTACGTAATTATATAAATACAACAATAAATCCAAATATTAATTTTCATAATAATATTCTATTAAAAATTATATAACAAATTAGAATTAGCTTTCTTCCAACCATAAAACATTACAAAATTAACCCGAAACCTCTCCGATTATCGCATATAACCACTTCTTTCTTTAATAATCATCCCAAAAAACCCTTCCTTTTTTTAGCAATAATAATTTCATGGTACACGCGACGAATTACGAGTCACGCGCGCGTGCGCTCTCTCTCACCTGTGTATGTATGTCAGGTGACAGAACGGGAGGTACCAAAAAAAAAAGGCAACAAAATTACCCAGGCACGCGTACGACCGATACCAGTTCTGGTATTTTTCGACTTTTATATTTAAACATAAAAAAAAAGACGAAAGGCGGGAGGTGAGATAGAGTCAGAAATAAAATCCCGTATACGCTTAATTTTTATTACTTTTTTTATTATTATTATTATTATTATTATTATTATTATTATTATTATCATTACTATTATTATTATTTTTATTCGTTATTCTTTCTGTAATTTTTTTTTTGTTGTGGGGTCACGCACGCCAAACGGCAGATTGTAAAATTGCAACAGGTGACAGATAGAGAACGCCGCGAAGCGCTCGATATATTTTAACTTTTTCGGGGGGCAGATGCAGGGTGCAGCAGTTTTCTGCTACACGAGAACGCTCTGTTGTACGTACGAAGAAGGATCCACCTCCCCCGCCCCCCTCACCGTCACCCTTACACCCATCACCACCTTCACCTCCACCTCTACTTTTATTTCTACCACCTCCTCGTCCGCGTGCACACATGTGTGTGTTTGTTGTACGCATACGCAGAAAGGATACGAGCACGTGTGCTGATTGTGAGTTGTATCCGATCAAAGTTGCTAAAAAAAAAAAAAAAAGAATTAGCTAATCATGACGAGAGAAATAGATAGAAAAAGAGAAAATGAGAGAGAGAGAGAAAAGAAAGGTAGGGGGAGAGGTTACATCGCAAATACCAAAACTGTGAGTCCATTACTCCCGATAAACTTGAAAATGGTGAAAAATTTTGTACCAAACGTTGCCACCCATTTTCTCCATTTCTTTACCTTTATTCTCTATCCTCCCCTCTTTCTACTCTACCAATAATAATGGGATAAATAATCTGCATCCATTAGTTTAAGTTGCGCTTTAATCACATCCAATATTTATTTATATATATATAAATAAAAGAGAAAAAAAATTATTATAATAATTTTTAATAATAAAAATTTATTATATATATATATATATATATATATATATATATATATATATATATATATAATATTAATTCATAATAATTTATAATAATAATAAAATATATAATATAAATAGAATATATATATAAATGGAAATTATTAATGTTTTATTTATTAGTTATTGTTTATTAGTTATTTATATTTATTAATTTCTCTTTTTTTCTCTTTCTTTCTTTCTCTCTCTCTCTCTCTCTCTCTCTCTTCCTTTTTGTTTAATTTATATAAAAATAATAATAATTGTGTGTCTATTTTTTTTTGTTACATTTACACTAAATACAGATGCCTGTTCGTCGCGGTCAACACCAAAGCCACGACCACCAACGCCGACACCTCGGCCAAATATTACATTCCACATGTATACGTGTCCTCCGGATTATGCGCAATGGTACTGCCTAAATGGTGCCACGTGTTTTACGGTCAAAATCGTCGATTCCCTCCTCTATAATTGCTTGTAAGTATTTTTTATTAATTTTTTAATTTTATATACATATTTAAATGGACCATGCAATTTTTCTTTTATCTAAAAATAAAATTCAAAACCAAAATCAAAAATTATTCACAAAGGGGTAGTCAATTGTAAAACTTTGATATTGTATATGACACAATATGAATATGTCATAATCATTTTATTTATTTTAATATAAAAAGTCTCAGAGAGAATAGTAATAATACTATAATGGGACAAATCAAAAGACAAAATTTTGGAACTTCTTCCCTATAAAGGAAATAATATGCCATGTAAAGATCAATATTTTTTCTTTTTATTCTCCCTTTTACGAGTTCGAGTTACTCTTCTTAACGAACACCTTTTCACACCTATTCTTTTTACTTGTTATCTCTAAAAGTCAACAATTCACGAATTTTGTCTTTTGTTTCTTCGAATGGGTTACACCAATCTATTCATTTTATTAACCATATCCCATGTTGCATGATTTTATTAATTTAAAAAGAACTAGTAATTTAACGTGATTAAATTATTAATTATAATTATTAGTTTATTATATTAAATTAATTTGTATTAAAATCAATAATTTCTACATAGTAATATGTACTGTATAATGTACCTTATATATATATATATAAGTAATTATTAATGTACTAACTTAGTACACTAAAGTTCTAACTTAAATATTAATATACTAAAGTACTAAATAATTACTATAATAATTAATAATAAATATTAATTCTAATAATATTTATTACTTATAATTATGTATATGTATATGTATATATATATATATATATATTTATATGTATATGTATATTTCATAAAACTTCCGATTTCACATAATCCGTGCGTCATCCCGATCACGAAGAACCAAACGACCCTGGCCACGATCTATTAGTTTTCTCATTACAGAAACCACAAACCTACATACTATTATCTATTAAGAGAAAAATACATACAACATTTAACAGTCTATCTATACATATATATATATATTTGTCCACGTATATATGTACAATATATATTTAACAGTCGCGCGGTGTGATCTAATACTAGTTGTAATGATAAACGCGTTCATTCTATTGCGTCAGAGTAAGTACCTAGTTCGGGTTCTGTTGCGACATGAATCGACATATATAGGGAGAGAAAAAAAACTAGAAAAAGAAAGAAAAAAACTAGCAAAGGAGATAGAGAAAAAGTAGCAAAACGTGCACAGACAAGAAGAGAGTTAAATAAGTGTACCTTTACACACAACTATTACTATATATCTTTTATATGTGAATCTATATATATATATGTACTATACAGTTATATTTATAGTTATACATACACTGAAGTATACATATATAGATCTGTCGAAGCGAAACGAAAACTACATAGGACATAGAGACAGAATCGAATTAACTTATTCGTTTCCTCTGAATCACACAATCAAAGGTTACGCCAATGAAGTATGTATGTGTATGTGTGTGTGTGTCAAAGAGAGAAAGAGAGATCTCCGTGCTCGGTCGACAAAGCAAACACCGTGGGAAATAAAATGTTCTCTCTCTCCCTTCTGCCAACCCCCTCCCCCTTCCCCCTTTTTATCCCTGTTCTTCAGTGAATAACACCATACGAAAAGTTAATCCCGTTGCATTCTGATATTATAAATATCGTTATATATATTGATATTGAAATTTTCTATTATAAAATAACACATTTCTGCATACTAGTATTATATACTTGATATACTACTTGAGAATAATAGGTTTAACTTTCAAAGTGACTAACCAAAAAATTTCTCTTCTTTTCTTTATTACTTTATTCGATTGTGTATGCTCTGTGTATTTTTTAACTTTAAAATCTTGGGAATTTTCATTTTAAACTTAAATCGTTCTGTTATTTTCATCGTTATTTTTTTTTCTTTTTTTTTTTTTTTTCAAAAGAAACATACAAAAATTTCAATATATAGAGAGAGAAAGATAGATTGATGTCGGAAAAAAAAACATTTTTTTTCCTTTTCTGCTTAGAAGTTAACGAGAATAAAAAAAAAAAAGAAGAAGAAGAAAAAAAATGAGGAAGAAAAAAATATTTGTAAAAAATGAACAACAGCACAGCAGACGATAATAAAAGTGATGTTTTACCAGTTGACTGCGGAATTTAGTTTCAAAAGATTACCACAGGGTGCGGAATTAAATACAAGCAACGACGTGTATACACGTCGAACGCAGGGCAAATGGTATTGTTATACATTTTACGAAAAACGAGAAAGGATTACATTTTTATTTGTCAAAAAAACTAACAATTCGTTTCTGAATACGTTATTCTTGCTTGAAAGCTTGAAAATTGTCAAAAAATAATAAAATACATATACAAGAAAAATTGAAGAATGCAAGAATAAAGAAGAAAAATAAGAAAATAGTTTACAAAATTTCAAGCTATGTATGTGTGATATGTTTCAAAGCACGGTACTACGCAAAGAAGTGCGACTTCACAGGTCGTACACCAAAACCTTGTTTCCTTGCGTTTTCCATCTTTTGAGCAAACGGCACATCTTATAAATAAAAATAAATTAAAGAAATATAAATAAAATACATAGAGGTCGTATTGATAATATAAAGGGAACATACCACCAAATAATATTCTTATTACATTTTATTGAGATTTCGAGTTTTTATAGTGAATGATAATATTTTATTTTACACGACGAATATGCACGTCAAACGCACCGCAGTAGAGATTTGGTCCGACGTGTATACACGTCGAACCCACTTAACTGATTAAGAGATTCAAAGTTGAGGAGAGCAGTGATATAAAAAGAATAGAAAAAAGGAATATTTGATACTTGTTATTTTTAAGTAGTCAAAATATTATAAAAGAAGGATCAACAAAATGTAAAAAAAAAAAAAAAAAAGAGGTAGCATAATAACGTTATTTTTTTTTTTCTATTCGAGTTAAGAGGAAAGGAATTCGTCTTTGGTGTTCTCCCTTTTTGTTAAATTTACAGTGAGAAGTTATACCCCGATTATTGTTGATATAAAAGTAGTAGTAGCAATAGGAATATAATATTAGTAGAATAGTAATAAGAATAGGCATAAAGCAATAGATCCTGATTGTATCCAGAAAAGGAAAATGTTGAAAAGGAGGCCGCGAAACCTAACTCTGAACCTTAATCCTTGCTACCTTTCCTTTGGCACGAACTACCGAAATTCCAGACATGTGAGTCTCTGCGTGTCTAACATGTGCACGTAAATCCGTACAATCTTTTTTTTTTTCTTTATCTCTCTATCTTTTTTTCTTCTTCTTCTTCTTCTTTTTTGTATTTTTATTTTTATTTTTTTATTTTTCTCTTTATTTTTCTTTTTCTTTTATACTCACGTTTTAACCTTATTCCCCTTTCGCCATTTACCGCGCGGCCTGCCTGAGAGACGTGTTAAACGTTTCTAAAGAAAATCGAAGGAAAGACACGGATAGCACGGATTCTTGGCGGGATACAAAATAGGACGAAATATTTTTTCGGTGACATCAATGCTCGACAAAGAAAGATCCTCCAATTTCTTCTATTTTTTTTCCCCCTTCTAACGAATCCAATCTCTCTGTCTATCAATCTGTCTCTTTTTATTGATCTATTTCTCTCTTTCTCTCTCTCTCTCACTCTTTTTATGTTCTTTTCATAGTCGTTGCATCTCTTTCTCTTTCTTCTTTTCTCACTTTTTTTATCAGTTAATTTTTCTTTTTTATTTACTGGCGCCCATCTCATTCCCTTTTTTTCTCTTTTATTATTTTTCTGTTTTTTTTTTTTGTCCATTTTCTGTCTGTCTTTCCTCCCTTTTTCTCTCTTTGTTCTTGCCGCTCTACTTGAGAAATAAAGTTCTTGCAAAAGGCGATCGAGCATCGAAATCTGATCAAGGAAGCGATGGAATCCGGAATAGTACTGAACGGACACGAACTCTTTCTCTTTCTCTTTCTTTGCTTTTAACTCTCTTAATTATTCGCAAAACGCCGCAAGGAGGAAACGAAGGTTAAATTAAAAAAAAAAAAAAGAGATTCTTGTGCGCTCGTTAAGATCCACCTCGTGTGAGAATCCTTTTAATTAACTACCTTTAATTACCCGCCTTTATAAACTTTTCTTATTTTGTTTTGTTTTGTTTTATTTTCGTTTAAAATGATCAATATTAAAACAATCTTATCGTTCTTATTGTTAGTTAATCGGTTTGAAATTATATGAACTTTTACGTAATTAATTATTTATATCTTTCAATTTTAAATTTTTATCAAGATAAAGAGACAATATTTAATATTTGAAAAATGGATTATTTTTCATTTTGTTTTATTCATTTATTTTTAAATCGTTTTATTGTTCTTTATATATATTTTTATCTTACATTAAATAATATTTATCTTCTTCTTCTTAATATATATAAATTACGTGTCTCACGTTGTTTGTCCGCAATGGACTCCTAAACTACTGAACCGATTTTAATAAAATTTTTCACACTGTGTGCAGTTTCATCCAACTTGAAAGATAGGATAGTTCATATCTCAATTTATAATCGCAATATTATTATATTACGAATTATTTGTTTATTAACAAAGAGTCATGATTATCTCTGTTAGTTCGATAAGATTCTAACAGATGGCGGTATAAGGTAATTCATTGACTTAAATACGTGTGTATCTGACTGATTGTGAGCCACAGCAACGCGTGGCGGGGCACCCCTAGTCATATATAAATTAAACTTTATTTAATATATTTATTTTTACATATATTATTTTTTATTTAATATAAATAATATAAATTTTATTTAATATTATATAATATAATATAATTAATATAAACAATATAAATATATATAATGCTATATTATATTTTATTATATAATAATGCTTTAATAATATTTTATATTAAATATAATTAATAAAATTAAATATTAAAATAAATTTAAATATTAAACATAAATATTTAATATAAATATATTAAACTTTAATTCTTTTATTTATTCATTTTAATTAATTTGTATTTTTTATCTTATTTTTTTTATAGATGTGCTAATGGTTATATCGGGCAGAGATGCGAATTTAAAGACTTAGATGGTTCCTATTTACGTAAGTTAATTCTTTTATCTTTTTTTCTCTCATACTCATACATACATATCATCAGATCATATGATATATCTTTCTTATGATAATTCAAAGACACTTTTATATATAATCTCATATAAAATTCTCATAATATTATTAGATCAGTCGTTTCATTATTAAATAATATTTTTAAGAAAATTTATTCAAGTTAATGTTTAACAAATGTGATTTTATATCAGTTGTTACATAGAATGAATCAAAAATTTTTAAAGTTTTGCAATTGTACAATTAAACAAAATCAAAATGAACATTAATATCCAAGAATAAAAGATCAATACAAGTAATTTTGAAAATAACATTAAAAAAACACTTTTAGTCATTTAACTTGTGTGATATATATTTTTTGTTTAAATGTAACTCATATAAAATAATTGTTGACATAGAAATAAAAAGAAGAAAAAAATAAAATTAATAATTGCAGCTTCTCGTCAACGTGTAATGTTGGAGACAGCAAGTATCGCAAGTGGTGCGACGATAGCAGTCTTTCTTGTCGTAATCATTTGCATAGCAGCTTACATCCATTGTAAGAAAAAGCAGAAGGAACTGCGAACAAGGTAAGATACAGTAAGATACAAATAGTAGTAACAGTAACAAAATTTTATATATACATATGTTACCGTTAAAACGTCTAATCCATAAATTCATTAAATAATCAGATAAATCGTGAAATAACTATACTGATCTAATAAAGTATGAAAGAAGGCAACATTACATGCTTTAATTAACAATAAGTAATATAAGAATTCATGAGAAGCGAATAAATCTAAAATTAAAATTTGAACAGTAGATTGCATCTGATTGAACAGCACAATTAACAAAACATTGATTTTTAAAGTACAAATACATATAATATAATATAAAAATATATAAAATATATAAATAATATATTATATGTATTAAATAAAATCTAATTTTAAATATAGATCAAATCTCAATTTCATACTTTAACTATTCGTATCTTGTGAATTCATATTTTACCAAGTTGTTTCTGTAAAAAAAAAAAAAAAACGAGTTTAAGGATACAATAAAATTCTTTTTCTATACTTTCCATAAAATGTCTAGTTATTTTGTGTAATATTTAAGCTTTTCGTAAATTAACTGTATTTTTCTAATCAATACTTTAAAGGTAACGTGTATATATAAAATGAAATCTTCAACATAGCACATTAATCCCTATATTTTATTAAAGGCATATTGTAGTAAATATTTAATGTTTCCTTCTTTCTTTATATGCCATCAGTAGTAACTGCTTCGACACGGTGGATGGACCCGGTCGAGATCCGGAGCGGAGGCCGTTTAGCAACCAAGGCCGCTCCCTTATGATCTACATGGCTAAGAATCCTCCCAATAACTCGGTAAACATTATTAATTCTATTTTATTACTTATTATAATCTTATCTTATTTTATTTTTCAACATTTACTTGTATATTATTTATTAACACTAGATATACCAGGCCAATCATTTTGACTGGTCTGATTATTTTAATTCAAAATTTCTACTTCATGTAACATTTAATTTCTGTAAATAATTAAGCATTTTGTTATTTAAAAATATCTATAAGTTCATTTGTTAAACGTATTTTGTTATTTTTTAAGAGTAAATAAAGACTGGAAGCCTCAAAAAGCATGTTTTTTTTATACACCAGTCATTTTGACTAGTGTGGTAGAAATAAGTATACTGAAAATGGCGGTATATCTAGTGTTAATAATATATAAATTTAAATATAAATTATATTGTTAATAATATAAATATAATATTATTAATATATAAATTATATTGTGTTATTAATAATATATAAATTTAAAATAAATATAACAAAAATGTATATAAGATTTATTAAATAAATTATAATATCATTACTATTAATATTCTCTAAATAAACTTTACAATTATATTGTTTATTTCATTTGAAATAATCGACATAATAATAATATATACGATAACAATAGATAATAATATATTACACCATGCACAATAAATAATTATATATATTTTTTATATTATATTTGTTGTATGTATGTATGTATATATATATAAGTTTTCACAAATGTTAATTTTAAATTAAATATATATATTTATATTATTATTTAAATATATATATATTAATTAATAAATTAATTATGTTAAATTAATAATATAAAATTAAAATAAATTTATAATATAATAATAGTAAACAATAGATATATTATATAAAAATAATATAAATATAATATAAATATAAATATAAATAAAAAATATAATAATAATAATAAAATAATATTAAATTAATTATATAAATTAATTAAGTCTATATTTAATATTATTATATAATAAATATATAAATTTGTTTTATAGGCAACGATAGAGCAAACAAAAATGCCTGAATGGAACCGAGTAGAAACAATGGAAACGACGAGAATGGCATCAATAAGCGAGTGCAAACGTTCGAGTCAATAGCCAAGATCAAATTCGTGTCGGCAAAAGAAGAAAAAGATTTCTAATGATAAATCAAGAAAGATTTACTGCCGATACGTTGTTAACAATCATCAACAACTACAACTAAAAGATCCAAATTCGGACAATATTATCAATTGTTGTTCTTCTTCTTGTCGTTGTTTAATTAACGAAACTCGACAAAAACGAATAACAGAATCGTCCAAAAAAAAACAACCATCATCTAGGTCATCATTATGGTCGTCATCATCATCGTCATCGTCATTATTTAAGCTTAATAATTTTTCTAAAATGACGTCTGTTCTTTTACGTTTCGCATCGTTCTTTTCTTTTCGCGAAGATATACGGCCCTGAATCAGAAATGAATTATTTAATTAATAACTATTGCCACAATGAACAAATACATTTTTCCTACTATTATTTCATATGAAATACGTTCGAGCGAGAATTAGACTATAAAACATACATATATATATATATGTAAGAAAAATTACGAGATGATAGAGTATTTCTTTCATTAAAAAGATAATACTCTCGAAATAATAATATATATGTTTGTATTTATTCTAACGTATTTCTATTTCTAATGTTATTTTTTCGTGAAACGGCTAGGCTGAATATGGTGCTAAATCGTGACACACAATTTCCACGATATCGCTTTTCATTTTTTGTTTGTGTGTTTTTTCGGGAAGAATTTTTGTTAACAAGACATTCCTATTAAAAGCGTTGTTCTTAAAAGATGCCTATCTCTATTTTTGGATTAAGTGAGAAGACGATACTTTAATAATAATAATACATAACTCTCGTTGATGATGTAGCTGTATGCATATATATAAATATGTGTGTATGAGTGTGTGTGTGTGTGTGCGCGTATGTATGTGTGTAATGGTTAAGGAACCTTACTCTCGACAAAAAAAAATATTATTTACTATATTTTTTTTTTTATTTATCCATTATTCATTCATTATTCCGGTATTTAATTTATCAATTGTAAATTATAATTGTGTGCAATTTTCTAATCACACGATTGACTTATTTATTTAGAAAAAAAAAAGTTGAAATTTTATTAAGAAAATAAGCGCAGGAGAAACATGCTGCTTTGTTGTTATTATTATTATTATTATTATTAATATTATTATTATTATTATTATTATTATTATTATTATTATTATTACTATTATTATTATTATTATTATTATTATTATTGAACATTAGTGACTAATTTTTTCAAATGTACCGGCATTCCTTTCTTTTTTTTCATTTTCTTAATTTATTTGTGCTTTTTCCATTAAGGAAAAATCGATTCAGTTTTCGAGTTATATAAGGGAGTATTAATATCTATAATAATTAAAAATTAATCAATTATTAAAAAACCAAATAATTTCATCGAACTTTGAAAAATTTTCATAGATTAAAAGAAATGTTTATATGAATGAAAAGTTTCTACGTGATCTTTAAAAATTAATTAATCTTTTTTGAATAAGTATTTTTTAATTTAATTGAAAATAAAATAAAGAAATATTTTCAAATTATAAAACTATACTAAATTTAATTTGCAAAACTAAATTGTTCTATTAGTTACAAGATTAAACAAAAAAATATATCTCAGAAAGGAATAATTTATTTTTAAAATCTCACATCACCCTCTAGGACTTTTTTCTCCAACTCCTAATGTATTTATATTTAATATTGCGCCTTACAAATAATAATTAAAAAAAAAAAAAATAAAACCAAAAAAAAAATAAAATACAAATGAATAACACTAAAGAAAACATACATACACACATGCTTCGAATAATGAAAATTGCTTTCTAAATTACTATCAAGAAAAAATAATTTAACAATATATATATATATACATAATTTTATTTCATTTCTTATTTTGTTTTTTTTTTTCTAATTTTTCATTTTATTACGTAAATATATTTTAGAGAGAGGAAGTACAACACGTGTATGTATATATAATGAGATAAATGAACGGATATAGAAGAGAGTGACGCGTTAAGTATTTATTATTACATGATTCAGTGTTAATTTCCTTTTATTTTTGTTTATTTCCCTTTTGTATTTTTTCTTCATTCTCTCACTTGCACCTATCCTTATTTTTGTTTTATGTTCTTGTTTTTTATTTTTTTTTTTTTATTTAATAAGCGATGTGAAGATGCGATCACTAAAAAAAGGACCATTGAGATGATGTAAATAGTAAATTATACTTTCTAAGGATTTTGCCTACGCACCGTCCACCATACATACATATATATATATATACATATATATATATATATATATATATATATATATATATATATATATAATTTTTTTTTTAAATATATGCGTATGTATATATTAAAAAAAAAAAACAGAAGAAGATTAAAAGAAGAAAAAAATGAAATCGACTGAAAATTAACAAGCCTATCGATCGTTTCAAAATTTGTCCTCATGAAAAGAATAACTTGAAACAAATTAACATTTCTTTTTATATAAACGGGGAAAGATAGAGAGGAGGTAATAAAAAATGTTTGGGTTGATTTTTTTTTTAAATATAAATTATTCTTTTTCCAAGATTTTTAAAAAGTACTAATCTCTTTAAAATTTGGCTAATATTTATAACACGAGCTAGCTTAGTACCCCTAGTAACACAAAATATTGAAAAATATTGAATACATGTGTATTTAATATTAAAAAGAGATTCAATGTATATTTAACATTAAATACACATGTATTCAATTATTTTTCAATATTTTGTGCTACTAGGGTTTATAATTTTATAAATTAAAAAAAATAATTAAAACTTATTTAATGATTTTGAAAAAGATTAATTAATTTTTTATAAAATTCCAACCAAGAAACATGTTTGACTCTACTCTTAATATGTATATATATATATATATATATGAAGAAAAAAGTTACTACGTATTTAAACATATTTTCTTTTTTCTAATTCTAAAAAAAGAAGAACATCTAAATGAAAATATATGTTTCTCTCCTCTCCTTCTAAACTTATCGATGAAAGGGAAGAAGAAGATTTGTTATAGGGTGGAAAGAAGAGTTGGTACGAGTTATTAACAAATTTGTTTCCAACTCTTGTTCTTTTTATTATTTCATTTTTTCTTACCCCATTTATATCAAGTAAAAAAAGAAACCCTTTTCATTTATTAAGATCAACAACAACAAAAAAGAGAAAAGAGGGAAACAGAAATGTTTTCGCGGTATTATATAATAATTTGTATATGTATATGTATATGTATTTACAAGGATAAATAAGATATATAATATAGCACCGTATATAATTTATAAAATATATTCCTAATCAATTGAATGAAATAATAACAACAACAATAACAATAATAAAAAAAATAATAATAGTGTACGTTTAACTTAATATTGTTTCTTCCTTTTTATTATTTTTATTTCTATTTTTTCATTCTAATTTATACTATATACGTGGTTCCTAATTTATTATCATTATTCTTTTTTGATTATTATTACTATTATTATTATTAATATAATTAATGTTATTTTAATTATATATATATATTAGAATAAATAATATTATTATTACTATTATTATTATTATTATTATTATTATTATTATTATTATTATTATTATTATTATTATTATTATTATTATTATTATTATTATTATTATTAATTATATTATATATTATATCATATTATATCATATTATATTATATCTCATATTATATTATATTATATTATATATTATATTATATTATATTATAGTATGTTATATTATATTATATTACATTATATTATACTTTACTATCATCATCATCATCATTATCATCATCGTCATCATCTTCATCATCTTCATCATCATCATCATCATCATCACTATTATTATTATTATTATTATTATTATTATTATTATTATCATTCATTGAATATCGATAAGTATCTCAAGATGAGAATACGTATGTAATTAATGCAGTATCTGAATAAGTAATTACAATTGATTGATGTAAAAGATTCACTGCAAGATAAAATTGATTGCGATTGTTAGGTGTGTGTGTGTGCGTGTGTGCGTGTTATGTGTATATGTGGCATACACAGTCCTTTGTGACACTTGTTTCTTTATTGTTTGTTTTATGTATTTTTTTTCTCTTTGGGTCTTCATCCATGTGACGTAAAAAGATCATTTGTGATTGATCGAATTCCAAGTATCGAGAGAGAAAAAAATATATAAATTTATAGATAAAAAAGAAAATAATTTAAGATAAAAAAAGGATAATGGACATTTGTGCTTCTAAAAATATTTCTCTCTAGGCATGTACATATATATATTTATATGTATGTGCGTATGCATATATTTATTTAAATAAAAAAGAAATAATACATGTATTAACATATTTAACACATTTGACCGTAATTACACAGAGTGATATATAATGAATGAATAATTAATATTTTAGTACATTAGACAGCGCCGCGCATAATATAAATATATATTTATGAGTGGGGTGCGAAAGAAAGTAAAACTATCAAATATTAAAGAGAGCACACACGTTAATTTAAAAACAGCAACAACAAAAAAATAAATAAATAATAATAATAATTAAAATAACAATTTATATATAAATTATAGTAGTATGGTTCGTGTTACCACCACCATTAAATCAAATAAATTTAATGCTCTTCTAGTTACATTCATAAAAAAAGTAAACAGAAATAACAATATTAATAATATAATATATATTTCTTTATCATATCCATCTTCGACGAAATGATTACTATTAATTAAATAAAATAATTAATTAATTAATTTATTATTATTATTATTATTATTATTATTATTATTATTATTACTATTATTTAATAAAC
Source organism: Polistes dominula (assembly GCF_049000335.1). Taxonomy (NCBI): domain Eukaryota; kingdom Metazoa; phylum Arthropoda; class Insecta; order Hymenoptera; family Vespidae; genus Polistes; species Polistes dominula. Next base: position 4,662,776 of record NW_028301150.1, read on the forward strand.
AATATTAATATCATAATGTTATTTGAATAAATATATAAATATATCATCGTGACCATGATGTCATCTTATCATGGTAATCTTGATCGTCATAATTATGACCATCATAATTATCTATCGTCATCGCTATTTATCTGTGTGAGTGACTGTATGTGCCTGTGTATATGTGCATGAGTGTGTACACGATGAGATGATACACGTATATGGTGCTTTTTTGCTCTTATAGAAAAAGATAAAAATATTCTTCATCACACCCCTTACAACTACCATCATTACCCCACCCTAGACCTCTTTTATTATGATTGATAATTAATTATGCGTGCGCTTTATGACGGCGGATGGTTGGTACCCCGTCCAACACATACAAAATAAATAAATGAATGCATACATAAATAAATAAACTACATATACCAAAATTCGTAACTCGCGGTATGCTGTCCGTTTTGAATGTACCAAAGACAATGTCGAATTAAACAAAAATATAATAAATAAAAAATTATTATTATAAAACAAATATCGATATCTAAAGGAGAATGATGGTACCTAGTATTCTTTAAAACTAACAATAATAACTGAGAGAAAATATTATGAATTTACTATTGAACGATAATAAAAACAAAAATAAGAAGAGAAAGAAAGAGAAAAAAAAAGAAGTAAAAAAGATAGAAAGAGATCATTGATCGGCAATGTTACATTCAAAAATTGTTATTATTTTTGTAATACAAAAAACATGTACATGTATTTAACATGCTCTTTGTGTGTAAAAGCTAAATATGTTGATTATTATTATTAGTTGTCATCGTCAATATTATTATGATTATTATATTACTATTATTATTATTATTATAATTATTATTATTAATTATTAATTATTATATATTATTATTGCTACTATTATAATTAATTATCGTCATATCATCCTCATCTATCACGATCATAACTATTATTATTATTATTTTATTTTAATTATTATCATTATTATCGTTATTAAAAAATACTATCATCATTGTCCTTGACACATAGCTATCATTATTAATTATTATAATTATTATCTCTCCTCTATTATATATTATAAATATTTTTTCATCATTAATATTATTAATTATTATTATTCTCATTGTCACATTATCATTTTCATGATCCATTAACCGTTATTTTTCGGCGTCATCTTATTAAAAAAAAAAAAAAAAGAAAAACAACAAGCAAACAAATGCTATTAAAAAACCTTGTAACACCTTGTTTCCTAAAAAATGTTCATATGCATAAATACTGAAATGCATTGTGTATATTACAGAAAAAGTTAATATATATTATTGAGATATTCTGTAAATGGGGAGAGGGGCGTATGCTCAATCACAAATATATATATATATATATATATATATATATATATTTATAGATATAAGTTAACTTATTAATTCGTGAGTATTCATTTGTTTTATTTTTTTATATTTTCTCTCTCTGTCTATCTCTATCTTTCCCCTCTCCCTTTCTCTCTTTAACTATAGTTAAAACCTCGCCTTAACTCAGGAAAGTCATCATTCACTGATGATATTAGTGTTTCCTCGACTAATCAGTCATACATTATTAACTTTCCTGGAATATAAATATATATCCCATGGAATAGTTCAATAATATTTAAACTTATAAATTATATAATTATAAATTCCGTACTATGCATTTATTGATCACTGTAAACAATAATAACAAAAATAGATAAGCTATCTTTGTTTTTCTGATGTGTGTCCCTAATTCAACAAGTTTTCATTTCCTCTATTTATATATATGCCATTATTAATATTATTTTTAATCGAATCGAATATGGATAAATATCATATTAACAAGCGTTACAAAATGGTATAATATATGAATACTAAATTAAATGATGAAATTGTTATTATATCACACGTTATATATATCTACACTTTATCTGTATGCAAAGCGCACTACATGATCTATTATTGATAATAGATAGGGATGATCTATTATTTCTAATACATTATTATTTAACTAACAAATATTATCTGAGATATATGTAAAATAATTATCCAAAACTAATTAACACAAAAATTAGGAATATTCATTTTTCACTATTTTTTTACAGAAGAATATTTAAAAATATTTGGATTTGTTTACTATATTATTCTCATTGTCAATACTAATTCTAAATCGTAATCTATTAATTAATACTTTATGTAAAATTGCACATTAATATCAAAATCTTTTAAAAAAGAAATAGAAACAAAGGAAATTTAAGTTAGATTTTAAATATTAATGCCTAGTCTCTTATAAACATTTTTTTTATCGCGTTCAATTATCTCATATAGTAAAAAATTATTTAAAATAACGATTTGTACGGATTTGTTATCTAATCAGAGAAACTTCTATAAACATATTATTGCGTGTAATTATACTATTTATTCTCGTTGTACACATTATGATTAGAAGTATCCTTAGATTCTATTTGGGTTACTACTTTTTTAACAGATCCTAAATATTTTTTCCAATAAGCTTTTGTTCTTAGACTGAACAGTGCAAAATATTGATCCATAGTTGTAGATTTTAAAGGTTCCTTTGGGATCCATTTCATTACACAATTTATAACTTTCGTCAAGTCGTGTCTAGATAAACTTAGCAATGCTGATGCTACGCCTTCTTGTTGATCGTGGAGGCCTAATTTAAAAAATAATAAAACAAATATTACAGCATTTGTTTGTAATATTTATAATATCGAATCAAATGTTATAATTAAAATATATCATTGTTTTCTTTTTTGATATATATATTTTTGTATTACCTTCTCCCGAATCAAGTAAATCTATAAGTTGTTCGACAATATTTTTTACAATTCCATCCTTATCTTCTAAAGGAAAGGTACGCATAAGATTGCCTATATAAAAATAAATATTATTATAATTTCTTTTATTGGTATAGAGATATGATTTTGATATCTTTTCAATAAAAACTTACCGAGTAAAGCGAATACCTCTTGCACATAAGCATACTTTCTATCAACTATATTTGGTAATAAAATGTTTTTTATAATATTAGTATGAGTCCATGTGACACCTTCCTTTTTTGCCAGTAATATTACAGCTGTTCTCAAACATTCAATATTTTCCTTAGAATTACTTCCTACTAAAAAAATATATATGTTTATTGAAACATTTGTAATATTTCTATATAGCATACATAAATTTAATATCTTACTTTCAAAAGATCTTAATAATTCTTCTACTAGATTTTTAGTTAAATAACTTCCTTTTTTATAATTATAATACATTGATAAGTAATTTTTCAAATTTTGTAACTGAGGAAAATTATCAGCCTGTAGACACATAATACAATGCACTAAGCACTTTGATAACATATCTGAAATGTAACAATTTATATTTATGATTATTATATATATATAATTTACTCTTATTATATAAGTTTTATTATGTGTATACTATAATATAAATATACATATGTAAATATATACCAACCATTATTTTCTGTAAATTTTGGAAGTACTTCTGGCCAACATGTCAATGTTATGTAAATAACTGAAACTGCAGACATTCCGAGACAATATAAAGCATCACAACATAACACTCTAAGTTTTTCTCGATCCTTTTGTATCCTTGTAAGAGCAATGTATAATCGTATGAGATTTTCGATTTGACAAAACTAAATAATTAAATAGAAATATTTTCACATGATATTAATTATCTTATAAAATTAAAAAGAAAAGAAAAAAATAAGGAAAATTCACAATCACATACCGTAGGTGTGCAATTCAATCTAAAAATTTTATATTCGATTCCATCTTGAACCCATTTGATCACTGTAGGTACTTTCATTTCAAGATCAACTAATAACGCTACAATTTTTTGTTGAGCTGCTGTCATTATAGGTGCTGGTGGTGTATAAGTTTTATCTATATCATCTTTTTTTCTTATAAGCATAAAATTCACTATACCGCTGTAATAAAAAAAAAAAATGTACAAGTATTATACAATCATCATTTTCATTAATACATTCTATAAGAGGAATTTTATAGTTATATATTTACATACTTGGCTATAATACGAGCACCACATGTAGAAGACAATTTTTCAACGACATCTCTATGTACAGACATACCCCAATCAGTATTATCAACAATTCTACTTAATTGCTTATAAACAAACTTATCTGAAAAAAAATTATCTTTGAAGAATATTTTTCAAAGATTATTATAATATACTGACAAAAGGATATAACAATATACCTATTTTTTTATGTAATGATTCTTTCTTTTGTCGTTCTTGTATGGATTTTTTCCATCCTTCGTGATGTAAATTTTGTTGTAAATAATTTTTTAATAACACAATTGGATTAACCAAAGAATTTAAATGATTATTATCGGCATGTTTATTATTAACTCTGCTATTCGCGGAAACATATTGTGAACTATTGACTGTCGCAATACACGATTGAATATTTAAATCATCACACTTTCTTATGTTTTTTGATATTTTAGACAATTTTCCACGTACTTTTTTATTTTTGATCGATACATTTTTGCCTATTTTATTCAATTTCATTTCTTTATTTTGCTTTGGAAGGATTAAATTTTCTCTCTTTCGTAATTTTGAATTAACTAAAGCAGCATTTAATACTTGTTCAGGTATTCTTGGTATATTTGTTGATACACTTAGCAATTTATTTTCTGTAGAAGATGCACAGGTGTCATTAGAAATCTGATTAACTTTCAAAGGACTAATTAATTCAAACTTCGTATTATTTATACTTGTATCTGTCGTTAATTCGTTGCTTTTTTCTTTGGTTGTTATAGTGCTATTGTGTGGTTCTTCAGTGTTAATAATTAAATTACCCTGTTTGTCTGGACATATTTTATTGGATTCTAAATTCAATTCTTTTGTTTCTTTCATATTTTTATTAAATATCTCTGCAGTTGTTTCTTCTTCAACGAACGTAGAAGTGTCGAGTCCTGTCACTTGTGATTCAGTATTACGTTCAGAATGGTTAATAATTAAATTATCCTGTTTGTCTGGACATATTTTATTGGATTCTAAATTCAATTCTTTTGTTTCTTTCATATTTTTATTAAATATTTCTGCAGTTGTTTCTTCTTCAACGAACGTAGAAGTTTCGAGTCCTGTCACTTGTGATTCAGTATTACGTTCAGAATGGTTAATAATTAAATTATCCTGTTTGTCTGGACATATTTTATTGGATTCTAAATTCAATTCTTTTGTTTCTTTCATATTTTTATTAAATATCTCTGCAGTTGTTTCTTCTTCAACGAACGTAGAAGTTTCGAGTCCTGTCACTTGTGATTCAGTATTACGTTCAGAATGGTTAATAATTAAATTATCCTGTTTGTCTGGACATATTTTATTGGATTCTAAATTCAATTCTTTTGTTTCTTTCATATTTTTATTAAATATCTCTGCAGTTGTTTCTTCTTCAACGAACGTAGAAGTTTCGAGTCCTGTCACTTGTGATTCAGTATTACGTTCAGAATGGTTAATAATTAAATTATCCTGTTTGTCTGGACATATTTTATTGGATTCTAAATTCAATTCTTTTGTTTCTTTCATATTTTTATTAAATATCTCTGCAGTTGTTTCTTCTTCAACGAACGTAGAAGTTTCGAGTCCTGTCACTTGTGATTCAATATTACGTTCCGAATGGTTAATAATTAAATTATCCTGTTTGTCTGGACATATTTTATTGGATTCTAAATTCAATTCTTTTGTTTCTTTCATATTTTTATTAAATATCTCTGCAGTTGTTTCTTCTTCAAAGAACGTAGAAGTTTCGAGTCCTGTCACTTGTGATTCAATATTACTTTCAGAATGGATTGAAGTATCAATTTCGTTCATATTTAATATTTGCGGTTCGATTTTTATATTTTGAATCGGTTCATTTATTTCATTCTCCAAGGATTTTTCACACATGTCTTTAGAAATATGTTTCTTTTTTAAAGGGCTAATTAATTTCAATTTAGAATTGTTTAAATAAACATTTTGTATCATTTTATTCTCTTCATCGGAAATAAGTCTATTACATGATTCAATGTTTTCTCTCTCGGTATTTTCATTAATATTAATAAATGCATCCTCATTTTGCATTAACTTTGAGTCTTTTAATGGTGACTTTGTATCAGTAAAACATTCATCTTTTATGCTCTCATTTATATCAGTAGATATAGCGATCGAACTAGCAGCAGGTACTTGCACATTTTCCATCAATTTCTCTGATTTACCTGTTAACTTTATTTGCGTTTCATTGTTACAAGTGTTTTCCGAAAAATCTTCAATGAACTTACTATCTATTACTTTTAATTTGTTAATTTTTTTCATCAAATTTATTTTTACTATATTATTTTTATTATATTTAAGCTTAGGTACACACTTTTTCTGAGCAACACTTTCATCTTCTTCAATTATTGGTTCATCTGAATCTAACAACTTTAAATTTCCGATTTTATATAAACGACTAGTCCGCCGCAACTTTTTTATATTTCTTAATATTCTAATACGATTTTTATTTAAAGTACATATATATTTAGATTTAGGATTTCGATTTATATTAAATCTATGCTGCTTATTTGAAACTTCAATATTATTACTTTGCTCTCCGATACATTCAGTTTCTTTTTTGTTTAAAGATGTACAATTTAATATATTTGCTTGTGCTATTTCAACAGACTTATCGTCCATTTCTTTAATTACATTTATATTTTCATTACTAAATGTCGATACTTCCTGATTGTTTGTTTCTTTTTTATATATTATACGTTGCTTTTTTTTAAGTACAACATCTGTATTAACTGTCTGAACATTCGATTTGTTATTTATATTTTTTTCAGAAATATTTTCACTTGTAGTTTCATTAATATTCATTACATTACTTTTAATATTGTGAATACTATTATTATTTTTCTTCGAAATTAACAAATCTTCATTTAAATTCAATTTCTTTAATTTATTCTCAAATATCTGTAATTTACGTTTCCGATTCTTTGAAATGGTATTATTTTCAGTAATATTAGAAATAGAATCTGAAGTATTTACATGAATTGGAACTTCATCGATTGGATTTGATATATCTTCTTTCATATTTTCAGTATTATCAGATTTCTCGATAAGAGAAATATTTATTTGCTTCTTAATGTCAGATACATTAGAGTTATTACTCATAGAAGTATCTGTACTTAATATGGAAGCTCTATTGCGAGTAGAGTCTAAAGTATTAATAGTATCCTTATCAGTAACAATATTAGTTTCATATTGAAAAGAAGTGTTACTTTTAATATTTAATGGTTCTAAAATAGATCGAGTATCACGTACTGGTTGTATTTCTTCAATTATCGTGGAACTTAAACATGGTTTATCACTCGATATATTTAATTTCGACATATTATTACCATTTGCAGTTTCAATTAAATTATTGCGACATATATCTTTTTCAACATTTGTAAAGCTTGAACCATTATCTAATATTAGATTATTGTTAATATGACTAGGTAATCTATATAGATGATTATTTGATGTAGATTTATTAGTTCTTATAATTTGTTTATAGCAAGGTACGATTGAATCCACTTTCCAAACAACAGTAGATGCGGATACAATTTTTTTTACTCGTTTGCACTTTGTCTTTTTTAAATTAAGTTTGCGAGCTTTAGATTTATGTTTTCTCTTTTGAATTTGCTTACTGTTACGTGAGGTTTTATTCACATTATATTCTTGGTTTACACACCGTGATGTCGACTTATTTATTGAACAGTTGCACATTTGATTATGGAAATTGCTAAATGGTGGTGGAACTTGGAAATAATTATAATTTGGTGGCCAATTTTGATATGATTGCTTCTTTATCTTTTTTTCTAATCTTTTCATCTGATTTTTTTAAGTCATCTATAGTATGTGTTAAAGTTTCAGTAGATGTATTAATTGAGTTGACCGAAAGTTCTTCTCTTACAACATTAGGAATTTGATCTTCCCTTAATGCGGATGATATTCTGGATAATTCAAATCTACTATTACTGGATTTACTTTGATCTTTTGATGAATTTTGAAAATTAGATCTTTCATCATTTTCCCAATCTATTACAAAAAGAATCATATATAGTTTTTTTTTAAATATCAATATACTTTTAGACATCAATAAAAAAGAAAAACAGTAAAAAAGTAACCTTCTTCAAGCTCCCTACACGGAGAAATTGGCTCAATCAATTCATAATGTTTAGTCATTGTCTTGCAGATTGCTTTAGCAGGATCAAAAAGAAAGTCATCACATTTATCACAAAATAAAGGATAAAAATCATTTTTCTTGTTTCCAAAAGACAGATTTGTCATTACATCTTTGTCAGCCCGAGTAATTGTACTGTCATTTATTGTATTTACAGCAACATTTACCTTTGATATCAAATCTGCAAAATACAATGAGATCTAAATTCTTAAATGTACTTAATCAATTAATTTATACAAAGTAAATAAATATTATTGAAATACTAACTTTGAAAATTGCAATTTGTACCTTTGTCTATCCTTTGCGATTTATTTATATTCTTTATTACAGAATTACTATTCTTATTAATCTTCAGTTTACGTTCCATTTCTTTGATTTTCTCTGATAACATAATTTAAACATGATAAATAATTATACTGTAATCGTATGTATATATTATTATGCCTATATCTATCACAGGTACCTTGCAATACAGATTTTTCTATTTCCCACTGCATTTGATCATCAGCACATTTATCTACCGTTTCCTTCAATTTACATGATAATTGATGCAAATGTTGTTTATTCCCAGCAATTTGAATTTCCTGTGTTTCTGTTGTACTCGACATAGATGTAATTTTTTTCATATTGCTTATTTTGCTAATAAAATAATTATAATAATATTTAATTATTATAAAACTAAATATTCTCAAATAAATTACTTACATATTCCAATTTAATAACTTTTCCCAATACTCCATTATAAGTAGTTTTCAATGTTTTGAGTTCTGTTTGTGTCGATTCCAATTCTTGATTTATACGCTCGCATTCTTTCACTTTATCATTGTACTGTCTAATCAATTCACTAACAAATAATTATCATAAATATATATGATGCTCATAATTATATATAAGTATACAACAAGAATATTTATATATATATATAATAAATCAAAAATATAAGTAATATAAAAATAACTTACTGCGTTCTACAAATTTTTCGTTTTAATAACAAGTAATTCTTTTTTAATTTATCTAATTCACCATTGTCATCCTATAATAAAAATATTTAAAATATATTATATTAAAAAAAACTTATGAATAATTTAAAAAAATTAGATTTAATTCAAATAATTTTTATTTATTTATATATGTAAAAAATTACATACTATATTATTTAAATTTTAAAAACAACTAACAATGAATCATAGAAAACCTAACCTTGAAAAATTTTTATTTTTGAATTAAACGATATTGAAATGAACATAGTACTTTAGATACTTACAGTAGCTCTTGAATCAGTATTTGAATTTTCAGTGAAGCTCTCCATTGTAATTAAAATGACAAGCCAGAATTAAATAACCTTTTTTAATACTCCTCATAAAAGCAAAGCACGTTTCTTCAACATTGCCGGCATTCTCGTACGATAACAAATGTTTTCTGTATGATCGATAGATCGACTATTCCGAATAATATATCGATATGAATTTTTGAACTTCGATATATTGCGAGAAATTGAAAACTTGTTTCAAATAAGAACTTTTCTTACTTCTTATAACAAATAGATTATTATAAAAAAAGAATTATTAAATATAAAATTTACGAATAACATAAAAGAGAAATATTAGAAATTTATTACAAATAAAAATAAGAAAACAAATATATAATATATATATATATATATATATATATATATATATATATATATGCAGGGTGTTCCAAAATATAACTTTAGTAGTCTCAGTACATTAAAATAAGAAAAAAAAATTATACAATCATATGCCCACATGACTTTATTCCCGCATTATAAATCTGTTTTTTTATTTCAGCGTATTGAAACCAGCACTAAAGTTATACACACATATGTAAAACACTCTGTATATCAATACAAATAAATATATAGCGACGCAAGCCTTAAGCTCAGGATTTACAGTAAATAAAAAAAAAAAACGTCGAAAATTTAGAAAAATCCAATAAAAAAAAATAATCGTGAAACACTTATATTTCTTACTTCCATATCATACCTATGAGCCTAAAAATACAAACAATTCTTATAATTATAAGTAATTTTATCTACATGTGTATAATATGTATATAATATTAAATTATATATTTATTAAGCAGCTCACGCATTAAACCCTGTTACTGAATTATACCTAACATTCTTTTCCTTTTCAGGTCTAAATATTTTTTTATTAACAAATAGATTCATCTTCGAATGTTAAATTCCATTAATTTATTTTTATAATGTTATAATTATATGTATATTTTTGAATATTATAGATTTATTTTTTGTTTTGTTTTGTTATTATTTTGTTTTTCTTTTCTTTTCCTATGTGAATATTTTCGAAAGTTCATCACAATGTCAAAGTATCACTTGAAATTATTTTTGTTCGTTTGTTAGATTAATTATCGTACATAATTCTAGCTAAATATACATAGACCGAAGTTAGAATTATTAACTTACACTTTCTTCCGTTTATTTAGAATTTAAATCGTTCATGCTGCTACTTTTTTCTTTGCGCGTTGGAAATGACGTTGTTGAAATACCGACTAAAGATAATAGTGGCAGTTCTTTTATACTAGCTGATTTTTTTCTTAATCTTTCGAAAGATGTTTTACATTGAATTCTATGTAACTCGTTGTTTGATAATCGTTTACTTTTCGATGAAAATAAATTAACCGATTTTATTGGTGAAGAATTGGCACTATAACAAGTAGATGTTGATAAATTGTTTAAACTAGGACTTGTAACGTTTGTCATTACCTTGTCAATAACATTAGATTCTGTACAATCATATAATTTTGGCATACTGTAATTATGTTTAATGTCTTGTAAATTGTTTATGGCTTTTGTTTGAGATTTTGAATTATTTAAATCAATTTCTGAGATTCTTTTTGATAAATACGTAGTAGACGTGTTTAAATTTACTACTTTTTCTGAACTTTTTACTGTTTCTATAGGAGAATTTTTTTGTATTAGATTCCTTATATAAAGATTTAGTAATGTCGTTAATATATTTTGATCTTGCTTGAACTGAATTGAAAATATTATGACATAATGATTGCAAACTTGTTGAACTTGATACTGATGGTACACCCATGAATTTTTTACTTATTTCTATATCTGTAGATAATTTTTCTAATGAATTCACTGTACATTCAGAAGACTCTTCACTTTTTAAATTATCTGTAAAATCAACCATATTGTTCTTATCCCTTAAATGCATATCACATATATTTTTATCAAAGATGTCTCTTAACTTTCTCTCATCATTCTCTGAATCTTTAATATTAAATGGAGAGCAATTTAATTTTTCCATACTAGCTTGTAACTCTAATTCCCATTGATTAGATGTAGCTTCGCTACCATCTACAGATCTTCGACCAAGATGCCCGATACACGATGCATTCTTAACATCATCCTGAAATTAAAAGAATTAGATATGTAATATATATACTATAAGACTGAATAAAATTTTATTAAAAAGAAAAATAAAGTTTTTATGCTAACATTATCTCGTTGATGGTGAGTATTTTTCCGATATTCATTATCTATAGTAGACGTTATATTTTTATGATTTATATTTTCAAAATCCATTTTGTATGTCATATTATCTCCTGAACTAATCAATTCTGCACCTACACCTGGTTCTCTCGGCCCATTAGCAAGTATATCTATAAAAGTAGTAACAAGATATATGTTTGCAAACAACATATATTACAACTATAGGCAGTCTTTTTGTATCAATAATACCATTATCTTTTCTTTGTTGATGTATTTGATTACTAATGTCTTCTAAAATACGAAGACTCGATGCATAATTATTTTTTGCATCTTTTATTGCTTTCTGCAAATACTCCACTCTTTCCTTTTGCGTTGTTAACATCTGATCGCACTGAGCTTTCACTTCAAAGTATGGCCTAGATTTAATGATATAACGACGATATTTCTCTTCCAACTGAAATAACTTTTGCTCTGCATCTTGAAATATCATTGCTTTCCTATGATGTTCCCTACCACATTCTGCTTTTTGATTTTCTGCATCCATAACCTACATATTATTTGTTTATTATTATCTTATTGTACAGATACTGAAATAAATAACAAAAACTATTTACTTTAATAGTAGCATGATTCAACATATCCTGCCAAGCTTGGTCAAATTTCCATTCGTGTTGATGTGATGTAAACCTTGTTTCGGCCAAAGCCACAGTTTCTTTAGCAGCTGCATGTATTTCGCTAGCTCTTTGAAATAATTGAGCTTGTTTTTGACATTCCACCTAAGTAGAGATGTAATATTAAAATATAAAATAAATATTAGAAATTTTATTCTCTTTTACTCTCTCTCTCTCTCTTTTTTATAAACATTAAATCTATACTTATATATCAAGACTGACTTGTGCTAAATGAGCTATTTCCAAAGCTTCATAATAACATCTTGCTTTTTCAATACATGTTATTCCTAATTTGTCTGCTACTTCTTTCAATCGCCTTGTCGATTCAGAAAGCAATTGTCTAAATGCGGTATGTGCTTCCTACATACACATTTATATAAATATTAATAATTATAACAGATAGTAAAAAAGAAAAATAATCAGACTGATATCTTATCTCGTTAACTCACATCTAATTCAGTCTCAAGTTTATTAATATCATCTGTAGCATTGTTTAAATTCTCCAACTCGATCTAAAAAAAGAATACTTATATCATCACCATCATCTTAAATCATAACAACATTATTGTCAATAAAATTATTTAATGAAAATTATATAATAATATAAAATAAATAATATTACATTAAAATTCATAGAAAGAGAGAAAGTGTATAATTATATGTTATTAATCATATATAAAAATAAAAATTCATAATAAAACATAAAAGCATAGATAACTAGGCCATTGTACCAGGTAACAAAGTAGTACGGGCGTTACTTACAAATGTCAAAAGTACATAACCTTATTTTCGTATACATCAACTATCTATATACGAAAATAAAATAAATAAAATATGATAATACATGAATAAATAAATATAAAAACAAATAAAAAATATAATAATAATAATGTTATAATAAAAATTAATATCAATGAGTCACCTGTATACGGGGATCTAAAGATCCTTCGGCGTCCTCCGCGACGTCCATAGTTCGCTTTTTGCAACATTTAATAAATGTCAGCTTTAAAATCACATTTTTTTATTCATAATATTCATTAATACATACGCATATTATAATAATCTCAGGAAACTTTAAACATTGTCAATGTAATATTGTAGTATACATATATAGATCCCCATGTAACGCGTAATTAGAAACTTATATTACTCACATTTCGAAGCAGCAGACATGTATATACTACTCATTATAGTTCAGGACAGGTTATCCAACAGTCAGTAGTAAGTAGTAAGTACTATCAGCCACAGCCAGTACTAGCGCTATCATGATATAAGTCCACGTCAGATCTGCATGGCTGTTTGTACAACTTAACCTGAAACAGTGAACACAGTAGTGATTTGTTAAGAAAGAGAAAGTCGCATATATAAATACATATTCATTTACATATCTTTTCTTTCCTTTTTAAATATAATTAAGGTACTTTTTATTTTTTTTTTGTATACTATTCAAAATAATAAGTTTTTCATTATCAACAAAAGAAATTGTTAGTATTTATTGTTTGATTGAAAGGAACAGGTTTCTTATTTACCGGTTTGTTACAGTGATTATTTTCAAAGCAGTGTTTCAAAATGTATTGGACTCTGTGGTTACTTATTGGATTTTTTGGAGTAGATAATACATTTGGACAAGGTCAAAGGATTGCACCAGGTGTACCTCCTCAACATTATCAAGTTCAGCAGGTATACATTTATTCTTATTATCCTAAGAAACATATGGTATATTTGGAATAAGAGATTCAATGTTTCCCTGTCTTTTAAAATTGTATTTATTATTAAGGAACATCATTTCTTATGTTTCTTGTAATAAAATATTTTTTATTTTAATAGAATTTATTTATTTTTGTTTCTAGCCCAATCAGCAAATGCACCAACAAATGCACCAACAAGTGCCACAACAAGTGCCACAACAAGTACCACAACAAGTACCACAACAAGTACCACAACAAGTACCACAACAAGTAAATCAGTAAATTAATATATAATGAAAATATATGGTTAATATATATAATATATAACAGCTCTAAAAAAATTGAATCTTTTATTTAATTTAATTATTGTATCGATATAACATCAGCAAGTTCCAGTACAACATGTTCATCAAGCACCGGTACAACATGTACCAGCTCATCAAGTGCCTGTACAACAACAGGTACCTGTTCAAGCCCCTGTACAGCAACAAATGTACAATCACAATCATCAACAACCTCAACAAATACTTAATGCTGCCAATATAGCTCAGGAAAAAGCGTAAGTAACATAATAATTTTATAAATAAATTGAATATCAACATTTACAAGATATTTAGTTGAATTTGTTAATAACTTGCTATTTAACTTGTATTTAACTTGTATTCAAAAGTAATATTTTTTTAGTCATATCGCAGAACATATGGAAGTTCCAATCGATACAAGTAAAATGACGGAACAAGAATTGCAGTTTCATTATTTTAAAATGCATGATTCAGACAATAACAACAAATTAGATGGATGCGAGTTAATAAAATCTCTCATTCATTGGCATGGTAAATATAAAAATTATATTTCTACATGAATTAGATACTATATAAGCAATATGTTGTATTAATAAATAAATAATTTTTTTATACCGGGTGAGTCATTTAAAACAGGCCATCTGAATAACTCGATTGTTAATGGTGATAAAAAGAAATGTGTCAGGCGAAACTTACTTGGTTTCGAGGATGGTATAATATATGAAAGTTAATTCATTATTTTTATTATGGTTCTTTTTTTATTTTTGCTTAAAGGATAAAAAATAAAACCGTACCGTATGACAGTACGTTACATGTACACAATATGGAACTGTATCACTCTCTAATCAAAGTAAGTTTCGTCTGGCACATTTTTATCTATTACCAATAACAATCGAGTTATTTAGGTAGCCCATTTTAAATGCTTTACCCGGTATATGTATATATAGAACAAAGTAATAAGGAACCTGGAACACCGAGTGGCGGAGACAAATTATTTAAGGATAGTGAATTGATCAATTTAATCGATCCAATTCTTGCTGTAGATGACATGAATAGGGATGGATATATAGATTATCCAGAATTTATCCAAGCGCAACAAAATGCTGCTGCTAATGGTCGACAGTAATGAAAATAATTTCTTGTTATGAAATTACGGAAAAGAAACATTAAAATTATTTCTTATTAAAAATAATACATTTTATATCAGTTTCATTAATTTTATTTGTTGAGATTTATTTAAATGCTTTTGCATTTCATATAAACATACTCTTATAGTTTTACTTATTGTTTACGGTTATAAGACATTTATTTTCTATAGTAGCTTATTATATACTCAAAATATTACATATATATAATTAAAAATTTACAAATGAGCAGAAATGATTAAAAATATTGAGTATATAATAAATTGCAAACACACACACAGACGAATCTATATATATATATATATATTTTGATATATATATTAATAAAAATTAAATTTAAAAAGAAATATACATATATATATTGTATTGTGTATATGGAGTGTGAAAAAGAAAATATACAATTAATTTTTATTGATATACCATATAAAATAATTATTAGTCACAAATATCAAGGTAAAAAGTAACTTTTATACAGTGTATTAAAAATAATTCCTTTATATTGTTTATAGTATTATGCATTTAAAAATATGCAACCGGTTGATTAGATTAAAACAACGAAAAGGTTTGCATATAAGAATACATATGGATATATATACATATATATATATATATTACACAGAGTTGTAAGTAAAGTTACTAACCAATTTTTCAGGCTACTAATATTTATTTTAAGAGATTTATTTGTTCATTTAGCAGGTATAATATTTTTCATCACTCTGTATATATAACATAATAATAATAATAATAATAATAATCCTATTACTTAAATTATAGAAAACTGAAATTGATATCCATAATAAATATACACACGTTAATTAATAAACATTGGTCTGTATATAACTGTGATATATATAAAAAAGATTATTATCAAATATACATACAGTAAATAACTTTTTGATATTAGTTACTTGAACACTTAGAATATTAATTTTTTATACAAATGAGATAATATTAATTGTATATTAGAATTAATCTCATATTCTCATATTATTATTAATAGTAATAATAAAAAGAAAAGAAAATTTATATTAACAGTTGTATTTGTTGTTAAGGTACAAGTATATATATATTGAATTACAGAACTATTCGTAATTACCTCCACTGTTAATTTTAAATAATGGATATTTGATTATAATGCACTTTTAAAATTCTTATATCTAGAAACCAATACAGGATTATTAAACTTTCAAATTAATATAAGTTTTATTATAAAAGAACATTTTAATGCTAGAGAAATAAAATTGTACATAAATGATAACAAAGTTGATCTCACAATACTATTCGTATCTACATAAGAGATATAATGAAAATATATTATTAATTTTTTATTAAATGATATTCTTTGTATTTTTTAATACTTTTGAAATGATGGGACATATTCTGATGAAATTAATTTTGTTATCATTTATGTAAAAATTAACCTTTTTTTTTACAATAAAATATTCTTTTATAATAAAATTGATATTGATGATTAAATGTTTCATAATCCTAAAATGTATTTCTCTCTATAAAAATTTTGAAACATTGCATTACAAGTAAATATTAATTGTTTAAAATTAACGATGTGGAAGTACGAATACTTCTGTGACTCACTATATATTTATGTATAAAAACTATCTGTCAAAAATAATTGTATTAAAGTAGTTTCTATGTAATATGAAAACAAATATATTAAAACAATTGCATAATAGTAAATACAATTTTACTTTGGATTTTTTTTTCTATTTTTATGCGTCATAAATGTGACAAATATTTTTTATTGTGAAAAATAAATAAGATATTTTTCTAATTATATTACAAAATAATTAAAAGTATTGCTTTATGTGAGAATGTATGAAACAATGAACGATAAAAATAATCTTATGACTTCTTATGTAAAATGGTCTAAAAGGTGCATATATTTTGATGTATAAGTGCATTTATTTGTATCAGATATATTTTTGTTTTTTCCTTTAAATTATTATTACATATCATTATCATTATTTATTCCCATTGAATTTTGACTTCTCGTTGAGTTATTGATTTAAGTTATTGACTTGTGAAGTATAGAAGACAAAATGAGAAAAAATCCATACACATAGGCTCGCCAAATTCCATCAACGTGTTTTGCAGATTCAACAAAATTTGTTCAATATGAGATGTGGCGAAGAAGGTAAATTGCACGTAAATAAAAAAAATTTGTATACATGTGCATTTTTATACTATTATATCAATATAATATATATTAACAGAAATTGAAGAAATAAAAGTGATAAAAACAACATGCTCAAAATGTAATAATGATAATGATAAAGAAAGCACTTATAATTTTTCACACATACAAGATTTATGTCCTGTCGATAGGAAACGAATATCATTATTAATCAAACATTTGGCAAAGTAAGAAATAATTATTCTCATTTACTATACATTCTAAATTTAATACATATATATATATATAATATATTTATACATAGATGCACTCGTGAAATGCACGAAGTAAAATCTGATTTAGCTGTGAGTGAATCTGAAAAAAAAGCATTACTAGAAGAATATCAAATATTTCTTAATCGTCACAACTGTGAAAAGAAACAATTAGAATATAAAGTAAAATGAATATATTTTATATAATTTATTTTCTCTCTTATTTGTTATATATTCTTATTTCAATTTCCTTTTACATTTTTAGCTTTCCGAAGCAAAAACGAAAGGAACAAGTTTAAGAATTCAAATTATACAAGCGCTTGAATTGTTAACGTGTCAATTGATGGCACAAGAAAAACAATTTATGAGTTTAGTTGAAAATGTTAGAGATCTTTTATGTGAGAAAATAATTATTCATGAGATTATTAGTCAAAAAGAAATAGAGAAAAGTAATCTTATTGCAAAAATTCAAAGATTGAAAGAATCTCTTAGATTAGAGAAATTAATGCATTCCAGAGATTTAGCTCAAAATTTTCTTAAAAATAAAATGGTTGATAAAGCATCTCAAACAACTGATGATCTTCATTCGTATACAACAAAATATGACATTAGGTATATATATTAATGTTATATTTAATATAATCTAATTTTTTTATGCAAAAAAATAATTAATAATGATTCAATATAAATCATTTTTAGAAGATATAATATCGAACCGAATCTTAAACGTTCTCAAGAAATAAAAACTAAGAGTAAAAGTGATTTGGATGAACCTACTAGCGATGGAACACTGATGCGTGATTTATTTTTTAGAGTACCAAATATTGAAGATAATGAAAGTTTATATATGATGCCAACATTATCGAAAGAATTTAATCAGATTAAACCTTCCACTTCTTTTATATTCAATTAAATATATATATATAAAAAGAAAAAAATAATAATACATTTGCCATTAAACATATGGTTTATATAAAAAAGGATGTCTAAAAAATGTATGAATGTATAAGTAAAAATAAATCGTTTAATATTTAATACATTGAATACTGATATCAATTTTTAAATCTTTTTATAATTATACTAATAACGTATACATTCTATAATGAAAGCATAACTGGAATAATCTAGCTACTACAAAATTTAGAAATAATATGAATGAATTGGTCAGAATGAATGAAAAAAAAGAGAATATTTAGATTATTTTAAAAAAACCAGATTTAAAAAAATAATAATAATAAACTATAGTAGTACTTGTGTCTAAATTCACACATTTACATTCATTTCCATACAAACGTTCCATACGCTCAATACATATAATATATGCAGGAATTATTGTTGAGTCATTTCTAATATAACAAATTCTAATTCGCATTGACAATTAAATACGTTTAATTTCTTTTACTTAACGTATTTTGCAGTCTATGGCCATTAAAACAAATTTAATGATATCTATAAATACATTATTATATAATATGCACATTTAATAACAAAATATATAAGCACACATGATATCAATTTTAATAATTATTTCTTTTTTTATCGCATATATATTTTTAAGGCATTATTATAAGGCACTTTTCTTTAAATATTAAAGAAATAAAAAATAAAAAAATAATAATATAAGCTAATTATTTCAAAGTATAATAATTATTGGAATTTTTTCAAAAATTTTTATCTTATAGTATCACTCTGTATAAACTCTATTGCTACAAAGCACTGTATCACTGTGTAAATACACAGAGATGTGACAATGACATGACAATGTATTTTTATATAAAAAAATAAGAAGAGTTCTTATTTACACAAATTAAAAATTTTCGAATGAATCTATATATACTTTAATTTACATTGTATGTAATATTTTGAATCTATGTATTGTAGTAATATGAAAAATCCATAAATAAAAGGATATATATATATATATAATCTTATTATATTATATTTTATATATATATATATATATATATAGCAAAAAATACAATTGATTCAAATTTTCTAAGGAATTATTACCGAAGATTTTGATTATATTTAATTTAAAAGAAAAATTAAATATTTAAAAACTAAGATGTAAACGCATTTATCATATATATAATATGTATTCATTGATATCCCTGTATTTTAATACCTACAGGTATCTACTTCATTTAAAAACATATAAATCAGAGAAAGTACATAATATTGTTCTTTCATCTTCCAAGATAAAAGTTTTAGAACTTTAAAATTATTATTAAGAGAGTTCGTCATTAATAAATTCATAAAAATATAATCCGATAATCGGCATATGTTAACACAAATTTCAGTAGCTTAATGATCATTAGAAAAATGATATGAATGCATGACATGAATACATATACATAGCCTTTTCTCATTGTTTTTTTTTTTAGCTATAGAAATATGCAAATATAAGAACAAAAATGAATGTTTTCTTAATAACATTCAAAATCGTTAATCCCTATATTTTGTATAACACAGATCTTTTATATTCTTTTATATTATAATTCTTCAAAGAAAGCAACTCTAGCTTTAGTAGAACCTGATTTAACTTTTTTTAATGTACTATATTTATTTTCTCCAAGTCTCATCTGTTCCTCATGTAACTGATCAAATTCGCACTGTTTTTCACCAACTTTCATTACTTCTATTTCAGATCGCAATTCTCTTAACTGTTCTTGTAAATGTTTACTCTTCTCCCAATAGTCAACTCGTTCTTTCTCTATCTCTAATGATAATTGATCTACATCACCATCAGCAATAAGATCATACGAGGTTAAATCGGATGGTAAAGGTTCAGTATCTAATTGCAAATTTTGAAGATCCGCTTGTAAATCTGATGTAAATACTTGTGTCGAAGGGAACAGATTTGGAACGGGCTATTTATAAGAAAAATAAAGGTTACTATATTGTACATAATAAAGATTAAACAATAATATTTATCTAAATTTGATTTTACTTACTGTTATAGCAGCAGTATAAGCATTTCTACTAAGAAATTCTAAAAGTTTTTCTTTAGCTTCTTTTTCAGCAATGCGTGCTCTTAACAATTCATCTTTCAATTTTTCTGCCTCTGCAGCTCTTCTCTCTGATTCTTGTACCAGTCTTTCGGTCAATAATTCCGCTTCCCTAGTCTTTCGTTCTAAATGTACCTTCTCTTCTTCAGCTTTCATATTGTTTAACCGAATTCGTGTTATTTCTTGTTCAGCTTCTGAGGCTTTTTGACTAAGGAGCATTGCTTCCTCTTCTGCAACCCGACTCTTCTCAGCTAAAAGATCTGCTGTCTCTTCGGATCTTCTCTATAATAATATATATATATTGTAACATATATATATATGTTATATATATATATATATATATATGTTACAAACTATATATTATTATAAATATTCTTACAAGAGCTTCATTCGCTAAACGAATTTCTTCTTGATACTGTAAAAGGCGTTGTTCCATAGCAGCCTTTTCTCTTTCAGCAGCTTCCCTTAACTGCTTTTCTCTTGCCAACTTATTTCTTTCAACCTGTCTCCTAGTAAGATTAGTAATCAATTAAATACTAACGAATTTGAATTACTATTCTCATCAAGGCTCCTAAGAACTCGTAAAATTTTTCATTTTGTTTTTTATATTATATTTTTTATGTATTTTTTATAATTTATAAATTATTACTGATACAAAAAATCAATTTATTAAATAACAAATAATAGCATGCAAACCACATTTACCAATAATTCCATTGTGGCAGTATTGAAAACATGTATGTCCTAAATTTTATTTATATAATGTATATGAGAGTGCTCAGGAGCCTCAATGAATTATGAAAAATTCTTTTGTGAAGAGCTATTACCTGAAACATTCAGTAAATCATAGCATGTAGTATCGATGAATATACATATTTACTGTATTGTGATAAATATATTACTTATCTACAATTAAAGAGTATTTTAATTAAATCTGTTTTTTTTTTTTTTTTACTGATGTAAGTAAAAATTATTTGTGTAATTTAGAATCAGCTTTTAAAAATTTTCTTTGAAATTCATTTTGTATGTTTTTAAATATATACAATAAAATAATATGTATATAAGTCATCTAATTTTCTCAATACCCCCGAACCATTTTTAGAGAAGTATATTCTAACATACGAAGATACTTTCGTTGTTTTAAGGTCTTCTAATCCAAAGCACATCCAAGTAGATGGATGAAACCTGTCTCAAACTTTTTGATAAAAATTAGTAAAAATATAAATTAATTAATTTCTTCAAATATAAAAATAATATCATACCTGAATGATGTAGAACAATTGTAAGTATTAAAAAAAGAAAACGATCATCAATTTAATTTTGATTTGTATTAGCTTTCATTAGATTTCTTTAACTAAATGACTAAACTAATAAATTTTGAAAGAAAAAGATAAATATATTTACCGTGACTTCTCTTCTTTGGCTTGAGCCTTCATCTGCTGTACCTCCATGGAGTCAGGCTTGCGTCTTCGCATAAATAGATCATGGTTGCCAATACACAGGTCCAGGATCTTAACAAATAATATGTGAGCACCTTCGTCACTATTATGTTCGTCCAACCCTAAAGCTATCAAACCCTTCACCCAGCTGGCAACATCTGACTGTTTTTTTACCAGTTTATTCATGCGAACTTTCTGCGAGAAGAACACGAAGTTTGGCGATGTCTTTTCCACTGGTTTAATGACAAACTTCTTATCATCGAAGCTAATATGTCGAATTTCAGACCACGTAAATGTAGTTTTAGGAGCGAGCTTATTTTCCTTTTCATAGATATTTAGTCCCAATGCTGTTACACCAAGCCACAAATTTGTTTCCTTTTTGTTCTAAAATTGAAATACAAATATGTATTGTTAAAACTTTAAATCAAATTGTGCATTATTTAGAAATGATAAAATTTGATTAATCTTACTCACACTAATAGGAAAATAATTCACACCATACATATCCAGATCTTGAGCAATTTTAAGGTATTCCATTTCAGCCTCGTCTCTAGACATTCCACGATGATCAGCATACCAAATTTTAATTCTATCTTCCCACATTTCAGCAGTCATTTGATATTGATCTATGACTCTTTGTGGAAGCAGATCTTCACTGGCCAGCATTCCTGGGCGGTATGAAACTTCATCATAGTCCCCATACTAACAACCGTGCAGTAATAATTATAATCAAAACATAGCAATATCTACATATACTTGTACGCCTATGTATACATTAAACTTATCTGCCAAAAATCATCATGTAAGATAAAAATCAATTTAAAAATAAGTTCAATTATGTATGCAAAAATTATCAATTTTGACCCATACGTGAAGAAAAGAAAACTTATATTATATCTTTAAAAATACCTTTGCCTGTACAGCATACGAAGCAAGTAAAACAGAAGCTTCTGGAGGACAATAAATATCCATCGACAAAATAGCTTGTTTCACTTGAAGGAAGAATAAATGTTGTGTAACTTCTTGTACCAATTCTTCAGACACATCTTCGGGATAAAATTTAGCCAGAAACATAAAAGGAGTAGTGGGTTGTTGTGAAATGCCTTGATCTTGTACTACAATGTAAATAACATATATTTTATAACAAGTACTACGATTTACTAATTACAAATGCAATTTAATCCCTTGACATAAAAATAAAATGATAATATATAAAATAAGATTGATAATTAATTAACACTATAAAATAATAATTTAATAATTTTGTAAAGTGTGATACTTCTCAAAGCAGAAATAGCTAAAAATAATTCTTGACATCTCGTAGACGTCAAAGTTTACAATGACACATGAAATAAATGACGTTTCAGAGACGTCATTGTATGTCAAGGGGTTAATCCCAATGAAGTTTACCTTTTTTATCTAACTTCAACCAAGATATAAATCCTTTAGAATCTTCGTATTGAAGACCAAAATACCATGTTTCCCTAAGTCCAATAGTACGGCACACTAAATCAAACAAATCTCTTCCTGTAGATCTCCACTGTAAAGATAAATTAAAAAATATTTTATAGAAAGAAACATTAGAAAAGAAAAAATAAATTTTAAGAAAATATTAATATAAAATTAATCATAAATCACTAACTTCTAAATTAAATTCCAATTCTGCATCCAAGGTAGAAACTTTCACTGGAAAAGATTTCCCCGATTTTTTCCTCCGAAATTGTGGCATTTTACTTTTCATTGTATTCACTAAGCATTAGAGAAATTGATATAACCAATTTCTAGACATTTTAAAATTGTAATAGACATTCTATGTTATAATATAATATTATTGAAATATGTAGTATATTCATGTGTTATTATTGCAGAGAAGTAGTAGGATTAAAATAGACATCACAAAATATAAGTAATCTCTGATGAGTTAACCTTATTTACACATGTTTTAATATTAATGCGGTATAAAAAGGGGATCAATTCACACACACAAAAATACGTTAAATATATCTTATTTTGACTACGATGTTAATAACTAAAAGATGTCATATAATCTGTCTCAATAAAAGTGTTTCAAATATTTGAAAACAAATCTCGTATCTTTTTCACTACTGAATTAAAGATATCTTCTTTTATTTGCATCCAATAACGAAACGGATATTTTTCATTGACCAATAGCAGAACTGAATTAGCGAATGAATTTCTTCACTATATGCTTACGAAAAGAACACGATCGTAACATCGTTAAAGATAAATAATTTCCATAAAAAAAATAGAGTCTTAGATATTTTTTTATTTTAAAGATTTAAACTATATATATATATATAATTTCTCCCACACAACTTAAACTAGTCACGCTACAAAGATATGAAAATTTATCCACATTGTTCGAAACGCCATCTAGTGCATTAAATATTTGTAAACAATATTTATATTATAAACATATTAGCATTACAGTAAACTCTCAATGTAATTATGATCTTGGGGATGAGTAACTTCTTATAGTGTATTCTTAAAGGGCGCAACTAATAGTTTAAATAATTTTTAAAAATTAAAATACAAAATATTTGTACTTACTAATCAAATAATTTTTAAGTCAGTGAGAACTGAAGCCCGCGAAATTTTAAAATTGTTAAAAATCGGCGAAAAAGTCCTTTTAACCTTTTAACTTTTTTTATAAAATATGTTTATTTGATATAAAAATTTTTATAGGAGCAATAAGCATATAACTTATTATTAAATATAAATTAAAATTGTTATTGACTTTAACGTTACTTATAATGATATGTGTTATCATAGAACTGTATTTATATCATAAATATCATTTCTTTATAATAACACACTAAAAATTAATAATATTTTCCCCTCGATTACTTTGGGAAAAAAACATAATAAATATTAATTTATTTATTATGTAAATAAAGTTGATATATTAGAAAAATAATAATTGTTTACATAATTTTATGTTTAATTTTTATCGTTTTAATTTTTCGAGAGATATAACTCTTATTTTGCAATCCTAATATCATGATTATCTTCGAATTAATATAATTCTAAGTAATTTTACATCTTGTATAACTATGTGTCTAATTTTTTATTGTATGTATATACAACATTAAAATAATTATCTTTATGTAATACGTGTACTCACATATTTATCTTATATATAGATATACTATACTAAATAATTTTTTTTACAAATTTTCTCTTATATTATGAAAATTTTTTATTTTTTTTATTCCTAATAGTATCACAAAGTATTTATGCTACTTATTATATATAACATATTTCATGAATGAAACCAATATAATTGTTTACAGGTATTATTATATTTTTTCAATAGCAAAAATATATTATAATTATATATATTTTACATGATTCTTAAATAATATTTTTATCTTAATGTTATGACAACTAAATCTTTTTTTATTCTGAAACATTTTTTTATAATAAAATTAATGTTATTAGAAATAATTTATTAGGTTCAGTAAAAAGTTCGTTAGTATTTTTTTCACAAGAAAATTACATAAAATGTTTTAATTATGTAAAACGTAGGAAACAATTGTATACATTAAAACAAAAACCATCAAAAACAGTTAAAGTTGAATTGTATGATAAAAAAGTATTGTTCTCGATTTGATCAACTTATTACCAAGAACAACAAGTTACCATCAATGCGAACGGACTTTTTACTCAACCTAGTAAATACTTATATAAATTATATGTGATATTTAATTTTGTAAATACTATTGTATTAATTATTTTTTTAAGAAATATTCATTTCTAATTTAATGAAACATTTCATAGTTATGTAATAATCGTCTTAAGAAATAATACGTGTAGTAATTTCATGATTCTTTATATATGAGTTTGTATTTAATACATGCAAGAGAAATTTGTGCATTAAAATTGTTCGATAAAATAATTATTATAAGGAACTAAATGCATGTATTATATATAAAAGAATATCGTATTTCGATAATAACAGAAAATATATTCTTATAAAAATATTATTCATAAAAGGGGTGATTATTGAGTATCAAAAGTTGTGCTTTTAATTGGTAATACATAATTATTTTCTTGTATACTTACACAAGATAAAGAGAGCATGTAATAAATATTGATAAAGAATTTTCATTAGAAATATATCAGAAGTTAAATAGATAGCCTTAGTTATAAATATAAGACCAAGATTAACAAATTATAATATTTTAGCAATTTCAAATTTATAAGTTTAAATTATTAAGAAATAAAGTCAACAATATTCAATATAAATATTATATAAAATCTTTCCATAACATGATATTTAATAATAAAAATCTTTTTTAATGTAAGTGTAATTTTTTTCTACACATGAATGATTTGAATTTATTTATTATGAATAGAGAATTATTGAAATATATAAAATATAATGAATAAAAAGTGAATGCTCTCAATACTCAAGATTATGTTATTAAATCAATTATAAAATTATATTATGCACATGCATTTGTATATATATATGTGTGTATTTTTATCATCCCAATTCAAACATATTCTTATCATAAAAACTTTCAAGCAAAATCATTCTTCTATGTACAGACAATTTTCAGATGTATTCAATTTTGTTTTCTTTGATATAAAAAAAGATACTCTATTTCGATAGAACACAATCAAGTATTTTACATTCTTCATTCTTAATTTTTATTTTTGTTTTGTTTCTTTTTTTTTTTTTTATCTTTTACAACTACTTACAGTACGATAGTAAAAGATATAATCTCTTATCATTATTATTGATGCAAATCTATCAAATACTTAATAATATCTTTTATTGTATCATTATTTTGCAAAGAGCACTCTTTTGTGTGTAATATATGTTGTGTTAAGTGCAAAATTTATCTTATTTATTTTAACATATTTCTTTTTTTTCGTTTTTCTTTTTTTCTCCCTTTCTAATAGAATAATAATACTATAAATATATAATTTTAAAATGTCTGTCAAATATATATATATGTTACATAAACAACATATAAATATATTATATTATATAAAATTTCACTTTATATAGAGAAGGAGGAAATCGACTTTTGTTTTTCTGTTTTCTTTTTTTGTTTTTCATTATATATTTAATTCCTTTTCTAATATTTTATAATATTTATAACAAATAATTGGTTCATATAATAAAAATAAAAAAATCATCATATTTTCCTAATTCATAAATTTTGTATTTTCATTTAGAAAATAGACTTTAGAAAAATTCCAAAATAAATAAGAGAAATAAAAATAAACGAACAATTATACACATGTGTCATGCTTTTCAAATAACATGATAAGATATTGACTTACATTGAATGATTTTGCATTTTCAAGAAACACACAAGGTCTATATAGTGTCTATTATTAAATATTGTGTTGGAAAATGCCATTTTAAATCCTCATTCGTCCAGATACGATAGATCTTCTTTGCTTATTATTCCTTTATTATAAGCGAGATATATTAACGCCTCTTGTTTCCATGACGACGAGAAAACTTACGATTTTTTCTAAAATAGTATAACAAAAATCTTAGTTATACATAATAAAAATTACTAAACGAAATAATATATTTACCTAGATTAATATATAATTAAAGTGTATTTAAAAAAAAAAATAGTCAGGTCGATTGCTTTATAAATAATCCTAATATCAAGTCATAAAGTGGTCATAAATTGGTCACAAATTGATTGCAAATTGCAGTCTGAATCTTTTGTATGGTCACTTATATATTATTATTATATATTTATCATTTATATATACTTAAAACTTATTTAATTAAATAAAATGTCACAATTTACCTTATTCTACTTGGAGATGGAACTGGAGTGTGTTCAGCAATGACAGGTAAAACAGATGTAAATTTATCAGTAGGACGCAAAAGACGTGCTGTACGTGAAGATAATTTCCATATGAGTCTCTGTCTATGTGGCATTTGTTCTTGGGCATTGTATTTATTCAAAACTGCACTTACAGCTTCATGAGTAGAAACATAGCTATCTCTTGAAATCTTTTTTTTATAAAATAATATTAATATTTACTTTTTGCATAATTTATAATCATCACATTGTTATCTATATATATTATATGTGTCATACCTTACATATTTTTTGTAGTTCAGTAGAAAATTCTAGCAATTTTAACATTTGATGTGCTGATGTTACAGATGAATTCATAGTAGAAGGATCAGCAATCATAGATGTTGCGGAAGTATTAACATCTTTATTTGCATCTAATCGTGTAATGGATGCTTTTAAATATGTACAGAATAAGACCAAAGCTACTTCCGATGGCCTTAAACTTGCACAATTTCCATTACAAGCTATCATTTCTAATCTTAGAAAAAGTTCAGACTCCTAAATTACATACATATACATATAACTTAGAATTTTGAAAATATTACATATATTAACAATTATTTTTAGCAATATTTACCATTAAAACATTAGTATATATATCACCAATACCCAAATGCAATGCAACAGTATAAAACATTGTATTGAACAAACGTAGAAAAGTTAATGATGTAATTGGTTGTATATCAGGTACCCATTCTAATTTATTACGTATTACTTCAGACATACGCTTAAGATCTCCACCAGTACACTTGCACTGAGAAATAGATACCAAATGATCAGCATCCAAAGATTGAGCCATTTGAACTGCTGCGATATGAAAAGCTGATACACTGATGCAAGCCATATGTTTCAGTTTGGCTTTCATTTTAGTTAAAAATCGATCCATCAAATTAATAGCAAGAAAAAATACATCAGATGGTAAATCATACCATACTTTCAAACATCTTAATACATGGGCAGATCCATCCCGTGCTTCAATAGTAATCTCATCATTCTGTAGCATACATTGATTGTATTTTATATTTATTGCCTATATAAATATATGCGATATCTAAGAGAAATAAAATGTTAATAACTTACTTGAGTTGTAGTGAGTAGTTGAAGATCAGGTTGATATTTAACCTCCAGCACCAATGCTTCTTGCAATTGTTCAAGTAGTGGGTGGATTGCATCTGGTACAGGAAAGCCTGATGTGTCCATTCTTATATTGTGTGATCAAACCGCTTACTATGGAAACGGTAGAATTTCAGTATACAAATCAACAAGTTATTGATTGAAAACTAAAAATTCTAATCACTCAATAAGAATGACACAACTGGCTGGCCTTATATCTGTAAAATAAAAATATATAATATGAGTACATATATTGTTAAGAATTTGAATTTGATTATAAAATAGAAAAGGATGTACTTTAATATTTAAGTGTATCTCATGATATCCTTCTTTAATTTATCAGTACGTAATAAGATTCAAAGAAAATCTCTTTGTGACGAATAATGTGTTATATTTATTCTACAAAATAAGAAACTTTGCAAGTAATCATGATTTCAAGGTTATCACAACATTCACTTATAAGAGAATCTATAAGTATGATCATTTCAGGCGTAAACAGACCTTGATCAAAACTGGAATGAAACGAGAAGTTTCACGAAATGAAAACAAAGGAAGCAAACGACATCACATGTTTATAATATTTTCTTTAAATATATCTTATCTACCATGAACTAAAATTTCATTCGTAAGAAAGAAAACTTTTTATTTTGCATGTACGTAATATTAGGTCGCAATAGCGCATTACGTACCGAAATATGCAATAAAAACTTGACACGTTATTTTTTACCAATTTTTTAACGAACTATATACATATATACATATGTTCCTTTTTAACGTTACATTACGAACATCATTAAAAATTTTTGAATAAAATTTCGTACAAAATAATATTAACGCATAAAAAATCATTTGTATGTATTAAAAACTTATTGTTAAATTAATGAAAATACGTATTTATCACTATTTTTTATTTTTTGTGTTAAGGACGATTCGATATCCATTTTTGGTATCTTTCAATGCAATATAAAATACTTGACTTTCTTACGCAATATATCTGCAAACACACCATGACAAATCTCACGTAGATATGAGCTCTTATACGATAATTCATGAAAAAATATCAAATCATATAACTTTATAGGGCTACATTTCATAATATGGAATTAGAAACTTAGTGCTCATTTACAACATTGTGGATCAAAATCTTTACTTAAACATATTTAAAAACAGTTTACTTGGAAACGTCGAAAAAATGGAAGTTAATAACAGCTTTAATTTCTATTAAGCAAACAACTTAAATATAAGGCATGCATTTCTCGCAAAAATTCTTATTAAATAAATTTCTCAAAATTCTTCACTTCCAACTATAATTACCGGAGCTTAATCACGTTCAAAATGTATGGGATAAATAAGATAAGGAAATTCAGAAAACTCCAATTTTGAATCAAAACAAAAACTCTAAAATAAATAAGCAAATGTAACTATACAATATTTTTTATTTTTTATATTTAAAAAAAATAATTATGTCACAAAGTATTAAAATTATTTTCTGAATTTTAATTTACATTAAATAAGTTAAATGAACTTTGTCCAAATGATTCAATGAGTCAAAAATATATTATTTTGTTTAATAAATTTTATCATCCAATATATATATATATATATATAAATTTTAAAAAAAAAACTATATATTTTTATCAAAATTAATAAATGACCTATTGCTAAAAACAATAATCAGAGTAATTGTTTTTATAAACAATGGAAATATGAAGCCACAAAGTTGGTCATACTGTAGTATCCGAATATTTTTGTGAGTCACTATATATATTCTTTCTTTTTTCATAATGATCATTACTTGTACGAGTCTAATGAATTATTGTATAAAAATAAAAAGAATTCTTTCAAAAAAAAAAATCAATTTAAAAATATATTAATTTCCAATTGTATCTCTATATATTTTTTTCATATAATATAAACGATACCAAATTTAGACAATTATTGAATTACACGCACAAACACGCATGCATATACACATAAACACAAAATGACGCAAGTGTGATACCTATATTCGTATAAAATATAGATAAAAAAAATTATTATGCTTAAATACGGATGATAAAAAAAAAGAAAATTAGATTAGTTATTATCTAGAAAAAAGAATTTTAAGAAAACAAATAAAAAAAAAGTAAAATTAAAAACAACCAAAAATAAAAATTTATTTCTTTTGACATATAGAAACCTACATATCTAATTATAAGTGTTACGAAATTTTTCAAATCATTTTTGAAAGATCACTTTAACTGTTTTACTCTGTTCTTATTTTATATTTAAATAAATACACTATAATCAGTAATATTAATAAGTAAATTAAAATACTCGTTGAATAAATCCATAAACAAATTCACTTACTTGAAAAGAGAAACTAAACAGAGAGTATTTTGTTCGTCTAATCTTCTTTAGAAAGAAGAAGACAAAAGCAGAAGTATATAGTTCAAAGCGTCAATGACCAACAGCAAAACGAACTGTCAGTACGCAGTATATGTTATATAGAAGTATATATTTGTGTGTATATGTGGACCCAACGACGTTACACACACAACACACACTTTCAATCAAAACTTTCGTAATCCAATCTTTTAAATCTTCTTGGCACAGATATAATATATACATATATAAATATACGTTACACACAATATGAAAAGGACTATATCCCTATTATTTTGTATATATAAATAAACAGAAATTGTATATATTTGAAAGAAAAATTTATGAAATAAATCAAATAATTCAACTTAAATACTTCTACTTTTATTTTTTTCAAAAATAAATTAATTAAATCTGACGCAATAATTCGAAAAGTAAATAAGTAGTAGAATACAAACCATAACTGTATGGTATGTAGAGTATCCTCTTGAAAAAATGTATGTACAGTAGCAGAGAAAAAACAACAATACGTTGTAAGAAAAAAGTCGATACTCTGTTGAAAATGTTCTTTGTATGTATATGTAAGTATACAAGTATATATATTACATGCTCAAGTCTTGTCCTCTCTTCGAGATCGTCACGTATTATAAAGTTTTTTAACGAAGTTCGATTTTTATAGAAATTTCATTTCACACTTTATTTCCATTGGTCGATAACACTAAAACAAATTTCAATTATTTTTTTAATTTGATTACACAAATATAATTATATATATATTTATTCATGTATATATATGAAATAAACATTGAAATCGGTGAAAAGATGTATTCACATTTGTCACTATTGGTCACCCCGTTCTCTTTTCTAGAAAGAGGAAAGATTCTAGTAAATTTTATACAACTCGTACTATTAATGGAACTAAGCAAACGAGACCATCGACTTTATTGCTTCTATCTTTTTTTTCTCTTATACGCACTCTCTTTCTCACTCACTCCTTCCTTAGTAATATTACCTCTTCTCTCTCAACCACCATACATAGTATACTATATCTTACTTTGACCTCCCTCTCCCAGTACGCTCACCTCCTACACATGTATGCATTGACATATAACGCGGGAATACGAATTGGAAAGATAGGATTGAAAACAAATTAAACAATGTATTCATATTAGATTGAATTTATATTTTCCAAAATTGTATTTATCATGAAATGAATAATTTTATACTTTAAATACGTTTTATATATGAAATATTTTTTTTATATACGAATAATTTTTTTTTATTAATATAGAAGAGAATATTTCTTTAATTTTGCAAAAAGTTTGAAAAATGTTAAAATTTAATTGATAAAAAATCATGTTTTTTTAAATAATTTTTCTTATAGAATTAAATAGACTCTGTACATTGTATATAAATAAGTTTTCTGCATATTAATATTATTCGTTTTTTTTCTCCGAATCTTTTTCTAACTTTTTTACAGCTTTTTCTAATAAAAACAAATATTCATCGTTAGCATTTGGAATTAAGGTACGTACAACAGATGCTAATTTATAAAGATATTCTCTATTTGATCCGCTAGGACCATGTGCATTAAATATACAATTTGCTAATGTCTCTATATTTTCAGCGCCTACATAATTAGGATTATCTTTGCTACCTATATAGATTGTCAGGTAGAACGGATCTTTATCTGTAATTGGCTCTATAATTGTATTATTTGTATTTACAATATTGTCTAAGGAAGTAGAAGAAAGACTTTTGTCAACGTCGTTAAGACTAGCATAAGGATAAAAGAGAACAGTATTTCTTTTATAGCCACCTTTTTCTCTGAAGTCTAAATGTGCAACAACATTATCTACATTTTCACCAGATATTTTATAAGCAAGACCCCATACTTCATCATTTGGATTGTCGGATGGAAGCAAGGTAACAACACGGCCAGGCTAAAAATTATATATGTATATATTATATGACTCAAAATTCAAAGTAAAAATTAAGAAGATAGATTTAAGAACTTTTTACTAAACAATTATATTTTTATTGTTGAACGCACCTTAGCGGGTGTTCCTCTGTGATCAGTACTTTTTTGATAAAATCGTCTCACATATCCCTTAATGTAACCGATGATTCTTTTTTCATAAGGAAAATCAACTTTCCATATAAGTGATCCATAACCAAATACCCACATATTTGTTTATTGAAAAGAATTTTTGTATTTGGATCTATAAGAATATTCTTTCCAGTTTATTGTTTTAAAGAATCTATTCAAACAAAAATTATTTCATTTT
Organism: Polistes dominula; assembly: GCF_049000335.1. Lineage (NCBI taxonomy): Eukaryota > Metazoa > Arthropoda > Insecta > Hymenoptera > Vespidae > Polistes > Polistes dominula. The sequence goes on from NW_028301150.1 coordinate 4,696,795, forward strand.
TAACCTAACCTATTCAACTTCATATCTCAAAATTTAATATAACAGTTAAAGAATTTGATACATATGCGCACGTATACGTACACATTAAAGAATTCATACTTTTGTTTCAATCATGAGATAAGCAATCCAACTTGACAATCATGCAAATAAAAAACCATATCTATATCTAAATACATAAACCTCTCTCTATCACCACATTATTTATCATCGCATAGCATAGAGGGTATATATATTGTATAAACTTTTCTTTTGTTACAACGTTCCTGTGCAATAATGACTGCGCATTTTTAAGTTTGATGATGTGTGTTAAATATAAACCATTAGAAAATTATCCTTGCCTATATCCATAGCACATAATTGAAGATATTTTATATATTCAACAAAAAATTACAATTTATATGGATAGTTAAAAAAAAACAAGGGGAAAAATGTTTTAAATTAATCAGATTTTAGGTTATATCCAGAATAAAATTATTTTGAAAAATAATAATTAAATGAAAGATATAAAAAATATATAAATAAGTTAATATTTATTATTATATATTATATAATAATAATAATTATTATTATTATTTTTAAGTTTAATTTTACTGATAATGTATATTATATTTTGTTTAAGTTAGGTTAGAAAGTTATTAACAAGAGGTCGCTTTAAGACTTTTATCCATAATAATTATACAAATAGTTATTGTTTATCACATTTACGTCGGTGCAGTAGATCGATCTAACTATATTTTATAAATATAAATAGATCATAAATTTGCTTTTCTTTTTTGTTTTCATTTAATTATATAATCTGTTTTTTTTTATTAATATCTCACTTTCTTTCTCTTTATCTCTTTATTATTTTTTCTTCCAATTGCAGATGTGACGAGAATTGTCATATGATTTCTGAAATAAAAACAATTGCACATTGCATTTCGAAGATGGCCGCGGTACAATGTGAGTCGAAAGATGACAATTCCCAATCAGATTTGTCGATATCACCGGTATTTTCTAGTAAAACCGTTAAAGCGATAGAAGAACATGACACTACTGGATTACCGTTACAATCTTCCTGGACATTTTGGTTGGACAAGTAAGAAAATAATAATTAACTTTCATACGCATGTACCATTTATGTGTCTATAGCACTTATGCATCCAAAATTCTCTTTTTAAAACTTTCTCCTTTTCCTTTCTCTTTCTCTCTCTCTCTCTCTCTCTCTCTCTCTCTCTCTTGGTTGTTTTATCGTTGATTACTTATTTTTATTTATATACTGCCGTAAAAAAATGTTTATAATAAAAAAAATAGATAGAATATTAAATCAACATTATATACAATTTTTAATCTGCAATTTTGGATGAAAAGTGCTCTATATCATTACACATTATCATTGTGACAATATTTGCATGCTAAATCAGTATATTCGTCAAATGATCTTATGGATTTTGATTAACAATAATATTTATGCCGGAATTTTTCAAAATCGTATAAGATCATATACATTTTTTGAAGCAAGCTGATTAAGAACTAAAAAATTAAATTAGAAAAACAAGTGAATAGGATTTGTAAAGAGTATTTATGCTCTAATATAATTAATAAATCTTATCATCTAAATATTTTTTAACTTTTATTTTTTCTAATTATTTAATACAAGTCTTTTTCATTATTTGCATAATTTTTAAAAAAATCGTGTTATATTAAATAATATTTGGCTTAAAAACATTGATTGATAACGCAATAAAATAAAATTAAAAAAAGTGTGATAGAAGTTACAAAAAAATTAATGAAATTAACAGAGCTATTTCTGGTACAACTGCCGAAGAATATAAAGCCAATTTAAAGAAGATTTATACAGTGAATACTGTACAAAGCTTTTGGGCAGTCTTCAATAACATTCCAAATGCTGCTGAAATACAGGTATTATCTTTTTGACACACACGTTGTAAATAAATTTTGACTTACATTGTTTATAGTAGTAAGTCAAAATAATGTAATATGAAACAATTATATTTTTGTCATAACGATAATAAATTTTAATACAAGAAATGATATTTTGATTTTATTAAGATAAAGAAGCATTAGATGATATCGTATTCACAGGTTAAATATAGTTATCATCTGATGAGAGATGATAGATATCCTATATGGGAAGAACCTATCAATCAAAAAGGCGGAACATGGAGATTAAAATGTCATAAGCTTGATACTGTAAGAGATCGAACTCTTCGTCATATATTTAACTGTTTTATTTGTTAATATTAAATTTTTCAATATTTTCTAGGCTAAAATATGGCAAGAAGTAGTACTTGCGGCTATTGGAGAGCAGTTTGCTGAATGCATGGCAGAAGGTGATGAGGTCTGCGGTGTTACTGTCTCTATCAGGGATAGGGAAGATTTGATACAGGTGTATTTTTTATTTTCTTTTGAATAATTGTGCTAACATAGCAACACTAACATAACAAGTCATATTTGATAACATAACTCCTCAGTGTTGCCTACCTTTGTCATATCTCCTTTCTTTTACAGTGATGTTATTAATTCTGTTTTATAATCCTCTGGCATCCCTCCACCTTTCTATATTTTCCTGAGTTGTTCTATAAAATTTTTCTCTAACTATCCTTTTATATACTTCTATGCTTAATTTGGTATTTTAACTTATTCTATTGTCTTTGCCTTCTTTAGCCTTTTTATCTGTACTTCGTAAATCATAATATTAAATGTTACATATTTTCAGATTTGGAACGTAAATGCTGCCTTGGCTCCTAAAGCTACGATTTTACAGAGGGTTCATGTACTTCTACCGGAAGTAAATTTTCTTACTGAGTTTTATAAGGGTAATTTTTTTTTAATACATCTTTCTTTTTTTTTATTATTTATTACTAAACATTTTTTCCGTAAATATATATAATTATTTCAGCTCATCAATCCCATCATGCATATGGTCGATGTTAATATGCATACAACATAAAGAAGAAAAAATTGTTCAGTTAAATATATAATTTTATTTGAAAGAAATATAATAATATTATAATAAATAATAATAATAATTATAATAATAAAGTGAAACGAAATATGAATTTGAAATAAAGAAAAGAATAAGAACACTACACAGAATAAACTATCTAATGTACATGACAAAATTATACAGAAAAATCCGAAACCAAAGAGATAGATTGATAAAAATCATAGAATAAATAAGCACATTCGGCATAATTAAATGGACAGAAATGGCCAATAAAGGATTTAATAGGACAATGCAAATAATGCTTAAAAAAAACAAAATGCACCACCTAAAAGCAGTGATTAAAAGAATAACATTGCCCAGAAAAACAAGAAGTTGGGGTTAATAGCATAATAAAATTACACAACACTAAGTCAAAAATATATTTACATACTTTGACAATAAAAACTAACAACGCAGTAGTCAAACTTCATACCTCATAACATATATATCCTAAGTGATATAAACATAAAAACAAAGAAAGAAGAAAAAAGTACTAGTAAGTAAAACACCCCATTAGCAATAGAAATAAAAAATATATGAAAACAACAACACGTAAAAATAGTGCTAATAGTCATATCAGCAATGGTAATCACACTAAAAACGTTCGGATAAAACCTAGCAAACATAGAAATAGATCCACAAATATGGAGTAAAACCAGATAAAGCGAATCATCGGAAAAAAGTAGTATGAAATATAAATAAATAAAATTTTATCAGTCTTCCTTAACTATGAAGTCAAAACAAAATATTTTACTGAATTTTTTTAATTTCAATATTAATGAATAATCACGCCTACATATAAGTGATTTTTTAACATTGCTTATATCACACACTATGTTTGTTAAATTTAAACATAATCGTTATATTCGCTTTTTTGCATGCACAATAATAAATATATATTTTTATATATCTGTAATTTATCTGATTATGTATGTATATATACATACATATAGAAGGAGAGAATACATGACCATTACCATTATTCGAGAATGGACTATAAGTGGTTTATATATACAAGACAAATATGTATATATATATATATATATATATTTATAAATGCAAATAATGTTTTTCTCTTTAATTAAAATTTTTTATAACGCAAAATCTACTCGATTCGTATACAACTGTAACGTCAATCAATTTATGTGATATTGGTAATCAAAAGTGTTATTTCCCCTGACGTCAACAACGAAATCTTTCAAAATGAAAACACATTTTGTAGGAATTTCGAGATCATTAAATTACATCTAAATCGTTTTTAATGTTTACGTCTCGCATACCTTCGAGATTGATGTCATCGAGTCTCTACTTTCACAAAAAAAAACACGATCCTAATATACAAATCTGTAATTTTAAATTCAATAGACAAACTTATTTATATCTTTTTTTTTATTAGATATTAATAATCAGATAAACGATTTTTCCCTTTTCTTTATGAAATATTCATTTTTTGTTAATAATTATTTCTAGATCAAACCAAAAATTATAACATAAAATAAAATTATTTTATTAGAGATTTTACATGTCATATAAATAAAAAATAAATAGAAAAAAGAAAAAATAAATTCCGTTATACGTATGTATTGGCTCACATTACTATTCAATTTATTATTCAAACCAAAACCGGCATGCAGATTTCGGATAAATATACGAAAGGTAGGGATAGGCGTCTGATAGCGGTCGTATTGGCGCCAGTAGTGAAATTACCACGTGTTTTATTTATGACACCATTAAAGATTTACTAAGCCTTTAGGTATGTCATGCACATTTATTTGGAAACCGATGACAGATATATCTCCAGGAACTATGAACCGATATTAACATTTGTTCGCATATTGATAGCCTTGATAACATTGATTTATTATTTTCTTGCTTATGTAATAATATTAACATATCTTTTTTTTGTAAATCACAAATACTGTACGTATATATTAATATATATATATATATATATTATTGTATATATTGAACGAAAACGAAATGACATTAAATAGTATACTCGATCAGTAGTAAGTTTTCAAAAATATTTTATTACTTGTATTCCAAGTAAAATTTGATATATATTAAAATATTAATAAAATAAAAATTAGATAGATATAAATTATTATTATTAAGAGAAATTATAAATTTTTTTGTATTTTAATACTATATTGCATTAGGTCATTCTTAGGACAAAAAAATTATTTTAAAAAATAATGAAAGATATTTATATGACACCTACATACACATATATACGTATTTATTACATATATAGATATAGTTTTGTGATAACGTCATCGAACAGTAATCTGAGACATAAAAATATGATGCTCTCACGGAAGCACCTCCGGTATTTCAAGGTACGGGAGAAACCAAAATTTTTTGACGTCTGCTGTTCGATGACGATGTCTGCTTTTTTTTCCAAAACAGTCACATGCCTTATTAAAATGCATACGTCGAAATATTACAGGTAAAAGTAGTTATCAATTTAAATTCCTTTTCAAGGCATATCCGTAAATATATTAATAAAGATTTTTTTTTCTATTTCTTAATATGTTTAATGATTTATAATTGTCGAAAAATAACGTCACATCATAAATATATATATTTATACATATCCACAAAAGTGAAACTGAGTATTTGTCGGTGTTTGTTGCATATAATTAAAATAACATATACTTTATTTACATTCTATGCCTGTTTTTACAAATGACATTGATGACATGTATAATAAATTATATATCTATCGTAAAAAATATAAAATGTCAAATATTTTGTTTCAATCAATAATATACATGTATATGAATCGAAATATCTTTATTTAAAACAAATGTTCACCAAATGGGGAATTGTTTGATAGAAATGAAGACACACACACACACATATATATCTTTGTATATAAACATTTGTCTTTTATATATACAAATAATATTTGTATATATAATATGGATATAAATAATACATTAGAGAAGCGACACGATTAGCGCCAACATGTAGTGGGAGAAACCGCTAGTAGCGCCACTGTTGTGTAGTAGAAGGTAGGGATCCTAGTAGAAGGTAGTGGGAGTACCGCGAAACAACAACTTGTGGTGGAACATAAAATGAAATGTTTTGAACGATTCGAAGGTAGTACTGTGTCAATCAGTTGCTGAGAACGGATGTATATGTATATATATATAAATATATATATACATAAATATATATTCGTACAGATTAAAAATCAGCTCTCTTTTGTTCTTTTCCTTTCTTTTATAACACATTATGTTTAACTAAAATATAAGTGGTGTAGTGTTTTAACAAAATATATATATATATATAAATAAACAGATAATAAATTTTGTGGTTTATTAATTTTCACTTTTTCAAGTATTAATCCTCGAGTGAGATATACACATATATATATATACACTCATTCATATATATTATATTAGACATTAAAAAAAAAAAAAAACAAGATGAAGACTCAAATGATTTTTACCACCATTTTTCTCATTTCTTTTATGACAATGCAAGTCATTGGATCAGCAATACCAATGTGGGAATTCCTTTCAAGAAAAGAAAAGGTGAGTAAGATAATGTTCGAAGTATGTATGTAAATATATGAACGTCTTTAATCAAGATCATTATATATATTTATCAGACTTTATGATTATATTATATTAAACAGAACACATAACTTTTTATTAGATAAAATAAAAACATTTTGTAAATATTTAAATGAATTAATCATTTAAACTTTCACTTAGAACCTGATCGAGAAATATTCTTTTGTTTTTTTCTTTCTTTAAAATATAACATTTTATAAGTAATAATTGAAATATTTTTTATTTTATCAAGTATAGTATACGATACGTAAATACGTGATTAACGTTCTCCAGTTGAAGTTCAAGCTTACACACTCGACCTAGTACTAAATATCTTTCTATTATAACACGTATAGGTATACACGTGTATATATTGCCTTGTATAATCAACATAAATCTTAAAGTTTACTGTCCTTGTATTTTCTTCAAATTTCAAGGTTTAATTCTCTATTGAACATTTGTATAAATGCTACACACAAGTGCTAAAAGAAGGAGAAAGAGAGAGTATTATAATTTAAATATGTAACATATACATATATTATATTATGTATACTATATATTATATTACTATAGCATATACTTTAGCATATATAATATTTACGATTATAATATAATATTAATTTAATATTAATATTATATTTAATATTTTATTTTTGATATTAATATAATTAATGTAATATATATATATATATATGTATATGTATATATTAAAATTTTCAGTAGGTTTTTACGTTAAGTAAATGTAAGAGAGCAATAATGCATATACTAACATTATCATTGTCTTTCCGCGCTAATTATTTTCTATTCGATTGGATTGTCACACTCATCCCCGCTTTCTCCTAATTTCCGGAATTACCGAAGGGGACAAATCAGATTCTCTAATGTGGTATAAAACACATTAACAATTAGAAAATTTATTTAAAAAATCACATTATTTTTTGTTTCATTTATTTTCTTTTCCTTCATCATTTCTATAAATTAAAATTATTATTTATTTATGTAATCTCTATATAATCGATAATTTTATAAATTGCAGATGAGCCGTTTGTATAAATTGTTTAGTCAGCAAGTGACACAATTTTGTGCCGATTCATCGAGACCAGATTGCAATAAAAATTTCTTAATTACCGGTATACGAAATCTTGCTGAAATAGACGACAATATTCTCGATAAATTGGATCCGTATCAACGTAGTGCTAGAGAAATAAGTAAGCATATATATGTTATACATAATTTTATTATAGTCCATATATATATATATATAATATAACATTTTGAATATCAACTTGATTTCATACTGATTTATATTTATTTGTTCACAGTTTGGCGAGCTTTAATAGGAACAAATAGATTCTCGTCTAGGACAAGTCAAGATATCAAAGGAAATTACTTTCCTACAAATGATCTTTTGATAGGTACGAAAGAACCATTAATTACTTTTTTTTATGGTCTCATGATCTTATTCAAAAGATTTATTGGATGCTGTTTAAGAATTAAACGGGGTCACTTTTCTCGAAAGTAGAAAAGAGAACTCTCCTCAAACGTACACTGTAGCTTTCACATTTTCTCTGTGCTCCATATTCTATATAGAAACCTACATCCCCCCATACATAAGAGAGAGGAGGCTACTGTTAATTTCATTTTTTTGTCAAACGAGTATTAATATTTTGACCTATCAATTATTTTGCTTCTTATTATATTAACATTTTTCTCATTTGTTGTTTTTTTCTTGTTTTCTTTGAAACAATAAGTACATTATTATTTAGGATTTCCACATAATCGTTTTACCGAAAAAATTAATATTAATTTATTAATAAAACTACAATATTTTATTTTTCATTTCAAGATATAAATTTTCAGTTATACTATTATTAAAAAAGTATTTTTTTAATTTTATAATTTCTTAAGAGTTCGGTAAAGTGAATTTTTAGTTAATATATAAAATATTAAAGTCATACATTCTATGTATTCTCTAATTTGTGATATTTACAGGAAACGACGATAGCGAAACAAATACTATAACAGAGGAAAGCGTGTCAACGAATGATTACATTCATGTTGGTCCATATTTAATTGGACCAATGGTAACTCGCGTTTTTCCGGATGGTCGTCCAGTTCCAGATAATTACAAGAGATTTCGACCAAGGGATGATGATATTGACGAATTAAAATATACTGTGGTATTACCGTCGATAAGTGATATTGAGACCAAGTTTGATAAAACCGCTTATAGAAATAAAGTTCTTAATAATGATAGAAAAAATATCTCTCCATCGAGATTTATAACACTTAGGCGAATATCAATCGAAGATCATGACGGAGGTTATCATTGAATGAGTATTACCGAATCCTTCAAGTATTAACATATTTGAGAAAAAAAAAACAAATTACAACTTGCATTTCTGTTTTTATATGCGAGGAAAGAAGATCGCTTCGTTCATGATAGAGAGAGAACGAAGACTGATTTAACTGTTGAATTGTTGAAAATTAAGGTGTATCTATTTAGATGAACATCAAAGGGGGGAGGAAAAGTTATGAATAATCGGAAGATCGAAGTAGTAATACTTTAGGAACATTGTTAAAACAATGAGTATGAAATCCCACCGTTATCAGTCAATTGTGAACAAGAATTTTGTTTTTTTTTGTTTATAAATCTTTCCTATTATCATTCATTTTTTGTTGTTATCTAATATCATATTTTGGTTTTTATATTCTAAATGTTATATCATTAAAAATTATGTATAGTAATGGAGAAATTTGATGATGATTTGTACATCATCAAAGCTTGTTTGTTTCGTATGATTAGGAGTATCAATAAGTAACGTCATATTTAGTACATAATAATTTGTTTTAAATTTGAGATATGCGACATTACTTATTGGTACTCTTAATATTTATATATATTTATATGTATTTATATATATACACGTAAATCTTAAATGATGAAATGACGAGTATCATGAACAATTTTTATACGAATGTGTTTATAAAAATGCTCTATTTATACATATATATTTATAATATGTAAATAGGAAATGTGTAAGAATAACATGTAAATAGAAAGTATATTATTTTTTAAACTATATTGGTAATATTTATAATTAACCAGAAAAAATAGCCGAAAACCAGTATATATGGTCTCTTTATAAATAAAACATATTTTATTTATTTTTAGCCACTCTTTTAATAAAAAAATTATTTATTTTTTTGAGATAAACTTGTTAGAATTTGATTTAGGGTGTCTTGAAAAAACCTGGTATATCAGGGATTCCAGGGATAGAAAAAATTTAGAAATCACTGATCTAGGAGATTATAAAGAACTTTGTTTCCCAGAGTAAAATCCCTAGGAAATAATTCCTAAGCACAGAGAGCACGGAGGATAGATACCAGGAGTCCGAACGTAATGTCGAAAGAATGGTATCAATTTAGGGGGACAAGATATTTTGCCGGTAGGGCGCGCTGTTTTTCACAGAGTACTCGTTTAAATACTTACGCGGGAAGTCTTGTTGCTATTGACAGCTCTGAAAAAAAATATTTTAAGAAAATTAATATTATGTAGTGGAATTAATATTATTTAAGAACTACACAAATGTAATAATCAATTATTTGTTAACATAAAATTTTTAATATTATTTTGAGGTCATTCACTTTTGGTGCTTTGAATAAAGCCACTTTTCCTAAATTCTCACATGCCTTTTGGCCACTAAGGCAACCATAAACGGCACAACACTTTCCTATTTTTTAATAAAAATAATTCTAAAAAAATAAATTATTATTTTATATTTAATTTACGTGTAATAATAATAATAGTATCGGTACGCTCTGAATACTTGCGCAGCCAGTGGCAAAAAAGAGAACTATGATCTGGGTCAAGAAATGACTACCACAAAAAATGTGAAAAATCCTATATCGTTCGGACTCTTGGTATCTATCCTCCATGACAGAGAGGGTGAGAAAGCGAAGAATGAGCATGCGCAAGAACATGTGACGTCACAGCTTGACAACGGTGGTTTCCATTGACGTATCTACGTGCAACAGTAGATGTACGTAAGGGGTTCTTCTCAGTCATCTCCTTCGTTTTTTGTTAAAGTGAAGGTGAGTTGCTTAATGTTATATAATATATTGAATTATGTAGTGTAAATATGTTATTTCTTTTAAAAATGTCCTTTTCCTGTAATTTCTACCGTATTTCAATTGTCACAGGGGTCTAACGATACCCCATATTTGAGTGAAGTATATACGTTACTGATAATTAGAGGTAATGCGCATGCGCACGTCCTGGCATCACTGCATAGTGGGGGAATAAAATTGTCCTGCTGTACAACTTGAATCAGTCAGTCGCAATAAAGATGCCTAACTTGTACTGTTGAACGTGTTCACTATACAAACATACCCTAACCTATATGAAAGGAGGTGAACTTCAAACATAACCTATAAGTTATCTAAAAATTCGTAAACATTTTTACAAAAAAGTGAATAATTTTGTTATACAATGGAAACAGTGCCAAAAGATTTACGTGGTCTCAGAGCATGTTTAGTATGCTCCCTAATCAAGGTATGTTATTTTTATTAAATAAGTTTTCAAATATATTCCAACAGATTTTATTTATCAATTATATTTAATACTCTTTTTTAGACTTTCGATCAGTTCGAATTTGATGGTTGCGACAATTGTGATGAATTTTTACGCATGAAAAATAACAAAGACAATGTTTTTGATTGTACAAGTTCTAACTTCGATGGGTAAGTTTTTATTTGAATATTTATAATATTTATAATTAAAACTTTCATAACTGGAATTCATAAAAATATTTCTTTTCCATTTTCTTTTTTAATTTGTAATTATTTCATTTTTTAAAGAATGGTTGTTAATATGTAACCTGTGAAAATTTGTATATTAATATTTATTTCAATTATTTTTAATTTTTAGAATGATTGCCGCAATGAGCCCAGAAGATAGTTGGGTGTGCAAATGGCAAAGAATTAGTAAGTAATCAAATATTATCTATAGATACTTTACATTTTTTACGTAGAATTTGTATAATCTCCATGTATTTCCTCTAACCAACTATGTTCTTTTTTTCCAGATCGCTTTTGCAAAGGAGTTTATGCAATATCTGTATCAGGTCGACTTCCAGCCGGTGTTATAAGGGAAATGAAGAGTAGAGGTATCGTCTATAGACCACGAGATACGAGTCAAAGATAGATATATTGTAATAATGGATATTTTATATTTTTTCTAATTACAAGTTTTTACAATGTTTTTGTAAATATAACTACAAATATGTATATATACATATATTAAAAAATACTATAAATGCTATAATAATTAAAGGATACTTATGTACATAATATTACAATAAATAGAGTGCTCCTCTATTGATCTATGTTAGATATTTTTATTATTAACCTAATAATAACGTTCAAATATATCATGCATAATAGTATAATTTTATTTTGCGGAAAGAATACTGTATTTGGCTGATTCTGAAAAAAAGTCGAAAATGGCTTTATCGAGTTGATCAGTTTTTTTTTAACTCGTGATCGAATTTTTTTTTGCTCAAGTCGTAGTATATGTCTTGTTTGAGGAAAATATTATAGTGGTCCCCAACTGTTTTGAGTTTGAATTGAATATAAAAATTTTTTTAAAAATTTGAAAATGAGGGAATGACAGATTCGTGAGGGAATGATTTTTAATATGATTCTACAATAATTAAAAACTTTATAATGCACCAATCATTTGTTTTATTACAAAACTATAATAATTAAATTCATACTGTAACAATTTGTCATACTCCTTTTTCTTTAGCTTTGTTTCTGCAGCGGTTTATTTTCTATTTCTCGACATTATAGACGTTCAGGGTACTGAAACCAATCAAAAAAATATAAGTATTCTATATTTATTAGAAAATAAATCATTCCCTCATTAAAAAATTTTATGAGGGAATGACAAAACGAAACAAAATTGCTATAAACTTAGGAACATAACCTTACTTTCTTACGAATTGTAAACAGTACTTTATTACTACCGAAAAAATATAAAAATATGCTATGATTATTAAATAAAAAAATGCTTACCTTTTGATAACATTACATGAGGAAATGACGTTAAAAAATGTAATATTCAAAAAACTTATTGTCAAATTGATTTTAAAAAAACATCCTTTCTTCAATTGTCCATTCTAAAGTATGTTCTTAAGGGCAATGTTGCCAACTACAAAAAAAAATTAAAGTGGGATTTGGTAGGCCTTGGAGTATTGCTCCAATCACACTGTTACAAAACGGTGAGGAATGATACTTTTTTTAAGGACAAATTTTGAATTATATTTAAAAATATTTCCATTCGCATTTATGAAACTATGAACTCATATAGGTATAGTCAATACTATCCTATATAAGTAAAAAATATGATAATAAACAATTTGTTAGGAATTTTACGTTTTAAGTTAATGATTATCTTCAAATTTAGCGCTTGGGACATAGTGAGGGAATGATTTTCAGGGTACTTTCTTGGACATATCTTTGTTGTTTATCATATAAAAAATAAATTTGTTTCATACATTCGTAGATCTAGTACAGTCGTATTATTAAAAAAAACAACTTTTCATAATTGACGATCCTGGTTTATAAAAATGATCAAGGACATCAATTTCGATATTTTTTGAGAATCAGCCATTTATTTTTGATTAAACTACAAAATGTAACTCGAAATATAATTTTATTTAAATTTTAATGTCAAATGTGATTATTGGTTGAACATATGTTTGTAAAGGAATAAAATGTGGGATATTGTATCGCAGGCAATTGATTGTTTACACAATTGAGCCACAAATTTGCACAGGTTACATGATAATTATTTTCATTATAAATTATTTTGTCACTAGTAATAACTGTTAAACAGAGCGCACAAGAAATACATTCTCCTTGATGAAGAGGCCAAGTTGGTAGTTCTGTTACGATCTACAATAATATAAAAAGCGTACTTGTTGAATTATTAAGTATATACTTGTAATATTAGTTATATTATGTTAAATGTAATTCATGTGTGAGTTGTGTTAGGTTTATCTATATACGTAATTTCTTACTGGTATATTTGCATAAAAGGGTTCCATTTCTGCCCAAATTCTATCAATATCCATAAGAAGATCATCAAATCCAATAATATTTATATCCATTTCTTTATAAGAAAAATTAACACGTCTACAAACTGCTGCAACTTCAGCTAAATCTAATAAAAAGAGATTTCATATTTGATATTACTATATTTATCTATATATTGCTTTATAAAAAGATTAAGACTAAAATTACTTACTGCAAAGAAAATTATATCCTTGTGCAGTGTTTAATACTTCATTTAAAATAACTTCAGATGTTATGTTATTAAATATATTAGCTGCAATCTGTAATAGTGAAATACAACTTTCCATATATTGCTTCCATTCCCAATAGACCGTCTGAAAAATATTATACATGCATACAAATATATACATTTATTTTTATTTTTTTTTTATTCGCAATTTACTGGTATTCTTGTACCTGTTGCGTAATTTGGGCTATTTGATCTTCTTCTGAATTTGTGGGTAAAAAAGACTTTAGATCTAAGCTAGGAACAGAGCCTGATCTTGTTATTGTTCGATCAGGTATTCCATTTATCAATTCTATACTATTAAGAGATATAGCATCTTCCATTTGAATAGGTTTACCTGAATGAAATTTAATAATAATCAATTTTTGATATTGCTATTCATTAAAAATATTTCTTTTATATATACATATATATAATGAAAGTGTATAATCAAATATTTATATACATTGTCATACCTGGTTCAATCTTAGGTTCAAATTTTTCATTAATTCTTTGTACTTCAACATTGTTTTCAAATTTGACATTGTTCAAAGATTTTGTAATATCTTGTATAACATCAATACCTGCTGTATTATTATCATCGCTATTTGTAAAAGATTTTGATTCAAATTCTGTTATTGTATCTGCAAAATATCCAGGGTTCGAATTATCCAAAATAAAATTATTATCAGTAATTATTGTTTGTTCAGCAGAAACAAATTCTCCAAATTCGTCATTTGATGCTGTAGAGTCAACGGAGTTTGTTTTGTTTGATACTGATGTTTCATTTACTAATGCACGCAATGCACTATATTTATCTTCGGTAGATTGTAAATTCATTAAATCTCTTGGATCAGATTTTATCTCTTTAATACCAGCCTGCAAAAAAAGAATTACTATTTTAAATGATAAATATTCTAAATGATATATATATATATTTAATTAATTTTTAATGTATACCTTATCAACAGATTCTACTTTACACGTAACAGATCTATTACCAGATAATTGTGCATTTTCTAATATATTAGTTTTAAGACCTTTCATAGTTTCTCCATCTTCCTTTGGTAAATCATTATTTCTTATAATAGTATCTTTTAATATTACAGTTTTCGACTGATTTTTTATTGCACATTTGGGAAATAATTCTGATAAACGTTCTAATGATAAATTTTGAGAGACAGGATTTAAAGAAGTATGCGTTTGTGGATGAAAGTTCATAGTTTTCGAATTAGTATTATTTCTTTTAGGTTTCTCAACTGGTTTCTTAACACCTAAATTATGATTTGCTAATCTACTTCCAATTGCGGAGCCTTGTTTCATATCCCAATTAGATATGTTAGGTGTATTATTGACAATAGGTGCACTTTGAAATTCAGAAAAATCATCATTATTATCCAACGTACATGTATTACTTTTTGTTTCCAAACGAATTTTATTATATTTGGAATAATCTTTGACACAGGTATTTGAATTAGAACTTATCATTAATGTAGAAGACATATCATTGTCTAAATAGGGTGTCTTCTCTGATAAGTTTGATACTGGTAAATTAGAATCAAATGCAAATTGACCAGTTTTAGTTATTTTCCCTTTAATTTCGGACGTATATTTTTCTTCTAAATTCATAAATCTATTATTAGATTCCTCCTTCTTATTAGCTTGATATTTTGACAATGGATTAACGACATGCATTGCAGATTGCACATTTAATACACATTCTATGTTTAAATAAGGAATTGGCGGAAATGGAAGTAAATGTAAAATGTCTAAGCTATTAAAGGTATAAGATGCTTGTGCAGCAGCAACAAGAGCAAGTACAATATAAAGTTCTTGTTCTGTAAGCTGTCCAGCATATTTTTGATTTGCTAAATTCCATATATGACCTAAAACTTCCATCGAGAGTTGGCTCGTAAGTAATAAAGGAAATACTTTATTAGTGTCGACTAAAACTTCCGTCTGCAATCCATTAGATTTAATTCTATCTTCTCTTACCGATTCCCATACAATTTTATATATAGGTGGTAAAATGGCAGAATTAGCCCACAGCCAAGTTGGTAGCTGATTTAATTTTTTATCCAAATGAGTTTTATTCATTTTGTTATCAGTTGAGTTAAACTTTGATAAATATTTTCATTAATCCAACAACTTGTCAATAAAAGACAATTTTTTTTCTATTAACATTTTTTGTGTTAAAAGATATATATATATATATATATTATTGTTTAATACATTTAATATAATAAATAAAATATATGGCAACGCGTTAAACGTTATTAGACATTGCCAATAAAATATTATAGAAATTTATGAATATTTTCCTTTATAAATACATCACATATTTTTTCACTCAACACAGCTGGCTCGCCCTTTTTAACATCACTAAAGTAGTACACAAATCCACGAATTATTATTATTCATTGTAATAAGCAATGAATATCATCATATGAATGAACAAAATATTTCATGATTTTATGGTATATTCAATACTCTCATTAAAAACAAATTATATTTCCTTTAAACTATACTCGAAAATTTGTTGATATACATAACTATAAAGAAATACAAACTAGATACGTGCATACACATATAATACTTCCGCGTACAGCGCTTTAACCGTTTCTACTGACGTCATATTTACAATTAAAAAAAAAACACTCTTACATCAATTGACACACGATTGGGAAGAATAATGAAGACAAATAATTTATTAAGTTTTGCATAATTTCATATCTTTTAATTATCTAAATTGATTCCGAAGTATAAACATTTTCGAATAGATAAGAAATTATAACCAGGAGCGTATTAATACATCGATTATTGGTAATAACTTCATTAATTTATAGTCAGTATTATTCATTTTTTTTTATTAATTACGCAAATAAATTATAAGGCAGTATATGAAAATTGTATTGTAAGAATATATATTTTGAGAAATATATTTGATATGTATATAAATAACATGTAAGAGTTTATAAAAGTTATTTTTTGCGAATTTTTAATTAGAATAATTTAATTGTATAAATGTACAAAGTAAAATAGAAAGAAGAAAGAGAAAATATTGAACATGATATATTGGACTTATAACAATTTTATTCGTTAAAATTAATTAGAATATAAAACTTTTCTTCTTGAAACGTAAAATAATTGTTGACATGCGCACTAATAACGTGATCTCTTGTAAAGTTTAATGGTGCCATCTTGCGATAAAATTTGCTAATAGTTATGTTATAACGGCAACGCTGTACAAAACGTGGAGTGTTATTCGCGCTTTATTTTCGGGATTGATCATTCTTGAATATAAGTTTAAGTGATCTGTATATAACATAGGTAGAATTCTCGATATCTTCATTGATTTCTACGCAATAACTCGGCTGAAGTTTGAAACGTAAGTTATTTAAAATGTATTTGCGTCAGAAGTTATTCGATCAATAATTTGCGTTTGCTTTATTCTAACCTATCGTTTAGTTCTCTCTATTTCTTCATATTATATGTTATTTTTTTTTAAATCACTTTTTTATCACTAGGTAGCTAATTATTATTTACATAACACAATATTATTTATTTTATAGATTAAGTTTAATTTATGGAATAGTAAATTTCTAAATGTTTCTCTCTCTTTCTCTTTTTCTTTCTCTCTCTTTCTCTCTGTCTTTCTTTCTCTCCCCTCTCTTTCTCTTTTTTCTCTAGGTATGTAGTGTATTTTTGATTAATAGACCCCCCTCCCCCTATTCCACGTGTGTATATATATATATTCGTGACACACATTACTTTAATATTAAATAAAGTTTAATGGATAAAAATATTTAAGAGTATTCATATAACTGTATAGATTATATTTGCAAAAGATAGAATTTTTAGGTTATAAAATTAACTAATTAAAAAAATACAAAAAGGAAAGAGAAAAAATAGTAGATATTACAAATAATAAATTACTTATATTCAATTAGTGTTATCATATAATAATATATGTATTATATAATAAATAGTTTATATATATATATAAACAATTTTTATTACTTAGGCTATAAAATGTATAATGGTATCGGCCTACAAACACCTCGTGGATCTGGAACCAATGGACATGTTCAAAGAAACTGGGCTATTGTACGCAAAACGAAGGACAAAGTTAATTACAAAACTGATGAAGGAAAGATAGAGCAAATAAATAAACAACCTAATAAAGAGATTCTCGATCATGTCAGAAAAAGAAAAGTTGAAGTTAGATGCGCAGAATTTGCAGACCTTTTGGAGGAACAAGGGTAGATATATTTTTATGCTATTTTTTTTTATTATACTTTTATTATTTATATTTGTTTATAATCATTCATCGTTGATAAGGTGAAATTACAAAAATGTTTACTTTGTATAAGGTGATTTTTGACACTGGAATAAATTATTGTTCTTTTTTAAAGTAAAAATAGAAAAAATGATAGATGAACATATTTGATAGCATAATACAGCCTAACTTCTTATTTTTTATTTGGATGCACCAATGCATCTGCCAGGTGCAATTGTACTTCATTCTTTAATGTAATCTAATTTTTTTTTTTTTTTAAAGAAATTTATTCCTTTTGTTATTCTGTGGATAAAAGTATTAATGTAACATTATCAAAATATTCATACTGTACGAGATATTTGACCTTTTATATCAGTGTATGTGCATTATTGTATTCACATCAAAAATAAGAAAATAGGAAGTTAGGACGTATTATGTCATATAATTTTTTTCGATTTTTATTTAAAAAAAAAAAAAACAATAGCTTATTCTAGTTTCAAGAATCACCCTGCATAATAATGTTTAATATGCAAGCATAATCTGATTTTAATATCAATAAAAACAAGAGAGTATTATATAGGACTTTTTTGCTATTTTGCAATTTGTTTACTTAGTTATTAATATTTACAATTATTTAGTTAAATTTTAGTATGTATATACGTATATATATATATGTTATGTTAATTAAAAATTTACTAACGATTATAAAATTTATTTTTACAGATTCACGAATGAAGAAGTAACAAAGAGAGTTGAATCTTACCGTTTGATGTTAATGGGAACAGAGATGAAGACAAATACGCCACGTGACGAATTTGGCCGTATAAAGTAAGCTTTTTTCCTATACTATCAAACATTTCTTTAAATATTTATTTTTTAGAATTATCAAAATTTTTATAATTTAAATACAAGAAATTACTATTATATTTTTTTATTATTCCAACAATATTTTTGTTTAATCGTTTAAAAAAGTATTATTATCGTTTCTGAACGTTAACTTGGATAAAATCGAATATATTTGTGTGATTGTTCTGCAGAAGATTTAAAAGGTTTCTTTCCAAGGCCTTTTGCACATAAATTTATATCGTTATAGGATTCATATCTGACACTGTGTTCATATTCTAAAATATTGTTGCAATTTAATGACAATAATATTATTTATATAATAATATAGACAGAATTTACGTTTTTCAAACAAATATATAATCAATGATTTGTACAGATAAGACCTATACAAATCATTCATATATTTATATTCATACCAGCAAGAAAGCTATGTGTATTAATTAGTATATTTTTAAATAAAAATTCACAATTTCATAAAATAATTAATATCATTTGGATTAGTAATACAATATTTTATCAAGAATAGAAATTTCTGTTTCTCTCTTTCTGTTATTCTAGTAATAGGATAGATTAATCAATTAATTAAAATTGAAAGATTATTAAAGGGGTTGTGCATACACCCTATTTTCCTTCCTTCCTTGTTTGGGTCATATCGACGTATTCTATAGCGCCGGCGCTAATCGCGAGAAGGAAGGGAGGGTGGAGGAGAGTTGGGGAGATGGAGATGGGTGAAGAAAAAGGGGGTAGTTGGAGGGATCTGTAAGAGACGACGATACGAGTTTATTCTATCATTCGAAGGACGCTATCGCAGTGCGAGAATGGATCGCGAAGATGCGACGCTATGCGTCAAGAAATATCGACGAAACCATCATAGAAATATTGAACATTGAAAGGATCAACAAAACAAAGGACAGAAATTAACATAAACATAATGTAATCGTAAAATTAACGTAAAATCACAAAAGTCTTCCATTACCATATTATATATATACACATAATATCGATATATATACATATATAGATCCTAGATACATATATATATATACGCATACATATATACATATATATATATATATACATACTTATGTATATACTAGATATTAAGTGTTAAAATCGTGTTGAGAAAAGTGCTACGTTAGATTTCTAATGAACGTGCTAATAAAAAAAGTGATATTTCTAATGTGAACAGAAGCATCTTTCTTCGAAAAATCTTGTATACAAAAATTCAAAGAAATTTCTATAAGAAAAAATATAAATCGTAATATTTGATTTATATTCTGAATAGTAAGAAGGTTTTCTATTTGATACAAAAAAAGAAGAAAGAGAAGAATATTTGGCAGAGAATGTTGATAATATATGTGAAGAAAGAAGAATGTTCAACACGTCGATAAATATTAATGACGACGAGATGAGTAATATTAACGTTCCAGATATCCGAAAATAAAGGATTCGACAATAGCTAGTGTGCCTGATCCAATGTCTTCCTTATTATTTAAGCTGGCGATCTCAATGATCTAATAATGTTAGCGTCTGTATGTGTATAATTAACATACATATAACAAAATAATTATATATATATATATATATATATGCGATAAGAAAATCATTATAAAAAATAAGGAGTAAATATTGTGTGAATGAAATTATAGTAAAAATATAATTACAAATGATAATGAAGAGGATATCAAATTGTTGAGATAAAAAAATCTGGATTGAGATAAATAAAATAAGACAAGAAAGAAGAATATATAGATACATATTGGATGAAGAAAATAAATCCAAAAGTAACATTGCACACAAACGTTTCCGGCGTTCTCAGCAAATAATTGTTCTACCCAGCAAAAGCAAGAAGATTTCGAATACAAAAGGCTTTCTTGGAAGTTTCTTTGAGTGTGTGTGTACGTTTGTGTGTATATATATATATTTCGTGTGTGTGCGCGCGGGGGTATGAAATGAGTACAATAAAGGAAGGAAAAGCATTACGTTCGCTATCCTATTCATAGTCTTGTTACACTCGTCTCTTACTCTCTCTTATTATCTGAACTATTACAAATGTCTGTCATATCAAACTGGGTTTCATTTGATGTGTGTCTTTTTCAATCTCATCATCTTCATCATCTTGATACTAATTGTAACATTCAAACTGAAACATTTACTCTCTTTCTAATCTCCTATAATAGAGATTAAATATAATCGAAGATTCATTTATTTTCAATTAATTGAAATAGAATTTGTGAGAGGAAGAGTTTATTTGTATGTATATTGGACACAGATATATATATATGTATAAATATTACAAAAAATATCCTGCAAGAGAGAATGAAGAAATAAAAGAAAAATATCTTCTTTAATTACTGAAAATTCAAACAAGGATATATTTGTTTAAATTTTTATCTCATAATTAAGATTATATATAACCGAAGGAAGATCAATTTATTTTCAACGAATTTGAAGATTCTATGCATTAAACGCAAATACAATTAAACATTAAAAAAAAAAAAAAGGATTAAAAAATAACATTTCAAAAAGAAGAAATAAAGACATAGCAATATTTATTTGAAAAAGCAACTTCAATAACTATTTTTAGTTATTCAAAAACGAAGTTGTTATTTTTATATATTATACCATTAGAAAAGGTAATGACTATGTCTACAACAACACCAACATCAACGCAAAAAGTAGCCCGTGGACGAGGGCCAGCAGATGGTCGTGCG
The DNA here is from genome assembly GCF_049000335.1 of Polistes dominula. Taxonomy (NCBI): domain Eukaryota; kingdom Metazoa; phylum Arthropoda; class Insecta; order Hymenoptera; family Vespidae; genus Polistes; species Polistes dominula. The sequence goes on from NW_028301150.1 coordinate 4,718,531, forward strand.
TTTTTTGAAACGTTATGGCGTGGTAATTTTTTCCTCGATCGACAAAAAGTTTTCAAACGTGGTCGTAAACGTAAACTGCAAGCTTTAAATGAAAAGAAACGTGCCCAATTACAAATGCGACAACATTGTTGTTGTTGTCAACGTATACAACTGCATCTTCTTGCCGGACGGGGAAACAATGTTCGCTCCGTTGTTAGGTAAACTTTTAGCGATATTCCATTGTTTTTGGTCTAATAGAACAATACAATTATTAACTGTTTTTTGTTTTCTTTCTTTTTATTTATTTTCTCTATAATAATTCATATAACGTTAAAGTTATAATAATATAATCTTATTCTATTCATTGTAAATCTTGGTATGTTTAAATTAATTTATATAAAATTTTCGTTGAGAGATACAAAATAATAATATTCGATTTGATAAATAAATAAAAAATTATTCTGTATAAAAAAAAGTATTTTTCTATTTTTATATATATATAAAAAGAAGAAATCTAATGATTTAATTTTTGAGGGACATTTTGATATTACAAAATTTTGAATATGAAATACTTTCAAGAAAAAAAAATATTAAAAAAAACACGCGCGTGCACACACACATACACCAAAAATAAAAATAAATAAATAATTTTTTTTCCAATGACCAATCGAATTTTGAATTTATTCGTATGTACAAACGAATGGTGCTAAAGGGATAGCGGAAAAGTGTATACCACCAGCTGGATTGTATTGATCCGTAGAGTCGTGAGCGTTGGCGTAGGGGTGGTTCGAATGTTCTCTTCTCCTCCACCCCTAGTTCGCTACACCCTTTACCCCTACTCCAATCTCTTGTCGTTCGAAGCTTTCATTCCCCGCAAAGAAGGGAAACAGTTCGGCGGTTCCTCGGGTATTCTACGTTCTTTCTCCCTCTCCCCCTTCTTTCTCTCTCTCTCTCTCTCTCTCTTTCTTTATATATATGTATATCTATCTGTGTTATGTCACTTTTCCTCCTCCACGTCCTCATACTCCTCCTCTTCATCCAAATCCACCTACAGCAGCAGCACTACCCACTACTACCTTTTCCCTTTTTGCCACTAGTAATCTTCGTCATTGTTATCCATCATCATTATTGGAATCTCTTTAATAATATCCAACCGTTCCGTTTGATCCTCTCTTGTTTCTTTGATCTATCCATTCGAATAAAACGGCAGTGAATATTTCAATACAACAATAATAATTATAGTATTAACAATAATAGGTATAATAATACAGAGAAGAAACAGTTTATCAACAATGACTGTTAAAATATCATCGCGGTAGGTTTATACTTTATATTTAAAATCGCGATGGTCATTATTGTGTTGTTGTTGTTATAATAGTGTTATTGTTATTATCTCTTGTAAATTTATTTTTTTTATTATTATCGACCTGATGAAAAAATGCTAATATTGAAATTATTTCTATTAGTATCGTTATTGCTATTATTTTGTCTTTTGATATGGTCAAATTGTTACAATATTTACATTATTATTATTATTATTCTTTATTATTTATTTTTGATGAAATTGCAGCGTTCGAGAAACGCATCAGATAGCTGAGGCACAACAAGAAAAAAACGCTAAATTACGGGAAGCCTTTGGAATATCAGAATACTTCGTGGAAGGAAGTAGCCTAGATCCAGAAAGACGAGCACGAGAAGCCGAAGCAAGAGCCGCGGCGAACAAGGTTTACGAATTAGTTCGTACTCCTAGCCCTGCTCCGGATACTACCTCTGCTCCAGAAAAGAAGAATAAAAGAAAAGGTTCTGGTAGCACATCCAAGAAGAAAAAAGGAAAGAAGCATAAAAAAGAAAGGTATAAAACAATAAACTGTGCAGAAGTCAATGGAGACTGGACTCGGATGTTTGCTATATTTTATTGTTAGATGTGTACACACACACAACATATACACGCACGTCGTGTATATATAAGTGTGTGTGTGAGAAGGCAAAGAACGAAACAGTATATATATGTGTATTTATATAAATATTTTTATAACAAAAAAAAATATATATATATATACACGCACACATAAATTTATTGGATTATATATTGATATTATGCCATCATTAATGAATTTTTATGAAAAATATTAGAAACAGAACAAATAAGAATTTTCTATATCCCTTAATAGCATTAACGCGATGACATATACGAGTCGAGGCTCCAAGACTGCACAATCCTTACTCCTTGTAGTTCCCTTCATATTTTTCCTTGATTAATTATTCATTTATCGCAATTATCCACTCGTTCATTTGCTTATTATTACACGTCAACTTATCGGATTCTGAATCATTACTCGCCTACTATTTCATGCCCCATACAACTTTCTCTGTTTCAAACAGAACTAAGGAGGACTGAATGCCTATCTAATAGGCTTTTAGTTGGTAAGTATGGATGTCGCGTACATTTAACGAACAAAACAAAATTAACGTTTCAATAAATAATATTGATCTTTGATCGCGAAAGAAATTGTCAAATTGTTGCATTTTTTTCATTGAGTATTAAGGTGTCCTTTTATCAAAATGAATAGGCGCGAAATTTAAATTATTATTGATATTATTCCATTTATTGCAATGATTTTTCCTTAGAGGTAAATGTTTGTTGCATTTTATTTATTCTTGTTTTAAATCTAATTAATAATAATACATATCTCTTCTCTTATCTTATCTTTCATTGATTTCAATCTCTAAATAATTAAAACAACATCATTCCAAATATCATTGGCAAACATTTACCTGGCGTACAACACTAAGCACAGGTTTAATATAACGCACAATTATGTTGCGTACTACATTCATGCATTTCTATCTTTGTTGTTGTTATCGATAAAGCTTGTTGTTAATGTCATCTCTCTATTTTTTTCTGACAAGTCCGTCCCTATCGATGGTTATCAAGGTAATGCTAATCCCATATTATAACAATACTCCTCATACTTTGTATACTTGTCTTTTTCTCAAATTTTTTTTTGAAAGATTTAGTTTTCTATACAAAGAAAGATTTTATTTATTTATTTATTTATTATTATTATTATTATTATTATTATTATTATTATTATTATTATTATTATTATTATTATCATCATTTTGATTTTTAATTTTATTATTATTATTATTATTTATAGGATTTGTGTGTAGAAAGTGTTTTTAGAAGAGGCAATGAAATAAAAACTAAATCTTTCAAACACTAATAAATAATTAAAAAAGAATATATTTAAAAAAGCAAACAAATACTTATGTAGTCAATTCATTAGCCATGTATAGCTGGAACATTGTGACTTTTCACCTGTGCATTTATCGTTGTTTTACGTCTTTTTTATTTTATTTCACTTGGAATTGCAGTGATACATTAATCTTCACTGTGAAATTATTTATCAAATTAATTATTATACACTGCACTACCAAAAATTATTATGTAAGTTCGATATTTTTGTTTAATCTTTTTTTTTTTTATTTTTTTTTTTATTTTTCAATTTTTGGACTATAACTCCAATACTCAAAGAATTTAGTGTGTAAAATTTCATTGACAATATATTTTCTCTCTCGATTATTATTCGCTGTTATTATATACATGTGATTAAAAATATTAAGCGTGATGAGAGGTAGCTTATGCAGAGTCAGAGTGAAATACTCGTTTGACACACAAGTATATATACATATATATATACTACAAAGGCTTTCTTTATTGTCAGCACAAGGTATGCACTTGTCGACAGGAAGACGCCCACTGCAAGAATTAATAAATATATATATATAAATATCATTAAAAATAAATTCATAACAATTATCTACGGAGAATCTTTTAGTCTAATGCAATATGAATTTCATAGGTCAGAATCTCCAAGAACGTCTAAGAAGAAAGAAAAATCTAAGAAAAAGAAAAAAGAGAAAAAACACAAAAAGGTAGAGGCCAGTTCTTCTGACAGTGATTCCAGCGATGATACCGAAGAAAGCTGGTAATTATTATACAAATATTTACATGAAAATATAAAATTATAGTTATGGTCAAATAAGAAACAGAAAGTTCAAGTTGGAAGTGAGAATCGAATTAGAGAAAAGTAAGAAATTATATTAGAGAGTTGTAGAGACGGAAGCTTTGTAACCTTCGGGATGTAATAAAATGCATATAGAATACATACAGAATTAAAAAAAGAGAAAAAAGAATCTAATATTATTTTATGTGATTCTTATAGTTCGTCCGAAGCTGAATCAAAAAAGAAGAAGAAGAAGAAAAAGAAGAAAAATAAAGCTGAAGGAAAAGAAAAATCCGAGGTATGAAATAATGTTATAATATTTAAAAAAAGATTTAAAAAACTAAAAAGAAAAAAAAAAGAAATAGTATGTGCAAAATTTCCCCTGCTCTTTTTCTATAACGCACGCATGAATACGGATACACGATAAACGAGCAAACGCAGAAAAGGTGAAGCATGTAATGCCACAGCATGCAAAATTTTCATTTTGTTTATATTAAATTAGTTGCGAATTTACATCAAACTTTATTCACATATTTTTATTGTTTATATTTATTTTCTAATCTGATACGATTCGTGATTCGCTCTATTTATATTATCTTTTAACATTTTTCTCTGATTTTTCAAGTTAACAGTCATTATTTCTAAGTATAAATCTCGGTATGTTTGTAATTATCAGCGCCATTTGACAGGATACATTCCCTAAGTGAGTACCAGATATGCCGCTACTCGTGTATTATACGTATTAAACAAATTTATTATTTGTACGAATGTGTACGAATTTTTATGATTGTGTTTATGTATATTTCACATATTCGTTTTGTAAAAAGCACTATCTATTATTATTATTATGCAATAATTTAGTTTAGGAAATTGCTTATTCTTAAACAAATATTCATATTATAAAAGATATTGGATGTATATATATTATTTATTTTTTATTTAAGTTATAATTAGCTTCCGTCTCAATATCGTTAATGTATTATTATCATCAACGTTTTAAGTTAATCTATTTAAAAAACATAATTAGAAAAGGAAGAAAAAACATTAATGTATTAAAGAAAAACAAAAATATTAAAAATATTATAGGAATAAGCAGATTCCTAAGAATAAGCAGTTGCATGATTGATGTAAGATTATTAGTTTTATAATTTCTATTAATATATATTTTATTTTTTTATAGAAGAAAAAAGCAGCGCTAAAGAGGAAACATCAGTCAACGGATAGCTCTACAGACAAGTAAATGAAATATTTTCTATTCTATATCTAATATATAAATACTCTTTTAAATTTGATTATAAATAAAATTAATTATATTATTTGTAAATTTATTTTAGTTCGCCAGAGAGGCCAAAGAAAAGTGCAAAACATGATAAAGTCGTTATAGAGAAGAATGCCGCAATCGATGAAAGTGAAAATATTACGAAAGAATATAAAGCAAATAGGTCTCCAAAAAAAACCTGTGGAAAGATCGTCTCGCAATGAAACACCGCCAATAAAGAAAAGGGAATCATCTGCAAAGAAAACTATTAATGCGGATAAAAAAGACAAGTCACCACCAATAATACATAAAACTCCACCACCTAGACGTCATAGATCTCCGTCTAGAGGAAGAACGGATAGAGGAAGATCTCCGAGAAGATATTCGAGATCACGACGCGTTACGTCATCACCAAGAAGAAGGAGAATTTCAAGATCACCACGACGTCACAGTAACAGATTTTCTATATCAAGAAGTAGAAGTCGTTCAAGATATGATCGTTATGGATCAAGACGTAGACTATCTCCAATACATAGACGTAGGAGATCAGATTCTCGTAAAAGATCTAGATCTCCAAGAAGACCAAAGGAAAGAAGAGATAAATCACAGGAACGTCGTAGAAGCCGTACTAGATCAAAAAGTAGATCTAGACGATCGTCTTTGAGTTATTCACCGGTGCATAGACATCCAGAACGTTATAAGGATATATTAGAAGATAAGAAAAAGCGTGAACAACAAAAGAGAGACCGTGATAATAGACCAAAATCTCGATCAATATCAAAAAGTAGAAAAATACAGCAAATGATTACTCCTCGAGTAAGTTTGAGATCTTCTAGCGAAGATGAAGGTGATATAGTGGACGATGAACCTAAACAAGAGGATGAAGAAAAGATTAAAGAATTAAACACATTGAAACGCTTACAATGTGGATTAGCTGCTAAGGCTAGAGAAACATTAGGGAAAAAAGTGATAAGTCCTGTTAAAGTTAAATTGGAAAAGAAAGAAGAATCCATTTTCGACATAGCATTGCCCGTGGAACCACCAAAACAAATTGAAGATCCAACTAATTCTTCTTCTTCTTCTTCTTCTTCCAAAGAAAAATTAATCTCACCTGTACACCTGCTTCCTGTTGTACAATCACCGGTTTCGAGTCGATCACCTTCACCAGCATTACCATTGACTCGTGAAGAAGCTGCAATTAAAATTAGATCACCAAGTGAATCACCACCGCCCTTAGTGCAAACACCATTGGATAAAACTACTCCTAAGTCACCAATTATTTCAACAACAATTGCAACAATATCAATAACACCAACGACGACAACAATAAAACAATTTTCTTCAGGCTCTAGTAATACCAAGAAAAGTTCTCCAATAATTCTCCAAAGACCTTCTCCAAAAAGTAATTCTTTGACGCACTCGCCATCTACCATGATTTCTCACAAAGATATTATGATAAAGTTAAGATCTCCAAGCGAATCACCACCATCCTTACCAAGCGACACCATTCACAAATCCGATACAAGATCTAGATCTCCAAGTTCATCAAAGAGAAATTCTCCAATAGCTAGAAAACATTCTTTGAGAGATAAATCATATTCCAGATCTCGATCGAGGTCATATACAAGGTCGTTATCTTTGGAGAAGAGGTCTTCCACATCACCAAGACACCATTCAAGATCTTTATCAAGAAATAGATCGCATTCGCGTGCTCGTAGTAAAAAATCAATATCACCAAAGCACAGACCATCGAGATCCGTTTCTAGATCAAAGAAATCACCTAATTCTCTTCAAGCACATTCAAAAAGAATTTCAAGATCAAGATCTTCCTCTAGATCAAAACACTCTCCATCTAGATCCCCTTCTAGATCTAAAAAATCACCTTCTCAGTCACCTGAAAAGTCAAGATCTAGAAGTAGAAGCATATCATTGTCAAAAAGATCCAGAAGCTGTTCTTTATCCAAAAAATCAAGAAGTAGATCATTATCTAAAGGATCCAGAAGTTGTTCGATAACAAAAAAATCAAGGAGTCGTTCATTGTCGAAAAAATCAAGGAGTCGATCCGCATCTAAGAAATGCAGAAGTCGTTCGTTATCGAAAAAATCAAGAAGCCGATCTAGATCAGCATCTAGAATGTCAAGAGAGAAAAAAAACGAAGTAGAAGTAGAAGTACATCGCGTTCTTCTGTCAGGTATTAAATCCTTTTTATATTTACAATTCTTACTCTTCTCTCTACTGTGTATTTTCTTACATGTTTGTAATACTCAGATATTTACTTTTACTGTAGAAGTATCTATATCGCAAAACAAAATCAAGTATTGAAAGTATCCAAGTTTCTATTTATTATTCTAATTTAGAAATTGAAATAAAAAAATTATGTTTAGTTCGACAAGGCATAGTCGTCGAAGTTTTTCAAGTTCTACACGATCAAGCAGCAGTGCATCAAGCAGATCTTCGCGCTCAACTTCCAGCAGTTCAGGTTCTAGTAGATCCCGTTCACCGTCTATACCACGTCGTCACGGTTCACCTAGTTTTCTTGATAGACGTCGGATTACAAGGTAAATCATGTAATTAGAAAAAAAAAAAAAAAAATTCTTGCTATTATCATAGCGATATGTTTACACACAAAAAATGCACCAAGGTAAATCTGTAATATCCCTTTTATCATCAACTCTCTCTCTCTCTCTTTCTCTCTTTCTCTCGCGTAGTATTGCTTTTTCTTTTGTTTAAAAATATATTTTTATTTTTTATTTTTTCCTTTCCCTCCATCATGATTATTACAGTTATGTTTAAATTTGTAATTACATATTTTATAGATATTATTTACATTGTATTCATTAGCGTACATTATATAAATATATTTAAAAAAATAAAATATAGAAAATTCTGAAAAATATATTCAAAATGATAAACAAATTTTTGTCTACAAATTTTTCTCTTATTCTTTTTCTCTTTCTCTATCTCTCTTTTTTATAAATATTTTTATTAAGTTATTTATATATTATATTAGGTAATTTTCTCTAATACTATTTTGTGTTTGTTATGTCAAACAGGGACAGATCGAGGAGCAGGCATAGAAGATAAAACTATGGCTACACTCAGATATATTTGTTACTTTACTACACAGTTGACATAGCAACTCTTTCATATTGGTCTTTTTTCTTTAAGACAGGAAATATTTTGCCATTTCATTTGGAGTTTACAATTAACGAAACAATATAACAAAATTTATCATATATATATAATATATATAATACATGAAAAATTGCATAGTTTAATTAATTATAAATGAAAATCAAAGAAATATTGAATTGTTTATTTAATACGCTTTTAAAATAAGTGTAAATGCAGTTGTTTTCTACAATATTTAATTAGTTGTAATTCCGAGTACATTTCTTCTCCTAATATTCTTACAATGTGTCCAACAAAATATTTAGGCTAAATCAACAAAGTATCCCAGTATTCGCATATATACATTTCTTTTTTTTTTATAAAAACCAGATTATGTTTCATTATAATTTTTCCTTTATATTTATATATACTCATTATTGTTTTATAAATGTTATGTAGATGTAGCATGTGTGTATTTTCTTTATAAGTTATTGTAAATTGAAATATTTACAGTAGAAAATTGAAATCCTTTTTATTTTATTTTAAAAGTCGAACACATGAAAATAAAATATTCATTTATCTTAGTATTTTAAGAGCTTCTTTTTAGTATAATCATATTTTTTTTCACTGTGTTTATAAGTAGAAAAAGAAATATAGTTATATAATTTTGACAAAGGTAAGTAACACACATTTTTCTTTTGCACGATTCACTTTCACAAATTGCATGATTCATTTCATATAAGCATGCTCGCAAAAAAGGCAGTTCGATTGAAATAATAAATGACAATTAAATAATGAATAGTATATATATATTTAACAATGCTAACAAAGTAATATATATTTATATGATAACATATTATCAAAATTTATTGAATGATAATTGATATTTAGTGTTAATTGATTATTAAAATATAATTCATAATATTTCTATGCCGTAACAATTGATTAAGTAATATATAATAAGTATAATTCAATCTCATTCAGAATTCACACATTGGAGCTATATAAGTCCCTCGTTTTTGCCATGATATTTACACTCATTAATTTTAGTGCCAGGAAACGACCGATTCCATATCATCGACCAACTCCAACGCCGCCTTCATCACCAAGTAGTTCAGAGAGCAGTAGACGCAGTAAATGGTCGAGTCCAAGTCGTCGATCAAGCTGCTCTCCGAAGAGTCGAAGTCCATCTTACACGCGTTGAAACGTATTAATCGAATTGTCCTTAAAAAGAACACATAATATTCCTTTCCTATTGTATCAAATTTGGAATAAGCTCATTTGTTTGATTATATAATAGCACACACACACACACACACCACAACAACAAAGAGATTGTCCATAATTTGTTATATATTATTCTATTCCAAATTTGATAGACATAGTTTGAAATCTTTTTAAATTCATTATGAAACACACAAATTTGCTCTCTCCCTTTAATCTCTTTCTAACTTGGTAATACTCAATAATAGTTGCTCTCATCTCATAATATTATTGATTGAAATATATTAGTATTTTACCCCTTCCGGATAATTGATCCTTTTTTTTTTCAAAAATAAAAAGTAATACTAAGATTATTATAGATCATATTTGTAGTCGATACGATGCATGCAGTTTGGCAGAACAATACTATAAACCACTTTGTATAGTAAAGTAAAGCTAAGTTAATATAATATATTTATTTTATTATAATTTATTCGCGACAACGCGTATCTAAAACGTTGGGAAAAAATGATATTTTAATAATAATGCTAATATGCGTAACTGATGAGACTTTTATAAAAGAAAGCAGAAAAGTATTTAAGTTACATCTTCTAGTCATGAAGTAATGGAATCTTTATAAGAAAAGAATTATGTGTGTCCCAACACCATAAACTTTAACATTGTATAAGCAATATAAAAATAGGAGATTATATCATTAATTACATTGATACTAAACATCTTTACACCTTAAGGATTTATATAATGATTTAATCTTTATTATTTCTAAATGAAAAAAGAGGAAAATAATAATAATTCTCCATTTTAACTGATAATACTATGTATGTACACTTAGTAATTACTTGATTGTGTAAAGTTGTTTGTTATACAAACACGTGCTAGTCAAATTTTATGTATTACTAGTGAGAAATTATGTTTTTAAAGATTGAATTTATTTGAAAAATGATTGTAAATCACTTTTTCTGTGCAATGTTTTCCTGCCATTACTTGTATAAAATAGGTGTGCCTATTTTTTTAGAAAGACATCAATTTGATTGGATTTAGTTTAAATTACTTTTTATAAATATAGATAAAATAATGTTCATTCTTTAATTTATTTATTTATTTATTAAATTATATATATATATATAAGCTTTGTCCATGGTAAATATTTGACAAAGCACAGAGGGAATCATAGCAATGAATATTTGTTTGCAATACTTCACTTACCTATACGTAAATAAGTCAAATATTATTTGGTTGTAAGACCAGGCAGCGTACCAAAAGACATAACTAGACTCTAGTCTTATTTATTCAAGAGTTAAGTCTTAAAGATGTATGTATAAGGTTGAAAAAAAATCATGTTTGGAAAATCTACGTTATTTATAAATAGAAGAGACCTGTATAATGTTAGGGCTGAATAAAGTACTATAACAACAACATATATAAAATATTTAATATCTCTTTATAATTATTGTTTTAGATGATCATTATATTTATATCATTCTACTGAAATTTTATACAGAAAATTCATTTTCTATTCGTGATAGTAAAATAATGCAATAAAATTTATTGACACACGCATGGAAAAATATTTTTTCTGAAAACTATTTACAACAGTACTTTACACAGTCCTAAATAATATTTGTTTATTGTATAACGACTGATACAACTTATCAAATATATTTGTCAATCGCAGTGGTGATAATGACTATACATATCTATATTATCTATTGATCATTCTTTTAAGCCTTTAAAGAATTCCATATACATATAATAGTCTATTCAACTACAGTTATTCCTCCATTTACGTGAATTTATTTTAATGCGTTTTAACTTCTAGAACTCAAATGTCATCGCTATGCGCTATGTGAAATTAAATATTCGGGGATCTTCTGTTATAGTTAATTTTCTTAATCGTATAAACTTATCTTTCTACCCCAGTAAGTGCACAATAAATATTTGAAAATGTGGAACAAATCCTGGTTTTAATAGCTTTCTACAGTTCTATTAACGCACTGTTTACATAGAAATAAATATCTGTGTAAATAGAGGGATTACTGTATATCTCTTTAGCTATATCATCTTTTGCTGCTTAATATATCTCATATTTAGTTAAGATGAAATCATGAAAATTTCTTTTATTATTACAAATAAACGCTTCCTATAAGAATCAGAATTAAAATAGATAAGTATCGATATGTATAATTTCTTTCGTGTTATTCTAAAATACACCACTAGCTTTTGACAGCAATATTTGCTGTTTATGATCTAACTGCATCAATTGTTATTACCATTAAAAGAAAACAAATATATATATATATAAATCTGATAATACCTGATCATATTCCTGTAACATATTCTGTATTGTTGTTGTGTGATTAAATCAAAACTTGAACATTAGTACCATTTATTTATTACACCAGTAATTACATTTATTTGTAAATAATTGGTAAATAATATAATATTATCTTATGAAATTCATTTTAATGAATAATTTATTTATTAAAATATATGTATATATACGTAATATGTTTATTTAAATTATTTAATTATTATACAGTTATACGATAAAATTAAAATCAATAGCATTATACTAAGATATTATTTTTTTGATTTCTTATCACCAGCAGCTGCTACTTTCTCACATTTATTAGTCAGATAAATTGACCATATAAAACTGATTAAATCTAATATTAACGTGCGTAACTAAAAGAAAGTGGTAGAAAAAGATTATTATACATAAAAGGGAGGAGATGGGAGAGGTTAATATTAAATTCAATTTTTATATACATACCATTATAGGAACATATTTAACGTTTATGTATTGAAGTAATGTCACGTATTTCAGATTAGCTAGAAGAACGGGCCAATAAAGTTTGTTTAATTGTTGCTTTGAATCTTTATGAGATTTACCCTGATGATAATAAAATACTATATTAACTTGCTTATATTAAAAAAATTATATATCAATCATTCATAATTGAATTAAATTTACCTCTAATCGAGCAAGTGCATATAATGTTAATGCTTGAAAGCAAGGTGTATAAATGAGTCTTTCTATCAGAAGTAAAGTCAACGGATTCTTTACTAGAAAAGATGTATACGAATAAAAGAAATGTGGTACGGTACCACCTAATAACAATCTGTAAGAATATATAATTATAAATGTCTTATAAGAGATATATTAAAAACAAATATAATATACACAAAACAGAAAGTAGAGAAAATTAATAAAGTTATATATATATATATATATATATATATATATATATATATATATATATATATATTGATTTTTATATTATAAGAAGTTAAACAACAATCAAGTGTTTTGGAATTAAAAATTGAAAATATTTTAGTGAAGTGAAGTTAATCATTTTCTCTTGTGAACGACTCATATACGTGTATAAATAAATAAAATCTAAATAAGTTACCCAAAAAGACCAAATGCAATAAGTTTATCTTCATCTACAAATTTATTTCCACTTAATTTTTGTTGTATTAGATTTCCCAAAGCATTGATAATGCAGCTAAAAGTAAAAAAGTTTTATTAGTTTCTTTTTTTTATGACATTAAACATTTATATACAATTATACTTTATGAACATATTGTTGTGTATTTATATATATATATATATATATAAATCTAATTACCTTGCAATAGCTTTTGTTTTAATCGGATTAGTATAAAGATATCGAAAGTACACACTTGTTAAATTAAAAATAATTTCTGTTGGTTTAGAAAACGCCATTTCTGAGAAAATATTTTAAACGAACCTGAAAAATAGATAGTAATCATTTAAATTATAATAACTATATAAGCGTTGTTATAATAGTTCGAGAATATTCTAATGCAAGTATTAGCATAAATTACAAAAGTGCAAAGTTCAGTCACAATTGACATATGTATACACAAGAAAAATCTATTAGGAAAACAAATTTAATTGACATGAATAGTTATTTTAGAAGAAATTTTAATAACAATCATTGATTTTCTATTGAATATTTATATAATACGAATATATGATATTTATGTAAACTTCAGCTGTCAAAGTAAGTTTACATTATGTCAATTTTATGTTTTCACCGGCACCTTGTATACGTATACTTAACATAGATCAGATGTGTATAATGCGTGTGTGAAAGATTTCAACAAATTCTACCTCATGAATAACATCAAATTGTGAAATTATATTCTGAATTTCAAACTTTTTTTTTAATTATTTATAATATTTTATTTAATATCTATTTATTCTTATGTATAACACTATGGAAAGTTGTGAATTAATAAATGAACTTGATGAAAAGAAAACACTGAACGAAACTACCCGAGATTTGGATATTAATTCATCGATTGAGGTTAGGTTTGTTACCCCCTTACAAATTATAGATTAAATATTTTCGATTTTTATGTTTAATAATTCATACTTGCGTTTATACAGTTATTGATTTAAATCAATATTATTATTACCCGTTGCTGTTATATTATAAAAATGGTATTATTTTTATTTATTAATGTTATTATTTTAAAATAATTATTTGATTATGTGTAATCTTATTTATGTTATAACTTTATATCATGTTCATGTGTATGTAAGGGTTAATGTAAGTGTATATATTTTTCAAAGCTATGAAATATTATCTATTATTATAGATTATATCGGTGAGAAGCGAAGAAAGTATTCTTCAACAAGCATCAAAGGAGATCGAAGAATTATCTAAGTTACATTCAAGTCAGTCCACATTTCCAGACGATGTATCAATCAATAATATTGAAACAACTATTACTAAGAGCAATAATGATAAAGAATCGTTACAAAATCAAGTTAAGATTGGGGAAATTACACCATTTCAAGCAATTGAGAAACATAATACAAAAGCAGAAGAAGGGTAAAATAAAATGTTTATGTCACAATCATATTTAATTAAATATTATGTTGAACAAAAAATAAATTCTTATATTCTTCTAGATCTACTGATAAATTATCTAACTTATTGGATCTTCAAACGTATTTTCAAAGACAAGCCGAACTTGCTAAACAGAAGAAAAATTTGAAAAAAAAGTCAACACCGTTAAATAATGAAGAAAATAATTCAATACCAAAGAAAAAAATGAAGATAGAAAATAATAAGTCAAAATTAAGAAATAATAATTCTAGATCTTGTTCCAGTCGAATGAAAACAAATTCTGTTAAAGATCTAGCTAATACTTCTACTAATGCAAATAAGAAGGAATATATATCTATAAAATGTGATGCTAAAGACAATGTGATATCAGACAATGAAACGAATCGTTCTGGAAGTGAATATTTTCCTAGTGATGATGAAGAAGATTCGGGTAAGTTATATATATATATATATATATATATATATATATATATATATATATGATTGTATTGCAACAATCTGTATATAAACAGAACTTATAAATTATTAATTTTAGTACTAATGTAAGATCAACCAAATATTATATGTAATATGTTATTACTTAGATATGGAACAAAAAAGAACTACTTCTAAGAAGATACATAGTAATAGTTCAAAATCCAAATGCACCAGTACAAAGAAAAGTATGTATTAATATAATATAAAAGTAAAGTGCTCTTCATTTTCTTATACGGTTTATATGTTTAGTATTAGATGATGGGGATGAACAGATTTACTTACAAAGAGTAAACAAAAATAAGAATATAAAAAATGAATCTGTACATATGGTGGATAATCTATTTAAAGTACCTCAGTCTATATGGAGAAGATTATATAAGTATATAAAATATCATAAATATAATAACAAAAATAAAAATATTATCTTTGAAAGATAAAGTTAAATAGACATAAATAATGATAATTAAAGATAAATAAACATGATTTATTCAATTTTTCTACAGATATCAGAAAGTTTCTGTCCAATGGTTATGGGAGCTTCATAATCATAATTTAGGTGGTTTACTAGGAGATGAAATGGGATTGGGCAAAACAATACAAGTTATTGCATTTCTAGCTGGTTTAGATTGCAGTGAATTACTTTCTGATGGAGGAAGGTAAACATTTATATAATAAAATTAATGGAACATTGTATTTAATGATTTATATTTAATTTCCATTAATGTGTATAGATTTAGAGGACTGGGACCAACATTAATTATTTGTCCGGCAACTTTGATGGAGCAATGGGTAAAACATTTTCATGACTGGTGGCCTATTTTAAGAGTTGCTGTACTACACCATTGTGGAACGTATGATGGTAAGTATTTTATAATATAAACAATATTATAAATATAAATGTATTTATATATATGTTGGTGTTGTATATTTTTGTTTAATAATAATATCCTTTTATTTATCCTTAGAGGATCCTGAGAGTTTAATAAGTTCCTTAACAACTGGTGGTATATTGGTAACATCGTACTCAGGTATGCTTAAGCACAACGATTTACTTATAAATACTCAGTGGCATTATGTAATTCTTGATGAAGGGCATAAAATAAGAAATCCTCAAGCAAAGGTGAATAATATATAATTTTATGATATTTTTTTGGCCAAATAAATAAATAAATTATGAAATATAATTTTTATAGATAAGCAAAGCAGTAAAGGCATTTTCTACTCCACATCGTTTACTATTAACTGGTAGTCCAATGCAAAATTCATTAAAAGAATTATGGTCTCTATTTGATTTTATCTTACCCGGAAAGTTGGGCACATTACCTGTATTTTTGGAGCATTGTGCTGCACCTATAACTCGTGGTGGTTACGCCAATGCTACAACTATTCAACAAGCTACAGCATTACAAATAGCAACTATGCTTAAGGACGCTATAACACCTTATTTACTTAGAAGAACTAAAGCAGATGTAAAACGTCATCTTAACTTACCGGAAAAAAATGAACAAGTATGTTTATTTTAATACTTGTATTAAAAAATTATATTCTCAGTATTAGAATATTATTCTTATATATGTTTCAGATATTATTTTGTACTTTAACAGATGAACAGAGAAAATTATATAAAAAATATTTATTATCAGAGGATGTATCATTTGTTTTACACGAAAAAAGTTCACTTCAAGAAACTGGGAGATACAGAGCTCGCTTGTTGATAGCTTTGTCTGCACTTAGAAAAATATGCAATCATCCAGACTTGTACCTTTACACAAATCAAATGGTAAGATTATAAAAGTTAATGATTTTATTTATGACATACATAAAATTTATCAAATTATTACAATATTTATATTTACAAACATATGGAGGATTCAGATGCAGATATTGATTTGGTAGAAGAAGACTTAGAGAAATTTGGATACTGGAAACGTGCTGGAAAAATGGTTGTAGTACAGTCTTTACTTAAAATATGGAAAAAGCAAGGACATAGAGTATTGTTATTTACTCAAGGAAGACAGGTTTGTATGCTCTTTTATTATATTTATTATAAACAATCTAATTATAAGATATAAAAACTTCTATACAGAATAATAATAATTTATTTTTTTTTACAGATGATGCATATTTTGGAATCTTTATTGCAACGAGAAAATTATTCTTATTTAAGAATGGATGGTACTACACCTATGTCTCAACGTCAAGAAACTATTTACACCTTTAATAATGTATATATAATAATTTATTCCCTTTCTTTCTCTCTATTTCTCATGTTTGAAGTCGATAGTAATATAAATAAAATTATTTTTTTCTTTTTATGTTTAAAGAATACCTCGTATTTTATATTTCTACTAACAACACGTGTAGGAGGATTAGGTGTGAATTTAACTGGAGCAGATCGTGTAGTTATTTACGATCCTGATTGGAATCCTGCAACTGATACACAAGCGAGAGAACGTGCTTGGAGAATTGGACAAGATAAAAATGTTACTATTTACAGACTCATAACTGCTGGTACTATAGAAGAAAAGGTAACACATATATATATATTTGCATTGTCTTTTTTTTTTTTTAATATTAAAAATACATTTTTTTTTACAGATATATCACAGACAAATATTTAAATTATTGCTTTCAAATAAAGTATTGGATGATCCAAGACAAAGAAAAATTTTTAAAACGACAGATTTAGTAGAACTATTTAATCTCAATGAACCTATAAATGGACAATCGTCTGAATCAGATCGTTTGTTTAAAGATTCTAAATTAACACCCACTTCATTAAAATTTTCTTCGAATAAGATTAAAAAAATGAAAAAACTGGCTTCGACTCTTAGCAAAAATATAAGTAAGCAGATGATAACAAATGATCTAACAAAGAAAATAGATGATAAAGAGGATAATATCAGCATTACCAATAAAATACAAACTAATAATTTACATAATAATGAAAATAATCTGAATACATCTGAAGAAGTTAATTCTGTTAATGTCAATTTGAATGAGACTAGCACTTTATCCAATCACAGTAATAACAATAATAATAATATTTTAAGTACTCAATACAGTAGCATAACAGTAGAAGAACTGGATGGTAAAAATACAAAAAAAGATGATCTTAAAACTGATTCGAGTTCTGATAAAGAAACATCTTTATCTGATATAATTGTAGATAATACGAAAGAAGATGATACTTCAGAAGTTAGTCAATTAACATTGGAAACAAAAACTGAATGTTTCACTGACAATATTAACGAAACAAAATTGCATGATAATCTTTGTAATAAAAATCACAAAAAAAGAAATCACGTAGAGAAAAGCATAATATTTCTGCTTTATTTGAAGGCGAGCATGTATCGCATTTGATAGGAAGACGTTTAATTAAATCACATATAGAAGAATCTCCACAAGTTTCTGATGACGAATATGTATTAAAACAATTATTTGCCAATTCAAGTAAGATTTTAAAACCTTGTGTATATATTATATGTATATATATCAAATTAATATAAAATAATTTCGTTTCAGCTGTAAGTTCAGCTTTTGAACACGAAGCAGTTTTATCAAATACACATCAAAATGTAAAGGATGAAAATGTAATGCAACGACTGGCACGTGAAGCAGCACAAGAAAGTATGGATTTTGTTCGTAAATCTCGCAAATGGTGTTCGATACCAACATGGAATAAATCTTAATTTATAAGAACTGATATAGATTTATAAATATTTATAATAATATGATTTAAGACTGCTATCATGATAATAGAATAATTTTTTGTATTTTTTTTTTAGATTTTTTTAATTTATTATTATACATAAATAAATAATATATATGTATATATACACACATGTTGTAAAAGAATATAATAGTAAGTATAGAATATGTATATACATGATTACATTTCTGTTACTTAAACTTTTATAAATCAAAAAATCGTTTGATAGAATTTGGAATTTACAATAAAAAAATACATAAATTTATTTTTGCTGATTCTTTTTTAAATAAAATTTTTTTTTCTTTTTCTTATTGGAATACTCATGTTATGCATGATTTTGTGAGTTATAGAAAAATTTAACTTGGACATTATTTTATTATAACGTACATATTTATTATCTATAATTAAAAAGAAATAATAGATCCCGTTTTGGTTTTGTATTTATAACACTATTAATTTATTACATTTGGTATAGAAAATCTTAAATTAGAAATAATAAAAAACAGATTAGAGTTCTGTGTTTCCTCAGAGAAAACCCAACTTTTGTTTGAAACATTTTTCCGTATAACAAATAATTTACATGTTATTTGAAATCCTCATGTTACGAAACTCACTCTGTATATGAATTATAACAAAAAAGGAAACAATATTTTATTCACTTAATTAAAAAAACTTATAAGAAAATAAGAATATAAAAAAAAAAAATTATAAATCATTCCAGTTTTGTATTGATAATTACATATCAAAATTTTTAATTGAAAGAAATGTTATGAATCATGTCTTAGAAATTGAGCCAATGTAGGACCACCCCTTCCTAACGGATCTTCAGGAAACATAATATAATCTCCTACAAAAGTTGGAGCTAATAATCTGTTTTCTATAGTATCACGCCATTCTGGTTTTTCCATATATAAATCTCTATATTGGTCTAAAGAAACAACTATGCCTTTACATATTGTTGCATATTCCAATATAAACCTAAATAAATATTATTAATATATACAATAAAAAGATTCATAAATTGTGAACATAAAAATGTGTATAAACATCTACACATACAACTTACCGATCATCATAAGGAGTAATAGTTTTACCACCTATACTTCGACTTGGTGTAAAAACAACTGTTCCTTCCTTCCAAAGTTTTTCAAGTAGTCGATGACAATGAGATCGTTTATTTTGAGGTATAAATACCTTAACAGAATGTCCTCTTTGTTTAAAATAGTCTATTACCAATTTCAATCCTTTTTCTGAAAATGTTTTGCCCTGTGTGTATCTAAGAAAATAATAATAACTTTCTATAGATACAATTATAAAATATTTTTAACATAAAATTTAATATTCCCTAGTAGCACAAAATATTGAATACATGTGTATTTAATATTAAAAAGAGATTCACCACAACTTTTTAATATTAAATACACATGTATTCAATATTTTTTAATATTTTGTGCTACTAGAGATTACTTACGCCATTGCGACATTACATCCATCAATAATTATTTCTCTTAATTTCTTAGCTTCAGTCGGTGTTACTTCAGTTACTTTATCAGATTGTACTTTGTTTTTATTAGATTGTTTACTATAAAATTTTCTACTAATCCTTTTCATATTTTTTTGTGGTGTTACAGTAATAGAAAATTTTGGTTTGATACAATAAGGTAATTGTAATCCAGGTTTATTAAATAGTAGTTCTTTTTCATTATTAAATTTCTTTTTAGGTTCTTTTTTTGAAGCTGATTTTAAACAGGTTAAATTATTAGAATCTCCATTAAGATCTAGCGTATAAAGTTGTCGATTTTCCTCATCTGAAACGTTATCTTTCTTGTCTATTTTATCCGATATAGGTTCTGCTGTTGATGAATTGTCTATAGATGACCATACCTCAACAACGTCATCAAAAGATTCATTTGATGTATTATTTGAAGGTTCTGAAATTGAAATTAGATTTGATTAAGTATATGTATTATTAAAGACATTATTATCATGATTTCGTTGATTTACATACTTTGATTAGCAGAATTTGTATGTAAAACTTTAGGTTTCAAATTTTTGGATTCTGAAACTATATAACATGACTCATCAAAATTAGATAATTTTGTATTACTTTTTCTATTTCTTAATTTAATATTTTCTATACTATTAGCAATAATATTAGAAATATTATGTTTATTTGCTTTACTTAAAATATTATTAAATGATTTACAAATTTGATCAATATTTGAATGATTAATTTCATTTTTGTTACTATTTTGAGTCGAACTTGTAACATTTTCGGTATGTTCATTTTCATCATCGCTTATAACTATTACACTGTCATTTGAAGATGTTGGTGTTTTCTTGTGACTGTAAAAAATATTACAAATATAAATATCTTCTTCAATTAACATTTGTATCATAATATAATAATTTATCATATACTTTGCTTTAACTAATTGTAATCCTTTATTACATGACGTGTTTTTTGTTTTTGATTTTTTAATTGTAACTCTACGATTTGATATTTTTGTAGGCGTTTGCGAGTTTTTCTTTTTACGTGCCATTTTACTTTGTGCTCCGACTTAATAAGTAATTTATTGGTTGCTGTAAATATAATATTTACTATTATTATCGTATATAAACAAATTGTGTGGTAATTTGTCTCTCTATATATTTATAAAATAAAATTATTTATAATAATAAAAAATATGGTATAATAATAGTAATAAACATTTTCTAAAATACTTATATATTTCAATATTTGATATTGAAATGAAATAAAGTTAGATAAAGAATATATATAAATTTTTTTTCATATCATTTTACTTACATTGATATTTCAATTACATGAGACTTAAAAATTAACCTCATTCATCGAAATTTATGTAAGTATTGTAAATGTATTTAAGCATTTCCTAATGTCTATAATTCTCAATAAAGTAATGAGTCTCTGTCTTTCACTCAGAAGTTCTAAAATAGCTTCAAATTACAATAACAATAATATTGTTTTTGTTTCAATATGTTTTTCTATCACCATATAATGATAAAAATACTATATTTGTGTAAAAAAATTGTATCATCTATTTTTTGTATAAATTTGAATTTTATACACTACGTATATATATATTTATATATATAAGCATATAGTGGTAGGTGCCCTTTTAGTGTACAACTTTTGTTACACCACTGATTTATTACTATAGAAACACAATAACCAATCACATTTGATGATAAAAAAATACGTTATAAGATAATAGGGACCGAGCCCTAACTGTAGAGGCAGCACACTTGTCGGAAGTGGCGCGCTCTGGTGTTTAATAAAAGCAAAAAACGGGTAAAAAGTGTGATAATAGATTATGTATTTTTTTGTTAATAATGGAAAAAATAATAAAATATGGTTTTCAACCAATAAAAAATACTCTTATTCGAGGTCAAAACGATACAAAAGGTAAAAAATTACATGAGTCTGGGCATGTTTTTGATGTGATTGAGAAAAAATTATTAAATGGTCTAGTAACCATAACCGCTGATGTTGTTGCTCAGACAAGTGTGTCTAAAACATATAATGTTAAAATTACAGTAAGTATTGACATCTAACTTTTTTTACACTTAATTACATAATTAAAAAATATAAAAAATAATGTTAATCAGAAAATTTTTGTTTTTAGCTAGATGATCAGCGCAATACAAGTAATGCTGTGTGTACGTGCAAAGCCGGATTAGCTGGCAAATGTAAACATATTTGTGCTGTCGCTTATTACGTAAACTCACCAGATTCTGCTGATTCAAAAACAAACCATGGTCAAGAATGGGGAAAACCATCTCGTCGCCAGCTCTTGGAGTATGAAAAAGAAGTAAAAATAAGTAAATTATTTACTCCACCTCCTTACACCGATAAGAATCCGAAAGTGGTACCACTAAAGTTGGAATCACTCGTCTTTCCAGAGGATATGTCCGGGTGTCCTCTTTGTACAATGATAAACGTAGATAAAAGAGATGAGAGGGAAATTATTGCAGCTGAATCACTTGCTGCTTTAGTAAAAGTAAATGATAAGCGTGATGTAGAAACAAAGGTGAATAACGTTATCCAGGAAGTGATTCAGCTGCAATTGGTGAATAAGATTTATTCTCGAGAAAATTCAGTAGCAAGTGATGTTTATGAATTTTATTTGAAAGAAGTTAGTTGTGATAGTACAAAAATTATCAATATTTGCATTAAAACTATTCTCCAGTCTAAGATAGACGAGTGGTACAAACAGCGTATCTTCCGAATAACAGCAAGTAATGGTCATAAGTTAAAAGGGGATCGTTTTGATATTGAAAAAGCAATCACTAACCTATTAACACCAAGTAAAGCTGAGACACAAGCCATGGCGTATGGTAAGAAAATGGAAAGTGTAGCTTTAAAAGAATACAAAATGCTTGTGGACCAAAATTTCGAAATTGTTCAAGTCGGTGTGGTCGTTAACATTAATCAACCCTGGTTATGCTGCTCGCCGGATGCTATTTTGATTTATGGTTCTGCTATTTGGCAAAAAAAATTAGTAGAAATAAAGTGTCCTTATACGTGCAAGAAGATACCTATATATGATGCTGAGAATGGAAAATGTAATGTGCAATATTTAAAATCAGATGAAAATGGATTACACCTGAGTACAACTCATTCCATTTACACTCAGGTACAACTGCAAATGTATATTACAAATATCGCTTTATGTGATTTATTCGTATACTCATCTCGGGGCTGTGTTGCTCGTGATGAAATTTTTTTAAGTACGGTAGTTCCTAAACTAGAAAAATTTTATTTTAAGCATTACGTTCAAAGATTATTTATTAAGTATAATACAAGTAAATGAAGTACAAACATACTAGTAAATAGTTATATATTAATTTGTTTTAATATTTTGATATTGATCATAGTTTATGTATCAGAGTTTAATAAAAATTATATTTAATTACAATTATGGATTTCGTTTTATCCTCTAAATTTACAATTAGTTATTTTTACAATTTAATCATATTTTTTTATCATTCTATTTCTGATTTTTCTTGTTTAAACAGGGGCTTTTGAATATTTATGATAGCACATATGACAAAAACAATTTCATCAACATGAGGCAAAAGTGACACTGGTACTTTGGAAAGAATATTAAAGTCTTTTATTCGTTGATTCACTCTTTCAATGTGTATTCTCACTGAAGCAATATTGTAAGTTTCATCAACTTCCTCAGGTGTAAATTGATTTTTGTTGCAAAACGGAGGCATAATAAAAATCGCATTTTTCTCTTGCACTGTTGTTTGTATTTGCGGGAAACCTTTATCTGCTAGCACAACATCACCAGGTTCAATTAAATCTATTAGACCACAATCATTTGTGATAAAACAATCACCAGCACGACCACCATAACACTTTGACAGAAAACTTATAAATCCACTTGGAGTACACCCTACTAAAAATTTCATTGTGTGATGATGCTTATAATCTGAATACATTAAAACTCGATGTTTAACTGCTGGTGGAACTTCTGTGTTTACTTCGGTGCAGTCAATGATAACACGAGTGTTTGGATAATGTAGCTTAAATGATTCAGGTAAAGTTGCTTGAACAGCGGCTTTAGATGGCCAGAATATAAAATTTTTCAATAGAATATTTAACTGTTGCAAATTCTTTACGAATATTTTATTTACAGTAGTCCGATGAATATTAAATAAGACAGAAATCGCAGTAAATGTCAAACCGGTTTTCAGCTTCATTAACGTAATTAATAATTTTGTTTTTTTGTCAATGCCAGAACGTTTACATTCTGGGAGTTGATTCAAAAGCCATAGAAAGATAGATAATGTAACACCTGTTAAGCTACTCATAGTTTCATTACTTGTAATAGATGAAAATCCATGGAACCCTTTGCAATGAGATTGTACAGACTCGAAATTGATTGGATCGCAACTGGAATCTTGAACATTTTTTTTCATAGGCGGCATCGAAGTTTCACACATTTTATCTGCAGTTTTTTTTACAGATATATTAACTTGGACTGCTGCAGTATTAATACCATCATGATTATTCATATTACAAAAAAAATAAGTACAATTATCAGTTGAAATATCAGGAATGAATTCCTCAGTTTGAGAAGTAATACTTCGATAGGCTGGGGGAGAAACATTCATAACATTCACGTCCCTATCACAGCTGTCCTCAGTTTCTGTTATCATTTCTCCTGCGTCTTGCTTCATTTCAATGTCACTTGAATTATTTTTATTATCTTCAATAGAATTATTGCTGTTGATACTGTCAGTTAATATTGATTCTTTGACGTTCATTTCCTTATTTAATTGACGTGTTCTTGACCGTTCAAATCGTTGTAGACGTTGAATGGAATTTCTTGTGTTTTCTTTTCCAGGAAAAATCGAAGGAACATAAGATGGGTGATATGAGTTGTCTGATTTACTATTATTTATAAAATGAGCACTACAAATTCTTGTATGTTGATTTGGCTCCCATTTTTTCGGATTTTTACTAAAAAAAAAAACAACGAAATTTTAAGGTTAAATTTATACTATTATATAAATTTTAATTTAATTGTTATATGGAACTTTTTATTCAAATGAAATACTACTCGGTTTGATTTTGTAATATTTAAATTACTATGCCACTGCTGTTGATAATTATAATTTCTTACTTACACATAATTTTTTACTGCATTTATCCACTTTATACGTTTATCATCCTTCCATGAGGCACCACATTTACTCGAGGGAAAACAATAAAATTTCACTGGCATATCGACTTGCCACTTATGACGAGATTTTTCTGTGCATCCTTTGATACAACAAGATTTTCCTGATCGAGACATTTCGATTAATTTTTTAATATTTATTTAAACAACATTAACTAAATTGAAAATAACGTGTTGTTGCTTTACTTTGATTACCCGTTTTTTGCACATTTCTGTTACCAGTTGGCGTGACAGTCTAGCGGCTCGGTCCCTATTATTATTTAGTTCTTAAAAAACAAATGATATATTGTATTTTTATTTCTTGCAAGATTTTGTATGTCAATGCGATATATATATATATACATATATATATATATATAGGTACAAAATAAAAAAAAACAATTCCGATCAGAATTTATTTCTTCCTACCATCAGAGTTAATAGAAACTTATCCAAACGAATTCACATGGTATAAATATTTAGTAATAAAAATAACTTTATTCGAATCTTATTATTTTAATAGATAATAATAGATAATTATATAATAATTATAATTAATAATAATTTAACAGTTAATATATAAACAATTAATACTATACCATCTTTTCTTGTTGTGTTTCGTGATTGGTCAGTATGAAAAAACTCACTAGTCGTTTGACTAATAGAATACATAGAAATTACGTTTCATCGCTTCGTATTGAAAAAGAACTTGTATTTAGAGAAGGAGTAAACTGATCAGTGGGGGCGGTGAACCTAAACTCTACTAAGCGCGATCGCATCTCTACAGTTAAGAGAAGGTAAATGGTAACATTAACAACAAGAATTAAATTTTTCATTTATTTATTTATTTTTATTTTTATAT
This sequence comes from Polistes dominula, assembly GCF_049000335.1. Classification (NCBI taxonomy): domain Eukaryota; kingdom Metazoa; phylum Arthropoda; class Insecta; order Hymenoptera; family Vespidae; genus Polistes; species Polistes dominula. The sequence continues at coordinate 4,744,745 of NW_028301150.1, forward strand.
GTTTTATTTTTAAATAGATCTGATGAAAATGTTATTGTGGAATTGAATTAAATTAACAATCGAGAAGTAAAGAGAAAGAAAGGCCGAATGATCGGCACATAATCGGTAAATAAATAATATCGAAAAATTGGCGTTGTTTTTTCTAACTTGTTAAATAATCAGAAACGTATTCAGCCAACCTTTAAAATTAAATAAAAATGGAGTTGGAGGAAGAAGAAGCTCAAGTATGCAGACTATGTGGTCAACATGGAAAAATTTTTATCGATGTGTTTGGAGAAGAAGGTTTGAAAAGGTTACTCGCCACGAAAATACAATCCAAAATCAACATTTTGGTAAGTAATATTTAAGGTAAGAGTAACGATCTATATATACAGAGCTATGGGGTCCGGGCCCTTATTGCTTCTTCAGGATTAGAGGAAGGGGACTAGAAAAATGGCCGTAAAGTAGAAAAACGTGAGAGGTTTTTCAAAACGTGTGTGTGATGTATGTGGTGCGATGTGCGCGCGCGCACGCATGCGTGTATTGCACACAAAAAAATAAATTTAAGTTATTAAAATTTATTATGAACATATCTTCTCATATATATTATTTATTAATGTTATTTAAAATAATGTTTCAAAGCGAAATAATTTTGATTAGCTATAATTTTGGTGGATTTGAATTTATTCATTATGCATTCAAATTCTATGCTAATAAATAAATAAACAAATAAAATAATTCTACTCATTTGAATTAAATAACATTTATTTTTTTATTATGTATGACAGAGATTAGCTTTTATATTATTAATAAATTTTAATATTAAGTCAAACAAAATGGATAAAATTATAAAAGGTAATAAAAAAAGGATTTAATATTTCAAGGGCTTATAGTATTCACCTAGAACAGTGAAAAATATCTAATTTACATGGGTCCTAAAATCAATCCTTTTGCTATCAATTTATTTTTATTATTTATAAAAGTTCAATATTGTAAACAAGTATTTTGATAATATATTGAATTTACGCAAAGGAATTAGCTTAAAAATATTTTAGTTCAAGATTGTTAAGATAACTTTATTATATATATAAACAAATATTATTACTAATATGAACAAAGATTATTTTATAGACACAAAAATAGTATTAGGTCATTAAGTATGAAATGAATGATTTCAGACTAAAAGTAATCAGATGTTTTTTCCATTTGAATGCAATTCTGATGTTTACGGATCATGGATTAACGTATACTTTCAAATATTCCTTGAACTAGTGTATTTCTAATCAATTAGACATTTCTTACTCATCTCTGTGAGTAGTATAAGCCATTGAAATATTGAACCCCTCCCTTTATCACTCTGTACACGTATACTACATAAATATGTATAATATATAGATATAAGTATATTTTATCGTAATATGATTACGATAAGGTTTGATCGTTTAAACATATAATGGGTACTACATTAATTTTTTTTCTGTAATGTTGTATCTGTAGAGCGGTAGGGTTTAGGCTTATATTTATATATACAATTTTTTTACCTTTCCACAATTTTTAAAAATTCCAGAGTGTTTACATTTTATTTTTTTAATTGTGAAACTCTTAACTTTGTCAAAACATGATCCTTCTCAAGAGTGCACATTACGTTTTTAGTACTTAGGTATTTTGTTTAAATCACAGATAGATGAAAAGGATCCTCTGCCCAAGGCGATCTGTCTTCAATGTCTGGGCAAACTCGAATTCGTTTGTGACTTTCAAGAGGAATGTCTACGCACCCAACAAGTGTTACGCGATCGGTACAATCTACCACCCTTAACAGAGATTGTAAGTGAGCATTTTATTTTACGTACTGCTCTACCGCTCTCGTAGGATGCAACTAAAATATATAATCTTGTTTATTTACCTCACATTTGAACGAAATATTACAAGTTTAATAATGTACAGGTTTTATAAATAAGATTAACTTTCTTGCTTTCTTTTAAATTAACTTTTGATATGTATATATATTGTATGCAAATTAAGTAGAAAAAATATAATAATATTACAAATATATATTTATATATTTTATTTATATGTTCTTATATCAAGGAAGGCATGAAAGAGTAAATTGATATTAAAATAAAAATTACATTAGATCGAATTTTTGATACCCATCTATGTTTAATTCGATCTATTCCTAGGATGAAGTAAAGAACGAAGATGCTGCTCCAAGTACATCGACAAATAATAATAATAATATTGACAAAAATCTTAATTCTTCGCCTAACAAGACTTCGCCTATAAAAGAAGAAGATCAACGTGTTATTAAAAATCATACAAAGCCACAAAGAAATCTAAGAAGTCATCAACATGCATTCAAGGATAGCAATGATACCTCTAAATATCAAAATACTGAAGATAACAATCAAGAGAAAGCGGAAGAATCACAGCCCATTTCACAACCTGAAGTTTCTCGTACACGTTGGCTTAGAAGTAGACAAAGTGCAGATACAACGACTACTCAAAATAGTGCAGATAGTGAATCTGATACTCCAATTGCAAATCGTTTAAGAAGTCATAATAACACTATCTCTCCAGATAATAATGTTAATTGTCGCAATAATACAAGTGAGAACGTTGAAAAGCGGAGTGGAAAACAACAACAAGATTCTCATACTATTCAAATTCCAACAACAGCACTGAACAAACTGCTTACTATTGTCTCTAATTCATCAAACATAGAAGTTTCTGTAAAAGAATCAAGAAATCGTCAAAATGATGCAGAAGACATTAGTTTTACTGTAGAATTGTGTAAAAAAAGTGTGATAGTGTAGCTACAGTACGAGCAACAGTGTTTCCAGATCAAGGCTCGTGTTTAGTAGATACTTCTATCATAGAGTTACTTGAAAATCATAACAGTGCTGAAGCAAATAGTATAATTAGTTCTATTATTAGTGGTAATTCGAAAAGTAATACAATCAAGTTAGAGGACTTAACAGAATTTGAACAGAGACTGGAAAATTCACAAAATCCTGAAGAATTATTTAGGATTGATGGGGAAGAAATACGCGTAGACGATAATGTAGAACACATTGTGGCTGACAATCAAAATGGATATATTTGTAAGCTTTGTAAAAAGTTTTATGAACGGAAAGATAAATGCACAGTTCATGTTAAAACTCATCTGGGAATTAAGCAATATACTTGTATTCTTTGTAATGCGAAATTTGTTTGTAAATCTGATGTAATGAAGCATATTAGATGTTCGCATACTAATCCTAGGCCAATACAATGTCCAAAGTGTCCAAAAAGATTTAAATCCAAATTTTATTTAACTGAACATGATAATGTTCATAAAGGAATACGACCTTACAGTTGTACAGAATGTGAACAAAGTTATCACCATAAAGTGTCCTTACAGATTCATAGAAAGTCACATTTACCGCCACAAAATTTAGCTTGCGAATATTGTGGTAAGGTGTTTCCTTATCGTACGCGTTTACTTAGTCATATTGCCAGTGTTCATTTAAAAAATCGTCGGAATTTTCGATGTAGATTTTGTTATAATCTTTATTCAAGTTTATCGGTATTAAATGAACATATAAAAACGAGACATGCAACAACATATACTTGTGAAATTTGTAGTAAAACGTTTAAGGTGGCATCTAAATATAAAGCTCATGTACTGCAACACTCCAATCCTAAACCTTTTATATGTAATATTTGCAATAATAGATACGCATCAAAAGCATTCCTAAACGAGCACTTATTAAAACATGAAGGTTTGAGAAAACATGTTTGCCAAAAATGCGGAGCCACATTCGCACAAGCTAGTCACCTTGCAGCTCATCGCCATGTACATGGTGAAAAGACTCACGCTTGTCCAGAATGTGGAAGAAAGTTTAATAGACGTGACAATATGAAAGTACATAGAAAAAGACATTTTGAATCAAAAAAGACTGATAGTAAACAAAATATTTCCACTACTAACGAAACGTTAAGTGCATCGAATGAGAAGTAATAATAATCATTTGATTACTTAAATTCATCTACAAATACATAATGAATTTTCCAAACAGAATGTTAATTAGAAGACTTGAATAATGAAATGTGAGATTGATACATACATATGTATTTGTATATATAAAATACCTATATATTAATATGAAGCTCATTTAGGTCATAGTCAAAAATAAAAGTAAGATTTTATAATATTAGAGTAATGTATACATCATGAGAGAGAGAGAGAGAGAGAGAGAGAGAGAGAGAGAGAGAGAGAGAGAGAGAGAGAGAGAAAGAGAGAATATTAGAAGTACTTTAGGGATACTGTATACATCGTTGAAGGTATTAGAAATTTACTTTTTTTTTTTTTTACTATTACTTTTGCCTAAATATTATGATCATCAATTTTGTATGCTTTGTTTAATAATGATACAAATGTGTCACATTAATTTTATTTCATATTTTAGCTTTTATTTTTTACTTTTACGTATTACTATTTGTATATTATGTTATAGAAATGCATTTGACATATATAGTATTATTATTCCCATTTTTATTTGATTATATATAAATTTATACAATAATACTTGTGTGCATAGAAAAAAACAATAGGAATGAATTTATTGAAGTTGCTATGAAAATGATTTTAGATATTTAAGTTCTAAATTAAATAACAGAAAAAAATTGACACAGTGGCAAATTTGGCAAATTTAGTATGATTTATAGAATAAAAATAATCCGTAAATATTACAATTTTATAAAATTCATCGCGTTAATGTAATGAAGAAGAGATTTTTTTGTTTCTATAATTTTTTTTCTAATATGCAATAAATTTAATGTAATTTTCAACGAGCTTTACAGTATTAATTGAAAAAAAGGAAAAAGATAAGTGTAGTATATGGTCTAATTTTCTTTTTATAATATTTTTCTATATTTCCAAACTATCTATTTAGACATTTGGTAAATCATAAATAAATCAATTATGCATTAATTTTATATCATGTAGATTGCATTTTATAGATGAATAGCATAATGACTGATTTAATCTGGACTTCAAAAAATATATAAAAGATTAATTAAAAATATAATATTAATAAATTTTTAATATTATTTTTAATAATATTAAATATTTAAATAAATATAACAATATTTTTATATAAATTTAAAATAATATTTTTAATATTATTAAGAAAAATATTAAAAATTTATAATATTAATAAAAATTAATATTAATAAAAATTAATATTAGTAAAAATTAATATTAATAAAAATAGTAATAATAATAAATTTCTTTACTTTTAATTTATTTTAATTCTTATATTATAATTATTAAGAAAATAATTTTTATTATCACTAAAATTTGTTTTTTAAGTATTTGTTTGTAATAAAAGTATGATACAGTAGTCCCCCTATATTTAACGTGGATAATTGGTTCCTCAAAAATAGTGCTTAAATGAAACTTTGAAAAGTTTTTAAAAATAAGGATTTATTATACATTTTCAAATATGTATTTAACTATTATTGGGATAAAAAAAGTAACTTCAAGCGATTATGAAATTTACTATACCGAAAAATCCTCGAATTTAGATTTTCATATAATGTATCGTGGTGACAGGGATTACTGTATATATTAACGACAGTTTTTCAATGAAAAATGAAAAAATTAATTTATTTAATAGCAAACACAATTACTATTATAATGGCAAACAAAAAATACAATAGATATTTGTTCTTAAAAATTATATCGATTGCGCACTAAATTTTTTTTTTGCAACACTACGCTATGTGTTCAGAATCTTAAGAATGTATAGTATATAGAGGGCTTCCAAAAAAAAAAACAAAATACTCTAAATATTAAAGTAAAGCAGACCAAAGTGGAAAAGAGGGTGCAAGAATTTTCTATATATTTTTACACAGATTATTAGAGTATTTTAAAAAACTTCCAATTTTTGAAGTTTCCATACAAAAAAAAAGATATAATCCGTGTATATTATATTTTTGGATATATATTTTATTACATACGAATTATTATACCAAAATATTATGATGAGCTGCTCTAGAATTATACATGTAAAAATGAAATAATGTATAAATTTCTTATATGTGAAAAGAACAATATGAAATTGAAGTGCCTTAATCGAGAATTTCTTATTAAAATGTATCGTCGTAGATTTAAAAACATAATCATAATACAAATGTAAGAAAGTGATAGTTAATGAGATATTACTCTCTAATTTAAAATTATATTTTGATTAATATTTTTACTAATATGTTATTATAAGAAAAAAACAAAAAAATAATAGATTTTTCTTAAAGACAAATGAAGAAGTATCTATATATGTATCTTTGTATAAAATGGTATCATTTTTCGCTTGTAAGAAAGATATATATATATATATATATATAGAGTAATTCTCCGAAACTATTTCAGTGATATATACAAAATAATTTCTATTTTAAAAAATGTTTATATAACTTAAACTATTTTTTGAGGAGAGAATATGTTTGTATTTTAGTCCAATGTAAAAATGTTATTGATATAAATATAAATATTTTTAACGATGCTAAGTAGAAAATAGTGACTTTTCTATATTTTTCTTAATTTTTTTCTTTTTTCTTTTTGAACAATAAAAATGTTTCTCAATTCTATGGCTGTTTTTAATAAAGATGTAATATTTTGGGGTTTATAAGATATTTGTTCATTTTTTTTTTACATATGCCTCTTGTAATTATTTGCAAATGAAAATAACATTTTATATGAAATAATAAATTTTTGAATTTAGCAAATGAATTACATTGTATGAAATTTTTTTTTCTTTGAATACTTCCTGTTAAAGTTAACCATATGAACAATGCGCATTCAATAATTGTGAACAAAATATTTTTTCGCTAATATGAACTTTGATGATTAAATATAATAGGCGCAGTTAACGATAAATTATAATTGTAATTTTTTTTATATCAAATTAAAAAATTGATAGATGTTATTATTGAGCATTAATTATTTATTAAAAAGGGGATAAAATTTGCAACATATCTTAATTTGGATAAAAGATATAATAACTTAAAATTAAGTAAAGTTTCTTTCAAATGTGTTTCAGATTCAACCGTTCAGATGATGGATTACCGCATAAAGTATGCCTAAAATGCATAGCACAGATGGAATATTTTTGTGATTTTTATAAAAGTTGTCATGATGTTCAACAAGACTTGTTATCTAAAGTTAGACATTTAATTGACTTATTATTTCGACTAGTATTTAAAAAAAAAAATCGATTATAAATATTTATTTTATTTTTTAGCAAATTAAAATTGTAAACGATAAAATCAATGTAATTTGCATGAAAAATGACGGCAAATTCGACAAAGAAAATACTGTTCCTTCTTCTAAAAGATATAGATCAAGTAACAGTTTAATTACGGCTAAACAATTCAAATATAAATGAAACGAATAAATCTTCCTCTAAAAGAAAGTGCAAAAACGTTATAGAATTAAACAAAATTACTTTTTCGGAAGAACAATTATTTACCAAAACTCCTCAAAAATCTTGTATAAATACCAAGATAAACGAAAGTTCATTAAGTAATCAATCTGAAATAATAACTAAAACGATTAAAGAAACTAATAAACAAAATATATTAAGAAAATTATTATTAAGAAAAACAAGAAGTTTTGCTTATCAGGCAGCCCATTCTTCTCCGATTACAAAAAAAGAACGAAGAATTTGTGACGATAGATTCTTTGTTAAATACACTGATCTTGAAAGATCTAGAAACGTAAATGAATGAAGAATAATACAATCTAATGATTTCAATGAAATTAAAGCAGTTAATATTCCATCTATGTCTAATACTAAAGACTCATCCAAAGAATTATGTATGAACGATGATCAATCTATCCATTCAGATAAAACAAACAAAATATTCAATAGGGTCCATGATAGTAATGAAAATAATTCGAGTAATAAAAGTATGTGTGAAGAAAAAACCAACAAAATAAAATGCTCATTAATTACAAGTAATTCTGATTATGTTGCATCATATAAAATGCAAGTTTTTCAGAATTAAACCAACTTGTTCCGATTTCCACTGATATAACACAGAAAGCACGTATAATGAAAACTGAAATGAATCAGAATATGTTAAATACAAATTCTTCACTTGGAGACGAAGCAGAATCAAATCAAGAAGTTATTGCTTCTCACTTTGTAAACAATACATCTTTTAAGGCACAATATCAAACAGAAATATTTAATGAAGTTCAATTACCGACAAAAGTAATAAAATATAATTACAAAACGGATATTATTCAAGAAACATCTAAACAACTAGAACCTCAAAAGAATTCCACTGAACGATATAAGAGAAACATAAAATTAAGTAAAATATCCGATTTGATAAGTGATGAGCAAAAAAAAGAAATTGAGACCTATTATGAAAAATATATGACAGTTGTTGATTCTGAAATTGTCGGAGAAAAACTAATAATTAATGGTAAAAATAATATTAAATGCAATATTTGTTCAATCATTTTTCATAGATTGGACAAATGTACTTCATATCATAATTATAATTACACAAATATAACATATATTTATATAATTTTTTATTATTATAGTAAATACACACACACACACACACATATACAAAACAAAATGATTAATGATGATAATGATGATAATGATGATGATGATGATGATAATGATGACGATATAATAAATATATATTTTATCTATTATATCAACTACTTTCTTTTTTTTCCATCTCTATCTTCATCTCGCTAATTGTTATGTTTAAAAATATACCAATAGTTTTTTACAGTTCTATCATGTTTTTTTATTAATATATTATAATTTGATGGAGAAAGCGTGTAACACAATCGTTAGAGGTGAAAGCTTTATCGTTGGCCTAAATCCCTTCCCAAACTTTGTTTCCCAAGTCCAATGACAATCCATAACTCACTAGTTTATCATTTAAACTTGTAAGGAGCGGACACACGTGTTGTTTCTATTATTTCTTCATTTATTTTCAGTCTTAGCAAGCAATATATATCTGAATTAGAGTATATAATTCTTTAAATAATATAATTATATAAAGTAAGTATTACTATACAAAATTAGACTAATAATATTTGTGTAATTTGTTCAAACATTTATTTTTGAAAATGTTGAATATCGATAAATTACATTATTCAATTAATTTCAACTTTTCTTCTGTAAATTATTTGAAATATAATGATCTATCTTAATCTTAGAGTGATGAATTCAGTGAAAAAAATTGTTAATTGTGCCCATAATTATGAAAGTGGTCTAAGTCATATATCTCTTGTTTCGAGATATTTAAAGATTTGTACTTGAACACTATATAAATTCTACACAATATTGAAATAACAAACATTATTTAACGATTCATTTTTGATAATATTGTGAAAATTACATTGAATTTATTTAGTTTATAATAATGTAGTGCGTAATAACTGATAAACTCATTTTTTATTAATTTTGAATTAGACCACTTTCATAATTATGGGCACAATTATCTAATAAAATCCTGTTGCACGTTAATGATTTTAAATGCACTAGAACAATTATAGTTAAAACTAATAAATATGTAGATTTACCTAATTTTTAGTTACAGAATTCAATGGAAAAATCATTTTTTTTTCTATAAGATCACATTATTTATAAACAGTATAGTTTTAAGAAAACACTATTGACAAACACTTATGTAATCAGTGTTTTGCTGTAAAGCAAACAATCCTTTTTAGCATATCTTTTTAAATTAGACTTATGGGGATATCAAAGAGCGAAGAATATTTGAAAAATATTATTTTTTATGGAAATGGTGCACGATAATGTAAAATTACAGGCAAAATTGTAGGAAAATATGCACGATTTAATAACTTAAATGAGATTTTGAAATTTAATACGCATTTTTATTTGCATTTTAAAATTAGAAATGAAATTATTCATTTCTTTAACAATTATTTAAGGTATGCCATATCCCCACTTATCTTTCTATACATGAACCCATCTCGCAGTAACTATTGATTGACGTATCTTATACTTACAAACAATGCTAACATTAGAACTTTTCATAATTTCATTCAATTGTCGATCGACTGTAGATTCTATAATATTCTTTATGTTCTATTTCCCTACCTCTATACTCTATATCCCTACTCTATATACTCTATATCCCTACTCTATATACTCTATGTCCCTATCTCTATACTCTACTATATCTCTATCTTCATATCCTATCTCTCTCTCTTTTTTTCATATTTTATAAAATTACATCATATATCTAAGAAGTTCCACTTTAAAATGCTTACTTAATTATAAACAGTCTTACGCAATTGGCATAGCATTTATATATCTCCTGTATACGTTTTAAATGAATTATTCATAAACTTTGATTGTTATCTGATCAGAAATTTTAAGAAATATAGTTTTTGAATATAAGTGTTTAAAGTTTCATATAATAGCTCAGAACGAATTGTATGGGACTAGGAAGAGAGGAATTCTGTGACATTCTGTGAATTCTTTCGGTGAATTTCAATATTTTAAGAAACGTTTCAAACCAGAAACAATATTAGATTTTTATTAAATTTTAGTTACATTACTGCTTAATAAAATATCTAAAAATCTGATGTGCTAGCAAAATTGAAATAGCAGATTCTAATTGTACACATGAAACTACGTAATAATTGATATGCGATACGTCAGCTGCAAAATGATTGTTAACTATTTTTGTTTGTTATATGTTACAGTAAACGAATTATTAATATATTTGGTTTTGAATTATTGAAAAAGATATTATACAGTAATTTTGACACAATGAATAAATTAACGCCACCCAAATATGAGTTTTTAAATCCAGAAAAAACAAAAGAAATGTTAGAATTATTCAAAGGCGAGAGAACCGGTTGGGTGTTGGTTGGCCCGAAGAAATATTTTTTTCCATACAAATATACAAAATACGGGGAAGGATTTTATAATTTTAAAGCAAGATCTACTGATACTTGGGTAATTACATATCCACGATCAGGTAAATAACTATTTATTTTTTCTATATGTATGTGTGTTTTTAAATAAATTTACGATTTATTCAAAATTCAAATGTTTTCTTGATATTCCAATGATAAATGAAATTCAAAATGGCTCTAAATGGAAAATTATCAAACTGGTAGTTGGTTTGTTTACATTCGTTTTAACGCATTTTGAATCTGACAAGAAATATTACATAAATCGTTTACATTCCTCTCCTATCACTTATACCGACTTTTATCTATTTAACGAGATAAATATACAACTGATCATAAAAATATTCAGACACTTAGATAGATTTAATATTTACGTTCTGTGTATTTTTCCATACTCTTATTCTTCCACCAATTCCACAAATATCAAATTTGCTTTAATCGGAAAAATAATATCATTCCACCAACAACCATTTTCTTTAGAAATGAAAGTTTTAATAAATCGAGGTTTCTTTTTCCTGTTTATTAAATTAATATATGGTTTTCTCCTGGTTATCCGTCCATTGTAATTTTCTGCACGCAACACTTTTTGCATGTTTTCCGAATGTACAGTGATACCACATTTGTCCTTGTAGCATTGTTGCTATTCGTGAAACACTTTATATACGCGATTATTTTTAAATTTTTCTAATAATGTTACGATAATCGATAATATTTCAAATTCACGAACGTTCACTTTGACGAATAAAAGTAATTATGTTCTTCATTTTTTATTTTTTTATATTTTTTTATATTATATTATAAAAATACTATATTATATATAATATTAAAATAACTATAATTCAGTAATAAAATCATGTCTAGCAAATGATTATATAAATTTTTATCTTATTTTAGTTTACTAAAAACATTTTTGAAGTTACGTCCGCATATTTTGAAATACCCTGTATATTTCATATATATATGTGGAAATATACTTTTATTATTCTATACAGATCGAATTAAATGAAATATAATATAACCACTTAATATAATAAGGATCTTTGGTTTTTCTTTTTATCATTATTTCGTCTTAGAACGCCTAATTTTTTTGTCTCTCTTCTTCTCATTGCTGATAATTCTCATATCTCAACTCTAGGAACTACGTTAACTCAAGAGCTGGTTTGGTTGTTAAGCAACAATTTGGATTATGATACAGCTAAAACTAAATATCTTTCTGAAAGATTTCCATTTTTAGAGTAAGAATAAATATCTATTTTTATTAAATAGAACAAGATTTTTTGAAATTTATCTTTCTTATTATATATGCATCAATTAATATTAAAATTTTATATTATAGATTCAGTATGTTTCAACATCCTGAGGTTACAAATGAATTTATAGAATTTAATAAAGGTGATTTAGCTAAAGAGGAATTCTGTAGATTATTAGCAGAACCTGGATATGAATTTTATGAAAAAATATCTTCACCTAGATTTATTAAGACACACTTTCCATTTAGCTTATTACCTACTGTTTTGGAATCTGGTGCCAAAGTAAATATTTTTATTTAAAAAAAAGAAAAAAATTTTTTTCTCTATTCTATTCAAATATCTTCAAATATATCTATTATATATGGTATATAATTTAAATTTTATTTTTATTTTTAGATAGTTTATGTGGCAAGAAATCCTAAAGATGTAGGTGTGTCGTGGTATAATTTGAATAAGGACATAAAAACACAGGGGTATCTAGGAACATTCGAACAATTTTGGAATTATTTTCAAAATAATCTGAGTTGGTATCGCTTATATAAAAATATTATTTTTATGATTAATTAATTGATATCATATAACTAATAGAAATGTTCATAAATTTATAGCTCCATGGAGTCCATATTGGGAACATTTAAAAGAAGCTTGGGCATTGAAAGATCATCCTAATGTTTTGTTTATGTTTTATGAAGATATGTTTGAAGTATGAATATGATTTTATAAAAATATTTACTTTTTTTAATTTTATTATACAATAATAATATAATACTTAATATATATTTACTATTTTTGTTTAGAATTTACCTAAAGCTATTAAGAAAATTGCAAAATTCTTGGGTAAAGAATATAGCGATGATGAAATAAATGGACTTGCAACATATTTGGATATCAAAAATTTCCGTAAAAATCCAATGGTTAATTTATCAGAATTAAAAGAATGTAAAATATTAGAGAAAGAATCTTTTGTCAGACGAGGAATAAGTGGTGGTTGGAAGGATGTTTTTACACCAGAATTAGAAAGTCAAGCTAATCAATGGATTACAGAAAATTTAAAGGATACTGATTTAAGATTTCCAAATGTTACTAAGAACTTGGATTAAAATCCAAGTTAAACAAAAATTAATTTAATAATTTTTAAGATTTTTAATCATATTTCTATTAAAATATATACGTATGTAAAACTTTTAATAATTAACAAGTACTTTTTATTGAATATTTAATATTTTACGGTACAACTAAATATCATAAGAATTTTTGAAAATTTATATTAATTTAAAAAATCTAATCTTGCTATATTTATTTAGCACCACTTTTATATTATATATAAGAAAAAAAGAATGTGAAAATGTAACAATACATATTTAATTATACAGAGAAACTTGTTTCATTTAAAAATACTGATAATATATATTTGAATTATTTTCTTAAAACTCTCAATACAATTTATGGAATGTAAATTATAATATAAATACAAACGAAACAAAATTCCAAAACATTAAAAACAAATCTCTTTTTTTTTTTTTTAAATATAGACATTAAATGACATATTATATATATCTATATATATATACGTACAACGCATATCTAGAATAAAATAAATTATAAAGTTTATAATTATACTTGCAAGAAATTGGATGATCATAGTAAAAATGCAATTATTAACAATCCATGTTCGGGCATTTTTCTGCTTTAGCAACAGCTGGCGGTATTGTATCAGTTGTTTTAGATGCTATGCATGGTCCAAGTAATTCTGGGCAAGAAACTTCATTGGATACGATACTATCTATCTTTTTCATTAAATCGTAGTTGATACGTTGTGTTATGACAGAATCATGTCTGTATCATAGATATAGATTTTACATTAATATATTATATAATTCTTATACGAAGTGTTAATAGTATTATTTCTATAGTAAAAATAATAAAAAAATAAAAATAACTAACTTGTATTCTGGATGTGATGTTACTTCTTTTCGAAGCCATGCAGCTGTTGTTAGAAGTTCGCCAGATGCACGTCTTTGAATTAATTTCATATATCTTTGTACTGTACAATGTGTATCGGCATCTACATCCATATTAGCAAGATAAGAATTTACTAATGGTATTAATCCAGGAAAAACACCACTCTGTAAATACATACATATTTTATATAAAATCTAAGTGTGTTGAGCTTAATGATTTTATTTCATTAAATACCTTGCCATTAATAATTTCATTAACGGTAAATTCACCGTACTCCTCTTCTATATTTTCTTTCGTTGCGATATTTGATGTTATATCTTTACGAAACCAAAACTTTTCATTTCTAATGGCATTCCTTTTTGTGCCTTAGCCATGTTTTGATCAACTTTACTAATTGGTATAAGTAAATTTAATTTGTAACTGAGTATAACTCTCGTTAGCAATACAATAAAACAAACAATAGCTGCATTTTCAAAATCTGTTATTTGTACTTCGCATGGTCGAAATTCAACACGCCATCCTATTGAAGAATCTGGAGGTGGTGGTTTGAATCGCATTGTTTGCCAATTGGTTGATTGAATATTCTACAAAGTTATTTATTTAATATTAAAAACTAAAGAAACATTAAGATTTTTGAGTAATTGATTAATGTTGTTTACTTACTTCAAAATGATCAGTATCTTCTAAATCATTTTGATGTATTTTTTCCGAAAATAAAGATACAGTATCCCTGATAAACAGATGAGCTATATGTTGAGCAAGTAACCTATCAATACCATTATCCAGTAATTGATTATATATCTCAGTGTCATATATCAGTGGAACATCATTATATTTATCTCCTTGTTCGCTAAGGTACGAATCGATAGAATCATATCTAGATTTGTGAATTCTGAATCGATTTTCTTTCAAAGGTTTCAAACCACGTTCTTCTTGTGTTCTGCAGTCAACTGAGCAAGAAATGACATTCCATCGACAATCAACATCTGTTATATATCCACGATAAAATGGGCTAGCAGCAGTTAAAGCCAACTGTTGAATGTTAAACAAATGTCAATAAAGCATGTATGAATAAGTATTCCAATTCAAAATTCTTTTATTTGAAAATACACTAACTAATGACATAGGATTACTAACCATGATTGGACACAATGGCGTTAGTTGATCATATAACGTTCGTCCTTCATCTATATTACAAGCTTGAAAAGTAAGCTGTAAACAACAACATCCCATTCCAAAGCCCATAGCATCCATATAAACATGATCTACCTTTGCTGCTTTATTACTAGATCCATCGTTGTCTTGACTTATGAAATCTTCTTTAAACGGAGAAGGAACATTTGTATCTTTGAAAACTATAAAGAAATACTTTAAATAAATACTACATTTCTCCATGATAATGTAAATCAAAAATTCATATATCTATCAATATAATATTTATCAAAATACACACTAGGAATGTTTATAGAAACTTTTTCTCCTCGACGTTGTCTAATATTTTTTGTCAATGTTTTGAAACGTGGATGACCAGGGAATATTGCTTCATCTGGAAAGAACAAACTTCTGGAGGCACCAGCATTTGGTGTTGGCACAGTTGGAGGATCTGTAAAATCTGATGCTCCTAGCCTAAAGTATATATACATTGCATAGATATAAAAATACATAAATTGAATATATAAAATAAATAAGATGTATATATATATATGAGCTATTCTTTTATGAATTAGAATAAGTGCACTTTTTATGCAATAAATTGTGATTTAACTCGAATACCTTGGAAAACTGGTCAATGACATTAATACTTCTCCAGGTTTTAACAATTTTGTTGCTTCCTGTCTACGATAACGCATATTTGCTTCGACAACATTAAAATGTGCTAATAAACCCCCATATGGTTTTCCTGGTGTTCCTTCGATCATATATGCACCATATTCTGGTCGCCATAACGATTTAACATTTCTATTTGATAAAACAATAAAACATTTAATCGAAATTTTGTATTAATTTATACTCTTAAAAAAAGATAATACTTACAATGGATCTTTCTCTTCTTTTTCATTTAAAATTTGTAATATTTCTTCTGCTCTTAAACTAAGTTTTGCTGTTTTTGCTGTGTCATCAATTTTTACTAATATATATTCTACCTGTATAAAATATAATTATAACTTTGATTATAAACAATAAATAAATATTGATTAAATTTTTAGTATATGAATAATTTGATGTGTGATTCTTCTTATAGAATATAAACATTAAGTTTATAATAATATTATGAAATGTGATTACACAATATGATTAAAGTCAAAAGTGTGATTAATGACAAGTATTCCTTCTCATCAAAGTTATTTCATAAAATTTATTTTTATTACAGATAATGATTGTACAACATTATAGTGCCATCACTTTGTGCAATCTTTATCATGTTATCTCTATTAACTTGGATAAAATAATTAAATGATAGTTAACGTAACTCAAATAATAGAGTTAAACAATATGATACAATTTAATAGATCTCATTTGATTTAAATGTCAGATCGTATTGTTCAATATTACACAAAAAAAAAAAATACAAAATTACAAACATTGCTGTCTTTATTAAAGATTCTTATCGAATAATCATATCACAACGATGAAAATAATTAATGTCACATCATTGCGATTTTTTTGCAAGATAACTTTACAAATAATTACTCATGAAGAAGAGATAGAAGGAAAATAATAATGAGTTAACGCATGAAGAATGACAAAGCAAAAATGTTAATCATAAAAAGTATTCGAAGTATGTTTAAGTTAGATAGAAACAGAAATAATAGTAAAAAAAAAAAAAGAGATTCTAAGAATTGATTTTGCGTACCTCATCTCCCCACTTGAGCACATCACCTTGTCTGTCTCTAAGTTTTTTGTATAAATTAATGAATTGTATTATCCCATGTTTCCTAACATGATCGGACCATTTTTTCGTTTCTTCCCAATTAAGTGGACTTCCTTTAGCTAAAAGTCCCATTATCTTCTTTTAGAGTAGTCTGTTTCTGTCTCTCACTTAGTAAGCTTTTTCAAAAGTTGCCACACTAAGAAACGTTAATCCTCGTGGAAAACGTACTTTCCGATTTATACCGAGGCCAACCGAACTTAAAACACACCAACGTAAGTGAGTAAGTAGTATTTACTACTTACGTATTCGTATCGTTCTCCACAGTGATTACGATTTACAGTTTCTTTTAAATCGTCTTTTATACATGTACCGCCATCTCTATTCTAAGAATTATCTGTATAAAATATTTTGGACCAATTAAAATCTTAGATTTGATTATTATATACCCCTTCTATTTGTTTAGAAATGAGATTCTTAGAAATAAAACTTAATGGTAGAAAGATATTCAATGATGATAACTCCTAATTTTGTTTTATGTTGATTCGATTATTTATAACTAATTACACTTAACTTTATACTTATATACTTCTAAGGTATTATTAATGTTAGTTAAAGTGTTTAATTATTAATAAAAATATATATTATCTTTCAGTTCGTTGAAGTAAATTATTTTTCGTTGACACACGCAACATTACCTAGAACAATGATATTAATAATACAGTAAACCCGAAACAATCGTTAGATGGCGTGAATGACGCATATTAATCGAAGCATTACTCCGAAGATAAGTTCGCAATTTTTCTTACCGACAGTGCAGTGAATGATCGATACTTTACCGACTTTAAAATATAGATGTCGTGAATTGTATTTTAAGAAACTATGTCATATTATAAATTCATACATAATTAATATGCATATAATAATAATAATAATAATAATAATAATAATAATAATAATAAAAATATACGTATATACATAAAGAGAGAGATTAACTTAAAAATTAAAATAAATGAAAATAATTTAAAAATGTAGATGTTTTTTTATTTTAATAGAACGAAAAGCTTCATTGAGTGAATACATTTTAATGAATGTAATGAAAGAAGATAATAAAAAAAAAAACAAGAGCAATTAATATTAGTTATACATACGAAAAATTATAAATTATTAAAAAAGATATTTAAATGTATACCTGAAAGTATCCATTTACGAAATAAAGATCATTTATTCGATGATGTGAAAGTGAAATGTTTACTTACATGCATAAAATAAACACGAGAGAAAAAAAGTCAACTTGACTAATTATTTTATAGATTTTACATTAGATAAAATTGAAGAAAAAAATATCTTAATAAAATGATATAAATATTTTGGATATCTATTTGAAGACTAAACGTACGATCAGTTAAATGACCGATTTAAAATTATGAGTTATAATTTTGCATTTAATGTTACTGGTTTACCTTCATTTAATTTTATAACAATTCTAATAATTAGGGTTATTTTATTATAATCATATAAAAATGATGTTATTTATTGTTTAAATTAGTATCAAATTATTACAGAATATTATTTAGATTAATTGATACAAAAATATACCTTGTGTTCAAAATCGACTATTTTACCAGTTACACTTATATATAGTTCTATTTTTTATATTTTATATTATTTCTTATATTCTACACACACAAATATATATATAATTATGACAATGTACTTATTATAAGTAAAAATAATGTTTCAA
Organism: Polistes dominula; assembly: GCF_049000335.1. Classification (NCBI taxonomy): domain Eukaryota; kingdom Metazoa; phylum Arthropoda; class Insecta; order Hymenoptera; family Vespidae; genus Polistes; species Polistes dominula. The sequence goes on from NW_028301150.1 coordinate 4,763,515, forward strand.
ATCGATTTTATAATATATTTTACTATATTATATTTATACTATATACTATATTTATATTATTTATATTATATATTATTATACTATAAAATTAGTATATATTATATTAATATTTTATTATTATTATAACATATTATTATACTATATTACTACTAAATTATTTATACTATAAAATATATTTTGTTGTTTAATTTAGTGTCCGGCAGAAATATATAAAAGATGGCATTAATATTCGGGACAAATGAAATTGGAGAGTCCGTTCTCTCCCTCTCACGTGGAGAGCATCCAAGACGCTGTCCGATGAATACTCTCTATTTCGCAATCGTGACTACAACTGCGATGAGAGTTAGTTGCTTGCGCTAGCATCGTCTCCAGAAAACGATCTAACGAAAGAACGAAAGAAAGAAAGAAAGAAAGAACGAAATATCCCTTCCGTTCTCTTCCTCTTTAAAACACACAGAGTAATATGTTTGTATGAGTGACGTGCCTTGGTACACTATCACCGGGCAAGGTTAACGTTTCGCTGCTGCTCGGCCGCAGCAACTTACAGCCATAAGAAAACGCAACGTGACTGGTGATCCACTTTTGCCACTGACATGAGAATGCTATGAACGTCGTAATACCGTCTATCCATCTATCTATCTATTTATCTATTTATCTATCAAGTTGAGAATTAAAGAAAAAAAAAAACAACAATAATTATAACTAATTATTATTATGAGGAAGTCTGTGTGATTTATTTTGGTTTTTATTTACTCTTATTCCTTTATTTTATTTAAATCACTGATGTAACAGGTACTTACTAAGCTATCTTGGCTTGGTTAACAACATTTTCATGCTTCGTTGAAGAAACGTTCTGTTACCTGTGTCTCCAGTTACCAGTATCTTCCTGCTACGTCTACTTTATTTGAATTGAACTCGATAGAACTAGAAAAATGTTAGTTATTTCGATCATTGAGTAACTAAGATTGGAAATAAGATTTTTATGGATGTTACTGTGTTAATATATTTTCTAACAATTATTAATTCAATTTAATATTGTATACATATACTCAAAATTTATATTATATTTATTTTGTAAAGCCAAGTCCATTTACTGTATCAACTAAATAAATCATATATAAATTTATCTATTTATTTACTATATATATATATATATATATATATATATATATATATACGATTTGGATATATACATTATGGCAAAAAATATGGGAAAACCTATTCATAAAAATAAAAAGGAAGATTCCAGATATATATATATATATATATATATATATATATATATATATATATATATATATATATATATATATTATAATTAAAATTTGATTGATCTCTAAATATATCGATGAAATAAATATATATATATATATAATTTATAAATATTTCTAAACACACGTATTGAAGAGTGTCTTGAATTTAGAAATCTTTTCTAAATTAAGCAATGTCTTTGATGGTACTATCGAGAAATTGTGCAATTCGATGAGAGAAAGAAATTTACTTCTACTTAAAAAAAGAAAAAAGAAAAAAGAAAAAAGAAAAATAACATCTTCAAAAATGAAATAACATAAAATTAATAAGTAAAATATAATCAATTAATGGATAGAATAAAGCAAACGTATTCATCAGGATATCAAAATCGCTTAATAAGTTATTTATTCACCGGAAGTGTGATGAATTTGAATCGGAAGTAAGTTTACGTTGCGAAAAGTTACGAAGAAAGAGGAAGAGAAAGGGGCAGCAAACGACAAGGAAAGAGACAGAAAGAGAGAAAAAGAGAAAGAGATAGAGAGAAAGAGAGAGAGAGAGAAAGAGAAAGAGAGATTCGCAATAGCTCCGTCGCATCTCATAGGTGATGGTTCCCAACACGAGTGGGGTCCAAGCTGGCCCGTATAAAAGGGGATCTCAAGACAACCACGGAGCATCAGTCCTCATATCAAGGAACAGCAGCAATCATGAGGGCATTCATGGTGAGTAGCTACCATCCTCAACTTCCCGCTCTCTCTATCTATCACTCTCTTTTTCTTTTACATTTATTTTGTCCATCACGTAACATCTATCACTAGGTTCTATTACTCGGAACTAATTCGGTTTATTCGATTATTTAACGAAGAATCTCACCGAGTGCTTTCCTTTCACCATTTTTTTTTTTATTTTTCTCTCCCTTTTGTCTTCTATTTCTTTTTATTTGAAGAAATTAAATTGCCAAGAATATTTCTGTCTATGGATGAATGAGAAATCGAAAAGTATCATTTCATTCACGCATCTCGTGAAGTTAAACTCTCCTTTTTTTTTTTATCGAAGAGAAATGACGGGTTCATTGACTTACAATCTATATAGATTTATAGAAAGAGAAAAAAAGAGTTTTCTTCAAATTGTCCATATCAGCTATCTTTATAAGTTACGATGTTAAAAAAATCATAATAATTTCATTTTATATAAATGTTTTATTTTATGTTTTTATGTTTTAAAAATAAAAAAATCCTCGCGGGAGAATTTCTCGTGTATATATGTAAGAAAGTAATACTTGCATAGGCTTTCTTGATTACGTTTCGAGAATGTTCTTCTTTTTCTTTTCCTTTTTTTTCGAAAGCGGGGGATAAATAGGGGAAACGCATTCTAATTTGGTACGTTGTTGAAATCTTAAAGAGTTAGAGAAAACACGTAATACTCGTTTTTATGTAACAACCTACCTTTGAGAATTTCACTGCGAGGAAAACATTTAAAATTTTTCGTACACGTGTTTATAGTTTAAAGAGCATTTTGGTATAAATGCTTTTAAAGGAACGGTGAAATTTATAAAAAAGAAAGTGGGAGAATGAAGAGTATAAATTTGTGGAAGAAAGAATAAAGAAAAAAAGAAACAGGGAAAAATAAAAATACAAATAAAAATAAGTAAAGAAGATACTCTCGGAGTTTCACGTTGAGTGCATTGAATATATAACGTTAGTTTGCCACTTTCACTCCGTGGTCGAGCGCGTGTAATCGATAGAAACGATTTTCGAGAAGAGAAAGGGTCTCGAGAGTGAATCCTCAATGTGGAATTTCAGATCCTGACGATCGCCGCCGTGGCGATGGCACGGCCAGAAGCCGGCTACTCGTACAGTCAACCAAGCGGAAGTTATGGTGCCCCTAGCGGTGGGGGTGGTGGCGGTGGTTTCGGAGGAGGATTAGGAGGATTGGGTGGATTAGGAGGATTAGGAGGAGGCGGTCTTGGAGGCGGACTAGGAGGAGGACTAGGAGGTGGTTTCGGAGGTGGTTTGGGAGGTGGATTCGGTGGCGGATCTGGATTTGGTGGTGGTGGTGGCGGCGGCGGCGGCGGTGGTGGCTTCGGTGGAGGTTCCCTCATCCAGAAGCACATCTACGTTCACGTACCACCACCTGAGGCGCCCGAGGATAGACCAGCGAGGCCAATAGCACCACCCCCGCCACCTCAGAAACATTACAAGATTATCTTCATTAAGGCACCAACTCCACCTACGCCAACTGCACCGGTCATCCCAGCATTACCACAACAAGATGAACAGAAGACACTTATCTACGTCCTTGTCAAGAAACCAGAGGAGGCACCAGAAATCAGTCTACCTACTATTGCTCCTACGCAACCAAGCAAACCGGAAGTTTACTTCATCAAGTACAAAACTCAGGTATGTAGATGAAATAATTCAAAGAGAAATAAAATTGAGATTAATGTAATCGATTCAATGAAATTTCTTTTTCTCGTTTACAGAAGGAAGTTACATCTGGAGGTGGTGGTGGTGGTGGTGGAGGTGGAATCGGTGGTGGTATCGGTGGTGGCATCGGTGGCGGCATCGGTGGTGGTATTGGTGGTGGTATCGGAGGTGGCATCGGTGACGGACACGGCGGATCAGGAGGTGGTGGAATCGGGGGAGGTATCGTTGGTACCGGACCAAGCGGACCAAGCTCGAATTACGGACCACCTGGAGGATCCGGCCCATACTAGTCACAAGACAGCCGAACCGGCCCTTACTCTCTTCTCCGTTCACCAAATCACTTTTACACCCACCACGCTTAGTTCTTATTACAAGCGTAATACGACGAGCGCCGATCCTCATCACGACGACGATACGATAATATTAATGTTCTTAGATGCGCGCGAATATACGAACATAACGTTTAAAATAATAATGACGATCGCGATGTTGATGGTGATGATGACGACGACGAATACTATGATAGCTAATGATGCAACAACAACAACAACAAAAACAACAACAACAACAACGACGACGACGACGATGATGATGACGATAAAGACGACGACGCCGCCGCTGCTGCTGCCATTGCTGCTGCTATTACTGCAGCAGCATTCGCTGCTGTTGCTGCTGCCGATGATGATGATGTTGATAAAAATGACGACGAAGATAATGACGACGATGATAATGATGATGATGACGACGACAACGATGATGCTGATGACGATGAAAATGATCATGATAATGATGATAATAATGATGATACTGACGACGATTACGAGGAGTTTTTTATACTTATTTTTTGCAAGAAAACGGTGGCGAAATAAAGCTTTTTTATGTATTTTTACATAAATTACCCTGACTTAATGATTTTTTATCCGTCAACCCCCTTTCACCTTTTCTCTTTTTTCCTTATCATTTTTATCATTAGATAAGAAGAGAGGGAGGAAAAAAAGAAGAAAGATTATTTATGTTCTTAGATCATAATTTGAACTCCACCATTAATCTACACAGTACATTTTATGTTTATAAACATATATATTTAAGTACGTGTATAAATAATTTTTAGATATACTATAATTTATACAGGGAGGTGATAGGTTAGTGAGAATTTTAAACGAACTTCCGTATTGTGTATAAACGTAGTATAAATACATAAAGTGTATATACCTAAATATTATACGAGAATATATACGCACGGAAATTCTCACCAATCGTCTTCCCAAAAGACGCTGTAGCAGTCCGGAAGGAGCACACTTTCACTGCTCGCCTTTGTTCGAGATGATTCTATCTCTCTATCTTTCACATACACACACACACACACATATATATATATATATATACACATTATTCTTTTTACTTATATATACTTTGAAAATTACCGCTTGATCATGAGAAATAGCAATCGTATGTGCATTTATAACTACAAGTCTGTATTATTTTACTTGCATTAATTACAAATGTAAATGAAATATTCACATAATTTAAAAAAAAAATACTTATTGAATATAATGCATGGAAAAAAAGGAACAATATTGTAACAAATACATATAATATATATCTCAATAATTCTCAACAAAATAAAATATGCACTATATATTCAAGAAAAACATTTCGAACAATTTTGAAAAGAAAACATGCGTATATATACCTATAAAAAAAAATATATATATATACTATAAATGATTACAGATAATTTAAAATATAAAAAAATATATATTTGATATAAAATTTGGATCTATGGAATTGTAAGATACATCACGTAAGTCGTCTAGAAGGTACCGTGGCGTCTTTACGTACGATGCGCCAGCGAAAGCGACCGCTCATTGACATGCTATCTTAATGTTAGTGGGGAGAAAACGAATCAGAGGGAAAAAGGAATCTCGCATACTGAGGTGAGCATCTTTTCGTGTCTCTCTCACATCACAAATGTATTTATATACATATATATAACAAGTATGTACATCGTCATCGTAAAAAAAGACAGAAAGAATTGGAGAAGGAAGGGAAAGAGGTAAACACATTGAACGCGATACTCACATCGTAAATATATAGGTACATATATAGAAGCACCTCGATAGGAAGATGCTATGTACGTGTGTGCGAGAGAAAGAAACAAAGAGAAAGAGAAAGATGATGAAGAGGAGGTAGAGGGAGGAGGAAACGTTTGGTAGCCAGAAGGCAACTTTCACAGGAACCTTCCTTTTTTACGACTAAAATGAGGAAGAGCGTAACAGAGGGACAGAGAGAAAAAAACACTTTCGAAAGGTTAACCAGCGGCCTCCTTCAAAAACCGGGACGCCATTCGTTCGTTCGGACTTTATCCAAGGGTTACCTTGTATACATTCATACATATAATAAATAAATATATGTATATATAATATATATGTATATTTATACATACAAGTATGTTATATGTCTTCTTATATATCGTCCGCGTTTTGAATGAGAAAGCGCGCAGATATTTTTTTCCACACACGGATGTTGAAATTAATAAATAAGAGAAAGATGCTTTATAGTAATTAGTCGGATATATATTATACTTGATTTGTAAATGATTGTCTTAATTATTATAATTATGATTATATATGAATAATTTGAACCTAATAATTTTCAATTATTAAACGATTTGTTATTCCATTTAATAACTTTTTAGATCGTAATCTCTCAAAATTTCAATTCGAGATCTTATGATCGTATTTTTTCTTTTTTTTTCTTATTAACAAATGTGAAAGAAGTTTCGAGAAGATGAAGATTTCTTCGTAGCAAAAGTTTCTCACGACTGAAGACAAGCAACCAGGCAGACATACAGTTGCTTGCTGTAGCGTTACAACTCTTCTATACCTTCTTCTTCTATCTTCGCTGCTCCACTATATGGTATAATGACTCGCTTTTACCTTATTTTGTAAGTTTCACGCTTAAATGTGTTTGTAAGAAACGTAATATGTGATTACAAAAGATATATATATATATATAATCGTATCCATCTCACTAAATCTTTTTTAAAAATATTTTTCTATTATACCAGGAAAAGTTTAGAACGTGCCAAATCGAATATAATATAAACAATATTTAAGTGCTGAAATAATGATAAATATTAATATAAAAAACAAATATTGTTTGCACATTGGAATCGTTAAGCTAACGTTCGAAAATTACCATCTCCTCGTTATTTCAATATTTAATCACTCCTGTCGCGTAAAATAATATTTACATCGTATATATCGCCTATATTATTAAATGTTAAGCGAACTAACTTGCTTAGTTATTTCTATAACATTAAAAATACATAGGTTGCTTAGGTCAGATTCTCAATCAACTTCCGTGCTCTCGTATATTTTACGTGCACATTAATCATATATATATATATATCGGTATATACGTTAAGTGCATAACCTGTACAAATAAGTGATTGTTTTTATGTATTGGTTATGTATATATAATATGTATATATAATATATATATATGGGTGTTTTGTATGGCTATATTGAGTTAGAATGTTGCCAGCTGGCCTTTACGCTGACCCATGCTTTCACTCAGTAGCATCTTACCATGGCGCGTCTCTACCATCATGGGCTCTCACCTACTTACTTTGAACGTCGTGACGTAATTGACGAAAAATAAAGCGTATCGCGAAGGAAAAATTAGATTGGATTTACTCTCACGCTTAACTTTATTTCATATTCGTTTAACACGATTAACTTTTTTCTTAGTTCTCAAGTATAAAGAAAATGTGTATCGATCTTTATAATCTATAACTTAATTTATGACTAATTTAAAAAATGGACCATATCGTTACACCATATTCCCATAAATATGTTACGTATATATACCTACATATTTGTTATATTGTTTCTAACGTAAATAATTTAACATCTTCTTTTATATAGTTAAATTATCATTTTTACATGTTGGACAATATGTCACAGTCAGGATAATATGAATTTAAAAATTTACATTGTTTCTTTTATTTTAGTTCTTTTTTTTTTTAAATCTTATGATTATCCTTTTAATGTGCAGAATAAAGAATTTTTCTAATGAAGGAATACTTTCGTTTTAAAAAGTGAAATGACTCTTTCACTTCGTTTAATTCGAATGCGTACCGTTGTTGATTACGAAATAATGTGAACACGCACAGTACGCTATTTTCTATCGTTTTAAATTATTATCGGGAATATTAGAAAATTTTTGTACGAATAACGTCATCTGTATTACAAATCGTTTTTCTGGTTTAAACGTTAAATTTGAAATACAACTGTTTTACCGTGTTAGTTTTATTATCTTATGGTAAAGAAAATTCTAGAATGGTAAGTGTATCGAAGAAATCTGTTTTATCTAGATGTTTTATTCGGTAAAAGTTACATTCGTTTGCAACATTTTAACTCTAGGGGGCCATAGTAAATTCTTCTTTATTTGATTAATGAACATTGTTTTGAATACTTATTCTTCAAAACATTATTTGAAATGTTAGTTAATTTTATAATATTACATTTAATTAATATTAAAATCATTTTATTGTAATAATTCTTGATTTAAGTAATCATTTTTAATTCTGAATAGTAAAGAGTATAAAATCAAGGCAAATAATTAAATTTAAGAAATGCCAAGCTTGTATATATATATAGATCCACATTTTATAATTTTATAATAATATAATATAACATAATATAATACTAATTAATAAAAAATTGATTATACATCAAAAGATTCTCAAATAAACAATATTATGAATTATTATAAATCTGTACTTCGTCAAAGTAGAAAACAAAATAATATAAATATAAACATTAAATAAAAATTGTAAGTATACCAAAAATTAACGATACAAATAAAAAAATAAACAAGAAATATATTTCAATTCTTATGTTTTAAAATAAAGTTTATATTCTAATCAATATTTGGCGGTAAAATAAAACTAGAAAAAAGAAAATAACAAATGACTAATTTGTTACTAACCAAAATTATAAATTTTAAAATAAATAATTGATTAAAGACTAGATATTTTTCCAACACATTTATATATACATATTTTATAAATTAAATAGAATTATATAAATATTTTATGAATTTTATACATTTTTCTTATATTATATGATGTAAGTAAAATAATATAATATTGAAGTGAAGTAAAGAAGTAGAACGTGTTATTCGTGACCGATCGATAAATCTTGTTTAATCTTATAACAAAATACCATTTATACCGTTTCTTTCAACTCTACTGAGATTTCTAGATAAACCCGATTTAAGTAGTATACTCTCGAAGGGGGTATAGTTAAGTGGTAGAAGAACGAATCTGATCAGCCCGTTCTGGATGTCTGACACGCAAGGTAGGTGTTCACTTCTGCGAGTAAGAAGGTAAAATGACCCGCAGTGTGTACAATAAATCTCTGACTGTGACGTTTCGATGTTGAAGAAAAATTACAAACAAACAAAAAAGAAAAAAATAAATATTACCATCCACATATACATAAATTCTACTTTTTAATAAATCGAACAACAGTATAAGATTTACTGTTCTCGATTTCGGGGAAAAAATTATTTCATTATCCAAACATCTAACATTTTTGTTAAAACTTGATATATATTTATTTTTTGTTTTTCGTTATAAATATTGATACATACCATAATGGATAACGATCAACTTTTTTATTTTTTATTATGATAACATAAATTTAAATAGTCGATAAAACGAAAAATTTACTATATATTTCTTAAGCAAATTTACATCGATCAATAACTCTTTACTTTAGTTGTAGGGAAAAAGAAAGAACTAGGATATGAGCAGCTTACACCCTTACGATCAAATCAAAATACTCTTAAAACTCGAAATACAATAAACTCGAATATATATATATATATAAATATAATAATATAATTTAAATGTATATATGTGTTTAACTAAATAACTAATACTAAATAATATATATAGATATATTAATATATATAATATATATATTTTTAAATAATATATATATATAAACAAAAACACTTTTCTTTCTATTTTCCATAAATTAAATTTAGGAATAGAAAGTATCAAAAATAAAAAATAATAATAATAAAAATGATAAAAATATCGAAGATAATTCTAAATAAAAATAGATTTTTCTAAATTTTATAAAATCAAAACTATGCAGCAAGTATGTCTTTAGTGAATGAATTAATTTTAAAGAAATTTTGATCACAAAATTGTTATAAGTAAATATACTATATACATAGCAAAATTTAATATATATATATACTTTATGCAGATAAATAATTCTAAAAATATTTATGAAAATTTTAGATAAAATTTAAATTACTAAAGCTATTTTAATATAAAATTAAGTTTATCACTAATTCATTTTCTTGTATAAAATTCTAAAAATATTCGAGATAATTAAAGATAAAATGAAAATTTTTGAATTTATTTAATTATAAAAAATAAGTAACAAACTTATCAATAATTCACATTTTTGATTGGAAATTTGATAGAAATATATATATATATATCAAGGAGGTACACGTACACATGTACATGAATATAAAGAAGTGAAAAGGGGAAAAGGCGATCACCGGTCAGCGCAGGAGGATCGTAAAGGCAACGTCGCGGTGAAGGAGGCATAGAACGCGATTCTCCTTAGGGCGACGCACTTCGAGTCGAGACGGCACCGTCGAAGGACGCATGAATATGTATACCTTCGTACCGTTATCCACTATTATTTTACATTTGAATGAATTAATAAGCTCGAAGGATTTTTGCACACTTCAATTCACATTCATGCGTTGATTTAAAAAAAAAACAATATACACCATTTATATTTTTATTACAATTATTTTTTTTCTATCATCCACATTCTGTTACACTTATCAAAGGAAGAAAAATAATGCAAAATAAAAACAAAAACAAAAAGAAAAGATACACATATTATAAAAGTGCGTGTCACCGGATATAGTGAGTTTCGTGCGAGAGATCATAAAGGTCATTGACCTCGGATACCTAAGAGTGTAACTTACGTTGCGTATAATTTTAATTATGATATTAACAATCAATTCTTTCATCTATTATTATTATTTATTTTTTGATTTTTTACTTTGTCTTTCTCAGTGATTACGAATATGTTTTTATTTTGAAATAATTTATGTTAAAAGTGAATTAACGTCTGTGTATACGTACGTGGTGATATGAGGTGCGTGAATCTAAGACGGTGTTAATTTATTAAGTGTATTACACGATGTAAGACTATAATATTTTGGAATTTTTATCTTCTTATTTTATATAAATATTTCGGAATAATTTCAATGCAACAGTGTGTATTTTTGTGTCAATTATTGTCAACACATCTGTAATACGTCAATTTTTATTTGTCAATAAAATTGCAAAAAGAAAAGAAGTAGCATATTTTAAGAAAAGAAAGGTGTATAGGCCGATGTCCTTGTACATACGTATGATCGCAGCTTGTAATCAGTCGGGTTCGCGTGTCAACTTTAGTTCAGAGCGATACAAGGAAATAGTCAAAATGAAGTAGAGCCGGCCGAAGGGTAGAAAAGGGTGAACTAGGAAGGCACTTTACTAATGATGATAAAGATGCACAAGCTTTAAATCAGGTAAGAAAAATGATAATTAATTAATTTTTTCTCACTCAATAAAACATTTATACATATATCTATCAAATGGTGAAAATGACAGAAAAAGTGGATATAATTTTGAAGATATGCCAGTGAAAACGAACATCATTATTTTCAATTTATAATAATTTAATTATTTATTCTTAATAATTGCGTGTAAAAAAACAGCTTAAGATCCTAAATAGTTCAGTGTTCTATAACAATAATATAGAAAGTAAAAGAATACTCAAGTTCAAAGACCAGTTCAAGAACCTAACAATATTTTCCTAAATATTGCATACGTATACATATAATTAAAATATTGGTAATAATTTCGAAAAAAATCGAAAAAATGGAGTAAGAAGAAAAGTTGAAAAGTTTATCTATTAAATTTAATCAGAAAAACGGGATGAGAAAAGAGGAACAACAGGACACAACGGGTTTGGATGAATCAGTAGTGATATCAGTAGCGGCACCTGCTGGAACGAATCGTGCACCGACGACGACAACGTCTACGAGTACGACTACGGTGACGACGGTGACGGCGACGACGACGATGACGACGAAGACGATGTCGTCGCCTAAGATGCCGGATGGAGGCGCTTGCAGCGACGAAGACGAAGTCGAAGAAGGTGGCGGAGGTGGCGTAGGTGGAGGAGGTAGTGGTAGCAAAATGGAAAATGAGGATCAAGTGGTAGAAATAGAGGGGATGGTGAACGAGGAAGAGGAGGATGAAGAGGTTGAGGAGGAAGAAGAGGAAGAGGAGGAGGATGAGGAGAGTGAAAGGGGTGACGAGGAGGAAGAGGAAAGAGAAAAGCAGCAGCAACAGAAGAACGGCAACGGGAAGGGTGGAGATTTCGCGGCGCAGAAGACCGCTGGCGTTGGTGGTCTTTCATTAGGCGAAAGTGGGGGTGGAGGCGGCATGGGTGGCTTCTGGAGGCAAAGCAGACCCTCCAGTCCCCGCATGCCGCCTCCAGAGCAGCGGGAGCAGAGGCCAAAGAGCCGACACGATCCGGCTTTAGCAAGATACAATAATCTTGGTTATTGGAGAGCCAGACGTGTTACTTTTTACAAAAATGGCGATCCTTATTTTCCTGGGGTTGAATTCAGGTATGTGGGTTTTTCATTTTCTTCATCTTTTACTTATCCTTTATTTAATCTAATTATCTATCTTTCTCTCCCTTTTACTTATCTATGTGTGATTTTTTTCTACTATTTATTTACGAAAAGATTCAACTATGAGCCGCAGGTGGCGCATCCACCTTTGCGACCTTGATTCACATGTATGAATGAACCCTTCTGCCTGACATTTCAAGGATACAAACCTGTGTCTGTAAACTTGATCATACATTTCTATTAAATGGTCCATTATTAACTTTCAATATCTTATCTAATCCATTAACATTACTTTTAAATTTTACCTTCTGTTCAATATTAAAAGATTTAAGAAACGTCACTTATGCAATAATTAATCACATTAATTGTATAATTATGCTATTTATCGCACTTTTAATTCCAGGTTCAAACCAAGGCGAGATATCGGTTCTCTGGAAGCTCTATTGGACAGATTATCTCTCCGTTTGGATTTACCAAGGGGTGCACGTTATATATTCTCGATGGACGGCGATCGGAAAATTAATTTGGACGAATTAGAAGATGGCGCCTCTTACGTTGTCTCCAGCTATAAAACGTTCAAGGTCAGTCAAAGTTTCAGAAAAAGAAAGTTCTTTTTTACAATGCCACGCAATAAATCAACTCGTATGTTAATATTAATTGTTTTGGGTGTGGTCCTTTGATTTTTGATCACACCCCTAATTCCAATAAAACTTCTATTAAAAAATACAAATTTTAAAATCTTCGTTTACACATTTTCGTGCGTGATAAAATACATGAAAATAGGCGTACTGATGGCCTGTTTCTTTCTTCATTTTCACTTGTAAAAATGAATCGTTATCGTAATACTTAAACGCGATATAGAAAGAGAGAAAGATTCCGGATACGTAAGATCGCGTGTATACAGATCATATCAGATCTAGTTCTAATTCAGACAATGACCTCGAGAAAAGGGACATTATTTAGGCTATAAAAAATGAGCCCATACGTAACTTTTGTGAAAGGACTCGATTGAAATTGAAAATAACATAAATATTCATAGTTATTAAAACTAAATCGAATACGTAATATTTGAATATTCATAAGTCTTGTTATATGACTATGATGTTTGTGTAATCGTTGCTTGAAACACGTAATCATAATACTTAATACTACTTAATACTTTATACATATACATGCATACAAATAATATATAAATATAGGTGTATATACATTTATATAAAGCTTAACAATAATTTTGCAGATTTAATAAGATGAATAAGTAAGATAAAAAAAATAATTTATTCTTTACCTATATGTTTAAATTTAATCAAATTAGAGCAAGTTATAATTCAAGGTTTTTTTTTAATCTCACCTGTCTATCTATCCGTCAATAACTATTAGATACCATTCGTTATATTTACATGGGTGTGAAAGGAGATGATTTAGTCAAGAATAGGTAGACTATCTATCCTATTTCCTAGTCTTTTTAAGGTGTGACTAGGACACGCTTGATTGTATATCGTAGATCGTTACTGTTTCTCACAATCCACAGTCAAAACATATATGATCCAACAGTTCGATCGACGTAAATGTAGGAGTTTCTTTCTCATTCTATTTCTCTCTCTCTCTCTCTCTCTCTCTCTCTCTCTCTCTATCTGTCTCTCTTTCTTTCATTTGTGTGTGTACGTGTTTATATCAGTCAGGTCAAACCTTAATCCGTTTAAGTAGCCCACAAAAAAAGAACTTTTTGCAAGCATTGTTCAGCACTTTTCAACGTCGACTTTGCATGCCGATTGCATTCGATCGAAAAACAGTCGATGAGATTAGACGTTGAAAGATCCATAACTCTAGATGTGGTGGAATTGTCGGGGTGAGAAAAGCTTTACCTTTATTTTTCTTTTCTTTTTTTACAACCTTGTGACCCATTTATTTACTTACTCATAAAACTACATCACCGAGATTTCCATAATGTATCCTTAACCAAGTTTCTATCTGAATGAAACCAATGATCGCGTAACAGTATAGGTATATGCAATTAGGGTAAAATAGTAAAAATTAGGTTAATCGTCTAACCGTGTAGGTAGGTAGATAAATGTTTCATGATTATGAGAAAATATCAATCTAACAATAAGTAGATCGACAATACCAATCTAAGTAGATATATCTCAAATTAAATTGGCATTATTTTGGAACAAAGGTGACCATTAAGAACGTTCAATTTCCGCTGAATCAGAATCGACCCTATCCCTCTAAAAATTTAAGGTGTGTTTTAATTGATTATCTTTATGAAAATGAACATTTTAACAAAAACTTGAATAAAAATATTATTGATGTATTATTACAAAAATTATTTCTTAAATTCTAGGTTGATTGAGTATTACTATTTTATATATTATGATAGAAATTAAAATAATAATAATAATAATAATAATAATAATAATAATAATATTGCAAAGTATATTGAAAGTATTTCATAGTATGTATTTAACATTCACCTCAATATATACCTAATAATTACTTGTTAAATGCACGTGGTAAAATGAGAAGATCGTAGTTACACGTAAGAAAGTAAATCTGTGTCGTATTGGGGGGGGGGGGTATTAGGAAGTTATACACTCACAGTAGTATACTGGGATCGAAAGGTGGGTTGTAATCTCCAACCAGAAGGAGAAAGTGTACCTGATTGGCTAAAAGCTGACGAGCATGCGTAGCAAGTTTCTTTTTCTGTTCCACCCTTTTTCTTTTCAATCCTTCTTTCGTACTTTTGTAATCACTAGGGTAATATCCTAACATAAACGTCATCGTACCGTTTTCGCTTTGGATAAAAAATTTATACTTAACACTTATCATTAATATTTTATTAGTATTATTGAAAATTTATCAGTATACATCTATAAATTAAAAAATAAATAAAAATTAAGTAAATTTGAATTATTTTTAAAAACAAACTTACACTTTGATTCAAATTATTCAATATAATAATCACTATATATAAATCTATAGACCCACAAGTAATAAAATAATGTTTAATTATTTATAAAAAACAGATTCACCTTCATAATTATTAGGTTGGAATGATTAAATATATTGATCGTTATAGATTTATAAATCCTAATAAATTGATCAATAAAATAAATCACAATTATATTTACAGGTATATGTAATACTTTTACCCTTTTTTGAAAATCAATATTATTATGGTTATTATGATTAATGGTTAGTAATAAAAATGAAACATTTTACTCTCTCTTTTCTTGAAAGAAAAGGAACTCCCAAGAAGTAGGCAACTCAGGTTCTTGAGTAGGGTAGGTGAGGACGGTATCTCATTGACCGTTGGTCAACGCAAGGGATCAATACGTAGGAGGCACTTTGCCTGTTACTGTACTACGATCAGATTTAACTGTTCTCTCCCATTGTTTTAATGTCTATCGATTTAGTTTCAATTTCTCAATATCATCATATGTTTTGTAATAATTTCTTTTAACACACACACACACGTGCGGGTACGCACACACCCACACACACATACATATATATATATATATATATATATATAATTGTTTTGGGAATTTTACAAATATTTTTTATAGTATTATACAATATACAAATTGTGCTAGAAATTTGTAGGTAATTGTAAAACTTCCTTATTCTTTATGCAAATTTTGTAGGTTAATTTTTTTGTAATATCGAAAAATTACAAGTTTAACTCGTAATACTGTAAATCTAATTATTCATTTAAGAAATAAAATAGAAATTACTTAAGTACTTGTAATCCACTGTCTCTACTTGATCGTAGATTCAACATTAGCTTTAAATCATTACATATCAGGCATTGATGTCTCCGGAAAATGATTACTTGTCATACTATCTTTTTTCCGGTAATGTCGTCATGATCAACATATACTAGGACAATTTTGAAAAATGTAATATTCTATTTCAATAATTTTGCATATTTTTCATAAAAAATAAATTGCAGCAATTTAAAAATAATTTATTCATACGATAATATTTTCTCGTAAAATTACTCGTTCAACCTTTTTTTTTTCGTGTATATACTTATCCAGATATATTTCCGTTTTCCACCCAATTTCCTGAAACATAAATCTCTATAGAAGAATTTCTCGTTAGAACATTATTACATGTCCATTCAATCCTATCGCGCATGCGTCATTATGCGACAAAATATAGCATGACCGTTTTATTGTAATTATGTGTGTAGCAACCATACACACATATACATTCCAAAATTAAGAACTGCGGCATATGCTGTTAATTTTCAATTTTTATTCACAGGTTAATGTTTGATAAAGTATTTGCTGTTGCTTGTTACCAAAATCTTTTGCAAAAATTTATGACAAATAAATCTTACAAAAAAAAAGATATTAACATAAATTAAGATAAACATAATATGGTTCACACAAAAAGGGTCAAATAAAATTCAAATATATATATAAAATCTCGAGCGAAAAAAAAAGAATTAATCTGTCATAAATTCATATCAAATATATATCTAAATATATGTTTAAACAGGTAATTAATTATACTATCTATAAATTATATCTAATCTTAATCGATAAAAAAAAGAAGAAAAATGTGTTAGCAGATTATAAAAGAGATATATATGTATGTATACATGTATATATATATATAATATATATGTATCAATATATATATGTATATGTACTGCGTTAGCGATTAATAGATGGACTCGAGGACGAAAAATATTGATATTACAAATTTGCATGTATCGTTCTCGGTGGTATATCGAACCTAATTCCAGTTGAAGCCACACCCGGAGAGGGTGGCTACCTGGCTGGCCTTGAGCCAGTGGCTCGGTATATAGCAATAAGGGGAAGGGAATGTTGCAGCTACTACGAGTTGGTTCTCCACCTTGATGAGGCCGTATACATCCCTCTTCCAGTCGTTCATCGAACACAGTTACGGTTGCACCTCGTGACGAAAGATAGAAAGGGAGAAAACGAGATTTACTTTTCTTAACTTAACTTTTTATCTAGATATTTTCTATTCACGTTAGAAAAATTATTTCAAAGCTGTTTCTCCTTTTTTTTTTGCTCTCTCTCTCTCTCTCTTTTTTTGAAAATAATACATAATTAAATTAAAACTTAATTTTATTTGTAATTTTTTTTCTTTCTTTTCCCTTTGTTTTTTATTTCGAACATTTTTTTTTTTATTTTTTTTTTTTTCATTGAAATTTTTCATGATTACGATAAAAATCAGAAAGTATCATGCACGTCATGAGAATAACAATGAGATAGAGAACGTAATAATTATTAAGAATAAATTAAATAAAATGAGTCATGTGATCGTGATCGTGAAAGAAATATTGTATAAGTAGTGTAGAGTGATTGAATCTAGGCCAAAAAAAAAAGAAAATAAAAGAAAAATTCGGTGTAATTACATTTCGAAGAAATAATTCGTAGTGATTTGACAATCATCATTGAGTCGGAAAGTTCGTCATTGCGTTCCGATCTGGAGCCGGACTACGATCCCGACGACGAGGACGCGAACGATTCCTACAGCGATTCCGTTCGCGAATATCCTCTTGATTACTTCTGGACAAGTACCACCAGTTTTGTCGTGTTAATGAGTAATTCTTTCGAAGTTATTTCGCTGCCGGCCGATATGCTGCAGGTGCTCATATGATTCGATTTATTTAATTGATCCAAATATTTTAGAAACAAATTCAAATAAAAAAATCAAATATATTATTTAAATTAATCTATATATATAAATAAATAGATATTTATGTGTGTGTATGTAACTGCAAAAAAATATAAATATTATTATAATGTATATTATAATAATAATAATAATAATAATAATAATAATAATAATAATATATTTTATTTATTTTAATAATTATATATTATTATATTATATTATTATTATATTAATATATATAAAATATTATATTATATTATATTTTCATATTTATATTTTATTATATATATATATATATTATTATAATATATAATATATAATATACAAATATACTTAGGTTCATTAATAAAGAAAATTCGAATTAATTGATCTGAAAGAAAAAATAGATCATTGCATTATGTTGAATCAGTACTATGTACATATTTAGATAAAATGTTTTTTAAAATTTATATAAGAGATATATTATATCAATAAAAATATAGATTAATTTTTTGATTAATAAACATAATAATAAAATAATGTCGAATGATTTTAAAGCCGGCGAGCTATGGAAAGAAAAGTAATAATTGGTACACGGCACCAACTAGCGGAGGTAGCAGAGGTGGAGTTAGTGGTAGCGGTGCAGGAGGAACTGGAGGTTGGCAAAGTAGACCAGGAGCAGTAGCTAGCCTAAGTAGAAAAGCTTCGATCACTGAAGAAGCACCACCACCAGGAGGTGGTAAGCCTTCTTCAGGTCGTGTCATCCGAATTGTAAATAACCATGATCATACTGTTCAGGTGAGAGAAAGTCTTATCAATCAAATGTGATGAATATATTCATAAGAAATATATATGAATGTATACAGAGTGTTCCATAACATCTGGGATTCAGTTAAAAAACGTTAAAAAAATATATTTATATAGACACGTGCCACATTTGACTTTGTTGTTAAATTAAACTTGTTTTTTTTTTTAATGAAATGTTAAATTTAAGTATGGGTCAAATTTTTACACAAACTTTTTTTATTATTTTAGTGTTACATATCCTATGAAATATCTTATATGAATATAGATATAGACTTATATAAATATATATGTTTTTAGTGCCGTGTTCTACTAAACCTTCGGACGTCTCAACCGTTCGAAGAAGTATTAGAAGATCTTGGTCAAGTTTTAAAAATGAATGGAGCTAAAAGGATGTTCACTGTTTCGGGTCAAGAGGTATAATAAATATTTGTATTCCTTCCTGATGAGAATCAAATTTGATTTAAGATGAGAAGATATTTTGACGATATATATATATATATATATATATATATATATATATATATATATAGATATATCTAATCTATTTAGATTATTATCATTTCTTTATGATCGATATATTCAAGTTAGACAAAAAGGTAGATGAGACAAGAAAGTTTATCGACAAGTTATGCAAATGAAAGATACACATTGGCTCTCGACATCGTACTTATAAAATCAGCTTGAATAATGTTTCTCCACATAAATATGCATGTTCTATGTGAGGTCTTGGATAGGTACATCAGAATGAAGTAAATATCAGACGATATGTTATCAGGGTCGCCTTCTTGAAATCCTATCATTTGAATTGAACTGTATCTTCACTGTACAAATAGTACTTAATATATTTAAACAAAATATATTAAGTAATTAAAAAATTCTATTCTCACATAATCGAACATTTTCTGCAAGTTATTATATAATATTATTTTATATAATATAAGAATTAAATATATTTTTCTTTCATATTTTAATTTGCATAATTATATGCATCTTAGAAATAAACACTCATACAAAGTTGTTAATACAGATACGATAAGGTTTGAATATCATAATTATACTGAAACTCAGTGAAATGTTAGAGGTTTAGTTTTACTTTTTATTTAGTTTAAGTCATGAATATATAACACGGTTATAAGTTAAAAAGTTGATCAAGAAGTTGGATTAGATATGCTATGGAAAAAGGTCAGAGATTCATCTTTCCAGGTCACGATCATATATGAATTTCAAATTGGCCAATTTTCTTCTATGAGAACAATCGTTAGTTCGGTCTATACTCGATTGTATTACATATTGTTCAAATTATATATCTTGAAATAATGTATAAAGCAAAACAATTAATATATATATTAATCATTAAACATCTCCAAGAGACAATAGCAAAATTAATCTCTTATTTATTTGAATATGTTTTAAAAAAACAGGTAAGAAGTTTCTCGCAATTGAGAAACGAATTCGCCGATATAGATACATTTTATTTGGGTACTGGCTCTAGTATGGGTATATCTGGTGCTATAACAGCCTCTCCAACTAGAAGATCAAGATCACGTGGACCACCTACTGTTGTGGAAGATCTTGGACGCCAAAGACGTGCTCGAAGTAAAAGTAGACCTCGATCACTCTATGCTCCAGATTCTGAAGTTGTTCGAATTAATGGTAAGTACGAGAAAATTTGTCAAGAAATTTTATTAATATCATTATAAACAAACGTTTCTATATAATTTAATATTATGCATTATAATTCTCAATATAAATATATTTGTCCAGATTACAGTGTCGTAGAAGTTTTAAGAGATGAACCTGCTAGAGTAACGATTAGAGGTTTAAGAAGATCATTTTATCCTCCAACACGTTTGCCACCAGTTGACAACTCTCCACCAGATAAAAAATTACAATTGGAATGGGTCTATGGTTACCGTGGTACAGACACTCGTAGAAATTTATGGGTTTTACCAAGTGGAGAATTATTATATTATGTTGCTGCAGTTGCAGTTCTTTTTGATAGAGAAGAAAATGCACAAAGACATTACATTGGGCATACAGAAGATATTACTTGCATGGAAGTACGTTTTTCATAGGGGCAGAAAGATTTGTATTTTCAGTTCAATCTTAATCGATATATAATTTAATATATACTTGGTTTGATTATATAAAATATAATTAAATAATGTTATAATCATATTTTACAGATACATCCTAGCAGAGAACTCGTAGCATCTGGTCAAAGAGCTGGCAGGCATCGAAAAGCTCAACCTCATGTTCGTATTTGGTCAACTGAAACTCTTCTAACTCTTTACGTTTTCGGAATGACCGAATTTCAAATAGGAGTATCAGCATTAGCCTTTTCCCAATTGGTATAAATATATACATTGTATAAATGAAGTAACTGCAATGTAATGGTATTCATGATAGGAGAAAACTACTAATACTAATGCATATGAGTATTTGATAATACAGCCAACATAAAAAAAGACCAGTACCATTACATTGCGAATAATTATTGACTCATCTTTGTATATCTATAGAAAAGTTATATATAGAAAAGAAAATATTATATTGCATTAAATATCTGTTTTATAGAATGGTGGCAGCTATGTACTTGCTGTTGATGCAGGAAGAGAAGCCATTCTCTCAGTATGGCAATGGCAATGGGGTCACTTATTGGGTAAAGTTGCGGTAAGTAGGTCTCATTAAACAAACCAAAATACAAAAATTCTAATCTCATAATTTTATTAATACTTCTTAATACTTATACGTAATATTTTTATTATTATTACTACAGTAAAATTACAGTTAATAATACTATAGTATTAGTAACTACTATAGTTACTAATTTTGCTTATTATTATAATTGCAATAACTATAGTTTTTTTAAGTAATTTTTTTTATTATTATTATTATTACTGTAATAATTTTTTTTAATTATAGAAATATTATTTATTTTTAAAAGACTATGCAAGAAGATTTAACAGGTGCAGCATTTCATCCATTGGATGATAACTTATTGATAACGCATGGACGTGGACATTTAACGTTTTGGAATCGACGGAAAGATGGTTTCTTTGAACGGACTGACATAATTAAACCTGTAAGACAATAGACAAAAATTCTTTATTAAGCAAGTCTTTCAAATTCTTCTAAAAAATATTGAAAGCTGAAAATTCACTGATATTTTTTAAGCCATCACGTACACACGTGACGAGTATTCAATTCGAACAAGACGGTGATGTTATTACGGCTGATAGCGATGGATTTATAACGGTATATTCGGTCGATGCAGATGGTGCTTACTTTGTTAGAATGGAATTTGAAGCTCATAACAAAGGTATTAGTTCTTTGGTAATGTTGTCCGAAGGTACACTACTCTCCGGTGGTGAAAAAGATCGCAAAATTGCCGCTTGGGATTCTTTACAAAATTACAAACGTATTACCGATACGAAGGTAAGCTTCATACTAAAGTTGATAAATTCTTAAATGCAAATAACACTTATTTCTAATAAATATATAACTGTTTATATTTTGTTATCTGCGAATGAAGTTACCGGAATCTGCCGGAGGAGTTCGCAGTATTTATCCTCAACGTCCAGGAAGAAACGATGGCAATATTTACGTTGGAACGACAAGAAATATAATATTAGAAGGATCCTTGCAAAGAAGATTCAATCAAGTGGTTTTTGGACATGGTAGACAATTGTGGGGCCTTGCAGTGCATCCAGATGATGAAGTTTTTGCCACGGCAGGTCATGATAAAAATATTGCACTTTGGCGAAGACATAAATTGTTATGGACAACTCAAGTAATATTCTTATTACAGTAACTATTAACAAATGTTTACCATCAAGATTATCTCTTTAAAAATGTATCCATATTTTCAGGTTGGCTTTGAATGCATTTGTATAGCATTTCATCCATTTGGTGTAGCCTTAGCTGCTGGTTCATCTGATGGACATTTACTTGTATTAGCGGCTGATACTGGTGCTGCTGTAGCAACTCTTAGAGTTTGTGGATCACCTTTATCATGTATTGGATATAATCCAAGTATGAAACTATCTTATTGAATTATATTCACGTTGCGATAAGTTGTTTATTTTTCTTAACGCTTGATAACTGTTATTCTGCAAAAGCTGCTGAAATTGTTGCGATGGGCTCACAAAATGGTAGCGTATATCTCTTCCGAGTATCAAGAGATGGTTTTTCTTACAAAAAAAGTAATAAAATACGTGGAACACAACCCTTGGTTCAACTCGATTGGAGTTCTGATAACAGATTTTTACAAACGGTGACGCAGGACTATGATCTTGTTTTTTGTAAGTTATTTCTCCAATTGAAAAATATTTTCGTATACATTCTTCGATTATTTATAATGTATATGTTTGTATGTAAATGTTTATATATAGGGGATGTAAAAGCACTTTCATCTGAAAAAAGCCCATTAGTTATGAAAGATGTTAAATGGCATACTTACAATTGTACAGTAGGATACATGGTCTCAGGTAATTATTTTTAACATATAATCTTAATTATTAATCTTTCCTTATATACAAAATTATACAAAGTGGACTAATAGTCCTGTAGATAGTTTTAGATACAACGCAGAACAAATTAATCGTGTTATAGAATGATTGAATGTATCAAAAGAATAAATACTTGATTATTCTTGAAAATTTGTTAATTTGATTAAAAATTCTTTTTGTCGACAGGTATGTGGAATAATCGTTATTACCCATTGACAACGGTTTTAACCACAGCCAGTAGATCAGCCGCGCATGATATGCTTGTGAGCGGAGATGCCGAAGGTTATTTAAGACTTTTTAGATATCCGTGTACCAGCGCAAAAGCGGAATACGTTGAAGAAAAAGTGTACAGCTCGTTGGTAGCTTGTGCTAGATTTTTGTACAATGATCGAAATATTGTTACCGTTGGTGGAACCGATGCTGCCCTTATGCTTTGGGAATTAGTCGATGAATAATAAGGAAATACACAATATATAATTAGAGCAGAATTACGTGACACGCATGCGTGATAATAAATGTCAAGAGACAGATAAATTCTAAATAATTCAAAGACAGAAGATTTTTGCCCACTTTTCTAGATATTTCATCTTCTTTTTTTTCATTTAATAATCACTTTTAGTAAACTCATACGTCCATTATATTAGAATACCGAACTACTTAACGCGTACTAACAAACCACTTGACTCAGTGTTCAATCTTTTTCTATATCATCATAAAACACACATATACACACAAAAACACACAGCAGAGGATAAGTAAGAATTGATAATGAAAAATGCAGTTAAATAATATAATAATAATAATAATAATTAATACTTTTTTCGTGAACATTATTAAATTTGTGAACATTCTTTTACAAGAATGATCCACTCCATTACTGGAGTGAATTTTTTCTCTTCATATAAAGAATATTAGGAAATAAAGGAATTACAAATATACATACATACTTACACATATACATATATATATATTATATTACATATTTATATATTATAGATATATACATATTACATACGTATACCCTACATATACATAAATATACCGTTTTAGCCAAATATTTGTGCGTTAAAAAGCGCATTAGCGCACAGAAGAAAAATCAGGGTGCTGGCGCCCAGATTTATTCTCTTCCCGTAGGCCCGATCACCCGAAAAAACAACATTTTCTTAGAAATATTTGAAATGTGACGATGTTAGGTATAATATTATTAATAATACTAATAATGATAAAATAATAATAGAGAAACAAAATAATAATAAAATGTGCACGCACCATGCTCGTACGTAAATTGCATAATGATGATTATGATGAAGATGAAGATAATGATGATGATGATGATGATGATGATAATGATGATGATGATGATAATGATGATGAAGATGATGATAATAATGATGATGATGATGATGTTGATAATGTGATGCCGCGCTTTTTGTACCCGGAGAAATTATTTCTAAATAATTTCTCTGTTATTCATTACTACAAAAGTAGAAAGAAAGTGAAAAAAATGAAGTTTTATGAAGATTATATATCAGGAAAAAATTGTTGCTGGTCAACATGTTTTCTCCTTTTACCCAAACCCCTTTAAATCGTCCCCCCCCCCTTCTTATCTCCTACAAATTTTCACGAAAATATAATAAAAAATATATAGTATACATATACTACATATACATATATAGTATATATACACATATATATATATATATGCGTATGTACATAATTTAACAACCGAAAATATAAGAATTAAAAAACACGTCAATTTTTCTTGCGTACGTATATTATCATATCGCTTGTAAGCATCGCTCGAAATCCTCACTGCCAAGGCATCGAATTTGAGATTTTATTAAATTACTTATAAATTGAAAGTGCTTGTGCTATGAGCCACACAAATAATATAGTTTGAAAAAATATCACAATTAATATCAAAAAAATTAAAAAATAGAACTTTTATCTGTGTAAAAATATCATGCACAATGTGAAATATCTATATATGAATTTTATCTACATCTACAGAAATTCTTGAACTCTGAAGTGATCGATGAAAAAAAGAGAAAAAAATAAAATTCGTTTAAAAAATTGTATCTATGTGTAAAGTATGCACGATGAGATTTAAATATAATGACAAAGGGACTTTAAAATTTTCAAATTGTTTATGCAGAGAAAATGAAATTTGTAATTTAAAGAAAAGAATTGTATCTGCGTATAAAATATTATGCGCATGATGAGATAAATAATGATAAATAAATTCTAAACTTTAAAATTATTTATGTGAAAAGAAGAAAAAATTTGTATTTAAAGTAACGATTTGAAAAAAAAAATAGTTAAATTCGTTTAATAAGAATAAGAGAACTTCTTATTTAGCAAAATAATAATATTATAATAATTGTAATAATAATAATAATAATAATAATAATAAAATTTATGTGAAAGATTTAATAAACTTAATCAAATTTATTGGCTAAATATCACAAGATGATCATAATCATCTTGTTATTGTTAATAATAACAATAATTATTATTTCCATAAGAGATTCGCATACAGAACCCCATGAGGTTTCATAATGATATTAAGAATAACAAGTGTCTAATTTATATTGTCAATAGAATCGATAAAAACAATATTTTAATAATATATATATATATCAAAGATTCAAACATTTCTAATGATATTAGATGACACTGATTGAGAAGTCATGTATGTATGTATTCATGTACAAGATAAATATCAAATCTGTATATGTAATTGTATTGAATTGAAATTTATCAATTTCGTATTTTTGAGCACTTTCCTTGTAAAAGTAAAGAAAACAATTAAAAAATAAAAAATAAAGAAAAAAAGTCGTGAACAATTAAAATTGATTAATAGAAAAATGTAAACAGAAAAATGTATTCTAATATGTCACGAAATATATAAATTGTATATGTAGAATTTAATGTGTATATTATATCTAATGTGTTGTATCTAATTTCTGTGTGCATATTCTTTTTTCTTTTTTTTTTTTTTATAAAAGTACAAAGTGTATGATCGTAAAAATAAGAACATAAGAAATAATTAAAAGCGACGTTTTTATTCCTTATCTTTTCTTATTTTTCATATACATTATGTATTTTTTCTTTTCTTTTTTTCTTTTCTTATGTGTATTTCTTAACAAACATTAGAGATTATGCCATACTAAGTATATGTATATGTATATGTATACTGCACTCAAAATTAACATGTTTGTAAAAGTGCATAATTCGTGAAATTGATTTGTGCTAATTCTTCTCGTCGTATTCTATTTTAAATAACACTATTCATACATAATGATTAAACTCATTATGTATTTGTATTTGTTTACATTTGAATCTATGTAATATATACACTCCACGCTTATATGTAAACTTGTCTCTTTATAATGATATTAAATATCATTAATTATATATATATATAAAGGACTTATATTAAATTTTTATTCATGGTAAATATTTCCATCATAAGCTATTATTTTCTCATAATGTGAGAATTTGAGGTTTCTAGGAAAATATTCCTTGAAACATAAATTCTTCTTATAATTATAATTTCTTTTTTTCATTCACTTAAAATACATTTAATGTGTTTTACATAAAAAGTATTACAATCAACAAAAAAGGAATATAAAGAAAATAGTATAACAAGAAAAATTTTAGCATCTCATATATAGTACATATATAGCTCATTATCTCAGAGTATTGCTAATTAGACAGACTAGATGAGAAGCAGAAATAAATATCTACCTGTACAAGATATTTCAAATAACTTATATACCTATTCGCCGTGTTCCTATTTCTTTTATTTTCCTTCGACGTTCATTCATACTCTTTTGTTAATTCTATTCTAAAACCAATTTGCAATAACGAATAATTTTATATATTATCAATTTTTTAATATTTTTATAGTAAGATAAATTATGTATTTATATATATAACCAACATGACAGAGACAATGCTGTTACAAGAGCTTTCTTTCTCCTTTGACAATTTTATAAAATAGTAATTAATTGAAGAAATGCGTAAAAGACTTTTAGTTCATTATTCTAATTGTAAATATAATAAATAATTAAGACACATGCGAAACGATAAGTTTGATAACACAGAAAAATTTAATCATTATAAAGTCACTAGTAATCCAAGCTGAACCATGCTTTTTTCAAAATTCTAGAATAAAATTTGTCATGATTCTTCATCTTTTATATTCCGATCAATTAATTCTTCATATTATCTCTCTCTCCAAATAGAAGAATAAAAATCAGATGAGAGTATTCTTAATTTTGTATTTCTATATGGAATTATTATTTTCAAGTTGATCTCCAATTTGGGATATATCCGAGTTACAGTGTCTGCTACTTTGGTATTATCTAAAACAAATATGAGTAATACTAGGCAACAAATAATTTCCTCGAAAATATAATGATATTTGAATTATCTCATGAAAATTTTTATACATATAAAAAGACAATTTCTTCGATCTGCACAAGTCTCAAAATGCAATTTTAAAAATAAATAATCCTCTTATAATAAGCCTCATGTATTCTTTTTAATATATTATAATTAATATAAATTAAAAAAGAAAAGAAATATATAATTTAATTAATTAATAAATTTTATTATATATATATATATATATATATATATATATATATATATATATATATATAAGTATTTATTATTATTTTTTTTATCTGGTCTCTAATTAATTTCTAGATTAAGGTTTAGAATGAAATTAAAATTATAGGTCAAAATCAATCACATGAGTACAATAATAAAAATCTATATCTTGAGATTATCTCTTATCTACAATTTTAAATTCTCCTACATTGAAAGACATGGTAAATTCCAAAATTAATAATCAGTCTTTCGCAAAGTCTAATTTCAATATACATAGATATCTGAATCGTGCCCTTGAGATGATAATGAAAATAATGATGCTGTTGATGATGACAATGATGATGATGATAATAGTGATGATGACGATAACGATGATACAACTAAATATTGTTGTCAATATTTCAGGCACGTACTTAGAATTTATTTATATTTCTTTTTCCTGTCATTATTATTGTTGTTATTATTATTATTATTATTATTATTATTATTATTATTATTATTATTATTATCATTATTATTATTCTACAGACACAGCCAATAATATACACTTCATCACGAATAATACATATATACGTGTGTGGGTGTGTGTGTGTATGTATGTGTGATTTCGTTATCAAATTTTAATTTGCATTAAACTAATCTCTTTTTTTATATAGTCCAAAAAAATGTTTTCGAACAAATATTTTATAATAATAAATAAATTATATATATATATATATAATTAACAATGTATATGTATATTTATTTGTATATATACATATACATATATATATATATACATTGTTTTATATTATTTTATATAATTTTGTATTCAATTTTTTAATCTTTTGTTTCTTTATTTTTACACAAATATATAACACAAATAAAATAGAGAGAAAAATAGAGACAAAGAGAGACAGAAAGAATGAACAGCAAAAAAGATATTTAATTGCTATGACTATAATAAAAAGTGTATGGTTCGAGTTACTTATGATGAAAATATTTGTTGTTCGTACGTTTTAATTTAAGATAATAAAGTTAGAAAATAAAAAAAGAGAAAAAATTAATCTTCTTATTCTGAAAAAGTAGATTATTTTTCTATATGATTCTTCAATAGTATATATTAATGTGTGTGAATAAAAATAATTTAAAGAAAAAAGTTTTTTAATTTGTATAAAGAAATTTTTCATTTAATAGCTTAACATTTGACAAATTATTTCACGATTTAATAATGCGTGAATCGTCTAACGTACAACAACTAGAGAATGCTTCGTAGAACGATGATTAAACTTCAAAACTGTTAAAAGATATTTCAGTTATTACTGATTTATCTACAAAAAAAAGTGGAAGAAAAGAAAATAAAAACAAAAAATAATCTAGGAAAGATAACTGATCAAGAGTGCATGAATAATCTACGAACTATTATTTGCCTGGAGAAAGATCACTCACTTTGTACATTAATTTAATCAACTAAAATTAATAATGATTCATATCTTCATGTTCGACTAACATTCATACAATTATTTCTCGTGAACAAGTTTACGGACTTGTCCGTACCTGTTGATTATCATTTGCTGATTTATCATTAACACCTTTACTTGTAACATCACTTTCATCTTGATGAAATTCCGATTTACTTGATAATGATATTTCTGAGGATCCTTCATTGTTCGATATATTGCTCAAGAGTTGAACACCATCCAAATCTTGGAATGACTTTTCGGAAGATTGTACGGACTGCCTGCATTCTTCATTAATTTTCTCTGAACTCCTAAAATTAATTTTCTCAATAGTATTCTTGTCTTTGATAATATCTTTACTTTGTATTGAATTAACCTGTTTTTTGCATGTCGTGTTTATATTTTCATCAGTTCTACGTATCTTTTTTAGATTCTTACTATCTTCATCGATTGTTTTATCATCAGCCGATCGTTTCATTCCAACTTTTTTATTAATCATCGGGTCATCTTTGTTATCTGAACATTCTACAACTTTTTGAATTTCTTTTACAGTAGGCTCAACATTAGGTTTATTAAGGGATGATGATGTTTGAGATATAGATTCTTTTGTCTGTTTGTTATTAACATCTTGTATCTCAACGTCGATTTTATGATGTTCAATACTTACATCGACATAACACATTTTTGACACTTCCATAGATTGACTGCTGTCATTATTATGACCAGGTGTATCATAACACGGTGTAGCACTAGGCGCATAAACATTTTCTAATTGATCGTATTGATTTATTGATTCCCCACTTTGTTGACTAATTTCTGACATATTGCCTTCTTTATCTTTTGGAAAAAGCTCTCGTTCATATTGTCTGCGTTCTAAATCTTTTTGTTGTTGATCTCTTCTTTCATTTCGTACTTGAGTATTTTCAGAAGACTGATTCGACATTGAAGTATTTACAGTTTCCAAATTCTCCGTGATTTCTATAGTAGAGGCAACTTTGGTGAATAATTGAATAGGTCTTTGGAATCCTTTTGATGGGTGAGGGGGAATAGATACAACTTCGCATTTACTAAAGCCTACTTCGGGAGAAAGTAAATACTGTGTGAAGTTGTTAGGAAAGAATTCGATGCTCTGATAATTTTTATATATTCGTTCCTGAAAAAAACGAACGAATTATTATTTTAATGAATAAAATCAAATACAAGTATATGAAAAACCCTAAAAACAAAAACAAAAATAAAATGAAAATAAAATAAAAATAAAAAGTGCATACCGTGAGATTCTTTTTCCTACCATAACTAGCCCATCCTTGTGGTTCCAATATCAATACACCCCCTGGACGTAATTGGGCATACATACGTTTGAAAGCTCGCTTTAGTCCAGCATCTCCATAATTTAAATGTATCCATTTAGTAATAGATAAACACAAAATTGTATCAAACTGAGGTTGTTCCAAACATAAAAGGGCATCATCTTCTAATACATAATTTCCCTGTAAAAAAATGTTTCAATTATTATTACACATATACATATATATATAATTACTATTATACTATATATATATATAATTATTATTCAAATTAAAAATGAATATTACTTGTACAAAATTAACATTATAAGGAAAACCTCTATGGTTTTTATTTTTAGTAAAACCAGGAATGTCAATAGGTCCATAATTAATTGGCATAGACATAGGAAAAAAGTTTGCATCTGAATCTCTTTGCCCTTCTCCATTGTCCTCATTGCTTGCAGGTGACTGGACGCAGTTCACATAATGTTTAACATTCTTACGTGCAATTTTAATAAGCATTCTGTCAATATCGATACCTGTCACATTTCGTGCTAATAAATCTCTTGCAATTGATAAAGTTATATGTCCAATATTACAGCCTATATCAAGAACATCTTTTCCAAAAAATAGATGTTTACGTTGAACAAATACAGTCAGTCTTGTATCCACAACATGATGTGGATTACGATATCCATAATATTTATTGTAATTACCATACTGGTAACGGGCATCCTTTTCTTTAAAATTTGGTAATGATTGTTGTTTTTTCTTTTTATCTTGGCTAGGACGATGTTGTGGTCGAGGCTTCCATGCACCAGGTTGAGGAATAACAGGACTTACAATTTTATCTTTCACGTCCAGCTTCCTTAATCGTTTATCTTTAGAATCTTCCAATCCTTTTAAACGTAATTTACCTTTATCTTTTTGAGGACTTTCCAATTTACAGTCTTTAACTTGACTTTCTAAAGGAGCATCAGAAACGATATCTTCAGGCAATGAAATAATTCTTTCTGAAACATTGCTACCATTCGATTCAACAGAATTTATAATCTCTGTGTCTTTTATTTCCGTTTCCTGTACTTCTTTTGTATCATCTTTCCCAGAATTAGAAGATGCACGTTTTCGCTTTTTATTACGCCGTTTAGAGCCTTTTTTTGTTGGAGAAATAAGTTGTTTTTCATATTCCTCATTATCATTACAATTGTTTAAATTAAGAGGATCACAAATATTTGGTGGAATTAAAACTTCGATTACTTCTTTTTTGTGCTTAGGCGTTGGTAAGGGACTTGATTTTGGAGTAACCGCATTCATAGCTCTGTTCACTTCTTCATCTTGCATACTATTTAAATTTAACGGATCACATATATTACCGCCTAAGAGAAATTTGGTTGGCGGTATGATAACACCTTCCTTCTTCCTACGTTTATATGGTGGAAAAAATTTGGTGTTATTGGTAAAACTTTGCAACCGCTTCCTTCCAAACTTAAAATGACGACTATCTTCATGCTTGTGCTTCTTATGGGAAGAACTGAAGACTTTTCGAGACTTTTCATTATCTTTCTTATTACTTTGGTTGACCTTCGCAGAACAATCTTCTTGAGTAGTAGTAGACATTGTTCTAACAAAAAAACAAGACAATACAAAATATTACTTAAAAAGTGTTAGAAAAATAATCATCTAGATACCTTAAACACAAATCATTATAAAAGATTTTTAAAAACTTGAAATTAACGTTTGAAATTATAGAATATAAAAAAAGAATCATATATTACAGACATTTTTAATACAAGTAGATAAATCTAAAAAAATAGAAAAATAAAAGTTGTTTATATTTATATATATATATATATATATAAATAGTATATCTAATTCCGAATTATAGAAAATAAATAAATATATATATACATAAATTATCTTTATTTTATACACTATACAAAGAAATTTAATTGTATTAAATGAAATTGAAAAAACATTTCAATTAATTATTTTACAATAACACAAAATATATATATATATATAACTATTTTAACTTTAACATATAATAATTTATAGGCTTAACGTGATAAGTAAAAAACAAATTTCGTAGTATATACATAAAATTTATCGTTCCCGCGATTGCGCATGCGTATAAGAAATTTGTGCGCACTGTAAACGGAATGATCACTAATACCCGAAGTTTTCGTTCGGCATTTCGCCGCTTTATAATCGTATAAGGTTAATAACTTACCTTTCAATACTTCTTTAATTATTATTAATTGATTTCAGTCGCAATGTCTTCCAGAATCAAATATGAAAATGTTTAGCTGATCGATAATAGACAAAAAGAAGAGAGGAAAGCACACCCGACTTAGAACTCCTACTGCTCTGCGCCCATTGACGGTAGAAAATAGCTGCTTCGCTCGCTACGCTCAAACTCCATTTTCTATGCGAATAGCTGATGTGAAGCCGAAGTCACCTTCGGTTACCTTCGGCAACCGAGCCGAATTCAATCATAAAAAAGAGCGACGCGTCACTAACAAAATAGTCATTCTATGATAGTTCAGAAACAACTTAATTTTATGAACTATTATTATTATTTATAAGATTAAATATATATTATATTTTATCGATAAAAAAGAAACAGGTAGATATATACATATATATATACACATATAAATATATATATACGTATACGTTTTGCATTTTTATTTATGAAATACAAAACTAACGGTCAAAAATCGTTAATGCAGCATTTCTTTTCCCCTAGTTTATATGCCTATATATATATATATAATTTATATAATAAATTTTAAAAATGGAAGCTTATAAAATTAAAATATTGACTATCCTAAATATTTTTATTTGAATTGTATGAAACTTTATTGAAAAATCATATAATCTGACAAAATAATCAAATAATCATACGAAAATGAATTAGATTTTAATGTGATTTAAATAATGAATCAATGGTCAAATTTTATCATTAATTGTCCATTTTTATTGGATAATATCATCCTTGTTAGTTACCGTGTGCAATCACGTGCGAACCCCGTATTAAATGTGGCGGGTTTCTCGACATTAAATTATCGACTTTTTTACAAATATGTTATAATAGTATTTTAAAATATCTTAGAGACAGATTATCAAAACTTTTACAAATTGTCAATAAAAAAAAAAAAAAAACAATCAATATAAAATTCAATATTTTTCAATTTATTTAAATTCAATATGAATTTCTTTAATAGTTCTCTACTTAATTATTCTATTGAAGACGTAGAACAGAGTATGGAAAATTTCAATATTAATAGTAAAAGAAATCTTTTTCATTATTATGACGTTACAACTTCACAAACATGGGATAATGAAAACCCTCTTAAACAATGTTCCAATATTTGTACAGAATCATATGTTGCTTCTACCAAAATGGATTTACTAAAGGTATCTCTCTATCTTTCTCTAACTATCAAACATATAAAAGAAAACTTTTCCATAAAAAAAATCTTTTAAATATAATATACTTTTAAACATTGAATATTTATAGTAAGTAAAGAATTTATTTAAACGTTTCTTTTAAATTTTATTCAATTTTTTTCTTATGTTAATATTATATATAACAATAATTAAATTATTTATTAAGAAAAACAATTAATACAATTAAAATGAGATGATATAGATATTGTTTTTATTTTACAATATGATCAAGAAAATGATATTCTTCAAAACAGACAATAATGTTGGAATTAAAAATCCATTACAGACACCAATGATAAAAAAACCTTTATTGATACCTACAGCACCTAAAAAGAAAAACAAGCAATGGAATAGGAATGGATTAAAGCCCAAAAAATTAACTTATAAAAATGAAATCGATGATAGGGATAGTGGTGTTTTTTTAGAAAATAGAAGTTATCGAAATAGTTCTGGATATTCTGAGATATGTAGTACTATAAAGTACAATATATTTCAACAAGAGAATAAAAAAACAGAAAAAATACCTAATACAAAAGGATTAATACAAAATTCCAATATATCATTACAACCTAGAGTCACCAGATCTATGACAAAAAAATTACAATTGTACGATAAAAATAATGAAAATAATATACAAGAAATACAGGGAATAATAGAAACACCTAGAAATATAAGAAGTAGTACAACAAAAGCTATATGTAATAAAAAATCAAGTAATTTTAATAAAAAGAAACCAAACTATAGTGAGGGAAAAGGTATTAACATAAGAAATGATATTAATCATTTACGTATATAACACAGAATATATCAATAATTATAAAAAAAAAAAGATAATTACAAAATATATATTTATCTACATATTGTCTTAATTTTTCATAGAAAAGTTAATGTATTGTAAATATTTATATTCCATTAAACAATATAATAGTATTTAACAAAATAAAATTGAAACACATTTAATTCGCTTTGTATCAATGCATAGTGTGATTGTTGGTAATTAAAAACTTGTTAATTGAAAAAAGAAAAATCTTATTGTCTTTTAGAATATAAAATAAATGATTTGGATAACAAAGAAAATGATCACAGTATGCAAATATTGTCTCAATACAATGGCAACGGAACATGGAAGGATATGTTACAATGGTTACAACCACGTCGAGACGTAGGTATGTGGGTA
Organism: Polistes dominula; assembly: GCF_049000335.1. Taxonomy (NCBI): domain Eukaryota; kingdom Metazoa; phylum Arthropoda; class Insecta; order Hymenoptera; family Vespidae; genus Polistes; species Polistes dominula. The sequence goes on from NW_028301150.1 coordinate 4,798,864, forward strand.
GAATGTTGTAGACAAAATTGTAAAAAATGGAGATATACTACAGATTATCATGATCCGGTAGCTGTACCTGTTAAATGGTACTGCGAAATGAATTCTGGTAAATAAATCTCAATATAAATCTTATATATATATAAATTATAAAATTTGTTAACTAATCGAAATATAATACTACAATTAAAATATTTTATTTTGTAGATGTGAAACTAGCGTCATGTGCTATTCCAGAAGAACCTAAACCCAAAGAAATAGAAAGAGATTTGATAGAAAATAAATATAATGCTGGAAGTATAGTATGGGCAAAAAGAAATACTTACTTATGGTGGCCTGCGATGGTAGATGATTGTCCTATTACATTTAGATATTATGAATTAAAAAAATTCTATTATTCCTGTAAGCATAAATATAAACAAATATACAGAAACGCGATTTTCTTTCTTTATAATAAAAATTTTTTTATAAATATGCATAGACATGTGTATCTTGTTCTAAGTTTAAATTGAATACATTATATTAATTGTATGTATATTTGTAATTATAGGTTAAATATCACGTGGTGTTTTTTGATCTGAATGAATTGACACATTCGTGGGTTATATGCAAAAGTATTAAACCATTTTGTATTGACAAGAATAATGTATTTCTTGAAAGGGTATATATATATAAAATATTACAATGAATATAATATATGAATAAATATTAAATTAATAAGAAATTTGATACTATTTATAATTTATATACTTAGAATTCTTTATGTTTACAGGCTTCTAAAATCAAAAAATATAAAAATAAAATAAAAGAAAGTTATGATTTAGCTTGTAGCGCTATTCCTATGACCATTTTGGAAAGATTAAAAAGATTTAGTTTTTTAGCTCTACACGAGTCTGAAATAACATTAACCAATAATGGGAACAAAATCGCTTCTACCAGTAATTACAAAAATAGTGTTACAACAAATGTTAAAATGGTAACACGCAATGATATTAAAAGATCAAATGCAGTATCTATTTCAAATTTATTAAATTTAATAGATGATTTGGATGAAATTATTCCAAGTTCTCAACCAAAACTCGACGCTACCATTCGATCAAAAAAAAGAAATTAAATAAAAAATAATTAATCCAGTTAAATAATATAAAAATTAATATAATATTTTATGCTATGTGAACACAGAAGTTGTAAATTTTACAAATAGATCTTATATTTTAGTTACTTTAATTCTGGAAAAAGGACAAAAAAATTATATGTACATACGATACATGTAAATTTACTTGAATCCTCGATGATTTTCTAAAGCAATTACTTCTTCGTGTTCCATTTCTATTATCATTAGAAGCATAAATAATACTTTTCAGTTTTATAAGTTTGTATAATACAATACTTAATATTACGTGACTAGCGACAAAACAAAGTAACTATTACATCATAAATTGGAAAGAAATGAATTCATGTAAACAAAACAAAAAATAAAAACCATCATTACTTATTCATATTGTGATTATTAAAAAATTATATTTAATTTTTAATATTTATTAATGATAAGATATTTATTCTTTTTAAAATAGTAAATATTAGGTTAGTGCATGAAATGTCGGATTTTTAAGTGAATATATAATACTACATATCTTTTTACAAAAGCTGTTTATTTAATCAAAATATGTTTGATTTGCTTCAGTACACTTTTCCCAGCAAGTCTTCAAAGCATAAATACCTGCTCTTCAAAAAACTATCTTTAGAATCAATAAACTCTGACATTAGACTATCTTCCGTGGATAAAGTGATGGCCTTGGAATATGAACATAAGCCTCATCCCTATCAGGCCACTTATTCATTTTTTTTCACCTTGCTAATTTGAGAAAGATGTCGCAATATCGTTGTATGATCAACTTTCATCCTAATAGCAAGTTCTGTCGAGGATTCAGATAGATTCGCTTCCACCAATGCCTTCAGATCATCATTTTTCACGATTATCCCTATCAAGCCACTTATTCTTTTTTTTCACTTTGCCAATTTGAGAAAGATGCCGCAATATCGTTGTATGGTCAACTTTCATCCTGATAGCAAGTTCCGTCGAGGATGCAGTTGGATTCGCTTCCACCAATGCCTTTAGATCATCATTTTTCACGATTGTTTTGGGTCTTCCTCGCGGTTCGTTTTGTAGTGAAATATCACCAGACCGAAATTTTTTAAACCAACGCTGCACTTTTCTATCGTTAATAGTATTCTCCCCAAACGCCTTGTTTATGTTTCGTGCCGCTTTTGCAGCATTATTACCAAGTTTATACTCATACAATAAAATTACACGAATTTCGGTGGAATTCATATCAAAACAAAATTCAAAACAAATAACAAAAGGGAACACATTTGAAAAAATCTCCTATGTTAAAATGTTAATCTGGCAATGGTCAGTGCGACTGGTGGAGGTAGAAACACAGAAGAACGAACGCTGTATAAAAAAATGTCCCCCAAATGTGGAAGAAATAAAGTTTTAGTCCAGAGTGCGCTGTAGTTGCTAAAGTGAGTCTCGCTTGAGCGCCGGTTTGTGCTCAGGCTTTAAATGTCTTTTAAATCGCCGGCTGTCAATATGTTAAATAAAATCATTTGTACATACCTGAAATTATAAACAGATTTATGTAATTATTGCTTATTAAATTATTTATTTAAAATTTGACGAACAAGCAAACTAATTAATTGAAAAAATTTTTAAATAATGGTATACATTTTATATTGCTTATTAATTAATAAATTAATAACAATGAAAAATGACATATCTTACTCAATGTAAAGTATATAACACATTTATAGTTCTAAATTTATGAAGAAATAGTTCTATATTCAAATCTAATAGTTTTAGTCCCAACAACAGTTAAAACAACATTTTCTAATTGATTGATAAGATTATATAAGTTCTCACTCGGGCGTATGCAATATTCACTTATCAAATCAATGACTCGATCTCTGTCAGATGATTTATCAGCTTTTAAACTTCCCAAGCAATGATCACATTGATCGTCATGCCGCCCTAGTGGCAGAAATAAGTATTAGTTATTTCTTACGTTTTTAGGGGACGGATTTTATTACAAATTGCCTATATCATTCGTTCTCTTGTGTTTCTACCTTTGTCGTACGACTATAAAAGAGATTATGTCAAAAACAAAAGCATAACAAAAACAAGAAAAACATTTGCACGTAAAAAAACGACATTTCATATGCACCAACCTAATACAAATTTAACAAATAATAAAACACGGCGTAATATTCTTAAATATAGTTTGTCGCGACATCTAGCGAACTAGATAGGTACTATTGTTGTAGTCGATAAAATGTATGTTTAGACGTACGATATATTCATCTTAGAACATTTTCGTTTAAGTTTTTTTTTCTTATATATGTATATATATACATTTTTTATCAAGTCCTATTACATCTATAATATATTACAAAATTGTACGCTATTTTATATATTAGGCAACCTAAAATTCTTAAATGTTTAAACATTAAAATATGTACTTAAATTTTATAGGATCTATAGGTATATCTTTATTAATGAACTTAATACAGAATTAATGTAAAATATCTAGATAAATGATTAATATATAATTACATAATATTAAATAGTGGTAAATTTTGTAATTATTACAAAATTAGGGATGAAAAAAAATTGGTCAAATATGGAGTAAATTTTGGCTTAAATGGAAATTGTACAAAAATATTCTCTATCAAATGGTATAAAATATGTTAATTTTAATATAATTTAAACATTAAATAAAATTCATATCTCGCTCTTTTATAATGATTTAGAGACGAGAAAATACCTGAATGTGAATAAATATATAAATATTATCATAAATATCGTTATCCAAAATGGAATAGTCGAATCACTTTGACTTTAGCGGGGAAACGAGGAATTTTGTTGAAATAACCGATAGATATCACTTTTGTCGAACTACATAGATACATACCAACGACCCATAATACCCTGAACCACGGCATGTGCCTTTCTATGTCAGCCATTTTGTAGTTTCCTTGAGAAATTGTGTGTTGAGTTGATTCTTCCTCTTGGTAAGAATTTTGTTAAATTGCCAAATGGCGTTAATTACATTTATCCGAATGATATAGATAATAATAATAGAATAGATAAACGAAGAAAAGAAATTTTTATTAGTTTTAACGTGAAATAAGATTTCGTTTTTAGCACACAGAGTGTTCTGTGTGTGATCACGGTATGTACTTACATCTCCGACTATATGAACCAGTAAACGAACCTTTCTAAAAGTATTAAGTGATAAAGATAGATTATATTCGATATTGTTTTACGATTAATAGTGATTTCATTATTGATTTATGATATATAAAAGTGTACTACGCGAATGATTACGATCCGTACATGCTTGCGTGCTCGTTCGCCCGGCCAGCATCTCACTCTATATTTGGCCAGTCGTCTCCAACATATTGCATATCTTGCCTTTTATACATTTTTACTTTTTATTCCGTAACCATTTCCGAAGAGCTATATCAAAAGGATACAATGTGACGTTCGAATCTATACGCATGACAGTAGTATAGAAACTTTCAATAAGAGTTCTGAAATTTTAGCATGTGCTTACCTCTCCTCTACCTTACATTCTCTCTGTCTCTCTCTCTCTCTCTTTCTCCTTCTCTCTTTCTCTTTCATCACTTTACTCTCAATTTGAAATCATTTCGGATTAGTCTTATATTTCTTCTATTCTCATATTTTGTGTAATGTTAAATTTATTGGTAATTAGAAATATATTGTAATAATTAAATATTTTATTAATGGGGGAACATTTTCGAAGTTGACATTTTCCTATACTTTCTATCTTCCTTTCTCTCTCTCTCTCTCTCTCTCTCTCTCTCTTTTCTTTCCCCTCTCTCTCTTTCTTCACCTCTCTCCCTTTCTTTACCTCTCTCCCCTCTTCACCCCTCTCTTCTCTACTCCTCTCCTCGCCTTTCCGCTCCGCTCCGCTCCTCTCCTCTCCTCTCCTCTCCTCTCCTTCACCTCCCTCTTTTCTCGTTTCTCTCTACTATCTGGTCAGTGGCAGTACAATGTATGATGCAGCAGATGTTTAAGCAATTTGTTTTAAATTCATTTATATATTAGTGACAATTGTGTATTATTAATAATGGAAATTTGTTACATATTTTAAATAAGATAGATATTTTCTTTTTTTCATCATCATTGATAAATATAATAGTATATTTTAATTTTCTTTTTTTTCTTACTATATTACGATAATGGCATTAATATTGAAGATCTATAGTAACAATTAATATATATATGTTTACTAGTAAAAGTAATAATATTGTAAAAATATTTTATATAATAGTATATGCTTTATATAAATGTTTTATATATCTCCACATGTAAGTTCACTTTTAAGGTTATTTAAACACAATTACACATACAATTCATATACACATTCTTCACACTCACATACATACATACATATCCAAAGTGTAATTTCTAGTGGAGTTTGTAATTAGAAATCTTTTTTCTTTTGTTGATGATGTAATTATTATTCTTATTATATTGTATTATATGATGTTATTATTATCATTCTTTTATACAATTTCTTTCTTTTTTTCTTTTCTCATATTTTTTTCAATAAAGTTTATATATATATATATATATATACTTTTTCCTATCTTTTTGTATAAATTATGAGATATTTTAAATCTTATGTCATAGTTTCCTTTATCGAGTAAAGTTTTTACTGCAGACATTAAGTAACCTATTCGATTGTATTAAATTGATAAAAAAAAGTATATTAATAATGTAAGTATTAAAGAATTAATTTTTGTAGAATCTCATATAATTTTATTAGTTTACACCTATCTAATATTAAAATTGATTTTATTCTGTTTAGGGAACGTGTACATGAATGGGGACATTGGGAAGCTCCCACCAGGGGCGGTTTATTCAACCACCCCTGAAACTTTGGGTCCAGTTACAATTGCTATTGAAGGTAATGAATTTAATTTAGAATATGATATTACGAATAAAACACAAAATGGAAATGAATTAATCCTTGATGCAGGTGTTAATCTATTGGAATCTTCAGCACAGCATAGCATAGGTATTGCAGGTGCAGTAGGATATAATCGTGTAGATGTTGCAACACTAGGTGATGTTTCTACTCCTTCAACCACGATGGCAGATCTGTCTGCTTCTGGTATACCTATGGATCAACTCAAACAGATGCTCTCTTCTCAGCTTGAATATTATTTTTCCAGGTATTTTAATCGTATTTATTTTATAATATAGTAGTATTATAATAATAATAATAAAAAGTCATTTATATCAATACTAATTATTTGTTGATCATATTAAATGACGTAATATATATTGTGATAATGAATTATTATAGAGAGAATTTAGCCAACGATACATATTTATTATCACAAATGGATAATGATCAATATGTACCCATATGGACAGTAGCTAATTTCAATCAAGTAAAGAAGCTAACAAAAGATATAAAACTTATAACAGAAGTGTTAAGAGAGTCTCCAAATGTTCAAGTGGATGAAGAAGGTCAAAAAGTAAGACCTAATCATAAGCGGTGTATTGTCATTCTGCGTGAAATACCTGATAGTACACCATTGGAAGAAGTAAAGGTTAGTTGTATATAATCAATGTCAATTTATTTCTACAAATTTGAATAATAATTATATTCAATAATCTATAATAATAATTTATAATTTTCTCTTGATCTTTCACTCCATACATATAAAATCTTTAGAAAATTAGATTTAATACTACTCTGTGAACTACAATTCTAGAATTTATTCTCTGGTGAAGGATGCCCAAGGTTTATTTCTTGCGAGTTTGCTCATAATAGCTCTTGGTATGTAACATTTGAATCTGACGAGGATGCTCAAAAGGCCTATAGGTTTTTACGTGAAGAAGTTCGAGAATTTCAGGTAAATTTTAATTTTTTTTTATTCCCTCTTCTGTATATAGTTCTATATATTTATTTTTTCTTTTGTTTTATTCTTTCTCTCTCTCTCTCTCTTTTTTTTTTTTTTTAATATTTGAACAAGAAAAATTTGATTTATGTAACAACAATGCAATAAGTCAAAATTTAACTATCATATGCACTTTTTAATTAGGGAAAGCCAATAATGGCTCGAATCAAAGCCAAACCAATGAATAGGTTACCAATACCTGTTGTTGCTGGGGTAGGTGGCATTAAAAATGGTTACAGAACTCCACCACCTCCACCCGTTTATGATCCAAGTAATTATACGGCTGGACAACAACGCTTCCTATATCCAAACGGTACCACTATACCGCAAACTACTTTGCCACCTTATGCTAATCAGGTTCATGTTTATGTGAGTATAAATAAACATTTACTGTTTAAAGGAGCATAAATAAACGTATGTAAATAACAGTAATATATATCAAAATCTGAATAAGCTATTTTAGTAAATGTACATATACTTTATTTTCTTGTATTTTTTTTTCTTTACTTTTATTTAGCATCAACCTTTTTACCCTGCTGGAATGATGCCTTGGGGGCCAGCAAGTCCTGCTTATTTCGATATGTCAAGTGTTTTTACAATGAATCGAATTACTCCTCATAGTACATTTAAACCTCATAATACGAAATATAATCCAAGACACAGGTATGAAATTTAAAATAAAATCTTGTAACAGATGTATATATGTAATATTAATCTATTTATGTATAGATATTTATAGGTAATATATTTATATGTTTAACATATAGAAATAAACAAAGAAATGGTCCTGAAAGAAGTTGTCCAATGGACAGTGGAGGTGGAATGGTACCTATGGGCCGTACATCACATCCTCCAATAAGTGGTGGACCAGTCTCTTTGGCAACGCCATCTCCTACCTTTACATCCAATGTACCTACAATAAAATCCACTCCTGTTTCCTGTCAAAGCGGCACAAAGTTCCATTCTTCCCATGCAGGACTATCTAATGCGGAAATACAATATAACAGTAATCCAACGAAAGGGCCACAAGAAAACGATATACAGACGTTGGAAACTGGAGTGCAATTTCCACGTCATCGTATACATCGTCGGACCAAAGATCAAGATACTATTTCCAAGGCAAACAATAATGCTCTACCATCGATCAGGGAGACAACTGTCAACAGTAATAACAACACACAATATAATCGAGGGGTACAGTTTGATTTAGAGGCTTCGGCTTTTCCCCCACTTCCTGGCCTAGACGCCGATCTTACGAAAATCCATAATGCAACTATAGAAACAGTTAATAATGATAGCTCACAGTCACAAAATAGACTGTCGGACGTGGTCAAAGGAACAGCAAAACTCAAAAATAATAAGGAAAAAGATCCTTCAACTAATCATCAACAATTGACAAATAATAGTAGGTCTGCAAGTCCCGGATCGAGCGCTGGTGGACATACTGGTTTATTAGAGGCTAACACTGGTTCTGGAGGTTCGAACACACCTGCCGTAGCTACAGTCTCAAGCTCCAATCAATCTGCTAGCAACACTGATTCCACTGACATCGCCCTCAGCACCATCACCCTTACTCCTCCGTCGTCTCCCGATAAGTGAGTGTGCCTTTATTTATATATATGTGTGTATATGTACGAATTATACGTATGTCTCTATATATGCATAAACAACACATATATATGCATATATAAACAAAAATATTTGATATATATATAATATGCATATAATACTCGCACGTATTCGTGTTTACGCGTTAAAACACGGACGCTTCTTTATTTTGATCTTTTTTTTCTTAAGAAAGAAAAAAAATCATTCAATGACACACACTACAGTGCAACTATAAATTGTTGTTACTGATGATCGAGTCATCTTGTGGATTTTGTATGTGTGCACTCATGTGTATGTGTAAGCGCGATCTTAGCACGCAAGTAATGTGCAATCAGTGGGTGGCTATATAGCAACGATACATATACGTCGCATGCGCATTCACACGTGACATAACACATACACGCTCTTCTCATATATAGAAGCAGGCGAGCGCGCGCGCTTGAATAAAGCGATACAAAATTAAGGTGTGCAAAATTGTGTTTGTATGTTGGTTGTTGTTGCTTTAGTTTTTCTGTTATATGGATATAGTTATTATCTTCATTCTTGTTTTCTTTGTATTATATTTGATAATCAAGACATTTCATTGTTTCAACATTATATACTATAACGCGCATTATCTTATTGCTTGGAGGAAGGAATTTACATATTTGCAATTTTTTTTTCTTCATAAGATTCCTGAATTTTAAGAGATCGTAACATAATAATATTACTATTATATTGAATACATTAAATATATATATATATATATATATATATTAGAATATATTAAACAGAGCATGTTAAGACTCAGGTGAATCATTATTAAATTAATTTCTATTCTTTTAAATATATATTGTGGTGGGTTTATATAAACTATATTTGGTAATTTGGTAATTCCAACGTGCCATTCCTTGTTACGACTTTGTTTAAAGGAGTTTGCACAAATTTAATTAATTTTGTCATGGGAACTGCATAATTTTCTTTTCCTTTTTTTTCTCTCCTTTTTTCCTATAAAATAAAATAATTGCATGCATCAAATATAAAAGGCACATAATTGACATTTTTTTTCCTGAAACTCGGTACAATACAGTATTGTCATAAAATTATTATTCTTAAATATGGTATTATAAACATGTGTTATTAAGTTATTATACAATGGGTATATAACTTTTGTAAAAGTGTGTGAAATACTTAAGTGACGTAAAATGAAATGTGCATATATAATCTGCATGAAAAAAGTATTTACTAGAATTTGGCAAGGCAACTTTATTGTTAATCTTTTTTTTATTTTTTAGATCTCTTACAAATTCTTATAATTTCGTTTATATGAATTCACACATTTCAAGTATTTCCATGTATCTGTATATATGTATTTTTAAATCTTTTATTTACTTTAATGAATCAGCAGAAAGTTACGTAATATATTTTGTTCATATTATTATTTTCTCTTATTTACTATTACCACCACAATTACCATCAACAACATTACCACTGTCATTGTCACTGACACATTCACTGTCACTATCACTGCCACATTCACTGTCACATTCACTGTCACTGTCGCTGCCGCTGGTGCCGGTATTAATAATGATATCATTATTACTATTTGACAATGGTGATAATGATAATGTCGATAATTATAAGAATAAGAATAAAAATAAGAATAATAATAATGATGATGATGATGGTGGTCGTAGTGGTGGTGGTGGTGATGGTGGTGGTTGTAGTGGTGATGGTGGCGATAGTGATGATGATGATGATGATAATAATTATGATAATTATAATAATAATAGTGATAATGATGACGATGATGATGATGATGATGATAATGATGATGGTGATGATGATGATGATATGATGCTGCTGATCATTTATATTATAATGATGATAATGATAATGATAATGTTAATGTTATTATTATTATTAATTATTCACACTAGTGCTGGTGCTAGTGAAAATGTTTAATATTAGTATTATTAACATCATTATATTGTTTTAATTATTTAGTTAAAAGTTAATTTTAAAAAAAGCAATTCTATTACTATCATAGTTTTTAATATAATAATATGTTATATCATTTTTTACACACACATACACACACACACACACGCGATAACATGGAAAAAAAGAATATAATTCTATAGATTTTCATTGTCAGTAAAGGTAAATAAATGTACGTATATTGGTTCGTTAACAATGTGTTGCAATTTTGCACAAACCTGTTCCCTTTTTTTTTATAAATATGTTGATAATAATAGTAATAATAATTTAGTGCATGGTTTTCTAATTTGTATATCAACTGTTCTCTCTCTTAGTTGTTTATCGTATTTAATATCTATGTATATATATTGTACTTATGCATGCTCAGGTATTGTTCTTTCTTACTGAAATGCACCGCTGACAGATCTATAAAGACTGATGAAATGAATATGATGAATGGTGTGGATGAGGCCATAACTACAAACACCACTGCAGCAGAAGAGTCTGATCCAGTGACCAGGTGCGCTTGTAACATCCCTACTGCCTCACAGAATTCCCAGTTACATACTGGAGTTACATCTGCCTTTCCCTTAGTAAGTATTTTTATTTTGTGTGTTTAGTGGTAATATTCTTCTAATATCTAATCGCTTTTATTATTATTTCCAATTTTATAAGCCACTTTCTCTCTCTCTCTCTCTCTCTCTCTCTCTCTCTCTCTCTCTCCTCTCTTCTTTTCCTCTTCTTCTTCTTCTTTGTATGCATTTGAATTAAATCTCTATATACAGATAGTAATAGATTTTTAAAAATGTTCTTTTTTTTTTTAATTTTTATTATTTTTATGTAAAAAGTATTTTATACATAAACAGTAAAAAAAAATTAAATATTTTACTTTGTTATTATGTGTTTTTGTTTTTTATTACCTTAGGATGTTACGAAGCCAAGCTATGCTCAAGTAGCACAACATTGTCGTGACTTACCTTGTACAAAACATAAAACAGATGAAAAAGATGGAAACATCTAAACTATTAAGTGAGTAATATTTATGTATGGATTTCTGTTCGTTTGTTGTAGATATACAAAGTTTTAGATTTAACACCAATATATATATATATATATATATATATATATATATATATATATATATGTATGTATGTATGTATATATAACTAGTGCATGAAAACAAAATTAAAAAACAATATAACATTAGTATATTTACAGATACTGCTACAATGAATTTCAATTTAGCTATATTACCATTAATTTGGGTTGAGTGCATTGAATGAATGCACACTGCTTTCATCCTGTTAAGTGGATGTGGTGGAAATGAAGAAAACTTTTTACATTGTACAGTGATTTTGCCTACTATGAATGTGTATTAATTAACTATGAATCATAAACAAATTATTTCGGGAAACAGCGATTACCCTTACATTTAAGAGTTATGTTTATTGGCAGAACAACATGCTGCATAGACGAATATTGTTATTGTTTTGGTTCTGTAATTTTGGAGGTACATATTTGTTAGCTTGTAAAAATATTAAGCTAATGTATTAATCTTTTAATTCCTTTCTCTCCTAACTTTTGCCTCCACAACACCCCCTTCCCTCTTCCTCCGAATTGCCTACACACTTTCACAATACAGGGCCGTAACTGGGAAATATTATCATTAGTGCCAAAAAACTTACTATGGATATTTTTTAATAGATATTGACCTTTTTCTTTGTTCTCTCTCTCTTTTCTCTCTTTCTCTCTCTTTTGCTCTCTCTCTCTCTCTCTCTCTCTCTCTCTATTTCTTTTTCCACTCTTTCTCTTTTTTTTCTTTCCTTCTTTCTGTTTCTTTAATTGAATTAGCAATCATATCATCCTGGAAAAAATGTAATGTTTTTCGTATAATGCAAGCAACAGACTGAACCTTTGATATAGGTTTCTTAATCTTAGTTTATTGTATGTGTACATAATTGAGCGAAATATATTTTCCAGAATATTGATTATGTATATAAAGAGATAAACACAACCACACAAAATAATGGACAACAACTTTCAGTTCGTATTCTTTTTACTAAAAATCTACTTTCATTCATCTGTCTGTATAGTTACTCTGCTTTTAGATAATATTTGCTTATTTATCTGCAGCTATGATTAAACATGTAAATATTTAATATATGGAAGAAGATAAAGAAAATAAAAAAATATTATCGCAAAGAATAAGTACTCTAGAATTTCTGAAAGAATTATCAATAAAAATAAATTATTAAAGGCAAGATATATATAAAGTAAGAGAAATAACAAAAAAAAAATATATTTAATTATATTACGTAGCATCTCTTGCATAGATGCACTTTAAAGTGCTTTTGGATGCTTAGCTGAAATGAATAATTTTGTTTTAACAATAAATCAAATTTGTAACATTATGGGCAAATATATATAATGTGTATGGGAGCACTTGTTTTGATATTGCTAGATGTAAATAAAAATTAAATTTGCAGTCGTTAATACTTGCAGTATTTTGAGTTAGATTATATAATGTAAGCTATTTAGATGACATCATTTGAGAATGAACCATCCACATATTAGATCGGAGATTCTATGCGTTGGCATGTTATATTTTCCATTAAAAAATTTATTTATGTTTCAAGATTATAATGTGAAAGAGTAATGTTTTCATACTTCCTGTGGTTATTCATATTTAATGGTACAAAATCTTGGATAAAAAGAAAATTTAAAAATCATTTTAAAGAGAAGATAGAAATAATTTATAAGATAAAATTTAAACAAATTTTTCTCTATGGACACATGTATTTGACAAAACTATATGGTTATGTTATAAAATATAAATTATAAAATAATTTTGAAAATATAACATTCCATGGTGTTCCAAATACTTTCTAGTCTTTACTAGAGAAGCTTTAAGTGATTTATTCCAATTTTAATCAGACGCAGATTAATCAGAAATTAATCGTTATCAATATTCTGGAATATATTATTCTGTTTCTATATTGAGATCAAAAGAAACAACTGTTATAAAATATTGGAATACCTGATTACGGCACTGACTTTCCTTTTTGATGACACTGTTACGAGAGATAACATACCGTTTAGAATTATGCTTATAAGCAAATAATATAAGAAATGTCAGAAAAAAAATATGGTCTTTGAGCACACATTTAAGTGCCTCAAGTGTTGTGTATATTACAGGAGCTTGGCTTTAGATGTTATATGATTATATGTACCTATACATTATATAGTAAAGAGCGCATATGATATATTTGTTACTGATATGCGTACAGAAATTGAAGTAACGGATACTGAAACAAAAAAAAACCAATCTCCTAAATAATGAAAAAAATTCAATGAGAATGAAACTATATCTTAAGTTTACAACGCTGCCTTTTTTTTATATTTTAAATGATTAGGTACAATATTTAATATACACAAAAACAAACAAACAAAAACCACATTAATTGCCTGCGCTTTAAAGTAAATTAATATATGAATTATATATCTGAGTTTGTATGTTGGTGCTTTAAACAAAAAATTTTTACTTTAAACGACAGAGAGCTCTATAGACTTTACAACATTGTATTCAGATGAGACACATTTGTAAGTAGCTCTACAGTCATTCGGATTCTAAAACAACAACAACAATTGCAATAAATATTGGTGGTGTACGCGTATAGGTATTATATAAACCTTGTCATTGATGAATCCATAAACGCTTATTATTACTAAAAACTGCGATATATGTTGAAATAGAATATTTCAACCATGATTTATCTTTTTATTATTTTTCTTTTCTTTCTTTTTTTGTTTTTGAGGTTAATTGATATATCATTTGTGATCTGTACTTTTTAGTTAAAAAAAAAAGCATCTACTTCGATAAAGTATATTAAATAAGTGTTTGGAATTATATGTATATTTAATAAGACAAAATATAAACATGAAAATATGATAAATTATTTCGTATTATCTACAACAGAGAAAAAAAACAAATAAATTGTTACATTTACTTTAAAACAAAACTTTGCGGCTGTTTTTTCATTATATCTATATATAGTAGTACACATAATAATATAGTTGATAAGTAAAATGCAACAATGAAATATAAGTTTATTTTGATGAAATTAGATCTACAATTTAATGATAAGAAGTCATTTTTTTTACAAACAATTCATAAATGAACTGTTCTCACAAACCAAAGTGATTAACTCCACTTCGAGAATATTTTAAAGTTTTAGTAACAAAGCATTTGAATGATGCCTAGCTTTCTATATTTATATAATTAATTTCTTTAAAAATTAGGCTTGACGCTATTGAGTAACAAACATTTTTATAATTATTGATGATTAATAAATTACATAACAATGTATGTAAATTTTTTTTTATCAAGTTTTTCTACTTTTTGTTTTGTGGTATTAATCGGTTTGGCAAATGAGTGGCTCAAATGGCTTCTTTGATACATACATATATAATAATATGTAAAATACGATCATAAGAGGGTAAGCTTTCATAAATTTATCAATCACAAGGTTTACTAATATATATATGGAAAATATAAAGAAAAAAAAGAAAATATTTGATGAACATTAATCGCATTTCTTGATATATATTTCTAAAATTTTAGAAAACTTGAATAACGTAAAGATACTTTATCCTTTACTTTATATATTAATTTTGAGAACATTGTATATGGTGAGTTATGTGTATGCATTGATGAATATGTTTAAAATTCCTATAAAAAACATGATATGTGAAAATTTGGCGACATGTTTAAGGAATATATTCGTAAAGAGTGCATTCATAACATCGGTTGCTCTCCTTTGTTGATATATTGTATAAGCGTATAAAACTAAAGTCGGATATATCAGTGACATAAGATGATACCTTGGATCTGATTGAATTATGATTGTTCCTTAAAAGAGAAATGTCTGTTTATGGTGTAACAAAATTATGTCTGTGAAGAAACCAATTATTATTCTATATAAAATAGAATGGAAAAAAAAATATTGGGATTTATATACGGTCAACAACAGTATAATAAAATCTCTTATAAAAAGTCTATTTCATAGAAAGTGCTATATTAATCGTGTGGTACTTTGGAAAAAAAAATAAATAAATAAAATAAAAAGAAAAACAAATCTTTTGGTAAGCAGTTGTGAGATCAAATTATATCTGTAAGACATATTATAACTTTGTTCTCTTTTTAATGACCCTGTTACAGTATTGTACAGTATTGTAACTGGTAATTTTTTGTTATCTCGTACATCAGAATAAACTGTGATTAGATTCAAGTCCGACACATAAACACAACATTAATGTAACTCCATTTTATAGGCCGCAAGCAGCCTATAGAAAGTCTGATTTTTTATCTGCAATGAAAATTTGTGTACTATAATATGATCTATGACGTTTGTTTATTATTATGTAAAATGGACAGATTTCAAAATTAAATATTAATTACTGTTACCTACTTTATTTTTACTTTCACAAATTTAATCACATTTAGTTGTGTATTGATCTTTTTTTTTTTTTTTTTTTTTTAAATACCTTTCATACGAATACAAATACAATCTTTCATGATGAAAAATACATTTGATATGTTATAATAAAATAAATTTCAGCTGTGTGTATATGAAAACACAAAAATAGCTTAATGACAGATAATATATCAAATGAAGAAAAAAATTAATGAATTTATTTTGTATTTTTACTTTGGTTAATTAACTTTTTATTTGTATTTAATTTAATTGTTCCTGTTACTCTTATATAATCATGTAAAATTAAAATGTTATTTTCGTGTGTTTATGTGGATAGAAAAAAACACAATACTGAGGTAAAACTGATATTTTGTGAATAAGTATATATTATATATAAAAAAAAGAAATTGTTCCCTTACAAGAACAATTAATAATTTTATGCCTTATAACAAATTGTAAATCAATTAATATACTAATATAAAAGTAGATTAAAAATAAAAACTTTAATATGCATGTATTATTTAAATCTAGATAAGTTGACACGTTGCCGCAAATGACGGCTATAGTCATCCGATCTTTGTGTTTCTTAGCATGATCGTCAAAAGTGTGCGGCAACGTGTTAAATAAATTCATTGGTCCTACCTAAACATTATTAAATGGAAAATAAATTAATTACAATTAAATAACCTTTATTTGTTATTATAAATGTCAAAATAAGTAATACTAAAAATAAATTAATTAGAAATATAGAGAAAAAATTATTCGTAAAAGCGGGAAATTTCTTGCATTCAAAGCAAACAGCTGACTTGAAATTTTTTTTATATTGGTACTCTGTTGTAGATTTTCGTTTTATAATTTTAAAATGTGATCAAACTGTATAAATTAACACTATACTTTACAGGTAGTGTTAGTCCCTAGCAGTAGATGGTAGAGTAATTGCCAAACACAACTTACCGGTACTACTATATAAAATAACTGATTCTTGACTGTTGGTAAGATAGATCCAATGCAGAAACAAAGAATATAGAAGTTCATAGAAGCTGACAAGTCTTGTTTTTTATCTAACCAGACTCATTTATATTTAGTTAGTACCGGGACCACCAGTGGGCAATAGTAAGTAGTTAGCGCGGTGACCATACATATATGGAGGTGACAGTACAATCCTATCAAAGAACGGTACACTATCAAAGAATACAGTATTGTGATGGACACGTATCTATAGTCACGCCTCTGCAGGCTGCTTATACAACTAAGGTATCATGCGCGCCTCTCTGCGCCTAAACCAATAACCAACTACCTCAAATGATAAAACAGACCAACAAACATATAAAACAAAAGAATAATAGTTAATGGTTATACACACAACGCATTGTATTCACCACGTGTTCTAAGACTGAATATAACTACTTGTAATACATATTATAAATTCAGATTTATCAATAAAGTTTATCTATACACGTTAATCATTTTGTATATCATTAATCTAGTGGTATTATTGAGCAGTGATACCACAGTATTTTATCTACTGTCGCCTACTGGTGGTCCCGGTACTAACTAAAATGATTCTTTTTACACGAAAAGTGTTTGTTTAATGTTCTAATAATGCTGCATTCTTCAATTTTACCAAAACATCTCGTGGCGTATTTGTTTCCCTCAGAGTATGTTCTGTTATATATGTGGTTAACGCTACAAGTTTCTATGAGTTCGTAATCAAATTTCTCTAATGGAAAATTCGAGTAGTTAGTGAATGTGTAGAGTTTGTAAAAATCTGTTGCTACAGGTATAAAAAAAAGTTTATATTATATATAATGGCCTTAGTAAAATTGAACGCATCTAGTTCACCTTCGATAGAATTAAGTCCCTACAGAGATCAACATTTTAAGGTACGTTTTTGAAGGTTAACTTTTGTTTTTCTATAATGTTATTCTTATTCATTTAAAAAAAAATTGTATTAAATAATAAATTTAATTAAATTTTAGGGATCCAGAGCAGAACAAGATAGACTTCTTAGAAATTCTACTACTTTATACGTCGGTAATCTTTCTTTTTATACTACAGAAGAACAAATCTATGAATTATTTTCAAAATGTGGAGATATCAGACGTATCATTATGGGATTAGATAAATATAAAAAAACACCCTGTGGCTTTTGCTTCGTTGAGTATTATCAAAGATCAGATGCAGAAAATTGTATGAGATATATCAATGGTACACGTCTTGACGACAGAATTATTAGAACAGACTGGGACGCTGGATTTATAGAAGGCAGACAATATGGACGTGGAAAGACAGGAGGACAAGTAAAATTTGCTTATTGCTGCATATATTATCCATTAGGAGTATCCATAAGTAATATCGTTTTTTCCAACCTTTAAAACATTACCACTTACCAACAATAATTTACTTAATATATAGGTTATGTTATATTTATTATCAATAAATGGTGATGTTTTTAAAGTTTGATAAAAATAACATTACTTATGAGTATCCCTTATATATTAATGTCATATAAATTTAGCCATTTTCAAGCCAAATTGATTAACTCATTCTTAAAAATTTTACAAATTTTAATGCCTAATTACGAGACTTTTAGATTTCTTAAACATCTTTACTTCTTAGGAAATCATGTACATCATATAATACTTATTTCGATACCATGTAACTTATGTACAAATAATTTTTTATTTAATATACAATGTAAAAGTTATTTGAGGTAATCGAATTACCTGTCTCATTCTGTGTATAATATTATTAATAGTTTTTCTACTTTTTGTTTTAAAGAAATTATTAATGTTGCAATTTTTGTTTTTGTGATATTTTAGGTGAGAGACGAATATAGATCTGACTTTGACAGCGGTAGAGGAGGTTACGGTAAGATAATTCAACAAAAAGTCACACCTCTCTCGGATGGTAATTTTGGACGGTGAAACAAAACTAATTGGCGTTATTATAAGTTATATTTATTACGATCGGTTGTATAATCACGAACATGTCAGAAATACATATTAATACCTTTATAAGTATTTATCCTTATAATTAGCCTTTTAACAATTTGTTTCTTTTTCAATATTAGTTACTTTTTTCTATTGTAATACATATCTTACTAGATGAATATAATTTTTAGTAAAAGGAGGAGAAACAAGCATGCTATCATTGATGAAATATTCGCAGTCAACGGTATGATAAGATATGATCTAAGATATTATATTAAATTACAATGTATGTTTAAAGATAAAATTTATAAAAAAAAATAAGGGAAAAAATTATGACTACTGACGCATTTTATTATTATAATTTTTAAGATTATTTATAATTATCTTTAATAATATGATTTTTGATTTGAATTTATGTATATATTTTCTTATGTGTTCATAAATGTGTAATTGTAAATAAATCATAGTGCAGTCGACTCATTTATAAGTTTATAATTAATGTAAATGAATAAAATTACACAAGTCATTATTAAAGTAATTTATTTATATATAGTTTTTATTATTATTACTATTATTATTGCTATTATTTAAAAAAAACAATGTTTATATTTTTTTATAATCTACAATGGATGGTTTATATTAAAATAAATTATTTACACAAGGGAAGTTCATGCGAATAAAACAAAATTCTTATTGAAATTTATACATATATATATATACACATATAAATACAAAGCATCTATCTCGACGCTTATACAATGAGCATTTGTAGAGCTATCTTATAATCAGATAAAAAAAAATTTAAATTATCATTAAACTTTTAATATAAAAGAATATTTAAAATTAAGATAGACTATTGTAACTCGGAATACACATAATTTAAAAAAGATAATAAGAATCAAAAAAAGAATGTTTGAAAATAAAAAATCTTTTTTATTTTTCATTAGTTAATAATAATATTAGTTAAAAAAAGTTTTTTTTTGTTGATAAAATTTCCATTGTCTAACAATCGAGCATTCTTCGTAGTACTCGATAATTAATAATAAAATTTACATATATTAGAATTCGTTTTTGAATATATATAACTGTAGTTAATAAATTTAAATATAAATAATATAGAAATTTTTGTGTGGGTTTCTTTAAAAAATATAACAGAGTTTCCTAGATGGTGGTTTTTTTAAAACCGCTCTAATGGCTTCTAGAAAGACATTTTCCAAGCCTTCTTGTTTTACAGCTGAACATTCGACGTACTTCGAGGCTTTAATTTTCTTTTTTCATTTTTTTACATTCATGTGGCGTTATTATATCTAAATTCTCTTGATCTCTGAGATCGCTTTTAGTACCTAATAATATTTTAACAAAACCAATAAAATTACAATTAAAACTATCGATTTTTTGACATTTGACGATATAAAAATGTATACCAGAATGTAATCAAACTTACCGACAAGTATTATTGGTACATGCGGACAATGATGTTTTATTTCTGGATACCATTTACTTGCGACATTTTGATATGAACTACGAGCACTGATCGAGAAACAAAGTAAAAAACAATCGGTCTGCAATGAAACATTTAATATATCATTTAATATAATTTTTATTAATCTTTTTAAAATTTTCATGTGTTTTCATTTAAATTTAAATTTATTTGAAAATAACTTACATTTGGATACGACAATGGCCGAAGACGTTCGTAATCTTCTTGACCGGCTGTATCCCAAAGGGTTATATCAAATTCTTGGCTATCTAAACGAATAATATCTGCATAATTGTCGAAGCTAAAAAAAAAAACGTTATTGTTATAAAAATATAATAATAATCATTGAAAAAAGTATTACTTAAAAACAATATCATAAAAACCACTGTTTTATCGAGTCACTTGTTTTACGCGTCAATTTTAAAATAACCGAGTAATTGAAAACACATAAAACATGTTTTTATCTTGTATTACTTACATAGTAGGTACATATTCCGTTGGAAACTTTTTCGTGGTATAAGTAATAAGCATGCATGTCTTTCCAACCATTCCATCTCCGACTGCAGTAATTTTTATTGGTTTATTTCTACGTGACATATTTCTTTCTAATTTTTTTTTCCTATAACAAACAAACGCCATTGTTTTATCAAATTTCATAAATACATTTTTTTCTATTACGTATGTGCATACAATAAACTTATACGAATATCATGTTCAATGATTTTTTATTACAAACGAAAGTAAGAGAGATGGTAAATCTTTTTTTTTTAATTTTTCTTACAATAATTAAATTAAAAAAACAAAATATATATATTTAGATCTATCGGGTGTAACTCTATCCGTTTTTGAATCACAAGAAAATAATATATTTTCAATAGAACGAATTTTATTTAAGGGGTGGGTAAGGTTAATTTGTACAAAAAAAGGCATGTTTTTGCGAATTTTTTGTGACGACACAGTTAAAATCTCTTTATTAAAACCAATAGTACATTAAAGTATGACATTCAAAGAATATTGTATAAAATTTTCACGAAGAAATATTTAAAAATACAGCAATGGCAGCAATTATTCGGACGTATCTCAGGAAAAAAGTAGAATTGCGGGGCCCCTCATAACTTGGTACTGGATCATCTGAAATTCAAAAAATCAAAGTTTATTCGTTAGATAATAGTTTTCTCCAGGTAACGCTGGGAGGGTTTTACGAAATTTCAATTTTTCACTTTTTCACTTTCACGAGATTTTTTAGTCGATTTTTTTCGCAAAAAATCGCGTTTTTCCTTTCAAAGTGTTCCAAAAAAGTGAAAAATTGAAATTTCGTAAAACCCTCCCAGCGTTACCTGAGAAAACTATTATCTAACGAATAAACTTTGATTTTTTGAATTTCAGATGATCCAGTACCAAGTTATGAGGGGCCCCGCAATTCTACTTTTTTCCTGAGACACGTCCGAATAATTGCTGCCATTGCCGTATTTTTAAATATTTCTTCGTGAAAATTTTATACAATATTCTTCAAATGTCATACTTTAATGTACCATTGGATTTAATAAAGAGATTTAAACTGTGTCGTCACAAAAAAATCACAAAAACATGCCTTTTTTTGTACGAATTAACCTTACCCCCCCCCCTAATACTGAAATAATGAAATCGTTGTTTCAGTAAATTTAAAAACAAATATAATAGTAAAATGAAGTAACTACTATGAATATACAAAAGCGGATAGCATTATCAAAGAGAACTTTCCGGTAGACCTAATATCTACGGTTAAGAGGATATTGTCGCCATCTTTTATGCCGAAAACAGACGCATCCGGTAGAGTCAACCAAAGAGTACCAAGGCTATATACTAAGCCGGTTGCTTGTTTCCTGCTCGTCGTATCGCATATCAATGAACATGAAGTTGTTAGCCTTTTCGTTTCTATTATACACGCATATATCGCGCATAACAGTTTACAAGAAAAATTTCAAGAGATAGTAAATAATATAATCCATAAAATAAACAAATGTTTAAATCCCGCATATCTTTACCATTTTATATATATATGCATGTAATATATTCATATATGCGAAAGAAATATTCTCTTATGATAAAGAGAACAAGAAAATATTAAATTATGAATCATAAGAGAAAGAAATGTTTTAAACGTATTTTTATAATCATATTAATTTTAAACATACACTAATAATAAACTAGAGTTTTGAGTATATATAATCGACGTCGATGTCATATCCTCTCGGTGACAGGATAAGGTATGGTCAAAGCGCGGTCGTTATCATATTCTCGTCCTGTCTCTCCCTTTATATTTCACAACTACCAGGGATGACACGTCTCTTGTGATGTATAAAATTATAAATTCAAAATAACCAAAACATTTATATGAATATTTTGTTCAATATAAATAATTAAATATATCACTATGTTAATACAATATTGTTTATTTTGTCTATATAATATTTTTAATTTTACTAAGTAATTATATTTACAAATATTTTCATAAAAATACTGTCTTAATAAATATTAACTAATTCCGAATTATAACCAATAATTGGTAAACTGATCCCTAACAATTGGTTTTTTTTTCTAGTGTTAAAAATTCGATGTTGTTATATAAAATTATTGTTTACATGATTTATATTAAAATTTACGTTTTTTTTTTGCGTCAGAATATTTAAATGCATTAATTTTCTGAAATAAATTAATAAATATATAACCTACATGATAAACTACCCTTGGTTTTAATTACAGTTCTTTAAACTGGGATTCTATTTATGATACGTATAACAAAATTTCATACCAGTTATGAAGTAAACAAAAATTTATACAATTGATTTTACTTTCTCAATAAAATTAACAATCCTACATTATTTTATGTATTGTTAAAACGTTTCGAAATTTAATCGAAATATTACATTTAACTTTTCAACGATTTATCTATTTCTATTTACTTATCAAATACATTTGCACGCAGTTTGATAAAATCTTTTGATATAACTGATAATATTAAAGCGATAAAAATGATCTATAGATATATATATATATTACATGTGCAAAAAATAATGAATGTAAGAATAATTGTGAAACTCATTATTTCCAATTAAAAAAAAAAATTAATTGTATAATAAAAATGTTCTAATTGTTTTATATGAAATAATACAATTTAATTAAAGGTATATATACAATATATCTGGCGCCAATTTCATGTTCGTTCTCTCTCATTCCAGTGCGCGCGTAATATAATAACGTACAAAATTTGATACATAAATTTCAAAGAATATCGATTAGTACGTTAAAAGACAATGACAATAATAATAATGATGACGACACTACGCAACGACAACGATGACGACAGTGATAGCGATAACAATAGAAAGGCGAAATAAAACAACGACGTACCTCTCCTTTTTTATCGTTTAATTTGCTCGACAAAATTAATATAGTTTTATTTTTTTTTTTTCGATTAGACGATGATGACAAAGAAAAAAATTATACGTAAAGTTATCATCATGAATGAAATTAATTCAAAAATATATATCCAACTTTATTCGAGCACTCCGAAAAAAAGGTATACAATTTTTTAATAAAAAATAAGAGCGACAATTAAAACACGTGTGCATCTCGAGACGGTGTGTCGTCAACTGAAGAACGAATAAAGGATTAGGATCGGTACGCTGAATGAAGCGCTATTGATGAGTGATCTAACTTATGATATTTTCATACTTATCTGTATTACATATAAATTTATACTTTTATCTATTGCGTGTGTGTGTGTTTTGTGTGTGTGTATGCGTTTGTACACTTATATATTAAATATTCACTAACATAAGTTAACTAAACTTTCTTAAATTTTGTTCTAATCAATTATTTCTACATAATAATATTCGTAAATTTAATGAGTGATTTTACAAATTTCAAATATTTGATTTTCGTGATAAACAATGATACAAAATCATTCATTGGCCATCCTATATGATAATATTATTCTTAACAATCAAAATATTGTATTTTGATAAATGATAATAATAAACAATTTAGAATTTAATGTAGATAAATATAAACTTAATATGAGTAGCTTTTAAATATGCTCACTGAATAGTATCATATATTCATAATAAAGTGAGCTTAAAGTTGCTCATACCAAGATAGCAAAAACAAACTCTCTATAATTCTTTATTTAAATATATAAATTATTAACTTATTTTCTTGATGTTTATATTGATAACGAGTTTATATTATATTAAAAAATGTATTTGTAATATAAAAAAGAAAAGGGTATTTACCGGGAATAATTTTAGTTCATCATTAATCCCGCCAGAGGGTAGGCACACGAAAGACGTTTTAACGTTTCTTCCGGTTTAACCAATATTCTTTAGTTCGATTTTTTAACTCTCGAGTTTCATATTCCTTGCTTCCTGCTCCCTTATAACTGGCATGAGGGATGTCCGAAAGTTTAACGTTATCCTTAGTATAATATTTTTTAAAGATTCTATACGTTACGCGATTAAACCTACTAACGGTCTACTTTGCTAGTATTTTTTAGTGGTCTTACAAAGATAATCGATTTATCGTAATGGAGTTGAATCCATCTTATGAAGCAATCGGAAAAGGATTTGTACAGCAATACTATTTGCTGTTCGATGATCCAGCCCAAAGACCAAACTTAATAAACATGTATAACGTAAGTTAAATTAGATTTATTCATGTTAACTTTATGATTTATTATTTTAAATGGAACAATAATGTAAGATTTTATTTGAATATTTGTAGACTGAGACATCTTTTATGACATTTGAAGGTTTTCAAATTCAAGGTGCCATTAAAATTATGGAAAAATTAACTGTAAGTATTCTATTTTTGTAATAATATGTAATATTACCTAATTATCTGTAAATATATTATTCATTTATACTTATGTATATATACGTTAATTCTTTTACATGTAAATAAGAATTTGCTTTGAAAAATTTAAACTTTTAATAATATTAGTATCAAAGAGTTATATAAAATAATTAACCTTTAATTATTATAAATTTCATCTTTCATTTTTGTAGAGTCTGACGTTTCAAAAAATCAATCGAATGATAACAGCAATTGATTCACAGCCTATGTTTGATGGCGGTGTACTGATAAATGTTTTAGGAAGGCTGCAGGTAAGAAATTTATTACACCGGTCTTTTTTTTCAATTAAAATTTGATTACAGCTATTAAAATATTTATGCGTACAGGAGTTGATTCTATGTAATCTTAAGTAAAAATTTGTCATATTATAACAATGAGGTTATATATGATAATATTATTCTATATCTCTGATAAATGTTCTAATATAAATAAGTATTTTTTTTATTAGAAATTTAGGCATGGGTCATATGTACATTCTAATTTTATTTATTTATTTATTTGCTCATATCTTATTTAATATACATATGATTTAAGTATATTTATTACAAATTATATATTCAACATCTTAGATTAGGAGCGTTAAAAGAGTGAATAATATTTAAAAGAATATTATTTTCTTATCTATTTTACTCAAACTGGTTCAATAATTAGTTCAGTAATTTAATATTATATAACACCTATCTCACAAATTACTCAAATTAATTAGAATATGTATTCTTACTTGAAGAGTCTATTCTATGAAGGCAATGACAAATCTGATAAATTTTGAACAAAAAATTGAAAAGAAAATTTCTTATGAAAGTAACTCTTAAATTAAATTTGAAAATTCCATTGGTATTTGGAATTCTCTGCCTATTCAATTGTTTATTATGGTTTGGAGATATGATATGAATATACTGTATCGTTTGACATTTTTTGTGCTGCCATATGAAGGTAGACATTGAGCTATGACTAGTATCCAGCAACTATCTCTCTATGTACCTACATCTGCAAAGAAGATGATATAAGAAAATTCAGTGAGTGATTGTTGATGATTGGGTAGACTGATGAGGATCAGCCCCACGCCTACATCCAGACGTTTGTCCTGAAGCCAATCGGCACCAGCTTTTACGTGCAGCATGACATCTTCAGACTTGCGTTGCATGACACGGTTTAGGCAACAGGTACCAATCATCCACTGATCTGTCCATACTTTGGTAAGGGCAAGCCTATCTGATGTTACCTATTTTTTGTCATTGCTTTGTGCGAATACATCTGCTTGTTTCAACATTAGAAAGAGTGCATGTGGCTGCCACCATTTAAGCATAATTTATCTCCCATATTATTTATATTTATTAGAAGTATAATTAACTCTATAACTGACTATAATATTTAAGTATAAAATAGATGAAGAAAAATTGTTAGTCACGCGATAAAATTTTGATTGGTACTGACCAATAAACTCTATGTTCTGATACAGTGTTTCGTTGTAATATATTTTAGCAACCTCTAAATAACTGTCTTATAAGTTAATAAATATAAAACTAACACTTGTGACATTATATATTATACCTAAATAAGAAAGTAACTGAAAGAGAGACAGTAATATCACTGTATTCATTAACAAGTGTAAGATACTAATATATATTTTGTATATAATATATATAAATTAAATTACTGAACTAATTTGAATTATAATATATAACCACGAAAAATATAATTTCGTAATACAAGTTACAATTTTTTTTGTCTTTGTATCAAAATCAATTTTATTAATGTATACTGTGTTTAAAGTGTTTATATTATTTATTCACTAAATTAACATTATACATTTTTATTCCTTTTTTAGTAAAAGGAATACAATATATTATATTTCAACGACGCAAAATATTATATATAAAGGGTGATAAAAAAGAAGGGTTAGATATTTGAAGAGCTTGTAACATGAGTTCTACAATCAAACTTTTTGATGTAAATTAACCTTTATTATTATTATATATTATTATATAATATATATAACTAGCGATTTAAAAAAATGTATATTTCTTAATTTAATTGTATAAAATATTTTGTAAAAAGAAAAAAATCTCAAAATGAATTTTTGTTATATCATTTGCTTTGTACAATGTGATGATGTCAGATATTGTATGTTTCAACCACTACTATATTTTGTTTATTTTTTATTTTCTTTTATGATATACTGATCACATGTCAGGATCGGCGATAAAAACAAAACTTCGATAAATCGTCAGGAAGTATTGTGACTTTCTACGTTTATTGACAATACGCATATTAATATTTTTTTTTAGGCCGATGAAGATCCACCACATCCCTTCTCACAAATTTTTGTGCTGAAACCATTGGGAAATTCTTTCTATTGTCAACACGATATTTTTCGCCTTGGCATTCACGATAGTCCATGAAGAAAATGTTTGATGCAACTTTAGAACTATCTACAGACCATTCATTGAACCACATGGACTATTCACATGTTGAAATAAGTGAGCTAGGTTTTTTCATATTACTCTATCTTTTTTGTCATTGCATATTATTCCACTTTATCTAAATATCCCAGTTTTTATATGAAAATTATCTGCTTACCCATAAGAAAAATGGTTGGCCATAAGAAAAAAAGAAAAGAAAAAAAACATTTAAGAATAAATACAGTTTAATAATTGTGGTTTTCTTCAATTTCCTTTTGTTTTCGTTGTCTAATACTAACAAAATAATATGCTATTAATAAATGCAGTATCTCTCTTAATAGGACACTTACCGTAATAGTGATATAATACAATGTCATCAAAGTTATAAAACAAAAAAATATATATTTCTTTTCCTAATGCTTTCTACTTTTATAACTCTCACACGCATATTAATAATTAAGAGATTTAATATGTAGGGTTGGTTGCCTGATTATATATTTATCACACACATTTTCATTTCAATTTTATTTACAATTGCATATTATAGTAAATGATACGATAATCGGCTAGCAGGAATTCATGAATATGTAATATATGCAATATAAGATGTACAATACATGCACATATGCTTGCACTTGTACAAAATAATATAATTGATCTATTGTAAAATATATGTAATAACATACTTAAAATGCTATATTATAATTATCTGATTGTTATTTATCAATACAATAACATTTTCCACAATATATATATTACAGATTGCCTCGCTTAGCTTGTTCAAGTTCAATTGCTTCAAATAAAGCTTGGAAATTTCCAGCACCAAACCCCTATAACATAATAAATATCTCTGCTACTTGTAACATATTTTAAATATATATATATTAATAATATATATATATATATATATATCTATATATATTTATATAATTATATATAAATATATATAATTTAAATATATGTATATATATATTTAAAAATTCGTCTTAGAAATTCATTATTCTTAAACTTACATTATGATTATGCCTTTGAATAACTTCTATGAAGAGAGTTGGTCGATCTTGCATATTCTTAGTAAAAATTTGTAGTAAATAACCATTTTCGTCATAGTCGATTAAAATTTTTAATTCCTGAATGATTATTATGAAAATTAATTAATACACAATTATAAAAAAAATAACTTTCTTTAAATATTATGTGTATATGCAAACATACCTGTAATATTTTCAAATCTTCTGTAATTTTGAGTTTACTATTTTTCAAACGGTCTCGAAGCATATCGTAATAACTATCAGGTACATTAAGAAATTCCATTCCTCTTGAACGTAAATTTTGTATCTACAATAACAAACAAAAACAACAAATTAAATATTATTATAATCACAAAGAAAAGGAAAAAGGAAAATAAAAAATCTCTAATATAAAATATTACTTACAGCTGTTATTATATTATTAGTATTTAAAGCTATATGCTGTACACCAGCACCACCATAATAATCAACGTATTCTTGAATTTGAGAACGTTTTTTACCAGATGCTGGTTCATTAATTGGCATTTTAACAGTCTCCTCCCAATTAGTCATAACAATAGAACGTAATGCAGAATATTGGGTATGTAATTGACTATCATCTACCGACCAAAATCTATGAAATTGTAAACATTCTTCATACCTAAAATAAATAATATAAAAATAACATATAAAAGTATCTATAGATACAATTTATTTATTTACCATTTAGCAACAGGTTCCATTTGTTTATCAGCTTGATTACCTACAATGTGATCTATAAATTTTAAATGGGTTGCTGGCCTGAAAATTTATTTAGAGAGAAAAATATATTAATTGAAAATATATTCTTTACATACAATGCCACTTACAAATGTTTAATAAGTACATCTTCTGAAGCTTTTATAAATCCTGGTAGAAAGAATCCCTTATATTTACTTCTGTCAACCAAAGTATGATGGGTATCTCCATACTAGTTAAAAAAGTTCGAAATTTAGTGTCCATACATACTATATAATAATTTTGTGTATTTATATTTTTTATAATTTATTTATTTATTTATTTTTTTAATAACATACGGTTTTCAACGTGGCAAATTTAATAACACCAAACTCATCTTTTTCTTCCCATATGTCTCTTATAATTTTTGCACCTTTTTGTTTTGCTACCTAAGCAGACAAAAAATATTATGTTCTATCGGTTTTTTTTTTTTTGTAAATTATGAGTTACAATTTAATAATATTTTTTCTTTTAATTAATTAATTTTATATTTACCATAACGATGGTATCGATATCTTCGACTCTGAAAGCAATGTCACGGACACCGTCACCATGCTGAGAAAGGTGATTCCCCATTTCTTTGTTTCCGGGTTCATAAGATGATTCGAAAACAAATATTATCTAAGAAAATTAATTTTCGTTACTGTATTTTTTACTATTTTTATTTTTTTTTATGACAGAATTATTATACTTAAAAACAATCAAAGAAAAAAATTTAGGAAAAGAAATTTTAATTAAAAGACATTTAAAAAAATTATTTTCTTTTTCGTTCTCGAGATGTTGAGAGATTTATAAAAGAAGAGAGAGAGAAATGTCAAGAAATGTTGTAAATTACTTGTACATTATATGATGTATACACATATGTAAAAAAAATATGTAAAATATAATTACCTGATTTTGTTTAACAGCATGTGCTGCTGTATTCCTTGAACCAGTTTCTAAGCCACGATAAGCAAGTGGTTCAAATCCCATCCTTGCACAATAAAAGCTAGCTGCCTAGAAAAAATAAAGTTATATATAATAAATAATTTCTTACAGGCTTAAAAGAGACGAAATTTTATATAAAAAGACATTAATATTTGTATATTTCGTTAATGATATCATAAAAAATTTATTTTTATATAATTACCTGTTTTGCATTTCCAACCCAGAATTTTACATGATCGAAACTTAAAAATTTTCCACCAACAGGCTACAAGAAAATAAAAAAAATAAATCATTTTGTATATAAATAATAAAAAATAATGTTACATACCTTTTTACCTTTGTCCGTGTAAGTAGTCTATATATATGTAGAGAGAGAAAAAGAATAATAATAACAATAAAAATTATAATAAATAATAAATCTTAATATAAAAGAAAATAATTTACGTATATAAAAAACAAAATGAAAATATTATATTATTTATATTTATTTTATATACGTATAACAAATTTGTTAACATATTTAAACATTTGTTTACCATTGTTAAATGATAATATTAGTAACTTGTACTGTTGTAAACGTAGCGACGTACTCCTGTTGTTTGCTATACTTTTTAAAGAAATCTGAATTTCACTGTAAAAAGATCCGCGCTTTAAATATGAGCGCGTTTGTGTGGCTTATTCAATACTTGCATACGATTGGTCAGTATAATAAACTTGTTGATACCATATTCAAATTAATTGTTAATATATTAAAAGATTTGTTTGTTGAAGCAGGTTTTTCTAGAATCTAGAATATGTTATGGTCGATTGATATTTCCATAAAATAGAGGCTCGACCCTGTTTTTATTGTCGTCATCATCGAGGACACACCTTCATCGATGAATCAACAAATAAGTAAGAAAAATATTTCATACTTTTTTATATGAATTAAAATGCGATAAAATCTTTCTCTAGTAAACACTTTGACATAAACAAGTAAAGAAACAAACAAGTAACAAACATACTCTTAATTTATAAATTTATATAAGAAAAGTTTATATATAAAATTATATATATTATGTAATTCACACAGTATAGTTAGTTACACTTTGATGATCATATGTGCAATCGTTACATATTATGTAGCATTTAAATACATTTTTTTCTGACATCGACTAAAAATTATCATTTTATGTAAAACTATAACTATTTTTTTTCTTTTCTTTTTTATATTGTAAATTTATTGAAAGGATATACAACGAATAGATTTTATCTTGGTCTTACATTTAATATTTGTGCATAAATCATACTTTTTATGCTATTCGTCGAATATCTTATAATAATTTCTTTTTTTTCTGGAATAACTAAATTTAACATTCCAGAATATTAAATTAATTTTATGCATCATTTTGTTCACAATCGAGCAATTTATACATTTGCAAATGAATCAAATATATCCGAGATATAATTATTGTTTATTATTTTATGTTACTTTTAGAGACTAGTTTTAAATTCTGTATATATCACACCATTGTATATTGAAATATAAAAAATTATAATACATATTTTCTTTTCACATTAAATGCAAACTATTGCGAACATCGTTTATATGTTGTTTTATTATTTCTTGAAATATTTCTACTAAAAACTTAATATATCATTCCTTAAATCATAAGATATATTATCAAGTTTCGTATCTTCATTGCATCACTATGTTTGTATCACAGATGTGAAATTTATCCAATTATTAATATAATTTATTCTTTATTAATGTGAAGAAAGAGATAAGATTTTTTAATATCTGTAAAAATCTCATATGAATGTGTTTGCTTTATCGCAAAGAAAGTACATATATGGACTTAAATTGTATATGTTATTGTACTTTATCTTTTTTTTTATGACATAAAACTATTGCAGAAAATATTAAAAATTAAGTAAAAATAGAAACATTTTCATTGGAAAACTTTGTCATATGAAGGTGGAGCAGCTTCATCAGAAGAATCTGGTGGTGGAATTAAAATAGCTATATGATAAGGCGGTGGTGGATGTTGCCTGATAAGTGGTATAGGTCTTAAATTTTCAGTAGTAGATAAACTTGCATTAGTTAACGATGCAATCTGATTCTCTTGAATACGTCTTTCTTGACGGTTATTATTCTCGGGATTACGACCACAAAGAATGATACACAGACATATAAGTAGCAGAAGCGTCAATAGACCACAAAATACAAATATTTCCAAATCTAGGCCCTGTTCAAATGAAATTATACAGATAGAGTTTGGTGAATATCAAATAATCTTCAAAATCAAATAGGAAATGTGTTTATATGAATTTTTCTTATTGTTTTTAGATTTGCTGAAGTCACCCCTAAAATATTTCCTTATTCTGAGACATCCTACATTATCGTATAGAACATATTTTAATGAGTCTTTTACCTCATAACCAAAAGATAATTTTGCTGCCACTACAAATCCTGTTGCCACAATCGTAACCAAAACTCCGCAACGTAATCTATACTTTGCCAGATTAGCATCACTTAATTCAGATAAATTTAAAATACTTCTGTTTGTACCGCTTGCAACTGTATTAGACACAATTAATTGGTTGTTCCCAGCATTGGTTACATTACTGTAATTATTTAAAAAAAAACTATGTAATTATAATCGATATAAAATTCTGTTGGCACATAAACTGACAAATAAATTATTCTGATGTAAACGCTAACTATGGATAAAACGTTTATAAGTACTTTCTGTTGATAGGCATGTATAAGTGAGTCACCCTGTATATAAGAAGAACATGTTCCCAGGTATCTTTTTAATAAATATCTTTCAATTATTAATTCAATTGGAAGCACTTTGTAGTATTGATCGATGATACACTTTCCAATTCATTACTACTAATTCTTTAGATCAATCAAAATATTCTCCAGATATTGACATTATTAAACTCTGTCGCATTTTCAATTATGTTAAAACTCTGAAAATAAAGATAAAGATTGTGTATCATTCTTTAAATTATTACAAAATTTGAGAGAGAGAGAGAGAGAGAGAGAGAGAGAGAGTGTGTGTGTGTGTGTGTGTGCAGTATAAACTAAACAGTATATTTAAAAATTAAAACATTTATTGTCTTTATATGTCAACATATATCTAAATTATTAAATTATAAATTATTTATAAAAATTACAAAATATTATCGTATATTACCAACCTGTCAAAGAAACCCTAATATTCGCCTGACGATACGCTCATTAAACCAGAACCAAACGTACATTCTTCCTTTTAATAATTTATTTGTCTCATCAAGTTTTATTTTTAATACCGATAGTTTAATTGAATTTGCAAACTGTATGCTCTTATCATTTCAAACTCTCTCTATTAAAATCATTCACATACTTTCGATTATTTGAAAATTAGGTTCACTACAATTTGTGCATTCTAAATCGATCCGGTGCGGCAGCGCACACACCAGTATATATGATCCTTTCTCTCATCGTTCATCTAGAATAAACGTTACCCAAAGACGATACAGAAACATATTAATACATTAATCGAAAATATTAACTCTCGAAGTAAAATGTTATGAATAAATGTACACTTTCTTACTTGCATCATAACAATGAAATAATGTGTAAACAAATTTAACAAAATTTTCTTCATCAATTAAAACACACTATCTGTCGAATGAAACTTTGATTAATTTTTTTTTAAATCGTAACACAACCATTCAATGAATATATATTAATTTGAGGAAAGTCATTTCCAAATATAAATATTAATGGTTTTATCGGGTAGTTCACACACACACGTGGTTATTCTGAAATAGTAAGTTTAAAACGGTTTGAAATCGATGCGGCTTTAATAAAGTTTTTTAACAATTATTCACTAGATGACAGCACTAGTAATCTTAAAAAAACGGCACAAATAAAGAGAAGACAGCGCGAAGGTTTCGAAGAAGTATTATTATCATGTATCATGGTATATTACTACTATTTTGCGTTCATTTGTTTCACCTTAAAGAAAGGTGTATGAAATAATAGAATAAAGAAGCAGAGAATAAGAGAGAAAGGCAAGTGGAAGTTGAGTTGAGTTGAATTAATTTGAGAGTTTGGCGAAGTGGAGACAGGAGTGTGTTAGTAGGCATTAGCCTGGTTCATTAAACAAAACATGGACGCCGTAGAAATAAGTACGTCGAATCCGCCGCAAAATGAACAAGTAATTGTGTCTGCTGTGGAGATATGTCGTATATGCCTTCATGGTAATCTGGCGATGCGAGACCTCTTTCTGGGAAATGAGATCGCCTCTTTATCGGCCAAAGCGATGAGTTTCGCAAACGTTAAGGTTAGATACCTAAAGTTTTCAGAGGTTAAACACTACGTAAGAAGATAAAAACAAATACATGTGATACGTTTTATCATAGTGTCGATCTTATCTCTAAAATAAACTAATAGATAGATGATTTATATATATTATGTATACGTATGTACATACGCACACATTGTGTATATGCTTGTGTATGTATATAATACATATATGTAATGCATATGTGCGTACGTGTGTATATCTGTATTATAGATATATATCCTATTAGTTTTATCTTATTATAGAATCATTTTTTCCCTGATTGTAAGTAGTATCCAATAGCATTTATTTGTTCACAATAATAACAAATTCACTTTCATTTTATTCCAATCTCTAACAGAGTTATTATCAGAGTTTTTCTACATTTACACAGATGTTACCTGGTGATGGATTACCTCCTCACATTTGTAATGAATGCACGGACAAATTAGAATCTGCATATGAATTTAAACTTCAAGTTGAACAAGCAGACAATGTATTAAGAGAAAAGTTTGATGGCATTAAAGAAGAATTATTCTTTAACGAAGTTGAAGTACATTTGGAGGTAGATAGAAGCGATGCTATCAATGATATTCATTTGGAATCTCATTACCAACATGAAAATGAAGGATTGACCGAGGAATCAGAAAATGAGAAATCTCTGTTGAAAGAACAATTGGCATTGTTACATGTTGAAAAATTGGTAGAACGAGAACAATTAAGAGAAGGTAAGTTATTATATATCATCATAAAGTTCAGTTTTTAATGACAAATTTTGTCAGATTATGATATTTGATAATATTTAAAATAATATATAAGAAATTAAAAATATATATATTTTTTAAAAATATTTAGAAGAAAATAATTCACAAATATTGGAACAACAAAATATGATAAACAGCTCCCATAGCGAAGAGAAATTCTCAAATGAAATAGACGAAGATACATGTACATTGGTAGATAATGCAGACAATCAAGGAGTATTAAAATCAGACTGCATTAATGAAAACTGTACAGATGCAATTCCTGCTGAAGAACATGATTACATTATGCAGCAAGATTATGTTATGAACGAACAGTTTACTTCTACAGAATCTAAAACATTTTCTAAGGAAAATACAACACAATGCAATGAATCGCTTATGGAATCAAATATACTTGAAACTTGTAAAATAGAAACGGAACATATACCGCTTACAAATAATGACACCCTTGTTGAAAAAGACGTATCTACGACTGAAATTAGAAAAGTAAACGAAGATCATCGCGACGAAATTTTACGAGCGACAGAGATTCTGACGAAGAAAATTATTTTGAAAATTTGAATCTTAGTTCTCGTCTTAAAAAAGCTCAAGCTGATAAATCAGAAAAAGTTTATTTCATGTGTTATCTTTGTGATAAACAATTTCTTTCTAAGAACGTATTGAAGGAACATATGCATTCACATGAAGAAATTAGGCGAGCTTTGTCTCTTAAAAAAGTGCCTGAAAAATCACCTAAAGTATCTAATACTTCTCCAAAGATGCCACCGTCTGGTAAAAGGCCTAACAAATGTTCGTATTGTGGTAAAGAATATTTATATATAATTTCATTTAACAAACATCTTAAACGACATGAAAAAGAAAAAGAAAACGCTAAAGATGATTCCATGCCTCTAGAAATATCATTTCACGAAGACGAAAATAGTTTAGGTTTTGATAACCACAGTAATTCGCAACATTCAGATTATGAGTGCAGAAAAAGGACAAAAGGAGAGGAGGAATCATATAATGAAAATGAAGAAGATGATCAAGAAACAGATAAACATAGAAAGAAATCTCATTTGGAGATATTTGAATGTAACAAATGTTCAGAGAAATTTTATACTAGACGAAGCTTAAGAAAGCATACACTTTCACACGTTAATTTAAAATGTAATATTTGTAATGAAAAGTTTGATGAACTTGAGCAATTAAAAAATCATCGTGCTAAACATGTAGTGGAAGGTATGTTAATGGATCAGGATTTAGAAGACAATATAGAGCATCATGTAATTAACAAAGAAGATGAAGAAGAGGATAAAGGAGACAATGAAGACGATTCGGAAGTTGAAAATAATATAGAAGATGCTCAAGAAAAAGAAATGAAAGAATCTAAATGTCAACATTGTACATCAACGTGTTCTCACAAGAAATCTCTTTCGAGGCATACTGATATGCAAACAGTTTCAAAATACAACTGTAAAATATGTTGTCAACAGTTTACGAGAAAGGATCACTTACGAAGACACATGGAACAACATGGAAGAATAAAGACTTATAAATGTACGCAATGTAATAAAACATTTGGAAATGAATTGACTTTACGTAATCATCTGATAGCAACTAACCATAAGACTTTTGTTCATGGGCAAGAATATGATCCTAATAAACGTATAAAACGAGTGGCAGCTAAAGCAGCGCAAAAGATTATTGATAAAATAAAAACAGAAGATGGTTTGGAAGATTATGACGAAGATGATAATAATGATTTAATTGATGTCCATCATAATCGTAAGAATGAAAATTCTTTAAAGAAAGCTAATAATAGAAAAGAATTAGAATGTGCCACCTGTAATAAAAAGTGCAGCTCAAAACATATGCTGACAAAGCATATGGAGCAACACGTAAAAGATGAAAAAGCAGATAAAATGGATAAATTAGACAGATTTAAAAAGCCACAGGAGAAAAAAGAACAACAAAGGATAGGAGGTGGTATGGAATTAAGAAAGGACGAAGACGATGACGATGATAATTCTGACTTCGAAAGTGGTTTGGATTGGTTAATGGATAATCACGAATGCGCAACATGTAAAAAAAGATATAGTACGAAAAAATCTTTGTTACGACATCAATTACTTCATGAAGAACCAAACTTTGAATGTGATATATGTAATGTGAAATTTTATCGTAAGGATAAATTGAAAGCTCATTATGATAAATGCTCAGA
Organism: Polistes dominula; assembly: GCF_049000335.1. NCBI lineage: Eukaryota > Metazoa > Arthropoda > Insecta > Hymenoptera > Vespidae > Polistes > Polistes dominula. Next base: position 4,836,600 of record NW_028301150.1, read on the forward strand.
AAAGAATCCTGATCAGGTAAGAAAGTGCAATATTTGTGGTGACAGTTTTGAAAATAATGAAATACTTAGACAACATAGAGCTAAACATGTAACGGAAGGAATTTTAACGGAAGAAGATCTGAGAGAAATTGAACCATGCCCTGAAGAAAGAAAGCAGGGAGAGAAAATCATTCGGAAAAGAAGGACAGATATAGTGGGCCTTGAATGTACCGAATGTAACAAGCATTATACTTCTAGAAAAGGTTTATTACGTCATATACAAGTACACGAAGGTAAAAAATATTTGTGTGACATATGTCCAAAGAAATTCTATAGAAGAGAACATTTAAAAATTCATGTGGCTAAGCATAATATGATCAAACCATATAAATGTACAAGATGCACAAAACGATTTATTAAAGAGGAACAACTTACCAATCATTTATCAAAACACGATAGACCATTTAAGAAAAACAAAGAAACGGATAGCTCCAAAAGATTTTTATGTGAAATATGCTCTAAGAGTTTCACGCAATCGACTACTTTAATAGCACATTTGAGAGCTCACAATGGTATAAAGCCATATGTTTGTGAAGTATGTTCTAGACCTTTTACCACAAATGCGTACCTAAAAATGCATATGAGGACACATACACAAGAAAGACCATATATCTGTCAGTATTGTTCTAGAGCATTTGCCCGAGCTGATACTCTTGCTAATCACTTGACATCGCATACTGGTGAAGCAAAGTATCATTGCAAGTATTGTCCCAAGAATTTCCGTCGATTGAAATCATTAAAAGAACATGTTTTTATTCATACAGGTCAAAGGCCTTATGCTTGTCCTACGTGTGATCGTAGATTTAATAACAATGGTAGTCGTTATGCGCATAGCAAACGATGTAAGCAAAACTTTTTGCAAAATCAGAATCGTATTCAAACACTTACCGAAGTTCAAACACAACAACCATCGCAGAGAATACAACAGACTCTTACTCAAACGCAAGTTGTTAAATCACAAAACATTAAGACCATTACTATTACTAGACAAGCTGAACCAGTAACTACCCAACAAATAATGCAACATCAAGAAATAGTAATGCCACTTATACTTCCGTTCACTGTAACTCTTGCAGATGTAAGTGACGAAGTAATATTACCCGAAGGTACAAAAATATTTACAACGTCGTAACATGTCGAGAGTTTCAGTAAATTAAAGATGTAAAAATTACCATTAGAAAAAGGTAAAAAAGAACAATGATGTATTGATACTGTTAGAATGCATCATCTTAATTTTATAGCGTGAACGAAAAAAAAGGATTGAAAATATGAGCTCTCAATGCTCTCTTTGCATGATATTTCTCTTCTTTTCATTCCTATTAGAAAGAGCAGTAAAATAATTCTGCTAGTTTGATCTTCTAGCAAAGCTGTTAATCTCAAAAGAAAGAAAAAGACCATCTTGTATACTATACTTATTAAATAAGTAAGCCTTGCAGATCCCTTTTTAATGCATACTTGGTACGGTGATATATGATTGTAATTAGAATTATGTATGATACGTTATACTAAAGTTTATTTTTACAAGACGCAAATGCAAATTATAAAACTTGCATAGTCTGCAGTATAGGAGAAGTATACTCTTCTACCGTATTAAAATATTGTGTATCACACAGGGCTGAGTATATGCTAGAAAGAGAGAGAGAGAGAGGGAAAGATTGTAAATGTATGGTATGATTTTTAATTGAAAAAATATCTGTATAACCAAATTAATATAAAAAATTGATTTTATCCGTTATCATATCTATTACATATGAATAATATTTTATTAAAAGACATGCTTAAAGCAAATCGTTATTAAATAGATTCTCATTTATTTGTTATATTTTCATGTAAGATATATTTTTTTTGAATTATAAGTTTCAACGATAAGTATTTAATTGTAGTTTAAAAATAAAAACAGGTTTTTATATTTTCATTTATTATAAATGTATCCTACTATTTCTATTTAAAAAAGAACAAAAAACAAAAAATTAAAAAAAAAACGATATTTATCTTAAGAGTCCTTGTTACTTAATAAATGAATAAAATATATCTTCTATGACAAGAGTTATCTAACTTAATTGATAATTTTCTAAATATTTAATACATTATGTGTTATAAATATTAATATAAAATACAAAAAATAAAATGTTTACATTTTTTAAACATGTGTCGACATACTTTTCTATATAGAAGTTAAATAATTGTTTTAAAAAATCATATTGTTACGTTGATTATAGAGTAATTTCATAATAATAATTTGTTATATATTGAACTAAATTGTATGTATTTTTTTTATGTTCTATACAAGTTTTTCAGACAATTATTATTTCATATAGATATAAATATAAAATGTAAAATGAAATAGTGAACTTAATTTATAAAATTATAATTTCATAATATTTGTGTTATTATCCTAATAAAAAGAGTAAATTAAATATATAAGATATATAAATAAACCAAAATTTCTCTCTACTTAAAAGATATCAAACTTGATAAAGACAGTTATTATAAAGTTTGGTACGCGATTAGTGCATTTATAGAACCGTTCAGCTGAATTCACAGGAAAACATATGCATTTATATTTAAAACAAAGAAAAAAATTAGTAGATAAACTTAATCAATATTACTCAGCCCTGTAAATTACGTCTTCTCTTTATTGATGTCAGTTTTAATCCGAAAAAAACAAACAAATAGTTAATAATAATGTATTTCATAATAGTATAGAAATATCTTTATTGATTACAAATCGTAATTTCTGTTTTATTTGTACATAATGGGTAAGTATATGTGAATAAAGAGTTCGTAAAATTCAAATATACTTCTTTCTTTCTCTCTTTCATTTTTTTTTATCATACCCATACACATACTCATAAATATTTTATAAAATATCATTTGATTGTTTGTTAATATATGTATATTAATATATACTTAATTAAAATTTGTCTATAGAAACATATCCAATTGTGAAAAGATTGAAATTGTTTATATAAGTTATATTAAGTAAAATTATATAAACGCTTTTTTATTAATTTTAGCCTTCAATAACCCATAAGATATTAATACCTGATGCTCCTAAATTAACACGTCCTAACATACCATGATCTCGAGTTTTAACAATATATAAAAAAAGTAAGAGTGTGTAAAATAAATTGTTTCTACCCTGAAAAATATAAATGTTATGTGAATTAAACTTATATATATATATACATTTTTATATATATATATATGAGAAGAATATTATTTACCCGTTGAATTTCTTCGTAATCAGTTGGCAAGGAATCGCCAGATAACGCTAAACAATAATGGGGTGGATTTACAGATTGGCACATTATTATAGGACCTTTATTTCTTGGTAAATCCATGCCTGATCGAGCCATATACCTCGATGAGAAAGGACGTGCATCTGGTTGATCTAAAGGAGCTTCTAATTGCGTATCCATATAAGTTGCTATTAAATGCATTATTACCTACAAATAATGCATATAAACATATTTGTGCATAGATAAAAATAAACTTTATTTTTTCTAAAGAAATAATCAATAATTTCTTACAGCTGAATCAGTCGGTAAACTAGAATCCCATTCTTTGCCATTATGCGAACCACCACTATTCCATTTGAATTCACTCATAGAACCTCCTTTGGCAAGCGTTTTAATTCTTTTTACTAAATATTCTTGATTGTTGGATAATTCTAGAAAAGGTACTAATGTAGGAAGCGTTGGTATCGTAGACACTAAAAATTGTGCTTGTGCCAATTTTCTCAGTCTATCCAAACCAATATGTCCTGGTTGAGAATCACTTAAACCATGACGAGTCAAAGATGAACATATGTTATCAATTTCTGTAGCAACTCTTTCGACAACAGTTTTACTAATCCACTAAAATAATTTCCATATAACACATAGACTCATAGCATATTTTTTGTTAATAAAAGTAATCATTTTAAAAAGAAATAGTATATACCATGCGAAGATTAGCAGTCCATTCATTAACTTTAATTGGATCAACTCTATATTTTCTCCAAACATCTGGAATACCAAAGGTACCTCTTGGCGAATTTCCTTCTTCTACACAAGGACTTGAAGATTTTGATTTATCTAGATAAAAATTACAATTATTTTTAACACAATAATAATTTATTTTATAAATATATATTTATATACAGGGTGGTAAAAAACAAGGTCCAATATTTTAAGGGCTTATAGTACTTGTAAAGAGGAATAAAAAATGTCTAATTGATATGATAAATGGGTCTTAAAATCAACCCTTTTAAATTAAACAAATTTTTATTATTTATAAGTATTCGATATCATAAGCATGTTTTTGGCAATATATTAAATATACACATAAGAATTTACTTAGAAATACATTAGCTCAAGGTTGTTAAGATACGTTTATTATGAAAATAAGCAAAAACTATTACTAATATCAACAAAGATTAATTCGTAGACATAAGCATAATATGTACAAAACATAGATATTCGATATGTCTATCTTCCATTTGAATGCAATTCTGATATTTAAAGATTATAGGTTAACGTACACTTTTAAATATTCTTTGAATTAGTATTGGAAAATAAAATATATATTGCAAAATATTGGACTTTTTTTTTTTACCATCCTACACATTATTTATATATATATATATATATATATTATAATTTACCAAAAGACATAGTAGGAGCAAGTTGATAAGCACATCTTCTTAAAGCAGGAGAAACTTCATTGGTACTTCTAACAGCAGGATGTGTCCAAAATGAACTCAACAAATTGGAGGGTTCATCGATATTAGTAGAAAGTATAGTTTTTCTTTGTACGGATGCATCTTTTAAATATTTTTGCAATTCAGCTTCATTTTGGATGAAACTTTCGCTTGCTAATGTACTATTTATAGAAGAATTTAAAGATTTGTTCATAGATCCATTACCATTGAGCTTTAGTTTTGGAGACAATGCATTGCCATATTTAGCAAATGTATGTATTGAATAATCCTCTTCAACAAAATATAATTATATACAAAGTTTTTTTTTTCTATATGATAAATAAAGATGTATTTGTGATAATAATACATCAATAACAAGTAATTAAACTTTTTTACTTACTGCTTTCATTTAGCGAGGATCCAAGTGGTGTCACGCGTCTGTTAAGACTAATACAAGATAAATTTAAGGATGTATTCGATTCCATGGTTTTTTGTACAGGTGTTTCACTTTTGAAAAGTGGATCATCCTTAGATACTCCTAATAAAATTCTTTGTCGTGGACTTAATGTTATTGGCTGTATTTGAAAATTTGTCCAAGTATACTGTACTATATGATAAAATGCATTTATAGCAAATATCGATGCCAAAAACCATTCAATCCAAAAAAATGGTTTATAAGCTGTACCCCCGTATAATCTAAAATATAAATCATACATAATTAAATAATAATCAATACTAATAAATTAATTATATATATATATATATATATATATATAAATTAATTTTAAAATAAAATTTTAAAACTTACATATCTGTGATAATAATACTGACAAGAATACTGTTTATAAAGAACCATGTAATATTTTTCTTTGTTTTATTTTGAACTTGTTTTAAATGAAGAATTTGTTGAACTTGTGGTTTAGGTGTTAAATTTCTATAAATAAATTAATAATCATAATTATAGATATTTCTTTATATAAAATTATTTTGATTTAAAAAAATAAAATGTTATATTTTAGTTAAACGCATTCAAATTATATGAATTAAAATACCTTGCATTATGAGAAATAAGACGCATAGGGGAATGAAAATCTCCCATTTTAAAATATTTTACAAAAATATTTAAAAAAAAATTTTAAACTCTTAACAATATATGTATGAATTATGTAATAAAAAATTTTATGTTTTCAATGTACAGAATCTTATATACAACGTTTTGTATGTAACAACAAATTGATCAAATCAAGAATACCAACACAATATGCGACCAAAGAAAAAATCTATAGCACCTAGTAGCGTAAGTGGTGACTCACGTTGTAGTAGCGGTAGCGTCTCGAAGTATTATCGATACCTCGCAAGGATCAATGCTTTAAGGAAGCTGATTCGCAGGAATCAGGACAAAGCAGAGTGTTCTGAACGTAATATGAATAATTTAAATTTCAATTATGTATGAGTGCATATAAAATAAATAAAATTAATACCTTATAAGATTAATAATAAAATATACTCATAGATATACACATAATAAAGTTATATAAGTTAGGTTGGCATCATTGTTATGAGTCAGTTCCCACTAGTTTCATAAATTCTATCCTTTAAGTTGTAGGTCTGGCAATTTATTATAGAAGGAAATGTGGGTCGTATTACGTAGTGTTTCGTGAAGTGCGTACGTTTTACAACAGCTTATTTATTGATTATATTCGTAGCATTAACGGAATAAGCGATATTTCCTCTTGAAAATAATACGTTGTGAAGTAAGATTTTATCAAGGAATTATTTCGAGATTCTTTTTTAACGAGTATGTCTGAAGGGGAGATTTTAGCGTCTCAGAAGAAGCAGCAGCCATTTCAGCAGCCTCAGCAATTAGGACCGAGTTCAATGGCGAACATGGCGTGGCAGTATCCTTCACCAAATAACATGCACGCTATGTTTCCATCTTACCCAAGGTAAATATTACGTCTTACAATTATTATAATTCTATATATATAAATATATATATATATTAAATAAGATTTATTAAATATCATATTTAATACAGTTCTATCATTTTTATGACTAATTTATAAGAATTGATATTAAAAAGAAAATGGAAGAGAGGAAGAGAGAGGCTGCTTAATTATTTTGAGATAATGGTTTTAATTATTTTCTTATTTTGTATAATTTGATATAGATCAAATAAAAATGTTGTAAGCAATTTATAAATAAAAGCCAATATTCCATTTATTTTTCATTCCTATTAAGAAATTTTAAATTTTTTACAATGAATAATTTTGTTTGTATTTTTGTTCTAGCCAATTGTATGGGACAGGATACCAAGGAGTATCGCATCAAGGTCAAATGTTTAATTATTATCCCACGATGGTGCCTGCCTATGGGCATGCTTTTAATCCACAGCAAATGCAGCAACATCCGCAGCATCAGCAACAGCAACAGCCACAACAACAACAGCCTCTTCAACAGCAGAATTCACAGGCAAATAATCAAATAAAACAACAACTTCATCAACAGCCTCCAGTACCTGGAACACCCATGACTTTAGACGACGATTCCGATCTTCCTCCTTTACCTCCTGGACCTCCTCCACCTCTTCAACCTACTCAACAACATAATCAGGTACAACCATCAATACAGCCTCATTCAGGATTTGTCTACGGTGCATTTTCTTATAGTAATTGGAACGGAATGCATAATGATATTTCTCGTAAGTATTCTTTGTAAAATTTGGATCTTATGTATACTGAGTGATTAACAGGTTGAGTGCCACGCCAATTTTACCGAGATTGTCCGTGGCGCCACGATGTGGAATATATTTCTATTAATCTTGGCACGCCGTCGATCACCGGTGGCCTCCGTGGCATTCAAACTGTTAAGGGAACTGGGACGGGTTATTGCTCATTTTTAAGCAAAAAAGAAAAAATGATAGAAGTAAAAACATTATTATTATTAATTGGCATTAGGAACTTGAAAGTTCATTGCCGATGTTACGACGTTAATGATATCCGAATTGTTATACAGTCAGTATACTTTTACGTTATGAAGAAAAAATATATGACATAATATATTCAAACGTCTTTATTATTATTTTTTTTTTTAATTTTACTTAACATATTGAACGCCCAGCGTGAATCATTGGAGTTTGCCTCGGGGCCTTAATCTGAGAATGACTCATTGTATACAGAGCGCGATAAGTGTGTATATACTTATATTTATGTATACACATGTGCTTTAGATTTTTCTTTGTTCAGATCTTTGTTTAGGCGGGAGTATTTACAGATGATAAGTTTGTGGTACAACGAATAAATAGGAAATATATTATAAATAATAAAATTCTAGAAGGTCATGGAACGGAAAAAGCATTTCGAGATAAGATCATTATTATTTATTTCTAATGTTTTTTGTTTGTTTACTTTATAGTTTACTTCATATTGTTTATACTCGTCATAATTATATTACTATAAATTACCGCCAAAATCTTGATTTAATTGGACGAAGAATAGTGTCAACCGTTTACAGGTAATGGGGCTCCCGTGGAAACATAACCGTTAATCAGATATGGGTGACGGGGCGTTTAACATGTTAAAAATAAGCAATAACTCTTCCAAGTTTCTAGAATCATCCTCTGTATAAGATTAATATAATTTAATAAAACTATTTTTTCTAGAATACAATGGACAAGTGCGATTCAATCTACAAAACAAGAAAGTTGGATTAGGATTTCCTCAATCAGGAAACAGTGGAGCTGCAAAGAAAAAACGTAAGAGGAACAAAAATCTAGCGGCACAATTCAACAATAACTTTCAGGGAAACAATGTAACAACAAATTTTGTATCGGAACCTAATCTTAAAGTGGAGCTACCACCTTTACCTCCTATTCAACATGAAATAGCTGTACCCCCTCCACCCATTGAAGAATCTCCTGATCCTATTATACCTGCCACTACAGCAGTCAGTGCATCTTCGAATACTAGTGTTCCGGTGGGAAATAATCCCCCTATTGCTGCATCAAATGCTAATCCAGTTGGGGATTGGCCTGACAGCTTAAAGAATTACGTGAACAGGTGTTATGAAAAGTGTAAAACAGCAGTTGACAAGGATCAGGTTGAAATAATATTAAAAGGGAAAATAACACGAGCTGCTAATGATGGTTCGCTTTGGGTAAAAGATTGGGACAAAGAGCCTTTACCTAGTATACACAGTGAACGTATGACTATGACGATAAAGCCTCAGAAGCCAGCATTAAAATTAAATAATCCTTTAGCCAATCCATTGGCCAATACACAGGGAGGCTTGCGCAAGCAAGGGCTTTCAACTTCTCTTGGAGCTAGGCTTGGCGCGCGTCTCCCTGTGGCCCATAGGCGATCAAGGTCGAGGTCAAGGTCGAGGTCGAGGTCGAGGTCGAGGTCGAGATCGAGGTCTAGATCACGATCGAGATCAAGGTCTAGGTCAAGATCAAAGTCGAGGTCGCGGTCAAGATCAAGATCAAAGTCGAGATCACGTTCTCATACTCGTAGTCCCCCTTTAAGGAAGCACAGGCGTAGCACTTCCTCTTCGTCTAACGTTAGCGATCGGGACTATGACAGCAAATCGTTGAAAACGAAAAAATCAACACGAAAACAAAATCACAACAACAACAAGAAACCCAAGAAGACTAAGCAGACAAAATCACATTTCTATTCCGAGTTTGGTTTAGCTACAGGCAATAGCGATGAACTGGGGTCCAAGGAGAAACTTCAACAACGTGCGGCACGATTTAACGATCCCATTTCTAGGACATTCAACTGTGCCATTAGAGATGATCCAACCCCTGACTTTGACTTCACTGGACTTCACATCATTGGAACTTGCAAGGACTTAGAAAAGCCTTATTTACGCCTAACATCGGTTAGTCATTTCATTAACCATTTGAGTGTCAAGCAGCACGATCACGCTTCTTCTTTCATAAAAGTGCCAACGCTCTAGGTGGCAAAGCTTCATAGTCACAGCAAACAAATTTGTTGCTTGTAAGGAGAAAAGAAGTGCTAACGCACCTCTCGGCAATTTTGAATGTTGAATATGACAAGCGTTATCGCGCAGCTTGGCTATTTTCGATCGAAAAACTAGAAAAATTAGTATTAATTTAATATATATTTGTTTAAACAAAATTATATGTGTATATTTTAGGCTCCTGCTCCATCTGCAATTCGACCGGTAAGTGTTCTTCAAAATTCGTTGGCCTATGTCAAGAATCGTTGGGTAGTGGAACAAGACTACAGATATGCTTGTGATCAATTAAAATCTATACGACAAGATCTTACCGTGCAAGGTATCAGAGATGCATTTACTGTCCATGTTTATGAAACCCACGCTCGTGTAGCTTTAGAACGTGGAGATCATGAAGAATTTAATCAATGTCAAACACAATTAAGAATGTTATATCAAGATGTGGGTGGTGAAAATAGATGCGAGTTTGTGGCATACCGTATATTATATTATATTTTTACAAAAAATACTTTAGGTAATTATAGAAAATGATTAAATAATAATAATGATAATGATAATCATATGAATATGAATATGTTACATATATTTGTATGTGTTTATATGTGTACACATTGAATTTTTAAATATTATAACTTTTTTTTATTTATTACAGATTTAACAACAATTTTAGCATCACTTACTAACGAAGATAAAAAAGATGAATGTATTAAACATGCATTGAAAGTTCGTTCAGCATGGTGGCTGGGTAACTTTCATGCTTTATTCAAGTTATACAGAAATGCACCAAGAATGGCTGCGTTTCTGATGGATTGGTTTGCTGCCAGAGAACGCAAGATTGCTTTGAAGCAAATGATAAAGTCGTAAGTACAATATTATTTTCAAATTATTTATCATTGCATATATATATTATTATGAATTAACAATATGGTGACATTTTATTTGATACGATGCATATGGTACTTAATTTTTCAATATTCAATCTAACAATTTTTAACTAACAATAAGATAAGAATAAAGTATATAATTTTAAATAGTTAGTTGTAAATTGTAAATATAATTACTTTTTTTTATTTTTATTTTATTTTATTAAGTAGGAACTTGAATATAAAAGCAGATATATATATTTAGATATATTTATATATTTATATTTATTTATATATTTATCTTTGTATATTATAAAATACACAAATTAGATTTAATGTCATAGATACATAATTAAAGAGTAGAGAGAGAATGGAATTATAATTATGAAGATTTCTGTTACAGGGTACTGCAGCTGAAAGTTAAATTTTTTTTTATATCTATATATATGTTTATCATTCATATTTTATGTTGTTTTATATATACATATACGTGTGCATCTATACATGCATACGTTTATGTATATGTATATATATATATATATGTATATGTGCAATTTATTCATCTAACATTTGTATTTCTTTCTTCTACTGTTTAGTTACCGGCAAAATTTGGCGGTTGATTTCATCGTAGCAGAATTGGCCTTTGAAACATTGGACAAGTTCTATGAATTTGTCAGTGAATTTACGTTGGTTTATGCTGATCCTGAACGGCGTCTAATCGACTGTAAAACAAGTAGTGGTTGTCTAGGTGGTTGGTAAAGAAATATTTTTCTTACCTAATTCGCTGTAAATCATTAAGCGAAAAGCATTCTCTATATATATGCATATACAATAAATATGTATATGCATATACGTTTTCTAATTTGACATAATACGCACGTGTAATAACTTCTCATTTACACGTTTATATGCATATGCATATATTCCAAAGTTGGAGCGGGTTCATTTATTTTTTCTGCTCAAAGGGCTGGATATAAACCAATTCTTTTGTATAATTTCCAATCATTGTCATCGATTGGGAATGGTTTATAGCCTGAGCAAAATCTTACTACTCGAAACATTCTTGAGGAATTTGTACATTATTCTTATGCACATCATGGATAAATTTTCTGAATTTGTGAATTATGAATACGGTAGAAAATATAAAATTATAATCATTATTTGATGAATTGGATATCATAAAAACAAACACGAAGAAAACAGAGCAAGAAAGATCAAATAATTTTTTCATTTGTATCTTGTATTTCTCAATCAGATTCGGTATGAAACCGAAAGTGATGAAGAATAAATTGGAGGTGGCAAGAAATTCGTTTTCTTCATAAGAGATTTTTTTCCTTCATTGTCTCCTATTGTTAGTTTTAGAAACAAAATAGTCCATATTTTTCTTCTCATCATTTGAGTGCCAGGTATTCCAATGAATTATTCGAATTCTTGGTTAAAATGTGTAGATCATTCTTTTTGCTACACGTTTTATATGAAGATAAAATAACCAAATGTAAGAAGAGGAACATATTTCTGAAGATTTTGATTTGTGTGTCTGTGATAAACTGTTTTCATCGCTAATCAAGAAATAGACTACTCTCATTCAATTCAACAAGTGTTTTCTCATGGAATGTCTTCACTTATTCTCTATGGGAAGAGAGAAAAAAATTGTGACATTTCGCAGACAGCAACTTATGAGGCATACAAAAATAAGTGGTGATTGAGATTCAATACAAGAAGATTTATAGAACACAATGATTTATTATCAAGGATGATGATGCAAAGCCGCTGTGTTCTTTTTAGGAAAATACAAATAAAATAGTAACAAAATAACACCAGCAAGAAAATAAACTTTAATATCACTTTTTTTATGCTGGACATTTGTAAATATATATCTTATATGAATAAACCAAGTTCTAGTTTTATAATATTTAGTTCAAAGAAGTAATTCAAAATGATTGGCTTGTTATTCGATTAAGAAAAACAAACCTTTTCTTAAGGTTTAAGGAATATGTAAGATTTTTAAATTGGGGGAAAAGGTAGATATTAAATTGTAAGATAAAATACGTGTATAATGTTGTGCATAATAAATTATTTAATTTTTCGAACATTTTTGTGTTATATAAATCAAATCTAAACGCACTTTCAGTTTATTAATTGCGACTAGTTTTATCATTTATCAATACCTGTGTTATAAATCATAAATTGGGCATTATATATGTATGTGCTTTATCATATACATATTTGTTATAGAAATATTATCAATGTAGTGATGCTATGTAATATGTAACAAATAATATAAGCTAAAAAGAAAATTTTGATTATCAATTATTTGAATACCATAAAATATTTACCATAGTCGACCAGCGACCTTATTTTAAAGCATTATATATCTCAAAATTTATGATAATACAAAAGTAATAATAATACTGTATAAATACGTGCGTGTCTAAATATAACAAATGTATCAGAAAAATACAAATTGATCAATTTAGAACTTGATCGTCAACAAAAAGACAATAGATAAATGATATTTTAATAATAATAAAAATAAGATTTTTTTAAAAACACAATTTACACAATATAACCAGAAGAATTTTTGTTATATGAGTCGTTAGCTATTATAGAGTGCGTTATAATAATCTTATATACTACGTGTTTTCGTTTTGTTTTGTTTTTTTTTTCTTATTTTTACTATCTTTTTTCTCTTTTCTAATGATATACAATATGTATGTATATTAATAATACTCGACATATAATATGCATTTTAACAAATGAAGCACTAACGAAATAGAAAAATGTTTAACATTAGATTTCTTATTATTGTTGTTGTTGAAGCATAGTGTCTGAAAAATTGGAATCAGTATGATCGGTACGGTTTTTTCGTGCTGATTGAATTTATACCGATAGGGATACGAAACTGTTATACTGAGTAATGTTGCGTTTCAAAATGTCAGCACAAGGTCCTAAGACACGTTCAAATCTGGCTCTGTCTAATTTGACGCATTTTAAAGGACCCCTTGCTACAACTGTTGCTGCTCTTGGTCGATCCAGTAGTAATGCTATTTCTCCTATAAATTATTTACTATTAGATATTAGTATATATAGATGTATGCATAAAGTAAATACATAGAGAAAGATTATTAATAGTATCATTACAACAATAGGATAATCATTTGTTCCACCATGGATGTATATACATATATAAACTATCAAAATTTGAATAAACATAAATTACTTGTTATAATATGATATAAAAATGTTACCAAAATAATCAGATGGACCTAAACGACCCACTTCCGCTGGTTCAGGAGGTTCCGCTCCTTCCGAACGTTGTTGTAATACTACAGCAGTTCCTTCAACAATAATGTAAAAATCTTCACCAGGTTCACCTTGTCTTACTATCATTTCTCCATCATCAAATGCAACTGGTTCTAAGGCATCAGCCACTGTAAGTCTTTCCCATTTGTCTAAAGATTCTACAAATTAAAAAAATCAATAAGTAAAAAATGAAAAAGAAAATTATATTTCGATAAAAGATTCTTCAAAGTATATGTACCTAAAATCGAGACTCTGGAAAGAAATTCTTCATACATTTTTCGTTTCCTGATTGTCGAACCCATTAATATTCGACGATAGGAATCCCTATCTATGCCCCATAATTTAACATCAGTTTTGGCCCTAACTGTAGCAGCACGTGGAGTCCCATAAATTAATGCAAGTTCACCGAAACTTCCACCTTCTCCAATAGTCGTTACTAATTCACCATTAACGAATATTTCAACCTCGCCTTGGTCGATTACGTAAAAGTTGTCACCTTCGTCACCTTTAAAGGAAACAAAAAAAATCAATAAATTCAAGTAAAACTTATCTATATCTATGCATGCATCTGTATGTACGTCCTTACAAAACTAAGGAATAAAAAGAAAAAGAAGCTAAATAAAATCGAAAATTCATATAATATATATATATATATTATATACGGGGTGGGTCAAAAATTCCCAGATAATTTTTCAAAAATTAACTCACGATTTTTTGTTAATATTTTTGTAGATTGCAAAAACTGTAAGCTTAGGAACTTATGACCTACTTTATGTGTGTATGTATGAGTTAGGACTTGACCTTGACGTATGATCGCTTCTCCAGGTAAAAAGGTAACAGGAAACATAGCATCGAATATATCAGATCGCTCATTTTCATCGAGATGTGCAAATAGAACATTTTTAGCGATAGCTTTGCTCAAAGCAGCCATTGTTTTGTAATCCTTCGGTACAACTTTTTTAACATAGCTAGTTGCATCTTCTTCTGATACTGGCTCCGCCGAGATACCACCACGACGTCTTGGAACTTGTGGTCCTTGTTGACCAGCAGGCATATCCTCGGTGTCCTCAGGACTCGTAGCGATTTGTTGTTTTGCATCGTGAGCTTGTTCCTTTAAAATTTCATTTAAAACTAATAAAATTGAAATCATTTTTTTTAAGGACACCATACGCAAATCTTATTAATATCAAAATCATCTATTTCTACCCTTTACCCCATATCACCATTGAATTATTACAATGTTTAATTAAATAATATGTAATTATTAAAACTATGATCTTTTAAAAGAAAACAATTATTTTCGAATCTAAAAGTCATACTTTCTATTTCTTCTTCTTCTCCTCATACTTCTCTTTCATCTAACGTTCATCATTAAATCGTTAAATAATAAAAAATATGGACCATATGCAAAGAATAGAATCGAGAAGAAGGGAAAGGAAGGTAACGAATAATGGCATAGGTCAGTTGACGTTCTCAAACACGAGTGCTTTTATAAGCATTAATAATCGTATATAAACGATGCTTTTATACGAGGCATTAACATCATTGATTTTATACAAATCTAGTAATACATATGACAAAAGAATTGAATATAAAAAAAAATCAAAAATAATAATAAAACATCAAAATGTGTCATTAATAAAAACAAAAAAGAAAAACCGCGCGGTTTTCAAATACATTTTTCGATAGTCCCGATGGGAAGTCAAATGAATAATTAAAAATTGAATGAGAAGTAAAAATCAATTTAATAATAATATATTCTCTTTTTTTCTCTTTCTTATATTTAAATTTCTGAAAGACGACATCACACACACACACACATACCTGGTGACTCATCCTTTATGCTGGTCGTTTAGCGTTATTTTTCTTCAAACACGTAAAAATATAACGGGATATTCAAAAATTCGATCAACAGAAAGAAAAAGAAAGAGATAACAAAGAGAAAGAGAGAACGCGAGCCCGCTCTTTTTTTTGTACTACGTTGATCTTTATGAAATGTACCGCTGGTATCGTTTGCGAAACACAATCCCAAAATATAATGATAATGACGATGATAAACGAAGTATTTCTATGAAAAGAAAACGAAAAATAAAAGAAAAGAAAAAACTGTATATACCGGAAATATGTAAAAAAATTAATTCAAAATGAAAATTGAATAAAAAGGAATAAAAAGACAAATATGTTAATCCTCAATTCGTTCTTCTCGTTCTCGTTCCTCGTAAAGTGTTACAGATCAACTTAGTACTTTTTCTTTTTTTTCTCGCACGTTGCCTTCTAAGGTTTCCCTGAATCTGATTAACCGATGACCCTAACAACACACCACGTTCGATGATGCCGCGCTATCTACTTGCTTTTCGTTACGGCGGCGACACTCTTGCACTCTTTTCTTTTCTCTCTCTCTTTCTATCTCTTTTCCACTACCTCCTCCTCGTCTACAGTAATTAGTATTTGTAGAATCGAAAGTGAGACGTAGAGAGGAATCGAATGAACAAGTAACTTAGCTATAAACTAGCTACATACCTAGCGAACGAATTCAATTTATCAACTGATGTCTACGAACTAAACGTCGTATTCGACGCTTTGATCTTTCAGTCTTCTTCTTCTCTCCCTCTCCTTTCTTTTTTTTTTTTTAAGTTTCCAAATTTTTGGAGAACCCACGTCGATATGTGTATGCGTTAAGTTTGCGTGCCTCCTGGCTAAGGTTTTGCCTTGTTATATTTCGAGCATATGCTATGTTTAGATCCCGTGGCCCCTGTGCAACATGCTTACCTCCTCCCTTCTATCATTTCCCCTTCTACTCTTTCTCTTTCTCTTTCTTTTGCCCCAGTCTTCTATTACCCCCACCCTGCCTCTTCACTTTTCTCATGTTCATCTACGCGCGAACCTTCTCTCCTTACCTCTCTTTCTTTCTTTCTTTCTGTCTTTCATATATTTTACTTGATATATATTGTCTCTTTTCTTATACACGCGTGCACATCTACTATGAGGGAAAATAATAACCTCCTCTAACAAGATACCAACCTCTTCCACACGAAAAGTGTCATATCCCTCTTCACCCCCCCCCCCGACTTATATACGCTTTACTTAAGTTTATCTTCGATTGATATCGAAGAGTAGCAGTTTTTAATCTCTTTTAAATTCATCTGTTTATTTTTTATACATGTCTCCTGTTCTCTGCTCTCGTATGTGTTGCATATACATTTATATTCGAGATTGTTTTGCGCACCTTTCGCTCGATGTCGTCATGGCCATGATTTTACGTCATCGTTATCGTACCGTACCAATTTCATCTTCCTTTCCCTCTACCTTTCCATTCTTTACCCCGTCTTTCTTAACGTATCAATTACACTACTACTCACATTACTACCACTACTACTACTACTACTGCTATTACTACTACTACTGTTTCTACTACTGTTGCACTATATTGACACATTGCCGATGATATGTAGATAAATAACGATACAGCCGTCGAAAGTCATTTATAAAAAATTAAAAACAAATGTGTTTTTAAGCACGATCATCAAATTAAAAGTGTTTGGCAACGTGTTAAAATATGTTTTAATGACGGATAAGAAACTGTATATACTTATACAGTAGTTATATTATATAGTCGGCGATATTGATTTTGAATATAAAAAATTTAGAAAATTGTTTTCTTTTCAATTATAATGTATTATTATTATTATTAGAAGTTAAATTTCTTTGTAGTTCATATTTCATAGATTATTTTTTTATCGATGTAAATTAATGTTTTCGATATTAACTAAAAAGTCTTTTGGTTATTTTTATGTCAATTGAATTCATAATACAAAATTTTGGTTGTAATCAAAATAGACAATAAGATTTTGATATTGAACATATATATTGTCACATGCATATATTATTCGAATGTTTATTAAAACAATGTTTATGCATACGTATTTTGAAGCAATAGAAAAATTAATAGAGAAAGTTTTTAATATTTTTTCTTAATACGAATAAATATAATTGTACGTAAATAATATATTGTCGATAATATGTTTTAAATCTATTTACATTAATCTATATTATTAGTATTATTAAAATTTTAACTTCACAATTGCTAGTACTGACAAATTAGCAATTTGGAATATTTATTTTATATTACTATATTAATGAATATTTTAAATAATATGAAAATGAATAACACAACGCGATAATACTTAATAACACATTAAGTTGTTTGATAGGATACATATATTTTGTATTCTTTAATACCATTGTAACGTTTTTTGTTCTATAACAATCATATTGTCAAAAATGTCCACATATAAGGTTAAAAAATCATTTCAAATACATACCCTTTCCAATTTCTGAAAATATTCTCTCAGGAAGGATATTGGATTTTGAGGTCTGCCCACACAGAGTTGCACTATACAATCTTTTAAAACTTGTTTAATGTTATGTCTTTGAACGTATTCCTCGCACTCCCGTAAACTTTGTTCTTCCTCGAGATTCGCCGCCATATTGATGAACAACTCAATACTTTATTGCCAGTATCTTCTTAAGAATCCTTCACCCAAATCGATTATTTGAATCATCTCGTGTTCTCAGCGATACACGATAATGATGATTACTTTAACAGCAAGTAATTTTATTCATCCAGTTGTCTTTATTATTCATAGCGATATATGTATAAATATGTACATACACACTTAGATCAAAATTCTAAGGCCGCAATAGATAACAGGTTAAATTTGTTTTACACGAAAATCTAAAAAGAAAAAAAGACAAATGTGATTTTATCATCTGTTGATAATTTATTGTTGTTGATGAATTTATATATAAAAAATTGTATGACGATCAAATAATACATACCATTAATTATGATGTACAAGACAGTAATGACGTCTCATTTTGCTATGACATTACACCTTATGAAAATGTTATACTTTTACGAACAACAAAGTTATTAATACTCATTATGGTAATTTGCATAATTCTTAACATGAAACTCTATCTCTCTCTTTTTTTCTCTAAGTCGCAACAGATACAAAAAAAATAATAATATTAGAAAGTCACTCCACCTAAACCTATTAACTATTGTTTGTCTACTCGTACCAATGTACCAAATAGAAATGCGTCAATTCTATGATCCAAGTGAGATCGAGTTAATACTCGAATTTGATCGAACTAAATCGAATCGTATATCGAACAATCGATATATCTATCGAATGTTCTTTCATTAGAATTTACGATTATTTAATAATTTAAATATAATTGCAAAGCTTTTTAGAACGATATTATAGTGACATCTATTGTACAACTCAATAATGTTACCTACTATCAGTAATATCATTTTCTATTTTATTACATATTGAAAGATAAATAATATTTTTAAACTAGAAACTACGTTAAACGTATAACTATTTCGCAGAAATTTGTATAA
Organism: Polistes dominula; assembly: GCF_049000335.1. Taxonomy (NCBI): domain Eukaryota; kingdom Metazoa; phylum Arthropoda; class Insecta; order Hymenoptera; family Vespidae; genus Polistes; species Polistes dominula. The sequence goes on from NW_028301150.1 coordinate 4,855,879, forward strand.
AAATAATAATTTACATTACGTTTGTTCTTTCTTTCTATAAAATATCAAAATATACAAATATATAATTTTAATTGATACAACATCGTCAATATGTTTAACATATAATTCTATTATGTGTGATTATTTCGATCATTATTAAAACTAGGTTTACATACAGACAAGCCATTTTGACGCATTTCAAATTTCACAATGAAAATTACAAAAACCGTTTACTTTCCTGTCTTTTATTATTTTACATATGTTCATATGTAGTGACTCTTATTCATTTAATTAATGAGATAAATTCATTTTTTTCTTAGCCTTTTAATATTGAAGTTAATGGAAATATAAGTTATTTTTTAAAGAAAATATGTGATTTCCTTCACGCATCAATTTCACATGTGTTGATAGACAGGTATATAAGAAATTTCAATAAACCTAGTGTTAATAATAATTTATATTCATTTTTTACACAATTAAAATCTTTATTAATTATAAACTATCTATTTCTAATCCTGGATTATCGTAAACTTTTTTTACGCTTTGCTTTTTCAAAGTATCGTCAGCCCAGCTTTGTTTCTCCCCGGATGCAAAAATACCGTAAATTACAGCACCTAAGAGATAAACTGTACCAGCGATAATAAATACCGTTCTCCATTCTGTTGCACTCTAAAGTAAATCATTTAATATTATTTATTTTAAAGATTGTTTATAATTATTTATAAATATAATCAATAAATTAATTAAAATTTATTAAACTCTTACCTTGTTTTGAACAACATATCCCGTTATAATGGGACTTACGACTCCTGGTAAAGTTGCTATTGTATTACCTATTCCCATTAAAACACTGGCATGTTTTGGTGCAATATCCAAATGATTGACACTGTAAATAAATAAATATCTAATAAATAGTAAACACTCAACTGTTTATTATCGATACATTTAAATTTATAATTTATATGAGTGTACAATTGAATTTGAAAAATTACCCAAAACCAGACCAAGCAAAGCCACCAAGGCCAACCGCTATGGTAATACAGATAACAACTGTGACTTTAGTCGAGACAAAAGCGGCGCTGGTCATGAAGATCGTTTGAAAGATAAATGCACCGCAATTAAATAGTTTACGAACCTAGGATTACGAAATAAAGTATATTATTGTAAAATGACAATACCTATGGTCACTTATTTTCGTTTTTTTCTTTCCGTCATATTTAAATCTTTGAACAGATTTGATTAGAATAAAATTATGAGAATACCTGAGTGGTCGTTAAGATTTTCTTTGTTCTTAAATAATCAGCCAGTTGACCGGAAAACTGAACAACTAAGGTCATCGCCAAATATGGAAGAGCAGACATAAAACCAGTTGCTTCCAATTCAGATTTGAGCACGTCTAATAATATCCAAATTTAATTCCATTATTATCGTATATCGTAAAAAAAAATAATCGGATGATTATTTTAATGACCTTTCATAAATGTTGGTAATTGTGTCAACATGGTATAAAATCCCCAATTTTCACTGAAGTGAGCAGCAACAATAGCCCAAACAGGTGGAGAAGTCAACATAGCTTTCCATGGATGTTTTATTTTCTATAAAAACAACAAAAGTAATTAGCATAAATATATTAAATTAATAAACAAATAAAATCAATATAGAGATATATAATATTAAATATTTATAAATTAATTATATAAATTAATAATACATTATAGAAAGAAATATTTTTGTACTAACTATTTTGTTCGTAGTTACACCGATACTACTTTGAATATATTGCAGTTCGGCTTCAGATATACGAGGATCATCTTCAGGATGATCTTTGACAAAGATCCACCATGCAATGAACCAAATAATTCCTACTACACCAAATACATAAAAAACTGAAGGCCAACCGAAATGTTCAGCCATTATCCCAGAAATAGGCATAGCAAAAACGGTTCCTAAGAAACTACCAGAGAATGCAAGGGTTGCTAATTTTGATCTTTCTAATGGGGGTGCCCAATGAGCCCAAATTGCATGTATACAGGGGTATGTAACACCCTGTGATAAAAATTACAGAAAAATTTCAAAATGTATATATCGATTAGATAATATAGTATTCATATTTATAAATTTGAACCCTTACCTCACAAATTCCTTCAACAATACGTAAAGCAACTAGAATATATACACTTATTCTGACAAGAGGAGGTGTAATAATCGTAAAAAATGCTGTTGCTGCAATACCAATTCCAAACACTCTTTTACCTCCAATTCTGGCACCCAACCATCCACCAAATAATTGGGTACTTATATATCCATAAAAAAATGAACTCAAAACAAGTCCTTTCGTTTTCGAATCCCAATCAAATTCTCTTTTCTACACGAAATATTTTTTTGTATTATGTGATCAGTCATCATTATCATAGTTAACAATTTTTGATAAAAAATTTGTATAAATATATTTATATTAATATTAAATTAAAATTAAAATTTACCCGATAAATATTTCCATTCTCATCGATTTTATCTTCGGTCATCGCAACTATGGCTACACTTAAATTAACACGAAGTATATATGAAGTGAAAAATCCTAAAAATGCTAAAATTGCCACAACGTATCTTCTCTTCTTCCAAAATTTCCACGATGATTCTTTGATATCATTTTTGTATTTGACACTTAAAAAAAAAAAATTAATCATTTACTTTTATCGTTAAAAAATGAAATTTTTTTCTTAGAAAATCTTCGATAATTTCTTACTCTCCGTATCCTTCACTTTTCGTTGTATCTGCGCTCGTATTTTTTACTTCCATTGTATCCTAAAACACAGATTATAATAAAGATAAAATCTAAAAATATATGTATGCATATATACGTACAAAAAAAGGCATATGATATATTTGTGATAACCATTTACTGACGTAAAAGTGAAATTTTGTTTGAAAAATAAATACATTAAAAATACAATTGTAAAATATGAAGATTATTAAAAAGAAAATTTTTTGATAAAATAATATAAGATGTACAAATATTATAACGAAATATTTTTTCTAATTAGCCTAAATACTTGTTTTTTTTTTATTTTCAATCAAAATTTCACTAATACCTCATCAGAACTCGTTGTAATCAATTTTTCAAGGACACTAGTATCCATAGAAATCCTTTTGTGTGACATTTTGCTCTTGTTTATCTTAAATATTCACTACACCTGTGTTAAAATAACAATAGCATTTATGCACGTGTCGCGAACAATTTTCAAAGTGACGTTTTCATATATTCTTACGTATTTGTTACGATAAATGAGTAAGTTTAAAAAAAAAATGTATATATGCAACACACAATTGGCTATATATTTCTTTTTACAACGCACCTGGAATCGTAAATTGTGCAGCGAAAACGATATGCAAAAAAATAAAAAATAAAAAAAAGAAAGAGAGAGAAATAAAAAGAAAACTAAATCGTACTTATTGTTTGGTTTGCTTTCATTTTCTTATTCATATATGTTACTGTAAAAGACCGAAATTGGAAAATGTCAAAATTCACATGATCGCTTGATGTAAAACCGAAATATTAATGTATCAAAATAAACCCAAATATTCGGTCTTTTACCGAAGTATTTGGTGACATACGTCGAACTGAAATTTTTTTTTATTAAAATAATATAAAAAATAATATATAAAACCGATTATCTAAGTATATCTTTCATTTCTATATGATTAACAAAAAAGATGATATACATAATATTTTTTTGAATTTATCAAAAAATACAGATAAAAATTTCATTTTATCTTTTGTATCTTTTCCTCGTCATATATATAATTTGTGCAAATATATATGAATAATATATTTTTCTTTCTTTTTTCATCAATATTCTAAGCACATATATTTATATAAAGTTTATATATATTGAAATTTTTACATAAATATTAATTATATTTTCTAATTTATCAAATGAGACGAAAAAATGTAATTTATTATATATATATATCTTTATCTCTTTCTGTAACTCGTTCGCTCAATCGTCAATTTGTCTGTCTCTTTCTCTTTGTCACAAAAATTTCAAACATATGATTACACATTACCATAACAATAATCTATCATCAATCACTATCACAAACTTATCATATAAAAAAAAGACATAAAAATCAATCACAAATTTTTAAATATTTGTTTTGTTCTTTAATATTTACATTCTTTTAATACGTACACACATGCATACATACATTCATACACGACTATGATTACGAATAAATATATACAAATGTAAAAACAAAAAATACGAGATAAACAATTATACAAATTGTTTAATATTCTTTTCTTTTTTCGATTTTGAAATTTTTTTAATACATATTTACATACATACATATATATATGTATATATACAACCGTACAAAAAGGCAATCAACCGGAGACTAACTTGGTCTTGATTCTGTTAAAAGGTTCAGCAAGAAAACTTGACGACTTTCACTTCGTGCTCAGTGGCACACATAGGAAGTACGATTCGCAATCTCGTAAATATTTAAGCTTAGAATATCTATCTTTTTATTTAAATAAATATTAATCCGCTATTTATAATAAAATGTGTGATAAAGAAAGATTTTTCTTAATAATTATTTTTATCTTAAACTATATCGTTCGAATGAATCAATCTTGTTTATTTTTTCATAATATTAACTTGATCCATAGCAAACATGAATCGCGTTTTAAGTTACTATAAAATCTATTATATCGATTATATTGATCGTATATGTGTGTGTGTCAATAGTGCATTTACTAAAAGGACGATTGATTTGTGAAAGTCGTGACCATGAAATATCATGGATATTTAATCTATAAAATTGATTTACGTCAATGTATTGTCAAAGTTGCAATAATATAATTTTATACATAAATTATAATAAATGATTATATGATTAAATATTTTTCTTTACAATGACAATAAAAAATATTTTAAAAACTAAGAAAATATAACATGTCAATTATATTATATACACACTTCCGGTAGATTGTTAAATTTGTCTCATCAAAAGGATTATTATCTTTTGAATTACCGAAGCAGAATAAATGCTAAGGACAAATGCATTAAAGTAGTTATTACGTACGGGATTGTTGTATCGCAAATGAGTTCATTTAAATAATTTAAAAAGTAATTTTTTTATCAAAGCTTGTATGAATATAAAAAAAGGAATGATATATATTTAAATAAATTATTTAAATAAAATCATAATATATACTTTACTAATGTATTAACGTAGATAAAATCCAGCACAAATCGTTACAACCCGCCACAAGTGATATTAAAAATACGAAAAGTGTGCTTCTCTAGTCACGTGATACACTGATGCACGTGCCAGAATAAACGTATGGCGCCATCTCTGAAAATATATAGAAACTTCGTAAGTACATTGTATGCACATTGGAACCGCGTAACTCTTTACAACACATATCTATCTTAAGCCACCTTGAAGATACTTTATGAATCATTTGATAGAAAATTGTGCATACATTCGTCCAGAAAGAAGTATTATTGAAGAATTATTATTACAATTTTTTTCATTTATTTCACTTTTATGCAATTACTCTTTGTTCTAATAATAATTTTATTGCAATACATTGAAAACGCATTTTTTTATTTAATTAGAAATAAATCTTATGAAATATAAGATTAAATTTATTTTTTAATATTTTTTTTCTGTTTGATTCGCATGTTATTTCTTGTCTGCTATTTTTATGCAAATACAATGTCATGGGAAGTACCATGATTGATATTTTATTTTCTGTAATAAAAGTAAGTTGATTTTGTTTTTTTCTTTTGGATTAAAATTATTTTTAATTTTCTCTGCGTAATTTTATTGAAAGATACGAATCTATCTTTTGTTTACATTTGTACAACTATTGACGGTTCGTCAGGTTTCACTAATGCATTTCATGAGTTAGTTAATATACCTGTTACATTATCTAAGAATGGATAGTCTTTTTACTCAGAGTATATGCGACGATTTAGAAGATATACCACAAACGGACCAACCTGTCTGGATTCTTGGAAAAAAATATCATGTTAAAACTGGTATATGTATACATGCTGTTATTTACATATGATTATTATATACAATTATTGATACACGATTGATAATAAATGGATTAATATTGTATTTCAGAGTTAGAAGAAATACGTAAAGATATTTTGTCTAAATTATGGTTTACTTACCGTAGAGGTTTTATTCCCATTGGTGGTTTTAGTTCTTCATTTACAACTGATAGGGGATGGGGCTGCATGTTAAGATGTGGCCAAATGGTTCTTGGTCAAGCCTTAATCTTTTTACATTTAGGTAATACATTCATAACGTTACCTTATTTGACTATTTTATTATTTTACCTATCAATTTACCATAGAAAACATTCTATGATGATAGGTAGAGATTGGCGTTGGACATCAGAAACAAATAATACAACGTACCTGGAAATATTGAAACGCTTTGAAGATAAGAGAGCTGCTCCTTTCTCCATTCATCAAATAGCATTAATGGGAGCATCAGAAGGAAAAGAAGTTGGACAATGGTTTGGTCCAAATACCATTGCACAAGTATTAAAGTATACACCTTGTTTAATTAAATATTCATCCGATAAAAGATTATGTTAATAATATAAATTAATCATGATTTACTTTTTATTCAATTGTTTTAGAAAATTGGTTGTGTACGATGAATGGAGCTCTATTACAATACATGTAGCTTTGGATAATACTTTAATAGTTAATGATATCTGTAAGTAAATTGCAATATGATGCTTATTATATTTTAATTTTCACATTTATTTTTAAATTTATAGTAAGACAATGTAAAGTGGAGGGAGGTACAACAGTTGAAGTAGATGGTACAGAACCATTGAAAGCACCGAGCCAATGGAAGCCTTTATTACTGTTAATACCACTTCGTCTTGGTTTGAATGAAATTAATCCTGTTTACCTCGATGGACTTAAAGTAATATAAAAATAATACTAGTACTTGCATGAACAACCAAAGAAGAAATTATGTCTTTGAAGAACAAAGATATTCAAATTGAGCATATATCATTTTTTAGACTTCGTTCAAGATCCCACAATCTCTGGGAGTAATCGGTGGAAAACCAAATCTTGCTTTATATTTTATTGGTTGTGTTGGTACGTCTAAGAAATAAACTTTGATATATATTTTTTAACGTAATATTATTTTATCATTTTTGTGTAATAAATAATAAAATTAAAACGTGATATATTTTAGGAGATGAAGTAATTTATTTGGATCCACATACGACACAGCGTTCAGCTAGTATCGATGATGAGAGAGATGTGGATCTCACATACCACTGCAAATCTGCTAGTCGTATTTCTATTACAGACATTGATCCCTCCGTAGCACTTGTAAGTATAACAAGTAATTTATCATGTCATATAAAAATGATTTAAATATGTAATCGTAATTGTAAATAAATTCTATTTTTTACAGTGCTTTTTCTGTGCTACAGAAAAAGATTTTAAATCTATGTGTAAGACAATGCAAGATGAATTGTTGGTATCTGCGAAACAACCATTATTCGAGTTGACTGCAGAGAGATTAGTTAATTGGTCACCAGCTGAAGACGTATCCGAGGCAATGGGAGCTAGTAATTGTAAGTTAATGTAGAATTGATTACTTATATAAAGTTTTATGTATTTAAGATAGTTTTTAGAGACTTTGATATATTTATTTATTATTAGTTTTAGACTTTGAACACATAGAACGTCAATATGATACATCGGACGAAGACTTTGAGCTACTTGGTTGACATTTAATAAATGAAATGACAAATAATCGATTTGAACAATTTAATTGTTCTTTTTTCTTTTTAATAAGAAAATGTATGTATTATTTGTCCTTCTAATTTTGACATAAAATTTGATTTATAATTTACTATTATTACTGATTCGAATCATTTTAAAATCAATGTGTCTTTCTGCTATATGTCTGAAGATAATTATATAAAAATTTAATAATTCGCATATACATACAAATATTCCATACACAGATAAAAGATATGGAAGTGAAAATGACATAAAATGGAAATGGAGATACTGCAATTATTCAATCATTATATTTATATAAATCTCTTTACAATGCAAAGTTAAAATATATTATATCAACTATAAGGAAATAATATTTGTCAAAAATTCGTCAAAAACATTAGGAGAATATTTCTTATTAGTTTTATATTTGAATAATATTGCAGAACTGTTTTATATATGTATATATAAAAACAGTTAACCAAGTATAAATATCGATTAAGAAAATGTTTTTTATAAAAAATCGAGTAGAACAAAAAATTTATCGTATTACTATTTAATAAATAATCACGATTATACAGAATTTATAAAAATGGTACCCGTAAACTATTTATTATAAATTGTACATTCTATTTTGAAAAAAAACACATACCACGATGTTCTTCAAAATATAATGCTTTATATATATAGAAAGTGTATACGAATATTGAATACATAGGAATATTTTATTCTGCTGATTTTTTATTGGATACATTTGTAGGCACAATCATCGCCACACACACACACGCTGGCGTGACACATATATTGTTTTTCAATAGAATTATTATAAATATTATTAGAAAAGAGCAAGTGAGATATAAATGAAATTCAAATTTCTTGCATATTTACATTTTGTAGACACATTTTAAAATATATATATATAATAACGTTTTATTAATATGTTTATAGCATAAAAAGATTCGCAGCATTCATAAATTTATCTAGAGGATTTTCAAATATTATCTCCCATAATCAATTATGTACAATATTTTTACATATGCGATGTAAATTTCATACGCGTGATCATTTTCATTAATATATCAACACAAAATAACTGCTAAGATATTAGAATATTATTCTATTGTTGGTATTACATTTCTCCCCGACATATATATTTTTAAATGATTGCTTATATCAAATCATACATATACAAATATAATTATATGTACAAATCGCGCTGCGTATAACATTTAAAAAGTTCATCATCAGATATATTTGATAAAAAAATAACTATTCATCTTATTCAAATTTTACAATGTATTCTCACACAAAGCTAATAATTTAACATATATTATATAACAATTTTGATAGATAATAATAACAGTTACATTTAGAACGACAGATAGACATTAGAATTGCTTTGACACACAGCGCGCAGATTAATTTCAATTCAAAATTTTTTGCATTTTAAAATATACAATGTATGACTTTCATTAAAAATATTTGGAAGAAATATATTTTGTTACATATTTGTATTGTGTAGAACAAGTTTTTTTTACTTAAAAATGATTAAATATTTTTAATTAATTTTATACATATATATATATATATATATGTATATATATATATGTATATATATATATATGTATGTATATATACATATGTATATATGTATACATATATGCAAAAATTTAAAATATGTATATATTTATAAATATATATATGCATATATGCAAAGTTTAATATTTTAAATGTGTTATATCAAAACTGTAAAGCATTTAGCGTCAGATTGACGAGGTAAATATTGTTATAATATAACAATATGAAGCTTTTATAGATATCACATAGAATGAATTCAAAAAAGAAAATAATTTCAATGAGTTGTCATTTTTTCTTTTCTTGTTTTTTTAAAATAACCAAAAATCAGTCATTAGAAGTTATATAAGCTAAAGAGATGGAAGAATGCTTCAATTATGTTTAAAGTTTACACAGCCAAAAAATAAGGCACATGCAAGAAAAAATACCGAATTTATAATAAATCAAATAAATTCTATATATAATAGATACAAATAAAAATTGATTGCACAAATGAATACCCTTTTATATTACACATGAAATATTCTAATAACGTCTCAAACATCGTTTTTGGTGAAATCACAATAATGTAATAAGAGTATACCCATTCTATCTCTTCGCTTTCATAAATTCAAAGTATTAAAGTATGAATTTAATGACTAGAAGAGTTTTGGGAAAACAACACAATGGAAGTTTTACCATATAATATCTTGGAAACAGTTAAGATAGTAGTTACTGATTCCTTTTGGATTCTGTTCCATTGTATTTTTTATTTCGTAAGTCGATTACAACTACTGTGATATTATCCGAAGACCCCCTGTAAGATTTATATAAATATATATTGTGCGATAACACTGATTTTGTTATCATTAATGAAGACAAATTGAAAAGATTTTCGATTATAATTATTTTTTATTAATATAGAGTCTTCGTTGATATATTTACCTATAGTAACTTTGTAATGTAATGCTTTTTGCACCAAAATGTGGTTCATTAATACGTTCTTTGATAAATGCTACGGCTTCCTCATTTGTAAATGTATCCCATAATCCATCAGATGCCAAAACAAGGAACATTGGATTATGATCGCTTAGATCAAATGTTAAAATATCTGGATCTGCTATTACTAATTTTTTATCTTTCAATGGATAATCTCCCAAAGCTCGAGATGTTGCTAATACACCGGCAACTCTCCAAACTCCATTGAATGTTACCAATCCACCAGCTTTATATATTCTCTTTTTTCTCTTTCCTGAATTAAATATAAATGTATGATTTAATTTAATGGTATAAAACATACATTTTTTTAAGGTAAGAATTTATAAACACCTGTTGTGGTTTGTGATCAAATGACAAAGGTATCGCATTCCCTTTACCATCACACATTACACCTCTAGAATCACCAACATTAGCTACTACTAATTTATTATCTTCTAGAAGTGCGATCAAAGCAGTAGTACCTATATTATAAAAGAAGAGAGAGAGAGAGAAAATACAAGATTTAATTTTAAGATATCAAATATTAATATTTGCATAATATAAAAGTATAAAATAAAAAAATAAAGTTTTTTACCTGCCACATCCATGTTTTTTTTAGCTGCTTTAACTAACAGTCGATCAACTGCCAGAACTTCATCAGTTAACAGTCTACCATAATTTATTTTATCTCCATCTAAATAAGTTGCCATATCAATTTCAGGTTGCGTTTCACCTGATCTACATGGCCTTACCTGGCATGTAATTTTAATAAATATTTTACATTGCAAAATAAATAATTATATTTTCTCTGAATTATTTTTTATCATAAAAAAATTTAATTATTATACCTCTCTTGTGATAGGTCGTGGTAGACTATCCAATTTATTCAATAATTCTGGATCAGTAACGCCAACACTATTTTTCATACAATCATCTGTTAACGAAGTACTAACGGTCTTACGAAAAGATTTTTTACGTTCAACTGTGGTTGATTCTATTTTTCCATCTTTTTTATTTTCAGATTGAGATGTTGGCTGATTATTAATTTGATTGTTTTTCTGTATTTCAGAAAATCTACCAGCTATCATATCCTTTAGCTCTATTACCTTTTTATTTATATTTGGAATAAGTTTATCACGAGCGTAATTTGCAGCAAACTATAAATCAAATTATAAATTAGTAATGTGAAAATAATGCATATCCTTAGTTTTTAAAAATAAAGATTAAAACTTACTTCCCCACCGTGACCATCAAAAACTGCAAATAAGGATACACCAGTATTATTTAAATCCTCATTTACTACAAAACGGTCTTCCATACGGGCTCTATGACCTTGTACAGCATAAGCTGCTATGTTTCCTTGTTTTAATTCCCAACTAAGTTTTACCCCATCATTTACAGAATCGTTAACAAGAAATTGCAATTTTGAAACCTGATTAGAAGATAAAAAAGATCATTTTATTTGAATGAATTCAAAAATTCAATCACATTTACACCAATGGTAATACCTTAGATGTTGTACGTCCTAAAGTATATTGGATTCTTTCAAGCAATGTTCTGCTCCAAAGATCAACAGCTTGTATATAAAAAAGCATAACTGCTAAGAGTGCCCCGCAGATTAGTACCTCTGGTTTAAGAGCATAGATCCTCATTATTCTCCAAAAATGACCTAATGGAGTATTGACAGCAGCATTTAAAACAGTGGGAATACCCACTGTAAACTTTGACATTAGCTTCATGTGTGACACATAAGTCTAGAAACATAATAATCTGTATTGATATCATAATTTATATTTTTATGCAAATAATAGAATAATAAACATCAGTTATATCATTGAAATTAACAATTACCAAATCTATTTTTTTTTTAATTAAAAAAAATAATAATCTTATATATTTCAAAATATAATCACAAATAATTAAACAAAACATATGTTACTAGTACTTGAGTTATATTTTTTTTGAAATTACCTGATATAAAATCCTATCTTCAAACTCGTCATCCATATTATATTCTAAGAAACCAAGATTAGATCCAATTTTAGGCTAGCACCGTAAATCGTGAGAATAAGTATAATTAATTAATAATTCTAAGATGTTCTAAACGTAAATAGAATATATACATTATTTCACTAATTACATTAATGATATAGACAATATATACACATACTGTGAAAAAGAGAGCTTAAATATCGTACCTCTTGAAAAAGTCTTATGAAACGTATCTCGCAATACTTTACATTTCTAAATACCACCGAGATACAACAATTCCGGTTATGACCGTGGTACTGCAGTCTGCAGCACTTTGCGGTAGATAAATAAGGGTGAACGTCATCGAAGTCATGAGAAGATACGATGATCACATATAACTGAAAATCTTTCTATATATAATATACATATACACATAACATATAATACATATATATGTATACTAAGTATGGCGACCGAAGAACACAAAAGGTTAGCTAATGTTGTTAAACAAATTCATGCTTTATTACGAAAAGAATGTGAAAAATATGGTCCAGAAATAGCATGGAAAATGCATGTAAACCGTAACGACGTTTTACAGGTGTGATTATTGATATTATATGTTTTATTTAATAATATTACCTTACGTATATGTATATATGTTCGTGTTCATGAAGCACGTGATATCTTTATTAGTATAGAAAAATTTATTATTATTATTATACTTGTTAGAATTTTAATAAAATTAATATATTTTATAATATTGTTTATATTTGATTGAATTTATTTTTAGAAATATGTTATGTCGATGAAGGATCTTGCAACAACTCATTGGAAAGGCAATAATATGGATTCTTTAAGCGGAACTTATTGTAGAATAGAATGGATCAAATCTCAATGTAAAGAATATTTTTTCAAAGGTGGTAAAGAAAAATATTCACTTAGAGAGTTTAGTATTAAAGGAAAAATGGGTGAATTATCTGCGATAAATAGTATTAATAAAAAAGAACAAACTTCCTTAACTTCCGAACAGAATTTTTATATCGATAAGAAATTGTTAAATGAAACAGAGGAAACATTTCAAAAGATTTCTATATTAGATGTAGGAAGTTGTTACAATCCTTTTGAGATGGAAGATATGTTCGAAGTTACAGCTATAGATTTGGTAGCTGTTCCACCTAACGTTTTACAATGTGATTTTTTAAGTGTTGACATAGGAAGAGAACAAATCTTTTCTTCAGATAAAAAACAAATTTTACAATTACCTGAACAATCATTCGACGTTGTTGTATTTTCTTTACTGTTAGAATATATGCCATGTCCAAAACAAAGATACCTTTGTTGTAGCAAAGCATATAATTTATTAAAGAATAATGGTATATTATTTATTATCAGTCCTGATTCTAAACACATTGGTGCAAATGCTAAGTTAATCAAATCATGGAGATACGTTTTATCCAAGTTAGGTTTTATGAGAATTAAATATGAAAAATTGAAACACATACATTGCTTGATATTTAGAAAATGCATTTACAAAGAAGTTGCGTTAAGGTGGGCAAATATGCAAACTTTGTCAGAGAGTGATATACTATATCAAAACGAAGATAAAATTTTTATTCCTCAAGATTTTAAGACAGTTGATGATAAACCTAATTATGAAAATAGTAATCATGACATAAGTAATGATTTACCTTCTTCGTTCAATGAGTTACCTTTCGCTGAATTGTAATATCATTTTTGCATAAGATTTTCTATTTTAATTATATCATATATATAAAAAAAGTAAATCAGGGCAAGCAAGTAAATAAAATATGGAAAGAATTAATCATATCATTAAAAACTGTCATATTACTGAATTTATGTGAAATTTTTAATTTGATAACCTAAATAAAAGAAATTTATACTCATTACTATTTACACACACTATATATATATATATATATATATATATATATATATATATATATATATATTATTTAATAATGAATTTAACTTAAGATAAATTTTGAAAAGTAGGCGAAAAAATGGTGTAGTGTCGTCATACAACTTCCGAAATAATTGTACTTAATATCGAATAAGTATATTTTTTAATAGATTTATTTAAACTAAGATAGATATTATTTTTAATATTATTTAATTTCTTTTTTTATAATAATAAATCTATGAATTAAAAGAATGAAAATAAAATTAAGTTAAAAAATAGTTTCTTTTTTAATTAACGAGGTAGCATCATGCGCCATATTTATTGTCGATCAACAGACACCTGTGAACATCGCCCTCTTATCGTCGAACGATGGTTCTGCGTTCATTTATTAGAAAACACTGATGTAATCGATTTTTTAAAAAATAAGTTTGTCTAATAAAATAATTTTTACTACTTTAAAAGAATATTGTGTGGAAAAGTTCTTTCTTTTAGCGAACTTAACGAAGTTCGTTTTGAAATAAAGTGAAAAATATTCGACTGCTGCTTAAGTATTGTTTGGTGAATCATGGTGAAAATAATAGTAATTGTTACTGTTGCAATAATACAATTAGGTAAATTACTAATCAATTCTTTTTACATAGTTTCTATGTTATTTAATTTTGAAATGAAATTTTTGTGTATTGAATTTATTATGTACATATACATATATATATGTATAATAATTTTTTTAATACTTTACAAATTGAGGTAATTTAGTTAAATATAATTCCACTCTCAATGTTTTAGCAACATGTCAACGTTCACCTACAATTTCTTATATTTCACAAGAACAAATTAAAGATATTGGTGGAACTGTTGAATTACTTTGTTCAGTGCAATACGGTCAAGAATATCCAGTACTATGGATGAAAACAAATAAAGAAAGCGGATATGATCCATTACCACTTTCTACAAATAGTGCCTTAATTGTAAAAGATAGTAGGTTTGCTCTTAGATATGATCAAGCATCTTCTACGTATACTTTACAGGTAATGTTATGAATAAGATTTATTTTGTTAGATTGCATAGACTTGATTATTTATTATTAAATATTATTGTGTTATAGATAAAGGACATACAAGAAACAGATGCAGGATTTTATTCATGCCAAGTTTTGATTGCTATTAATAATCGATTATCTGCAGAAGTAGAATTAAAAGTACGAAGACCACCTATTATTAGTGACAATTCTACTCGGTCTATTGTCGTTAGCGAAGGACAATCAGAAGTAAAATTAAAATGTCATGCAGGAGGATTCCCAGAACCAAGAATTTCATGGCGTAGAGAGAACAATGCTATTTTACCAACGGGTGGATCTATTTATCGGTATATATAAATTTACATATGCTATTAATGTGAACATTATTATTTAGAGAAACTTAAATAATAAACTATAAATATTCTAGTGGAAATATACTCAAAATAAATAACATTCGCAAGGAAGATCGGGGAACATATTATTGTATTGCTGAAAATGGTGTGGGACGTGGTGCAAGACGTAATATTAATGTTGAAGTTGAATTTGCTCCTGTAATAACAGCACCTAGACCACGTTTAGGTCAAGCTTTACAGTATGACATGGATTTAGAATGTCACGTGGAAGCTTATCCTCCACCTGCAATACTTTGGTTAAAAGATGGTACCGCATTGGTAAACAATCAGCATCATAAAATATCTCATTTTGCAACTGCAGATGAATATAGTGATACTACAATTCGAATAATAACAATAGAAAAGAAACAATATGGAGAATATATATGTCGTGCTTCTAACAAGTTAGGAACTGCAGAAACTAAAGTTGAGCTTTTCGGTAAGTACATAATAATTTATTAACTTTATGTTTATTATCCTGTAGTATAGTACCTCTTAGCATATTTTTTTTATATAAAGCATGTGTTTGCAGTAGTAAATATTTTAATATATATATATATATATTTTTTAATTGCGCTTATTATAATAATGCATTACATAGTAATGTTTTTACGTAGGCATTATTTATCAATTTATTTCTATTGCAATTGTTTCTTTAGCAAAATGCATGTTTTTTTTATGTTTGCGTATTTTTGTGCAGAAACCTTTACCCCAGTTTGTCCACCAGCTTGTGGTCAAGTGCATTTTGGAACTGCTGTGACTTCAGTTTCTTCAGGACCCTTGATAGTCTTTATTTTAGTTATTACCATACTGATGAGGTATGTTGTTTGAAACTTCATCTGCTTGTTATTTGAAGTAGATTATATGTGAATGATCATTATTGTTATTATTTACGTTCATTTAATAATTTATTCTTATTATATTAATCCAAATCTATTCTATATTTTTATAGAAATTTCTATGCCAAATATTAACTACCCAGGACTTCAGTGGGCAAGTGCGAATCAATGTTCACTATCAAAGTGGCTATTTGCAGCAGTTAGTATTACTATTTTGGATAGATTTTAAGAGCAACTTAATATAATCCCGGGGGCCTGATATCCGACATTTTTACTTAGATAACATATATCTTTAGATACTATTGAAATATCGAGACGAATTATTACATGAATGATACATTTAGTTAAAAAACGAAGCCTAATACATATATACATGTGCATGCCCTCTTAGTTGTGTATGCATAGAATATACACAAATTAAGTTCTGTATACACAATGTTAAGAGAAGTACAATATGTTGGTAATATGAATGTTGGTAGTACAAATTAACATTCCAGAGCAAAAGTTTATAATAATGTCACGGTAGTGGTAAATATAATTAATAAAATTTTGTAGGTTTTTATATCAGTATAAACTAATAATATAATGAAGTAATCGTTACGAAGGTAGATGTTATAAAATATAGTCATTTTGCATGAAGAGTATAGCAAGAAATTTTATCGAGAAGATGATTATTGAAGTAAAATTTACAGAGTAACAATATGGGACGGAGAGTGATTTGAAAAATACCTCGATTGTTGATTATTACTTTTTAGATGTTTTTAAAATACTGCAAAATATTATGCAGAATCTAGTAATGGTATGAAAAAAAAATTTTTAAATAAATTCCAGTTACCACTATTATTCTATTCTGCTTATTCGATTAATAAAAGTATGTGATCTGAATAGAAAAAATTTTCATATAAACGCATAAATTATTAAAAATCTCTAGTTACAAATGCGTTATTAAAAAAAGAATATATATATATATATATATATTGGAGCATGTTTAATAGAGTTAATATCTATCTTCTAAATGATTAATATAACATGAAAAATTTTGGAAATAAGATTAAGATAATTAAAATAAAATTTTTAAGTGATAACTTTTTGAATAATAATTTTTAGGCATTATGCCTTATGTTAATTAATAACTTTGGTATATGTGCCAAAGTAAGAAATTAATATTTCACGTTAGTACCTTGTTTGCGAAAGATTTGTTACTAGAAAGTTAATAGAGAGATATTCTACATTATAAACAGAACTGTTTACTCGTGCACATTACGATCAGAAGAAGAAGAAGAAAAACAATAATTTATCTATCCAATTTTTACCTTAATTGCATATACGTATGTTGGAACTTAAACAGTGGCAACTATTTATTCACAACCGATACAAAAGAGTTACATGTTTGAACCTGTTACTGTCCTTCAAAGTAGTCACTAGCGTTGGGTAGAACCCGTTGCGATTTGGAAGGCGTAGTATACCATTAGCAGAGCCTGTTCTCTTGATGGTACGAATGGAGCGGTCTACTGCGTGTCGAATCTCTGGAACAGTTCTGAAGCGAATGCCACGATGGATTCCGCATGAATTGACGGAAATGCAGAAATGGATGCGTTACGACGCTGCTCAGACGCATTTGGAGCGTTATGAGCGCGAAGGAGAGGCTTTCTTACGCCGTATCTTAACACTGGATGATGAGACATGGCAGTAGATCCCTCTATTCGCACCATCAACAGAATAGGCTCTGCTAACGATATACTACGCCTTCCACATCGCTGGCAACGGATTCTACACATTGCTGGTGACTACTTTGAAGGACAGTAACAGGTGCAAACATGTAACTCTTTTGTATCGGTTGTGAATAAATAGTTGCCATTATTTAAGTTCCAACCTACGTATTTGCATAGAAATTATATAAACATATTGTGACTTTTACCGATTCTAAAACAAATAATAATAATAATAATAATAATAATAATAATAATAATATAGTAGAAAAGTAGTACATATCCAATATATTAAGATATCTTAATTTTTAATACAATCAGTTTTGTATATATTTTGTCTAACTTTGTGCCGGATATTTTAGTAGCATTCGTAGTGTACGTAATGGCAAATGTAATAATTTCTTTTTTCTTTATTATTTCTTAATACATAAGTAATCTTTTAAATTATTTTTCTGTATTTGAAATGTTTAATAATCATTGTGTTGTTATTTTTTTGTGAAGTAGCCTTTACTTAAAATTTTAAAATGTAACAAGGATTAACAATGGTAGATAATATACAGGGTGTCAGGAAAGTTTAGATTGGGTGTAATTGGACTTCATAAAAGCTGAAAAATAAGCATTGAATATATACTTAACACATTCTAATTTTATAATAGTTTAATATAATTACATTCTTGTTTTCTAATATATTCTCAACAAAAGCGGTGGTTTATTTTTTTGCACATATGCAAAATGTACTTAAATTTAATCGGCATATAGTTTAATCTTTAAAAGCTATCGCAGAAGCCAATAAAAAAGCAAAGAAAATATTAGCTATAAGTAACTTTTGCATTTGGTATACATAGAAAAGAAATCAATATTTAATATTATCCAAGTTTCTTGAACAACATTAAAACAAAATTCATTTGCATGGAAACATTTAGGCCACGATAGCCTTTAAATATTATACTTTATAATATTTAGGTTTCAGGTTTACTTGTTTATAAAGATTTATTTTAGTATATTTTCTAATATAATATAAAATAATTATCGCGATAACAAGATGTAGCATAAGTTGTTATTGGTTTTATTTATTTATTTATATTTCTTATTTTTTGATTAACAAAGATCTTTTAAAAATTACACCACAAAGAAAAGCTTACGAACAAATGTAACTTCTAATTGACTTATTTTTGGCACTCCCTGTATGTAGATGAATAAAGTGTAATAATGATGATATATACTTTAGGATGAGTATATATCTTACGATATTACTAATAAGTAACGATAGAATCTCAATAATACTTTTATATAATCTTTTTATATATTTCTAACTTTATATTTGCTTTTATAATATTATGTAGATTTTAATAAATAAATTTTAAATACTGATATATATTTTTTTATTTACTTCATATACATGTATGTAAAATGGATGGTAATTTTTTTATATCATGGAACAGAGAAAAAAATATATATTTTATTTTTGTAATTCTGTCCAAGTATGTATATTGTTAACTATATATAGTTATCATCATAATATATTGTGTATTTTAGTCACGTATAACTCGACTATCGAGTGATTACGTTTGACAAAGAGAATACGCCCCTAATATAAATAACGCTGTGTTACATGAGAGTACATGGCATATTCCGAAACATCATGACTTTTTCCAGACACAAAACGATAAGATTTTAATTTTAAATATTCGTTAATAAATATCGATCGTTGCATACAAATAATTTATTTTAATTAAGTATATATATATAAATAATTGATAGATAAAATAATTTGATAAAAAACAAATAAATTTGAGATTATTTAAATTACGAAACTTAAGTGCTAAGTAGTTATCGAAAAAATTAGTTTCATTGTGTATGGTTGTTATAAATAAAGTCGATGGCACGCCCCTCATTATAATTCGGTGAGTATCAGTCATCAAATCACTGAATTTTAGTTACAAATGTGTCCTATTGATTTTAATTGTTGTATAAATCTAAATTTACTTCTACCTTGTCGATTATCTAATATATAATTCTCGATCTATATTTTTAATCTAATTTATGTAAAAATAATTCTTTTAAATATAACAATAATAATTAAATATTAACAGTATATATATGAACAGGTACGAATATTCTTGTGTCTCACTGTATTTATACTATATTATGTGTAAGTATATTATACATACCACACATTAATTGCAGGTATATGTATATATTCAATATACTAAGCTACATTGTATGTATATGGATAATAATATAACAAATATACAAGAAATATATATAGAAGAAATTAAAATTAAAGATAACAGGAAAGTTTTAACAATTATGAGATGTTTGAAATTCGCGGGTACAGCTCATTGTTCGAATTTAATTTCAACCAATGAGAAGGAGTCCGCTGTGGAGTGGGGAGTCTGCCGCGAAAGAGAGCAGAGCCAGTAAGGACAGTTTAGCGTTAGCTGTCGTTGTGGTAGGTTTTCGTTTTTTTTGCGTTATTACGGTTTTTCACGCTAGTTATTTCTTACAGAGGAAGAGACATATGTCACCTGCAAAATAAAAGGAAAGAGAAAGTATACAAGCCAAAGAAATAATAAAAGTAAAGAAGAAAGAAAAAAAGCTAACGAAATATTGTAATAAATAAATAATACATTTAGTTAACACATAATATACACTTATAAAAGTTTCCTCGAGTAATGTCGGGGAACGTGTACTCATAGCGCGCGCGCGCGCGTTCGTGTTTAACCGCGCGAGACGAAGAGACACGTAAGTGTTGCGAGAGAGAAAACGCTTACTTCTCCACCTTCTCATCGACGTCGTCGTCGCGTTGTCATGGGTACTGTGTGTTGTGATGGGGTTTTATAAAAAAATTTAACTCCAATTCTCTCTTCTCTCTTTCCAAAATATTTTCTCTTCATGAAAAGAACCTAATTTAAATTTTATCCTAAATTCTTTTTTCCTTTTTTTTTCTTTTTCTTTTTTGAAAAGACAAAATAAAAAAGAGAAAGATAAAACTAGTTGATAGTGTCTCTGTTTAGTAGTTTATTAGTAGTGTTACGACGTGCTTCTTCAGACGTACATATATATATATATATATACTCGTATAACACGAGAAAGGTACAGAATAAAAACGGTAGAGTGAGAAAGAGCTAGAGGGAGGAAAGGAGTAGAAGAGAGAGAAAGAGAGAAAGAAAGAAAGAGAAAAACAAGGAAAGAGAAAGAAAAGAGAAAAAAGAGAGAGAGAAAGAAGAAAGAGAGGACGATAATGCGGACTTGGTGTTTCCGCCTAGTTCGACACGACGTCGACAAAGACAACAACGACAACAATCCAGACGAATTTCGACGAATTTATTCGTAGTAAGTAAAACTCACATTATTTTATCTTTATCTTATAGATCATATTTACGCATGATATTTATCATCGCGCTCTACAAGAAACGTGTTTTCCTTGATCGTAGTCTCTTTGTTTCTTCCTCTCTCTTTCTGTCCTCCCCACCCCCACTTCCCCATCCTTCTCTTGTTCGATCGATCGATCAATCGAAAGAAGTGTTACGCGTCTATTTTGTTGCTTAAGCGGCAAATGATATTGTCGTTAACGGTACGATATCGTTACATTCAAATCTATTACTATTACTATTACTATTACTATTACTATTTTATTACTACTCTCTCTTTATTTGCATGTGTATGATTTTTATTGAAATTAAAAACCGTGTAAGTTTCTATTTTATGTTCAATTTCGTTTTAGAAAATATCTTAAAAAAATATATGAATTGTGTGCTATGTAACATGTAGTAGTATACAACCTGTAAATGTGCAAATATGAAATTATTGGATTATCAAATAATTTTATTTTTATTTTTAATCAAGATTTATTCAGATCGAAATTTGATTATAATTTCCTAATAAATAGATAATCAAATTTATTTTTTTTAAATATAAAGTATTATAACACGTTATATATATATATATAAAAAAACAATTATGCATTATAAAAATATTTATTTAATATTAAACTTGGTATAAAGTTATTATAAAATAATATATGTATGTAGTTGTGCGAATCCTTAGAAAGTATTAGATAAGAAAAACCTTAGAAATTATTGCCTTTTGTGTAACATTAAATCTTGAAAGATACGACGAAAGGAGAATGAAGTCTAACGATGTTATTCAAAGTTAAGAATAGTTTTTATTTTATGTTTTTTTTTTTTTTTTAATTCAAGTTACGTAATATTAAAGAGAGTGTCTGAGTAACTGTATATATGATTTCTCTACTGGACTTTTTAAAAAGCATCTTTTTCTAGGTTAGGTTAAATTACTTGTTTAGTGATGATAATTCGTAAAGAAGACATGCAAATCAGTTTGAACGAAGAACTACTTGATAATCAAATATTTTTCTTTTTACGAATATGTATATATATATATATATATTTTTCTTTTTTCCTTTTTTTTTAAATCATCGGCAGAAAGGTATAAAATTGTCATTAATAGATTTATGGATTTGACAATGTTAATCGCGTTATCTTATCTTTATACATGACACATATATATAGATATATAACTTCGTTCTTGGTAGCATAACGGTGAGTTATTCGATTACGTTGTCATCTTTGTTAAATTGTAAAACAAAAACAACAAAAAATAAAATATAATAGATAAATTAGAAATTTCTTAATTTGATCAAAAGTTTTTACGCGATTTTATTAACACTAGATATACCAGCATTTTTTTTTATACACCAATCATTTTGACTAGTTTGGTAGAAATAGGTATAGTGAAAATGGTGGTATATCTAGTGTTAATAAAAATTACTCTTTTATAAATATTTTTTTAAACTTGTATTGTTAAACTTATAGTTTTAGAATCTGGACAATAAAGAAATGTTTGAATTGAATTTTTAGAAATAATTTAGTAACTCTTGCATCTTTATTCTTTACTTTACATTTGAAAATTTGAAAATTCAATTATTTATTTCTAATGAGAAAGAAAAAGAGTGAGAACAACGGATAAACGAGCGTAGGTGTGCCGTGTCATGTTGCATCCAGTTTGAGATGAAGGAGAGACAAAGAGAAAGAGAGAGAAAGAAAGAGAGGAGAGAGGAGAGTAGTTGCCTGCTGCGACTATAAAGCCGATTAACCAAGCCACTCTCTTGACCTGACATTTAATACCATTACACGAGTCATAGTCACTCGTTGGTCTTTCAACGAGGAAGAGAACAAAGAGGATTTGCAGTTCTACGTATGAAAATGTCTGTTTATTTATCAAATTTTCATTATCTGTTAATTGATATTTTACAAAATAGCATTTTTACATTTTTCTTTGTTCTTTGCCCTAAAAAAAGAAAAGAAAAGAAAATACGTAGGAATTTGATATTTGATAGATGAACAAATTTTTCTTTTCATTTACAATCAGATGAATATCTGCAATTATTATTTATCATTCCATAAAACAAAACAAAAACAGCTTAGCGATAATAAATTGTAATGTTTATTAACACTAGATATACCAGACTAGTTATTTAGACTAGTTGGGCCAATTTTAATTCAAAATTTTTACTTCATGTAACATTTGATTTATGTAAATAATTAAGCGTTTTATTTTTTAAAAATGTCTATAAATCCATATATCTATTAAAATTATTATTGTAAACATTTGTTGTTATTTTCTAAAAATAAATAAAGACTAGAAGCCTCAAAAAGCATATTATATATACACCAGTCATTTTGACTAGTGTGGTAGAAATAGATATATTGAAAGTAGTGGTATATCTAGCGTTAAACTTTTTGTTCTAATTACATTGAATAAGAGAATAAATTTGTTAATCTTAGAAATAACAATTCTTAATCTATCTTATTCAGTCATCTGTAATAGTTGAAGAGAAAACAGCTTGTAACACTTTATCTGGTCCACCGCGTGTATGTTTCACATACACATATCACGCACATACGCGCGCGCGCGTGCGTGCGTATAAATAGATATCCTTTTGATTCTCTTTAGACTAATATCAGTCTTGATTTATATGGTTTAGATTTATACACGGTTGCAATATAAAGTATAAATCCTAAGGTTGCTGCTTGTATTTCCTCGCACGGGTTTATAAATCGCGATCGTTCATGAGTATTCACGAGGACGATCGACTACGACGAGGACAAGGCGACGAGTGAGTGAAAGCGAGAACACGTCCAACTATAAACTGGAGCGCACGCGTCTATTGTTGTAATCTGAAGAAGGCGTTGCTTGAATCGGTTAGCTGATTCACTAAAATTATATTTTTATTATTATAATTAAAATGAAAATTGTCATCAAAAGCATTATTTTTAAATGATATTTTGTAATTAATAGATTATTTTATTCAAAACATGAGGATCAAGTTCTATGTATTGTTATATGTATGTGTTGCGAGTGAGTATATATATGTTTTTGGTGTCGTTTTTGTTTTAATCGAGAGACCCATCGAAGCATGGCAAACACGATTCGAATTGTGTACATATGAATATATGAATATATTGTAATGAATATGTGTGTGTAGGGTATATAGCATAAGTATTTCTTTTTTGTTTTTTTTTTAATGTTTTTTTTTTAATTGAGAGATTTATCGAAGCGTGGGAACTCGAAACCCGGAGTTGTGTATTATGATGTGTGTGTATATCGTGGGTGTATATGTTGTTTGACGTTATCGTGAGAATAATTTGCTAAGAAACAGAGGAACTTTCGTTCTCTTCGTGAAAGGCAAAGTTCTCGTAATAACGCCTTGTTTCTTCGTCTCTACAAACAATTTCGCTTTGTCTTAGATTATCTTTGTTTCAGATATTTTAAGAAAATGCTTATTGTGTATATTGAAAAATGAGAGTCTTATTGTTAAATCAAATTCTTTTTATATGCTTTCTTAAAAACTTCTAGTTCCTTTGAGTAATATCTAAGGATTTTATGATCTAATTGAATTATGCAATTTAAAGTTGACATTTTGACTAGAGTGGTAGAAATAGGTATACTGAAAATGGTGCTATATTTCGTGTTAAGATAATTTGAATTAATAATAAGAATTTGAAGCTTAAATAAAATTGATTTAAGATTTTTTGTTGATTTGGTTATTCATGCTTCGAACTCTCAAAAACTTGTTTGATCTAAAGTAACAGAATTAAATGTGATCGATAAAAGGCTGTATTTGTACTTGCAATGGAACGTTCTTCATGAAATAATGGCTTGAAATTACTTTGACTGGTCAGACAACGAGAGAATTATTGTGAGTGGGAGGAGGGGGGGGGTGAACAAATCTTCCGATGTTTTCGTTCCTAATGATTTAATACCATGTAGAAAATACATAAAATACATTGTACATGTATGAATGTAATTTATATGCATATAAATGATCTAAAAACAAAAAAGAAGAATGTATACATATTTAGTTATAAAATTTGGTTAGATATTTAAAAAACAAAAATTTTCTTTTTTCCAATCATTAAAATTTATCTTTTATTATTTATCTTTTTAACACTAGATATACCAGACCAGTCGTGTTGAATGGTCGGGCCATTTTAATTCAAAATTTCTACTTCATGTAACATTTGAGTTCTGTGAATAATTAAGCATCTATTAAAATTATTATTGTTAAACATTTTTTGTTATTTTTTAAAAATAAATAAAGACTAGAAGCCTCAAAAAGCATGTTTTTTTTATACAACAGTCATTTTGACTAGTGTGGTAGAAATAGGTATACTGAAAATGGTGGTGTATATCTAGTGTTAATTTGTATTATTATTTTTAAAAAAATACATAATAAGCATGTATATATGATATTTTTTTTTTAACTATGCATATTCACTCTGTTGTTAACGTTCTTTCCTGCATACACTTTCGCAATTATTCATAATGTTGCTTCTTCACGCTTTCACGATGTTCTTTGCCATTCACGAATATATCTTTTATCTCTTCCTAGTAAAAATTTTCTAGTGATATATATATATATATATATTGATTTTATTCCTATTTTTTTTTTTTAGAGAGAGAGCAAGGGATTTCCTTTTATGTAAGTTAATTATATTTTTTTTTCGTATTTTAATAATATTAGTAAAAAAGAAATATTGAAATTAAAATTGAAATTTAAAAACACATTACCATTTACAATGACATGTAGATTTTTACCAATCGAGTAAAAAAAAAAGTAGAAAATAAAAAAAAACTATGTTTCAAGTGATATTATTTTGGTTTATTTATTTATTTTTTTATCATTTTTACATTTTATTTACAATAGGATCCAAAACAGTTTGTATGATATTGTTACAATAAAACAAAAAATTTACATTCAATTTAAAAAATTTAATTTAGACTTAATGAACAAATTGTTTTTATTGATCGAGTAAAAATTTACAATAAATAAATAAATAAATAATAATAATAATTCTAATTCTAATTCTAATTTGAATTTTTACCGTTAAGATTTTTTAATAAACAAATCGAATTAGGAAGTTTGTCTATTTCCTCTCTTTTTTTTTTATTTTTTCTTTAACGAAGAAAATACGTAACGAAGTTCCTGAGGATGCTAGCTAACTCACTTATTTCTTATTTGATTCAAATCTGAGCTCGGTTATTTTTCGTGTGAGGGTGCGAGAGGCAATATGCCGGCAGCGACCTAACTCGTGATAATCCAATTGACGAGCATTGCGATTGACCTCCTTTGCTTGATGCGTGCTCCAAAGATGACAGCCATTATTCTTTTTTCTCTCCCTCTCTCTCTTTCTCTCTTTATATACTATATATTATTATTAAGATATATTAATCATTTGATTTTATACATATTTAATTGCTTTTTTCTTTAACACACATATTTATTTATAATATTTTATAATATAGTGTTTATCTTACAAATATTTACGTATTAATAATTAAAATAATTAATAATAAAATAAAATAATTAATAATAAAAATAAAAATTAAAATTAAAATTCTTCTTTCTTTTTTACTAATTTTTAAGAAATTTTTAAATCTTTTTTTTCTTTTAGTTTTTGGTTTTTGTTTTTTATACACATTACATATCTATTTAATCATTATTAATAATATTAATATAATATTAATATTATTAATAGAATAGAAGTTTATTTCAGGTATACCCTTTTAGGGTGTTTACCCCGAAGGCCCCCCCAACATGTCCGTTCCCCTTAACAATATGCTAATTCGAATTATGCCCTATTATAATATTAGATATTAATATTAACAATATAAAAACAATATAAAAACAATATAAAACAATATAAACAACATTAAACAATATACCACATTTAGTAACTATATAGACTATATAAAAACTATAACATATATATACTTCATTTAACTTATGTGTTCTATTCCTTACATTCTATTTTAATATTAATAATAATTAATTAATTATTAATATTATATTAATAATAATTAATTAATTATTAATATTATATTAATGTAATATTAATTATTGTTATAGAAATATTTTCCGAAAGATTTTTTTTATTTATTGTTTTTTTTTTTTTTTTAATCATTCTCACGATTTGTTATATTTAATAAAAATGTATAATTTCAGATTCGGTAGTGATCGATTGAGAAGAAGATGATGTCGTGTTTGTTATTCAAAATATGTTTAGGTAAGTTAAAGTTATTTTATACTTTTGTAAGATAATTGTTTCTTTCGAGAATTGTGAGAATTAAGAAATGAAAGAAGAGAAAAAAATAAGAAAATAAAAGGACAAATTTATGGTTACGACGATGCGTTGTTGTCAACGACGTCGACAATGATGATGATACGTAGTTTGCAACGACGAAAAGCTGAACAAGTGATATTATTCCTGTAAAACCGGTTTTTAGATCCGTTAAACTCTTCTTACCATGACTATATTTCTCACGATTCAATAGTTTTATCATATAGCTTTAAAAAAAGAAAAATCTCTGAATTAACTTATAAAAGAAAAAAAATGTATTGCGTGATGGAAATAAATTTACTATTTCTGTATAAAACAAATATCATTCAATTTACTAATAACAAATAATAAACAATTTATTTATCATTATTTTTAATGAGATAATATTTAATTAATTTATAGTTTGATAAATATATATATAAATTATGAGTAATGTAAAAATTTATAAGAGTAAAAGTAGGTATATACATAAATTGAAAATAATTGAATTAAATTAAATGAATAAAATAATATAACATACGCATTTAATGATAGAATCAAAGGATTTGTACAAAATTAAAATTAAAACAATTTCCTAGGTCTAACTTTAATAGTTTTTGTTGGTGGAACAACGTCATCCAACCTATCAGAAAAACTTATTAGACTATCAAATAAAAATGATGATTCGGAATCATCGTCATGGATTGTAGCTAATCCTGTTCAAGCAAATCAAGAAGAAGAAGAAGAAAATAAAGGTGATTTGAAGAAAGTCAAAGATTTCATATCTGATTTTGAAAATGAAAACTATAAATCAAAAGAATCAAAAAAAGAAGAAAAAGAAGAAGAAGAAAAAGTACAAACAACAATTCCTACAGTGATAAACAATGAAACAAACGGAGACATAAGAGAAGAGTTAGAAAATGTTAGTAGTATTGCTACAACTACGATAGAATCAACTTCTTCATCTCCATTTTTGGACAATGAATTAGAATCGTTCGATCGTATGGAAAAACAAATCTTAGATAAATACAACGATGAAAATGATAATGTAAACAATACGAAGAATGTATCTTTGCATTCGAATGAAACTAAATCAACAACGAATGTACCAGAATCAACATTACCTGTATCATCGTCATTGTCCTTGCTTAATGTAATTACTGATAAGAAACAACTGGAACTAACTGAACCTAATTTAACTATTGCTACGACAATGAGAGATGCATCGATTTACGAGAACACAATTGGTCGAAAGGATTCTGAAAAGAAGATAATCGTAACCGAGCCTTCTGTTGTTCTAGAGAATAGTATTCAACAATCAGGAGTATTTGGAAATAGTTATAAAACTAGTAACAATAGTTCAATGATCGAATCAACTAGCTCTGTATCTTTGTCAAGTAGTAGTACATCAACCGAATCTTCATCTACTGGAACTTCCACAATTGGAACTCTGACAACAGGAACATCCTTTCCATATATCCAATCGGAGAGCAATGATCCTAGCGATTTAACAGGAAATAAAATAACAGAAAGTGTTATCTCAAATACAGTTGTATTAATGACCACTGTTGTTACCAGTGATTCCTCAGTTTTAGAAATGAGGACTACCGAAGAGAATAATCCAACTACCAAAGAAACTCTTACCGATGATAATAGTTCGACAATTGGTACTGGTGATACCGATTTTTCAACGGAAACTACGTTAGAATCATCTGATCAATCTTCCGTTAACCCAACAACTAGTTCCTCATCTTATTCCACTAGTACGGTCGAATACGAATTTGTTGGATTAACGGAAAATAATAATAACACGATTGCAACGACAACTTTGACATCAGAAGAGACTTTATCTGTAGTTAATGAACAAACGAATATTAATATCACTAATAATATCTCAGATTTTACTGAGAGTACAAGAAGTTTGTCCGAAATTGCATCATGGCCTAAATCTGTCTCGGTTGAACGTACATTACCTGTTACATCTTCATCAAACACGATTATCACCAGCAGCAGTAGTAGTACACCTGGTAGTACAGAAAACAACATGATGATCAGTGTTGAAAGTACTACTGAAAGTTACGATGCAACACCACTCGTCAATGTTGTTACCCTAGATCTTCCAAGTAGTACTTTCATTCCAACCTTTCGTGACAAATTACCAACCGGTAAGAAATCTATTATTGATACCATTCCAACAACTTCTGTCACCAATCTGGATACTTTACCACCAGACGAAATTACTTCTCTGGTTAGGATAGTACTTGAGGGTACTAAACAAGATGTTTGTCCACGTCTTGAAGAACTTCGACAATTTCTTGCTAATATTTTATCCAATGGTTTGAATAAGTAAGTATAACATTAAGTACCAATTTTTTTATTTTGATTGCTTATTTTAAATTTAGTATCATTATCATGTTTATAGAGTCATCCAGGGAAAACAAGTTCGATTTCATAGGAACCCATGTTCTGATTCAACAGACAGTTCTTCAACAATTAATTCATCCTCTGAAGAATCTGTTTTTACCATATACGTTTACATCGTTAATGAAAATGGTAGATTCGATGCTGCCATGACTAAGTTGCTACCAAATTTTTATAAAACACCTGTCTCGAATTTTCCAATAATTGTAAGTTATACTTAATCTCAATAACCAATAATTTTGATAATTAACATTTCTTATAAAGTGTATTTCAATTTGTCCAATTTTAGATACGAAGTTTTGCATTAGTACAGGAAAGAGATTCTAGCAACGCAATAGCTGTTGTTGTGGTTTCTTCAGTAGCATTCATCTGCCTACTTCTTCTTACTGGCCTTCTGGTAAGAGATAAACACAGAGATAAAAAGAGATTTATTTGATATCCGCAAACAAAGAATAGAAAATTGGTATTCACGATACCACCAAGTATACTACTCATTATCAAACACGATACGTTTCGATTAATAAAAATGCAGCTGCGTTGTAAGTTCATAAAAATCTTCCTCGTTTGTACACCTACTCGAAACTTACCTTTCTCGGTAGATTACTCATAGGAAATACATTACTTCGGAATATCCGTGTCGAAAAATTAACTTTATAATTATGTTTATTTGATATTTAGATGCCGCATTATAAAAAAAAAAAGAAATATAATTTATTTTGTATAAATTCCAGTCTCTGATAGTTATGAGACAATGCAATAATAAGTAATAATATTAATTTCAAATAAATTAATAAATTATTTAAAATTAATTGGAAAAATTATCTGTGTAGATCATGATAATGATTAATATTTCTTTATATTGTTTTATTTTTTTCAATTATTTAAGTTAATATTTATATTTTTTTTTAACAGTATATCCCCACCTCTCAATGAATGTACATCTACTTTCTTATCTTTATTTTCAATGTTAAATGTTTCTTTTCAGTATATGTTTAAAACGATAATACGATCGCTAAAACTTGCTAGTGGTTGCGATAAATACGAGGTCATACTTAAGCTACACGTATATAACCAAACATTTACATTTATTATCGATTTTTTAAGATTAAAAATGTGTTGTTCATTTTGGCAGTTCGTTATGAGAAAGAGACAAACGAGATTCAATTATGGGGAACGATGTCGACCTGTATCTTTGGATGCCTATAGTTTGGATAGTGTATCTGCTTATAATAGTGTTAGGCGAAAAGGTGTTGCTAGATCATCGAAAAGAAGTTATGGTAATCCTGCTTTTGAAGATTCAGTATGTATATTTTATTATATGTGTTTAAATTGAAAAATTAATATATGTATTATATTGTATATAATATAATATATAAAATATACAGTGAAAATATTACACAATTACCTAATTACATATATAAATTAAAACTTTATAAATATAAATTTGTAAAATTATTTTTTTTCTCTTACAGAGTGCAGTTCCATCTCATCCATTAAATTTTACTGGGCTTACTTCTTTCTCAAACGACGTCGATGCCATAAATGAAGAATTTTTAGGTATACCACAAGTTTCTTCTAAGATGGATGAGCTTCCTTTGGGCGCTGAAGTGAAGAACAGATACGCGAATGTTATTCCACTTCCAGAAAGTAGAGTACCATTGAAAAAACTCAACGATGATCCTCTTTCAGAATATATTAACGCCAGTTACGTTCGAGTTAGTTTATTTATTATTATGCTTTTTTTTTATATGGTTAAATTAAATATATGTATAAATTTATAAATATTTTGTCAGGGTCCCAAAAATGCAATCAAATATTACATTGCGTGTCAAGCACCTTTGGACACAACAGTTACCGATTTTTGGCGTATGATTTGGGAACAACAATCCAAAGTGATCATTATGCTGACTGATTTTGTAGAAAATGGAGTTGAAAAGTGTACCGAATATATACCACCTTCTGAAGTGACTGATTGTCACAGATTGTATGGTGATTTTCAAGTGACATTAAAGAAGCGAGAAACCAAAGAGAAATATGCAATATCCACGTTACACTTGAAAGTAAGAAATTTCATTCTAATTAAATTGAATTAATCTTAAGCATATGTGATTATGTGTCATATATTTTTCATATTGAGCTATTTTAATATTTTTAAGTTAGAATTAATTGATAATAATATTTTTATATCATGAAAAATATAAAATAAGTAACTTATATATTTTATATTTAATTTTATACAGCCGTAAGAATAATATTAGATAAAAAATATTTGTTTACGTATCTCAAATGACACGTATTATAAGACCAGTTCTATAATCATCAATTTTTCATTGATGTATGACATTGTATTAAAAGTATTTGTCTTTTAAAGAATTTAGAGAATAATACGTTCAGAGAAGTATACCATATTTGGTACTTATGGCCAGCTAGTGGCGTTCAAACGGATGGTGCCGGACTTATCGCTGTACTTCTCGAAGCCAGGGCTCTTCAAAGAGGTGGTCCAGGACCTATAGTGGTCCATTGTAGTCCTGGTACAGGTCGTACAGGAACACTGATAGCATTGGATCTAGGAATTAGACAGTATGAAATTACGCGAACGGTAGACGTACCAAGAGTGGTTTATACGATAAGAAGAGATAGAGCTGGAGCTGTGCAAACTAAAGAACAGTATACTTTTATATACAAGGTAAATATATAATAAATATTTTTCTTTTCTTAAATTAAAATAAGAAATTTGTATGATTAATTTTCAATTTTCTTTTTGAAGGCATTAAATTTATATGCAACCAAACTTGCTGGAGGTATGTTGGAATCGACCTAAAACCGATATCAATGAATTGTTTTCGGTCTAATCTGTAAAAAATTGGGCGAGTGCTACAAACAAACAAAAAATGTTTAAGACTAATTTCATAATAATCTTTATCGTTGTTTTTTTTCTTTTTGTTATAACTGAAAAAAAGACAGACGTATAGAAATTATTTTTGATTCCAGTTTAACTGGAGTGAAAACAAAAGTTAAAGAAAATATAAATATAGATTATTAACGAGTATTAATGTTTCGATCGGTAATTAATGATCGAATGAAAGGCTGAATAATACTTGTGATATGTGGACCATTCGTTGATATTCATTATAATAATGCATATTTATACATATGTAAATGTATATATAGATATATACGTGATTTATCTATCGCGTTATATTTTTTATTACTTACGGCCGTTTCAATGAATACAACAGCTTTGATAAAAATTTACCGAGATCTCTCTTTGGTGAAAAGTATTCAGTATTAAGGTATTATATTTTTATGCTTAAAACAAGATCGAAAAAGAAGACCAAAATTATTCTTTTTTGTTTTTTTTTTGAGCGAGTAGTATTTCAAAGAAATACAATAGTAAAAAACATTGACACAATTAGCTACAATTATTTTTGATAAGAGAAAATATAGATGTGTATTTATAAGCTAGATGTCAAAATTTATTTATTTATTTTCTTCGAATGAAATTCGAATTCTTTCTTGTGTACAATTATATGATTTTTCATATTTTCAAAAGCTTATTGTGTAACTCTAGACGATGCGCTCTCTTTTTTTTTTTTGAAACTAATTCAAACAGAGATTGCAAAGGCATTTCGAATTAATTGACGTCGATATGATGAATATATTTTACCTTCTTTTTCTTTTTTTTTTCGTTGTTATTATTGTTATTGTTATTGTTATCTGTGTTTAAAGTATATCCCCCAATTCGTAGCACATTGCTCTCTATAATTGTACATAGTTAATAAAGAAATGCAGAGGCACGTTGATTGAAATTTCTGACTTCATTGTTATTTTAGTCTAATTTTTTGTTAAAAAGAAACTTATTGTTTAAGATATTGTTCAATTCAAAACATTAAAATATTTATCAACATCAATGGCAACTGTTAGTAGTCTCCGTCGGTAAATGATTGCTGTACTCATCGGTAACTAATCACTCTTTTCATCAACAAAAAATATAGAATTCTATATTCTTTGTCGTCAGTAAATACTTATCGGTAACTAATCACTCTTTTCATCAGCAAAGAATATAGAATTCTATATTCATTGTCGTCAGTAAATATTTATTTTCACCGTTGATAATAATTTCAAAAATATCAGTAGAGACTATAAAGTTTTAGCACTTCACTACCAGATAGAGCAACAATCTCATTTCCGTAAATATATATAAATCCTTAATACATTTTCTATATTTAAATTAACACACATACACACACAAAATAATGTATTAAACAAATCCTCCGCTCCTTCCATTTAATTAATCATTTTTCTCCATCTTCTCTTTACTCTTTAATCAAATGATTGATTAGTTGTTTATGGGCACATTTAAAAGGTATACTATAAAAGTTAGTCTGATGTAATCATATTATCCTTCAAAAATTTGAAAGATTAAGAAAGTTGTAAAACTATTCAAAACAATTTTTTTTGTGTTTATCTAATTCAAGTATATAATAATAAGAACATTTTATAATATATTAATTCGTTAAAAGAAATATTAAAAATAAAGAAAAATCTTGGAAAAATCATGAATAAACAATTATCAAAAATATTGTTAGGCACAATGAAATTTGTCCATTTAAAATATGGTTAAATTAGGGTTCAGATGTACAAACAGAAGACATAGGCGTTCCCATCATTCCAGACAACTTTGGTTCTAACTGGAGAGCTTTCATGGAAGAAAACGCCCGCTATCCAGGTGGTCTACCGGTTGTCTGGCTCGGACTGGCTCGAACTGGATTGTAGCTGTTAGATCTTGAGAGGTCCGGGCTCGTTCGATCTGCTGATCGCCAAGGAAATAAGCGTATTCGAGGAATAATTGTTTAAACGTTAAGAGGTTAACCCGAGATATATAGTACCTCATATAGGCGTGGTTTTTAACCAATTCTTATATATGCATTTATATATATATGTTAGTATATCTTCCCGGTGTTAAGAATTACGTCATTTTAAAACAAATATCAATTATAGTCATAAGAAAAATATAAACACTCAAACACATATTTTTAATGATTATATACATATAATACATAAATGTATATATAAAAATGCATTATTATATATAATTATACATACAATTAATGACATATAATATATTATATATATATATTATAATGCATGTATATATAATGTATATATTTATGCATACATAAACGTATTTATAAATATACATATATTATTATTATTATTATTATTATTATTATTATTATTATTATTATTAATATTATTAATATTATTATTAACATAGAAATTTGATGAATCACTGTGCATATTCATAAAATTTCAAAAACCTAATACTATACATATGTTTAGTTAATCTAGGTGAATATAGTATTAGTGATTTAGTGTTTGTGTTTCAGCATTACAAGGATTATAATATATTACAGATTTGCAGGAAAACCAGAATGAAAAGAAAACAAATTATAAAATAAATGAATATTAAATAGAATACACACATAAATTATATAAAGTTAATAATAATCCAAATGAATATATTTTGCATAATTGATTCATCTGATGAACTTTTATTAAATTACAAAAACAGATTAGGACTCTTATATTAATAATACATAAGTTCAACTGGATCGATTAGATTGAAGAAAAAACAAAAACAATGTATTATGTAAAACATAAATATGAGATAATTTTTTAAACAGCTTTTTTTTTGCACTTTTTGATGTATGCTTTTATTTTTTTTCCACTTTTTGATGTATGCTTTTATTTTTTTTTCCTAACAGGTTGAATACTACTCATTCGAAAGACAATGATAAATTAAAACGGGTTAAGATTAAATTGAAGATTTATAAGACGTGTTTCATTAAATCATTGAATTCACTTGTATTATCATTCACTACGAAGGATATTATGTTTTATGATGTACTCTGGTATTTTATATTTGTTATTTTTGGAGATCATATATTTCTCTTTTTCTCTTTCTCTCTTTGCATTTATCGTTCCCCTTATCTATATTTTTAATGATTATTGTGTAGACGAAACTAAATGTCCTGGAGGTATAAACTGGTTAATTGTTTTTTTTTCTACGTATCGTGTTCTTACAACTCATCGAGGAATGTAGTAATGACATGTATATATGTATATATTCATAAAAACGATACTGATGTATTCCCCTTTTCAGTCTTTTTTTCTTATCATAGAAGGAAAGACAGAGAACTAACAAAAATTGAATAAGTGTAAATAAAAAAAATATTGTGAATATTAGTAATAAAAATAGGAGAAAATTTTGTGCGTAAAGAAAAGCAAAAAATATTCATAATAATAATAGTGTGATAATTTTTGATAAAAACACAAATACAAAAGTAAACATTTAACATACAAAGGAAAGTGTGGAGTTTCATACGAATTAAAAACATATGCGATCGAAATTTTTGTTTGCTTTCAAAGTGGATTCTCATACGTATTTAGAAGTATGTATAAAAAGGATCTTTTTTTCTTTCATATATACAAAATCTCATTTATTTGTCTATCTATCTCTTCGTAAATCGATTTCTTGAAAATGATTTATCATAATATATCATGGTAAAATATTTGATAATGATGAACGATCCAAATGCGGTGATGAAATTCGAAGGCGAATCGCTCTTTATATAGAATCCCCTCAAAAAACACATAAAGAGAGAGGAAAAGAGAAACCGAAGCCATGTGTACTTACTTATATACAAATGTATGTACGCTGATCGCGTTTAAGTGCAATCGTAAAACTGAAGAGTTTTGGATTGCTTACCCACACTTCCTGTCCTGATTCCGGTCATCTAAAGCAAAAAAAAAAAAGAGAGAAACATAGTATTCGATCCAAAGAACACGTTCAAACGGAAGTTAAAATTGGCGCCACAAATTTTGATTTTGAATTGGCAATGTTGGTAAGGTAGGAATCTTCACAAAAGTAATATTTCAAAAATGATATCAATTGGCATGATTTATGTACATATTTGCATATATATATATATATATATATATATATATATATATACTTTATATATTTACATACATATATGTGCACATATATATGTATGTTCATATTTTACATGATCCTGACATATGTTCATAAACCGAGGGCGTCTAACTATAGTTCCACGAACGCGAAATATTAATTTAGATTTCTGCGAGTTCTCTTCTCGATGGTATGCATGCATCATAAATGCTTTTCTTGGTAGATTACTCGGTATTTCTTTAAATTTTCATTCATATCACTTTTCACTATCTCTCTCCCTTCCTCTCTTTATCTCTCTCTTTCTCCTTATCTAACTAATTTTCTCACTTTTCAAAGACTATATTAATTATAGAACGAAATTCAATTTTCACGAGCCAAGAAACATGGAAGGTCAAAGGGAATTCCATATCCGATTTTATACATGCATTATATATACAGTGAGTCACAGGAATATTTGTACTCATTGACACTATAAATTTGAAATAATCTATGAACGCATTCAATTCTATTAATTTAAGGAATTCAATTAGATTTCCTTCGAAAATTATAAAAATACGAACAATGATTGCTCGTATTTATCTCTTTCTCTCCTTTAAAAACAGATTTTTTGTAAGTCGTGCTGTTCTATCAATTTAATTACTCACTTTTTGTGAATTCACATATATCTTCCTTATTTCCTAAAACTATTAGTTTAAATGTATAATAAAATTCTTGTTATACTCTTTCCCAAAAATTCTTAATTATTTTGGGTAAGATTTAGTAAAAGCATACAATATAATACTGATATATGTATGTATATGAATCGGTCTCTTGTGGGTGATACTTTATCCTTGTATACCTTTTACCATTCTCCAATAATTATGAAAATCTCAAGAGACTCTTCAATAAGATGAGTAGGGAAATATAAAGAGATAGAAAATCGTATTTTATTAACTTCTGTATATAATCTTAAAATAATACGATAATCCCATTTAATCGCATTCGTTCCATTCCTTCACAAATTATAATTATCGTTGCTAATGTATCATCGATGATGTATATAATTATCTTTATTATTCTTTCGTATTATTCGTATTCTAAATAAAAAAATTGTATTTTTTATGAAAAATAGAAACAGAGATAGATAGATAAAAATAATAGAATTAGAGATAAGAGAGAAAGAGAGAGAGAAAGAGAGAGAGAGAGAGAGAGAGGAAGAAGAATTAGTAAATCATCAATAATAGGTAAATAGATGGATAACCAACAAGGATATTACTCTTTTATGTGAACAAACGTTTCCGAATGCTTATAATAATTATGTTTTTGCTTATTATCTTGATCACGGAATAATAATTGCCGGTCGTATCATCTTATCACACGTGATCTTTTTCCTATTCTCTCTCTCTCTCTCTCTCTCTTTTTCGCGTGAAAATGAGTAATATTTTTATATGTATATACATGCATTTTTAATTATATATAATTACCCTTGTCAACAATTTTATATAATTTATAAGAATATAAAAATACTTCTATAATTATAAAGATAACGATCATTAAATATATATATATTCAAAAAGGAATTTTTCACATGTTTATATAATATGTGATACATATGTGAGTATGGTATAAAAGAAAAAGAAATTGATTGTGAGAGGAAAAAAGCTTAAAATTATAATTATTTAAAATAAACAAATATATTATAAATATATATATATATATATATATATATATATATATATAATATAAAATTATAATAATATAATATAAAAAAATATACACATTATATTATTAATAATTGTTATTAAGCATGTTTTTTTCTTTTCAATTCTATAGCTAAAAAAATATAAATAATGAAAATTAAATAATATATGCTACACATGTATAACATCTTGATTGTATATTTTTATTTTTTATTATTTTATTCTATTATTATTTTTAATTATTGAAATAATTAGAAAATGGTGTACACCCATGATACATAAATATATGATCTAAATTGATTCTAACTTTGCACACATAAGAAAGTTTTGACGATAAGATTTAAGACTTCTGAAAATAGGCTCGCGTACGTTCTCTCTCTCTCTCTCTCTCTTCTCTCGTTTTCTTTCTCTTTCTCTAGTTGATCATCAATAATATCGATGCTTTATTTGTGCCATTCTCACGGCGTAAGTAAAAGCAAGACCGAGATACTGGAGACTTGAGTCGAGTTCTTACCGGAATATTTTGCTTTTCCGTTAAAGAATGCTAATTGAGCTAATTCCGTCTCTTGCTTCTACGCACGACCAACATAAATATTACCAATGATTTCACGAGATTTAAGTTGAGAAACGGAAAAGCTTCTTTTCAAGTTCGATTTTTTGAACTTGTTATAACTTTATGTGTTATTTTTTCTTTCATTCTTATCTTCTATCGGTTTAATCAACCGATAAACAGATTGAATAATTGTTAGTCGATATATAATCAATTGATCGATATTTTACTCTTCTTCTTTTGATTAGATGATTAAATCTAATCATAATATATTTGTTATCACTTTTCTTTTATTAATGTCATTGTTTTTATTTTATTTTATTTCCTATAAAAATGTAATAAGACAAGATTAAATAGAAAAAAAAAAATAATTTTTTACATTGATAAAATAAATCAATAACAACAAGATAAATACATGTGTCATCGTTAAATTATATAATACAATTAAATTGTAGCAACTCCAGTTTTTATTCCATATTATTGTGCATTTTGTAGGAAAGGTGACAAACCAAAAATTCTTTATTATATATCAAAATTATTAAATTTAGAAAATAACGAGATTATACTTGATTTCATATGAGACAAGTAGTTAAAGTATGAAATTAAAACGTGATTAATCTTTAAAGTTTGCTTTTCTTTCTGCAACAATGTATTCTTTCTTATCCCTTCCTGTAATTTGAATACCAATATTCGATTAGTCCTGCTGTGTTATCGAATTTAATCGATTATATTGATTATTTTAAATTGACAGTGGGAGTACAAATATTTCTGACAATGAGAGACTCATTGTATATATTCTTTATGTTTACATTCCAAATATTAGCGCTTTTTCGAATAATACCATTTGATTACATTTGATTTATTCTTTTCAATAAATATCCATATGATATAGTAGTCAAGTTCTTCTTTGAATAGAAAAAAGAATTGTCAAGGTTGTTCGACAAAATTCAGCTCAATGTCCCTCACCTAGTTTTATAAAATATACAATTTCTCCTCTCTCTCTCTTTTTTTTTTCTTTAAGAAAAAAAAAAAACAATTCAAACCATCTTATTTTACATTATTCAATAAAATTCTTACGAAGTAGTGTATAAAGATTTTCAGAATAAATTAACGATTTGAAATTCCTTCTTCTATCTTTCTTTCTTCTCTAAAAATAAGTGATAAAAATTGGTTATATAAATATCATAATTAATTAAATATATAAATATATTATTAAGTTGGTGAATGAATTAAAATATGAAATTTTGTAGCACTCAGCTTATTTATGGAATCTTTAATCAACTAATTTTCATTTTTTTAAACATTTAGAACAGTTTTTACGGGCTAAACAGCGTGAAAAATTATATTTCAGTGTTTATTAATTCTAATGATCAGAATTTCTTTAAAACTTTCATCAATGCATTAAAATTTCATTGGAAAGAATTTATTGAAGCAAATAGAATTTATTTTCATTAAATAAATAGGTTTTGAAAAAAGATTTTTCAAAACATATGACATTTTCAAACGCATCAACCTAATACAAAACTTATTGATAAATGCAACAAGTTGTACGTACTGAATTAAAATAATAGAAAGGGAAAAAGAAAAGATGTAAATCACAGGTTGCATGCTAAGATTACATAAAGGGTGTCTGAGGTTTTCTCGTAGAAACATTGTGAGAGTATTCTATGCTCAAAAATAGAAAGAAAATGTTTATTTAAAAATTATAACATAAATTATAAAACTGTTTGAATCTGATGTCTGAAAATGATGTTTAGCAATTTTGCACATGTTGTTTATTTTCTTAGAATGATTCAGTGTATTTTCCTCTGAACAATAGCTTAGTCATCTAGATCACTTAATCTCACCCTAATAGATTTTTATTTGAGGGTAAAACTAATACAAGAAGTTGATGCAACTGATTGTGAGATAGCTACACTTTATGTTATGGTAGAAAGAATAAAGAATACAGTTACAGAAATGAATAAAAGTCGATAAAAAATTCACTATATCATAAACAACGGTGGTAAACTTGTTTTCGCATAAACGAGTAACATTTTGAATAACACATTTAAACAGTTTTACAATTTATTTTATAATTTTTAAATAAAGCTTTAAATGATCTATCTTTATATTTTCTTAATTTAAGTATAAAATATGCTTTCAACGTTTGTAAGAAAAAATTTCGAACACTCTGTATATATTATGCATACAGGAAAAAAATGGGAGGGTCGCGTACTTACATCGTGTACATCGTATGAATTCGCAAAAGGGTGCGCGCATGCGTCTGATCGAGAAAGCACACGCCATTTTACTTGGAGTGGGGGTAGAAGTGAACGTAGGGAAGTGGCGCGCCAACTCGTTTCGCGCGGGATTCAAGTTCGTGCGTTCCAACTTTGCGCGCAGTGTATTCGCTGTGTTAAACGTCTTTAGACATACCTTTTTTTGTGCTCTCCATTTTCGTCATTCGTTAGTAGTCATCTTTTTTTCTTTCCTCTTGTTTTATTTTAATTTCTTCTTCTTCTTTTTTTTCAATTTAATCGTGATGTACACGTCTATATAGTTTCTATCAGTTTATACGTGTTACATGTGTATTTATTGTTTATCTATTTATTTTTTACACTCTTTTTCTTACTTTCACCTAATCCTTCCGCTTTTTGGATTCTATTTATTTACTTTAATTTCTCAAGCAATTCTGACAATCTTTAAACATACATCTCCTGTTTTATAATAATTCGCTGTTATTGTGTGTAAGTTATACTGTGTTCTTCAAAAGTGTTAGTAAAACAAATCAAATACCATCATCGAATTCATCTTTCAACAAAATTACTCATCTTATTTGGATACAAACACATATACACATATAGGTTTTTTTCCCGTATAATAGTAAGTTTCGAATATGTCACTCAATGTTGGTGGAATCTATGAAAGATGTTATTACCGTTCGTTTATTATTATTGGTTGATAAAAAGAAAGATAAAAGATACAAATTAATTTATTATTATTTTATTTTAAATAAGAAATTCGTAAATTTTCGTAAATTATTAATTATTGAATAACATTATTTTGTGGTTCTTTACAAGGAAATACAGCTTTTATTTTTTCTTTTAAATGTGAAAAAATACGATCGGCATCTAATCTTAGACCTTCAGAACTTACTATTGGCCGTACAGTTTTAGAGTCGTTAATATACGTACGTAAATATGTATGTGCGTAATGAAACATCAATGTTCTGTTTCTTCTCTTTTTCTTTTTTCTATATTTTTCTGCCTCTCTTCTTTTTTTTCTTTTTTGGAAATCAATTTTTATAAATTCATATTTTATTAATCTCCTTCACATCATATCAATGTATTCCGCGTATATTACGGACAATTTAAAAAATAATCTTTGTATAAGATAACAATCTGAGGTATTTCATTGATAATCTTTTTGCAAGATAAGATCGATAATAAGAAAAAGAAATTCAATATCGAATTCGTTTTTTTCGAATAATAACAAACAGATTGTGTTGATTATTTTATTTTTTTTAAGAAACAGTTTGGGACAAATTAAAGGAAGAAATTTTGTATCAAAATTTACGTAAATTACACGAGTGGACAAAAAATATGATTTAAATTTTATATATAATAATATAAAGAATTAATATATAAGAATTATATATATATATGTGGGATTCGTGAAAAAAATTGGACCCGCTAACTGACTGGACCGGGAGACTCGAACCACGGATCTTTCGCTATCCGGGAGACTGCTCTTTTAACCAATTAAGCTATCTAGGGCCCACCGACCAATCCTTCTCACGAATGCCCAATAAGTTTGGCATGGAGGCGCTCGTCCCCCATATATATATCATATAATATATAATATCAATTATATATTAATTAATAATAAATAAATTAATAATGAATAAATTATATAAATATCATTAATCATTATATATCATAAAATTTTTCATATCTGTATCTATATATGCGTATGCGCATGCGTGTGTTT
Organism: Polistes dominula; assembly: GCF_049000335.1. Taxonomy (NCBI): domain Eukaryota; kingdom Metazoa; phylum Arthropoda; class Insecta; order Hymenoptera; family Vespidae; genus Polistes; species Polistes dominula. The sequence goes on from NW_028301150.1 coordinate 4,899,248, forward strand.
ATAATTTAAAAAAATTTGATTCGATATTGAAAAAAGATGGAAAAATTTGTCAAGGATCGGTAAAAAAAAATCTCTAAACTCTTGAAATAAAAGTCTGCATTAAATTATAAACGAGTAGACATACAAACTCGATGTCATTCATTAAACGTATTCATGAATATTTCATTTGATTAATTAAAAAGATAACATGTGTGTGTGACATATTAAATTCACTTCACTTGTGTAAATGTGATTTCACAAGTCCCAAATTTTTTAATATTCAAATTACATTGATTTATAATTGATATTTTATTGTTAATTTTGTGTACTTTAAAAATATCTATAAAATTATATGGAATTTAGAAATTAAGATTTAGATTAATTTGTTTTTTATGATTTATTTATTTGATTTTTATTTAACTTTAATTCGTAGAAACTTCAACTTCCATGTTATTCTTTTACTTATTTAATTTATCTATTAGGAATATAATCATTACTACAAAACAAATAATTTACGTTCGTTATATCTGTCTCATTTAATTGATAATAATTTATTGTTAAAAAGCAAATAGAAAAAAAACTCATTTGAATATATGCTTAGTTGTTTATTGCGTTTGATATTGATTTTCTTTTATTAATACTATTAATATGATCTTATTGGTAGTATTTTGAAGTTGCTTGATTGAATTATCAAATATATGTTCGAAGAAAAACACAATAATGAGGAAATAATATTTAATTATGTTCAATAAAAAAAAGTAATAAAAAATCAGGAAATATAGTATAATAAACACGAATACAAATTTCCTTTAAACGATCAGTCGTTAAAAAGAGTTAAAAATATTCATTATAATTTAAATATGAATTTAATATGCATTAGAAAAATATTTTATATTCATGTATTCATTAAGCGCGTTATATGAAATAGAAAAAAATGTTATTTTGAATATCTAATATCTAATTTTCTATCGTTTCATTTTTTCTTTTCTTTAGATCAGAAAGAAACGAAATGGAGAGCCGACTTCAAAATAAAAATGTCAAGGACGAGATGATTGGAGGAACACAGCAAAATGAAAATAATAAAAGATCTCCAATGACGTTAAATGTGAGCGGATTGTGGGATGTTGTTCCTCGTATGGACCATTACAGGTATTTATATAAATAAACTATTAATTACAAAATTGTATCTATTCATTATTAATATTTTTATCAATATTATTAATTATTATTATAATTGATTAGAAATAATTTGTTAAATTATTTATAAATATTATTTATTAATTATTTTTTTATGTTTAATTTATTTCATAATTCATATCCAAATTATTAATATGTTTTTATTATTATCTATTTTACGGACTTGAGGAATTCCCGTTTCCTTTATAATTATTTAACAACAAATCTTAAAAATCTATCTACATTATTATATAATAAATTAATAATACAATTATTATTATAAAAAAGATGAATAAAATATTCAAGAAGGATAGTCATAAAAATTGTTAATGTAATTATAATAAATATAATAAATAGAATTTTTTATTAAAAATTATGCATGTAACATACGTCACGTATATATAACACACACATTGTACAATTAATTTTATTATTCTTAACAATCAATAATTTTATCTTTTAATAAAATGTGTTCAAATTTAAATGATTTATTGGCGTAGAACAACAAACAATTATCATTTATCTTAAATGATTCTACATCTTAATCGAGCCTAAGTGCTCGCACGTTTCAATCTTTATATTAGCCTTATTGAACCTTCTCGACGTATATTAATTGTCTTTTAATCAGAATAGAATAAAAGTGTATTCATATATATACACTAAGAGATCCCAAATAGACAACATATTTAATAAATCAAGAAAATAACATGATACCACAAATAGTAATTAAGTTAATTGTATATAAAATTAATTAGAGGGAAAATAGATCTGATCTAATAGTCTTACGTGTATTCTCTAAGAAAATTGAAGTAAGAAAATACTAATCTTAAAAAGATAAAAATAAAAAACACAATTAAGTAATTATTATTTTTTTATATATTTTTAATTTACGTAATACACACACACACACATAATATATATATATATATATATATATATATATATATATATATATATATATATATTATATGTAAATAAAAATAATAAATGAAGTTCATTGAAAATGTTACTTATCGAAATATTAATATTAGTTGTATAATTAATATTAACACAAATATTATAAATATATTTTATTAATAAACATATTACAGATTAAGTCGTCGTGCGAAGAGGCCATCTTTGTGTACTTTGCACGAGGGAAATTTGATAAAGGTATGAGCACCATTATTTTTCCTATCCATCGACCATTATACTTTAATGATATTTTTATCGATTTAGCCAACCCCTATAAAGGAATAATAAGATAGGATAAGATTAGGTAGGGTTGGATAAGTATATTGAGTTTACGTAGCAATAAAGGATTGATCAGGATAGGTAAGATTGCTTGTTAGGATTAAATGTTCACAAAGGAAAAATGTTGAACCCTTAACAAGTAGAAAATTTCAGCATTGTGAGTAAATCGTTACACGATAAGTGTTACAATCGTTAAAGATTGTTAATATATCTCAACTAAATTTAATCTTTATACAATACCTATAAATTATCTTATTAAATCCTGTAATCCTTTTTCAGGATACAAATGTTGAAGCAGGACAAACTGGGACAACATCGCAAGTTTATACTGGTGGAATTAAATTAGGATGGATCCAAGGAGTTTTAATACCATGTCTTTTAAATATATGGGGTGTTATGCTTTTCCTAAGACTCTCATGGGTTGTAGCACAAGCTGGAATATTACAGAGTACGATCATTATAGGAATATCAGCTGCGGTGTGTGTTATTACAACATTAAGCTTAAGTGCAATTAGCACTAATGGCGAAGTAAAGGGAGGTGTGTGTGTGTGTTGAGTTACGATTCGATTACTTCTCGTTTTTTTTTCTTTTTCCTTTCATTTTTTCCGAAACAGGAGTGCCATTTATTTTATATATATACACATACAATATATACACTCAAGTGGTTTTTTAAACATGTAAAAAATGTTTGAATACCATATAAAAAAATCGGAAAAAATACGTTTCCTATTTGAAAAAAAAGGAATACGTTTTATATTATGCAAAAAACTATATAAAATAAGATAAAGAACTAGATTTAATTCTAAAAAACGGGAAAAAACAAATTATGACAACTTAACTATATGAGTTCTGAGATATATAGTACAGTATTGTTCAACTTCTCTTATATTAGTCCGCGTGCCATTTTTTTTTTTTTTTTGAAAATATTTCGAAAGCGATAGAAAGTTAAATAATCAAAAAATCTTTTTTATTTTGATTATTACTTTAGTTTGGCATAAATGTTTACTTAAACTGTTATTTAAAAATATTGATTATTGTAACTTCTGACTGTCAGGAAAATTCGTACCAATTTTTATATCGAATATATAGTAAGTTGCAGGAGTATTCGTACCCGTTTTCACTCTAAATTTAAAATAATAAATATTTGCTTATAATGCAAAGTATCACAATTCTATTCGAAAAAAAAACCTATTTTAAAATTAATAAACTTTCAAATTAATATAAATTGTATTGTAGAAGAGCATTTTATTGTTAGAGAAATATAATTCTATTTAAATGAGAGATCAAAAATTATATTTCTCTAACAATAAAATATTCTGCTGCAATAAAATTTATATAGAAGTATATATATATATGTGAGTGTGTGGTTATGTATATATATATATATATATAAGTTATATATGTATATCATGCGCGGTTTCTTTTTTCTTTTTTTTTTTTTTAATAAGTAAAATTAATATATCAATTTGCAATTTTACTTATTAAATTTTTCGTTCAATAACTTATATTACTATTTATATATTATTATTTTCTAAACCATTTTTTCTTAAAATAGAAAACAACAAATGAAAAATGATAAATTTACAGGTGGCATATATTTTATCATCTCTCGATCACTCGGACCTGAGTTTGGTGCATCTGTTGGAATAGTCTTTGCATTTGCGAATGCAGTTGCAGCATCCATGAACACTATTGGTTTCTGTGATTCCATGAATGATTTACTCAGAGAACATAATCTTAAAATTATAGATAATGGAGTACAAGATGTTAGAATTATTGGTACTATTGCTCTTATAGTGATGATATTGATTTGTGCTATTGGCATGGAATGGGAATCAAAGGTTTGTACGTTTATACATTTGTTTGTCTTTGCTTAAAAATTAACATTGTTTTTTTTTCCTCAATTTTTAAATTAATCACTATTTGAGAATATATTTTAACATATTTTTTATATATTTATCAGGCTCAGAACTTTCTTATTGCAGTCATCATAGCTGCTATTTTTGATTTTTTAATTGGTACTATCATTGGCCCAAAAAATGAAGAACAAATCTCTCACGGATTCATTGGCTTTTCGTGTGAATATTTTATATTATTTATATATGTATACATATATACATAGAGTGAGGTAAAAGTTTTTATGTAGGACTAGATGATTTTATAAATTAATTGCTTATTTAAAAATTTTTAAAAAGAATAATTGATTTTTAAAATCACACAAATTCATTGGCCTATTTAGAAACATTTGGCTCACCCTGTTTTAAATACATCTGATTTATAATATTTTTGTCTTCATGTAATGTATAAAATCTTTTTTTCTTTATTTTTTTCAGGGGAAGTTTTTAAAAGCAACTGGGGCTCGGATTATCGATTTTCTGAGAACAACAATCAAACATTTTTTTCAGTTTTCGCAATATTTTTTCCTTCGGTAACTGGTATCCAAGCTGGTGCAAATATTTCGGGAGATTTGAAAAATCCAGGAAAAAGTATACCCATTGGAACACTCTTAGCTCTCTTAATATCCATGATAAGTTATGTCACTTTTGTGTATTTTGCTGGTGGAGCAGCTTTGAGAGATGCAAGTGGTATCATTGGATTGAATGGTACTCTTGAGTGTATATCTCAAAATAATTGTTTATATGGACTTCATAACAGTTATTCGGTAAATTGTTAAATTAAAAATTTTAAACTAAAATATTTAATTTATGTATATTATATGTGTATCATTAAACATTGTTTGTATAGGTCATGCAATTGATGTCACTTTGGGGACCGCTCATTTATGCTGGTTGTTTTGCTGCAACACTTTCAACGGCCTTAACTAATTTATTATCAGTACCAAGATTAATCCAAGCATTAGGTCAAGATAGAATATATCCTGGATTAATATTTTTTAGTAAAGGATATGGAAAATCTGGTGAACCATACAGAGGATATGCACTTACGTTTGTTGTTGCGTTTGTATTCCTTATGATAGGTAATTAATATCAGTTGACAATATTTTCCATATTATTACATATATATTAAATTACACAGATGAATTTGTATTTAATAAATTATTTTTACTTTCAGCCAATCTTAATGTAGTTGCACCATTAATATCAAATTTTTATTTAGCTTCCTATGCTCTTATTAATTTCTGCGCATTTCATGCTGCACTCATACGACCACTAGGTTGGCGACCTACTTTTAAGGTACGTTTCTTTAATAAAAAAATTAGTTTAAAAAAATAGAAGGCTTTTATTGAAAGACAAAGTATTTAATTAATCTTAATGAATAATTATCTTTTATAGTATTACAACACTTGGTTATCTCTATTTGGCTTCATTGTTTGTGTAAGCATTATGTATTTCATCGACTGGATAACTTCACTAGTAACATTTGTTATTATCTTTGCATTATATCTGATAGTTGTATATCGTAAACCAGATGTTAATTGGGGTAGCAGTACTCAAGCGCAAACTTATAAAACTGCATTATCTATTGTATATAGGTAAGTTCATATCTTTCAATTATTAAATTTCTTTTATTTTAAATAAGTCGAATAAATATTTTATGTATACATATAATATATTACATATATATAAATTTGTAGACTGAATTCTATAGATGAACATGTGAAAAATTATGCTCCACAAATTTTGGCTCTTACTGGACATCCTGGTACAAGGCCAGCTCTTTTATACTTGGCAAATCTTATCACAAAAAATAATTCCTTGTTAATCTCTGGGGAGATATGTCAAGTAAGTACTTTAGCATAGGATTTATAAGAGTCGAATGTGGATTAATGGTATTTATAAAATAGATCACAACTAATTGATTAATTGCCTTTTAATTAGTATTTGATTTATATCAATATATTCTATTGATTTTGCATATTAAATAATACATTTTATATTGCTTAACTTTTAATATATAATCATTTAATTTATTCTTAATAATGATTCAATAAATTTTATAAAAACATTGATATTTATTATCATTTGAAATTTGAATTTAAAATATAAATCTTTTAAAAAAATATAATGATAGAAATCGTTCAAATAAAATCTACTACTTTAATATATTACTTTTTTACAGACTCGTTTGTCTTATCGATTACGATCAGTACATTTAAGAAATGGATATGCTTGGTTGCAAAGACATAGAATCAAATCTTTTTACCATGTTGTAGAAGATTTAAATTTAGAAAGAGGTGCATCGGCATTGATGCAAGCTACAGGAGTAGGAAAATTATCTCCAAATGTTGTCTTAATGGGTTATAAAACTCATTGGTCAACTTGTAATCATAAAGATCTTCAAGAATACTTCAACGTACTTCAGTAATAAAATATTATCTAATGTTACTCTTTTCATTTGTTATGTATTTTTATCAACATTTTTTCATTCTTTCTTTCATTATTTCAGTAATGCATTCGATCACAAATTGGCTGTTACAATTCTACGTATTGAAGATGGTTTAGATTGTTCTGAAGTAACTTCTACTGTAGTAGACGAAGAACATGGAACTCTAGCACAAAGTAGTTATGATTTAACTGGTTCTACGTTGATGCATGCTGATAGTGATCTCTCTATGAGTAGTCAAATACCAAGAGTACAAAGTGTACCAACTATAGGTATGTCGAATACATTACATCATATCTTAATAAGTATTACACGTATATATATATATATATACATTGAAAAATTAATCATAGAAAATTATGACATAAATATATTGTACTTTTATTGTTTTTATGAATAGGAACACAATTTAATTCAGTTGAGGGACCAAATGTAATTAAAGAATCTCCCACTCATTGGAGTGCACGTGATCACATCAAGCAAAAGAAAAAACAAGCTACTGATAAGTTACTCTCGTAAGTCTTGCATATTCTTTTTGATCAGAAAAGAAGTACTGTATACCTAAATATGATATACATATTTATAATTATATATATATATAGATGTAATAAAGTATGATTTTTCAATGATATTTCAGTGAAAAACGAAACGGAATGCCAGTGCTACCAGAACATATGACAATTTTCCAAAAAAAACATAAGAAAGGTATAATTGATGTATGGTGGCTTTACGATGATGGAGGTCTAACAATTCTTTTGCCATATATCATTAGTACTCGTACTAATTGGGAACATTGTAAAATGAGAATCTTTGCTTTGGCTAATCACAAACAAGATATTGAGGCTCAAGAAAAGGAGTAAGATTTTTCAAATACTTGTATTAATCTGTTTCTTTTATATAAGTGTTTTAACGATTTTTTTGTTTATTAACAGAATGGCTGAAATAATGGCTAAATTTCGAATAAAATATACTAGTTTAAAAATGGTAGATGACATCAGTATTTCTCCTCGACAGGATACTCAAGATTTCTTTGACAAACTTATATCTGATTTTCGAAGAAATGATGCTTCTGATAATTCAGGTTTGAACACTTATTATTATGATTAAATGATTATCTTCGAAAGCATCAAAAAAATTAATAAAATTTCTTGTTTGTAGAGTGCTGTGTCACTGACCTTGAATTACACACATTACGTGACAAAACTAATCGACAATTAAGACTACGAGAATTACTATTGGAAAATTCAAGTCAGTCGACACTGGTAGTAATGTATGTAATTATTTATAATGATCTTTATTTAAAAATAATAATAATAAAAAGATAATAAATATTTAACAAATAATTTACAGGTCATTACCAATGCCAAGAAAAGGGGCAGTATCAGCACCATTATATATGGCGTGGTTAGAAGCGCTAACTCGTGACATGCCACCAACGCTATTAATAAGAGGAAATCACACTTCGGTATTGACATTTTATTCGTAGTCTATAAATGATCAATTAGGTTTATTGATATTAGTATTATTAATTGCTTAACCTGTATGATGTTTAGAAAAGAACTTTTTAGCTAACATCATATCTGACATAAGTAGACAGTATTTTCTAAGACATTAATGCCAAATCTCTCTCTTGACAATGTGTGTCTTACACATCTCTTTTTATCTCTTCTCTTTTTTATATATTACTATGTACTTATTATTATTATTATTATTATTATTATTATTATTATTATTATTATAATTTATCTTATACAAAAAGAAAAATTGAACTTTGAAAGAAGGTAAATTATACAAAAGTACAATTTTTAAATAGATAATGTAATTATAAATTATATAATAACAGTTTACGTACCGAAGGGTTTTCAAAAAACACGATTGAAAGAAGCTGAACAGCGTGATACTGCTTCGTCAATTAAATGTCACAAATGCCGAAGGTCACAATTGCGTACCTTTAATTAATGGTCGACAATGGTAAAAGCGTGCCGTCAGTTGTCTTTATCGACGAAATGCGCTGACTTTTTTGACAAGAAATTTGAGGAGCGCAAAAGTGGCTCATGTGGTACTTAAACAAATCAATTAATTATTATATAATTTATAATCGACGACAAATATTAATTAACGACAATATCGATCATAAATAGTAGATAGATATTTGCAGTACAATAAAATACTTGTACTTAATTGGCTTAACATAGTTGGAATTTAGAGTACCGCGTTAAAAATGTATTATCAATGCATGTATTTCATGCATATCGTTCTATAACAAATTTTTCTATTAGTATTTATATAGTATTTATGTACGATAATGGCCATTTACACTTCTATAGTCATTATATAGTTGTACGAACTTTGAAAATTTCGTATAAAAAAGAAAAAGAAAAGAAGATACTTTTATTCTCTCAATATTTTCATTATTTTTATTATGATAAGCATATAAATAAGTTACTTTTTTCAAAAAATTTAGTTACCATTGTACTAATCCCATTTTGTTCCTTAAACACTCTATGGTATAAAATGTACAGAATATTTTATTGGCAGTCTTATTATTTATAACGCTTGCATATATAAGATATCAACAATGCTCAATTGCATGTTTAGAAAATAGTGTAGTCTAATTTTTCATTATAAAATAATATCACTGTACTTATTAAGCATCTTTTAATATACTATTTCTTCTACAAATTTCATTCAAATACAATCCAAAACTTTTTTTAATTATCAATATTATGCATTCGACTTCTCCCATTGAATGACGAAGTTCTAAAACGAATATTAAGAAAATTCTAATAATATTGTATATACGTATGTATATATACCCTTTCTTTTTCTTGAGAATTATAATAAAAAAAAATCCTTAAATAATTATTTATATTAAGAAATACATGTACAGATTACTCCTTATAAAAAAATATAGTATCAATTGTAATTATATATAGCTTTTTGGTTTGAACTTATGGAACTCACTTGTTGTTATGAGTTTCAAAAATTTTAGCAAAAGTACACTGTATTTGTTCCAGCATATCACTCGCTAAAGTGGCTCTCTGTTTAATTTTATATGCTGCTGCATTACATTCTCTAATTAATCTTGATCCTGCATAAGATGCTAATACTGCAGGTGACATAGAAAATTCATTATTTGCATTACAAATAGCCCACCACCAGAAAACAGCTATGGATCCAACTAAAAGATCTCCTTGACCACCGCATCGTCGTCCAGAACCAGACATGCCAGAGCATACAATATCACTGTCTTCTTGTCCACTTACTATAACGTCTTTTGATCCTTTACATAAAATGACTACTTTTGTTCCAAAACTATTTGCCAAATCTTTAACATCTGTAGATTTAACCGTCGGAGAAGGTTCAATTGTTTTCTTTAATACAGATTTAACTAAACGAATAAATTCTACAGCATTAGGTGTAAGTATAAGATTTGGATAATTTATGACTATTTCAGGTTTTTGAGTTATTAAGTATAAACCATCTGCATCTATGACCAATGGTTTTTGCAGTTCACGACAGATAGAAATTAATTCAACTATGATTTTGAAAGTTTTCTCGTCTCTTCCCAATCCAGGGCCAATAACAATAATGTGTAAACAATCTAACCAAGGTTTTATATGTTTGATAGCATCGCTTTGATCCAAGATTCCATGGACGATTACATCTGGACTGAAAGATTTAATAGGAATGCTAGCCTCTTTTGCGCAGAATACATGTACCAAATCAGCACCGGTTCTAAGTGCACTCATTGCTGCGAAATAAGGTGCTCCTGTGTACTCTGCACTACCACCAAATATTCCAATTCTTCCATCTTGACCTTTATATTTGGTATTGTTTAAATTTGGTATGATTTTCCTTACTGTTTTTAATATACGTTCATCTGCAGATGCCCATGACGACATGGTTGATATACCAGTTAGATAAAAGAGTATTTCTGTAAACAAAATATGAGATATTAAAAGTTTTACTTTTTTAACGTTAATTATCTGATATTATTCTTATATTATATAATTCATACAAAAATATTAACCCTTTATCTGAATAAGTTTTTATTCTTAGCACATATTGAAAATATTACTTTCTCGTAATACTATTTTTATATTGCTTTTATGATTAACAATTTTTTGTTATTATATTTTATTTGTTTTAAAAAACAATGAATATGATAATTATATATTTATATTTATCCTGATATTGAGAGAAATATTAAAACCAAAAATTTTTCCATCGAAATGTCTGTTTATGAAGACTGTGTGAATATGCGTATAAATAAAAAACAAAAGGATTTTTGTATATTTCGTTGCTATCAAAATATTTATAAGTCAAGTTGGTTAACTTTCATTTTCTTTAATTTTCTGCAAGAGAATATTACTTACAAGTAAAATAATTTTGTGTATAATTATTTCACAAAGAAGAAAAAATGTTTCGCCTTGAAAAATTCACGATTACTTAGATAGAAATTTAATTCTTACTTTGCTCTTTACGTATATTTTTTGAAAGTAACCGAATCATTGTTATCATCGAACTGTTTTTTAATCTAATCTATGTACGATTGGGTAGAAAACTTATTTTTAATGACTGTTCAATATACAACTAAACGCGCGAAGTTTAAAAATGATCTGTAATTACTAAGATGAAAATACGATTTAAATGAAATTTCATTGAAATTATTTTGAAAAAGTAATAATGTAGATTTGTTTAATGCTAATGTATTAATTGACTATGTATAATCTATTTCTCTATCCTAAGAGCAATATAAACAAGAGAAACCATTAATGCTAATGGTACCATCTGTTACTTTTAGATTAGATTTTATACTTACAATTAATATTCAGCCTTGCATCACAGTTCTCAGTCTTCAAGTAAAATTCATGTAATATCCTTGCATTATTAATATTAATATAAAAATGTTTTTTCATAATGCTTCTAATTTAATTACTTCATTCTTGGATATACAATGGAATCAACACTTAGGGGGAGAACTTGGACCGACAAATATCAATTCTGAGGTACATTCGTGTGTGTTCAAGTAATATATTAATCTATATATTATTATGTGATGACATAAAGGATTATGGATTCATAGTGGAAAGGAGTTAACACTACGAAGCATCACTTTCCATCTAAAATTTGGATAATAAGACCTACCTGGGAAACGACTCTTAAAATTCTCAGCATTTTGCCTATCATTTTTGTGGGTATACTGGCTAATGGTGCACTGATCTATATAATAATCCGTGCTAAATCTTTACACACTACTACAAACCTTCTCATCGTTAACATGGCAATTGCAGATATATGCACATGCATTTTATGCCCTTGGATGTTTCTCTGTGTTGATTTGTATCAAAATTATATACTTGGACCTATAGGTTGTCGATTAGATGGATTTATAGTGCATGCTTTGACATTAGTCGCAGTATTTAATTTGAGCGTAGTTAGTTATGATCGTTTATCTGCTATTGTCTTAAACTGTTCTAGTAGATTAACAAAAAGGTTACTATTTTTAAATATATATTATATTGTGATAAATATATTTTTGTTTTTAAATTATATATATATATATATTTTTACATGTAGATCTACACATTTGCTGCTTTATGCAATATGGATTTCTGGTATAGGAGTTGCAACACCATTATGTCTCTTTCGAAGCTATTATGAAAGACAATGGAGTGATTTTCTGGAAACTTATTGTACAGAGAATACTGTAGTGTTGTATCCATATTGGCATGTTTTTGCAGGTTTAACTGTATGGGCACCATTAACTATAATGGCGATCTGTTATTCATCGATTCTCATTAAGGTACTTTATCTATTTTGTCTCTATCTATAGAAAGAGTATTATTATACTTTTGGTTCTAATTTTTAAGTTGGATAGATTTGAATCGCAAGCATTAAGAAGTAAATATCCAATCATAGTACGTTATAAAGGAAAAGTGGCTCGTGCTTTAGGTATTATTGTTTTGGCATTTATTCTTTGTCGGGTACCATTCACAGTATTAATCATTCAAAGAGCACGACTCTTGCAACAACCTTCTAAACCAGGACAAGCAGAATCTATGTATTTTCTTTGGTAAGTACATTATTTTTATAACTCATTTTCATATAACTATAAAGGAAATAATAATAAATTAATTTTTGTTTAGGTATATAAGTAGATATCTTGTTCTTGTTAATGCTGCAATAAATCCTTTATTATACGGCTGCAGTAGTAGTTCTTTGAGAAAAGAATTAGCAATATGTCCTGCTACATCTTGGCTTATTTATAAACGTAAAAAAAAAATACAGAAGCAACATAGCAATCAACAGTGTAATTCAGAACCGTTTAATTGTCTGAAACCTCGATCACCTTGTATTCGGGTAAACTATTATCAAAGAAGTATAATACCAAATATTTCCTCAAGGGTTTCTCCAATAAATTTGGATTTAAGTCCAAATTAAGATACTCCTTTCACATTTTGTTTTATAATAATAGACGTATAAATCAGTTGATCATTAAGCATTTATATTATTTTTCTTTTATATTATAATAATCATGTATTATAATGTTTAATAAAGTCATTAAAAATAGGCAGTTCAATGGATGTCATAATTCAATTTCAAGTCAACAATCAAATGCACATAAGAGGAATAATTGTACAATACATTACTTAATTGGTACGTTCCTGAGAGAGTCTGCAATTATTTTTCCACCATTCGACGTAACCAACACATTTCCATTCCATGATGCTTCTCCATCTCCATTTACAATAAGATCAGCCTATTAAAAATGGAAATATTTCATTAAAATCTTATATTTCTTAAGAAATTTATGATTCTACATTTTAAGTTACAAATACCTGCAACTTTTCCCAAACTTTTTTCTTTGGATTTAAAACGTCATCCGGTGTTCCACTTTCATAACCCTCTACGAAAACTCTATCACCAGGATTACTATTTTCCGGTGGTCTCAAAGGTTCAACTTGCCTTGTTGGCTCATCTCTGATTAAATAGTCAATAATTAATTCAAAATAAGAACAATTTTTTGATAAAGTATGAAAATATAGAAATAATATCTTACACAGATGCGCAAAGAACCATTCCATGTGATTGTATACCCCTGAGATTAGCCGCTTTAAGATTTGCAAGTACAAGTACCATTCTATCTTGCATTTCCTCTATAGGAACAAAATTTACAAGACCGCTGACAATAGTTCTAGGACCATTATTTTCACCTAAATCTATTTTTTCCACGTATAATGAATCGGCATCAGGATGTTTTTTCACATCAACGATCTTTCCAACTTTAATATCCAATCTCGATGGTACTATTTCATCTACCACCTCTATCCATAAACAATAGAAGAAATTTGTTAATTGAAACGTATTTAAAAATCAATACTATATGGTCAACTTCAAAGAACTCACTTTGCTTCTGCGGTGGGTATGCTTTACTGACAAGAGATTTTAATTTAGGACATGTATCAAATTCTTTTCTAATTGGATCTAAAAGCCTATTTATATATATTTCAGCAGCATTTTTAAGATCACCAGGATGTATTTCTTCCTTTGCAAATGCAGCTTCTAATTCCTCGTATGTAGAGAAAGATATATCTCCACCTATATCAATGTTTGACAATTTTAATACTGTAATCTGTTAATTAATACATGTGATAATAATGTTTTAACAAAAATTTACATTTTATACATACCAAAATCTTTGCTTCTCGGTACATTATAAGATTCTCCTTTTTTTAATAAACTAAATATCACATGTTTAGAAAAAGTAAGTATTCCATTATCATTGATATTACCAGGTTCGCAGAATGCTTTTTTCAACTTCTTTTTAACTGTTGAAGCTCCATCAAGAAGATCAATTTTTGAGTCTTCTTCAGAAGATGACATTTTAGCACCAGCCAGTCCAGGTACTAAAAGTGAATTTCAAAATATATTTTCTTTCACAAATATTATAAGAGTCTACTTTCTTTTATAAATTCATTATATACTGACTCATAGGATTCATTAAATGGATACGTTTATCATATCCAAGCATTGGTAAATATTTTTCAGAAAAGGTAAAAATCTTTCTTTGATCTATTCCACCAAATTGAGCATCGATATGAAGATACTCTTCATCCAGTGCTTGCAATCCTGGATATAGCAAACCAGAAAGTAATGGATTTGCAATTTGTTTGACAACTTCTGCACCTGCCTTTTTAGCATCATGTTCGGTTACAATAGAACTTAATCGATACATATCCAAAGTATATTCCCTTAAAAAATATAATATAAAAATTGTACTTGCATAATAATAAATCTCACATATATACAATATACTTTTCTAATACTAACTTGGATAATTGATAATCCGTTCCTTTAACAAATTTAAGTTTGTCCAAAGGCACGCCAATAGATTTAAGCATAGCTTTAATAATAACTTCATAATATGATGTTCTTAATTCTAAAAGTTCCCAAGGTGCTTTCATATTATCTAAGTAAGCATGTAAGTCAGCGAATAAAATAGTAACTTCAGCTCCAGCATTTAAAAAATCAGCTATCTTTAACATTGGTGTAAAGTATCCGATATGGGGTTTGCCGGTAGTAGCAGTACCCCAATATATCTTAAGATCTCGTTCTTTCAAAATACTTTTTAATTTTTCATCACCAAGCCATTCTCCTAGATTTCTTGTTATGAGATTATACTTCTCGTTCCAAGTTAATTCACCCATTTTAATTTTAGTCTACATAAAATAAAAACATGTAAATAATTTAGTTAGTAAATTGGAAAATGTTAACCTCTCCAAGTACTGATGTATGTAATGAGTAAAACTGAGAAAGAATTACATCATATAATGACTGCTATCTAATTCATCCAAAAATGGTACTAAGGTGAAACTAAGCTAGATATAATATTGTGAGATAGACTTTAGGGATTTTCTATGTTTAATAAAGCTCCATCAGACCTTTAAAGCACAGATTTTGTCAAAATGTTATAGGACTATACACTATGTAAGCAGTAAGATTTAATACTCAATTATTTTCAAAAACTGTAGGAGAAAGATTCATATAATTTGTTATATATTAATAATAAACGACAATAAATTGAAAAACCACGTGTAACCGGTAAAGCACGTGTAGTTGTCTTGTCAAATATTTAACAGGTCTAAAATTATAATTAAACTGACAATATTAGAAAGACAAATAAATAGATATTCTGTATTTTTACTAATTAATCAATATTCATCTAACCTATAAACCTATGCATTCTTACCCGTCAGATTATTAACTTTACAGAAGAAGAAATTAAAAAACTTGAAACAACATATGTGTATAACTTGAGGAACAGATTACGCATTACCCCCACTTTTTTCCATTTTCCTATTCATCCCCTTCCAATATGAGCTACTGTCGAACGTTTGTCGCTGTGGTTGCATTGGTTAAGCCAGCGAAGAATATCACTGTTCCATTTCGAATAAAAGTTATATCTATTTATTCTATTTTTTAAATAAACATCAATGTAAAATATTTATAAAATAATCTCTTATTCAATTGGAGATAATTGAATTAAAATTGTATACATTTTGATAAATTCAAGATGAATTCAGAGTCATCTAGCAACAAATTATATAAACATACAAAATCCTAATTTTTAAATGCACTTTTTTAAAAACCAGAATAGAATACTTTTTTTTAAATCAAAATTATCAATTTTGATAAGTAGTTTTATTAGTTTATCGTGATAATATAGTATTAGTATAGTAATTTTTGAAAAAATTTGTAGCGATGTGAGAAAAGAAATGATTCAAATAGAAAAAGAAAAAAAAATCGACAGGATGTGAGGATTTCGAGATAAATCAAACGAACCGATTCATTTAAAAGCGAGTGTCCTAGATTCATGCTATATCGTAATATTTCCACCTTCCTTCGACACTACTTCTTGAAAGAGTACCAAAAAGAAAGGAAGCCAATGTTTGCCATTCGGTTTTCTTTGGAAGACATCTCAGTGCGTATCCACAGCCACTTTCATTGTTCTTTTATCTGCCTTAGCTTCAACAAGACATTTAACTTCATTCTAACTATCACTGATTTCTTACCGACTACTTCAAATATATCTGGCATTTTTTTATTTACGTTACCAAAGGAGAGCAAGGAAAAGAAGGAGAGATTTTTTCATTGGTGATTTTACAGAGAAAGTTAATCTGGAAAATTCGATAGAGTAAGTATACTATTTCTATATATAACATATATAAGTAAAACTTTTAAGATAAATATTTGAAGGAATAAAAAATAAAAAAATGAACTTAATTTCTAGAAATATTATGGTAATGTTTTATATTATAATGCATCATAGTTATGATTTTTGAATGAAATCATATTTTTTGTCATTGAAAAATAGAAAATTCTTTTAATTTCGAAAATTTTGATTCTTGTCAGATATAATTATCGAACCGCGTAATCATTAATAATAATTGACAATGAGATTTCACTTTAACTGGCGTAAGATCTTTTAAATTCTGATATTCTAACGAAACAGATTAATTACTTTATTTACATATTCATGAATGGAGTCTACAAGTTATCTGTGTTTCAATCGAATACTATCTTTTGATTTCTAAATGGCGCCAAAACGAAGGTCGACCGAGATTGACCGAAGATAGCCGAACGTATTTAAATAAAAACACGTGACCATTTCGATTATTTGTTTCAAATAATTATACGAGGAAAATAAAGAGAATAAGGAAAATGACTAAGTAAATAAATCATTTTCGAGGCCTTTCCAAATGGAAAGACAAACATCTCTCGAAATCGTTTCCTAGTTTCACCGACTCTCGCTAAAATAGACGGAAGGAAGACGTATTCATGCTCTGTTTAAGAAGTACGGGTTCACCGAGTTTCTACTCAGGATATTATATAGATGTACATATTCAGATCTGCCAAGATAGTTTTAGGACTTGGAAATCTTTATTTTTTGTCTCTTTACAGTTTTTATTTTTTTAGACTTTACAGTCTCTTTCTTATTTGTTTCGTCGATTAAAAATTGTCATTCTTGAGTGGCTTTAAGATTTAAAAAATTTGTTTTTCTCACAAATATCTATTTTGATCCTTCAATTAAAAAATTTCTGTTTTTTTCTTTTTTTACAAATATTTATTATCTTATGAATAATCATTGAAATTTATTTAAAAAATTCTTTAATCCTTTAAATTAACCAAAACATTGTTTTTTTTAAATTAATTAATTAGGTTATGCCATCGTATACAATCAAACCTTGGACATTGTCGTTATTAACATTAATATTCATTACGTTCGATTGGACAAGTTCGGAAAGTGGTACAACAATTGGAAACAGAGATGGTTGTGGTGATAGATTGGAACGTGCTTTGGATGCACTTCAAAGAGATTCGAATAGACGAAGAAATAGATTACAAGAAGAAGGAGAAGGTCGTGAACCAAATTACCAAGAAGAATTACGATCCGCACCATTGGCAATGATGATTTCGCGAATTGCAGTAAAGGTATATATTATTTTTATTAAAAGATTATAAATAATAATAATATTATGTATTTTATTTTATATTATAATGATAAAGGGCAAATACAAATCATTTATTGTTATAATTTATTTGCTTAATATATATATATATATATATATTTTAATTTATAATATTTATATTAGTTTCCACAGAATGCAAGAAGTCGAGGAAGTTCATGGGCAAGAGTTGAAACATGTTATTTTGAACCTTCGAGTAATTCATTAAAAACCAGAGTAACATTCAACGATTTATCTATATCAGGAACAGTGTCATTATTGATGAGAGAAGAACGGAGATCTCATATACCTTTGGAATCATGTAAAATGACTTTACGATTGAGACAAGCTGGTATCGATATTTTCACAGGTACAATTGCCAGAGCTCGTGGACAAATGCGTATACGTACAGAATCAAGCTTTTTAGAGCCAAGATTTGCTTCACTTTACGCCTATGGATGTCATCCAAATCGTCATGAGAAACAGCTTAAAAGGCAGGACAAGTGGCCACCTTATTATCCTCCTCGTGATGACGTAATAAATTTAATTTATAATATTTAATTGAAAAATTAAATGTATTTTATATAAGATAGATCTTAAAAGTTGCTAACTAGGTTGATTAATCAATTTCTTTTGAATCCAATTTTTATTTTTGCAAATTGTAAAACTAAAAGTTAAAGTAATTAAAAAATTAAAAAATCCTAAACAAAATAATTAATTTTATTTTCTAGCTTTCTGTATTATCGGCTGAGCCACGTCGCCTATTCACCGTATCCGAAGATGCAGATTTATTAATAGCAAACGAAAGTCGAGTTGCACGTACTTCAAGTACACCAATAAGAAACTTAGGTACATGGAGAAATAATCTTTGGATAACTAAATCAGTAGTACGTCGAAGGAGAGGAATTAAGAAACGTAATACGAACGATGTAACAATGACGATGACTATGAAGAAAGATAAAAAAGATCATTCTCCTAAGGATCATCAAGGATCTAGCTCAATGGAAATCGAGATAACACCGGGTGATTTTGTAACTGCATTGGTCAATGATAAAAAGCTTTCGCAAGCTAAAAAGGAATCGATAATGGTCAACGAATCAACTACAACAACAATGGCGTCTACTATTAATCTTTTAGATCGTTCTGTAAATTTGTTAAAAAACGAAAGTGTCGATGATGATTGTCAAGAAGAAAAATCTAATTTCAAAAGAGAATACAATTTTCACGAGTCACCAACAAAAATTGAATCTAGAGAAACTCTTTTGTTGGATGAAAATCTTTATGATATTTTTATTCCTAATTTTAATGATAATGATGATGATGATAACGTTAGCAATAATGATGAAGATCACGGTAATAATCGAAGTTGGCAATCGAAAGAAAATATTGCTAGAGAAATGGAAGATATTTTTCTTCGTGGTGCCAGTAAAACATTGACCAGTTACATCGAACGACAATTACATCCTGCTATCAAGGAAGCTCTTATGATTTCTATGGGATATACCATTAGTTATGGATAGATTATAGATAGATTAATAGATCGAATTACGGATGTACAATTAATTATTATTATTAGTAACAAATGCATTATTATTTTTGTCTTGGAAATTCAAATATTTTATATCTATCTATTTATTTATTTATTGAATATAAAATAAGAGTTAGGCTTATGAAGTATCTTATTTATTAATTAAAAACGTATAGTAGATTATAAATATTATCATTATTATTTTATTTTTTTTCTTTTTAAATTATACGTAGTAAATAAATAAAATGTATAAAATATAGTATAATATATTATAATATAATTAAATAAAAATAATATATATTTTCTCCTTTGTTAATTATAAACATTGCATGAATGTATTGTTCTATCCACAATGGAATTACTTTCGCTAAAAGAAAAATATATAATTTTCAAAACAAAAATTCTATATTATATATTATAATTCATAATATAATTTATATGGATTATCACTTTATAGTGTAAATTAAAACATAACGTGCGCATGCGAACGAATTGATTGACTAATTTCATTCGTAACTATCTCAACGCGGAAAGCGCATGTCAAACAAATTCTTTATCCATCTATCAATTTAAATCGATTATTTTAAAAAGATGACACTTTCTGCATTTCCTTTATACGGATATGTTTGAGAACATTCGTAATAATAATAAGCAAAAAGTGTTACGACTAGTTTACGGTCATCAACGATCTATTCTTTAGGTCCACAATGTAATTAAGAAACATCATTACTGTGTTGTATACCGTAAAGACAGGAAAACAAAACTCATTGTTAGAAAACCAGGACAAATATTTAATCGAAAACTAGAAAGAACTATCTTCTAGGTATGTAAATTACTTTAATATTTAAGAAAATTAAATTTAAAACAAATTAAATATCGAACATGAACGATATTATTATTGATTTCTAGATAAATAAATGTTTATTATTATTAAGAGATTATTACAATAATAAAAACATATTAGACATGAGTAATAATACAACATCGAAACCAAAAAATTTCTTTAGAAGAGGAAAAGTTGAAGATGCATTTCATTTATCTAATCAAATTCGAAAAAGAACATCGATTAAACGAAATACTCAAGCTAATATCGATTCTCGTCGTCGTAACTTGATCAGGTAAAAATAAGAAAAATAAAACAATAGTTAAATAAATTATAAAAATATCAATTTTTTTCTAACAATAAATAATCCTATTAATATTTTTCTTTTTTTCAAATTTTAAGGACACGTTATTATTTCACCAGTGATCATGAACATTTAGAAGCTAGAAACGTTAATACTGAACAATCACCATTTGAATTTCCATCATGTTCTCATATGTTTCCTTATTTTCAATTTTGGAAGGCTCAAAGACGTAAAACTATTGAAGCTCGACGTATAGCAAGTTATAAAAAATATGAGAGTACTTTACATACGCGCAGTGATATTTTTAGAAGATTGCGAGTGAGTTATCATTAATATTATTAACATTTTATTTATATAATATATTTAAGAGAAAAACACTATTTAGAAGACTGAAAAATTTTCAACTTTAACAAATTTTTTGTCTAATATAAGTATTGTTTTATATTAAAATTTAAAAAATTATTACAATTAAAGTGATATTAATTAATATTTAACACAGGTGGACGTGGCGGCGGAAAAAAAAGAAAAAAGAAACACAAAGAATTGAAAGATGCATTCGCGATAACTGATGTTAATCCGGAATACTTCATCGAAACTACTGAACGTTTGTTAAAAGAAAAATTTTCTCTTCATCGATACATCAATGATCTTCGAGAAATTTTAAGAACCAAATTACTTGCTGGTGAACAACGTGATCTTTGTATTCATATAGAACAACAATTCGATGAGGAACGAAGAAGATTAAACAAGATCAAAGTAAAAAATTAAAAAAAAATAATATAAATATCTATTACATTTTCTTTTAAATTCAATACAATTAATTTTATTGAATTCTATTATAATTCATTAAATTTTATATAAATTTTTTTTAAGCGCCAATATCGCACATACTTTAATGGTTTTGAAGATTTTTTATCAAAGGATCACGAAAAAAGTATGATTATTTTAGAAGAAGCTGAAAAAGAATTGAAATTGACTTTGACGATAAATGAAAAGAGAACTTCTTTGATGAAGGAATATGGTCAGATTAGATTAGACTTGTATTATTGGGAAGAACGTTGGAGATTGGCAAAAACATGTCAAAAATTTCTATTTCAAATTTCACCAATATCATGGAGAAATGAATATGATTGGATTTATCGTTCACGATCAGGAGAAAGTATATTTTTAGCAACTACTGATGACATTTTTGGACGTTTTAAGATGGCCGAAGAAACAGCGTCTCTTGATTGTTTATTAAGTATTTAACATACTTAAATATATATTTATTCTTCATTTTTACTCATTATATGAATTGTCTATAGACACTCGTAATGATTAACTTCACCTAAAGAATTTTTTTAAATTCTAATGTCGAAATATTTAATCAGTGTGTGCTTACCTTTATATATTTAATATAAATTTCCTTAATAATTCACTTTAACTTTACTAAATAACAAAAATGTTTACGATCATTATATAGATGATATAATAATGTATATTATTTTATCTATTTTCCCTACTTTACGGTTTTGTAGAAACAATTAATTTGACAAATAAGCAGCTTATATAATATATCATTTATTTTTATTCATAGGAATGTTTGAAGAAGATTTAATGGGAGCAGGTCCTACTAAACTTTATTTCGAGGATCCTTTTGATTTGTTACATGTATTTGAAGCAATAGAGACACAGAATTTAAATGCTTTGATACATTTGGAATCATTGGTAGCACCTATAGGTGAAATGTTAATAACGATTGCAGAAGCTGAAGATAGAATGGAACATGAGTTCGATGAGATTACTACTAGTATTGAAGAATTGGAAGTAAGTATATAATGAAAAACAATAGATGTTCATGCAAATTGTAGTACATATATGCAATATTTATATTTATATTTATATTTATATTTATATTTATTATGTGAGAGATAATAAAATTGCACAAGATATGTTGAAAGAAAATGACGAAATAATGGAATGGAAATTTCTCCTATCAATCATCATGATTGTTTCTAATCACACATGCGTTTCATTCATTGATAGATAGCATCAACAAATAAATCATGATTCTTTTTCTAATATCTTTTAATCTAGGATTCGATTCATAAAACAGAGGAGAGAGCAACGAATTTGCAAGAATACGCTAATTACCTTTTGCAAGGTGTATTTCGTGATTTGGTATGTTCGGAAGATGTTCTTTGTGTGTATGTCTTGATCGAAGATGCATATGAAACTTGTATAGCACCTAATGATGCTAAACTCAATAGTTTCACTATGATGAAGCTGATCGAAAAAACTCATGAGGAACTCAATTTAGAATTAGATACATTACCTCATGAAGTAGTTAGAAAATGCGAGAGAGAGGGTTTTAAACAAGAATATAAAGCTATCAAAGAAGCTGAAGATGCTGCTAGAAAGGTTACAATCTTTTTAATATATATTTTACTTTGTATTATATTATCTTCTTCTCTCTATTCTTTAAATGAACCTCGTTATCCTGTTTTCTTTCTCTTTTATTCTAGTTCGAACTAATGCATCAATTATTAGACGCATTAACTCGTATCATGCAGATGCCCATAATAAGTAAACGACAATTAAAGTGGCGTTCTACGCCAATTTATGAGAAAACGGAAAAGGTAGCTTCTTATGTCGAACCAACGGAAGAAGAGATCCAATATTTAACTTACTTTACAAATTATTGTAAACACGAAGACTTTACAAAATATCAATCTAAATTTCCCGATGACTTTGATCTAACATTTCAGACCAAAGAACCACAAATTTATGAAACTGCTTCAGATATGGTAATCAATGAAACTGTAGAATAATGTTGATAAGAATTTAATAAATATAAAGTGTATATGTATTTTTTGTAATCAATTTACTAATATGAAATTATTTAAGTCATCTATACTAAAAAGACATTCATCAGACATTTTTTTATTTCATGTATGAAACTTCGTTTCTTCCGTTCAATTCATGGATAAATTACGAGATATACATCGATTTACACAATTTCTTTTTCGTAATAAATAATAAATCACAATCTTTTATCATTGTTAAACTGGATTACCTACTGTCCACTTTCACCATTTTGTTAAACTAAAATCTAACCTAAATGTACTTACATATTTATTGTTGTTTTTAACTTTGTAACGATTTTTATAAAATTAACATTTTTGGTGGATTACTCGATCGTTTCTAAATATAATGTGACAGTTTGTGATTTATCTCCAACAGGGATATTAAAATAAAAAATATAATAATGTATTGACAGCTAGCAATGTTTACAAATCTTTCTTATATAGACTTCAAATCAGGTAATAAATAATATCGTTTTTTAAAGGTTATGTCGATTAGATTTTAATGTAACGATTTTATAAGCGTATGAAATAAAAAAAGAACTATTGTTACTACACTATATGTTTGCTTACGTTTACACGTATAGTAAAGAGGGCGTCTGCTATGATAATCTGTCAGTTAACAAATGTGTCTTGCAGAAAAAGTGGTAGGGAGTTTGAAGATTCGTGGAATTTCGTGATATGCTACTACGTATTTACAATAATTCCTTATGTTTTATATTTAATTTTTGATCAATTAATCTTTCCTTTTTTCCCCTTAAGTTTAATTCATTCCAAGGAGTAACATAAGTTAACAGTATTTTCATTCGATTTTTTCTTACGTTTTTTCATATACTTACGCGTGAAATGTGATACATCAAATTTTAATGGTTTTGCTAAGATCAAAAAAATAATTATAATAACACTCATAGAAACAGTTATCTTTTAATGTGTGAATTGAAGCATAGTTAAATTATTTGATATCTTATTAATAATCATGGATAAATTAAGAAGAGCTTTAAGCGGTAAAGAGGAGTGCGATGAGGAAAGTGGTATTATTGCACAGGTAATGATATAAAATTGTTTGTTTCATTAATAAATATTAGTTTTAAGAATATATATACTTCCTATTTTATATATATACATCTATATATACATATTAATAAAATATTTATTTTATTACTTGCTTACAATTTCTAACTAAAGGATGATGTTAATTTCGTGGTAAGTAGGTCTTGTCAAAAGATTGATATCGTCATGATGTGGAAACTTATATTATTATTCTCATATAAGCTTAGAATATAAAATAATATTATTTAATTTTTATAGGTTATGGATCAAACAACACTGAGTTGGTCGACACGCATAAAAGGTTTCGCTATTTGTTTTGTCATAGGCATTCTTTGTTCTTTTCTTGGATCATTTGCCTTATTTTTAAGAAGAGGACTTACAATATTTGCTATATTTTACACATTAGGAAATATCATTTCACTAGCAAGGTAGAGATTATTCTATGTAAGATTAGAAATACATATATAATTTGTATTTTTCTAAATGTCATAGCAGCTTGCGTTGTAACAAAATAATGCTAGGTGTTTTTGTTTAAAAACATTCTGCTTTATTTCATCTATCTTGGAAATATTATCATAGTATTCTTTAATAAATAATTTCCCTTGCAGTACTTGTTTTTTGATGGGTCCTATAAATCAATTAAAAAAAATGTTTGCTGCGACAAGAATTATTGCTACTATTGTAGTATTCATATCGATTGGTATGACATTATTTGCAGCTTTACACGTAAGTAAAACATATATGATATTCAATTATTGTAATATATGATATTCAATTATTATAAACAAATTTTTCTTATGTTATAGTTAAACAATCCTGGTTTGGCTCTTATATTTATCATTATTCAATCTATAGCAATGACTTGGTATTCCTTATCATATATACCATATGCACGAGATGCTGTAAAGAAAACTGTTGAATCTTGTATAACGTAAACATATATCGCTTGGAAAGAAAAAAGAGATGTTGAATATCATTGTATTAATCATATTTATAAAAATCTAAATATTTTGTACATATTTTTTGAGTGTATCATGTTTGATATATTTTTAAAAATCAGAATGCTGTTATATAAGGTATTATAAATATATTGATAAAATGCGCACACATTTATCTCTATGCGTGAAAATTTAATATAAATTGATATATATAACATGTTTCACGACTATAAGATAATAATGTTCGATATATTTAAAAATATTTTTCTATTCTTATAATGTGTAAATTATATTCGCACTTATCTCAATAATATAACTTTAATATAATAAACTTTTTTTACAGAATAATTATCTGTTGGACATGATAAAATATATAGTTTATAAAAATACATTGAAAATTTTTCGAATGATTTCAAGATCAAATCTTTCTATTATTTACGTAGATTAGATATTTAAATTTTTGTTAAATTGCAGTA
The DNA here is from genome assembly GCF_049000335.1 of Polistes dominula. NCBI lineage: Eukaryota > Metazoa > Arthropoda > Insecta > Hymenoptera > Vespidae > Polistes > Polistes dominula. The sequence continues at coordinate 4,925,455 of NW_028301150.1, forward strand.
TTAATTTAATACTATGAAGTTCAAAAAAGAAAAAAAATATATTAATTAAAATTGAAACGACGTTTTCCATCAAATCGAAAACCATAAGCGGCACTATTAGGTGCATCGACTAAAGCAGGATTTCTGTAAAGATGAAAAGTTCCATGAAGATGTGCTGGTCTTGCAGCATTTTGTTCTTCAGCTTCTTTTCCCTTTAAATAAAATGCTTCAAATTGACCACCAGATAATAAGATATTTTTTAAAGATTTATCGTCTGGATCATAGGCAAATGCTTGGATCGTTAGATAACTGAAAAGCCAAATGATCTATATGAGGTTTGTATTAAATAAATGTTATATTGATTAAAAATTAAAACGTCAAAATTAAAGAAAAAATACTAACTATCAACTTCATAACTTCAGGTTCTTTGTTAAACTCTTTCCAAAAATATTACAAAGAATAAAATTACATATATTGTTGTTTAATATTTTAATGTCCTGTAATGATAATTTTACCTTAATAATATTGTTGCAATAATTACATTTTATAATGAAATGAATTTTAACACAATTTTGTATTAATAATTAATTATAAATCACTAATATTTCTTTATAAAATACTTACATACGTTCGTTTAATATTTGTAACGAGATGTGTTAACGATCGAACGAACTACCATTGTAAAAGTGAAAGTCGTGTCCTCGATTATTGTATACGGATAACAACGTCGAAAAACGTTTCTCTCTATTCGTATTTATATATTTTAACATTAGTTTTCCTTAATTTCTTTTTTTTCCTTTTTTACGATATATAAGTATTCGGTTTAAATAAAAAGATTTGTTGTTCTTTTATGATTTTAATAAAATACTTTCTTATGAATAAAGTTAGAATTAATTAATTACAACAATAAAATATCAATTTAAGCTGAAGATATAAAAAGAAAGTATAATTTATATATTGAGTATATTTCAAAGAATATAGTTACACAAAAAAAAGATTAATATAAAATTAAAATTGATAAACAGGGGAGGAGAGTTAAAATTACATACAAATTAATACGTATTAACAACTTTGTTGTATATTGAAGTTAATTGTTTTAAATACTTATGTGTAATAGATACAATTTACACCGTCTCTCATAATTATTGCGAAGGTGTTACAAATTAGTAATAGTAGTAGTATGGTCAAAAAATAAATAAGATAAATCTATGCATAAACTCATAGAGTCAAATTACTATTTATTTATTTTAGAGAACAGCCACACATTTTTTTTTATTGTGAACAATAAATTTTCGTCAATTACCGCATTAGAAAGAATGTAAAATATAAAGTATACATATAACATTCGAAATAACACATTGTTACAATAAAATTGATTTTTTAATTACATGAGAAAAAGAAAGAGAAAGAAAACAAAAATAGAAAAAGAGAAAAAAAGAAAAATTATGAAAAAATAGAAAGGAAAGAAAAATATTATTTTTTTTTTATCTTTATATAAACCAGAGGCACAAGATTAAATGAGATGATGACACCAAGAGGGCAAACTTAAAGTTTGCTTTTTTCCTAATATATATAATATAAACCAACGCATTCTCGCGAATTACATAAACAGATATAAGAAGCCAATGTTGAAGCCTAAGGCAACAACACTTCTCAATCTCTCTCTGAACACGTCTATAGCGCCCAGATACATACTATCTATTACTGAACCAAACCATCTGTTGCTATTTTTGTCTATCCTTTGTATACTTATCTTCTCAAAATTCTACTATTATCACTATTATTTTAAGCGTGACACCTTCATTGGATTATCTAACATAAAGCGGTAAAATATTGCTTCCTAGAATCTTAGAAAAAACGTCTGATTAGAATATTGTGCCTATACCTCTTTCTCTCTTTTCGGTACTCTGTGTTATATAGTTTTTTTTTACTATTATTATTTATTTGTTTTTTTTTTTTTTTATTGAAATATATATGTGTATATAATAAGGTATCCCACGAAGTATCAACAAGTGTGATAGTGACTGATACAGATAATTTAAGATGATAAGGTATTATTATATATTGATGAATGTGGAATTGCCTTATATAGTGGCATGGGTGGTTTGTCGATTAAAAACCATGGACTTTGAGTTGGTCAGGTTTGGCCAGACCTGACTTTGTTAACCACTGGCATATATTTTCTCGCTGGTCCCCCTGCAGCTGCAGCACCTCCCCGTACTCTGGGTGTTCAATTACTGTCCCATTGCAGGCAAACTCCTACAAAATAAGATTATATTCACATATTCTTCTCTTTTTATTTTATCCTCACAATTTTAACAATTTCAATCTTTTATAATTAATCGGGCTTCATCAAGCAAGTATTAATTATTATACATGTATTACAATTATTATAAAGAGAACATATATTCTTAACCTCTACTATCCATTTAAAAATTTATTATTTCAATATTTAATTATATAAGATTACTCTTTATATATTTATTTATATGACTTGCAAAAATTAATGTATAATAATATTTCATGAATTACTGTATAAATATCAATATTAAAAAGTCAAACTATTATCCGAGAAAAATCAGAATACAGAATATACAATTAATTGAATCCAACATTTAGTCATACTTAAATATCAACTACACATATGTACTGAAAAATCAAAATACCTTTTATACATAATATCAATATGTTAAATAACAATTGAAAGTCCTTTAATAAATTAAAAGGTACACGATAAAAATAAAATTAGTTTACGTTCTTACTGGCAGCTGTCAGTTTCCAAGGTTTATTTGCATTAAATCTATTAATAGCGTATTGCAAAAGTTAAAAAGAGAATGACTTAATAAAGATAAATACTAAACAAATAGACAAGATAAATAATATTTACCTTTTTACATGCTCGAACTATTTTTCTCAAGTCATATTCAGAAGAAAGCCCCTGTACCGTTGTTAAGGTCTTACGACCATTTCTCTGTTGTATCCTTATATGCACGAGACCGTCTTGGACATCATCATCTGAACCCTTGATTGCATCTGCAAAGGGGTCTAGAAAAAAATATATATAAATATTTATGTGTATATAAACGTAAATATATACATTACATTATAGTTTATCAATCTTGACAGATGAAATTTCTTCAAAATAAAGATCACTTTTGTTATCTTGTATCAAAATGGTGTACACACAGTTGTGATTTCATATATATATATATATAGTCACACATACACACACACACACACACACACACACACAAATGTATATACACACACATATATATATACATCTTTTTCCCTGAAATTACTTAAGGAATTTTTGCAATTCTTTTTTTCTTTTCTCATTTTAAATTTCAACGATAAAATACAAAGAGATAAAGAAAATATAAATAAATAAATGAAAAGAGAATAAAAAAAGAGGAAGATAAAAAATGATGGTATATACTTCATGAAAATGGACATGATTGCACACTATGATGTAAAAGACGCTATCATCGCCATTTTGTCGTATCTATCTTGTCGAACAAGCAAGGTACATAGAAATATTTGTAATATGAAAAATGTTATATTTACCGAATGTGTTGAGATTCTGGATGGACATACGACAAACAAAATATATCCCTCGGAGATATAGAACTGCAAATTGCAAGTGCAGTTGAAGAAAATGATGGATGACGTAGGATAACTGTGACACTGCGCAAGGATACTGCTTAAAGCCCAAAAACATTCTACGGAGGAGTCTGAATCAAACCGGAAGTTAGTTCCATTTGTCATGGAACCCCGATGGGTGGGGTTGCGCCTGCGTTCTTCTATTCACCCAGCATTTGCCGCATGATCAAAGAAACTCTTTGCCTGATTGGTTCAACAAAATTTTACATACTCAGAACTATGTTTCTTTTAAAATATTACTTTCATAACATTTTTCTTTCTTTGTTTTCTCTTTCTTTCTCTCTTTCTCTTTCGAACAATTTTTTATAACATTTATAACGTTATATATATATTTAGAATTTTTGTTAGATTCAGAACATACAAAATAAATTAAATATCAGATTTGGATATTTTTTTAATTGAAAACTATGCATGACAGATTAAAAATTTGGATTAGCAAGTTCGTCTTTTGTTCTTTTTTTAATATTTTAGGAGTAGACAATTAAAAAATTTTATTTGAATTAGATCTGTTATCGTTTCTAATGATTTTAATCGAATTATATTAGGTAATCTATAAAAATATTCAAAGTTATTGACGATATTGATATTAATGCAAATGTTTATAACATTAAAAAGAGAATCTATGTTTTTTCTTATTCTTAATAAATAACATAAGACAATTTTAACATATAAACTTTTAGATTTATAAAATTTGTAACATTGATTTATCATTAATTAAATTTAAATTGTTTAAATTAATATTGTTTATTAAAAATTTGAATATAAATATATAAAATCATGATAATATCACATGTATTGTTAAATAGTTAAATAATGCTTTACTACGTTAACGAGATTATTATGCACATTTTTTTTTACGACGATTTTTGCATATTGCGCATGCGCGTAATTAGACATGAATATTCTAATATATTTAAAGCCACTTGTTAACAAAAATATTTACGCGTAATAGAAATTTATCAATATAAATTTCTTTTTAAATATTTTATTTTAAATATTTTATTGAATATGTTAATATTGTTTTAAATGTGTTTATAAAGTAATATAATTCTTCAAATATGCTGTCTAATATAAATCTAGGAATAGGTTAATCAATCAATAGCTGCTTAGGTCTTGTGAACTATAAATGTTGTATTGAAATATAATACATTTCTTCATTATAAATTATATTGATGTATTTCAAAATGAGAAATATTTTCAAGTTTTATCAAAGCTTATTAATTAAGTATCCAGTGAGAACTCAAGCAGCACAAGCTGGTAATATTATACTATGTTCATTTTTTGTATTGTTTTTCCTATAATGTTATTTTGTCTTTTTTTCTTTTATTTTTTACTTTTACTTCTTTTGTAAATAATCTTTAAGTTTTCTTGACATCGCAGGTATATTAATGGGACTAGGCGATCAATTAGCACAGAATTTAATAGAAAGAAGAAAATTCAAAGATTTAGATTTTATCAGAACTAGTCATTTCGCTGTTATAGGTTTTTTTATGGCTGTAAGTGACATCTAATTGCTACTTTATAAAATATTATAATTTATATAATATATTTAATAAATTATAATATATAATAATAATTTATAAAAATTGTAAGTGTGATTTATAAGTATGAAATAAAGTTATTACTATATGTTTTGATATATTTTGTTTTATCAGGGTCCAGCGACTAGAACATGGTATGGTATATTAGATAAATATATTGGTTCCAAAGGAGGAACCGTTGTTATAAAAAAAGTTTTATGCGATCAATTACTTTTTGCACCTACTTTCTTATGTGTTTTACTTGTATCTATTGGATTCTTACAAGGGAATGACATTGATAGTTTAAAGCATAAATTAAAAAGTAGTTACTTTCAAATATTAATGAATAATTATAAGGTAACAAAAAAAAATTTCTTTTTAAAATTATTATGATATATTCCAAATGTTCTATTATTTCAAAATTATTTATCATAATATTATATTATATAAAAATAAATTATCTAATATTTATTTTTTATTGTTTTAGATTTGGCCAATGGTACAGTTAATCAATTTTTATTTTATCCCGTTACAGTATCAAGTATTACTTGTACAATCTGTTGCATTATTATGGAATACATATATTTCTTATATAACCAACTTAGAAAAAAATGGGTAAAAGATAATAAATTTAAATATGCTTCGAAATTTAAAAATTAACATATGTGGATTTTATTATTTTATAAATAAATAATAAATCTACTATTTTTATTTGATGAAATGAATATTTTCAAAATAATACGAGAAACAAAGCAATGCATAAATTTTGATATATAGTGTTTGAAATAACTACGCTTATATGATTACCTGTGCGTATCAATAAATAAAAAATATGTATATTATTCATGTAATATATTATGTAATATACACATGCTCAGAGAGATATTTGTTATATTTTTGTAAATATATACAAAATCATAATTAGTAAAATTATTAATTACTTCGATGCAAAAATATACTGAAATAAGACCTTGTGTGTATATATTTTCAATTATTGTATTAGTTGTTATTATTACTATCCCTTTTATAAGTTTGAGGAACTTTTCTATGCAACTTCTCAACATAGTTCACTACCATTCTATAGAAATCATAGTAACGCCTTTCTGAACTCAACAGCACATTGTTTTCCGAAGCAGTAGTCCATTCAAGTATTAACCATTATTGTTTAAATTTAACGATTGTAAAGGATTAACTTTTTCAATGAATTGAGGTCGTTGAAAATTTAGATTTTAATTATAATTTTCTATAAATGTAAATATAGAAAAAGTTTTTAAAAAATATTAGATTGATATACATTTAGATTGCCATATATTTCAAGAATAGTCACAGAGAATGTTCGTGACGTAATTTTCATAAGTCAAATTATATAAAAATCCTAAAAATATACTTTATTTATAATCATTTCTCTAAATTTTTTTTTTTTTTTCAAATCAAATTCATTTTGATAGACAAGTTCCTGAAAATAGAAACGCTAGATAAAATATTTTGTATAACGTCTTGATTTAATTTTCAGAAAAAGATATTACAATTGTTTACAAGTATCAATGATTATGTTAACCGTTCGATATACATATAAAAGAGAAACCCAAAAAAGGAAAGAAAATAAAATCAAAAGATTATATGCAATCAATGTAATTTGAGAAAATTTTAAAAACAAACGTTGAAAATGCATTTAGATATACAAATTTATATATATCCGATCTAGCCACTAATATATTTACAACTAATAGTATACATAAAAATATGTGAATAATATCATATCAATAAAATCAAATAAAAAGATCTTTTTTTTTTGTTCTTTTTTTTTGTCAACTATAAATATACGGTGACTTTAAGACTATGGCCTTATTTTTTTATATTATTTATAGCAAAATTTTCAAACCAGTACACATGTTGTACTATTAAAAAAGTAAGTTCTTCAAAGAACCTTCAAAGCATATAAATCTGTTAGTTTCATTTTTTATTTTTATATATATGTATATATATATATATATGAAATATGACAGATGGAGCTTATTAATCAAAAGCTACACAAAAATTTCCTTCTGCAAAAATGTTTCAATATCTACTCGGCAAATAGGACAACGTTTGTTGGTGCACAACCATTGGTCGACACAGTCTATATGGAATAAATGCAAACATGGAAGCCTCCTGTAAAAAGTAAAGAAAAAAAACAATATATACGTCAATAAAATTGGTACAGAATGTTTTAATATGTTGGAGATATAAAATTAAACAAAATTTACCTCACACTTTCACAATCTTCAAATTCTGATAAGCATATTGTACATTTTTCAACAGCATCTTCGCTGTTTTCTACTTTTTTCACCTACAAATGAAGAAAAACAATATAATTTGTTAATTTCATTTATGTTAATTACATACATGAAATATATTCATATTTCACACATTTCCTAAGCATTCTATAGAATATCAAATAAGAAACCAGCAAAGTATGAAATACATCTCCGATTCGTTTCAAATATCACGTCTCTCATTATTTTTTCAAAATAACATTTGTATTTTTGAGGAATGCACGTCATTTATATAATAACTTTATCAGGACCTTTTCTCATATTTTGCCTAAATAGCATTTGTCATTAGAATACCTAGATATTCTATAGAATGCTGGTTTTTCGTACATCATACTATATATAAAGGTATATAAAACAACTTTATTTTTGTACCCGTTTGTATTTATGTGGGAATGTATGACTTTCGATAGATTCTTGCGTAGCACCATAATTCATGTGACCCATACGCCGTAGATCAACAATTCGCATATATTCTTCAAATCGTGCAGACACGTGTCTTGGTTGATGATGTAATATTAAATCTGGTATGCCATTTGTAGATGTTAACGTATTTCCACGTGTTATAGATGTGGGCTATATATATAAGTATAAAAATAAAGTTAATATAAAATATTAATAACAAATATTGTTTTAGTTAGGGACAATATAAATCTGAAGATTTACCACATTTGGAGAAAAACTTATGTGAAGATGGTGCATACGCGAAGGCCTTATATGAAGATGATGCATACGGGGAGGCATTTGTTGTGGATTATAATGATACATATGATGATGAAAATGTTGATGAACTGATGGTACCGATGCCATTCCGACAAATTCCGGAGAAGGTTCCACTTCATGAACGTCATTTAAATGATTCATCTATAAAATATAGTATATATCAATTTATAAATATTGTTATATTATTATAATTAATGACTAATATCATGATAATTTACCATCATAGCTGGTGTACAAGTAGGAGCAAAAGTTGGTGGTCCTCTTGCTTCTGGATGACTGTAAACAGTTGGTTGTTGTGGTGATGGCAAGACTCTAGATGGTAATCGTGCAGGTAAAAGAGAAGATGAGATATAACTTTCAATATCATTTTCTTCGCATTGAGCATTTGACTGAATTTGAGGATAGGCATAATAATTTTCATAAGCACATGCGTGCGTTGTGGCTTGATTCATATGAGCACTCGGTGGCACAGAACTGTTATTTAAAAAAGAAAAATTATTTATATTATTATTAATTAGATCCGCGAAAATAAACGCTTATAGAAAATACTTAAGGAAATAAAACTAACGGATGATACGATCTTGGATAAAGTCTTCTTCTGTGAACTTCTTGAACGCGTTGTTGATTCATCCATAATCTTTCTTGTACAGGATGCATACGAGAAGATGTAGTACCTGTTGTTGGATCTACAAATAAAAATAAATTTATATATCATTTTGAAAATGAAATATGTACAAGAGAATATAGAATTTTTACCTCCGACCATATTAAATCTTTGTACCGATGGAATCCGATTACGATAATACATTAATTCAGGGTGATTCATTCTATGATTTGCAGCAGGATCACATAAGTATGCAAATAAAAAATATTTCAGTTACAACATTGAAGTAATCTTATTTTGATACATAAACTTTTTTTATATGTTATATATGTTAATTATATGTTCAATATTTTTTTTCTAAATATTTCAACATTTTTATATAAAATCAACAAAGACATTACTATTATATTATATAAATGTTACAATTTGCCTTTGAGTGTGCTCGTCTAATCCTGAATTTATTGGGTTATTAAATGACGTAGATGTAGGTGGTGCTTCTTCATCAGATTCTGCAGTTAAATCAACAAGAGTGACTGTACGATTTTCTTCGCTATCATTTTGTACAGAATTCTAAAAATCATAATTATAATGATGTATGACGATGTTATAAGAAAAATTAATACATCTTTTACTTACTTCATTATGATTTACTGTTCCAAGAACTTCTATAGATCCATCTTCTTCGTCACTATCACTACTAGATGACCAATCTAATTGTAAATCCGGTGCTGATGGTGCATCATCGATTCCTTTTTTTTTTGACAAAATATTTAATTTAATTAAAATAAAAAATCTAAAGAATTTTTAATGAATCACATGCGTTATAGTATCTCATAAAATGCACATCAATGAAATTTTATTGATTAATACTTGATGAAGTACTAACTTGATGAATGAGCAGTATTTCCAGTATGTGCCTCTTGAGAATCCATTACAGTAGACATATTAGCAAGAGTAAACATATTATTTGACTCATTGACATTTCTATTTCCAACAATCTGTTGAATGGCTTCATTAATAGCTCCATTAAGACGATCTTGTGGTGGTATGGAACTAATATAAAATATATATTATTTTAATCATTTGGATCACTGGAAAGACGTGCCACGTATGTCGTAATGTTTTTGTCCCAAAATCACCAACGTGGTATGCACGTCGTCATAGAAATAGCACAGAAACAAAAACGACGTGCGTAGCACACACGACAATGAATTATTCGTCAGCAAGTGGTTAAACATTAAAAATCGAAGCACTTAATAATATCAATCTATCTATCTATATCATACCTGTTAGAATTGTAACAATCTAATATTCTAGATGGTCCAGCTATACTGAAATTATCTACTTGTTGATCATTTTTATGCTTTTGCTCTTCACTCTTATTTTTCTTATGTTTTGAAGGTTCATCCTGATCTTGTAAAGCTCTTTTATGTCTTTCTTCTCTTGTATTATTTAATTGCAGAGTAACAGATTCTTTTTTAAGAGTTCTTTCTTGTCTATTTTGGCACATATCACAATTTAAAGTATCAGTTTGCCAATAATCATTGGAATTATCATTTGTATTAGAGGAAGTAATATAACGTTCAAACAAAAAATCATTTTGTGAATTAATATGCGTTGTATGGTTGTATGATTCTGTTGGTGCTACCTCTGACTCTTCAATATCACTTTCTGCAAATAAATGTTCATACTCCATCTCATTTCCTAAAAAGATAAAAATGATCAAATTTTATTGTCTTAACAAAAAAGAAGGGGAAAAAAATATAAAGTAAATGATTTGTTTTGCCAATTCTGTCATTTTTACCAGAAGTAAAACGAGATTGCGGAGATGGATCAACTGTAGATGAAAATGCTGTATCAAATATATCAGCTAAAGACGTAGAATTAGCTTCTACAGATCCTGTCGTTGATTCACCATTAAATAAATCAGTTTCCGGTTCCCCTGTTTTACTTTTGTGCCATAAATTTCCTGAATTTGAACTAGCTTCCATTCTATAAAATAAGGAAAATACTTATATACAATAGCGTAATAAAGTTATATAATTTATAGTTAATTCATTATACAACGTACTTAGTAATTGTTTAAATGAAAAAATTTGCTTTTTTAATTCATCTCCTTAATTTATAACTTTCATTCATAAAATACCAAACGTTACACCTTAAGTACATACGCATATCACACACAGTTTATTATTACATATTTAATTAAGAATAGATGAAGATTAATTAATTATCTTAAATTTGTTTATGATCTGTCCATGCGTGTATTGAATCATTATTATTTTATAATCAAATTTAGAAAAACTGTAGAGAAAATATTATATTATGAGTATCAAAAACATAAATATTTTCTTTCTTTAACAAAAGAAGAATTTTTATTGTAATTCTTATTTGCTAATGAAATAATTGCTATCAATTGAGGAATATGAAACATGCTGCGTAATTATATCATTCAGATGCATAAAGAAAAAATAATCATATCAAAAAAATCTTGTAATAATAATTATTTTGTTTTAGATATTTTTTAATAATATAATACTTTTTTATCGATTATTATAATTTTTATATAAAAAAACAAAGCTTTCACATCAGAGTAATTTTTTCTCTGATTATATGAATAATAATCAGAGAAATAATTTAATATGAAAATAAAAAGTAAAAAATATACCTTGCTAAGCCTTTGGTAAAACGTGAAGAGTAACTTTCACCACGCCATTTTCATCAAATATAATTTAGTTACTACAAATTGTATACTTCTTTTATACCACTAAGCATTGAATTTGTTCACTTCTATATAGTTTAGTATATATGTATAGGATATATACACGTATATACACACATATATGTATATCTAAATTTCAAGATCTACATTTAGAATTTAAGAAAAATAAATGTACAAAAAAGTTTCACGTATCTACAATAACATTAAAAACTAATGAACTTATGTAGATGGTTTCTTTGGTAATATACATACATTTGGGAACTATGATATCATCAAATGTAACTTTTAACATAGACGTAACATTTAACAGTACGTCTTACGTCTTATAAAGTTTCTTACTTTTATATTTGAATTACCGACACAGCACTCAAATGTTGTGTGATAACGAGCATAGCGTATAGATAGCGCGAATACTTTCCTTTAGGTGGTGGACTGGTAAGGTCAAAAAGGATCACCAGATGGCGTATCGGGGCCGCATTAGAAAGTGCTGCCAACGTATGAAAAAGACATAGTATTGGAGAAACTACAGCAGCGCTCCAACAAACTTCTTCTCTAGTCGTTGCTGAGAGAAACAACTGCAGCTAATTCAAAAAGTGGAGGGAAAGACTGTATGTCATTGCAAAAAGAAATGTTGGATGACCAAATGCAGTTGTAAAAACAAGGAATTCTTGTGCAATTGAAAGTATCGTAATAATTTAAATTGTTACAATGAATAAGATTATAGAATAATGTCAATCACATAATTAAGTAACTTTATTATTGGGATTATTTTTTTTTTCATTTAGAGTGTACAGTTTATTTACATGTGTTATTATTTAAGTTTTCTTCTATTTTGACATATATTATAAGTTCAAATAATAAAGTATTATTTAAAAACGTAATAAAAATATTTTTATCTAACACTCACAATCAGTGCATGGTGAATGTCGACATTTGCCGATGTAAATCAGAAATAAGGTTATTTAACAAATATTTTGGTCATACACCAAGCGACTATGTGAATCTTGACATTCTCCAATTTCAATCTTTCACGGTAATATATACATTACTGTTTATTTAAATATTTAAAGAAAATTATATATATAGTTTAGTATACAACTTATATTTACAACTTATGCGTGTAATGCTTTACAAAGAGAAAAATGTTTATTTAATCGAAAATTGTTTACTTTAAAAATAATACTTTTATGCATATTAATGCTAATTTTTTTTAATATACAAAAATTGAGTAAATCTGCAGCTATATACAGATAAATATATTTATATCCTTTATGTGTATATCTGTGTTTGTATATATATTAAAAAATAATATATTGATTTATATTTTGATACTACCCTAGTAGCACAAAATATTGAAAAATATTGATTTTGTGCTACTAGGGTATATTTGCCGTAAATGTGTATTTACTTTTTTTTTATAGATAAATCATAAATATGTAGAAAATAAATATCTACATTTACAAGTCCGGATATACCAAATACAAAGAGAGAAATAAACATTGGACTAAATTAAATTTACAATTAGATACATAATTCTATTATCGGTAGTATTACCAATAATATACAACGTATTAATTTACTTCTAAACAATTTAACTAAAATAAGTCCTTACTATAAGTTCGAGTGCTTTTTTATCTTCTGGATATTTTTTACAAGTCTCTTCATTTGGCACATAATGGGTATTTTTAAAATAACATAAGTAACGCCCAATCTCACGATTATATATATACTTTGGATTTTTAGACAATGATAAAAGTTCTATCAACAGAAAGAAAAGAAGAAATTTTATCAATAAAAAGTTAAATATTTCCATTAAATTATATTTAAAAGATTAAGAATATTATACCTTCAGGCACGAATTGAGATACTCCGTCATCAAAAAGTAAATTATAAAATGGTTGATCTAAAGTGCTAAACCCATCCATTAAATTTTCCCAACCACCAGGTTCAATAGGCATTTCCCATCCTATTATTACGCCAACATTATGACTATATTTATTATTCATTATTAAACCAATGGCATATTTTATTTTTGAAGTTCTTCTTCTTGGTTTTATCTGTTCCTAAAAATGATAATTTCATAGTGATTAAATATGATCTTTGATATATAGCCAAGCAAATTTAATTAAAATATTAAAGAATTAACATATATATATATATATACTTCAAGCTTAGAGTTAGAGTTCTTGAGCGTTTGATACTTTGTTAGCATTAAACTTGGATATTCTGCCACGTCTATTTCCTAAAATATATTAAATTAATTCATGTTAAATGAAATTCAACATTTTCATTGAATTAAACAAATATATATATTATATAAAATTTATTTTTTTATTGTTTTAAAACTTTAATTAACTATGTCTATAATTTGCAAAATTACCACTAAATCTGATAAATCCATCTGATGACGTTTATAAAATTGACTCAAGTTTTGAAAAGTATTTTCATCGTGAGGCTGTATCATGTAGCTTAATTCTAAAGCAGAACGTATGCGTGTTGCTCTACCATTTAAATCATTATATTGTCTTGCCGCTACACTTAGATTAGATACTAATCTTGCTGTAACCTTTTAATCAATCAATACAGAAAATTATTTAATTTTTCATCAATCTATTGTATAATGGAAATTAAATTTATAAAAATATAATAATATACCTCTACAGCAGTTGCAACATTATGTGAATTATATTTTTCTATTGGACATCTAAACTTGTGGTGAGAAATTCCGCCAACTCCAGAGCAATCTTCTTTTCTTAAAAAGTGACCACTATTTAACATATCAATATAAAAATTTTCTGTATTTCCTGGATCTGAAACATTACTATAAAAGAAAAGTTATGTATTTGTAAACAATTTATTTGACATATGATATTAATTTCTGTTTTATTTTAAAACATCATAGAGTAATAAGCAATTAAAAAATAAATACTTACAATTTTTCTTTCCATCGTAAGAAAAAATGTGATGGAAAATTAACAGGTTCGCATCTTAATCCAAGTCGTCTTGCAACACTTTCAAATATAATTGCTAGAATTATCGGAGTCCCTTCTTTTAGTTCCAACACCTATATTTAACACACACACACACACAAAATATTCTTATAAAAATATATTAATAATATATAACACAATATAACTAGATTGAAAAATTTACCTTGTCTATAAATAAATTATTTGGGTAATAATACATTTCATTATTACCATGAAAACCTAATTTATAAAACATAACTTCGCAAAGTGCATTCATAATTTTTTTTGTTTCTTGAATACTCCAATAATTGTCATCAATTATTTCACGTTTCCAAATTAAAAATTGTTCCGGAGGTAACGAAAATATAGAATGTTCAGGGTGCTTTTCATATATTAAACTTTTTGTTTGATTAGCTATTTCGTCGAGTAATGAAGAAATATAGGAATAAGAAATACATCTATCTGGTTGACTCCATTGTGCTACAAAAGTTGCACAACGTTCTAAGGTCTGTTCATTTATTGGAAGATTAATAAATCTTTGCCATTTTTTCCTTATATAATTTTGTTTTAGATATCGTAAGACAATAAAGGCATAATATTTGTGGGTTAAGTTACTATTTCTGTGGAAAAAAGTAAATATATGTATATTAAAGTAAAGTGTTATAGAATGCATTAATTAAAAATAACATGTGTTTATAGTTAAAATATGACTCACGCATAATGACAGTTTATGAGACTGATGAGTTCATCAACAAGAAAATGATAACTTAATGGATGTGCGCCTAATTCCGTACGAAACAATGGATCTAAATATTTTAATTCTGAATTGGACACTTCTTCTTTTGTGTAATATTTACTGGACATTAGAGACAAGTGATACATTAAATTACGTCTAATTTCCATGCTAACTTTTATTTCATTTAACCAGTTTAATACTTTTATATCTGCTGTATTTTTTTCGTATTGCTTTTTCAAGCGGGGCCATCTGTAATAATTATTATTAAATAAAAAATAATATTACATATGTATATATATATAATTCGACAGGCATTAAAAACTAAAAATAAATGTAATATATTTAAGATTAAATACCTTTGAAAGTATTTCACTCGCCATAACTGATTATTTTTGACTGTTAGATATAAATGCTTGCATGTCATAGAAAATTTGATAATATCTAAAAACGTAATACTCTCATCTTCCAAAATATATTCAATAATCTCTTCTGGTAAATGTGTTATGACATTTGCAGCCATTTTTAATTATTTTTAAAATACCATATAACGAATAAATGAATAAATCGCAGTAATTTAAATTTCATTTATTTAAGCTGATCTTCTCAACACGATTTTAAGTGACGTAGACTAGTGAGATAAAATGAATCAATAAACAGAAAAATAAAAATTTTCTAGTAACTCAAATGCTAAATATTACTAGTTCAAAGTAGTTTTAATAAGAAGTTTATAGAGAGCATTATGTGGTTTTCCAATTACAGCACTAAAGCGCTTTATGCGGCATAATGCTCAACGTTGAATGTTTCAATTAGAGCAACGCTTCGCACAATCGAGCACTCTCAAAAGTACTGCTTTCGCGTGATGCGTGCAATCGATACCAACTCAGTAGCAGAAAATAAACAAGTGTTTTTTCTTTTAGTTGGCATTGATCGAAATTGTATGTATATTATCGTTAATAATATTGTTTATTGTTGAAAACATTCTTAAAGTTTTCTTCTCATCGTAGTGTTTTGGAAATAATAAAAAGTTAATTCAGACTGTGTTAAAAAATAAACATAAGTATGAATGAAGGTATAAACATCGACTATTTTTTTTTTATATTCTACACATAAAATGTGAATACAATTTCATTTTAAAATTCAAAACTATAAATAAATTTATTTTACAGAAATATACTTTTGTCAACATTGCAATGGTTTGATTGAATCCAGTAGGGATCTTAAAGGAGGGATGCACCATGTACATTGCTGGGGGACCGGAACTCGATTTTGCGCGCGAATGATTCAAACATTGAAATAATTATGAAATAATGAATTGCATCAAATACAGAAAAAAATGAACTTTATTTAATGGTAATTAAAAATTTATATTAAAATAGAATAGGTTACACGAAAAAATTATTATAAATTCAAGCGGTCCCCCAAAATTTTCAGCCAATGGCACATGAGCTGAATATGAATGGCGCATCCCTCCTACAGGATCCCTACGGTACAACCGCAGGTCGCGTCCTCTAAAAGTTACTAGAAGGCTAGGGAACATGCGAACAAAAAGTAGTCTGTTCGAGTCTGTTCCTTCCATGAGTGTACACCAAAGTACAAACGAGTCACGTCCTCGAAATAAAAGTTATAAAGAAAGTTCAGTCTAATATTATTTTACTCTAGAGAAACCCTCTACATATGTGTGCGTCCTTCCCAGTATGTAACGAATACAGATAGTGTTATAATTGAACGAATATATGTCATAACAATTCATCATTAAATTTGCCATTGTTTATATAAAGTTAAAATTACTTCAATATATAAATTATGTCAAACAAATAAGAAAGAAAAACATTTCACATTGCTAGTTAGAATTTGTTCAAATAAATGATATGATAATGATTTATTAAAATGTGATTTACAAAAACAATATAAAATAAAAGAAAGATGAAGATTGTATTCGAATTAAAATCTACATGGTGGACGCACCTTTATGTGCGACCTATCAACGTGTGATAATAGCTTATTGTTTGTGCTTGACGTTAAAGAAACAGAAGAAGAATATTTCATAGTCTCTGGGAATAATACATAAGCACAGGTATACATCTATATGTATATACATATATATACATGTATGTAATCCTACCGTTAGATGTGCGATAATTATTATCGTCGTAAGGTAGTCAACGTCGGATTTATTTTGCATTGAAAGTGAAAGTTAAGTGTGCCGAAGAAAGAGAGAGAAAGGGTGAGAGGAGAGAGAGAAGAAAAGTAAAAAGTTGATTGATTTTTCAATAGTAAAGAATATAACTGCAACACAGTGAAGTCTTTGATAATTTGATGTCATTGACAAAACGAGGATTGCCCTTGAGTACGATGTGCATTAATTAAGAAAACAAAATAAACGTATAGGCAAAAAGTGAAAACGAGAAAGAAAAAAGAAAGTTTTTAATCTCCATAGGGAAATTAGAAGAGAATATATTTTCTAATTTCTAATCTTGATGGAAAAGAATGACGATATCGTTCACATGTTTTGTAAGTCTATTATCTTTTATTAATATATTATTTAATTAGTGCGCCAATCCTATGGAAGACAAAATATAGCTTTTTAAATGTAAAAAAAAATATATTTAAGTTATATTAGAGGCAGGTCTTATTAATATTATAACAACAATTACAAATTATTATTCTATTCTGTGATGAGTCATTACTAGCGGTAAATTTCAAATTTTTCATAATTTTGTATGTATATAAGATATTTATTTATTTTTTAACTATTTTCTTTAACGATTAACTAAATTAATTCAATTAACATAATTTATAGGTTAAATTTTCGACGAATTAACAAAAATATTCGAAAAGATAATGTTTTCTTGTATGTATCTTTTTATATTATATTATTATTAAATTTATCGAGAACAATAGAAGTGATTAATAGAAGATAAAAATATGACGTAATTTTTTTATATTTATCAATAACTTTTGTCACTTTTATACTTAATTGTATTATTTCATGTATAGAAGCTTTTAAATATGTAGCCTACAAAGATATTGTTGAATTTATTTTATATTTTTTCTATGTGCGCGAATTGGTAAATATTTAATATTGATCTTTGATAATAAGAACTTTGGAATTTATACTGTATAGTTTTAAGCTTTGTGTTTTAATATTTATTTTAGTAATTGTTAATAGATAAAATGTTGTTATATACTCTTAAGAAGAAAATGATTACTTATCCTTAAAAAATCTTTTAAAAAATTTTGAGGTTATACTCTCTGTTAGTTATCTTCTTTGAAATTACTTTCATTTGTTTTCTTATTTTCAAAATCAAAAATTGTATAAGGCATGTCAGTACTGTACAGTATAATATAATAATTATTAAAATTCTAAAGTTGTAATTATTATAATTCTTTTTGTCCTTAGTAAAAACATAAGACATGGTTTGGATGTAGTATATCCAATATATTGGCAAGTATGTTTAATGCAGAGCCTGAATCTGTTTCTGAGGGTTGGCATACATACGAATTACCTAGCACAATGATTCCCAATGCAAGTTCTGGGATTGATGACGAAGATCATTTTTGCAAGCTCATATTGTATAAGGAGATTAAGGATTCCAGGTATGTAACTGTATCGAAGAAACGTTCACAATCATCGTATAACTTGTAGTATTTTTCAGAGTTCGTATATGGGACGTTATAATACTAGTACCGAATTTATTATTTCTTCTATTTATTGCTATAAGATTTAACAGAGCAAGGCTTAAGTTACGTGCAACGAGTAGTCCAATATTTTTAGCATTTTATGGACTTGTTATTTGTAACGTCGTTATCTCTGTAATACGATGTATTGTATCAATGACAGTCAATGCGGCAGCTACAGTTGGTGGTAAAGCAGACAAAGTGCTTTGGGTTACAGTTAGATTTTTTTTACTATCTACGGAGATGAGCGTAGTAATATTTGGTTTAGCTTTTGGTAAGTGGTGTTCACTTTTTTATTATTTACTACAAGGAATATAGCTCTTATCTTTTGTCCTAATCTATAAATTTTTGCATTTATTTTTTTTAGGACATTTGGATAGTCGGTCGAGTATTCGTAGAGTATTACTCGCCACATCTTTTATCGCTTTAGCGTTTACTATAACTCAAGGGACTTTAGAATTAGTTTTACCAGACGACACATTCCATATTCCAAGTAGAGACTTTTACGTGTTTGGTCATGGTGGTATGATGTTTTGGTTTTGCAGCAGTCTTGTTTTTACTACGGTAATGTTTATTTTATAATTAATTGAAATATATTTATATATACTTATTTACTGTTTAGTTTCATTGGAAATAATTTTATATTTCTTTAGATATATCTTTTTATATTGATATTACCATGGACACGATTAAGAGAACGTTTAGCACTTCCAAGTAAGTTTGGAATTGATTATGTTGATTTAGTGCTATGTTGAATCTAGAAATCTTAATGATATGTTATTATAGCACGGAAAAGTTTTTACGTTTATGCGGGCACGTTGGCTATGATGGATTTAGTACAATCAATTGGTGCAGGTTTTTTAACTTACACGCAAAATCCTGTTGGACTGTGCATTGTAGATTTTACCGCAGCAGTCTATTTAACTCTATTTACGCCATTGGTATACCACACTTTCCTATCAGAATTTCTTGGGTAAGTGTTCTTTCTTGTAGACATTTTATTTTTATTTTTATTTTTATATTAGTTCTGGGAATTTGATGTAGAATTGCATTTTATCGTTCTAGTGTCTCACAACCTTCAATAATGTTTTCTTACAAAGCACAAGTTGACGATGCAATGGATGAAGACACTGTATCGCTTCCTCATCAACAGAGTTTCTCATCGTTAAAAACTGACAGCGATTACATCTATCAGGTCCATACTCCGTCTATTCACATGCCCCTGTATGATCCTCAGGCATCAAATGCATCTACTGCAATGCATAGGACTTCTCTGTACTCCTTAACATCTGCGAAGGATTCTAAATATAATAATACTACTAATTCTTATGACTCTCAAGTCGCATTAAATAGATCACCTGGTATTAAAAATTTCGCTAGACGTTTTAGTGCAGAGAAACTTATAAACGATTTCGCACATTATCCTTTAACTAAATCGGACAGTGTAAGTGATATTCAAAAGAGCTCGTTGGATATTAAATTTTACAAACCAATGTTAAAAAGTGATTTAGCGTATAAAATTACATTTGGCACAGCCAAGAGTGTCTCCAATTTAATATCGTCCGCAAATACTGCTAGTAATTTTATTTATAATCCACGTATAAATAGCAGTAATTCGAATCTTTTTTTTCCAAATAAGAAAATTCATTCGGAAAATGCTTTAACAGTTTTTACATCCTATAACAAAGAATCAATGAATAGTGATTTATCAGTTAAATATAGAAAGAACGAAGAAACTGATAAAAATTCCAAATCTTGTTCTGAAAAGTCTTTAAATATATTAGATTCTTCTATTTTAAGGGATGACAACAGATCACAGAATATATTAAAAAATAAAGATAGTTTAACTAAAAGCAGTAGTGAAGTTAGATTGCAAAAAAATAAAGATTTAGAATTTATTCAAAGTCGTTCAGAAAATCGATTGCTCGATATTTCAGAAATTCCAAATGTTAGAAAAGATCTATTATCCGAGACTGAGCCACTTTCAAAGGAACATGTTTCTAACAATAAGATTAACTCTAATCGTTCGAAAAAAAAGGAATCTGCTGGCTTAAATCAATATTTGTCATCGTTAACGTCTACCAAATTTGAGAAACCTATTAAAGAACAATCTAAATCTTTATACGTGCAGACGGAATCTTTGTAAATAATCAAATGTGTACTAACTTTATAATATATTAGGATTTTAATATATAAATATTTAGTCTGTATATAGTAGTTCATAATTTCATGATTATATATATATATATATATATATACATATATGCAGAGAGATAATTTTATTGGTTTTAATTAATTTTGATACTACATTGGGAATATAGTTAAACAGGTTGATTGATTATTTAAGTATAATTTTAAAAATGAGATAGCGAATGCGTTCGCAAGTCTGTATATATGTGTGCGGTTGTTATGTGTATGTGTGAGAGATGTGCGCGTTGTGTGTATATATATTTATATATATATATATATATACACAATATATATATATATATATATATGTATATATACAGCATGATTATAGGATATGCTCTTAATTAAAAAAACAATTTAATGTAGTCTATATATGCACTTGGTTTTAATTTATTTTTATATATATATATATATATATATATATATATATGAAATAACTTGGTAATGCCCGTGCCTCTATCATTAACATATTTATTTCATTTTAACAATGAAATTATTCATATTTGATAAAAATATTACAATAAGAAATAAATGTAATTGCGTGCTTTACTTTTATTTTTATTTTTTTATGTTGTGTTCTTGTTGTTTTGTTTGTCAATTCACAAAGTAAATTTTCATGCATTAGTAAAAGCTAAGCTTTGCACTCTGCTTACATATATCACACACGCAATCATTAATTTTTCAAATATTATCTCTTTACAAATTTATAATTCTATATACAAATATGCACACGCATAAATTCTTGCTAATTTAATTAACTAATGAATCAATTTATCTGAAAATTTATGACAAATAATAGTTAAGAGATAATATGCATTTACTATGGATAGATACTTTTCTTCTGTTTACAGAATCACAGTGTTTACGACTCTACCCAATTCGACACGAATACAACTCCAGTGAATCCGTTGTATGCAGCATCTCTACAGAGTCCAGATAGCATTACTGGTTACAGTATAGACAGTCAAGAGGCACAGAACCAAACCAACGGTTATCAACAATGAAGTTATAATTTACAATTAATCATCAAAATAATATATCTCTTTACAAATAAACATTGAGATTTCAAATAGATCTAAACGAATAGATCTGAAAACTTGGTCTCGAGTAAGAGAGCTTTGCAAAAAAAAAATCCACTGTCAAAGTGTTCCAACAATATCTGGTAGGTTTTGCGAAAAAGAAGATGAAGACAAAAAAAATGTGTTACAAATGTCTGTAACATAATAGTTAATATATAAGATTCTATCTGTATAAAGTATAAACATTGAAAGAATTCTAGTCCTTCTTAAATAAAAAGAAAAAAAAAGAAGTCAAGAAAAGACATAATTTTAGGGCCGTAATGATTATTGTAGGCTCTCCCTGTGATAGGATACGAATGTATTTATAAATAATTTACGACGACGATGATGATCATAATGAAAATGATGATATATTAGAAAAAGAACAATCGTAAATCTCAAAATATACATTTACATTATATATAGATATCTAGCCTATCTAATATAAATTAATTTTATTATTTTTTCTTCAAAGCCAAGAAACAAATGATCATGTATACTATTTAGAAATAATTTCTTTCGTTAATCTCTTCCTCTTTCTCTCTCTCTCTCTTTCTCTTTTTCTCTTTCTCTTTTTCTCTTTCTCTTTTTCTCTTTCTCTTTTTCTCTTTCTCTAAAACATACATAGATCTATATAGATAGGAAAATAAAAAAAGAATTACAAGAAAATGATATCGAAGAGAAATAAATACTAACGTTGCATAACTCGTACTTATAAATATGAAACAAAATAAGAACAAAACAATGGAAACATATATGTATATAATATTTAATTATAGAATTTGATTTCTAATCTTATTTTTGTCTGTTTGGTGTTTGGATGCTGTTGAAACGAAAAGTGAATCGAATGAAACTTATGTTTCTCTCTCTCTCTCTCTCTCTCTTTCTCTTTCTCTTTCTCTTTTTCTTCGGTTTGGCAATACACGCATACATACATGTGTACACTCATGTACATAGGTTTCATAAGTTGGTAAAATATATATGATAAAAACAAAGTAAAATAAAATAAAGAAAGAGGAGACAAGTAACGCGATGATCATTTATCGAAAACATTTTGTCATTGTGTGATTGATGAGACTTTAACAGAAATAAAATCTAAACAATAAAAAATAAAACGGATGATGATGCCCAGTATTCTACATGGCAAACTTGATAGATATTTTATAGACGGATTTTAAAATACACTCTCGTCGATTTTTCCGTCCTAATTATCGGATGAAATTATTCTAACGTATGTTGTACAATTGAGACGTTGAAAAAAATAACGAAGAAAATATCTTTTACAATTCGATGCAAGATCAACATTATAAAACAAAAATGGCGCTGGGTCTTGTTCGCTATTTTCCTACTTTTGCATCGAAAAAAACAAAACAAACGAACAAATCATTTTCAAACGACCCCGAAGATTTAAACACACAAAGGAGGAAATCTTCGTTTTTAACATCTTAAGCGTCATTTTCGTGATCTTGAATAATAATTTTAAGAATTATATATGTATTGATAAATTATACATATATAATAAATAATAATAATTAAATTATATATATATATATATACGTATAAATTTTAATTTTTTAATTTATATTATATATATATAATCTCATTAATAAATATATACGGGCAAAACTATTATGAACAACTCCATCCATAAAGTGTGCTCTGATGTGTGAGATACGTACGTTTGTATGTTTGAACGTATATACAAGTAGTTACAGGAATATTCATATCCGCTTCCACTATAAATTTTAAATAATTGATAATATTTATAATAGTTTAAAAATTGAATAATCTTAAAATAAGTTTCTATCCATAGTAATTTGGAAAGTTTGCATTACACAAGTAAATATAAATTATTTAAAATTTACAATGTATGGTGACAGGTGCGAATACTCCTGTGATTCGTTGCATTTAGGGTATGTATCTGTGTGAGTGATATTTATATAATTACATAAATATTTATCGATACTGTGTCTCTATGTACTCGCATTGTACAACTTCGTTTTGTCAAGTAAAGGTACACACATACATTTGAGGGTTGTTTGACAGATTCGCGCAATTTTGTAATGCATTTTCTTTAGGAATAAATAAATTTCATTCTTAAAAAAATAGTCGCTCGCGAATTTTTCAAATGATCCCTAACATTTATATACATGTATATATGTATGTATGTATCGTAAGGTATCGTAAAAAAATGTTACCACAATTTGAAAACTTGAAACATTTAAAACACTTTGAAACATTGAACGCGAATTCTACGATATTTAGTAAATAATTTATAAACAGTCAAAGAATATGGTAACAATTTTAACGAGACATCCTATATATATATATAACATAAAATTCAAAGTCACAATTAAAAATCTCTTGTGAACCTGCCTTTTATCTTTTTTGTATATTCAATTTGATACCTATCACGAATATCAATCTTAAAAAAAGGACAGCATGTACTTCTGAGAGAAAGAGAGCTTGAGAATTAACGACAAAATTCAGAGATTAAATAGAAAGTAAAATACTATAAGAATAATATAAATAATAATAATAGTAATCATAATTAAAATGATACTAATAATAATAATAATAATATAATAATAATAAGAATAAAAAAATAAGTAAGAAGTCCTTTATAAAGGCCTTTCTAAGGGAAGAGAGAATGATCTTAAGTGCAGAACCGTATTTATAAATACTTTTTGGGGTCCTAACTGTAACATCATTATTATGAGGCCTTCCAAATATAAATTTATTATTTCTATTAATCGAATTTATTCATATTTATTTATTTATTTAATTTATTGAAAGTAAGAGTTAAGGCTAATAACTTGATTCTATAAAATAAATATAACACTATATATATATGTATATGTATTATTAGGGTATGTTTTTTAAAAATACATTTTTGTAAGGGATAAGATTTTTAAAATGTAACCCCACAGAAAGAGAAAGAGTGAGGCCTCAGCTTGCATTTTATCATAAGTACGGCCCTGTACAGGTGGTTTAGTTGATAAGATCTTTCCTCAGGATATTATCAATAAAATTAAGATGATCAATGAGAACGGGATCGATAATAATGATAATGATGATGATGATGATGATGATGATGATGATGATGATAATGATGATTTAGCAATAATGTTTGTATATATACACATAGAAAAAAAAGACGAAGTAAAAAAGGGTTGGAGGGGGTAGAAAGGGGAGGTGATAATGTAAATGTTTTAAAATTCGACGAATGTTTCAGTCAATTGCAAATCAATTTAGACTTTCAAATTTGTGCTGTATATGCATGCATACATAAATACATACATACATACAAATATAAATATATACAGGATTTAAGTACATACAATTCGATGATAACACGTAAGTATATACTTACGTAGGTATAGATATACTTTACGCAGGAAAAAGAATAACTTTCTGTGAATTTTTTTGTAATGTACAAAAGGTAAATAAATAAAAAAATATTATATAATCGCGTCGTCGGAAATGTGTGCGTGTATGTGTCTCTGTGTGTGTGTGTGTGTGTTTCATAGCACAAACGAAGTCAGCAATAAAGGTACCAGTTTAAAAACACGAATATGAATTATGGTTTCTACTTGAATCATCTTTCATTTATAATTATTATTTTTATTATTGTCTTTCATTTTTGATATTATTAGATATTTTCTTCCTTATATTTTTGCAATTTGCAATGTGACCTTAAATAAAAAGAAAAAATATATTATACATATACGAAATATGATATTAAAGTTGCAAGATTAAATAAACTTTATTTTTTTTTATTATAAGATATCACTTAACAAATTTTTCATTAGAAAGAAACTGACGTGAATTGCATTGAACAATATGAGACACACATAAGATCAATAATTAAATTCTTTCATTCTTCCTTTCTTTCTTTTTTAATCTTCTTCTAATATCAATCGTTTCAATTTAGACATGTGTCGTTTCGATAAAAAGCACATCAGAATAGAAGGTCAATGTTATTTTTTTCTTATTCTTTTCTCTAACTTCTTTTAGTACTATTCTGACGCAACGAATGAACAAAATATGGATCTAATATTTTCTTTCTAGTCATTGTGTGTTGTTGCCTCCATCGTAGTACTCATTATCGTCAATTCTTGAAGAAAGATATCATGTCTTTCACTAGGGTAATTGTGAAACATCTAAGAAGATGACATCTAAATGTTTTTTATCCTTATTTTCTCATAGTATATTAATGTACAGTATATTAATATATCCTAACATATCATAACGTTATTTTATACATAAATAATTTTTATTTTTACTTAAACAAAAGAGAAGAAAAATATTTGCAATTTTTTATTTCAATTGATCTCTATTTAATTTTAATTTTAAATATTTTTCTATATATATATAATTTAAATAAACAATATTTAATTTTAAATATTTTTGCATATAAATAATATTATGTTATTTTATGTTTATACATCTATAAACTATAATGTAGTAATAACCAAGTGCACATATATATATGTGCATATATGTTGTATGTATATATATAAATATGTGTAAATATGTTGTATGTATACATATAAGGATAATTGATTATAAATGACGGTATAAACACGTTCAACGTCATCGGATTACGTCAGTTAAAATAAATCATATTTTGTTATTATTAGTTTTTAATGAAAACATAAATACACACATATCTCTCTCTCTTTCTTTCAGTCACGATTTCCACGAAGTATTTGATACGTCACTCGATGATCCATCCTCCTTCTACGATGACGATCAACATCTTATTTTATATATTTATTCCTCTTTAGGAAATAATTCTATTTTAATACCTTGTAGTAGATCAATAAAGACGAGATCTATCTAATCGATCTTTGTAATAAAATAAGACGGAGAATAAGTCGTACGACATTGTGCGTTTATTCCCGCTACAATTCAATTGACCCAATTATGTGTTTGAGCAGAAATAAGATATATGTATATAGATAAATAGAATACCTACTAGGAGAAAGGGTATACGTTAATCAAGTGGATAAATTTACACATGTCAATTCATATACATCACACATATATACATATATATATATATATATATATATATATATATATATATATATATATATATATATAAATATATATAAAATACAATAAACTGAAGTATAAAAATAATGCATCAAAATATGTGTTCTAATATTATTAAAATATTAATCTAATTATTATATATAAATATATAAAAAATAAAGAAATAGATTAATAAAATTTATACATACACATACACAGACACACAATATTATACATGTGAGTATAAAATAAATAGAACAAAATTAAGTATAAAAGAACAAAAGCATAAATGTCATCATTTCAATAAAATGATAATCAAATAAATTAGATTAAATATTTTAACATTTAAATGTTAATGTGTAAAACAAAAATATAAAAAAGGTAGATAAGATAAAAATTGAAAAAAAAAGTAGAGAGAATTTAAAAATAAAGTAAACGATCGAGAGAGAGAGAAATGGAATTATCAAAGAGACGTCACGATTTTAATTAAAAGTCTTCCATGTCGTACCGTACCACGAATGAATCGACTTAATCGTTTAATGAGTATGAAAGATAGAAAGAAAGAGAGAGAAAAAGAATACAACGTTCCGGGATTTTGTCTCGTCCATAAGATTTTATAACGCGTCACACAATCTTCTGAATCATTCGATGAGATGTTGTATTTTTGCACGTAACAACATATAACAAATTTTATCATACATTTTATTGAAATATTAGTATTTTAAAGTGTATGATTATTAATTATAATTATTAAATACTATTATATAAATACTGTATAATTATTATATATATATGTAATTAATAATCATATACTTTTTAATATTTTCAGAAGATCAATTTTTCATAAAAGTATTAATTTGTTTTTTTGTTTACTTTTTGTAATGAAATTTTGTAGGTGACGGTAATAATAAAATTTTATGAAACGATATGAAAACAGATGGAGCACAGAAATAGAAAGAAAAAGAGAGAGAGAGAGAGAGAGAGAGAAAGGAAAAGTTAATGAGTGAGACAGAATAGATAATGTTCGATATACCTTTATTAATTTTTAATTAATTAATCGAAGGAAATGTATATTATAATTTAAAAGTACGGAATATAAGTTCGATGTACCGTTCTCTTCGATATCCTTCATTAAACTGGCTTGTTGTCCTTTATAAAAGTCAGTTTATATTCTTCTTATTAATTTTGTTGTTTATACGATTTTCAAAAGAATAAATTCTATTTGTTACGTTATAAATATGTAGCTTTCGAAAGGTCGTATAAATAATAGCAATCAATAAAAGAAATTTATTTAACTTTCAAAGATTCCAACGAAGCCAGTCTATAACAGTGGATTTTGAAAAAAATGGTGCATCAAACTTATACTCCATGCTTTTAAACTACAATATACATTTTTTTCAATTAATTAACCATCATTTAAGATATATCGAACATTTTAATATATGCTATTAATATTTAGGATTGTTTAAATTAAAATAAATTTGTTTTAATGTTTCTGATCAGTGATGACTTTGAGTTTGAAATTTTTATCTAATAAAATATCAGATTGAAATTATTTAATATTATAAATGTATTAATTGATATGTTACTTTGAAACAAATGTATTTTGGAAGGAACATTCGCTGTATATACAAAACAATTAATTATTTTTCATATGATAAAACGATTTTAATTCTATTGCTAATGCTGGCTACGTACACACATTCTTTTTTTATTTTAATTATATTAAATATTAAAATTTTCTCAGGAAAAATTATACTAATTTTATAATTATATATATTTTATAAATAATTATATAATATAATATTTATATTATAATTATAAAAATATAATAATTATAATTTATATATAATTATATAAATATATAAATAATAATATAAATATATATAATTTATTAATATATATATAGTTTTTCTAATATTATATATAATATAACACATATATATATGAAATTTATTTTTATTTGGAATGAATATGTATATGTATATGTTATTTTTATTTATTTTTTATTTAAATATAGGAAATACAAAAAAATGTTTAATACATGGAATACAATAAAAATATAATGTATTTATTTAAAAAATACAAATTATAAAAACTTCCAACATTATTCATTTATTGGAAAATCCAATATATTGTACGTATATCGTACAAAAAATAGGAATCGTTTCATAGGATGAGTCGCAAAATAAATTTCTTCGAGAACAATTATTTTTTAATAGAGGTACATTTGAATTTTCATCATTTCGTTGGAAACTATTTGTGTTATTTTTCTTTTTTTATTTCTTCTTCTTTACCACATATTATTCATTTTAATGTAAGACGAAATAACGAAATATCTTTGTAAATAGTAAATTAAACTAGATACCAAAGTGAATGAGAGAGTATTCGAAAAGTGTGGGAAAAACCACACAAGTTGTTTAAACGATTACTTGGAAAGATTTTTCACGCGTGTTCTTATCATCCCGCAGGATCTCTTCTTTCACATATGTTCCTTAGATATACACACACATATGCATAACTATGTTCTACATATATCTATACTCTAGGTACTAACTTATTTATTACATATATCTACACAGGACGTTACTAAGAATATTGTTCGTTGTAACCTCGTTCATTTCCCCTCTCTCTCTCTCCCTACCCTTCTACCCTTGCATCTCTCTCTCTCTCTCTTTCTTTCATGTGGAGTACTACTACTTTCTAGATCTTTCCATTAAGAAGAAATAGAAGAGATCTTTGTGTCTCTCTTCCTAACTTCGAAGAAATTCGTTCAACCTTTCTTACGTGTATACATATATATATATATATTTATATGTATATATGTATGTAAGCACACATACATAATGATACTTATAAATATATATGTTTACTTACATCGTTTTCTTACGAAATTCACGTTGAGTATGATATCAACTATGTTCTAGATTTTTCCATCTGGTGTGGACATTAAAATGGATGTTTTGTTATGGACACGATTTGACAACGAGATTAGATGATGGACGAACTAGGGTACTCTAATGAAATTATTCTTTTTCTCTTTCTCTCTTTTACATTTTACTAAATACAGTTAATTCATATTTTCTCTTTTCATTCATTGTAGACACAATTTAACAACAAAATTAATGAATGAGAGAACAGGGTACTGTAATGGAATCATTTTTTATTTCTTTTTCACTTACATAGTTATATATTTGTTTATTTATCGTGAACATTGAAATAGGATACAATTTAACAATAAAATTAACACATTCGCGACCGCTGACGTGAATTCACGTCTTTTCATGTTCTATTCCTAGTTATCGTTGACGTGGATTCACGTAATATTTTAAAAATTTTAAAAATTTAATAAAAATAAATTTATATTTAATTATTTCAATATAATATTTAAATAATTCATTATTTGTGCCGGTACTCAGTATTAAAAAAGGCAAAAATATGGCGGTCGCGAATGTGTTAAATAACGAAATAGGGCATTATAATAGAATTATTTTCTATCTTTCCTTTCATTCATATTTGTTCATTTGTAAGACAAGAAAATATATATTTGAGGAAGAACACATAATTGAAAAGACAAATTTTTTGCTAAACAAACAAAAATAACAAAAATGAATTGTAATATAATAAATTTTGTTAATTAACATTTCACATTTATTTATTTTTACATATATATTTTTACAATTTTCACAACGAACATAATCAAATATACATATTCTGAAAAATATTGGCTTGTTCGGAAAGTAATTTCGTTTTTCTTTTGTGAAAATGAAGACAATTTTTGCTTCGAGATTAAACCTAGGCCTTTCAAGTGGGCATAAACAGTTGAATTTGATAAATTTAACCTCTCATTGATCTCTCGTGTTGTTATTTACCGGTTTGTATAAACTAATGCTTTTATTGTGTCAGGAAAAAACGAAATTACTTTCTGAACAACCCAATTAACACATTTTCGGCAGACATATTTTTGTCTTTTTTAATACTGGGTAGCGGCAAAAATAATGAATTATTTAAATCTATATTTAAATAATAAAATATAATTATTTAAATATTATATTGAAATAATTAAATATAAATTTAATATATAAAATTTATATAAATATAAATTAATAATTAACTAATTCCTTTATAATAAACAATTCCTATAATGTTCTTAATCCTTTATTCCTTTTTTTTATTATTTCCTTTTATAATTAATTTCTTGTTATTAAATTTTTAAAATTTAAAATTGACGTAAGTTACGTCAGCGGCAACTAGGAATAGAACTTGAAAATACGTGAATTCACGTCAGCGGTCGCGAATGTGTTAATAGTAAAACTAGATGAAAGTATAAGTAATATCTAAAAGAATTATTATCAGCTATCTTTTCTCTCTCTTTCTCTCTTGTGTACGAAACGATCTGAAAGAGTTGGTGCACAGGTTCTCTCTCGAGTGCGTTCTCCAAGATGCGGCTAGTTTTTGCTGAGAAGAGTGGCACGACGGTGCAAGCTACTCGTAGACTGCTTGGCACCTTCGATGAGACTACCTCGAATGAGCGACCTTTCGATTTCTGTTTCTCTTTCTTACACACATATATACACACATATATGTATTAGTATCCATCGATTCGATCTAGAAAGAACGATCAACGATCGTAAAGCTTTACGATCGAAAGTCCTTGGACTGGAGAATGTTTTATTCTATCTTGTTCTCTTTCTTTCTCTTTCTTTCCCTTAACACAACTCAGCGTTCTTACTTGGTTGTTCGCTTGCTTGCTTGCTTGCTTGCTTGAATCGGCAACGATCCGAAGTGGAGACAGTCCATTATCGTCTTTTCTCTTTCTTTCTTCAATGTAACAAGAAGGGAAGAAAGAGAAGAGAAGATTCGCAGGTGCGAGTCAGTTGAGAAAGAGAGAAAGAGAATGCAGTGTCCCTTATCTTACCAAGAAATCGTCGCCAGTACGCCATCATAACGAACAGAAAACGAACCAAGAAGAATAAGAAGAAGGAGGAGGAGGTGGCGGAGGAGGTGATGGTGGTGGTGGTGCTGGAGGAGGAAGAGGAATCGAGCAAGCACCATCTGGAGTTCCACCAGAATGAGAGGGTTCGCGTTAGTGGTGGTAGTGGAACTCTGTTTGGAGAAGGTAAACTCCGAGGTGTGGCCGTTAACAACAAATCTTTTGTAGATTTGATTGTTTTCCAAGGATTTCTTTTTTTTTTATTGGGATCTCTAGCACTTGAATACGCTATCTGGTGACTAAATTCAAAATTAGAGTAGATAGGTCGAATTGCTACGCCACGCCCCTGCCAGAGATCCCAATAGAGTACCGACAATATTTGTTATCGTTAATTCAAATTACAATTTAGAAGATAAAATATTGGGTTGGCAATAAAGTAATTTTGACTTGTACCAATAGATAAAGTTATGTTTGTTTCATTATTCTTTTGTTAACACATTCGCGGTTGGCATCTTTTTTCCTTTTTTAATACTGAGTACCGGCACAAATAATGAATTATTTAAATATTATATTGAAATAATTAAATATAAATTTATTTTTATTAAATTTTTAAAATTTAAAAAATATGACGTGAATCACGTCAGCGACAATTAGGAACAGAACTTGAAAAGACGTAAATTCACGTCAGTGGTCGCGAATTTGTTAATGTTAGAATTTTTTTCTTTGGAGGTTTTGATTGTTGACACTTTTAGGTACTTAATAGAAACAAATTTCGTGTGTAATTTGGTTTACAACTGTTAGTTTAGAAACAATTGAGTTTTATTTCACACTAGAAAACTGAAATTACTTTCTTGCCAACCCAATAATAATATAGGGAAAGTTTGTATTATTTTATTATTGCAATTAAAAAACACAGCAAAAATAATTGTTTACTTTTGAAATTTTGTGTTAAATGCTCGCGTCAATTATATTATGACGATTATGATGATTACGATTATTAGCACCAGAAGAGAAGAAAACATTTTGTAATTTGATTTATAATGATTGTTTCTCTCAAATTTTTGCTAAATGTTTGTCAATGATTATGATGATTATTAATACCAGAAAAATAAAAGAAACAAGGAAGTTTTTATTTTGCAATTTGACTGTATAAAATGTTAATCAATTATTATGATGATTATGATTATTAGTACCAGTAAAAGAAGAAGAAGAGAAGAAAACATTAAGTAATTTGATTTAAAATAATTGTTTCTTAAACTTGTGCTAAATTATTATCAATGATTATAATAATTACGTATGTGCCCATAATTATGAAAGTGGTCTAACATAAGTCATGTATCTCTTGTTTCGAGATATTTAAAGATTTATATTTGAACTCTATATGAATTCTATATAATATTGAAATAACAAACATTATCTGACGATTCATTTTTGACAATATCTTGAAAATTACATTAAATTTATTTCGTTTAAAATAATGTGATGCGTAATAACTGATAAACTAATTTTTTTTTTTAATTTTGACTTAGACCATTTTTATAATTATGGGCACATATCAGAAAAAAAAGAAAGATAAAAATAAGAAAGTTTTCACTTTGTTATTTGACCTAACAAAATGCGACAGTGTGACTCTTTTTTTCTTTTTTCTCTTATAATAAATACAATACGATACCAGAAAAATCGTCCATTTTTGATCTACTTTTAAAGACAACTCGTTTCTTTCTCGTAACTGTAAACTCTTTCTCTGAAAGGCTATTATCCATTTAAAACAAGGATGACATTTTTTTTTTCCTTCTATATCTCCCGATTCCTTCAAGACGAAGACAAAAGTTGAATGAAGAATAAAAAAAAGAAAGGAGGAGAAAGACAGAGAGAGAGAGAGAGAGAGAGAGAGAGAGAGAGAGAGAACAAAAAGGAGAGAAAAAAATTGTGTGAGAGGATTTGTGTGAGAGAACTCATGTCTCATTCAATTCCTTTCCAAACATTCTATACTCGTTTCGAAAGAACCGTGCGATCGTAATACGAAATGTGCCTACATAACTCGAACACTGTATATTTTATCTCTCTCTGTCATACAGTACAAGTTCTTGAAGGCAAAAGACGATTCTTCTTTACGTTTGGCACGTGATCCGCGCCTTAAATCTTTTCTCTACCATGTTTCTTTCTCTCTTTTTCTCTCTCTCTCTCTCTCTTTCTCTCTGTTCCTTTCTTTCTCTAACAACCATAAAAGAATCTCATTTTACTTGGCTATTGCTTCCTGATTTGGTTTTATTTGACTAAAAATAATTTTGATGACTCATACACACGTTGTAAGATATAATATTAATTTTTTAATATTATTTATTATATTATATTAATTAATTATATAATATAATATATATTTATTATATTTGTTTATTATATATATTTATATTATAAAATAAAATTACATAATTAATATAATATATAATAATATATAATATATAAAATTATATATAATAATATACATATATATAAATATATATAATTATACATAATATTAATTATAATATTAATTTCATTTCATAATAATACACTACTTATTGTTAATTAGATTGGATATACGTATTCGAGAATTAATAGAAATATTTTCTAATCGATTCAATCACAAATTATGTAGACAAAAATATTTATCGTAAAATTTGTTTCAAATTTATTTAATTAAACAAAAAACAAATACAGGAACCATTGTTGTAATGTAATACAGTAGTAAAAGTTGTGGTTTTATTTTTTTTTTTTTTTAATAAAATATGAAAAAATGTTTAGAAATAATAAGAAAAGAAAAAGAGAAAAGGGAGAGGTAGCAAGAAACAACCGTAAGTTGGTGGTTATTTCCTAGACAGCGTGGCAGCGGTAGACGGTAGAAAGAAAACGAAAGGAGAGCATTCTCTCTTTCTTTCTCTTGCCTTTTTTTTTTATCTTCTTTTTGCTTGAAAGATAAAGAAGAAAGAGGGCACAGAAAGAGAAATAGAGAAAAAAAAATAAATATAACACATTGCTGTATGTCGGTCTTTGCTCGCGAGGTCAACTATTCTGCTAACGTATCTTCCTTTGGCCAAGAATTTTATAAGTTTGCACAAAATTACGGAAACTACAAAAACTTGAAAACGAACTAAGAATCCAATATTTAAGCTTATTTATAAATTAATTCAATCAATCCGATTAATTCGAATATTATTATCGATCTTTATACGCATATTTGATCTATTTTTTTTTAACTTTCATACAGAAAGTACTACTCTTTTCGATAATTTTTTGAATAATTTTTAAAAAATTTAAAATTAACTTTATGTATATGTCTTAAGATTTTATTTTATTGAGTAATTTTTTTATTAGATAACAGAAAATATATATAATATTAATAATTATTTATAAAACAAAATATAAATTAAATATTTATATAATGAAATATTAATATTTATATAATCATAATAATTTATAAATAATTATAAAAATATAATTATATTAATAATTAATTTATATTATAATAATTATATTAATATTATTTATAATATTATTAATAATATAATAATTATTAATATTAATTTATATAATATTATATAATATAATATTATAATTTATAATATATATTATATTATATATATATATCGAAATTTTTTCAACTATTTTATAATCACACATTAATATTATTTTTAGTAATATATACAACATATCATAGAATTGAAATTTTGATTGAAAATTGTTTGGTTAATAATTTCTATTA
The DNA here is from genome assembly GCF_049000335.1 of Polistes dominula. Classification (NCBI taxonomy): domain Eukaryota; kingdom Metazoa; phylum Arthropoda; class Insecta; order Hymenoptera; family Vespidae; genus Polistes; species Polistes dominula. The sequence goes on from NW_028301150.1 coordinate 4,961,324, forward strand.
TCCAGATGAGGATCTAAAAATATAAAGATTCATGAAAAGAACCAAAAGAAAAAGAAGAAATTTTATAAATAATAATAATAATAATAATAATAATAATAATAATAATAATAATAACAACAACAACAATAATAATTATAATAAAGAAAAGAAAATGATAATATATCTATTTTTAAGTATCTTTCTTTCTTGCCACGTGTCCAGGAAAAGTAAGAAATGACTAGATTTGATTGGTCCACGTGGACTGTTCCTAAAATTGTCGGTTATCATCCGTTTTCATTAACGAGTTGTACGCCCACATTACGTTGGCGTATCATCCAAAAGAAAAAAAAAAGAAAGATAAATAGATAGGTACATGTAAAGAGAAAAAAAATACGATTTCTTAATTTTAAATAAATAAAAATACTAATAAACCAAGGATAGAAAGTAAAATAATGTTTTCAACCGATTATAATACGTGTGTATAGTTGAGATGAAAGGATACTGTGAGAAATGATAAAAAAAAAGGGGGTTAGAGTAAAAGGTAGTACAGTAAACACTCTCTAGCTATTCATTACTGAAGAAAAAAAAGTATTACATATATATGATAAAAATAAAAAAAATAAAAAAAATAAAAAGAAGAGAAAGAATAAGGAATATAAGGAAAATTGCTTGCTTGGCGATTTCTATTTCTACCTATCATGACAACTACAATTAAGGTACCCATCTCTAGTATCAATGTGCCACGAAGACTACGATAAAGTTCAAAGCAAAAGATCAAGGAAAAGAAGAAGAAGAAAAAGAAAAAGAAGAGTTGTGAATTGGAGTATGAGGGTTGGGTAAGTAAGGGGTGAGTAGTTGAAAGAGAGAAATAGGGGTTGGAAAAAACGAATCAAGGAAGTTAAGGATGAACGAACGAGTGAGTAAAAATACTAAACTATAGATGAACCCAACAGGGGGTGTGTAAAGAAAGAGATAGATAGATAGATGGATACATAGTTACATATGAGAGATCTGACTGAAATGAAAGGGTATGTTTTTACGAAGGCGTTGACGAAGAGATGAATACGAATATACAGATAAAACTTACCAATACGTATAAGAATACAAATATGAATAGGGTGGTGGTAGAGCGTACAACGGAGAACACCCGTTGAGAGGTGTCTCTATATTAGACGCGGAACGTCGCGACGCCGCGGTCAGAAGAAAGTCGAACGTGTTCGAGGAGACGTCTAAGAAGACACATAAGACAATTCTTATATATACATATATAGTAGTTACATTATCTTCCCCATAACATTCCATTTACAATTTTCACTTACTTTATTTATCTTACATTGCCGGGTTACTTTGTCCATTGGATAATCTTTCGATCAAGGTAAGTGTACTTTTTCTTACTAATTTTATTTAACCCTTTTGAGTGCTCAATACTTTTAACTAAAATGTTTTGTAGCAACGGAATAATTTATTAATAATCAATTATTTGTTTTTGTTTTCTTTTTTGAATATATATATAATTTAATTAATTAATATAAACATTACATTATTTATATACTGGTAATTTTTATCAAACGCATATATGAGACCATAGCACTCTAAGGGTTAATTATTATTTTTTTTTTTATATGTATATTATATATTATTCGAATATTGGGAATATATTAATTAGATTGTATTTAGTTGATATTTTTAAATATTTCTTTGGACAATATGCTAAAAAAATGAATGAGAGAAGAAAATTGGTGTTAATGATACTTCGTATAACTTAAGATAGTAATGTGTCAAGGGTTGAATCAAGTTTTATATCGATAGAGGGTATACAGTTGATATCGTATTATTAATATAGATTATTCGCATATTTCGATCATTGAAATATTGATCAGTAATATTTTATTTAAAAGTACTAGTAGATAGAAAAAGGAAAAATATTTAAATATATTAATTCAGTAAATATTAGTCTATAACAATAATTATAAGTATTCTATAATTCTCAACATGTATTAACATAAATTCAATTATTTGAGAGAAATTTTCGGATAACTAAAATTAAATATGAAGTATGTGCACGAAAATGAGAATTAAAAAAAAAAAACAATGAAAGAGAAAGAAAGAGAGAGAGAAATAGTGTGATTCCTCGTACTGATCGAGAAGAATGACGTGTCCAACGAAACAAGATCGCGTCTATATCGTTCTCACCCTGAATATTAGCACGCTTGTGCTCACGCGGTAAAGATGATGATGATGATAGTAGTCGAAAAAGTTAGTAAGATAAATAGTGAGAGAGAAAAAGAAAGAGAGAAGAATAAGTATGTGTCGTCGTCCCCAGCTGTCTGCCTGCTTGTGTTCTTTGTATATAGATCTTCCTCCTTGTCTTCTTCATCATAATTGTCCCTTTAATTCGGCTCAATTGTTTCTTTGCCACTGTCGTCGCATGGCTTTCAACACCGTGCTGTGTCTCCTCCGTTGTGTTATACTCTTTGACACATAGTGGATGGATGGATGGATGATACACAACGATGTTGAAAGAATACTGCTGTGGTGGCGAATCAACGAGGACGAACAGCACGAGGACGAGGACGAGTGTTGTTTCATTCGTTTAAAGATAAAAAAAAAAAGATAAAGATAATATGATAGAGAACGAAAGATATTAGAGTTGTGTTATGTGTTCCTTAAAGTCTTTTGGTCTTTGCTTGACTGTTCTAATCCCTATATCTCTCTCTTTCTTTCTCTTTTGCACACTCGTTATTACGTCGACGTCATTGTAACGTGATCTTGACCCGCTGACGGCGACGGACACGAATACGTCGTCGTATACTAGGAGAGGGGCTCGTGTTTCATCCGCGATTCGATTATGAGAAAGGATAAACTTATTCAAACTTTGAAATCATTCATAGTTCCTTTTAGAAACTTTCTATTTAAATTGTTTTGATAATGAAACAATTATAGAATCATTGGAATTTACATCCTTACAGAAAGATTCTTTTTTATTTCGATGAATTATTGATTTTGTGAATCGTGATCTATAGATCGTATAAATAGTTGATATTATTATATTTATTATTACAAAAAATAGTTACTTCTTTTTTTGTGTACTTTCATTATGATAGAAATTTGTAAATGGTTTTATTTTTCGTATTATTGAGATCATATGGATAAGAATTAATTTAGATATAAACACGTGTTTTTATTTCAACAAAAATAATCTCTTGATACTTTTGATAACAAAAAAAAAAAAAAAAGAAATGAATTAACGTGTAAGAGACTTCCAATTTCTTCAATGAACTCACAATGACTCGCGTGTAGTAATACGAGGATGAAAAAGGATCGTTAGAAAATACTTACATAGTTTGGTTATGCATCGTTGGAGCGAAATTTTTATTCATCTTTTAATTACCATGACAAATCATTTTTTGTTTTTTTTTTAATCTTTAGGTAATTCGAAAGAAATTAAGTTCATAAAAATTTAATTGAAAGCACACACACAAGTATTTTAAAAATTAATACAAATTAATCTTTGATTAGTATAATTATTTGTAGAGTTTAAATTCCGATCCACAAAACGAAATAACAAATTTTCAAGTAACAATTAATAACTTTTTTAAATAGAAATGAATTTTTTTTTTTTGTATCTTGACATAAGATTTTCAAAAAAGAGAAAGTGAGAGAAAGAGACAGAATGTATTGTGACTGTAAAGAAATATTTTGCAATTGGTTAGCAACACAAATTTAGATCAATGTCGAAATCTTGTTGATCCTTTTCCATATAAATCTTTCTTTATCTGTTTTATTTTTTATTCCTTTTACTCTCTAACATATTCTTCCTCTTTCTTTTCTCCTCTTATTCCTCTTCATCCTTCCTCTCTTTCTACCCCCTGTTTGTACGATTCATATAACTCATGCGTTCACCACGTTCGAATTACACCTCTGAGATAATCTCTTCCGAGTACTACCGATCTCTTAAGGTATGGCGATTCCAAGCTCTGCTCCCACGATCTTTTATATCTTTTTTTTATCTTTTTCTTTCTCCTTATCGAAGTACTCATCGAATAATCTCTCTTTCTCTTAACCCTTTAATATTGTAACAGTTACTTATACATTACATTGGATTATTGGATAATAAAGTAATTGGTAATATTTTATATTTAGATTTATAATAATTAATATTATTTTATTAGTAAATTAAATAAACAATATAAAATATTTCTTTATATTATAAAATATTTTGAAATAGTTGCATTGATTCATATAATAGTAATAGATTCATGAATAGTTGAATTGTTTATTAAAAATAAAATATTAACGTTGTTTTCTTAGATATCACGAATATTGAATTAAAAAATATTATTCATTATTATTTACATAGATATAAAAAATATGAACAATTTCGTTATTTCTTATTAGCTTTTTGACACTTACTAATTCAATATTTTATTATCCAATATTTCAAACTATATCACTTAACATCGATATTTATGTTTTACTGATAATTGAATATCACAAAGTATAACATTATGCAACTGAACACAAATCCAATATGCTATGTAACTAATGTTACAATTAAATACAAAATTCTTGGTGTAACTTTATGCAACTGAACGTAAAGGTAGAAAGAGAGTGAGAAAGAGATAAAAGTACGGAAGTTAAAGTAACAAGTTAGTGTCCGGTCATGTCTTAAGGATTAATTAATCGGCACGAAGCAACGTTAATGTTGCGAATGGCTACCGATCCAGAAAGCAATCCCGAGAATTCGTTACGGAACTCGAAGGCGAACTACTTTCCGTTCTCTGGGAGGTTGCCAAGTTATTTATAGCGTACACACATAGCACGCTATGGAACTGCAAAAGGAAATTCTCTCTTCTCTCCATCTGCCTTCTCTCCAAAGCAAACGACCGTTTTACCTTTTCTCTTTGCCACATGGCCTCCTCAACTTGCTGTTCTAGTGTCATACCAATATGCACCAACGTATCATTCGATGATAACTTTTCAATCGATGTTATTCATCTCAACTGATCTTTCTTCTTGTTGGGGAGTTTGTTGTTGTTTTTTTTTTTTTTTTTTTTAGTAATGCACTGAAGGTTCATTTTCTTTTTTTCATTAGATTTGATTTCATTGAATAACCAATGGGAACTGTTAGGATCCTTGGTATCGCAGTGATAGGTGTATTTTATTTCAGTATTCATTGTCATGAAATAAAAAATTAAACTTCTTGTAATTGTGTTTTAGACTTTTATTTTTTTTTAATTTACAATTAGTGTAAGTTTGAAAGTACTTAACGTGCTTCTAATTTTCATTATTTTGTTACCTTCTTAAATAATATCTGTAACCTTTACTAAAAACTATGGTCATCATTAAATCATAAATAATTAATTGAATTATTTATAATATTAATAGTCTTTGTATTAATAACTGTAATACTTACCACTTACATTTTACATTAGTGATTATTAATTAAATTATTCAAAATATTGATTATAAATATTGCAAAATACAAACTCTATAAATAACAGTCCCATATAAGTAATATACATATAATTTCATAAAATGTGAATAGAACTGTGATGTTAAATCATATTTCACAGTAAACTACAGTCTTTAACTCTGAACAATGTATTAAAAAAAAAAAAAACAATTAATGAAAATCCTTGGATGACAGATGACAAGCATTATATTTCGTTTCTTTCCTTTTAATCCTTCGTGGAAAAGGGATCTACTGAATCAATCAAGTAAATATTTCCTTTGGGAAATAACTATTGGTTAAGTTCGCTCACACATCACTTTGATCTGTTGATTTATTTATCGATTTGCTGTCATGATCAAGCTCACTGGAATTTAACCAAGATGACGATGAATCATTTGCTTCTCTTATATTGTATATAAATATATATGTGTCTCGAATAATCCGCTTTTTTTGTCACTCAATTATTTATTTCGTTTGAATCAATCGATCTTTCCTAACTTCCGGTGGCGTTCTATTACTTTTAAACAAATGTTTGACTAAGAAATCTCTGATAGTTGATGTTTGAAATACTTATCTTTTTGATTAGAGATAATATTTCACTGATACGTGATGATGATTATGAATGATTGATTAGTGTAAGTTATTTGAGATATTACTAGAAGCTAAATATACATATATGTATATAAATATAGTTTCACACTATTTCAAAATTATTTTCATTACTTTTTCTTTCATACAAAAATTATTGATTTATATATATATGTATTATAATGTATTATAATGTATAATGTATTCAATTAAAATAATAATATAAATTATAATGTGTAAAAATATATTTAAATATTATTAATTTAATAATTAAATATATTTTTTTAATTTTTTTAAAATTTATAATAATATATAATAATATATAATATTATATATTATTATTATATTATATTTATATATTATTATATTATATAATATTATAATTTATATAATATATAATATATTTTTTAATTAATAAAATATAAAATTTTATTTTTTTATTATTATTTTATTATTTTTTATTTTATGTTTTTAATCATTAAATATATATATATATTTAATACACATAATATTTATTATTTGATATGTTTATTTTTTTGTGTCATTATGATACGAGAATAAATACACACGCATATACAGAGATATTTATTTACTTTCTTTTTGTATGAAAGAAAAAGTAATGAAAATAATTTTGAAATAGGAGGAGAAAAATATTGATTTTATAAAGAAAGAAGACATACTTATTTGACTTACAATTACATTTAAAAAGAGCACTTTCATAATCACCCGGTTAGTAAAACGTCCGTAACGTGGTCCCCTCTTGCGAGAGGGTCTTTTAACAGCGTCAAGTGGCTCGTACCTACGAACCCTACAGTCAACACGATAGACAAAGCTCTCAGTGTGCATCTCGTTGTGCGGAGTTTCTCGTCGTCTTCGTCTTCGTCTTCGTTTTCGTTTTCGTTTTCGTTGTTGTAGTCGTCGTCGTCGTAGTACTTGTTGTCAACCTTGTTGTCGTTGTTGTTGTCTTCTTCTACATCGTCCTCATCGTATATCGTTATCATCATCAATGTTGATCGTTTCTTCGATCTAACGAGATCTCTCCAATTATATATTTTTTTCTATCACATGTCGTCTTTTTTTCAAATTATTTTAAGTGTATTCTATTCGTTCATCATAGAAAATTTTTTGTTTACATACTCGATGGATAATGAAATGAATCAACAAAAAAAAAAAAAAATGAAATAAAATAGAAAAATAAAAAAGAAAACAACATTTTCTTTTTTTTTTCATTCAGTTGTACGTGAACTGAAAGTATACACCGATTATTATTATTATTATTATTATTTTTTTTTTCTTTTTATTTCATAAAATCGAAAAGACATATTTTGCTTTTTAAAAGAAAATATTTCAATATTTCGAAGAAATTAGAAATGTATTTTGACAACGTTTAAGAGTGTGCAAATTTATTTTTTGTTTGTTTGTAAAATGGTCGATTAAAAAAGACGAATTTATTGAAAAAAGATATAAAAAGAAAGAAGAAGAAAAATCGAAGGAAAAAATAAAAATAAAAATAAACAAGGAAAGATTACTCTTTTCGAAGAGAATTTTTGTATTAATTTTCAAGAAATTTTGTAGAATTATCAACAGAATTTGATATAAACTCAAACAATGATTATTATAATTACCTGAAGATAAAAAAAAATATTATTCCACGTGGACCATTATTTTATGAATTGAATATATTAATTGATCATTTGTTAATAATTGAAATATAATAATATTGAAGAAATTTCTCAATTTAAAATTAAAACTTACGATTCAAATAAAAGAAAAATTGTATAAATACTGTAAATAGGAAAAGAGGATTATTATTACCTAATATTATGATTATTTTTCGAACAAAAGAAAATATATAAATATAAATATAATATATCTATATATAATTGTATAGACAATTTCGATAGAAAGATAATATCGAGAGTCGACAATGTCGAGTCGGCGATTTACAAAGCGTGAGAAAATTGGTTCGAGGGTACACGGACTGGCACGGATACAGAGATTAAACCCATCAGAGCACTCTGATCGAGTCAGAGAGAGAGTCAGTCAGTCCCTGCTATAAAATACTTTTTTCGCACGACTACCCAACAATCTAACTAACAAATTCTCATAAAATCACTATATATACCATTACTATCTTAGAAAAATCTTACAAAGTTCATTAACTAAAAATTAAAGAAACAGAGAGAGAGAGAGAGAGAGAGAGAGAGAAACAGATAATATAGAAACATTTAAAAGAAACAATACTAAAAATATAAAAATATATATTAACTTTAACGTGAGATCATAAATATTATTAACATTTAACTCTAATTGACTATGTGTTATTTTACAAAAAATCTAAAAAAATTAAAAATATAAATATAAATTATTACACGTCATGGAGGGCTATAGATATTTAACATTTATCACCGCACAACTTAATTTGACGATATATTACGTTTTAAGTTTCAAAAGTGAAAATGGTTGAATATTACATCTTACCTTTGGAACAAGTGAAATCAAACTATTGTGTTACCAACAAGTGCTTATGTGTGTTTGTTGTGCGCGCGCATTCGCATTTCTACGTATGTAACTGTGCGTGTGTGTGTATGTGTAATTATTTTACATCTGGTATATTTAGAAAAATATTTGATATTTTGTTTTTATCATTTATAATTTGTGCGTATGTATATGTACGTGTACAAGAGAGACAGGAGAGAAAAGATAAGACAATACAAGATAACTTACGAATTAATAAGTTATTTTTATTGTAAGTTTAATCATTTCAATCTAAACTTCATCTATCAGACTAAGTGGATACTTTTTATTATTATTATTATTATTATTATTTACGTTTGGTCAAGCATTTATCAATATCTACATTTTAAAATAGATTTTTATTTGAGACTCTTATTGTTTGAGACTCAGTTTTTTCTTTTATTATCTTCTTTGGATATCATTGATTCACTTCGAACGCCTAAGTGCAGCAACCCCAAAGGCCAACAAGTATTTCGTTTTGCAGACTATTGTGAGATTATTCAAGGTGAGAAATTAATAAATGTGATTTTATCGTGTTTGATAAATTCATTTTTTTGAGTAATTATCATTTAAGGGGTAACATCACTATAGTGCCTGAAAAAAAGCCTTTCTTTGGGAATTTTTTTTGTGAAAACTAAATGAGGAATAGAATTTCTTTTTTGAGGGTTGGTTAATCATATATTGAACTATGCAAACAAATATTTTGATTGATTTTAGATAAAAAATGGCGTCGGTATTCGTGGCTGAACCAAACCCTGTTTTTTTTCTTTTTGGTAAAACGGGCGGACTCATACCTGGGCAACTATAAGACCTAGAATAAAAAATAAAAGCAATTCTTAATCCATGTACTATTATCTTGAGAAGTACATACGGATTTTTCTCTAAGTCAAATTCTGGGAAAATGGCGCAACTTTGAATAAAAAAATCGACTTTTCGACAACAAAAAATATATAGAAAATTGTTTATACAAAAAAAAGTTTTTATTCAATTAAAAATCGGATATGTTCTTCTGTAGAAAATATAACTATCAAACTATCTTCAAAATTTCAAGTCAATCGGTTTAATGATGGTCGAGTTCTGAGTCCACCCAGTTTTAAAAATGTAGTTTCGAGAAAAACGCGTTTAAAGTTTTGTTATCACTATTCGAAGCGCTTTAAGGCACTTCGTAAAAATAAAATTTCGCCATGTTAAAAATTTCTTTTTGCTTTGGGACCAAGTGCATAATGTTTTTAGATGTCTAAAGTACACTATAAGCTAAAAAACAAAAAATCGATTTTTTGAAAATTCTATAATGGTGTTACTCCTTAAAGAATGATTGTATTATTATATACAATCTTTGTATTATTATATACTATCTTTACAATTTTTTATACAATTATTATATACAGTATATATGTATTTAAAAACTTTACCAATTTTATCTTGGTTTTTTTTTTTTTATTATTAGAATTCAAATGATGATTTGATCAATGTTTCTTATTTTAAGTTTTTAATTTTCAATTGGAAATCGAATAAATGATCTTATAAAATGTCGAATATTATTTCTATAATTTCTAATTAAAATTTTTCAAGTTAAGTTAGAAATTTTTTATTGATAAAATCGATTCGACAGTTTTCCAATGTTTCTGAAAAAGACAAATTTTGACATTTGTATAAAACTGATAGTAACTCTCATGAATTAGTCATATTTAAAATAAAAATTAATTTTCATTAAAATTCGAAGGAAAATGTATAGAATTCATTGATAATATATTATTTAAAAAAAAAAAATTAATTTGAAAATATTCTTAATGATTTTTAGAAAGTAATCACATAGATATCTATGGTATTTTATATAGTTTGAATGAAAGTGAAATCATTCACGTGAATTAAATCGCACGAGTTATTTATCATCATAGTATCTACCCTTGATTGATTAGATTAAGAACATTTTTATTTTTTTCTTCTTCCATTAAGATATACCTTAACATAAATAAATACTTAATGCAATAATAATCGAGATTCAATGAAAATTATGATAATTGTTGACAGAAGAACAGAAACAACGAAAAGGTTATTTCTAACTTCTTTTTTTTTTTTTTTAAACTTTAATCTCTTATTCGAAGAAGACTTAAGACAGTATTTAATGTCATGATATGTAATGATTGTAAAATGACGTCAAGGATGTAACCGAGCAATTAGAAATGTCAATCAGATCTTTGGCTAATTGTTCTTATTCTTTTGTTATCATAAAACCCAATCTCATTACGCTACTTGGAAATAGAATTTGCTTTTAAACCCTCAGTTGACTCTTATATCATACTAAACGTATTATTATTATTAAAAATGATATTTATTTGTCAAGATTAGAAAATGAAAATACACACAATATTAGATTACTTATAATAGTTGATAATTTTCTATTATTTTCACAAATAATTGTTATCATCGTTATTATAAAAAAATAAAAAAAATATTATTCACATTTATAAAAATTGTAAAAATTATAAATACTAGAAATGTGATTTATTTTATCTAATTGATCGAATGAAAAATGACAGAAACTGGGAGACATTCCATTAATTTAATTATTTCCATATAATAGGAAGATCGAATCGATTAAGTAATTTTACCTTTTCGTTAGTATTATCGAATGAATCATATTTCCTTAAAGTCTTGATTGACGTGATCTTACGGTGCATTATGCAATAGATCGTTTCGTTGGAAAAAAAAAAGTAGATAATAGATATAAAAAAAAACCACTCGCAAAGACATTAAACGATTAAATTGTAATAAGCATCGTACGATAAAATTACTCATTTTCACGTGATATATCTATCATGTTTTGAGATCCGTAATCATTAGCATTTAAACGTTATAACATGATTTAAATCTCTTACTGGTTTCTTGGTAGATCGATCATTCAGAAATGTATCTGTAATGATTCAAATAAAATTCAATTTTTATTCATTTAAAATGATAATGTATAATTCATGATTTTCTATAATATCTTTGAAAGATTTAAAGAATAAAAATAAAACTTGTTTTATAGGTGTATAATGATGATGATAATAAATGTGTCCGATTTATAGCTTTCGTATAATTAATTTGATGTATCACTTAATTACAAATTTACTCTAATTCAATTTTTATAATTTGAAAAATGGAAAAACATGTCAAACATTATTCTAACTATAAGGACTTAAATTAGTTAATTTAATATCAATTTATTTATGATTTTTAGTACAAAGAATTAACAAAATTTATCTTATTTATAATAACCACAAAATAATTAACGTGTTTATTATTATCATGAAAAAATCAAATTATTAACATCATAAAACAAGTTAATATTTTTCAATCAGCGACACATTATACTAAAAAAAAAAAAGTAATAAATTCATAGAAGTAAATATAAATCAAAGATAAAATAAATTAAGAGAAACAATAATAGAAACTATTCCTTTTAGTTAATCCCTAAAAGACATTAAATCTCTTTTTAATATTAAATACTAAATAATAAATATTATATACACATGTATATTCAATATTTTTCAATATTTTGTGCTACTAGGGTATTGTAACGGTTGAGGAATACAATAATTTAATGACATCGTTTTAATTTATAATATTCGTATCACTAAATCATAAAATTTGTTAAATATTTTGTCAATGAACTAACATAACCCATTGCAATCTTATATCCATAATATAAGCCAAAGATCAAATTAGTATTACGAGTTTAGAGAAAGAAAAATAAAAAAGAGAAACAATTTGAACTGTTGAGAAATACTTGTTATAACGATAGTGTAAATACGTGGGTGTTGAACTTGCCCGAGACAAGAAATCCTGCTACCATTTATACGAATCACGTTTTAAATGCACTCTCTTACGTTTAGTCTGTGAACGATCGTGTTCGAGAAAACTTCAAATGAACGAACGAATGAACGATAGAAGAATAAACGGACGTAGATTACTTTGAAATATGTATTTTACGAATGAAGGAATAAACTCTTAAAATATAAATGAAACTCGAAGAATTAAGGTTTCTGTGTGTGTCCCAAAAGCTATAATAAACTACGTCTTTACGAGGAGAGACAACTACATTTCTTTCTACACCTACAACTACAACTACAATTACAGAAAGACTACGACGACACGGGTCAAGATACTCAGACTTTCAAAGAGACTTCTACGCGCTACACTCATCTTGTTTTTCTTGTATTCTTTCACTCTGTTCTCTTTCACGTAAATCAATTCAACTCTAAACTCTACAATTTCAACTCGGAGATTGTCAAATCAACGAAACAACGCACAAATTTATATTGCTGATATCAAACGTATGTATCAAGTGTTCCGTCTTTTTATTTAATCATTTATTTAAAATCATCCTCCTTTTTTTTTCAATTTATTCGACAAGTTACTGATAGGCGGTATTATATTATTTTCTGGTTATACATATAGATAAATGATTTTTTGTGATAACATTGTTTAAGTCAAACGTAAATATGTTATTATTATTTGTTTGTGAATTTTTTTACACATTGTACATTTATAAAAATTATATATTTCATTATATCTATTTAAATATAATATTTTAATTATTATAATTTACAATTTATATATATATATATATATATATATATATATAAGTTGTTTTATTTTTTTTTTTCGAAAGTGATTTGCACAAAGTGTAAAATGCAAAAAAGTTTTTATAAAACGATAAAAAGAATAAAAAAAAAAGAGTGAAGAAAAAAATTTACACAGAAGGATCAATTGACTAGTAAAGAATGTGGAGTAAAGTAAAGTATGTAGGTATACACGTACGTAAAACCACTTTCCGTTGCGAGCTCTCTTTTTCGAACGCTTAACGGGAAAGCGGAGGGGCGGGCGACTCGTTACGCAGAACCTTTTAATAATAAGCACGTACATCGGCCGATAAACGTCTCTCGTGGATTTCTAACACACACATACATAAACACAAATACAACGACTCGAAAAGGTTGATGCAACCTTTCGCTCAGTTTACGCTAAGTTATTCTTGAAGAAATCCTCGGAATTTTTTAATCGAACCTTTTTTCCTATGATCGACATGATTTTCAATAACTTTTGTTCATAATAATTAATTACATTTGGAACATTATTTGCGTTAATAATAAAGAAATTATTTGGTCTATTATTTATCAATAATAAAAAATAATAAAATAAATATAATATAAATTTGGTTTATAATATTTATCAATAAACCTAATTTTTTGATAATCTTTTTAATTGAAATTTGTAAATATGTAATTTATTACAAAATTTACAAAGATTCTCTAATTTTCTATATATATAATCAAATTTAAATTTTAACATAAATATATAATAAGCTTTTAAGATTAGTCGGTATATATTAAATTACTAAGCATTTTAATCGAGCGAACAAATTGTTTGATTTAGTTATCATTGATGTCGTATTATAATTACTTATTTCTTAGTATATACATACTTTCTGAGTTTAGTAATATATAATTTCTACAGTCAATATGGTCTGATACGAAAAAAACAATCTAATACATTTATAAAAGTGACGAATATATATAAAGTGGCAGATAAATACATTAATCAAGCTAAAAGAATTCTTTCGATTCAGGGACGCCATATTTATTTTGTCAATAATCTTCCAAGCTATTCGTTTATTCTTTATTCAATTTTTAAGACATACTTTCAATTGTTTGTGATTTCATATAAAGTAAAGATAATTATAAGGATTAATTATTTGTATAAAGAAAATTATATGAAAATATCAATCAAACTATTAAAATATCGTTAAGAGATTTCAATTTTGTGGCCATTGATCACTGACGCCATATTGTAATTAATCATTTCATTTATATGTTACACTTTCATTAATAATTTCGCATAAAAGGAAGAAGACAAAAATTATACACGTATAACAAGTTAACGAAAATATTAAACAAAAACTTTCTAATACAATTCAGTCGACCATTGATCAAATCTTTTATCTTATAACAATTTTACAAATTTTAAACCTCTTTTGTTTTTCCTTTCATTCTCTTTCCTTTTGCCATGTATAAAAAAAAACAAACATATTTTTAATTTTTTGATTCCGCATAAAAACTCCCAATCAGAATCCAAAACGAAACGAAGCTCAATCAGCACTGACGCTATATTACAATTACTCACTTTCTACCGATCCCCAGAACTATTGAATCGTACTATACATTTTGTCCAATTTCCTCCATTCAAAAAAAACCCCATCAAATTTACATGCTATATTTTTGATACTTTATAAACAATACACGTAGCAATCCAATATTCAATTCTCCTGTCTTCGGTGTATATAAACAATAACCAATAACCAATCATTGTTGATATCTCATGGAAGACTCAGAATCAGAAGAATCAGAAACAGAATCAAACTCACATTCAAAAGAAGAAGAAGAAGAAGAAGAAAAAGAAGAAAAAGAAAAAGAAGAAGAAGATCAGGCACGTCGAGAAGAGGAGAACTTTGAAAGAAGAAGAAGAAGAAGAAGAAGAAGAAGAAGAAGAAGAACCGTGCGCTGCTCGTGGATGGTCGATGTGATGGTGAGGAGGAGGATGAGGATGAAGAGGAGGAGGAGGGGAAGGGGGAGGAGGAATAAGAAGAAGAAAGAAAAAAAGAAGAAGAAGAAGAAACGCCGATCGAGAGTAACACGCGGAGGGTCCAGGCTCTCTCGCGTTGAGGAGAAAGAAGGAGTTAAGAGGAGGAGGAGGAGGAGGAGGAAGGGGAAGGGGGAGGAGGTGGAGTAGTAGTAGTAGTAGTAGTAGGAGGAGGTGGGGGGAGGAGGATGAGGAGGAGGAGGAAAAGAAGGAGGAGGAGGGCCGTGTAGGAAGAGAGGAGGGGAGGGGGCCTCGGGAAGAGCGCAAGTTCTCATTGGTTCGCGCCTCGGCCATATTATAAGCGGCTGCAGTCCGCGCTAGTTAATGTTAGCCCGAACCTCCACAAGAGACAGACGCATCTCTTCTTTACTATATATATATATATTTATATATATATATATATAAACATATATATACCTACATATTTCTTTGCTAGAAAAAAAGTTCAGATTTATAATTGACGATTCGTAACGACGTTTACTTTAATAAGACTCTTCTATTTCTTTTTCTACTTTCGAGAGAGACACAAGACCGTTTAGTTAAAAAAAAAAATTAAAAAAAATAAAAACAAACTATATCGCAACTTCCAATTGAGGTACGCACTCATCATATATATAAATATATATATAAATATATATATAAATATATATATATATATATATTTATTATCAAGTTCGTCCATGCACACGTGTGTTTTTATTCTACGAGAAAGAGAGAGAGAGAGAGAGGAACGTAAATAGGTAGTGAAAGAGAGAATACTCTCTGTGAAACGAACAGTGTCTAGACGCTTTCCAATTGATCTTATTCTTTTTGATCTTCTTTTTATTCTTATTCTTACTTTTATTCTTGATCTTAATCTTTTTCTTCTTCTTTCTTCTTCTTCTTCTTCTTCTTCTTATTATTATTATTATTATTATTTGGATTAACAAAAAAATTTATCACCTGTGACATTGTGTGTTGATCAATTTAAAAATTATATTTTGAATCTTTTTAATTTGTTTTTTTTTTTTATTGGGGGGGTTGGAGAAGTTTCATTGAATTCTTTTTCTATAATTTTGGCAAAGTGAATTATATATATAGTTGTTGTTGACCTCTTCTCTCTCCTATGGTTCTTCTTGGATAACATTTTTGAGAAAAGGACGAAAGTGTATTTAAAGTGAAAGAAAGTAAGAAAAAGAAGAGAAGATAAGAAAAGAAAAGAGTGGAGGTTTTTAAAGAGAGTGCTATATCATCGACAGGATCCTTTCGATCGAGAATACGCGCTGTGCGAGAGACCTAATTTCGTTTACTCTCTGGAGATTGGTGCGCTTGAAGAGAGCGTGAACTATACGAAACGTCTACGAGATCTGACGAGAGGGACGACTGTGCAAGAAGAAAAAAAAAGAAGAAAGGGAAATACAAACACACACACGTCCATTTTTATTTTCTAAACCAGTAAGTTCGATATTATGATACATTTAATTCTATTTTTAATCGTTAACAATTAATAACGCCTTGGCGAACATTCGTGACAGATGTCAACGTGAAAATTTCATAATAACGTGATAAGATTGTCCTCACATTTTTTTATCTATTTTTTTTTTTTCTGGGAAGAGGTGATCGTTTTTAACTCTTACACAAATAAATCGTATCATAGGTTTATTGATAATAATTCAGGAAGTAATGATAGATAAAAAAAAAGGTTGGGGGCGGGGTTGGTGGTGGTGTGATGAAATTTAGGTAAAATATTAAACGTGTTTTCTTATAGCACATACCTCTTCTAGATTTACAATGAAAGATAGACAAATTTTTGTGTTAGTCATAGGAAATTTAAAAAAAAAAAATAAAAAATTACAAACAAGGAAAACATTCCAAATATATATATATATAGTTAAAAAGGCCGGTTACCATGAAGTAAGCAAGTAAGCAACCCTGTACCCGCGTAAAGGTAAGGGCACCAAAGACTTTCTTGTGAGAAAGATCCTTTTGCTCCTTTTCAGTTGCTCGTTCTCCTTGTCCTTCTATCGCGACCCACGCAATTCACAAACCAACGAAAGAGTTCTTCTTACATGAGAGAAATAATTTTAGTCTTGTATCAACTATCGACGCGTTGATACGATTATTTTATCTATATGTGCGTAGATCGTTTGAGTTTAATCGAGTGTGTAAACGATCCTACTTTCTTTCGTACTAACTTGAAAATTTCTTCTATGAATGATGACACGATATTTCATATTTCAATATTAGAAAATTCTTATCAACGTGTTCTGGTTCGTGTCAATGAGTTTGTGAAAGAGAGGATTGGTAGAAAATAAATATTATGCTTGATAAAATAGTCTAAAAATAATTTTGTAATAGTATTCATTATCTATCAGTGAATTATCATTTGTGTTTTAAAATTAATATCATCATTAATTTGATATTAGATCGGTTTATAGATCAATCTAAAAGATGATCGTTGAAAAAAGAAATTATTCAAGTTTCATTACCAAATGTATCATTAGACTAGACAAAAAAATGTCTACGTAGTATTGATAGATTTATATTAAATAATGGATTAGTAATCATTAGTAGAGTGATTAGAAGTGTAGTATTAAAAGATATTATAATAATATTCCTAATATATTATGTCTATTAGAAGTATTATTAACACTAGATATATCAGATCAGTCATTTTTATTGGTCGGGCCATTTTAATTCAAAGTAACATTTGATTTCTAGTAAATAATTAAGCGTTTTGTTATTTAAAAATATCTATAAATTCTATCTAGTGTTAATCGTGTATAAGAAAAATAAATATTAGACTGTGTGTGTGTTTAGAAGTGTATCGCAAAAAAATATAATCTTCCTTTTTTTCTTTTTCTTTTTAATGTACGTACATACATATATTAACTATGAGTAAAGGAGAATATAAGAAAAAAAACAAGGAACGGTGACATTTGTTATTATTATTATTATTTAATAATCATCATAATAGCGTGACTAGTAATTTTAAAACTATTCTTGTATAATACAGTTTTTATCTATACATTTATATAAATAAACAAATATTCAAAGGATAATTGAAATGAAAGAACAAAAAAAATCTTATAAAAAACCTAATGCTAAATAAAATGGTGACGCAATACAAAATTAATAAGAATAATTAGTATTTCGACGATAGCAGGAAAAAAACAACAACAACAAAAAAAGTAGAAAATATTTAACGAATCTCATTCCTTCTTCTTTTTCTTCTTTTTTTATATATAAAATACTATAATATATCATATATTAATAATTATATTATATTATATTTATATTTGTTTAACACTAGATATACCACCATTTTCAGTATACCTATTTCTACCACACTAGTCAAAATGACTGGTGTATAAAAAAAAATGCTTATTGAGACTTGTAATCTTTATTTACTTTTAAAAAATAACAAAAACTGTTTAACAATAATAATTTTAATAGATAATTGGATTTATAGACATTTTGAAATTATTTACAGAAATCAAATGTTACATGAAGTAGAAATTTTGAATTAAAATGGCCCGACTAGTCAAAATGACTGGTCTGGTATATCTAGTGTTAAATATTTATATACAGTGTGTTGCGTTTTTCTCGGCCAATAAAGTACATATGAAAAAATTTGTAGTTTTAGAAGCATTTTCAATAAAATAAAATAAACAAATGAAGAAAAACTATGATTAAAAAATAAAAATAAAAATTAAAAAAAATAAAGGATAGTAGAACAAAGAATAAGAGATCGAAGAAGGAACACTCTTGCGATCCCATGGTACGATACGTGCTCGGCGGCTGACTCGTAGGGACTAGAAGATGAAAAAGAAAACAAGAAGAACTAACCAATGAACGAATGAGAAAGAAAGATCAAGATAAAGAAAAAGAAAGAAAAAGAATGAAAGAGAGAGGGAGAAGAACATAGGGGATCTATCTTTAGAGTTCATTCAGAGAATCCTTTGGCCACGACCGTGCAGAGGGCCAACACGCGAGCTGACTCAGGCGTACGCTCAAACTCACCCACGCACATACACACGCACTCTATTCTCTCACATGCATACCATCTCTCTCTCTCTCTCTCTTTCTCTCTCTCACAAGAAAGAGATAGATACAAACTTAAAGGAAAGTGTTTTCTTTAATCCGAGAAAAAAGAGATTTTAAAAATAAAACAAAAACAATTTTATACAAAAAAGAAAGAAAAAAACAACATAAACATATTTATATATATGCATATAACATTATTATTTATTATTATTATTAGTTGGCATTAGGAACTCGGAAGTTCATTGCCGCAAATACCAAATCCGGCCATTGTTATATATATAACATATATAACATATTTATGTTTATCTTTTTTTTCTTTATTTATTTATTAATTTTTTTCTTTTTGTTATTATTACTCTTTACGGATATAATATATTACGATTAAAAAAAAAAGAGAGAAATTCCTTTGATTATTGCATAATAATAAAAAGAAGATAAGATTATTGATTTCTATTGAAAAGAGAGAGAGATATATATATATGGGGGATAGGTAAAAGGAAGAAGGGAATGTTTTTCCTTCTTTTTCTTTCTTTCTCTCTCTTGGAATCAAGATTTAACGGTGTGTTGTGGATTAGAAAAGGCAAACACGTAATATCGAAAACTGGTTTGAGAAGGAACGACGTCTACGCACCCGGAGAACGGCAATGGTGTGCGGCGTGTGCACGCCGAGACGAATGACGTCGATATCCCCTGAGCTAATTGAATTGTGAAACGTGACGCGCGTGAGTAGCTCGAGAGTAGAGTTGATAATCTAGTAAAAGGTAAAGGAGAATTTAATGATAAATAATCTTTACGTCATCTTAACGAAATATTTATGTTTCTTCACTAGATTCAAATTCAATTTCATGGATTAAAAGTAAGGATAGGTGATTTGTGTTTTGTTTTTTTTTTACTTCGAAACATTTTATTAGGTACGTACGTGCAATTTCAATTAGAAAAATATAGTTAAAGAGTTGAAATTAATTAAAAAGATTTATATTTAGAAATTTTAAATTAAGTTTAATGAAATATAAGAGAGAGAGAGAGAGTGAAAGAAGAGATATAAAAAAGGAAAGATAATATTTCATTAATCAAAATGAAAATACCGTGAAAACTGAACATTTTATTATTGTATGTATGTAATTGGTTGTATAAAATATATAAAAGAGTAGAGAGAGAAAGAGAGAGAAATTTACTCTAGAGACGTTTATTAAAAAATTGTAAGTTGATATTAGAAAAATTATAAAGTTAGAAATATGAGAGAAAGAGAAAGAGAGAGAGAGAGAGAGTTAAAAATTTTATGAGAAACAAAAAAGCTAAAAGCAGAAAATTATAGTGTAACTAATTAAAGTATAAAAAAAATATATATATAAACTTGATATTTATTAAAGATTATACGTTGAACTTAGAAATACTAAGGAAAGAGAGAGAGAGAAAGGAAGAATCAAATTTATTGAACCATACCAAGGATATACACTATACGTTAATAATTACGTTGTAACTAATTAAAGTTATGGTACACACAAAGTAGATATACTAGTAACTAGCAAAAAATTGCACAAGAAGTAATGCCACAATTATTATTAGAAAAAAAGAAAAAGGACAGGATTTACGTAGATGTTGTAAAAAAAAAGGAACATAATTATATAAATTATAATACATTCTAACCAGAAAGAAAGAGAGAGAGAGAGAGAGAGAGAAAGAAAGATAAAAATACATTATTGAAACTAAATTCATAATATGATAATAATAATGAAAAAAAAGAGAAAAAAAGAAAAATCAACATAACATTATTAAAAAATTTATCTGAACCAATGATTTATGTAAATCGTGGAGTATTAAAAAAAAATTTCTTATAATACAATATTACTTTGTAGAAAAATAATAATAAGAAAAAATTACGAATTTTAAGATAAATAGAAAGAATAATGGAGAAAGGGACGTTGTTAAAAACTAATAATGCAACGTTTAAAATAGAGAATAGAAATCAGAAAAGAAGGATAAAGAGAGAAAGAGAGAGAGATATTCGTAAATGCGCGAGCGTAACAAAACCACAAGCACGAGTGTACGAGGTATATCGAGTTACCTTCTCAGCTTGTTCTTTACGCGTAACCGCACTCTGCTGCGGTCTCGAGATCGAGTCGACCTCTCGAACGTCGAGAGACACAGCCTCCAAAATCTCCAGAAGAAAAAGAGAGAGAGAAAGAGAAAGAAAGAAAGAAAGAAAGAAAGCTTTAGTGCTCTATAAGAGAACTTTTGTAAACGAACCAACGTCATCGTACTTTAAATGCTTTCATCAACGACATCCACCCAAACATATACAATACTTATGTGTTAGTTACGTATAACGCATACTATATAGTCCATTTTCCAGAAGGCTCTCTTAAGAACAAGAAGAAGAAAGAGAAGTAGATAGATAGATAAAAGGGTAGCAAAAAGAGAGTGAAAGTAAGTGAGAGAGAGAGAGAGAGAGAGAGAGAGAGAGAGAGGGAGATAAATAGATTGAAAGATAGTATATTTAATAATATTAATATATATAGATATTTATATAAATTTTTATATTTTGAAACTAGGATACTCCGACCACGCGTTACTGTGACTTTATTATAAAATGTTGATTTAATATTATTCTATAAACTGTTTAATAAATTATAACACACAAAATAATACCACAATTACAATGAAATACATAAAATAATAATATACGGAAATATATATGTTGTAAATCTGACATAAACGTGAAATAATTGAATTGTAATACAACACCATCTATTGAAAACTTACTGTAACTAAAGACCTAGATAATCTTTAAATTAGCAATAAAAAATACAAATAAACGCGATAAAAATTATCCTATATACTAAGTTTAAAAAAAAAACATACAAAATAAACAAAAATTTTAATAAGTTCGGTTCAGTAGTTTAGAAATTCATTGAAAACCAACAACGTGACACACTGAATTTTTATATAGAAAAATATTAATGAAAAAAAGAAAAAATGAATACGTAACATGGTCGTTTGGAGTATGTCGGAAATATCAATGTATAAAAATAAACCCCAATAAACCCATTCTGTTTTTTAGTGACGTATTTGGTATATGTTGACACTCCACCATGTGGAGCTTATTATTCTCTAATTTTGGTCTTTCACAATAACATATATATATATATATATATAATATATATTGGTAAAATGTCCATGCCTGTTACTTACATCGCAGATGCAATCAATTTAGATGCAATCAGAATTGAAAATCTTTCTGAACAATGTTTTCCCTTATTCGAAAAATATTTCTATAATATGTATTTTATATAATATATTTTATACTATCGAATAGTATATAAGAGTACGATGTATCGATAGATATCAGAGAAAAGGAACTATCGTATCTCTCGGTCGCTTCTATTTATAGAAACGGTGAGAAGGGTTCCGGGTAAAGCGAGCATCGACATTAGAAATACAACTCTTAAGAAAGAGAAAGAGAGACAGAGAGAGAGAGAAAAATAAAAAAAGAGAAAGAAAGAAACAAGAGAGAAAGAGAGAGAGAGAGAGAGAGAAGATATGCTTGGTCACACACAGACACTTCAAAGAATTATTGACGTCATTGGGAAACGTATAAATCGCTTGGGAGAGACTTTTTCGGTTTATATATATATACATATATATGTGTATATATAAATGGTGTATAGTAGGTGTATTTGTATATGTTTATGTGTGGTTTGGTATACGTACTACGCACGTGTTGCACGTAGGGAGTTCGAAACCACCTGTGGAATGCCTTTCGTCAAAGTCACTCGCTGACCCTGCATTTTCTTCTTCTTCTTCTTCTTCTTCTTCTTCTTCTTCTTCTTCTTCTTTTTCTTCTTCTTTTTGTTCCTCTTCCTTTTCTCTATGTTTCTTTTTATTATTTGTTTTTAAATCACTCTTTTATGGGGGCTCTTAGATTTGTACTTACAATTAGTTTAGATTGAAATTAATAAAGATATTGATTGATTGATTATTATTATTATTATTGTTATTATGATTATTAGAAGGATTGATGTATTAGAAATGTAATATTTTTTTACAGTTTAACATATAAACAATATTTTTAATTAAAATATTAATTGAAAGTAATAGAAAGTTTATTGATTATTATCATGACAAAAAGAAATTGGTAAATATAACTTAATAATAATAAAGAGACAAGAGAGAGAGAGAGAGAGAGAGAGAATATAAAAGATTAAATTTAACCTCAATGAAATCTAATTTTCTTAGAAAGACACATTCATTTTCAAGTATTACGTTTTCTATAAATGTTTATAATTTTTAAGAATTTCGGAATTCAAGAGTCACAAGAATATTCGTATCAGCTTCCATTTTAAATTTGAAATAATTAATATTTTCTTGTAATACAAAAGTCTTCCAAATTCTTATAAACATAAATTTATTTTATAATTATTTAACATTCAAATTGATATTAATTTTATTATTTGAGAAATATAATTGGATTTACATTAAATAAAAATAAAATTGGTCTCGCAAGAGTTTTGTATCTAACACAAGATACAAATAAACAGTGCGAATGAAATCCTGTAATTCATTGTATATGAAACAAATTAGTAACGTCGCCATTTTGTTAAAATTCCCGAATATATTGCATCGATAAATATATAATATTTCTTTTTAAATTATTTTCTTATCTTATTCTAATGAAACATTAAATTTGAATTATTTTTACACTAGATATACCACCATTTTCAGTATACTTACTTCTACCACACTAGTCAAAATGACTGGTGTATAAGAAAAATGCTTTTAGAGGCTTGCAATCTTTATTTACTCTTAAAAAATAACAAAAAATGTTTAACAATAATAATTTTAATAGATAAATGGATTTATAGACATTTTTCACTAGATATAGTGAATATAATATAGTCAAAATGACTAGTCTGGTATATCTAGTGTTAAACGAAAAAAAAAATGACGTATTAATCGCGTATCATACTAATATCTATTTTTTATAGCGATAAAATGATTTGATTATTTTCTAAATATAAAAATAACTTTTGTAGTATATATCTATAAACGATCATGGATCGACCATGGATCGAAAGAATTGAGAATCGATCGATACACGTGATCGTATATGAATTCTGTTTCGATCGAATGCATTTACTCTACTTGAATTACAATACTTGCATATCTCGCAATGATTTGTTCGTTACGCTACGTGTTGTCTATGTTCTTGTCACGAACTCTCTTATAATCATTTCTCTAATATTATTCTAGAAAGTTTTACTAATTTTTAAATATAGAAAAAAATGTCTACACACAAGTTGAATCGTGGATGTTCTTGAGTGATTTAAAAAATTAATTACTTTTTTTATTCTTAAATTTCTAAACTTATACTTTTGAAAACATGAAACTTACATTTTTATAGAAATATATTTTAAAGAGAATAACCTTAAAAAGGGTTTACAACAAATAATTTATTTTTACAATTATTTATAAATTTGTAGCCCATCTTATATATATATATATCTTGTATTATGTATTTTTATTTATATATAAAACACATACAATATATGAATACGTATGTTCGCGACTTGACCCTCGAAATCGTTCGAGCGAGACCTCGGAGCAGCTGGTTTATATATTTTGCTCGACGATCACGCCGATGTAGAAGATAAAAAAAAAGAACACGTTCATCTTCGTTCCGTAGCTTCTTCTTGTCTCGTCAGTTCAATATGCAAAACAATGTATTTAGATTGAATTGAAGTTTCGAATAATTCTGGATGATTTATAAATTTTTAAATAAAATTTATCATTATTTACTTTTTCTTTTTTTTTTGCAAATATTATCTGTGAAAAAGAAATATTTATAAACATATTATACGATATTAGTAAATACACTGGATATTGGCCAATAAGTTATGCGAATATACACAGTGTACTGTGTTGACTATTGTATATACAATATTGAACATTTCACAAGTTTAAGGTATTTCAAATTTGCATATTTTCTCTAAGAGACTAATAACTTCAACAATTGAACCCAGTGAACTGCAACATTATAATATATCCACTATACATACTTAACTATGCAACATACCAAAGTATACAATATAACAATACCTGATACTTATTTATATTAATTATTAAACAATCAAAAATGTAATATACAACCAAATGGAAAGAGGGATACAAGAAAAAATAAAGAGAAAGAGAATAGAAGGTATGAAAAACGACAGGGAGAGATATACAGCAAAGGATGGCCGTCGTATCGTCAAAATCAAGGCCGACTACGAGTGAAGCCAAACCGAGCGAAGCAGAGCGACACTGGAGTACCAAGTTTGCAACGTCATAGAAACACGTTATATGTACTCCTAGTACATACTTACCTAGTACGTTCTACGATAGTAGAAGCACGGAAAGTGTGCGTACACAGATACCCAAGTATTCCAACCATTACTGCTGTTGCTGTTGCTGCTGTAACTTCTGCTTATATACACCAGAGTTAAAACCAGAGTTAGAATCAGAAAGAAACAAATCAAATACAGAGAGAAAGAGAGAGAAGGAAAAAGAAAAATTGTTAAACAGATACATACATACGTACATACATACTTACGCATACATAGTTGTATAAAGAAAGATAGATAGAAAGAGAAAGAGAAAGAAAGAGAGAGAACGAAAGACGGAGAAAGGCTACGGTTTCTCGTAATGCGAACCGTAGGACGCCAAGCTGTCTGCCGGAACACTGCTGCTGGCTCGCCCCACCGTGTTGGTCCCCACCAAGAACCCACACCAGTAGTGGCCAAGCACTGCGTGCACGTAGCGCAGTGCACCGCAAAGGGAGCGGTGCAGTGTAAAACTCGACCGCAGAAAGAGTAAGAGAGAGAGAAGGATATATGTAAATGGATAGAGTTAGTAATAGAAATATAGGGAGAGAGAAAAAGTGAGAAAGAGAGAGAGAGAGAGAGAGAGAGACTATAGACCAACCTCTGTCCTACATGCGTCAAATACTAACGCCCCTTTTTCTGTCTACTACCAACTACTACTACCACCACCACCACTAACACCAACTGATTCTGTATCTTCTTCCTATCAAAAGACTTTACTCTTACATTGGTATTCGCTTTACACTTGGCTTGCTACTTCTCTATACTTGGTGCAAATCTTTCTAATTTTTCTCTCTTCTCGGGGAAGTTAATTTATCCGCGTGTAGAGATGTATGTATATATATATATATATATATATATATATATAGAATGGTAAAGATAGTTTTTGATAGTTTTTATCTTTTATTTTAGTCAATTGAGTATTTATGATCTAGAAATTGTTGGAAGTTTTGTTTCACAGTATTTAGTGTACTAGGAATAGATATTAACTTTTAGATCAATTATTTAAACGTATATATACTTAATAAATATTGATGTGTGGGAGATGAGTGAAGGATTGATATTTTGAAACGAACATTGAGAAATAGATACTATTTATATCGATCGTTTATAATATTGTAATATTTCATCATGATTCTTGCGACACGTTTGACGTCAGAATTTTTTGTTTCTCCCATATCAATGTGTTCTTTTTTATATTCATTAGATATTCCAATCGAGTTAACCGATTGAGAAGAAATCTTTCATCAATTTATTCTCCTTTTTTTTTTCTTCTTCCTTTTTCTTTTTTTGCATTGACCGTGACTGTTGAAACGATCGAATCGTGTCAGAATGGAAAGAAAGAAGAACTAATCAAAGTCCAAGTTGGGTAAACGTCGCTTGTGCACTTTGGTGGACTTCATTCGTTTTATGCAGAATTCTAATTGCAATAGTTGAGAACTACATTTATTAAAGAATGTTGCTTTGAAAATCTTCTTGAAAAAGATCACGGTATTATTCGAATCAAGTGCTACTACTACTACTACTACTACTACTACTACTACTATTACTGCTACTGCTACTACTACACTACTACTACTACTATTACTGCTACTGCTACGACTACACTACTACTACTACTACTATTATTACCATTACCATTACTATTACTACTACTACTACTACTACTACTACTACTACTACTAGTACTACGACTGCTACTACACCTACAACACGATATATCAAGAAAAAGAGAGAGGGACACTGTCCATAGAAGGAAACGTAATAAAACAAAGCGCGCGCGTTACCGAGAGCGCGCGCGAAGGAGTACTTACATACACCACACTCAGCGCAAACCGGTGAGTTCGTTGCACCTGCAACGCGAAGAAGGAACGGCATCGATGAGGTTGCTTGTTTCGCGCGATCGAGCAACGGTCTCACTTTGCCTACCAAACGATCTTCTTATCTCTCATCATTCTTTATGAAATCTATCTATCTAGTCCTCCCATACTCCCGCCATTTTTCTTTCCATTTATTTTTTCGTTAAATGTAAATTTGACGATGAAGATGACGATGACAACAAATATCACTATCGGACGGGCCAAATAAGAAAAATGAACGTTAAAACTATAAGGAAAATAATATATATAATCGATATTTAAAAAGTAAACAATAATATAATTTTATTCGAAGAAGTAACCCTATTTCAAAATGGAAGCCAATAAAATCTCCTTTCTAAATAGAATCCCTAGTAGCACAAAATATTGAATCTCTTTATGAAAGATATTGAATCTCTTTTTAATATTAAATACACATGTATTAAATATTTTTCAATATTTTGTACTACTAGAGATAATACATAATCTTAAAATAAAACAACGAATATATCAAATATAGTATACAGTACAACAGATCCAATAGTCCGACTATTACCATACCGTGTTACGATTGAAATCGTTTTGCTTTTAATCGACCTGTACGTCGACATAGGTTAATAGGACCCACTCTTTATATAATTATGTTGAACACACAATTGACGTCATTGACTTCTCTGTTCGTGTTTGCTCTTGCGTTCGCCACAGCAACACAATAGCGTAGTCATACCATCACCAATGTTTTCTTTCTCTTCTTCGTTATTTCTATATTTTCTCTATCTTTCTCTCATCAAAAATGTTTTTCTTCTTTATTTATCTTCTTTTTCATCCTCGGACAAATAATTAGCGGTTACGAGCCGATCTTCTTCCTCCTCGTCTCCATCTTCTCCATTCTCATCCCTATCTTATTTTTCTTTTTCCTTTTTCTTCTTCTTCTTCTTCTTCTCCTTCTTCTTCTTCTTCTTCTTCTTCTTCTTCTTCTTCTTCTTCTTCTTCTTCTTCTTCTTCTTCTTAGTCTTTACTTTTGTAATCTTTTTTTATTCCTCATCTTTATCTACCTTTTCTCTTTTTCATGTACCACTTAACCTTTCGATCTTGCTGGCACGCGATCACTCGACCTATCTTCACATGGAAGATCGCAACTCAAATCTTACGATACTTTACATATGTACATATACGTTTCTACAAGCTCTATATTTCTCTACAAGTTCATTATTTTTAAAGAAAATATCTATATTTATCTTTATTATTATTTTTATTTATATAATATATATGTGGATATATATATATGTTGTGGACAAAATGATATAGACACTATGAATAATGACTAAAAATATTGAACATAGTAATAAATTTTGTTATAAGGTTGCATCTTTTTAGGTAGTTCTTTTTTTTTTATTCAATTTATTACTGATCAATTTTGTTTCCCATTATTCATAATACCTGTATTAATCATTCTACCTGTGATACATGTATATTGATTTTTAGTCTTATTTTTCATCTGCGCAGGATAAGTCTGAAGTGTAAATTATTTTTTTTTCAAAACGTATTTCTTTCTTTCATCTTTATTTTAACTATTTCAAATAATTAATTTATATATATTTATATACCGATCGTTTTATTTATTCGTCTATTTATAGAATGGGTTAGTTTAAACAAGTAAATTATTATAAGTAATAAATTATAAGTATCTCTTGCTCTTTTTCTTTCTTAACTTCAAAGAAGTAAGATGTTATGTGTGTAGTAATACATATATACACGATCCAACGATTTCATCTGTTATTTCCTTCTTCGGCTTGGCAAAAAGGTGAAAGTCTAGATCGCGCGATGGAAGATGGAAGAACGTCGGCCATTTAGAAGAAAACCGAAGCATCGCGAAATTATACGTGCTCTTTCTTTTTCATCCATTGATAGAATTTCAATAGTTAAAAAATATATATATATATATTTATTTAAACACAAGATCATTTATTTTTGTCAAATTTCTGCAAAAATTATATATACATACGACGTTTGTGCATATATAGAGTGAACTATAAGTCAATTGATACCAGTAGTTACTTAACTCTCCATTGACTAACATAGTAACTAATTGATTGGGTCAGTAGTTATTTGTATTTTTCGTTTATTAAATATTATTTGTATGCTAAAATAACGTTCGCGTAAATTAAACCTGTTTTACAATAATACAGTAAATGCATTTTCGTAAATAAATTTATAGACGGGCGCCATTGTGTGTGTATGTGTGAACCAAAAGTGTTCTTAGGTGATTAAAAATTAAAACAACATCCTACTAGAAACTTCGTTTACCTTGAGTATACCTAATATATACATACTTAAAACTGTTAAAATATATATATATATATATATATATATATATATATATAACAGATTTTGTGAGTTAGAGACAAATCCAGAGCAGAAGTATGTCGCTTTCCGTTGCTTTTGAAGAGATAACGAAACGGAACGCAAGCCGTCGAGAGTGTGGGAACTAGAGGAACGAACCAAGAACTAAAGAAAGAAAAAGAGAGAGAGAGAAAGAACGGGAGCGAAGAGAGAACAAAAGCGCCGCGAGAGGTTGGCCGCTCTCTCGTCTTTCTCCTCTTTTAGATTTCTCGATCGTCTTCCTCCCCGCTCAATTCTTTCACTCACGCGCACCCATACAAATATCTATCATATATACATACATATATATATGGTGGGTATATATATATATATACCCACTGATCAAGTATATACGTGAACGAACGTACAACTTCCCTTCACGTGGTTCGGGCAGCATCTGTACACGTCAGTGCGCACCTGGGTGGCGATCTTGTGTATTAAATTATCGTCGTGTTGATCTTGGACGCGAGCAGAGGATCGTTAGTTTTGCTCCGGGATCCCGCGATCGAGGACGCCGAGGATCCGTTCCTCTCTCAGCGTTCGTCCGTTCAACTCGTTGCTTCCAGCAACCGACCTCCCCCTCCTCCTACTCTTCTTCTTCTTCTTCTCTTCATCTTCTTATTTTTCTTTTTCTTCTTCTTCTTCTTCTTCTTCTTCTTCTTCTTCTTCTTCATCCTCTTATTTCTACGTCTCCCTTCATTCTAACCGATCTTTTTCCAGATATATAAATGCATACATATTCGTAAGATTGTACGTAAGATTATTACTCGTACTATTTCTCCTTCTCCCCACTCCTTCCCCTCTCTCTTCTCCTTCTCCTTCTCCTCCCAACTCTCCAGCCCACCTTTTACGTATACACACCTGCCGTAATAATCATTTCGATGACACAAACTTGCGCTTTCACTTGAAATATACATATATATATATATATATCTACTTACTTATATATTTATATGTATGGTATGCATTAATATTTATTAAGCATCGATATCTCTCTTGAAAACTTTCTTTTCTTACGAGTAAACTCTTAATTCAAAAGATATTTTTCTAGGAAATGTTTATGTTCATCGGAAGAAAGAACACAAGAACCGGGTCGTTTTAAAAAGAAAGAAAAAGAAGAGACAAAAAAGAAAAAAAAACAATAAAAAAGATAAAGCAAATGCGTACGTGATTCCCCTTACTCAGGTGAGGAGTAGTCCGTAAACGTCAAAGATTGGGCGAAAGAGGAGGAAAGAGAAAAATAAAAAGAGAGGTTTGAGAGGTTCCGGGAGCAACACGGGTGGGGCCTACGTTCGAGTAGAGAGTGAGGGTCTCAGGGTAAGGCCCAGGGTGCCTCATTGCCGCTTGATTTACGACCTTCCTCTTTTTTCGGTGCCTTTTTTATTCTTTCTTTTATTATTTCTTTATTTCTTTCTCAGCCTCCTTTCTTTTCCCTCTTCCTCTTCCTCGACGGGTATACGGTATACATATAACGTGTGTAGAGCACGTATCGCATCACGTCCCATGGCATATGTTATATGGTACTTGGTATACCGATGGCTTGCTTGGTGGCGGCGGCGGCCAATCGCCTAATTAGAGGACCCCTCCTTCCTTTCTTTTCTTTCCTTTTCTCTCTTTCTCTTTATCATTCTCTCTCTTTCTCTTCACCGTTTCTCCTTGGCACGCACCGCACGTAAAAACAAGAGTCCTATTCCGAAGCTGTGCTGCGTTCCCTCGCGAGAGTCCGACGAGGCCACCGTCGCTCTCATACGTACGATGAATGTATATATATAAAATGTAAGAATATATATATGTGTGTGCACGGAACGCCAATGCAAGCCTTTTCTCGCAGAGAGTGCCTCCCATTGGCGACGACTTCGACCGCACCTGCGATTAAGAATCATCGTATTTATGTTTTTCATCCGCCTAAATCTTTTAATGTCTCATACAAAATTCGACCAATCAACGATCCCCTATTTCTTAATTATTAACATGATATACTCGTTAACTCTATGAAAACTTGAAAACACTCTAAACACACCTCAAATAGATCATTTTATTTGTATCATCAATATACGGTATATATATATATATATTTATTTAATAAATTTTACCGAAAAATGGATTAAAAAAAGAAAATATTTCGTAAAAAATCAAACGTTGAAAAGAATAATTTTTTGTATAAAAAAGGCAAAAAGAAAAGTTTGGAAAGAAGTCGACGCCAATGGGCGGTTCTTCATAATAAGCTGACGAAGGCATTATATACATATATATATATATATATATATATATATATATATATATATATATATGTGTGTGTGTGTCTCGAGATATAGCTCTCTCGCGCGCAATTACAAGCGCGCGGGCCTCGTATGATCTTGGCGCTCAGAGGCCCTCCGGCAAG
Organism: Polistes dominula; assembly: GCF_049000335.1. Lineage (NCBI taxonomy): Eukaryota > Metazoa > Arthropoda > Insecta > Hymenoptera > Vespidae > Polistes > Polistes dominula. Next base: position 4,993,493 of record NW_028301150.1, read on the forward strand.
GAGCTTGTCCAGCAACTCCTTCTCACGATTGAGTCATCCGACACGGGAAAAGGACCACCTGGTGAGTGGTGGAGCCGACGCATCTAACGATACGCCGCATCGGTCAGTCTCGTGGCTTCTCCACCACTACCATTCTTCCTTACCCGTTCTCTTTCTCTCTTTCTTTCTCTTTCTATCTTCCCTCTCACCTTATGCCACCCTATCCTATCCTATCCTATCCTATCCTATCCTATCCTATCCTATCCTATCCAATCCACCGTATGTCAAGTTTCTCTACGTTTTATCTTTTCCCGCCGTGTTGCTTTTCTTCAAGCGATATATCCCGAAATGCGATAAAAAGGACTCGTCGCCTTTTCGGAAAGGACCAATACGTTTCATTTATCCTCTAACCTCTCTTTTTATATCATACTAATCTTATTTCTTTTATTATTCTTCTATACTTACAAGTAGACAAAAGTAACGAAAGAAGATAACTTTAAGAAGAATAAAAAATAAAAGGAACGAACTAACTCGCTCATTAGATTCGTCGAAGGAACTATATCGTACGTGCATTTAGAATTCCATTTTCTCATCTTTTATTCCAAGATGGCCCGTGTCGTCTATACTCTTGGTATATACAATAAATTAATTATCAAATGTTCAAATTTAATCTTTAATCTTCAAAATCTTTATGCTCTTCATATTCAAATTCTAATATTCTAATTGTATCCGTTTAAAGGTATTGTATATCTTGTATATACAGTACTATACTACCAATGATTAAACGTACAAACCAATTCGCTTATTCAATTGTGTATTGTGTAATACATTTAGAAATACATATACATTTAGAAAAGTTTCCTGAATTTTAGCGTAATAAAAAAGAAACAAATAAAAAAATCCAAAAAGAATAATTGAAGGTGGTCGATCAAAGAAATAATAGAAGAAAATAGAAGGCACGTGAGATAGGAGAAAGGAGATAGAAGTAAAGAGAGGAGAGAGGGGATATGGAAGGGGACTCCTTCCATACGACCTCGAATGTTCTCGCGCGAACGATCCGCGTCGTGCTGGCCGCGAAAGCGTGTGGCTTTTTGCCAAAGGGTATTTGCAGATTGCACACCTGTGCGTGGCTGCACCGAGGAAAGACCTCACCTGTCGAGCAACCGGTCTCCATTGACTTTTTCTTCGTTCGTGTACCCTCGTCACACCCCACACTCCCTCGCGGGGCCCGCTCCTTCCGCCCTCCCTACACCTCCCTTTGCCTCCCCCTTTAAGTTCTGACTTGACTTAACTCGAGTCGAGTCGACTCGACTCAACTCGATTCGCGGCCTTTCTCTCTCTTTCTTTCTCTTTCTTTCTCATGAAGCAGAAAGATACACGAAGCGGATAAGGGAACACCTATGCTTTGCAAGTTTGTACGTTCCTTCTCTCACTCCTCTCTCTCTTTCTATCTCTTTCTCTTTATTTGTCTCAGTCTTGCGTTTATGTTCAAATTTTTCTTCTCTGTCACACCATTGACGGTGTGTGTCACCACTCGCGCGACATCGCAGTCGTCTAAATATAGAGCCGATTTTTCGCGGAAAAAGAAACAGCCTAAGGATGTACAATGTACATAAGTAAATACTTATATATATATATATACGGATACATAAGTATATACTTGGATTGTACTCTGTATGTTCGCCGATTTTGTCGATGGCGATCCGGTTTGTGATCGTCGCTGAGGACTGACTTTCCAAAGGATATCGTTCCCACTCCAAGAATATGCTCGAGAAAGCCTAAGAAAAGTATATTCTTCGATTCGATTATTCTTCTGTACGATTCTTAGACATTGAAACTTGCTTACCGGGATCGAAATTTAAAAAAAAAAAGAGACAGGAGAAAGATCAAACGATTTATACATATGTATATGTAAAATTAGAAAGATAAGATAAGTCATGACAAATTTAAGAGATTTCGATCTTTATTAAGTATAATCTCACAAAAAGAAAAGACGTTTTCTTCTTCTTCCTTCTTCTTCTTTCTTATACATATGTGTGTTTGTGTGTGTGTGAGAAAGAGAAAGAGAAAAAAGAAAGACTTTGGAAATCCGTACGAAAGCATTTAACGATCCGGACTCTGAGGACTTTCCGAGGGCAAATTATCGGGCCGAAAGCAATTACCCGGTGGGGCCTCGATATATAGGGAGGAGGAGAGCGGGTCGAGAGTTCCGAGAATCGGCCAGGGCTAAAAATAAGATCCCACCCGGGAGCGATGATTATGTTCCGAAAAAAGAGAACCGGGCGAAACCTTCTCTCTCTCCTTTCTCTCTCTCTCTTTCTTGCCAGGCGCACACGCGGTAAAGGTGAACGCTGTGGTAAAGGAGTAGGAGGAAGAGAAGTAAGAGGATGATGAGAAGGAAAAGAAGAAGAAGAAGAAGAAGAAGACGAAGAAGGAGGAGGAGGAGGAGGATGAGGAGGAGCACACCGCGTAGATCGCGCGCAGGGGCCTCGGTTAATGAAGTTGTCGGTTGACGACGTTTACAGGTGGGGCCTGCCTGCGTGTGGTCCATTCACAGCGGCCGCCGCAGGACTGGTTAAGAGTTGCTTTACATCTTCACTCGTGAGACTCCTCGCCGTGAGAGGAGGAAGAGGAGGAGGGGAGAGGTTGTTGGTATACCTGGGAGCACCTCTTCCTCCTCCTCCTTATCCTTTTCTCTACCTCTTCTTCTTATTCTTAATCTTCTGTTCCTCTCTTTTTTTCAAAGCTTTTTAAAAAGAAAGAATGAAAGGAACAAAAACAACAACAAAAAATCACCGTTTCTAGACGATCGTTTATCCGATTTTTGAAGCAGTCCGTTCTCCCTATGTCTAGTTCAGAATTTGAAAATGTCTTCTTTTACTTAGATTTTATTTGAATGAAATTGAATTTTTGAATTACAGATAACAGCAGCAACAATGATGATGATGATGATGCATCGCGAACAAAAAGGTCAAACATCGTCGAGAAAGCAATCCTCCTTGTCGTCGTTGGGCGACCATTCAACGGTGTATGACAGGACGACGACCAGTTACGAACTTGGTATCTCGAATTCATCCTCATCCTTGTCGTCGTTGCCTTCGTCTTCGTCGTTGTATTCGTCGTCCTCGTCCTCATCATCAAAGACGAACTGCCCAAGTCTCTTGACTGTCTTAGCATGGACGGCTACGTTACTACTTGTATCATCTTGTCTTGGTATTGCCGATGCTGGTGTCCTCATGAGTCATCCCTTAGGCAAACGCTCTTACCTTGATCTCTCTTGCAAGGGCGTTTACGATAAGAGCATCTTCGCTCGCTTGGATCGCATCTGCGAAGACTGCTATAATCTTTTCCGAGAACCCCAACTTCATGTCCTATGCAGGTAATCTATTAAAAATCCTATATCTATATATATATAATTCAAATTTTTATCATTATTACATACATCCGATTACACTCAAATGATTACATTTAACAAACATTATTTTCATTTATAATATTGCAATCTTGGCAATTGAAATGGTACGCAAATTCAATGAGGATGTATTTAAGAACCTGATACATGACAAAATTAATTTTCAATTATATTGACTTTCATAATTTTTATTGAATCTTCTTACTTAAACCTTTTTTTTTCATTTGTTGTTAATTAAATAAGATAAGAACTTATTAAGAGGAAACCCATCAATTTATAGAAATATATTTTAATAAAAAGATAACACAACTATATATGACACGTCTTTGCATGCATCAATTGATTACATTAGTATCAAATTGAAAAAAATATTTAAGAAAATATGAAAAAAGAGGATTTTCAATAAGGTAATAAAAGAAGAAGAAGATCTTTTCTCGTCGAGGTAAACAGTCGTAAATCGTAAATCGTGATCTTGTTTCTTCTCATTCCACGTTGGCAGCTCGAAACGTAGAGCCGTGTTCGTGTGGCACGCGTATCGAAACGGAATGAGATTTCTCTTCTATTTATAGCTCTCACAAGAGCGAATGCTAACGCACAGCCGTTATTAGCTGCCGTTTCTGCCGAAGCGCGTTAAGAAGGAATGGATTAACGACCGTACCGAAAATAGAATCCTGTGTTCTGTCGATTGCGAAGGAAAAGCCGGATATATTTTTCTATATAAGTTAAAACGTATCTAATAAGGACAAACGGGAAATACTTTTTCTTTGTTTTTTTTTTATATTTTTTTTTTTCTAAATATTGTCAAATTTGTGAGAGAAAATGTCCTAAATTATTTCAGAGACTACTCGTAAATTTGATAAACACGATCTTTTAGTAAATAAATTGTTTTTTTTTTTTAATATACGTAAATTGTGTGTGTGCAAATTTTACACGATCTAGTTTTATATTATTATGAATTTTATAAACATTCTAAGATCCTAATGATTCTACCAAGAATATTAACAATACTGGAAAAAATGATCTTTGCAGATACCTGGATTTTTTAAACGTTATCGATTTCATTGATCATCTACACTTTTTACACTTTCAGGAAAACTCACACAACGATTTTAACAAACGCATTTAGATCCACCGGGCAGAATGATCTCAAGATTTTGAAGGACTAACCATAATATCTCAATTGTATTCCTCATAAAATTTTCTCTCATTTCCAGAAAAAATTGCTTCACCACCGACTACTTCAAAGGATGCTTAGAAGTATTATTGCTGACGGACGAGACGGAGAAGATCCAAATGTGGATCAAACAACTCCATGGGGCCGATCCCGGGGTTTAGGTAGCTTCTTTTTTTATGTTTATGATTTCATCATTTTTCGTTTATTCTTTTATTCCTAATCCCTTTTCTCGCATTTCCTTCCCTTTCCTATTCTTCTTTCTTGTTTCTAAATTTAATTAATTAACATCCTTAATTTAAAGTACCCATCCCTTAGTCGATCTAATCACATCGATCCAAACCAATTACATTACGATACATTTTTAAAAATATAAATCATATCATATATCTTCCTAACAAAATCCTCAATTTTCTACACAAATTTTTACGTATTTTCTTTTTTTATTAAATATAATTATTTACAATATAAATTGATTACGTTTATCTGTTATTTGTTGGGGGTATTTCTTGTTATTTTTTTTTAACTTTTTTTTATCTTTTCATTCGATTATTGTTGTTTTATTATATGCAATTTTTCGTTGCTTGTGTAAACGATACACCTGGACCCGATTAATGCCGATCGTACTTGGACGTATTCCTTCAAAATATCTTCTTAAAAATCACCTTTGGATCGAGAACTCTGCATCGAGAATCGAAAAGAGAGTATGTCTGTACGAAATTCTAAGTAATTTCGTCCCGAATACACATTACGTGTAATTGATTAGCAGTACTGTCAAAATATTTGTGCTAGATTGACTAAAAAAAAATGAAAAATATATTTTTCCAAAATATTTTATTAACAAATTCAAAATAATATCTAGCACTGTTAATATTCAGTACTGCTAGAAAATAGGAATACGAATCCATCCGTCTGTCCCTGATAAATATTTTTATTCTGTGACATATTTTTGACATATACAAATTTTTGTGAATTTTTTACATTGCAGCAATTTTCTATGCAAATTTTTTATCCCAGATTTTTTATGGGACTATTTTTCATGAATTTTTTTCCCTAAACACACATTTTTTAGATTCCACAAAGGGAGGAGCACGGCAAGATTTTTGGAAAATTTTTTCGCGATTTTGATCATTTTTTTGTGAACGAAAAACCCAAATTCCATTAATCCAACATTCTAACTACTTACTAAACTCATTGCCAGATTTAACTCTCTCTCCCTCTCTTTCTCACTCTCTTCTCTCTAAAAATAATTACATATACAAATTATTTGTTTGTCAGAATCGAAAAATATATTATTTTGTTGTACTTGAATATTTTTTAATTGTACAGTAAAAGTTTTACATGTTCAACATTTTGATAAGATAATATACATACCATATTTTGTATGGTATATAATAAAAAGAAATGATAATTTAACGCTCATATTACATTACATAATATTAGTTGATTGAAACGATTGTTTTTTACGGATAACGAACAAATCGATATAAATTTCATAATGGTTCCAAAAAAGAACTTGATTTTCGAAAGATCATAAAAGCACAGATTACATTAAGCACAGTTTGCTTTTTAGAAAATAATATCTTTAAGAAAATTATAACATATATATATAATATAATATATAATAATAATAAATATATTATACATAATAACATATTAATATATTTATTATTATATTATATATAATATAATACCATATATATATTATATATAAAAGGAAAAAAAAATTAAAAGAAAGATAAAAATGGATGTTAAATAAAAGAGAACGATAGAAAGACATATAGAGAGAAAGAGAGCCGGAAGATAATTCGTTAGCATCCGGTATTGACCCTCATGAGAGAGGGAAAAAGAGAAAGAGAAAGAGAAAGAGAGAGAAAGATCAATGGCCTCTCTTCTTCTCTGGTAACAGTGTGTATGATTCTGTTACTATAGATCTAATCCTGTTCGTTTTGTGGCATATCTTTTTTTTCTTTTTAAACAGGCAAGACTGCTTCAGCACTCAATACTTCATGAGCTGCATCCAAGCGTTGCTACTTGAGGACGAGAAGGAGAAGTTCCAAGGGATGGTCGAGTACCTCGGTCGCAAGAAGTAGAGGCGAGAAAGAAGAAGGAAGGAAGGATGGTAGAAAGGTAGGAAGAAAGGACGGAAGGATTTTGAAGGAATCAAGAAATGAAGAAAGGAAGGAAGAAAACACAAAGGCTCCTGCGGTGTTCCAAAAGACGAAGAGACTACGATAAACAAAAAACAGATGACAAATGAAATTTTAAGGAATCAACAACATGACGAAGAATTACGACGAAGAGGTGTGCATGTTTTTAAACAAGCAAACTCTTTACCGGAAATCTAACTCGAGCCGTTATCGTTCGATCATAATCAATTTTTAAAAAGAAAGAAATATTTTTTATATTTATTTGATCAGTATTTTTGATTAATCGTTTTTGCACAATATATTATTATTATATGCAATATTAATATTTTATTCATTAAAAATGATTTAATGTCAATGTTAAATTTCATTTCTTTTTATTACAATATAAATTTTAATTAAAAAATACTGGTATACTTTTTTGTTTTGCTACTTTTTCATTGATAAATATTTTGAATACTGATTTAAAGATGTTTAAAAAATACTGATCCGATAAATATCACCCTTTAAGAAGTATTTTTCAATTATTTTACAATTGTTCAGTAATATATATTAATAATACTAAAAACCGATCATCAAGAAAAGATAGATCAGTGGTCCCCAACTTTTTTTATTTACGTATAACTTATTGACAACTAATATCATTAAATTATACATCCTAATATTTGAAAAAATATTGCAATCTATATAGTTGCTGTCATTTCAAACCTTTTTCTAGATAAATCGCATTAATACAATATAAATACAAACAAAAATCGGCAATATTAATAAATTAGTTAAATTATTATGGCAATTTTGAAAATATCAAAAAAGTACGCCATGTTGGAAACCACTGATCTATATGATATATCGAAATCGTAACAGGATGATACTCATATTTTTCTTCTTTTAATCCAACCAATTAAATTTCTTCAAACGTAAGTACTTATAATAAAATAATTTATGTTTGATCAAAGCGTATTCGTAGGAATCAAAATCTACATCCAAGATTGATCTCGATTAATATATCTTTGGATTTTTTTTTTATTTATTTTTTTTCGTTCGAACGTCAACGAATCGCCTTGAAATTAAAATATATGCATCAGTCGTAGTCTCTTCGACTAACCAACAACAATTTAAAAGAAAATACGAAGAATAATGAGAAACAAACATACTAACAAAAAATATATACATATATACATATATACATATATATATACATACATATGTATATATGCATATATATATATATATATATCAAGCGAAACGGTACGATCGAGCTATAAGATTTCATCAAAACCCCATACGAATTCTAGTCGACAAAATATCTGCGCTCGCGCACTGCGCCACCTATATTTTTTTTTTTAATGCGTTCAATCATTATTAATTATTATTACTTAATAACTCGTCCTTTTATCGTGTTAGTTATTATTATTATTAATTATTATTATTATTATTATTATTATTATTATTATTATTATTATTATTAATTATTAGCTAATATTATTAATTAATATTATTATTTCCTTCTATTACGTAGGTAATGACAATGCCATAGGCATTTCGGAACATGCAGCGCATGACGATGACAATTGCACAGAATAAATAGTTAAAAATGAAGAAAAAAAATTATTCACGAGTCGTCAAAAAAAAAAAAAAACGAAAGAAAATTATTTTCACAATTGTGCCCATAATTATGAAAGTGGTCTAAGTCATGTATCTTTTGTTTCGAGATATTTAAAAATTTATATTTGAACACTATATGAATTCTATATAATATTGAAATAACAAACATTATCTGACGATTCATTTTTGACAATATTTTGGAAATTGCATTGAATTTATTTAGTTTAAAATAATGTGGTGCTTAATAACTGATAAACTCTTTTTTTCATTTTGACTTACATTAGACCACTTTCATAATTACGGGCACAATTATCTCTTTATCATTCCACTATATTTTAATAACGTATATATACGATTTAGTGTGAAAAAGAATTATATACGAAAGGTAGAATAAATTGCAAATGGTGGACTCGTGAATGATCTGTGCAATCTTTGTCACAAGTAAACGCAGGAGCTTAATGTTTGAGCTCCTACATATACATATTATTATTCTTGCAAATCTTTATTTATTTTTTTCTACGAGTCTAAGGTCGTATAATCTTTTTGTTTTTCTTTTTTTAATAACATTTAATAGAAAGAGAAAGAGAGAGAATAGTATTATTATAACTCGTGTGTACCTATTTAACATTGCAGCACGCGCGTATTTTATACGCCACGTCTTCGCGATAGCTTTATTTTCAAAAAAGAGAAAACACAACACGAATTTTTTAAATGTATATATATATATATAAAAATTCTAAAAATGCATTCTGAAAATTACTTTAACTGACAAATAATTTTTAAAAGGTATAATTAAAATTTGTATGAATTAAATTTAATTATTATTTATTTGAAAATAGAATATATCATAAATTCTTACATACGACCTTTGAAAAAAAATTTTTTTAAATTGTCTTTTTCTCTTTTACGAAAAAAAGCAATGTGCGAAAATCCGCAATACTCTTCCGATATATCTAAAAATAATAATAATAACAACAACAACAACAACAACACAAGAAATCGTCACACGCGCACAAAACTGTGACGCGTTAGAAAGATACGAACCATTCCAAAAAACAGTATTGAAACCATTCCGCCTCTCGTTGATCTTCCTCGAACGCGTTTGTTCGAATCCTGTGTTCCCACTTCATCTCCCATTTATTTTTCCTCCTTCTCCCCACTCTTTAATCTTTCTTCGTTGGATCCTTTCCGCGTTCTCTTCGTTTGTCGAATTTAGAATCTTCTAGTACTACATATTTTTAAATAACAATTTTGATGACTTTCAAAATGAACAGAAATTTTCAATGTAGAGATCTACGTTACCGATCGATTCCGATTCTATATACGATCAGAATGCATAGGAATTTAAAATGATCCAAATATTCTAATTAACATTCCATTATGAGAAGATATTAATTTCTCTGTTCTGAAGTATTATATATAATTGCGTTTAAGAAATTGTTAAATATATATCACGAAAGTTATTTTGTTTCTTTTGTTATTTTATTTAAAAGTATTAGAAAGAAAGATAGTTCTTCGATTTGCAAGCAATTCGTTCGTCTTTTTTCTTTTATATACATATATAAATATATATATATATATATATATATATAAATAAAACCATGAGTTATGTAAATGAGATAAGAAAGATTATATATACAAATATTTTGTTCTTTGTTGCGAACGATTTATCATTTCTTTATTTTCTTAAAAATATTTGCTTTTTCACAAAATAAAAAGGAAATAATTAATTTCTTATACACACATACACATATATCTATATATATGCTTTGTTAATTATATAAAATTTTAATTATTGATATATTAAACAATTTAGAAAAAGAAATACTTTTAAAAAAGAAAAAAGAATGAATCGTAAACCGCACAAAACAAGTTTGAATTCCAAAAAAAAAATGTATTGTTCATGGATGATACGAGTGATTTCGACGACCGTAGAGGCTCTGTCTTTCTTCCTAACTTTTTCATCGAATTAATCTTCTATATCTAATATTGGAAAGACTTTTACGTTTCTGAGTCTCTCTTTAACTTGATATTTCCTGTTCATTATCATCTCATCATCATCATCATGTTATCATCATCGTTATTATCGCTATTATATAATGCTATTTTTATTATTATTATTATTATTATCATTATTATTATTATTATTATTAGTTATATACGAATAGATGAATACTCTAAAACATTTCACAAAAGATGACTTCTTTTTAAAATAATTCTGTATGTATAATATGTAATCTTTTTCGCTTATGCGAGAATATAGTGCGCATTCAGCAATCGCAGTAAATTTACTATTACCGCAGATACAGAAAAAGAACAACAACAACAACAAAATGAATTTACATGTAATGTGTGTATCTTCGATAATAGTACGGAAGAAAGAAAGTTTTTAAAGAGAACGAAGATATTGTAAAAGAGGGTAAAATGATTATTTATAAATATATATTTACATTATATACGTATATCAAATGCGATGTATATTTATGTATGTGCATGCATTAAAAACACGTATATTCATTCACACGTAAATGAACTTGGCCTGTGTATATATATATATAATATATATATTATATACAAATATAAAAATATACTGAACAAAATGAAAAAAAAAAAAAATAAAGAGATAAAACGTATGTACATGTGATCATCTCATGTACCTAATGTACAATTAACACAACACGAGTATATCCACAAACTATACTTGTTTCGCGTTAATAAACGGATCAATCCAAAATTATTATGTCTTTTTCTTTACTTTTTATCCCCTATATATATATATATATATATTAAATTAATTTTATTATTTATTAAATAAAAATATAAACTTGTGCGTGTAAGAGAAAGAGATAGTAATCATAAAAGTAATACATTAGATTAAAATTTCTAAAAAAAATTAATTTATTGCATTATTCGTATACCAATGTAATTATACGGATTATACAATAAAATAACTTTAAAAAAAGAATTGTTAACTTATTAAACTATTATTTGTATAATATTAATGACAAACAATTTATTATTCTATATCTTAATTTTCACTTTATTTTCACTCAAAAAAAAAAAAAATTCTCAAATATTCAATTTTTCAAAAAACTTATAGACACATACTTACATAGTTATCGTTTGTTATAATAGCAAAAAAAAAAATAAAAAAAAAGGGAAAACGAAAATACTTCCAATCTTTTTAATTCAATTTGAAAAATATTTTTGTTAATTTTTTAATCAAATATATTAAGTACTCTATGCCCCGATGAAAAAAATTTGATTTGTATAAATCGAAAATAGAAACATGAAAAAAAATATCATTTACTATATAATAGAATAGTAATAAAATGTTTACGCAAATATATGATCTTAGGGCAAGTCCAAATTGATAAAAAGAGATAGAAAATTTACAAGATCTCATAATCTAATAATATTATAATTATTAATTTTATCAATCTCAAATTGATAAAAAGATAGGAAGTTTACAAGATCTCATTATTATAATTATTAGTTATCTTATTCTATATGGTATCGTGATATCTTCATTATATTTTCTTTTCTTGTTTTTATCCTTGAAAATAGTTACAAATGTATACAAGATGGTAACATTGTGTACTACCATATATGTTAATATTATGATACAGTATTCACTTGGTTTATTTTAAACGTAATCCTTTAATTCATTAAATTTGATGATATTGAACAAGTCTATATTACATTTGCAAAAGAATTATTAAATGAAAGTTATAAAAAGAAGCTTTTTTTTTTATTCATTCTTTTTGTACTGTCAAATAAACGTCATTGGAGGATTCATGATCTTTCTTGATTTTCGGTAACTTCTAAACATTATATTATTAACGCATACATTCTTCTTAAGAATCAAAGTTATCGGCAAGTGAAAATTCTCTTACAAAAATAATTGAACTTTTTAATATTAAATTTAAAAAACGAGATAGAGGGAGAAAGAGATATTGCTTTATTTTATTGTATGTAATATTATGATTGATTTTAGACATGTGTGTTAATGAAGTGAGAGTGTGCGTTTTTAAAATTCTTTAATTTTTAAGTAAAGAAAGTAAAGAATCTTTTTTCTTTTTATTTATTTTTTTTTCATTTTTGTTTTTTTTCGTTAAATGAACACGTAAGAGAGATCTATATTCTTATATATTAACTAACTGGAACATTCTTCGTTTTACCTTTATATAAATAATTTAAAAAAAAAAAACAATTAAATGAACAAATGAAATGAATAAAGTTCCAATAGAAATTTTCTCATCAAAGTACTGCGACATGAGAGACAACCTTTTCTGACGTATAAAAAAAATGATTATATATACTATACTATATACTTCACAATTAATTTCATTAATGCTAATCATTCTCTCATTGTGTGCATTCCTAATGTAATAGATTATATATGTATATATATAAATTAAATGTGATACTTGTGAAAAGAGTTATGAATTTTCTTTTCTTCTTATTCATTCCCTCGAATTACAATGTCAAAGTTGTTTATTATAAAAAAGGCACGCGTCAAGTCTGAATTGTCTATCACATCTTCTACCTTAATATTGTTAAATCGTAAAGAAGTTTTACGCAAGGATAGTAAAACTATGTTATTCCTATCATTACGTAATCATGCTGGTTTTCCATGAACACGAAATCTGTACAAGCAGGTGTATTCCAATTCTCCATGATTGCTATGAATTCTTAACTCTACGTACTCGTATGGTTTTACAATTTTAGTATTCTATGTAGAACAAAAAAGAAATGTATGTATATATAAAAATGTTTTTTGATCTTTTTCTATTTCATTCTTAAATTCAACTTACCTGTACAGGAAAATATTGTAAATTCTCATCAGAGTCTAGAAATTCATAGTCACCAAACATAACTGGCTCAGGATCATTCTGATCAGTTAAACCCTATGAAATGCAATCACATATATATTATACAATAATAATAATAATATATTAAAGAGAAAAAGAGGGAGAAAACGATTATAAAATATATATTTTTATTACCCAAACGTTGAATTTACGTGGTGCACTCTCCATTTTCTCACTTGGTAATATAGATTTAGCTACATGTTCAACAGTAAAACCAGTTACAAATATAGAATATCGCAATTTAATCAACAAGTATCCTGGAAAACCTTGAAATGGCCAACAAGCACCGGGCTGTATCGGATTTCTTTGTATTACTGTTCGAGGATTATTATTTTCAGAATAAATTGTCAGACCTAATAGCTTTAAAGATCTTGATTTGACGCTATACATTTGAGTACATCGTGTACTAATAATTTCTCCTCCTAAAAATAAAATTCTTGATTACTATGAAAATCGACTATACAATAGAAATAATTATTTTATTATGTAATAATTAACTTCACCTGCAGTTTCTAAAGCATAATCTACACGTCCAGTTTTATCAGCATCGTATATCTTTAATCTATCATTTATTATTTTAAGAATCTTTTCATCCAATGAAAGATCTTCTTTAATGGCATAATTAGCACCAATTGAAATATCTACAAATCATATTAACAATGATATATGTGCCGGTATTTATAACAGTGAACTAAATTGGAAAAACGATTTTTATGATTTATTTTATAATATAAAATAAATCATAAAATAAATTAGTATATATATATATATATCTTTAAAAGAAAAATAATATCGATTAATAAACCTTTATCTGTTAATAATTGTTTTAATTTTTCAAAAATTAAAGAAAAATCCTTCGAAGAGGTAGTACTTCCAAAGTATTCCCCTAAAATATTATCGACCTCTTTGCGTAAAGTTTCAGGTACAAGAAGCTGTTTATTTGAATCACAGCACGATTTTGTCTGTGAATTTTGAGTTTTCTCCACGATTACGTCATTGGTAATCTTAAAATTAAGATTACTTATCCTATTTTCCATTTCCAATATTTTTTCCTATAAAAAATAAAATTTTGAGTATCTGTTTATATGAATTACAATATATGTATCAATAAATACTATTTACTTACGTTAATTCTCTGCAAAGTATCAATTTCATTTTCTTTTTGATTTTGCAATATCTGACTAATATTTATTAGGTACTCCTAAACATAGATAAACAAATTGAAAATAATTACACATTAATTTTGAAAAATGAAAAAAAGGAAAATAAGAAAAAAAAATATACTTACAGTTGAATAAGAATCTTCTAGTTTAGTTATTCTTTCATTTAATCTATTGATTATTACATTTAAATTATAATTGCTGCTAGTCGAATGATCTTCTTCATTTTGTGCACTCTTTTCCATAACCCTTTGTACATTTTCTAATATGGTATTTGTTTTACTGTTACTTGCCGCTTTAACTTTGAGAGTAGAAAGGAATGATTGAATGTATGGCATCCCCCAATAACCTGGAATAATATTTACAATAACGATAATATTTTCTATAAAAACATATTTCATTATTTTCAATTATTATTCCATTCTCTAGTTACAGTATTGGTACCAAAGATAAGAAAGAAACAAATTTGATATAAAGGATTGAACATTTTGGCATATTAATTTTGCTATGTAATGCGATTACTTAAAAAAAAAACAACAATAAAAAAGAAACTGATGTGCTTAATTCAATACGGTAACTGAGAGAAGGATAGACGAAGGAACTCACCAATCTGATGATTGATCGCTTGTGTATGCCCAAGTTGTTGAGGCTAAGAAATTCCGCCTTATCACCAGTTGAATTATCCTCCTTCTATCCTTCTCCCATCACATATGTAATATTTTTTTTACGAATTTTATATTTAAAAAAGAAAAAGAAATAGAAAAAAAAGAACACTTATAAGTGACACCCTGACGTTATCTCACTACATAAATTCATTTATTTATTGTAATCACTGTTGGGTACATAGAAAAATAATTTCTGAAGTATGAACGTGCTTACACAGAGACTTTATAGAAACAATATAAGGAATAACAATATTTACATTAAGATTAACTGAAAGTCAATATTATTTTTTCATTAATATATATATATATATCAAATAAATCTTTAATATTGATCAAACAATTAAAGATAAAAACTCAAATAAAAGCAATATTTATAAATATTAGTAAATCTCAATTGATATAATTGAGAATAGCAAGAAAATGCAATATATTATATCATATATTATTCATATATATACTTATGTATAGAATATATTAATATATTAAGTGCTCTATTTTATATAAACTCTCACATATATTAATAATAATTTTTTATACAAATGTATAACACAAGCAAAATGAAATAAACTCAGTAAATAAAGAAATAAAACAATCAATGAATAACACATAGGATATTGTAAAAAAAAAAAAAGTAAAATTTAAATATATTTAATACTTTTAGAGAAACTCAACATATTTAAAAGAGAAAAAACATCTATTAAGTTATATGAGGAAATCAGTAACAATAAATGTATATAAAATTGTATATATATAATTAATGTTACTGACAGACATACAACTATTATTAGGCACGACCACAACGTGGGAATAGTTCATACAATCATCATCACGAAAAGGATTTAAGCAAATCCTTTTCGTGATGATGATTACAAAACTAAAAATTTATTGTTAATTTTAAAAAGTTTTTTACCCTGCAAATTTGAATATCACACGTATAATTATATTCTTTAACATTTTATATTAATATAAAATGTAAAGATATATCTTGTGATAAATCAGAAGTTGCTTTAACTAAACTATGTGATACACATTAGAGATCGTGCTTATAAGAGTCCTTATTTTTTTATGTAAATGTAACTTTCAGTTAATCACCAGATCAAATTCCAAACAGTGTTAGGTACTTTTGGCAAAGACACGTTCAAATTAGATACAGGTTCTAAGAAATAATATGTAATGGATTTGAAATATCCTGAAAAGAACTCGTATATAGGTAACGTTAACTTGGCAATTTCATTGAAAATATAATAAACCGTCTCGGTGACACCATAGTGTATATTGTGTAGATAGTCCAGGCAGATAAAGGAATGCTTTAACATGAAGTAAGCACCTGCAACAAAACGAAGAAGCAGGCCAGTCTAGGTTTACCTGTCTTTCTGATGTTCTTCCATGAAAGACACTAATGAAAAAACTATTAGTTTGGATAATAGAAAAAAATATTAATTTTTTTATCTAATATCAAAATTTAAAATGAAGCTTTTCAAAAACAGGATATTGTTATAATAAATTAATTAAAAAAAAAAAACTCACCAGCTAAAAGAAGCAATGGAATTAGGGAAATCCATATAATTTTTGATCCAAATATGCGTTTCCTTATACCTGAAAATCTGCTTAACACCCAACAATCAAACAAATGTAGTTTGACTAATCCTAAGTAAACATACCGCCCAATAAACCACCATTGTCTTCTCCAATATGATTCTACATATAAATCAAAAACACTTTTGATTCACTCTATTTCACTTCATATATAATATTAAACTAATTAAAAAATAACAATACCATTATAACGAATGAATTCATGATGAGTATAATATTCTCTTTTTCTGGATGTTCTGATTTTAAGAAATTCAAGTGATTTAAGAAACCAAGCTACGAGAAGTATTTTAAATTTTAAAAATATTTGCGTTATCTTCCATCTTTGAGTATTTTGAAGTGAGGTTGATGGCATGATTTCATTTAATTCTGTATTAGAATCATATCTATAAGTATCATTATAATCTATAGATGGCTTTGTCCATGAAGGATACCTGGTTAAAATAATATTTTTTTGTTAAATAAATGTCACACATAAATATATGATTTTATCTTATCTCTTATATAATATTTTAAAATCAATTACAAACCTTTGTCGAATACTTTGGGAATCCGTAGATTTTGTAGAAATAACTTTTCTATGCATTGTGTATTGTTCGATATGTGTTTTTTTTAACATTGTTGATCTTGATGAAAAATTAGAAACACTGGCACGTGAGGAAGTAGATAGATTATCTACAGACTATAAGTCAAATTGAAAAAAAAAAAACAAGAAAATCAAATATATTAGATACTTCCTAGATCTGTATTTAAAAGTTTAGACAACATTACACCATCAAACTTACTACAAGATTTTGATCAATTGTATCCTTAGGGCCAGAAGAATCTAAAGTATCACCTAATCCACTTTCAGATGTAGTTAAGGAAGATTGCCTTAAACTCTCCTGATTTGTTGATATTACATTATTGATATTATTACTAGAATCCGAATGTATTGAACATCTGGACATATTAGGCATTGCAAGTATACCTGGTGCTATTTCATAACGACATTGTGACTTTTGTGAATAAGTATAATCTGTTTTTGGAAATTTGCTGAAATAATAAGAATAAACTTTTTTGTGAAAATATGAACCGATTGTTAGTTAAAGAAGTTTACAAGTACAGATTTGTTTACTTTAAAATGCTAATGAACAAATTGATATTGAACGATATTACGCATTTTTTTTTTTATTCTTTTTGAGTAAAATTTATTTACGTCTCCTAATTTATGAACGCAAACAAATATAGTGATAAGAGGTTAACATAACTATAGTTTAAAAGTAACTTTACTTACTTCCACCATTCTCCAGCTTGCTTATATATCTCATAGGCAGAACCTGGTCTACTTGGTAAGTCTTCTCTTTCTCCTTCTTCCGAAGAATAATCACTGCTGATTACTCTATGCGGTGTTATACTCTTACGCATTTTTTTTGGTGTAATATCGCTTGATTCTTCTTTGGTGTCATCTTGTCCGTTTAAAAATATTTGTCGTTTAGCTCTCTGACGTTCAGAACGTCGTTCTACTTTTTTAGATGCCATTGACACAGAACTATCTGATTGTTTATCTACATTTTCAGATATAATTTCTGATATAGGTTCTTGTACATTTTCATTTATTGTCAGTATATTTTGATCACGCACTTTGCTGACATTACCTGACCTAAAATTTAACCAGTAGAAAACAAAATAATCAACAACTATTCTATTTTGAAATAAATCATCTTATAATATTTTTCACAATACAAATATAACTGAATCATACATCGATCTACTACCCGATCTTGTTATAATTCTAGCTTCTGCAGGAGTATGCGATCGTTCTCTACTTATACTTCTTAAGTCATAACGATGTTCCGCTTGTTCGGTATCTACCAAAGTTTTATTTGATACCAATGGTGTATGAGAACGAGATCTACTTCTACTCCGTAATTCATAATGATGCTGTTCACTTTCCATTTTCCTGCCAAGTTATGAGTAATAATCTATTTACATAAATGAAATAAATAAAAAAACAATAATAATGATAACTTAATATTATGTCCTAATATTCTAATTTAAAGAAAATATAAGAGCTACAGAATGGTGTACCGTACTAAAGGCACACTCTGAGTAGACCAAAAATCTTTGGCTTGAATTAACAGAAACATATGTCTAAGTTTAGCTAAAAATAGTCCCCCTCCACTAAGGTGGGAAAACAGCCCTCTCAACTGAATTCCTATTTCTAGCCTCCTCTACCCTCATTCTCTTCTCTTCTCTTCTCTCTTTTTCTTTCTCTTTTTATCTCTTTCTCTCTTTCTCTTTCTCTTTCTCTTTCTCTCTCTCTCTCTCTCTCTCTCTCTCTCTCTCTCTCTCTCTCTCTCTCTCTTTATATATCTTCTTACTTATGATTTAGAAATTAAATTTAAGAATTAAAATCCCCAGAAATGAAAAATATCTAGAATTACACAAAACAAATTGTGTACGTGTGTATAACTATAATAAAATTATTACTATTAATGCAAAATATAATAAATATTCAATACAAATCTTAATGAAACTTTTAATAAATTCAAGGATAAATCTTGTTATGCACTCTATATATGTATAATGTAAAAAAGAAAAATCATTAGGAATATATTACGTGATTTAATGAAAATATTTTTAAATATTTCTAACGTTTGTTTTGAATTATCACTTGTTAAAAATATTAATCAAATACGCAAGAAAGAAATATATACATGTTGCATAACATTACATTCTAATTATATATAAATATACATCTTAGAATTTTTAATTGTATAATTTTCCAATTACGAAGAAAAAAAATTCTAATGCATTAATAATCAGAAACTTTCCGTTAAATGTAAAAACAAATTCAATATTTACCCACCTATGATACTTCTCAAAAACAAAATACTAATCCACTTAATATTTTTTATTCTCACATACTATCTCGCATGCACGCATTACATACGTGCGTGATCTTTAAAAGATAAACCGTATTTAACCTTTAAAACTGATTACAGATTACAAACGCCATCTCGTAAATAAAATCTAACAACGATACAAATATTGGTTAGATTCCTATCATAAAATTCAGACTACTTTTAAATGAATCTAATATCAATTAAAATCTAATTCTATATACTAATATTATATATAAAATAGTTACTTACAATTGAACATATCTTTATTTTTTTAATAAAATAAAAGAAAAGAACTTTTTATAAAATTGGCGGTTTACTTTACACAATTTTCATTAATTAAGCACACATAAACACGACAAACACACACATACATTTATATTTAACGAGTATTTATATATATACATATATATATATGTATATATATGTATAAAAATATAAATTAAAACTATTAGACTAGATCGTTTCCTTTTTTGTGTTGCATTTACATATACGTTTTACATAGAATTATTACGCATGAAAACTGACAAACTCTTGTTTTCTCTCTCTATCTCGTGCGTGTATGCGCGCGCATCATATATTTCGTAAGAAGAGTGGGTCTTTAAAGATAAGTAGTGGGGGAAGGAAGAGATAAAACTGTCGCCTAAAGAGTATGACGTAAATTTTGTATAAAAACCCCCATATATGAATCATGGTGTACCCGCTTAATATCCGCTTAATACCCGCTTTATACGTATACTTGGCATATTACATTAAATGCTATATGAGCAAAGATATAGAACATTCAAACAGATAAATTTTTACGACTTTCGTTTATAATAATAACAATAATAATTCTAATATATTTATTAACTATGCCTATACAAATGAAAAATAACTTAATTATACTTATACATTTAAATATAAGTTTTTATTAAAATTTTATTAAATCTTTCACTTTTTACAATTACTTTTGTAATTCACAATATTTTTTCGCTTATCTATTCTTACTAACTAGCTTATCATATTCTTATTCTCGTTAAATCTTAGTAAGTCGCTATCTTACTCTTATTACCTTGCTTATCTTTTTTTTTTACTCTTACTGTACTTTTCCTACAACTATTTTGTTATTCCTCTTTCTGAATCTTGTCTTTAAGTTTCCTTGCCGCTTTATTTCACTTGTTTTCAAATAAATTCTACCTATATTATGCTTATTTACTTTCTTACATTCGCTCACTTATTTAAATCGAACGGTTTGTGGCTCATCATTTTGCTTTCTAAATAAATTCAGTCTTTTACATTAAGGTTAAGTGCATGCTTAAAGATCAAATTAGTTTTATTGTAGATTGTAATTAAAGTGCAATGAGTTTCTTACTTTGCTCAAAAGAATAATAACGACATGAAATGAGCGAACAAATGACTATTTGTGGTGCATGCATAATTATACATTTAGAAGTCGATAGTAACACTATTAGCGGATTAACTGGGAACTACAAGTCGAATTTAACCTAGTATTCGTTTCAACTTTGCATTTTTTTTTATTAATTTTATCAATTAAATTATTTCTCACATAAAAGTTATAATAATTTTTAATAATAATCGTTGTTTATCTTGTGATAATCATAGAAAATAATTAATATATATTTTTAATCGATCCGCATGAGTATAAACAAAAAATCATTTTTTTATGTAGTATACTAATCAATTGTGGTTCCTTGACTTCTTTCAGCTTTGTAATTGGTTAGTAAAGAAATCTCTTTTGTCATTGGCTATTAGTGTAACCAGTCTAGTTAATTCGAGGAAAAGAAACTTAACTGTATTACTTATAAACTGACGCGTTTAATCGATCTTCAAAATCTTTACCTTTCACGTTTGGTGTATGTAATATATATATATATATAATTATACATATATGTACATATATATAATATAACATAAGTGGAAATTAACATGTGAGATTAAAATTTTTCTTGAATCGATATGTTAGGATCGATCATATATCGATGTTTTTACGAGTATCGTTAAATTAATTCTCATAGAATGTTAGAATGATTCGGAAATGATCGGATCATCTTTAAATGTGAAATCTTTCAAGTGGTTGTCATTGTTTCAAGTTTTAACTTCATCCTTATTGATTCTTTTTATCGTGTAGTAGTGTGTGACGTCTAAACAGTGCGTATCGTAAACTTGAAAGTTTGGTTAAGAAAAAGTCCTGTAGTATGCCACAATTTCATAGAATTGAAATTAATAGGACGGAATGGGAGGTACCAGAAAGATATCAAATGCTTACTCCCGTAGGTTCGGGAGCTTATGGTCAAGTTTGGTAAGCGAGGAAAAAAAAATATATATATATAATATAATATATGTAACATTGATCTAGTAGATAAATCATTAGATGATTGACACTACGATAATACGTTATTGTAAAAAATATTTTTTTTAATTTTATTCGGTAAAAATCTAATTTTATATATTATTTAATTAATGATAATATGTTAATATGTATGAGGTTGAGACATTAAATGTGTAACCATGAACCTATGGTTACCTTGACATTTTTTATTTTTCATTTGCCTCCTTTTTTATAATTTCATTTATTTAACTAATTTTTTGTAATATTACATTTTTTGTTTTCTTACTTAAAATATTTTGGAAAGTTGTAATAAACTAATAATTTTAGAACATCGTACGAATGTGCTATTTTAGTGTCAAGCTGAGTATAATTAGAATATTTGACAATACTTTCCACCAGCTTAAAATACCAAAGAAATCTATTTAAAACTTGTCTACGTTATAAGCTTTATGAACAATCATTTTAATCTTTCTTAATTTATATTTTGAATACTTTAAAATTTTCTTTTATAAATTTTTAGTTCTGCAGTAGATACAACAACCAATCAAAAAGTTGCTATAAAAAAATTAGCTAGGCCTTTTCAGTCAGCTGTACATGCAAAACGTACATACAGAGAATTACGTATGCTAAAACATATGAATCATGAAAATGTAAGTAAGAAAATATTTTGATTTGTCTTATATATTAAAGGGTTTTTAAATTTTTTCTAAAGCTTACATTGTTTAAATGCAGGTAATCGGTCTATTAGATGTGTTCCATCCATCTTCATCGTTGGAAGATTTTCAACATGTGTAAGTTTCTTTTATTACTAATATTGTTTCATAATTTTTATGCATAATGTAAATATTCGAATATAATTTTATATAAAAAATTTTTTATACAGCTACCTAGTCACACATCTGATGGGAGCAGATCTCAATAACATTGTTAGAACACAAAAGCTTTCAGACGATCATGTGCAATTTCTTGTATATCAAATTCTTCGAGGTTTAAAGTATATTCATTCTGCGGGTATTATTCATAGGGTATGATTATTACATTTAATTTAATGAATAACTTTTTGAAGATATAGATTATATAGTTTTTATCTTTTTTTAGGATTTGAAACCATCAAATATAGCTGTAAACGAAGATTGTGAATTAAAAATCTTGGATTTTGGTTTAGCCAGACCTACAGAGAATGAAATGACAGGATATGTTGCTACTCGATGGTACAGAGCTCCAGAAATTATGTTAAACTGGATGCATTATAATCAAACAGGTTAGTTGTAACTACTCTTGTAAATGTTATAAATCAATATAATTTTTTTTATTATTTTCAGTTGACATTTGGTCAGTTGGTTGCATAATGGCAGAATTACTTACCGGAAGAACTTTATTTCCAGGAACAGATCGTATCCCTTTTAAATTATATTTTTACTGTATTATATTTCATTTTTCTTTTAGATAAGATTTTGCTTTTTGTCACTAATATTAAGTCACCTTTATTAACGTTAACATTCTCCAGAAATCTGTCCTTGTTATTGTAGCATTGTCTCTTTCTTATCATTTACAATTTAATATTATTTATATTATAATATAGTTGTGCAATGCATCTAATCTACAAGCTATGCTTTTTGCTAAGGATCTACGTGGCTTACTAGTACACAAGATAATTGTAACGATATGCTGCACTTGCTTATATATCAGCGTTTTTTTTTTCTTCATTTTTTCTCTTTCTCTTTTTTTTCTCATTTAACATAATGCCAAGGATTCATATCAAAGAAATTATATTGATATTTATATATATGTAAAACAAGTTAATTATAGAAGTATTTATTAAACTGCTTGATCTAACATAATTATTCAAGTAAATGAAAAAAAAAGTTTAGTGGAACCTTAGCAAGAGCAGATATTCATCAACTGAATTTAATAATGGAAATTCTGGGTACCCCACGCGATGAGTTTATGCAAAAAATATCGTCCGAATCGGTAAGTTGTTTCCATTTTCTTTTCATTACAGTACTTCGCTATTTTCATTATAAACATATGCCTTACTATCATTGTACATATTTATATAACACTCAAATTTTGACTACTTATATATTATTAATTAAATTGCTAAAACACGTGTAATGTGAATATATAAAAAGCGACTTTTTTTCTTTTTTACAAAATTAAATAACGCCATCTGCATGCTTCAAACTAATAATTATTTGCCAAGGAAACTTATAGCATGTTTCTAGATAAGTAGAAATCGATTGAACGATAATTTATTAATATATTTCTGAAGTAAATTATGCTTTATCAAACTTACCTTAACGCTAAGCAGACATTGACCACTTAACACGAGTTCTTGTGCTCTGTGGTATGCCCACAGAAGAAACTTTGAACAAAATTACCAGTCAAGAGGTAAATTAAAGTATTATTTGTAATCATTAATTTTTCATAACATTTGAATGTATTTTCAAATTTATAACATATTGTATAATTTTTATAAAGATATCAAAAACTTATGTATCATTTATTCATCATTTAAAAGTTATATTTTTATTAGCTTTTAATCCAAATAATATATAAACCAAAGTGTGTCCAGTAAATGGTAAGTAAGTGATAATCGATGTAAATTTTATTTACAGGCCAGAAACTATATACAAAGTTTACCGCCCTTGAAGAAAAAAAATTTTAAAGATGTATTTCGTGGGGCTAATCCTTTAGGTATTATATTTACCTTTAGAAATTAACTATGTCAAAACGAGCTCTTTGATTTATATTTAATGTAATCTGGACAAGAATTTAAAATCATAATAATATTTTTTACTTTATCCTCAGCAATAGATTTGCTTGAATTAATGTTGGAATTAGATGCTGAAAGGAGAATAACAGCGGAACAAGCACTAGCTCATCCATATCTTGCACAATATGCAGATCCAACAGATGAACCAGTATCATTACCGTATGATCAAAGTTTTGAGGATATGGAATTACCTGTTGAAAAATGGAAAGGTAATATAATTTATTTTCAAAAATGTTTTTTTATTCTGTTATATTTATCAAAAGAACATTTTTATTGTTTTAGAACTTGTTTATCATGAAGTGATCAATTTTGTACCTCAAACATTACCTGCGCTATCCTCAACTATTGAAGCAGCTACGTAGAATTTGACTAATATAGGGTAACAATTTTAAGCACATTGTAAGATAATACTAATATGGAAGATTTAAATTATATATATATATAAATTATATAATATATATATAATTTAAATCTTAAATAAATAAAAAAAATATTTGTGTATATAATTCATAGTATAACGCAAAGTATTAAAGATAAAAAAAATGTATATTTTTATTAAGTTAAAAGTTAAATAATGATAAAAACACTAATACTTTCTGGAATATTGCATTAAAAACATTTCATTCCTAATATGTGCAATAATAATTTATCAAATATATTTCAAATAAAAAGAAATATAAGTAACTATGATATGTGTAACTATATGAATCATTCAAATTTTGGCGCGCTTGAACGGTGAAACTATGAGTGATTGCCAACATAAAAAAAATAAAATATGTTAGATCATACCCAATAGTTGGTAACATAATTTAAATTTAAGCTAACCTCACTCGGTTTTATAATTAAGTTCGTCTTTTTAACTAATGTAATGGATAAATAAGTGTATACAAGTTATATATGCATATATATATATATATATATATATAACAAAATTTAATATAAGAGAGATGGCATTAAATATCTTTAAAAAGGTATAATTATGAAATTATTTCTTATATATCACATAATATAATAAATCATAACCTAAATATTAATTATATAGTAAACATATTTTAATAAAAATGAAATATTTTTAGGCAACAGCATTGCGTAATGGCATTTTAGCCAAAAATATATTATGCAGAAGATATTCTTTGTATGAGCCTGATTATTTGGAGGTTAATTTTTAATATTTATGTATACATACAATTTATGATATTTGTTTTTGATTTATATAATGGATTATATGTATACATATATATATATATTATGTTGTAGGCATTGAAACCAAAAGTACCAATTTATCCTATATTAAATGTACAAATTACGGGATATGTTTATCCTGTATTACAAAGTTATCAAAGTTTCATTTACAGAGTCGCTAAAATTATGGATATTGACGTAGATAATAGGTAATATTCTGACTTTATTTTTATTTGAAAATGCAAATAGATTTATTTTGATGTTTTTTCATTTGTTCATGTTATTTTCAGTTGGGCACTGCCTGCAAAAGAAATAAAAATTCAAAGGTATAAACCAAGAAGTACTGTTGTCGTTGCAGAATACAAACTTAATATTTATGAAAGGAATATACAATTAGCAGAGATTACAGCTACACAGTGTCCTTTACTAATTAGAATATTAGAAGCTACTTTACCAGAAGGAGTAAATTTAAATGTGAGCATTTTTGATCCCAATACAGAATTAAAACGTTATATACCAGATAAACAATTATTAGACATGAAAACACAGTTACAAGATTTAAAGAAAAAATAAATTATAATAAAGCATTGATATTAATATTAGTAATGAGACTAGATATGTCAAGAATATAACAAGTATGTTTTGTAAAAAGGTATTTATTATAAAACTTGATAAAAATTTACAAACACACATGCATGTGCAATGCGTTTGTTAACATATATAAAAACGACGATTTATATAAAATATTTTCAATATTAAATTAAATAATATTTTTTTTTAAAGGCAGTATTATTATTGTTACGTTGAGTATAATTATAACAAACCAAAGTGAACAACTTTTATTTTAGAACCTTCTTCAGATTTGGAAGATTCCTTTGAAATTTCATTATCTGCATCTTCTGTAAATCATAATTCATTTAATTTTGTATTATTCTTTCACTCATATTGTGTAACAATATATGCAGATATATATTACACGTTGCTTACTTGATAAAGGTTGAAAATCTTTTAAATAGTCTTCATTTCCCAGGCACAATGGTAAACTTTCTGCTAATTCACGTTTTGGATCTGTTACATGTAACTGTGTAACTGTAGAACGTCTCTGTCTGTGAGATTGATTCTGTAAATACACATGATAAGACAATTTTCGATGTTTTTTTTTTTATATTATTAAAAGTAAACACATCTCTTACCGTGCCAGGTACTAATATATGTGTAACTGTATCTGAAAATTTAACTTTTGGTTTCTCATTTGTGGACATTGGCGTATCTAGGAATGTGGGACACATAGAATAGGTTTTTGAATTGGAATTGGATGTATTTACAATAGGTAATGGGGGTATGTTGGATGATGTCTTAATTTCCTTACCAGTACTACTACTTATCTGTGACCCTATTTTGATATGTCTATTTTCGAGTAATCTACTTTGCAAATTATATGCAGAATGTGAATAACTCAAAGCATTTGTTGTGCCAATTTTGTTACTATGTTGCTTAGTAATATTCAAACTGTCGCAACTTCCATGATACGGTATATACGTAAGATCAGAATTAATTCTACAAGTTTTAGAATTACTATGAACACATTGATCTTGTAGAATGTTAGACGTAGAATTTTGTCTTTGCAAAATACATGGTGTTATATTCATTACCTTGGCAGATGAAATTTTTTGATTAGATTCGTCTATGCTCATTAATCCCAGAGTACTTTGAGAAAGCGAGTAATTTTTTCTTTGTAAATTTTGTAGGTAATTAGTAAAAGAAGATGTGATAGAAGGTGGTGGTGGAATTTCACTACTAGATTGTTTTTTGTTAATTTTTTGATGATGATCCATATAATCTTCAGCACGAAAAACTTTTATGTTACTGTCATATGTAGTAGGACTTTCAGAATATTTGTTTGTAGTAAATAACGTGTTACTCTTAATTTTATGAGATGTGGTAATTAGCTTATTTGCTTGTACAACAGTATTAGATGTATCTATTTGAGACGTAACATTACTCGATGAATCATTTGTTCTAATATTTGAAGAATAACAGAAAGGTGTACTATCACATTTTATATTCGAATCTGAATTATTATCAGAATTATTTGAAACTGAAGTGTTGCAAGTATTTGTACTGAAAGACGTTGACATAATATTATTGTCAACGTTACTCAAAGTTGGAATTAACGAGGAAGAAGGAACATTGTCCAATACAAATTCGTAGGTCGAATTATTAAAAGATGTCGATATAAAATTATTTTCTTCGGGTATAATTGTAACAGTATCTTCAACAGAAAGATCATTTGTGTATTGTGTATCATTTGTTCCTGACTTATTAACCATTAATTGCAATATTTCATCATGATGTTGACGATCAAGAGACGATGACTTTTGTTTACTAAGAGATAGATTTCCAAAAGAGGTGGTCATTAAATCTTCGGAAAATTTATTGTAAGGTTGAACTCTGTTGATTGAATTTACCGTTGATATTGATGTTAAATTTGGACGGGTCACATATGTCGGTGTACTAAAAGATGTTGACGCAAAGAAAGTATTAGATACTTGTATATGTGAGGAAGAATCGTTAAAATTAGTATTTGCTAATGTGTTACTGGGTGTATTAAAAGATGTGGAAATAATACTGTAGTCAGATTTATTACTAGAAGGATCATCGTTCGGTGATGTCGGTAAAAGAGTTTTGTTATCGTAATAAGAAGGATAAAGAATTGGTAAGGGTGGAATATGGTTGTTGGAATTTTTTTTATAATTGTATCTTTTGGGATACTTCGAATTAGTTTCATCTTCCTTTGTCGAATTTTCACTTTCGTTGCTATAAGATTCCTCTCCTTTATCGCTCGTTAATTCAGAACATATAGAACAAGATTCTCGGGAACATGTTGAATCTGTAATAATTCTTTATATTATATAACTATAAATAATAATTAAATGTATCAATCTAATATTTTTTCTACAAATGAAATTTTTTTCATTTTCTTACGCGATGAATTGCAACTATTAGATCGGCTTAAAATTTGTTCAGCTTTTTCCTTTGCCGCATTTGCCATTTCCATATCATTTAAAACCAAAGCATAGAAATGAATATCCATAAAAAGATCATGATCGTTTAAGTCTATGGCAAGTCTGAAAGCTTTCTCAAACATACGATATCTAATAAAAAGTATGTTACTGTAATAAAACTTTGGTTTATTATGTAACACAGCCTATCATATTATTTTGGTACCTTAGTAAATGATGAAAAAATCGTCTTGTTAAATCTCTTACTTCGTCACCATACTCATCTTCGATTGCTTGACTTATTGGTCTAATTGGAACATGAAAACTACCCAATGCATTTTGTATTAAATCTAGATAAAGTTATCACAGATATATATTAATTTATACATATATAAAGTTTCTAATTAATTAATTCCTTGATTTTTTCTATGGTCTACTAATTAATCCAAGACTATTTACAATGTTGCTTGAAAATATCGCCGCAGTAGCGATAATAGAGTGCAAAGGATTAAAAAATAAAATCTAATAATAAATATAACGCATAATATATCTTCTTACTTTCGTGTTCAGCTGTTAATGGTAACTTGAATAAATAATTTAAGATTTGGTTGAGAGAATGCATACAAATACGTGGATGAGTATCCCAATTTAAACGTAACAACAAAGATGTGGCTTGTTCAATTTGAGAAAGTATTAAATACTTTCTTACTAATGTATCTCCTGAAAGATTATCTCCTTCAACTACTCTAATGACTCCTATTGGACCCCTATTAGTATATTAGATTTTAAATATACATATATATATTTCTTTTTGAAGAGAGAGAAAAAATGATATAATAAAAATTTGTTACTACTCACCGCTCAAAAAGCAATAAAAACAATGAATCTCCATAACTATAATAATTAATATGAGAATTTAATTGGTTTCTTTTATTCCATTCCATACGTACTAAGGCTGGTTGGCTCCTATAAAAAATACAAAAAAAATAAATTGTTATTACATCTATATTAGTACAGAATATACAGTTTTTGTATAAAGAAAAAGTATAAATTTTTAACACCTGAAGTAAGATGATAAATCAAGAATATTTGCTGGTGATGTTTCATCATTTAACATTTGATTTTTAATACAATGCAAAGCGATGTCAAAATGTTGAAATTGGCCTCTATCATTTCCAATAGAAAATATCATTCCATCATTATGCCAGGATGCGAGTGTTGGTATCTTAGAAAATAAATATATTAAAAACTAAAGCAAAATCTCAAATATTTGATAGTTTAGATCAAATGAATATTGAGAAACTTACAAAACCAGCTTTTATATTAATAATTGTAGCTTTTGTTTCATCGTACAACATTACAGAACCGTCTATGCAGCATAATAATAATAACTCTTGATTAGGTGAAAATTTAACACAACTAGTATGAGTTGGTAAAGGTATGGAGATAATGGCAATTCTCTGTAATTTGTCTTGTTGTGATACTTCATATGTACGCCATTCAATCGTAACTTCACCCTGTATTATAGATAATACATATTATTTTATTCTTAAGAATAAAAATGATATATAGGTATGATCGACAACATTCTAAATTATTACCTTTCTTGATACTTTTTGTTCTACAGAATGAATGACATTTTCATGATGTATATCAAATTTAATACATAAAGGATCAAACTCAGTGCGTACATAATATATTAAGTCCAATTTTGTTCTAAAAATAAAATCATACTAAAACTTTAATAAAAAAAAAAAAATAGAAAATATACTAATTCTTCTTTTAAGATAAACAAAAATTCAAGAAAATGTATGCAACAAATAGAGATAGCGTGCTATTAATGATCTAATCAAAATAAATGAAAAGTGTAGAATAAGGGAATAGCACTTAGAATGTATATTTTCTACTTACAAATAAATACCGTCTCGACATACCCAGTAAGACGATAAAGGTGTATGTTTGCACGATCATGTTCCTTGACTACAGGACTCCATGGATAAACTTCGTTCATTGTAGATTTCCACCATATTAATATCTACAGAATCATGCACTTTTGCAATAAACATAAATTAGAAGCAACATATGCACATAAGCATAAATATCAAAGTTATTTTAAACTAATATTTAAATCTAATCTTTATAAGAGAATATATGAACCATACCAGATCACCTGGCTTGTTGATTTGAATCTTTTTATCAAGTCTGCGTCCATTAGAACCAAATAGATCACTCGTACTCAATTTGGGTTCCAATTTACTAATTTTATCAAAAGGATGTCTTCTAGATTTTGTAAAATACACAGTTGTTATCTGATTATCATTATACATACAAATCAAATGAGTCTTTGTAATCGTCACTGTAAAAGTTAAGGACTTATTTTAATAATTTACATTTTACTATATCAATTTTCTTGAAAAAGATATAATTTAAATTTTTACCATCGGATATATGATCACATAACTTTCCCATGAGATACTTATCAAAAGTACACTTAACGATATCAGCGGTTTCAACATTAATTTGTATATAAATCAAGAGGCCATTGCTTAGCATAATTTGCAGAATACTGTGATCGTTCCACTGACAATAAATAGTTGAATTATCTCTGAGTTGTTCCTTGATAAATAAAAACAAATAATCTTTAATCGAATAATTATAAATGTAAACATATAAGAAAATTACTATTTTATAAAATATTGTACGTACTTCCAAATGTTTGATAGCATCTTTCAATTTATTTCCTTTTTTGTTCGTTGGAACATAAGTCATACCTCGTTTTTGACTATAAGATCTTTTTCCTTCTTCATATATATTATCAATACGTTTGTCATGATACCTGTTGAAACAAACCAAAATTATAAATAAAATTAATTTCTTAACAAAAGAAAAAGGAACACAAGTAGTAATCGATCATTTATAAAAAAGAAAAAAAAACAAATATATTTTTATTTTACCGAAATGCTCCATGATCTGTGTTTTTAATATTAATATTATCATCGAAAGTCCATAAATTCAATTCTCCTAATAAAGTTATGGACATTTTTAAATAACTATCGTAAGTACATTGAAAGAGAGCACGCGTTGAGCGTCTATAAACAATGAAGCGTGTCTGTCAAAAAGGGGTTATGAATTCTTATCGGTCGGTAAGGTAGGATTCCTTGCAACTCCCTATAACAGTGGTTATCAACTCATGTTTTTCTAACTAAATTATATTTAAACATTAGAAAAGTTGAGAATCTTTTTTTTGGAAATAGATTTAATGTGAAGTTAGTTCCTGATGATATTTTGAATACAATTTTGAATACGCAAGAAGTAATACATATGAAGAGTTATTTAAAAAAATAATATATGTGTAAATTATTAAATGCAATGCAAGGATGCACATAGATAAATATATCTCATTTCCGGAAATATTATTATATTACAACCTTAATATACATATAAGTATAACAAAAAAATGATAACATAAATGTTATTTGTTTTATCATTTTTATTTAATATTGATGCTATAATTTATTTTATGACGAAGAATAAAGTAATCATTTTCACCAACGCATCATCCAAATAGGGTGCAATTGCATAGATCGTGGCATCGTGTAGGAAGCTGAGTAGACAAATGTAATTAGCATTACAAATCCATGATTAAATACGAAGAATAATGCATACATATCTTCTTGTATTTAGACTTACAAGTGAAGAAGATCGAATAAATTTCGTATCACTTAACATATTTTATTCCAGTTAGAATTTATTTCTTGCTTATTTCCAGCGATATACGCGTTCAAGGATTTTATTAAATTATAATATTTAAAAATTTGCCGAGTTTATATTAATATATATATATATATATATATATTAAAACCATGGATAAGATTACAAGTATAAAGTTATCAAGTTTATACGGGCATCGACAAATTTATCCTATAAATTGGTCCAAGGATCATCGAGTCCATAAC
Organism: Polistes dominula; assembly: GCF_049000335.1. Lineage (NCBI taxonomy): Eukaryota > Metazoa > Arthropoda > Insecta > Hymenoptera > Vespidae > Polistes > Polistes dominula. The sequence goes on from NW_028301150.1 coordinate 5,026,232, forward strand.
TGAATCGAAACAAACAAGCATTTCCCGAAATACTTGCTGCATGGAACGTTCATATTGAGAGTTAAAGTTATAATACATATACAATATGAATATGTGTGGGTGTGTATCTCTGTCATTTATCGAAATTATTGTTTGGATATAAATAGGGTTGCGTGAAAGGGCTGACTATAAAAAAGTAAATATAATCGTAGAATATTCGTATCATGATTTATACGTAATTCGAAATACCACACACATAACTTCAATTTTAAATATAATTATACACATTTGTGAATGAATATGACATAAGTTTTGTAGACTACATTACTTACTCATGAAAGAAAAAAACAAAAAACAAGTCTAGAATATTCCTGATCATCCTCTTTAATAGGAGAGAAGCTAGAACTTATGAGACATTATTTGGACCCACCTTGTATAAGTGCATATGCACATATATGTATAAACATATGTATACGTATATATATATATATATAACTGTTACGATTCTTTCAAAAAGACCTTGACGAGACGCTACCATTTTTGCTCGCGATGCATCTAACGTGCGCAGGTGTTCTCCTCACGCGCGTTTGTACGCACGCAATTAAAGTTGCTTTTTTTTCAAAAAAGGCATTAAGAGCGAGTACTAAGGCGTTATAAAGCTAGTCGTCTTTCTAAACTAGTCTCTATGTTGACCGTTAATCGCAATTAGCTAATAACAACAAAGGAGAAAGCTAATAAAAACGAGTCTTCACTGTCCCTTCCTCTTCATCCCCATCATCGCTCATTTAACAATGATGATTCAATGAAAATAAATACGAAAGGAGATAAGTCTTGTTACATATTTTTCTTCAGTATTACGAATCATAATCATAATTCTTCTGCCAAATCACGAATGGCCCTAAGCTAAAGATAGGCTTGTCATAGACATAGAAAGATAGAGAGAGAGAAAGAGAAAAACAGAATTGGTGCTAGTGCATCGGTGCAAGGAGAACTACGACGACCTTGGCCTTACGAGTTTATATAACGAGGAAACGAGCGATACGCGAGCTCAGTCGTGCCAAGTACTCCTCTTTTCGACCTACGTTCTAAATCTCGATCACTCGATCATTATTCGTTTTATTTTCTTGTTTGTTTTTTTTTGTTTGTTTTTGTTTTTAACTTGTTTCTCTTCAACGGTCACTCTTTACTCAACGCGCGGGCGTGTATATATTTTTTTTGATATATTGTTAGGATGATTTCTTTCTTCATCGATCGGGAAGTAATTTTAAGGAAAAAATTTGATTATTTTCATAATCGAAATGTTTGGTGATAAACGATTGTGTTACAGGATATTACATTTCGAAGAAGGTTAGGGTGAATTTTAAAGGTAGGGTCAATATCGTATTGTTTCGAAGAAATTAAGAAAGAAAGGATTTTTTAACGGGGTGAGTAGCGCCACCAAAGTATTATAAATCCCGCCAATTTTAATAGCGCGCCATTTTAAACTCTAGGCATGTTTATTTTGATAAAGACCCTGACACTGCATTTATTATCACTAAATGCGATAACCCTGTTTTATATAAATATATATATTTCTTTGTCTTTCAGAATTAGTTGTTAACACGCGAATATACACACCCTCCTTCGAGACCTTCGAATTTTAAAGGGATGGGGAGGACGACAATGGCGATGTTATATATAACGATTTCAACGTTCCTCGTACTGTTCGTTCAAGTTAATTGCAAATGCAGTTTAACACCTATTGTCAACGGTGAACGATCAATTGCCTATGCCTGTACCGATAGCGAACTGAGTGACCTCGATGAGATTTCAAACGAGGCCGAATGGATTGAATTTTCTGTTTCACGAATACGTATCATACCTGATGATGCATTTTCAAGATTCCGCGATCTCAAGAGATTGTCATTTTATAATTGTCATGTTGATCATATCGCTCCACATGCTTTTCGTGGATTACATTCACTGGATTGGCTTATATTCCATGGTACTAAACTTCACGTTGCTAGGACTACATGGTTTCAACATTTATCAAACTTGAGGAAACTAATTTTGGATAGGTACATACTTACACATGTAGGGTATCCCAAAAGTTGTTTTACCAATTAAATAGAACTAGAATATTTTGTTTTTTATTGCAATATATGAATTTCTAGTTACAGTGTTGTTAAAAAATTACGATCCACAATGCCGTCACTTCAAATTCTAGTCAAAAAGAAATTTACAATTCTTTAATTAATTAAAATAACTTTAGGGACATCCTGTATATATGTATATATGTGTATATCTTTTGTTATATTTGATATTTATTGTTCTTTATGCTATTTAACTAGACAACAGATATTATATGAAAATACACGTATACGCATGACCTAGTTTGCTAGACAAGCAGTCTCTAATTCAAAGCGTATGCAACTTTACTCGAGTTTCGATATTCCGCAAGCAGGAAGTAATATTTACTTATGCTTAACACGAGGGAAAACATTAGTGAGGAGACTAAGTCTTTTTCTATCAATAATATATTCATTGTCAAGAGTATGAATCATTGAATCTTTTTTGAAATTACAAGCGCACTTAAAGAGACGACGATTTTTCAACGCGTGTTATCTTTGTCTATTATCATTTTTTTTTCTCAAAGATTTTTTTCCTGCCATTTTTGATCTAAATCAAAATTTATTAACAGTTGAATATTTTAAATGGAACTTACGATATTATTTTGATGTTGTAACAAGATATTAGTTTATAACGTTGCATTTATTAACCATTTATTTTTTCTTATTTTTTTTTCAGATGCGGAATTTTTTACATAGAAGCAGAAGTCTTCCGAACGCTACCAAGATTAGAAATATTAAGTTTATACGACAACGAACTCGATTGTATTCCTATTGACGAACTAGCACCACTTCGATCACTGAGGAACATACGCATTGATGGAAATCCTTGGCTATGCGAGTGTAGACGAAGATTAGAAAGATTCTTTCATGAAAGACGTATTTTGGAAAATGTTGGAATTGAAGAAAAAGTTATGCCTGTTCATAAAAGTTGGCGACAGTGTATGGAAAATATCAACATTTTTGTAACATCGAGACACCCAACTAATCCGAATATCAAAATCTTGGAAGAAGTGAGTCAATGATCAAAATTATTTAAACATAATTGTGAAAATAAGAATAACAAAATAAAAATTAATAATTCGTTAATTAACGAAATAACTATATCGACCAATTAAAAAGACTGATCATAAATATTTGAACAATTTAATTTGTTATAGGGTGACAAGTTTGAAACATCGACACTTCGTTCATTAGATCGTCTTCCTGATAAAACAAGTTGGATTGAATTATCCGGTTTAAGATTAGACAAAATTCCGTCTTACGCGTTTTATCGTTTCGGAAATACTTTGAGGAGTTTGGAATTTCGCAACTGCATTATTAAAAACATCGAAGCAAACGCTTTTGCTGGATTATACAAATTAGAACGTTTATCGTTCGTGGATAACGAGTTACCACAAATAGAAACTAATTGGTTCCGAGATCTTGTTAATTTGCATAGATTGATCATCGCAAGAAATGAAATTGAACATATTCGAGAGTATACCTTCTGGCATTTGAGAAATAATCTTAAATATCTCGACATACGTGAAAATCGGTTACGTTGTTTACCGATCGATGAGATTAAGAGATTAACGAAATTAGAAAGATTGGATGCTATTGGTAATCCATGGAATTGTCATTGTCGTAGGAATTTAGAAAAAACACTTACAAAATTAAACGTTGGATTTGAGATAAGTGCTGGTAGATGTTACGACGATGATAATCAAATACCATCGATCATCGAAGAACGACGTAAAAATAAGGTAAATTAATTAAATCCACTCATCATTTATTAAGCATACATTTCTAAATAGAAACAATTTAATTTCAATTTAGACGACCATCGTTACGACTTCGGTAACTGGAAACGTACATTGGGCATCGTTCGAAGATAGTTTAAACAAAGATACGAATGTTAGCGTTTTAATACCAGCTACAACAATGATGACCACAATTCAAGAAGAACAAATAACACAGCAACCAACAACTGAATTTGTTTATACCAGTACTATCACTACTTCACGACCTACCATACATAAAGGGACCTGTACAATGGATAATAATTCTCAACAAGTTTATACCTGCACTGGTTTGACTTCGATCAGCCCAGTAAATTCTATAGATTCCAGGGCACACACTATTCGAATCACATTATCCGATATATCAGTAATACCACCAGAATCTTTCCAACGTTTCAATGGATATTTACGAAGATTAGAATTTCGTGATTGTGGAATCGATAAAATAGCAGCTGGTGCATTTGCTGGACTTTACAATCTGGAATACTTATCAATTCATAATAACGCATTGAAATCATTTACCAGCGATTACTTAGTTGGTCTTTCATCAGGCTTAAGATATTTAGATCTTTCGAGGAATCGGATATCAAGGATCGATAATGACGTATTTGATCTATTCCCGTATCTCATAAGTCTTGATATTTCCGAGAATCTGATGAATTGTATTGGTATAGAACACCTCGAACATCGATCAACTTACTTGAAATCATTTGAAGTAACTGGCAATCCTTGGAGCTGTCTTTGCGGAATTAAATTAGCTGAATTTTTGGAGAAACGAAATTTACCGTACGATAAAAATTCATTGATCGACAGATCCGAGTGTTATGGTACACATGAACCATCCTCAACTGTGTTACCTACGACCCCATCTGTAACACCAATACCAACTTTGATTATACCTAGTACTACTGAGGAAGAAATTCCCCAAAAAATAGAAGGTGTTTGTACTTCTCATAGAAAAGGTAATAACGAACTTAGATACGTTTGTACTGGCGGAAATATATTACTTTTCAATGCAATTCCTAACGAAGTAACAGCAATTGAATTTCACGAAGGACATTTACCACGTTTCCCAACTGGTACAATATCAAGATTCCCTAATTTACGCGAATTACTTATTAGAAATTCTGGTTTGAGAATTATCGAGCCTAAAGCTTTTGAAAATTACAACGAATTGAAGGTATTAGCTATACAGGATAATCCCTTAACTGCGGTTGATGGATCATGGCTGAATTTGAAAAAACTTGAACGCCTTGATCTACGTGGTAATTCCATAAGATATATCGCCCCACAATCATTTCGACATCTTCCCAAATTACAATATCTTAATTTGGAAGGTAACGATTTAAAATGTATATTTACGAGTGATCTTAACGAAATGCCCGAAGTTTATATTATTGAATTTTCGGGTAATCCGCTTAAATGGAAATGCAGATTGGAATTGGAACAATTTTTAGAAATGCGTAAAATTAAATTCGTTAGAATCGAAGAATCCTGTGAAGGGAAAAAATATATGCGGAATGTACTTTGGTTGAATAAAACGGATACTTATTATACTGATGAATGTAAGGCATGTTCGTTGGCTAATCAAATCAAATTCTCTTTAATGTTGCCGACATTTATAATATGCCTTTTGAATATTGTTAGGTATTAAATCAATGCAAATCAATTCGTATAAATTGAAAAAACAAATCTGATCTCAAGAATTGAATTTTGATCGTAATATATGGTGATTTTTTATTAACCAAAATAAAAACCCAACCACGATGTCTTCTTAAGTAGAATGTTTAGAACAGTTACCAATACTACTGACAATTAGTTACCGTATAATATGCTTAATAATGTTGTGATGATTGTTAACAATAATTTAATCATTTATTTGATTTGTTTTATTCGTATTTTTTCAAAATTAATTTTTTCATTAATTAAACGGGACCACCGAAAAAGTTATATCACCCTTATATATGTAAATATATTATTTAATTCGTGTGCAGAAAATCGATTGAAATAGTAATGTGTATATATATAATATATTTATTTATTATTAATTTACTTATTCTTTATTTTAATATTTATATATGCGCATATTTAAATTATTTATAAACAAAAGTGAGATCTGCACATATTTGTATTAATTGTAATCAGGAAAAAGCTGTGAAAACTGCCTATTATATGGTTTATATAAGAACCCAAATAATTAATCTAATTTTGTATAAACTGTAGATTTTTTGTTTCTTACCGATATATACATATATATATCGGGTATATAATTATTTTTTTACGCTATTAGAGTAAACATATAAATACTTACATACGCTAAATTTACATATAGAAATACATAACGTTTCTGTGTATATAATATGATTAATATTAATGTGGAATAAGTATTAATGCAAAATAGATATTTTAAATTCGTAGGCAAGTTCTAATCAAACGTTTAAATACTCATACGTAATTTATTTTCTATGTAAATAAATAACTCAATTCTAATAATTATATTTAATTGTATTTTTATTTAAAATGCAAATGTGCCGTGTAAACGGAAGTTCTTTTGCGATTCTTCAACCGTGCTAATCCAAAGTCATATATTATAGGTAACCTCCAAAGAACACAGTATGTACTTGAAGAGCACGAATACCTTACCCCGAATTATATAGTTTCAAACTAAACAATCAAAATCCCGTTTTTTGTAATCTCAAACAACACAGTTTTAAAGAACACAAAACCAATTAATCGTATTCTTCGGAGGTTATTTGTAATTTGTATAGTTTGTAAATCAAAAGTTGAATATATTACTATAAATACTTGCCCCGAAAAGTTGCCCGGCTAGCTCAGTCGGTAGAGCATGAGACTCTTAATCTCAGGGTCGTGGGTTCGAGCCCCACGTTGGGCGAAAATATTTTTTTGAATGCAAATTCTTTTTGGGAAGGTGAGAAGTATTATTTCTGAAATCATTTTTCTATTAAATATCGTTAATAATATAAATTAAGAGTTCTTAATTAAAACTATTTTTACAAATTATTTGTTCTTACTTTTTTTTTTTAAGCCTACCTCAAGTAAAATATAATTTATTTAACTATCAGGAATAAATTAAGAATATTTAAATATTAAAGTATGTTATATGTGTGTGTGTACAGATACTATTAATAATTTTAGTTTTCAAGTATAGTGTAAATGTGTAGAAAAAAATAATTAATAGTCTAATATTTCAATGAGGGCACAAACATAAAAAACTTAAGAAACTAAAAAATTTATATTTTTGATTTATAAAATATAAAAAAAAATATCCATTAGCAGAGCATGGTTTCGATCCACGGACCTCTGGGTTATGGGCCCAGCACGCTTCCACTGCGCCACTCTGCTGTTGTTATAACCGCTCATTAAGTACAGTATTTTAGTTACTATTATTTTACAATACAAAAATATTTATATTATAATTTAAAACAAATATATATATATATAAATAACAGTAAATAAGAACTAAAATATTTTTATATTTTCCTATAATTATTAAAAAAAGATAGAATGAATAAATATAGTCTTGATATATTTTATTGATTTTAGATGTCATCTAGTAATGAAATATTATAACTAATTCACTAATCTTCTTTATCTACATAAATTATATGTTTACATATGGTAAAGAAGATTTATAATATTTTATTTTTTAATAGTAAAATATTTCTAAGACTTATATGAAATAATAATAACAAGTAAAAACAGCTAATTTATTTGTAAATAAAATTATTTACGCAATTTATTTTTGTAAATTTTTCATTATATTTATTACCATCAATAGATAAGAAGAGTGTTTTGATTCTATCTCACTTAAATAACGGCCACAGCTGAACGTTACATATAAAAAAAAAATACATTTTTTCAATATAAACTTATTTATAATATATATTTTCATATATTATATATTTTATATAACTATTTAATATATACATATATACTTTTTAGAAAAATCCATTCGTTAGTTCGAAATATGTTTTTTCTAAGGAACGACATATAAATTTAATTGAATTACTCCTGAATACAACAAAATTATAGAGGAAACTAAGCACGCATCTTATTCTTTAATAAATTAAATCCATTATATAAGAGATAGTTAATAATTATTAAAAAATATGTCGAAAGTCATAAAATGGTATTCAATCGTAAAATAAATGTTATTTGACTCGCGTAGTATCACCTAACTGTTCTCAAGTGATACTGTATACGTGAGTATGTATGTGTTCTACCTTCTCTCTTCATCTATCTTTCTCATGGTCCATGCGACCACACACATATGCATTTACAAAATAACATATACAAATATTATACAGCTAACTTCCCTCTTCTCGTTTACACGTGCACATATGTATAGATGTTGTGTATATGTATGATGAGCATGAAGATGGAAGCATATGACGCAATCGATGACACATATCGACTGCGGAATTTTATTTTCAAAAATGAAATAATAGAAATATAAATTTTAACGTTCATATTTTATACGATTAGCTAAAATAAAAAGAAAAAAAAAGAAAAAAAAGAAAAGAAAAAAAGGAAAATATATATCATTTCTATGTATACGCGACACTGGAAAGATGAAACTACGAGTTCTCTTATCCCACTTGTGTGTGAAGCGAAAGTCGCCAGCTGGCAACGCTATTTTGAACGTGTTGCGACGTTGCCGATAATCAAATTGAACAAGTTCAAACGTGTGCCCCGCGTTATTCAGCTCTTGGAAAAAGAGATATGGTAGCTAAGCGTATCGTTGATACAAGAAAAAACGTGTTTTTTTTTTAAATATTTCTTACATATATAATTGATATGGAAACTTACAGAAAAAATAAACTTGATATCATTTTTTTTTCTAGAACGTTTCTTATCGGAATACTTTGTCCTTCGATCGCTAATTTCAAAAATACATAATCTTATTATTCTTGCGCTGCGAATGGCGCACATATCGCTTCTATAATATATTTCCTTAATATTTCTATTCTATTTGTATGCATCTTTCTATGCAGAAGAAAGAAACAAGGAAATAAAACATCGAATAAAAAAAATAAACAACAATACTAAGGAAACGTAATTTAATGAATGATCATTAATTAATCCACATATATATAGAGCTGTAGAGAGGTAGAAAAGCTATAAGTGGTATCGGTTGTGTTGGGTGGTGATATCGTCTGGACAATTTTGCTAACAACAGCCGAATCACCGTTGTTGCATCCCATAGCTGGACAAGAAGTAAGTATACTTAGTTTCGACTAGCAAAGAAAAGATCTGGCAACATTGCAACTGCGTGAGACGATATGCGCGGCACGAATAGCAGCGACGTGTGAGCCCCAGCGTGGTTGTATTGCGACGTTTGAGGTGGGGCGGGAAGACAGAGATGTGGAAAGGAGTGAGAGGAAGGATAAAAGTTTCCACGGTGGTGGGGGGTAGTTCGAGCGAGCAGCTATGTAAGGAGGATTGTATGTATTGCGTTGTGTATGTGTGTGCTCAGTGATTGTAGGGCAACTCAGTTCTATGATACGAATGTATGTATGCGTGGTATTGTGTGTATTTATGTATATACAGTAATCGCGTCGATACGTCACTAAGAGGGGAAGCTCCTCTGTCGGCGACGGAGAGTTAACAGAAATTTTCGTAGGAGTTTGTTGGAGAGCTGTATCTAGTTCCCTTTTTAAACCCAGAGCGCGCTCAAACGAAGGTCCACAATTGTGTGAAACTATCATCATCACATTTACCGTATAAGGTTTATATTCGTCGATGTCAAGAACATGACGTCGTCGCACGATTGTAAATACTTATTTACGTGCGTTTAAATCTTTGTTAGAAAGGAAGAGTTCGTCATTGGGTAAATCCCATTCATCGAAGCCGATTGAGAATCGATTTATCGCGGAAACAACTATTTATTAATTTCTACGTCCTATATATCTCTTCGTTCGTTTAAATTCGTTAAATTACTTTTAGTATCCTTACATCATTATTTATAAATATTTAAATATTAGCAACAACGAATCACATGAATATAAATATTTTAGTTTTCGTTAATGAGAATGTCATGTATGTATATATATAAATATTCGTTCAATCAAATAAACATTGATCTCGTAAGGTTTAAATTTAATTGGTACATAACATTTCAAAATTCGATAGTTAAGAATTAGCTTTTCGATAAAGTCGAAATCCCTCTCGTAAAATCGAAATTGTTATGTCCTTCGAGTCAGTTTTAAATGAATTTCAAATTTTTGTAAAAGAACGCGTTAACATCTGTATTATAATGTAAAATGTTATGAATTATTACAAATTACACAATTACACAAATAAATTAACGGAATTTTTTCTAAAAGTATTGTTATTAAAGAAAAAAAAAAGATATATATATATATATATCTTATATATATCTATATACGGCTAAGAGGTATATAGAGGTTTTTTTGAAAATATTCGAGCATATAGAAAGTTGGTAAGATAGAAGAGAGTAGTAGCGCGATTCCAGTGAATATATGCGCTCGTGTTTCTCAGTCAGTGAAATCAGCGTAGAAGGAAAGAGAGAGAGAGGTAAAGAGAAAAGGGGAGTTCCCCTTCTACGAAGTCCTATCCCTACTACTCGACACACCGAGGTTGCCACTGCTATTCTTTGCGGGGCCATAGTTGCGCGAGTGTGCGTGCGTCTGTTGAACTACGTGCGACCAGCCCAGTGCTGTTAGTAATGTAAGCCTTTCGTTCTCGTATACGTGTCGAAATAAAGAAAGAAAGAAAGAAAGAAAGAAAGAGAGAGAGAGAGAGAGAGAGAGAGAGAGAAGGAAAGAGCGAAAGAGAGCGCGCATTAGAGCTCTAGTAATCGTGAAAAGTATTCTTTCGTTAATTTGGCTAACCATCATGCCGTTAAGTATCGGAGTTAATTTAAGAGTGACCGGCCACTGTAATCAAGGCGGTCGTAAGTACATGGAGGACATGTTCAGTGTGGCCTATCAACAGACACCGGATGACAAGGATTTGGAGTACGCCTTCTTTGGTATTTTTGACGGTCATGGGGGCGGCGAGGCAGCGGCATTTGCTAAAGAACATCTTATGGATATTATCGTTAAGCAAAAAAATTTTTGGAGTGATCGAGACGAGGATGTTTTACGAGCCATCAGAGACGGATACGTGAATACACATTATGCGATGTGGCGGGAGCTTGGTAATAAATAGTCAACAGTATTTATATTCCTTTTTTATCTTTCCTCTCTATCTCTTTTTCTTTCTCCTTCTTGTTTGTTTGTTTGCATCTGTCTCTCTTTGTATTTTTTCTTTCTTTTCTCTTTTTCCTTAGAACGATGATTACATTCGATCGTGATAAAAGTCTCAATGATGAGGAATTAAACTTATAATTCGTTACTTTTTTCTCTCTTTTCCCTCCATTTTTATAATAATCTACTCGTTGGCCCGCGTATTTCCCCTACCCATCTTCTCACCCCGCTACTGATTACGTTAGAACTTAGGTTATGTAACTCGTGCTAACCTAAAACTGTCTGATTTAATCGAATTTTAAGTGTATTGGAAAATTATTCTCATTTATTATATTATTATTAGAATGAAATTTCATTTATCGTGTTTCTTGTGTGTGTTTTAATGTTTATATTGTTAAGTTCAATATGTATATATAAAGACATATGTATATGTATATATTAAATATACACAAATATATATATATATATGGTCAAAGTTTAGTTCTGAGAAACAAAATATTCATAAAAATAATGAATGCCTTTAGAGTAAAAATAGTATACTTTACATTTTGTATTATTTCTTTTTCTTTTTATCAAGGAGAAAATATTTTGTTTAAAATTGCCTTTTCATACATAAATATCGCCTTTAAGTTTAATGTCAGCCTTTTCATATTCTAGGCTATTATATTTTTATTTTTATTATATTTTTATTATATTTTATTTAGGCTATTATAGTTTTTCAAATTTTTTTAATTAAATATTTTTCCATGCTTCTTGTAGAAGTTGTTAAAGATATCCAAATAAAAATTCATTCCTTGTTTATGGAATTAACACAATTTGTTAATATTTAATATAATAACGATAGATAATTTCAAAATTTAATCTTTAGTTTATGTATAAATGTAGACCTTTTTTGCTAAATGCATACTCTAGTAAAATCCTTCTTTTTTTAACAGATAAATGGCCAAGAACGGCATCCGGATTACCATCTACTGCTGGCACTACAGCAAGTATAGCTTTTATAAGAAAAGGAAAAATTTACATCGGGCACGTAGGTGATTCTGGAATAATATTGGGATATCAACCGGATGGAGATCCGCAGTGGCGTGCTAAAGCATTGACTAAAGATCATAAGCCTGAAAGTGGTCCAGAAATGATACGCATACAGGAGTCTGGTGGGAAAGTTGTTAGCAAATCAGGTGTTCCACGAGTCGTTTGGAATAGACCACGAATAGGACATAAAGGTCCCGTTAGAAGATCAACTCATATAGATGAAATACCATTTCTAGCTGTTGCCAGATCTTTAGGTACATGATTGCAATCGTTTATAGTAATGCAAACATGAAAAGAAGATTGGAGTTGTTATTTATAAAGGATTGTGATAATCTGGTAGAGAAAACAATATATTCTATGATTCATAGGTGATCTTTGGAGTTACAATTCAGAACTAGATACATTTATAGTGTCTCCAGAACCAGATGTTAAGGTTGTTACAGTTGATGTTAGGTCATACCGATGTCTTATTTTTTGGAACAGATGGTTTATGGAATATGTTGACTTCCCAAGCAGCCGTAGCTATTGTTCAGGCTGCTGAGATGCACAATGAAAAACATATTATAGCTTCTCAACAAACTGGCAATGGGGTATGTTGTAAGATTACATTAAAATTCTAAAAATACCTTAAATAAATATATATATTTATTTGATAGCAGGCTGATGTACAAATGTGGATAAATCCATCTAAAAGTTTAGTAGATAGAGCATTGGAAAGGTGGTTATCGACAAGATTACGTGCTGATAATACAAGCGTTGTAACCGTTATGTTAGATCCTCCAGGACCTTCTCGTAGTGAGGTAAAAACCCTGTTTTGTTTTCTTTAAAACATGATATTCCGAAATTCATCTTTTTGACGGGTTCCGTAAATCTAGTGTTAATATAATTAATGTATTTCTTTTTAAAGGTATTGTTAAATCAAAAGAAAGAACTCTCACCAAAAAGTATAATACATCATCATCAAGGAGTTCAACCTCTCGATCCAAATGTTTTTAATGAAACTATTGAAAAACCTATATCAGATACTGCCGCCTCATCTGTTTTAAGTCACGTGGCACCAAATGATGATTCAGATATAAATGGTCTAAAGCAACCAGATTCTTCTGATGAAATTAATGAACATTTAGATAAATCTACAAAAATTGAGAATAATTCATATGTCGAGAAATTAATTTTAAACGTAGATACCTGTGATGTCGATAAAATTTTAGCGACGAGAGAAATATATGAGAATATAATATCTAATATTGAAGGTATTATTCAAGTAGCTGAAATTTCATCATCAGATATATCTGAGGAAGTAGAATATACAAAATCGAAGGAATCCAAAGTTTCTAATAAGACTGAAAATTTGAACAAATTGGATGGCGATGAAAAAATAATACAAGTTGAAACAAGTAACAAAGAAAAAAGGGTAGAAGATGACAACTATGATGATGGTGGTGGTGGTGGTGGTGGCGGTGATGGTGATAATGATGAAGAAAATGAAGGTAGAGATAAAGAACAAGAAGAAAAAATAATAAAAAATATTAGTGCAAGTGTTGTTGAGGACCAGATGACAAAATTTCAGTTAAGTCATAATATTGAATCGAAGACTAAAGAAAATGGTGAATCAAAAGTTCCCAAAATGATTCGAGAGAATGTAGCATTAAACGAAACTTATGAAATACCACCATTAGTTATTAGTAAATTCGAACGTTCTAGCGCAATTATACCTAGTAGAAAAAACACATTACAAGACGTTGAATTGTTTAATGTATTAAATGGTAATCAACGATTACCAAAGCAACAACATACATTAATATCATCTAATTCAGTAGATGAAATGAGACCATCGAGAAGACGACATAGTTTGAATTTACAATCCCAGAATAATTTTTCTGATACTCTTCCTATAAAATCTAAATCGTATATGACACTTAATTCGAAATTGAAGTCGAAAAGTACAAGGACGTTAGAAAATAATGAAGAATTTAGTAGGAGTTCTATAAGATACAATAGAACAACAAATAATAGCAGTGTAAGTAGTACGAAACGTAGACATAGTACGATGTCGTCTCAATCGGTAACAACAGTTGTCTCAGGATTAGAAGAATCATCGCCAGAACCATGTTTGAAAAGAAGAACGCGTTCGGAGGATAGGCCAGTTCCTCCCATTGATGAAAACAATCCAGCTAATCAAACCATGGAGGATCCAAATAGTCGTTTGAGTTGGCCTATAACTGATTCTTCTATAAATGGTAGATCATCAGGTGGAGGAGGCAGTTCTAGTTCTGTTTCAGTACAAGAAAGACGATTATCTTCGCCAAATACTTTCCAAAGAAGAAGCTTAGGGAAAAAAGCAACACCGACTAAAAGTATTAGGCGATCTTCTATAAATGGACCTGCTCGTTTACAACAATTGAGAGGTATATTTGGATTCAGAGATTGGGATCAAGGAAGAAATAATAGATCTAACAGTTGCAATGACAGAAGGTTAAATCGTACTGCAGGCATTATTGGACCATTGGATTCTGGAATACCACAACGTTGGCTTAGGTTTGTCTTTGTTATTTGTTAAAAGTGGATACCCTTTGCATTTCTTTTTCATTCTTAATATTTACGATTATTATTATTTAAACAATCAACAGATCAGACACAATGGCTGCAACACCGGTTAAAACATTGCGTTCACGTAACGTCGATATTACTGGTCACACTATTTCTGCACAATTAGTTCATCATTATGGAGTAGTTAAGCAGAATCGTTTATCTTTACCCACCAAATTAAAGCAATCCAATAACAATGGAGTATTACAATCTAAGAGGGTAAGGTCTGCTTCTATGTCATCAAATAAATTTAAACAAACAGGTACTAGTGGTACAAATGTAGGAGCATGTTCTACAATAAACAGTACAAGTACAGGACCAAATAATGGTTCTGGTATAGCTAAATGGGTTAAATCTTTATGTAATCCTAGTGCAAGATCATTGAGTACACGATCTCGCATCAAGCGCCTTGGTAAATGAAATTCTATAATATATAACTTTCCCTATGTTTTTGTTCATTTATTCAATTAGTATTACGTCTTTTTTTTTGTATTTTCTTTTTCTGACTAAGTTTTTTCATCCCTCTTCTCACCCCTAAGATTATTTTTAAAATACAAGCAAATGAGTACCAATTTAAATATAGCATTTTATATCAATATCATAACCGTTATATGACATGGATTGTAGATACATCAAGGACTTTGTTCGTACGTTTTTTTTTTTACTGTATTTTTGTTTTTCAAAATTGCCCTGTATAAGATTTGTTTATTTTACTATAATAATGTAATCATACTTAAGTAAATACACAAGCAACAAATCTACATAAACATAATAATATCATTAAATAGATGCAATGTTTATATGCATCACAATAATTGCTGGAACAACTATATATATATATATATATATATATATATATATATATATATATATATATATATATATATATATATATACACATTTTTTTTCTTTTTCATTCAATTTTCAGAAATAGCAAGATTTTTCTTGTTATTATAATAAAAGCGGTTTTTTTTCTTTTACACAATCCACATATATGTTTAATTATTAATACATTTTTATAACAAGTAGAAAAGTGCATGATGACTAGGATGTAATATATGTGGAAATTACATTCCGTATTAAAAGTAAGATGCATAATTGTTAATAGAATGTGTTTTATGTTGTTTTACAAAAAAAGAAAAATTGATTCTATTTTAATTATTTTTTATTTTATAATTGAAAAGTTCACTTTTTGTTTCTTATTCATAACTATCCAATAACGATTAGTTCTTCCAGCAATACACATAATATTATAATGTTAATTAAAAAGATTAACATGCCTTTTATCCAATTAAATATTTTCTTTATTCGCATAAAATATATTATTATAGAAGGAAATTATAGTATGAAAATCAAATTTGCAAATGTGAAAATCATTAGATAAATTATAATGACCGTATGAACAAGTTATGACTTTTGCAAAAAAAATATCGTTATTTATACAAAAAAAAAAAAATTAGTTAATACAAATACAATTTTAATGTGAAATGAAAAATTTAATAATATATTTAATTATTATTAATTTATTAGTAAAGATATAAAGAAAAATTCTTAAAAAAAAAAATGTTTTCCAAAAATATTTAAATTTCAAGAATACGAAGAAAAGTTTAGAAACATTTTATGAAAAAAGTGATAAAAAAAAATGTATAGCAAAGATAATTTGTTAATTGACATGTGCCTATAACAGTTACCATTTTAACATACATGTGCAGTACATTCACATACCATGCACTTATGTATATAAAAATAAAAGTAAAAAGGTTATATGTATATATATATATATATAATATATATATATAACTATATATAAAACAAAAGGATTTAAATCCTTGCATCGTTATCATGTTTTGTTTTCTTTTATTTTTAATAAATTGTATAGAAATGAATAATTATTTTTCTCAAAAAAGGTTATGAAAACTAGTATGAAAATATATGATTTTAAGTCTTATTAAAAAAAAAAAGGTTGTTTTTTTGGTATGTGTATGTGGTGACTGTTGCATAACTGTATATAAATGTATATATATATATACTTATAATTATGAATCGACCGATATATCAATCAGTATATATATATATATATTTATAAGATATATATATATACATATATATATATAATGGAATTTGAATGTATGTAGTTAAAAATGTACACTATCATGCTATGAAGAATTTAAAGTATAAAAAGAAAGAAAGAAAAAATTAAAAATGATTATTATATTCTTCATTGCATTTATTTATGTATAAATTTGATAAGAAAAAAAAAAAAATAAATTGAAATACCTTCGACACAGTATTGAAAATAAAGAAATTTAAAAAAAAAAAACAATATAATTAAGTAGTAATAAAATAATACTAATAATAATAATGATAATAATATAAATATAAAGATAAATATCCCTTATAAAGAGACTAAGAGTATTTTCAAAATGCTGTAATAGCTGTTTTACAAAAGAAATAGAAATAAGTGGTGAAAAATATAATAATGAAAAAGAAAAAAAAATATCAGAGATAGAGAGAAATATTTTATCTCAGGTTTAAGGAAGCGTGAAAGTACGAAAGGGATAAGAGTATAAATGATACTTTTGAACAAATGTGTGTGTGATGATCACGTTTATATAACCTGTATATTTTAATTAAATAAAAAAATATACACATAAACTCTATGATGAGTTTTTGTACGATATTATTATATTATAATCGCCAGATATTAATAATATAATGATTAATTATTATTATTCTTTACTCTTATCTTTTTTTCTACCTGATTGGCAATATGT
The DNA here is from genome assembly GCF_049000335.1 of Polistes dominula. Lineage (NCBI taxonomy): Eukaryota > Metazoa > Arthropoda > Insecta > Hymenoptera > Vespidae > Polistes > Polistes dominula. Next base: position 5,043,727 of record NW_028301150.1, read on the forward strand.
GCCCCCTCATTAGTCTTTTTTTATAGGTGATATGAACACTTTACTATTATTTGTGAAAAATTTCAAAATATTGTCTAATTTAAATATTCATATTCTTCTTCATCAAAGGTTTTTTCATTTTGTTTTTGGAATCCACTAGTTCACTTCTGTTTTCTTTATACCTGTCCCTTCTCTACTATCTTTGGTGAACAATTGCTCTTCCGATTCAGAAAAATTACTTCCTCTGCAAAATTCTAAAATATTACTTATACAATTGTAAATCAAAAAAAAGAAATAAATATATATTTTTTTAATTTTATGACCTGTTCTAAGCGATGATTTATTACATTCTTGAGATAAAGTATTTAACATTTACATAGAGAGATAAATTGTAGGTTTCCAGAGAAAAGAAATTCCAAGAAGCAGACGAATAATCAAGCATATGTACTTCAATTATTATTATTATTATTATTATTATTATTATTATTATATAAAGTTATCTAATTTAAAAAAGAAATGAAAAAAAGATTGTTTTAGATGTCGGTAGAAACAAGAGATCTATGGATTTAAATTATTTTTAAATAATATCAATTAAATCGGCTAATTAATTTAACGTATTGAAAAATTCTCAACATATTAAAAAAATATAATAATAATAAATTATCATATAATTGAAGAAAATTATTAAAGTATGGAGGGTAGAGGTAAGGAGTATCATCTCTGTATATGAAAAAAGTGTCCGTCGAAATGCATTCAATTAGGGTGGCGCCACAGTAGCTTCAGGGTAAATTTTAAAGGAAGCGCCAAATATTATTAGAGTAGGATTGAGAAATAAACAAGGAACACAAACTTTACCCATAATTATTTTGTTATTCACATACTTTTTTCATAAAATTAAATGATTAAAAAATCAATAAACGTACTATTCACAGTTAACGAAATAAAATCACTCTAGCTACACGTTTTCTCATAATAATTCTTTAAGGTTATATTTACTACATTATTTTGTACTACGCAAGTAGTTGAAATTTTCAATAATTAACTACTTTAGTCGCCAATAATATTAAATTTTTTAACTCGGCATACTTCAATTCGTTTCTAATTGCTACACTCATATCATACCTTTTGTCTACATCAGCGCCATTCTGGAAGGTTTTTGAACTATTATTTATAGCATACGTTGGACACTTTTTCAAATTTTCTCCCATAAGAGATGTTACTCCTTACCTCTATCCTCCATATATTAAAGTTATGTGTATACCAGGGGTATAAGTAAATAATAAAGAAAAGAATAAATATCATTTGACTTTATTTTTTTTTTTTTATAAAACAAGAGAGGAACGCAATAATCGCATCATATAGTTTTTATAATGGCAATTAGAGATTATAAAAAGTATTTATTTTGTTTAAAAGGAATGAATAAAAGAGATAAAACATTTTTATCGATAAAATTCTAAGCGTACCCCAACATTAGCAGATGAATCGTTTACGTCAAATATTCATACACAGGATGGTTCATTAAAATAAAAATGAAATGTATTTCTAAGAAATAATTAAGAAAAAAATTCTTTTTATGATTATATATTTATCTTTTAAAAGTTATATTATTCTTTTTATTATATTATTTAATAAATATTATTGTATATATGCATGTATATATACATATAAAAAAAATATTCTAATAATCAATGTTTTTTTTTTCTATTTCAAATGTACCATCTTGTACATACATATATACGTAATTCGATTATAATTTGTCGCTATTATTTAGTGTAATATACGCGCATGTATGTAATATGCCATACATAGCTTATTAATCTGTTGCAAATGAAAAAAAAAAATATATATATATATATATGCATATATATGTATAGTATCTTATGAGAAATACGTATAGCGACGATAAAGATTTCATTTATTTCAATATAATTTTTTTATTTTTTTTATTCTTATAATATTTGATCACTGCAGCAAAAATGAATGAAGAAAAAAGATTGAAAATTATTTTTTAATATGTGAATCAATTAATAAAAACTTATTTCTTTTTTATTCTTCGTAAAGAAAAAAATCGTCTATTTTGTTATTTTTTTTTTTAAATTTATAAGAAAACTTGTATAATTTTCTATTTACTTAGTTCGCCTATAAAAATACAACTTTTTTTGTGTACAGAGAAAGATATATTTAAAAATGTGAATTTGTATAATATAGTATACTTTATTTACAACCAGTTAAATGTAATTAGGTCACAATAATCTCTTTCTCTCTTTTTTTCTTTCTTTCTCTCAATAGGTTTTACATCCATATATATATCATGGATATATATTATTATATACAGGTAAAGAGAAGAAAAAGAAAATACAACATATGGAAATAGGTACAACTTATATAGAGATGAATAATAAATATACTATTATTACACATTATTAATATGTGTGCCATTAATTATGAAAATGGTCCAAGTCTAAAATTCAAATAAATATAATTTATCATTTCTTTCTTTTTTCTTTTTTGTTTATATCGGTCTACATTACAATAATGCGTAGAGTTGTAGTAAAAAAAAATATATTTACATATGTATTAATATATATATATATATATATATAATTCAGATTATACTTTTTCATAATCAACGGCTACATGAAATGTTCATTAATGTGATCGGGCACAATATTACTTTCTATGAATCACAATATTTAACTTAAATGCAATATGGTATATAGGGTGTCAGCATTTTTTATACACATTTCTTTTTTCTCATTAATATAGAATAGGTATTAGGCGAGTACTAGTTTCGGAATTAAAGATTTCTTTTGAATTTTTTATTTTTTTTTATTTTCTTCTCTCTAATTCTTTTCAAATATTTTTCAAGTAATAAACTCATAAATATTATGTGTATTTTTATTTTTTGTGAAATCAACATAGGCATACTGTATATTATATATGAATATACATACGCGTACATAATAATTTCAATCATTATAATGATTTCATTTTATTTTAAAATATATATCCAATTGTTTTTAAAAAAAATATTGATAATAATAGAATAAATATAAAAAGAATATTTTGATAATAGAATGATGAGAAAATTCTAGTAATAAAACATCAACGATTGTAGTTAAGATATGTCGTTGAAGAGGTCTTGTTGAATTATAATTGCAATTTCTAATCAATTATTCATTCTAGTATTCATTTGCAGTCTCATACATTTAAAAAAAAGTAAATAGAAAAAATGTATGACTTTGTAAAATGAAAAAAGTGGAACTTTTACAGTATATATATATTGCATGTTTATCGCATATATCTGCGATTTCAAAATAAAGGAGTCATATAATCGTTAAGAAAAACATTAAAAAGGAACAAAAGAGTAATAAGTTTCTTCCTATGCTCTTAAGAATAGTGACTCATTCAGCCATTTAAATTAAAAAATAAAAATAGATGATAATGTATTTGTATACAATGAAACTATTAATCTTTAAATCCTGTTTGAATTATTCATGCAACCATATACCTATATTCGAGGAGCACGTTCATATTTTGATCGATTATTATCATATAGTAGAGACATACATATGTATGCATGTATGATGTATACGTATATGAATGTATGTATGTATGTATGAATTTTGTGCATGTTTATACACATAAGAGATAAAGACGATAAGGCACAGAGTATACATATTACAATTATTATAATTATTAATCTTATATTCTATATATATATATATATATTATATATTATAGTTTATGGATTATATTAAATATACGAGCGACAATTACATACATAGATTATAGCACAGCCTCTAGAAAATTAAGATTAAAGGCTGAAAATGTGAAAGGAACTTGCGATGCAAGGCGACCTTCGACCGGCAAAATATAACATTATCTAGTTCTGTCAAACTCTCTTTATGCGATAGTTTCCTTGAAAGTATAGATATTTAGTTTGAGTGCGGTTAAGAGGTTTTATTTTCTTTCTTTTCCCTAATGAAAGTAAAACTAACTAAGTAGATATATGCCAGTGATTATGAAAGTGATCTAGAAATCTTGCAAAATTATATTTATCATTTACTTTTTGTTACATTCATCTATGCTATATCATACTGTTTAATCATAAAAAAAAAATATATGTGTATATTGTTTTGATCACTTTTATAATCATTGATTCATACATCGGTATGACATAGGTACATACAATATATATATATATATATATATATATATTATTTACAACATAATTATTCTGTACTATTCGCATTATTCATAAGTGTGCTTGTGTACATAAATACATTATTATTACTATTTTATTATTATTATTATTATCATCATCATTAATATTAATATTTTTAATATACAATTAAAATAACATTATAATAAATAATCATAATTTTTTTTTTAAACACGAAAAACTCTTTAGGTATACATTTACGTATATTATGTCATAAATTTAATGTTCATTCTTTAATTAGCATTTAAAATTGTTTAAATTAAAAGTTTTGTTCGAAGCAGGCTCAATAATTTTTGTTCAATTACAATTTCTTATTACTCGTAGAAGAGTATACATATTTAGCTTATTTATTTGTTAATAATTTTTAATACATTATGTTATATATTTTTGTCGTAGGAAAAAATAGAAGAAGAGAAGAAAATTTGTCGAATATCTACAAAATCAACGAACATTTCAAGTCAGAACTGTACAACAAATATTACACGTTAATTTTAGTATGGTCGTTTAAAGACATTTTGTTAGAAGATATAAAATGTGTTATATAATATATACAACACGCATACGTAAATCTTTTTTCTAAATATTGTATTTCTCTTGATTTATGTTTTGCTAAAAAAATATGTCCTGTGAATTCATATTATTTTAGATCATATATAATAGATTTATAATTTTGCTTGCGCACACATACATATATCTTTTGTGACGTGAATTATTATCATGCATGTCATCAATTTGTCATGCTATCTAAACGACTTATATATATATATATATATATATTTTTTTTTTATATACATATATCAATTTCTTATATTATTTATTTTATATAAAATGACTCAGCTAAACATAAATAAAATATAAACGAGTGTACTTAAAAAATATTCAAAGAGTCATCATTTGCAGTAAATTCAATCAAGATAGACCTAATTTTTAGAAAAAGAAGAATATAAGACTTTATATATATATATATATATATTATAAACGCATAAGATTAAGAATGCTTAATTTAATCTCTCTCCACTTGGCTGTACATAAAAGTTTAATGATATTTCATATACATTCTACTTATACGTTGAATCATATCGTACAATTTTTGAAAAATCTTTGATTATAATTTGGACTAATTTATTTTTTGTAATTGCACAAAATGATGCTTTTCAGACATTAAATACCTAATTAATTTGTTGTTAGTCATTTGAAATAATAAAAATGTATTAATTATAGATATATACGTGAATACATACATATGTACAACGTCATACCTTTCTACCAATTATTGACGAACCATCGACAATAAAAAATGTCTACTTCGAACACTGATATACATTAAATGTGTTCATTGTGGAAGCACCAGTTAGGTTCGTTAATGATAAGAAAAACAGAATGATATGATACAAAATGTGAATCTCTCTCTCTCTCTCCATTTTTGTTTAAATAACATATTTCAAATGATTGATCTTTCATTTCGTGTTTCCTTTACTGTACAGACTACCACAACTCTGTTTCTAGAAAATGTTTATCAAATATTTTCTCAGTCTTTGACAGTGACTTTCTTCAATTTGCAAATACTTTGTATATGTATCATAAACGCTTTCTCAATTTAAATATTTTTGGCTATTTTGTTAATAATAAATTTAGCTAGAGAAATCTTCTGTGTCTCCCATTTCAAGTACCAAATAATCGGTGCAATGTATAAAGATTAAATATAGTACTTAAAATTTGTTCAATGTCAAAATATGACTTTGAAAGTTAACAATATAATCTCATTTGTCTGTACAGTGATAATGTTTTGTGTGTATGCGTGTATATTAGTGTGTAAGAAAAAATCGTCAAAAATGTTAATATTAAAACCACTGAGAAAGAATTATAAGATAATTTATTGTTTGCTATATGTCAAGTTCAGAAAGATATTTTTTAAAGTTATGAGTAAATATTCAAGTATTTATTTAGGTTGAAAGTTAAAATGTTTTGTTCCAGTTTTTAGAAGGAAAACTAAGAAAATTGTGATACGAAATAGAACGTAACATTTTGTCTTTGTATAATTATATGTATAAATTATAATTATATTAAGAACTATATATTTTGTGCTCTTATCATTTATATTATGATAATAATATAAATAATAAAAATTATAATTATTCTTTTTTGTTTAGTGTAATCAAAGTATAAATGAAAATATAGTTTTCAGTAGTTTTAATATTAAATCAATAGTGACTAGAGAAAAGAAATATAATATTGTGCTTATGATACTTTTAGAAACACATTCATCAACGACTTATTGACGATTTAGTAACAGATCGATCAAAGCAATCAATGTAAGTCTATTCGATTTTGAGTGTCCACTGTATATTCCAGTAGAGTGTACTTATATACTTATGTAAATTGATACACATTGACGTAAGACTAGAATATTCTTATAAGAGTTATAAACGTTGTTATTATTCCCATTATTCAATGATCGAAATTGAAACTTATATAAAACGTCATATATGTGTTATTTTCTTTGAATATTTATAAAATATATCGTGCGGTATCATTTGAAATATGCAAAAAAAAAGAATGATTTCGAAGAAATATATATATATATATATAACGAGTTTCACCTATAATATATTAAAATTATCTAGTTTCTTTTTTTAGATAATATGTTGCCAATGCACATTTTCATTTATTATATAACTTAATAACAAAAATTGTTATCGCATCTATATACACATATATTTAATGTATTATTACTTTAAAAATTAGATAAACATTATTTTGAATAACCATTTAATTTCAACAAATTAACTTGAATTATTAAGATAACAAAAATTCTTTTGTTTTTTGTTTGTTTCATTTTCACTTATGGAACATATATATATATAAAGAAACTATTTTAAATAAAAAGAAAATAATTCTAAAAGATACCTTGTTTTAATGATAGAAGCGAGGATGTCTGTGTGAATCTTTGATTAAATGTATCATTGAATTGGCACAATTTCATGGAACATATTATTTTTGAATGACCATTCTTATCAACACAATTTAATAAGTTGTGTTTTCTGTATATTATTGGCGTAGAAACTTTAAGATCAAACTGTTAGCTCATTATCAATAAGAGCTGATCAGTATATGTTTGCATTTATATGTTTATCTAGAGCGCTAGGACGCTCGTAGTGGCAGAGGCTAGACAGCACATCCTTTTCTCGTGCCATACAAGATTTTTAATTCCGGTACAATAATTTTTTTAATTAGAGCATTCGTCTTAGCAGTTAACATTTCTCGATGAGGATCCTTTTTGAAGATCTTTATACCGGGACGATGAACCAAAAAAGCGTTGTCCAGAATGAGAAAGTCGTAATCAAGGACACAAAGTGCGTAACCCTAGTGAATATGTTTTAATGGTCAGCCAATATTTTATTATTTTTATTCATCTTATTTATTCTTTAAGAGATTTCAATAAATATATACTTAATTATATTACCATGATAAAGCATATTCAGTAGTTTGAGTAAATATGGTATGTATTTTATTAAATTACCACGATAATAAAGCATATATAGAAATTTGAATATTTGTTTACTTGCACTACCATGATAGCATATCCACAAAGAAATATTTTTATAAAATCAATATTATTCCCATTACTGAACTTTCTTATTTTAAAATACGTTCAAATCATGATAAATAAATTATATATATATATATATATGATTTTTAATATGATAATTGATGAATAAAATAATAAAAATATATGTGTGTATATATAAGGATGATTGTGGGAACTGGGTCGTATTACTGCTCTATTTTAAGAAAAAATAGAAGAAAATGATAGAGAAAAACATCATAGGACATAATATGTCTTGGATGCACCATCAGATGTAATAACACTTGATTTTTTGACCCGTTCCCAAAGTCATCTTGTATATGAACGAATAAATATAAGAGGAGAAAAAAATACACTTATCAGTAATCAATCAAAATCGATGATAAAAAGAAAAATACATACCTGGGGCATCTTATCACTTTTTCCTTCCCAACTGAGTCGTTCATCGTATAAAGGTTCTTCATTAGTTCCTATAAAAATAGGTTCCCAATGAACGAAGCTACCCGTACGTTTTCCAACGTGAAATACATGAAGGCCTTCGGTTTCAGGTGCTTCCTGCCATTCCTTACTTCGTGGAACGTTATGACAACCGGAACAAAGTTTCTTATGAAATGGAATAGCTGTTCCTGCTTTCAACATTTGTACCTACAAATATAATATAATATAATATAATAAAATATATATATAATACTATATATTATACATATTATATACTATATGTAATATATAATATAATATAGTATTGAGAAAAACCAATAAGTATATGTAACATATATATGTTACTTATGTTAGGTATTATATATCACATATTAAATATAGATATAAAGTGATATAGTAGAACATGGGAAAGAAATCTAAAAGTTATGATTTGAAAACTGGTAAGAAAAGGGAGACGAAGCGAGACGAGATAACAGCATTAATTCCGTCCCCATCATGGTCCACGGTCAAAGGAAGCTTCGTTGATTAAACGACCCTCGCACGGCGTATATATTATAGAACATATACGTATTATACGTGCCAATGTAAATACATATATACCTATATTCATATATATATATATATATATTGATACTAAAGTGAGAGTCTACTAACGCATACATTCACATTCAAGTGGACACGTGTGTGTATATCAACTCAACCTACGTATAATACTTCTCTCTCACTCACTTTCCTAACTTTAATTGCCATCAAGTTCACTCGGTCGACCATCATCAACCACGGAAACACACTCAATAATGTCGCAGCTCTTTATTATGGCTAATAAAAATACGCTCTTTTGTCAAAAGCTTACCAAATGAGTTTTATTGTTCGGCGGCCGATACTTTTCATTAATTTCGAAGATTGACAAGACATAAACCTTAGGATTAGATTTAAGTAATGCCGCTTGATCCCTCTTACGAATCATTTCAAGAAACTTTTCCGGAAGATTTGGACTTGGATATAATTCAATGTCACTTGCAAATACATAATACGTTGGTGCAGATTCTCTTGCTATGTTTCTTCCAACGTTAACGGGATAAAGTAATTTCTTCTCGTTTTTGTACATCTTCGAAAGAGTTATATTGACCCAGGGTGGCCCCAACGTACAATTGTACGCATCAGACATGACTTTTTCCGATGGTGGAACCTAATATATTTAAAGTTCATTAATATTAATTGATTATGACAATAATTTTGAGCTAAATTATGCACAAAAACTTATTAAATTTCAATCTGGTTTTTAATGAATTAAGTTAAAAAATTTTAATAATAAAAAAATAAAATTAATTTATTATTAGAAAAAAAAACTTCCAATCTCAAATAAAGAATGAATAAAGAGAAGAGAAAAATAGAACGTTTATTTACCGATTTTGGCACGTGTTTACTGCTGAAAAAGACATGAAATGTCACTAATTGAAAAACCAATGGACTACCACAATTTCTGGAATATTTGATCGCGTCTAGAGTCGCCGAAAAGTCTGTGCCAGGAGCATGCATCGCGATCGATATTGGTGCTCTCCAACGTTCTAACAAAGGTTCCAAGTTATCCAGGAAGGTATAATCGGCATGAGTAGTGTAAGTTACACTTTCCCAGCATTTAACTTTCATACTCATAGGTACGTAATTATATAGAACCCAATAGTCACCACGTTGAGCTCTTCTAGGTTCTAATGATTTTTCATTGCAAGATATGGCTTCCTTCAAAGTGGCAGCTGATTCTGGTGCTGGTGCTGATGCTGGTGCTGATCCATTGATGTTTTTCTTTTATTTAAACGAAAAAAAAATTAATAAATCAAATTAAATGAAATACTTCTGAGATTACATTTAATCATCACCATTAACATCATCGTTATCATCACATTATATATATAAATCTTTTTATCATTAATAGTATATTGAGCAAACGATCAAAAAATGGTTTAATATATATATACATACCGTACGATTACGAGCACGAAGATCGTCTCGTCCAATCGTATCGTCAAGTACTTTGTTGACCTTGGCCTCCTTTGAAGTGGGTTTTATAGTGACGATCCCTCCAGTCATTTCGTTCATCGAAACATCTTCCTTCTTGTTTCTTTTGTTTGTTAAAAAGGATGGGATAGGTGATAACAATGAAGAAGAAGAAGAAGAAGAAGCAGAAGAAGATGATGATGAAGAAGACGAGGAGGAAGAAGAAAAAGAAGAAAGGATAGATATCAATGTACCATTCGAAAGACGATCAACAGATGATGATGCTCCAGCAACAACAGTTCCACCAGCACCACCAGCAGTACCAGTATCACTAACAATACCATCTTCTTGAAGAATCGAATTTCTTGAACCTTGTACTTGTGCTGCAGGTGGGGCTGGAGCTGGTGGTGCAGCAGCAGCCCAATTGGTTTGTGGTTCTTCAATCCAAGGGCCGGATGAGGATCCAAAATGTGCGCACACATAAAGGAGTACGCAGACGTTAAGCACCACCGATAGGCGTAAAGCCCAATTTCTCCTAGCTATACCGATCATACTCGTATTACAACACGAATAATAGGAGTATGATGGGATTTCTCCTTTTCTTCACCTTTTCCTTCGTTTTTTTTTCTTCTTCTTTTTCTCCCTCTTCTTCTGCTCGTCCTCGGCCACTCTTCTACCTTCCACTTTTGTCGTTGATTCGTTAATAAACAAATATTTCTTTCACGATCAGCAAATTGCAAATTAACGAATAAAACCTCCTCCTGTTTCTTCTTCTCCTCCTCCTCCTCCTGCTCCTCCTCGAGCCTCGATATTTTTCTTTTACCACCAATCTCTATATTCTTACTTTCCTTCCTATCGGAAGGACAACCTTCGCCAGCCACGATTCTTAATCTCAGAAACTAATTTCGTTCATTTTTTGTGTGTGTGTTCTTCTCTATCTTTCTCTGTGTGCTTATCTGAAAAATAATTAAAATGATTTTTGAATGCTTTTAGAACAGAATAGGAAATAAATTTGATGAAAATATTTTAATGATTTAAATGATTTTATATTTTTATAGAATATAGTACAATAAAATATAACATAGTATGTTATAACGCAATACATACACCATAGATTAACAAATAATATGACATATTATGGCATATTACATAGTAAAAATAATATTCTGTATGTATAAATAGATAATATGTAAATTGTTTCTTTATTAAATGGTATCATAACGGCCATTATTATTTCTCGATAGTTAGCTAATATTCCGAAGCCTGCCAATAACGAAAGACGTGTTTCTTTTTCTTCAAGGAAATTCTCGAGATCGCAATTAAGGTTTAGCAATCGGTGAGCGAAATCGGTGGAGCTCAAAATGATAGAGTGTGAGAGAGAGAGAGAGAGAGAGAGAGAGAGAGAGAGAGAAGGATACAGTTAAGAGAAGGATAACAACGAACGATATCGTGATGATGACTCGTTGTCTCTCGTCGATTGAGGAAACTTTTTAAACACGATTTGATATTATAGCTTTCGATATTTATTTCTGAAAATTTTTATTTAATAGCAGTATAAGTTATCGAATGAATTAATTTTAATCATTCGAGATACAATAAAAAGTCAACCCTCTAATCTTGAAATCTTATTACGAGTAAAATACTTGTTTTATGTATTAATTTTAAGAATTATTTTAATTTCTTTAATTCTTTTTTTTTTCTTTTATCACTAACGTATCTATATATTTTTTTTTAATTTTTTTTCTATCTTATGAAAAATGATTGAAGTGTAAGAATTTGATAAAAAATAATTCTTACAAAATGTTTCAACACGTTTAACTACATGGAGAGGAAAAGAAAATACTTTTTCTAGGTAATTATTAAAAATCAATTACTATTCTATAAAAATTTTTAAACTAACAATAAGTTATTATCTCTTACAGATTTTTAAATTATAACTCTAAGAACTTTTAACCAACTCTATATATAAATATATGTATAGATAAATAGTAATTATAATTATTTAACTTTGCGATAATTTAGTAGAGTTTTTTCAAAATCATCGAAAATTGTTTAATGGGATAGATAATATGTTTTTAATTACATTCCTTTTAAAATGTTATTTAGGAATGTATGCATGTATTTATATATAATTTTATCAGCGTTCTAATTTCTAGAAAATTTGTGATAAACAGAAAAAAAGAAAAGATAGATATCTTTTTATAATAAACGCACCTAAACGTTGATAATGTAATCACCGGATATGACAACCTTTTTAGTAAAATTTAGGTATCCGGTTAATTGTATGTTAATAAATCTCATTCTCACAGAGTTGTTTGTTTAATTTAAATTAATAATTTTTATGCTCGACATAATATAAAATTCAAAATCAAACAATTTTTAAAATTTGACAAAATTTCATTACCTTTCAGATTTTTCAAACAATTGTATTAAGTATTAATAATTGAGAACAACCGAAGTGTTTGTTAGCAAATATTAAAGAAAAATGCTTTTGCGGTAGTTAAAGACGAACGTTTAGTCATTTAATTAACACTATTATATATCGAAGTATTTTAAAATATGTATGTGTATGTGAGTATTCTTTTTTTTTAATAAAAATTCAAAGTCGAGCGCGCTATTATTTTTTTTTCTTTTTAAATACGACGTAATAACACACAACACATACATATTGTAAATAAGTACGATCACGCAAAACCCGTTCTCTTGTTATATATTACCGGACGCATGAAAAAAAAAAGGAAGAAAAAATAAATAAATTTATCAGAAACTCATACACAGTTATCTCATTTCAATTTAATTTACACGTTAAATATTCTTATATAAAAATGACGAATGAATACAAAATTTATTATAAGGAAAAAAAACATAATACACAAGAAAACATACACACAATAAGTTCTTTATTGGGATCTCTAGCACTTGAATACGCTATCTGGTGGCTAAATTCAAAATTAGAGTAGATAGGTCGAATTGCTAACGCCACGCCCCTGCCAGAGATCCCAATAGTTTATTTGTTCAAACGAAATATCTTGCTTTTTTTTTCTTTTCATATCCTTCTTTTTTACCGTTTACTTCATTTCGGTGAATTTTAGAAAGTTATTTACAGTTCTTGTTTATTCGATTTCTTATCTTCTGACGATAAAAGATGAGTAAGAAGATGTTTAAACTCTGCGGGATAGATAGAGAAAAGGTAAAAAGAAGATAAAATGAAAGGGGAGGAAGGAGGAAGGCACGTGGCCAGTTTTCATCTACAGAGTGGTTCTCATCAAATATTACTAACTATTTTTATACCCCAAATATCTCATTGCAAATTGAATCAAAAAATGTATTTTTAAAAAATTATTTATTATCTGTACTCATTAATGTTCTCTAATGTGTACATTTTATTTCTTTTACGTGGTAAACAAAAATTAATAATTATAAAAATTTAACTGAAAATTGTTAATAACGTTTAATTCAAATCGTTAAAAAAACAATTATTATTATATTTTATTGAAGATTATTATCTTCAATTATTTTATATTGTTATTATACAAAATATAAATTAACAGTTATAGTTCGATTAAAAACTGTTGTTAACAATTAATGTGGACCACCCTATATAGCAAGAGTAACAGCCCTCGAGGAACCGGTCGCACATCGTCTGGGTTGCGTCGTCATTTCGAAGCTCGACAACCTTGAGAAGAGAGCGTGAACGCAACATTTTCTTTACTTACAATTGCCATAAGGAAGTCTTAGAAAATTAAACGAGCAAGTTCACGGACTCTTCTAGACATTTATCACTTTTGATATAATCGATTGGCGAATGTGACGAATAATTTAAAAAGAAGAAGACAGAAGGATAAAAAACAGAAAAGCGCGCCAACAGGGAACACATTTGAATGTTAACTTTCCTGCTAAAAATTATAGAATTAAAATTTTCTTTTTTTCTTTGTTAACTTTGCTATTATGAATGATTATGCGTTTCTTTAGGTTGCAATTAGAATAGAAATACTAATATGAGAAGAGGGAGTACCAGTTGATATAACATGTGACGAAATTGGAAGGACATCCGCCATCTTGGTATGTCAATTTTATTCGCGTAAAGAAGTGATACGTGTGGCTCATATAAAAAACTTACTTACGTATACTAACATAGCGGGAGAAATACGAAGAATTTTTCAACGATGATGTGTTTACTTATTTCTTTTTCTTTTCTTCCCCCCCCCCCATAAAATTTTATATTACAACATATAATATAGCCAGATTTAAATTTAATATAGTATATGTTATATACGTTATTACGATAATTTCTTCCATAACTTTAGTACGGTATATATGGTATACTTACTATACAGTATATAATATTAATACGCGTTATATATATTAAAATTATACAGTATAATTGTAGTTATATCACATATTTATACTTTATAATATAATTTATTAAATTCTGTATTATTGGGATCTCTAGCACTTGAATACGCTATCTGGTGGCTAAATTCAAAATTAAAGTAGATAGGTCGAATTGCTACGCCACGCCCCTCCTAGAGATCCCAATACCCTGTTTATGTGTTATCTTAACACTAGATATATCACCATTTTCAGTATACCTATTTCTACCCCACTAGTCAAAATGACTGATGTATAAAAAAAATGCTTTTTAAGGCTTCCAGTTTTTATTTACTTTTAAAAAATAACAAAAAATGTTTAACAATAATAATTTTAATAGATAAATAGATTTATAGACATTTTTAAATAACAAAACGCTTAATTATTTACAGAAATCAAATGTTACATGAAGTAAAAATTTTGAAATTGAATAGTGAAATTGAATAGAAATGAATAGTCCGACCAGTCAAAATAACTGATCTGGTATATCTAGTGTTAATAAAAAAATTATACCGTATAATATACGATTTAATATAAATTTAAACATTTCGCGTATATATTAATCATGCATCATTATTTTATTCGTTTTGTTCATAAACCGTTACAAGGTGTTCTAGGTAATACAAAGGGGAATAGTACAAGAAAAATAGAAAGAAAAAAGAAAAACGGCCATGACCACAGTTGTCCTCGATGAGTCGCCCTATTCCTAAACGGTCGTTTCACTCTAGGTCTGACGTGGACATCGTCAGGGTCATAGCGTCGGGAAGATTCTACAAATGACCTCCACATCGTTCCTCGTGGAATATGTATGTTTGTCCGAAGTATAGTTAAAGAAACAACGAGAAAGAGAAAAGAGAGTATGAGATAGCCAAGTGGAAAGACATACGGCTAGCCAATGTGAATAATTGATCGTCCTAATGGAACGACATCGTATACCATGACCGGCTTTTCGAGTCACGCGCCCGCGTACAACTTAAAAACCAAAGTATAAAGATGTATTCTGTATAGCCCGTCTATCTATTTTTTTTACCTTTCTATGATCTCGTACAGGAAAAAAAGCCCCGTTTGTATCGAATTAACTTTACTTTTTTTCCAGGAATACATATATATACATAATTAATTATGTATGGTATATATGTATATATATATATATATATCTATGTATCATCAATTTGCTTATTTCTAATTAGTGTAAGTGAATCCAAACTATGGTTCTGGAAATAATGGAAATATTGACAATGAATATACGTTTTTATTTGATAGTAAACTCTTATAGGCTTACAATGATATTACTTATTTCTTCCTTAAAAATGGTTATTTTTATAATTAATATGTACTGAAATTTGAAGCTATCGCTTAATTAAATAATTAAATTTGATTTCCACTTGACCATGATAAAATTTAATCAATATTTGATATCTAATCAAATTTAATCAATGTTTGATAAAAAAATATATGTATACATAATGATGTGGAAGGAATATTTATTTTGTTAAGAAGTAGAAATTAAAAGAAAGGGATGAGATATTTGTTCAATCGAAATTGAAGATCAAATATTACCATTTGTCAAATATATATATATAAATATAAATATATATATATAATACTGACTTAAATCATAATCACATTATGTGTACATATATATTCATATATAGTAAAATTTTCATTGGTATATTGCTATGACGATTGTATAAACTCATTAAATTTCTTGGAAAAGTAAGATGAGAAAAAAAGAAGAAAAGAAAGAGAGAAAGATATACAGAAAGACAGAGAGAAAACTAAAACGAGAACGAGAGTGAGAAAGAAAAGAAAGAGAAAGAGGAATTTTTAGTATCTAGAGCAAACGTCAAGACGACGAGAACGATGACGATGAGTAGAAATGAATAGAAAGCACGATTCTCATCGTCAATATATATATATATACATATATGTATATATATAATACTTACTCGTATTATATCTCCTGATTGATTCCAGACAATAATTTTCCAGAATACTTTCTCGAAGGACGATGCGAAATCGAATTTTATCGAAGAGAAAGAAAAGTAGTAGCAGTAGCAGTAGTAGTAATAGTAGTATTGGTGATGGTAGTTGTAGTAATAAAAACCGGCATCATCCGTTATGGGTTATGGGTCGAGAAAGGTAAGAAAAAGAGAATTATAGAATAATAGACGAGTAGTATCCGTGGCACGAAAAAAATGAGATCTACTTGACGTATGTTTGTTTATCTTAGAAAAATCTTGAACACCCTCGAGGATATAACACTGTGTGTTTTCCCTTGACACTGTGCAGTAATAATCTATCTTATTCTTTAGCAGTCGTCTTACTGTCTCTAGTTCTAGTCAATATTGTTATAGGGAATTGTAATTGGCACTCTCTCTCTCATTCTCCCTTCTATCCTGAATATAACTAACACTGTGTTAAGAACACTGTGCTACACTACACCACACCACCGGCATTACAAACTCAAAGTTGCCACCGTTGACGTAGACGTTCCTTCGACACCTTGTAAAAACGTCCACCGATAGAGAATCGGATTCCCCTACTCACTTCTTTGTCTCTATCTTTTTCTTTCTCCCCCACCCTTCCCTCTCTCTCTCTCTCTCTCTCTCTCTCTTCTGCTCTTTCGCGAGTAGAACGCGTTGTCGACCTTTCCTTAGCGATTTCTTTTGCTTTCGAACGTTAACCGCTGTCGTTTGAGAAGCGCCGGCTTCTCAACGTCGTCTCTACGTATGACGAGTACAAGAATAAAAACTACTACGACGAGAACAGCACGAGAATTTTTATCTTCACTGTTTTTTTTTTCACAAGAAATATATCATCACAGAAGTCACGCTCATCGTAGTAAAAAACACGCAACAACGATATACATATTATAGAATAAAGGTAAAAAAGTTACGTCGAGAGAACTGACAGAGGGATAGGCAGCAGGGTGGTGTATGCATGTTGTGTTTCCTCTTCTTTGCTCTGCTGCTCTATATATGTATGCATGTGAACACAACACCGTGAAAACAGAGAATTCAATTTCAATTCGAATAAATAAATGAATGATAATCAAATAAAATAAAATAATAGAATTAAAAACACGCTTTTATTTAAAAGAAATAAAGCACAGCGCAGATTTTATCTGTTCAGACTAGATTAGAATTTTCGCCATGCTTGTTTGAGAAAAGCACGAGGAAAAAAAGAAGAAAAAGAGAGAGAGAGAGAGAGAGAGAAAGGGAGAAGGGGTATACTTCGTATATATATATATATATATATATATATATATGTGTGTTATCTATCTATCTATCATTTATCTCTTATTTATCTTTTCTTCTTATTATTTTTTTATATTATTTCTAACGATTTATAAAAAAAAAAAATGAATAGGTAAATGAAAAAAAATATAATGCAATGTGCTTATGTATGTGTAAATCTGGCTAACGCGGTGCAACGAGTTTAGGGAACGAGATGAGAGAGACAACTCGCTCGTGCAACGGCCGCACCACTCGAGCAACAGCATCCGACTGACGACGGGCACGACGAGTGCCTCGCGATCGGTTTGGTCGTCATCAGCAACGCCGACGAAACGTTGGCGGGATAGGCGACACCCTTCTTCTTTCCATCATATTCCCCGATTTCTCTCAAACGAGAGGGTGTTTGTTGCCACCATCGAGACTACCAACACCGCTGCCAACGACCGTTCTGTTAGACCGTTTCTTTTCTATTATCTGTCGATTTAAAGGGGGCGTTTTCTTCCTTCTCTCGAGTAATATCGATTTTAACTTTTAAACTCGAATTTAATCGATTATCTTTTTTTCCTATTCGATTTATCTCGCTTTCTCTCTCTCCCCTCACGCGTTTTTCTTTATTTTTTTTTTTGTTTGCACCTATTTATTAGATTAATTATTTGCTTTTATTTTCTTTTTCGCGTTCAGATTCATTAAAATTAATAAATATTAACGTTATATTTATATTTTTTAATACATGAATATTATGTGTGTATACATTACGATTTAAAAATGGAACCATATTGAATATTTTTTTTTTTGAAAGAGTGGCGGGAAATTCGTATCCTTATATATTCAATGACTGTTCATTTGTTTCGTGTAAAAAGTAAAAAATATATATATACATGTATTTCCCTCTCTCTTACACACTTTCTCTTTACTTTTCTTTCTTTTTCTTTTTACATACAGATAAAATAGTATATCATGAACATTTTACTTTATTTTACATTAACTTTGCAAAACGGTTGGCTCAAATTTTAATTTGTCTTTGAAAAAGTATTCGACGGTCTTCTTGTTTCCACATTCCTTGTACTCCTTTTTATATTTTCTTCTATGCAAACTGGCAACGCAAGCATTCTTGCCAATGCCAATGGAAGAGAGAGAGAGAGAGAGAGAGAGAGAGAGAGGGGGAGAGAGAGAGGGAGAGAGAGAGTCGGATTATATAGCATTAGGAAGACTAGTGCTGAATAGTCAGTGTATATATTACAGCAGCGAATCATAATGGACTTCGCTCGGTAACTTTACATTTTAAATGATTAGGTTTGAATAATGTCACTATTTATTTATAATCCGATCATCGTGTTTAAAACGATACCAAAATTTATTATTTTAAATAACGTCATTCCAATATCCGGCCAAATGTAACGATTTATATGATTCTAAGGTGAGAATAATTTCTAACTATGCTATATTATTTAAAAATATGTTTTACGTTTTTTTTTTTTTTATAATAATAATCATTATGAAATAAATAATCGCTGGTATTTATTTTGATAAGTATTTATAATATGAAATCAGTATGTAATATAGATGATCAATATCATAAAGGTTAATACAAGAGAGTTATCAGTATTTATAATAAAATATTATACAACCTGTGAATACCAGCTTGACGTAATCTTAATACTATTCTGTTCTTATGAATACTAACTAATTGTTATTTACATTGAAGAAAATATTTATATACAGTGATTGCCTTGCAAAGTACTAATCAAATCAACAGAAATAGAAAAGTTATAGATTGTGAAACAACTAGTACAAGAAAGTTAGATTATATTTTCATAACATTTATTAATAAATAAGATAGAGACAACTATAAAACGGTGTGTATAATTGTTCTTATAAGGATATAATATTTCTAAGTCACTTTATTATATTCTCATTCACTCTGTTTTATTCAGGCATAAGGATGTCAAAGCGACTCAGCTTTTATGCTCTGGTTGGCCTGGTGTCCCTCTGCATCTTCTTCTTTGCATTCAATCAGCGTTACAGCAGCTATCTTGAACATCGACTACAGCCGGTATTATCGGTCAGTAATTATTCGGAGGTGAGGATTGCTCTAAATTGAGTCACGCCAAACACACTATTTTCGACGGTAAAATCTAACTCTTCCACCTAACTTTTTCTTGTTTAAGAGCTAACAATATGTTTGTCAAAGCGTGTCTCACCTAGTTTGGTAATGTTCTTTCTCCCTGTTCTATCGTCTATCGCCTATTTATTTTATTCTCTTACATTTTAGTTTCTATGGATTAATTAGCATTAGTTTTTAAAGGGAAATACTTTGACTTTTTTTTACTTTTCTTTCATATCATTAGTTTGATTTTGAAATATTATTTGTATGTTTTTCTAAATATTCTTTTTTTTTTTTACGTGTTACACTTATTTAAAAATATTCACTTATCATTATTATTACTAAATTTTCCTAAATTACTAAATCATATATGGTTTTAAGAGAAAGAAAGATATTCATTTTATCATACTTAAAATATTATCATGTTTTTTTCCACGAGCACACAATTAAAAGATTAAGAAACTCGATACTTCTTCGATATAGGACGTTGAAATAAGGCCACGAATCGTCAGAATCCCAGAATCTGTAACGGTAAGCTTAATATATATAAACACATATAATAAAAAATGTTTGTTTTGCAACAATAAATAATATCTGCATGTCATAGTTGAGCCTAATCATAGAAAAATGAAGTATGATGTACGTTTACGATACTTATCGATATCTGGATCGTTTGTTATATAGGTAATTATATGTCTAAATTATTATATTATTGTGTTTTTAATTTGTTAAAACATTTCATGTAAATATATATATAAATATGTATGTATATAAATATGTATATATATATATATATATATATATGATCATTCTCTATGATATTTGTCATAAACGTCTTACATAAATAACTAAACATTAAATTAAAATGTGTTTTTAATAGCTAAATATATTAAATAATAATTTATTTATACTCTATGCATTTTGTTATAGGCATGCTATTACAGCAATCACTCTATTTACATGGATTCTATTTAACACGCTTGAACTATCTATCAGAACCTCATATACTCTGTTATATTATGTTAAAATAAAAATTCAGGGTTTTTTTTTAGTGTAATTTATTTTGTTATCGCTTCAATTTATTTTTCTACAGCAGGAAAACTAAATACGTATTTGATAATGTGTAACAGATCTTTTTATTCAAAGATTTTTCATGATTCCAATTATACAGTTTTCATTTACATTTTATGTATGTACTTGTATATTTGTGGAATCAATTAATTTCGTAAATGTGGAGAGATTACTATAATTAATTGTACTCTCTTTCCATTTCATGTTTCATTTTATTCCTGAACATTGATATAGGCATATTGCTTGTAAGTATGATTTGATGCTTCAAAACATGATCTGATTGTATTATATGTTTGTAAATAATATTATGCAGTTGATTTGCATTGTCGCATATGTTGTATATATTCTAAAAATATGTGAAAATGTGTGTATAATGTCTTGATAACAAATAAAAAAGATAAAAACATAAACATTATTTTCCATTTTATTACAGCTATATAAATTTTTGTTAATAGGCATACATCAGAAGTGGAAACGACAATGCTACGGTTATTGAAATACAAGAAGTCTTAGATCAGCAAAGGAGAGCCATAGAAAGGGAGATGCAAAATTACGAGTATCCTAATGGAAAATATGGTCTCAATATTAGGTGAAACAAATGCAATAAAAATTCATTACCTTTAACAATGCATATATCATAAATTAAAACATGTGTTTTGCATATACATGTATATAGTAAATTGGATGACTTAGTTATGGAAAAGGTGGTGCTCCAATGAGAAGTATAATTTTAACAAGTTGGCGAAGTGGTAGCACATTCCTTGGTGATGTCATAAATGCACATCCAGCAAATTTCTATCATTATGAACCATTGCTTGATTTTGGAATTGTACAAATCAGAGGTCCGCCACTCGCAGAGGAAGCACTGGAAAATATTGAATCTTTATTAAATTGCAATTTTCATAATCTTGGTAAGATTATATAAATCTAAATAGAATTACAATTACAAATTAAGTAAGATATAAGAAGTAATAACAAAATTGATCATATAATTGTAGATAGGTATTTAACATATGGAAAAACTCATCCATGGGTCTTTAATCACAATACACATTTATGGCGTCAATGTCAAATACATAAAAAAATATGTTGGGACTCCCGTTTTGTTTCAAAATTCTGTCTATTATTTCCATTTCAATCAATGAAACTTGTTCGTTTAAGATTACGCGCTGCAGAGGATCTTTTAACTCAAAAACGGTAAATTAATATATTCCAAAATCTAATTTTATTATGTATATTTAGTTTCATGGAATACACTATTATCCTTTTAGTTTAGGGATAAGATTAGTATTATTAATACGTGATCCACGAGGAATTTTACAATCAAGAAAGCATAGAGAATGGTGTCCTACCAGTCCTGATTGTTCAGATCCAGCTTTGGTCTGTGCCGATATGGTTTCAGATTTCAGTGTTGCAGTACGTTTGATAAAAAAGTATCCACATTCCTTCAGGTAAATATTAATCTAATGAAGTTCACAAATACATTTCTTATCATTGTGTCTTATACAAGATCTCAATAATTAAGTAATAGAGTATATGTTTTAAATATAATATATAATATATATGATACACATGTAATTTCATAGGGTGGTGCGATATGAAGATCTATCAGTAGAGCCATATAAATATGTGAAAGAACTTTATACATTTTACGGCTTGGATTTTCATCCTAATGTAAAAAGATTTTTAGATACTCATACAAAAAGTGACGTTGGTGGTGTATCGAGTACATTTCGTAATTCTAAAGTTGCCCCATTTCATTGGCGAACTGATTTAGAATTTGAAGAAGTCGATGAGATCCAAAGAGTGTGTGGATCGGCTATGAGATTATGGGGATATGTAGAAGCAACTAATGCTACTCATCAAAAAGAATTTAATCCGCTTACAGAATATCAATTACAGTTGTGACATCTAATGTATAGAATATTTCCAATGGATACGGTGTACAGTACAGTATTATAAAATATCAAGACTATAAGAATTAGTTATTTTGATTACACGTGAAGGCACATCAAGATTATTCAGAGTGTGGTACATACACACAATCTTGTGAAAATAATATTCATGAGATGGTGTGCCATAAAGAATATAAATATACTCAGGAATATATTAACACGACAACATCTGTGAATATTTCGATATTCAAATATCATAGTTAGAAGATTTTCTCACTTCTTGATATTTAATCTAAAAAGACCAATGGTGATGCCGTTCCTCAATTAAAAAAATAAAGAATAAAATTAAGCAGATAGCAGGAAAAACAAATATGGATCTCTACAGAAATATAGTGCACAGTGCGTGAAAGCAAAAATAAATTATGTCATAGGTTTTAAAATGAAATAATCGAACTTTGTTAGAATCTATATGAAAATGCATTTTCGACACAAGAACTTATTATAATATCTATTCATATCAGTAAAGATCTCTAGTTAATTATTGAAATTATTGTATAAATCTCTCTTTGGAGAGATGTTCTTAGATCTGATTATATTATATAATGCTTATATCAAATATTTTATGATATAAAAATTGACTTTCCTTGTTTTTATAACTATTCCTCATATATAAGTCACAAAAGTCATATTTACAAAAAGTATAGCACATTTCTTATATATGTAACGATTCATGCCACACATATTTCCATTTGATTTAAAAAAAAAAACAAGAATACGTTTACATACATTTATAATTTAAATTCATTTGATAAAACTCTCTGTACTGTTTTTAAGTGAGTATTTATAGGTAACAAAAAAAAGCCTAGAGTTGAGACGTTGTGAAATGTTATACATGCACATATGATAAGTCGAAAAATGTATAAATTTAAAAAAACAAAATTGGATCGATTCTTGCAGTTATCTTAGTTGATAAGACAATTTTCGAAGTTTTACACAATATATACATATTGTTACATTTGTAAATCTAACTATTGAATTAATTTAATTGCTAGTTTATGAATCTCATTTATGAATCACGAATTGACCAATAATTGTGTTTATATATGTTATAGTTAAAATGTATAATTTAGTTAATTCATGAAATAACGGGAGATGTGTAGTTATTATGTCAACGTGGTATGTCACGATTAACAGAACATTTGTTTTTAAAGTAAAGAAATTGATATGAACGGATACCTACGAGTACTGTTGTAGAAACAAAAATTGATTTTTAAAGTCTGATTAAATCTCAATTTCAATACATTAATTACTGCCGCTCATGAATTCATATATTACCAAGTTAAAGCATGTATTCTGTTTATTTCATATTTTAACTGGTCAATATAGTTACTTCATGAATTAATGGATTTCACATTTTAACAGTAACAGTTTAAAACATTATACTTTTGAAAATAAAATATTTTATTTGTTTGAAAAATGATATTTTTAAAAGTTAATCTATCTAAAATTTCCTCTTATGTCCTGACAGTTATAACAATTTACAGATAATAATACTTCGTAGGCTGGTTTATCGAGCTAGTTCAGATAATTTATAATAAACAAGAAAATTCGGATTTACACTACTATTTTCACTCTCAATAATCTCTTATTTTATTTGAATGGTTTTTACCAACAAATGGTACTGACTTGAAATATAAATTCTTTTCTATGATATCGATTGTAGATGAATTTTGTATCATGTTAATATACAAATTTAATAAGTATCATCTTATGAAAACTTTAAAGTAGTATAAAATTACAGGAAAAGAATAAAAGGAAAAAAGAATAAAATTTTAATAAAAAAAAAAAAAAAAACATTTGTGCATATCACACAAGAGTTAGAAGTAAAACCTTCAAATAAACAAGTTTCGAGGATAATTTATTATATGTTATTATTATAACATTATTTGCACTTTTAATTTGTAATTATTTATTTAATTATTAATTTTATTATAAAAATTCGCGCCTGTTTATATGCAACCCTCCAGACACACTTTGAAAATGTTGCTTGCGAGCGCCATCTATTGGGACGGAATTTTTTGCAGTCAAAACTGTTTATACACGTATGCATGACGGGTTGCCTATCTTTCGGGCAGAAAAAATTCCGTCCCGACAGATGGCGCTCGCAAGCAGCATTTTCAAAGTGTGTCTGGAGGGTTGCATTCATACAGGCGCACATTTTTATAATAATTACAAAGAAAGTAAATAATAAAACACTTTAAAAAATGTTAGCAAATCAAATATTTTTATAAATAATGATGATTTATAAATAATATGTTTGTCTCTTTTTCTCTTCTCACGTAGCATTTTAAAGCCGTCTCTTTCCCCCACTACATCCTGGTTTCTTTTTTCCACTACATAACTGCGTTTCATTTTTTTAAATCACACCCATTCTAAAGAAGTTTTCACTTTAAAAACAAAAAATTAGTAAAATTCATAAACTTTCTAAAGAAAAATATTTTGACTCTTGTTCTTCATCGATTTTATTTTGTCTTAAATAATTATAATAAAATGTATATTTCTCATAAGAATAAATATAAAATGAAAACAAATCAGGTCGTTAATATATGATAATCAATGATATTGATTTCTTGATCTTTTTTCACGCGACATGCATACGTTCGTGAGTGAAATGTTTTTCCGCGTAGGATTGCTACGGACGTTCCGGGTGCGTATAAATAAGTAGGTTTCGTCGTACGTTAAGAAGGGCCAGCCGGCGCCTTTCAAACATCTATTTTCGCTAGGAACAGGAAGAGATGAGAAAACCTTCTTTTTCTTTTGTCCTCTTTTTACTCATTATCAGACAAAGCAATCACAACGTAAATAGGTATTTTATTATTTAGCAAATATGTATAAACAAATGATGCAATTTTTTTAATAAATAATTTTCTATAAATAAATAAATAAATAAATAAATAAATAAATAAATATAAATAATATATATATATATATATATATATATATATATATAAAATAATATATAAAATAAATGTATAGATATATATTTAATAGCAAGCACCAGTATAGGTATAGGTGGTTATTTAATTACTGTATATTCATATGTTGTATTTTTTGTATAAATGATTAATACATATTTGTATGAATCCATACATACATACACATCTATAGCAACGTATTACTCTTTCTTTTTCTCCGAAAAATTGTGAATGTATATGTAGATATATATATAATGATAGGTATTTATACTATTTAACACGAGTACGTTACTAAAGATATATTATATCTATTATATATATATATATAATAAAATGTGTACTAAAAATATATTTCTACATATGTATAGAACTATACGTATACATTCTGTTCCGTATAGGTCTTCTTCTTCTTCTTCTTCTTCTTCTTCATCTTTTTCTTCGTGGCTTTTCTCGATCGAACGCGCATGCCTATTCGCGTTAACCACTCTCCAAGTTGTACATCGCTGTAAATACGAATGCCGGAGACGACGTTGACTACTGAAAATAATCACGAGAGAAAGAGAGAGAGAGAAAGGACGCGATGCAAAACCGTCGTGTGTTTCTTCGTTCGTCGCGATGCCACAAAGGCGATCGACGGGCGTCGGCGTTTCCGTAACGACGAGAAGATTTCTTTTCATATTCTGTTTTTTCTTATATAGAGAATAATTCATTGGACAATAATTATTAATAGGTATATATAAATCCTAAATTAATATGTTGGCGAAATATTTTGTTTGTTGTTTTTCTTTTTTTTTTTAAATGTCCTAGAGTGAATTGTTGACACATTTATTAATATCAATAGTGAAATTCCATCGTGATTTTGGAATTTTTTTCGTTACAAAAGAAGTTCTCAAGAGAAGAAAAGTCAAACGTCTTTTTTTAGGCGTGGCAGGTTTGTGGTGGGTTGAAGAAATTTTTAAAAATAACAACGCATTCATGAACATTCGTAATATAGCATTTTACGTTCATTTAAGACGCTCTATTCATGATATTTAATTAGTTACTATTTTTGATTACCAATAGACTATTTTACATAGCTATGAAAGATAAACATTCAATAAGAAGAAACTGAATGGAACAAAGAGTTTGCAAACGAAACGATCAACATCAAGAATTAGCTTCGAGATTTGGTTAGTTGACTAAACATTGGAAAGAGTAGAAAAGGTGGTAGTGAGGGTACCATTTAAACGTCGGTGATGGTTAGCAGACTTATACTATTCCATCAATTGCCAGCGTAAACAGTGTTTGAATAAACCAGATTCCAATTATACGGCACGCGCTCAAACGTTTATTCGGCTTTGCCAAATACAATAGAAAGACTTGTTACGAGTTTAAAAATTGGAATAAATCCTTTCCGAAAGTTGGTGGTTAATTCTATCGATCGATCTAGAAAATTTAACGTAAATATATGTTATTAAATTGATATCATTTTGTTTGGGACGAAAATGGCGAAGAATGGTAGACCCGTGTTTGAAGAATGTAACATTCAAGAGTTCGATAAAAGAGCGCGAAAATACAACAGAATCAACAAGAGCAAAGACAAATTCGAGGAGACTGATTTACCAAGTCCACCACCCGATCCTTGGACAACCCCAAGATGTTCTCAACCCATTAATAATTTATCTGTAGAACCGTCGCAAGAAGAGGACGATATAATTGCTTATTTAACGGGTATTCGTACACCACCACCATGCGATAGTCGTAACTCCGATTGTTTATCAAGAAATTCAGCTACATCGACTATGGCTGTGGCAAGTCTTTATACGGAGGAATCCTTTGAACAACTGGACAGGCTTTATGAAATGGCGGAACAAATACTGGAATTTCGTGACCGTAGCTCGAAATTATTCAGACGTGTCAGAGAATTAGAAAAACTGAAGGTATTGAGAATGGCCGATTTACGCGCGGAAAGAGCAATTTTTTCTAATTACGACATTAGCAGTGATTTACCTGATGAAGATGCTGGTTTTGCTGAGTCTTTATTGGATGCAATAATATCGAGCAGTCGAGATTCTCAACTTCCAAGACGAAACCCAAGGTCACCGTCTTCATCGAGACAAAGAAGTCGATCGCTTGCCGTTTCTGAACAATCTTTGCCACGATCACCGAATCTGGGAAACCGTTCGGCACTTGGTATAGAAAAGGCTACCTTCAGAAATGAAACTTCCGGCGTTCCGAAAGTCTCTAAATGGACCAGAGTGAAGGCTGCTTTTAAGTGGGAGAGAGCTTGTCCCAATGATATGACAGATTCAAACGTAGAACAAACACCAACACCAAATACACCGACTACGAAATACCTTCGAATTCCAGATATTGCATCTGGAAATTGGTCTGGTACAGGAGAACTCTCAGGACCCTCCACTCCACTTGGCCGACCCTCATCAGCTTCCTCCTCTAACGAAGATGTATTCGATCGTAAGATTTAGGATTTTTTAAAGTACCTTCATTTGCAAGTTCTAACATATAATTAAATGAATTATTCTCAGACATTTAGCAAGTCTGATTTTTCTTTCGAATTGAATTATTTGTTTTTAACAAAAAGAAAAAAAAAAGAAGTTTAAACTTCTTCGTATTGAAATTTTTTTTTATTTTTTACAGGTCAACGAAAGTACATGTCCGAGACTGGTGATCGACGGGTGTCCAGAATAAAAGAATTTTCGAAGAAAAACGAATCAACCGTATGCAACGAATTACTCGAAGATGACGTTATTGTGACTAACAATGAGGACGGTGTGCAGCATGCGAGTGAGATACGAGAGGTAAAGGATCTTTTGCCAAATTACGCGTGGAATTCGATATCGTGTAGGTACGTATATGTAACACTTGACCCACATATAGAAGCTCTAAACGATCAAGGTCTACTTCGTACAGGTGCATCGTTAAATGTCTTGACGAATTTATGGAGTGAGCCATTAACAACGCGTTTCGTCATTTATACATTTTATGATCGTGCATATACCTTGTATTTAAGTATAAATCCGGAAAATATGTGTATTAACGTTCTACGAAATTTAATAAGTCCATTCCAAAATAGTTAGGTGCATTTCAAATTATTAGTGCACGTCAAATAAAATTAACGAACAATTTCGAAATATTTTATCGATTAGATAAAAGAAACAATTATACATTTTCTTTTTTTTTTATCATGATAAAGGAGCAATTTAAAAATCATTATAAATATTTAAAAAAACTATCCGATATGAACATTTATTGTCAAATATTGATAATTTCATTCGAAAATAATTAAAGTTTTTGATAAGCTTTAATAAACTTTCGTGTGTAGAGTCTGCAAAAGTTCGTATACGCAGAATTTTTCTCTTCCGCGACATATCAGTGGTCCACACGCTTGTCGATTTAAAAATACATCGACCAAGCAAGCACGCGTGGGGTACACTCGAATCTTCTGAATATGTTCAGAACTGACACCGATCGTACTTCTGACCGTTAATAGTTCGACTTGTTTATCGAACATCGCAGATCAAATGGGTATCTCTTAACGATACACAGGACATCTGCAAGATTATTGGCAAATTATCAAAGAAAAATCAATCCTTACTTTACAAATATTATTTACGATTTTATAAACTAGCACCAAATGCAAATATTACTAAAGCTATTGCCGAGTTATAATCCATTTCATTGTTTCATTTGGTGGAAACGTTAATGTAATCATTTATTTTCAGCATATGCGTGATCAACAGTATCAACACTTCAGGAACTTCAATAATTCATCTAAATATTTTCTCGGTTGAATTTTAACTTGACTCTATCGATTTTCACAGACTAATCAAGGAAAACCAGTTATTCGAATCACGAAAGAAAATACTCCTGAACCTCAAATCAAGATATCTAATCCGAAATTATTATCGAGTTCTGGAAAGGACGCAGAAGTAACGCTTAAGAAACCAACACCGACTTTAACTATCACGATACCATCTAGCGAAGAAGAATTTAGAAATGTTTCCTCACCTGAATCGACTTCACCACTTCCTTCTAGTACGCTTGATTCAGGTCAAAGTTCGCCATATCAAGGAAAAGTACGTCAGAGTGGTCAAAATCTGACAGATTTTAAACGACAGGTATAATCCCATACGGGAATTAATAAAAGACTTAATGGTACACTTTGTTTTCTTTTTTATAAATTATTTTATTCATTAATAAATTAATTTAGCGATCAACTGCGGAGGAATCACCGGCTTCAAAAATCCAAAGAATTGATTCTAAATGGAACAAAGTTAGACGGGCATTTTTATCCAACACTGCTTTCAGTGTTCCACCAAGTCCAGTGAGAATAATTGCTAGACAATCCTTTCTTCATGATGGTAAGATTAAATTTTATTTAATAATTGATGTGTGCATTAAAAAGATTTATTTCATAATCGTATATATCACGTTATCGTTTATTTATCTAATTTTTTAAGCGAACTTATGCAATCATCTAAACATTGAGCGAGTGCTTGCATTTCTGAAGAATGTTCGTTAATTGCTTCGTTTATCGCTTCTTTGTGAAATTTCAAAACATTATTCCGTAGTTTTTTAACTTCGTTCAATTTCATCTCAACTTCTTTCATCGTTCGTTCTAAAATATTTTCAGCTTCTTCAGTATTTTTCAAGAAACATTTCTTCAATGTCGAAGATGTGTCGTCGTTAAGGGGAAATAATGTCAGAGCAATTGCTTTGTCGGTTGATCGAGTTGTCTCAGTTTGTAATTTTTCTAAAATCGTCACAATTTGTCTGACACTTGGCATTAGCTCATGGTATAAAGCAACAAACGTGTTATTCGCACGATTCTTGAATCGAAGAACTGTGATTCTTGTTTCTGATGCGAAGCAAGGATCTAATTGTATCAATTGTTGAAGTCTTTCGTCCACGCATTTCGAAATATTTTTAACCCATCGAGATACATTAGTTTTATCGACACTCGTCTCTTTTTTCAATGATTCGATGATCGTTCGTTTTTCTTTTTTAATAAAATTATGTATACACTCGATATGTTTTTTCACGCGTTTATGGGCCTCTTCGTAATCCGAAACAATGGTTTTAATATCGCACTAAAAAGATTGAAGAAATAAGAACAGTTATTTGTTGTGTATATATATATATAGGTTTGTATAAAAACATTGATCTTACTTTATCCGAAGAATTTAATTTTCGATAATTAAAATGAAAGAGAAATTTGTTCGGAGATCGTAATAAAAAATCTACATTCTTTTTATATTTGTCAGATTGTTTCGATTGATATTTTATATTACACTTCGATTTATTACTTTCGTTGGAGGTTAATCTTTTTCCGATGAATTTCAAATAGGGCAAACATGGAAAGAGTTTTGATGTATCGTTAATAATTCGAGCTGTTGTAGAATTGTGAAATTTATATGCCAGCATAACAAAATTACATGATTAGGTTAAACCACGTTGTAAAACAAATGGTATACGCAAGAAAGCCATCTAATTATCGATGACACGAATACAAAAATATATATGATAGTATATTATTATAAAAGTTATTTTATATAAAATATCTTACATATATGTAACAATTAAACCTATATTTTAGAACCAGAAACACCTAGGACTCGTAGTTGCAGTGGAAGTGTAGAGGATTTATCAAAGAGTTCCTTAATGTCAAACACCCAGTTGGAAACTCGACGAGATTATCAAGTATTACGAGAAAAATTGAGTGTTGAGTTTCATCGAAAATTGATTGAATGGGAACGATTAAAGAGATCAACAGGAGCCAATACGAGAAGCACTCGAGATGCATTTACTTCCAGCAATGGTATAATTTTTATTTATAATTAATTTGAGAAGAAATGAAGAAATATACAATTTTTTGAATAATTCGTTGTCTTTTTTTTTTATTTTGAGGAACCACACCAAATAGTCCTCACGAGAGTTTGCTTCTGACAGAGGAAAGACTAGCTCCAGAATTTAAAAAGAAACTGCAAGAATGGAAACGATCGAAAAAGGGACGTAGGGGAAGTACTTCTACAGAATCCCAACGAGTAAGTCGACGA
Organism: Polistes dominula; assembly: GCF_049000335.1. Lineage (NCBI taxonomy): Eukaryota > Metazoa > Arthropoda > Insecta > Hymenoptera > Vespidae > Polistes > Polistes dominula. The sequence goes on from NW_028301150.1 coordinate 5,075,661, forward strand.
CGTTTAACGGATTGGCAGCTCTGGCGATATCCTTCAAAACCGGAAACGAAAGTCCAGGAAGTTATGGGTCCTCGTTGTAGCTGTGGAAGCGTTGGAAGTACCGGTAGTGTTGGAAGCGATAGCAAACCTCATTTGTGCGAGGATTTTGTTAGAAGGATGGAAGCATGGAGAAGACTTAGCGAAGCATCGAAAAGGCCATCATCATCTGCTCGATTAGGTTTCACCTCCGGTATCGTCGATGAGACGGAATTTCTTGCTTTAAACAGAGTCCTTTCGGTTTTCGGAAGTCTCGAGCAGGAAACTCAACAGGACAGTGATTGGTTTGAACAAAGATCAAAGTAATCGTTTAAAATATTACGTATAATAAATTTTTTGAAAATTATTTGTTTAAAAACAACTATGAAATTTTGTTCTTCCAGCTTTACCGAAAAGTCACAAAATTTAAAAGCTGGAAATGAAATCTTAATTCAAACGTCGGTTGGTTCTTATCGCTTCGAAGGTATATCACAAGAATTTACCAGGAAATTGTATGACTGGGAAAAATTTCGTGGCATATCTCCGAGGTCTTCTACATTTCGTTTGTTAGGTCCAGCTTATGCACCTCTTGCAGGAACGATGAACGATTCGACGACAACCGATGTCGCAACTGCAACAGGTTCAATTCAATCCTATATTTCTAACTTTTTTTTAGTCTTTTTTGTTAAAAAACATTAATCGAATTTTATATTTTTCATTGTATGATTATAGACGAAGAGGAGACCTTTCTTGGTGGTATCAAAAGATCTAAATCAGTTGGAAGTATCATGGAAACTAGTGGATGTAAGCAGCGATTTATTCGTCGTTCTGCTAGTTTACATTCGTTAAAATATTTAACCGAAAAATTAAAAGAATTAAATCTTATGAATGATTCCTCAGTACCTGGTAAATAATCTCAATTAAATGTTACCTACGTTATTCGCATTAATACAAATTTACCTGTAATGTTTTCAAATTTGACAGTAGATCAAGAAAGAAGGCCAGACACATCGGAAGATGGAATTATCGATGATTTTGAACCGGAAGCTATGATTGTTGATATCGAGGATGTCATAGAAGAAACAGCTAGTCCTTTAAGAAGAATTCAACCTCATCAGACTCCAGTTTATTCCGTAGCAGCCAGTGAAACGACAAGTATAGCTGTACCACTTGGTACAGTGACATCCAGTCATGAACCATCTCCAGCTATTTTAATGGAAGTAGAAGAAGATTCGGACAGAGAACAACAGTGGGAATCGAGAAGTTGGAATTTGAGGACTGATCTTTCGGCTAGGGATTCAACTGTTCCAGGAAATTGGCACTCATTTTGGGATGAAAGAACTAATTTTTCAACATACGACAAGAGTAATTCGGAATTTGGGAAAGATGAGCACCGAAGATCAGATCATAGTTATCAACATGCTTCTGATCAACAGTTGTGGACGATCGTTGGGTGGAATAAAAAGTCCAAATATTTCAATGAAAATGACGAGTCTGTTAAAACTGATCTTCGTTTTGGATTAACTCAGAATGAACAATCGTTGGATGATAATAAGGAAGAATATAATTGCATTAATTTGAAAAGGTAAAAGGATAACGTAAAGGATAAAGATTTGATCTAATTTATATTCATATTTTGACATTAACAATTCTTTCTTTTGATTGACATTGTTGTAACTTTATTGAAACTTGCATTACTTTTACACTCTCGCAGATTTTATATCTTGGTTACAGTGATGTAGCGAGTATTCATTTTGGGGAAAATAATGAGGATAATACGGACAAAATCTGGACAATGACTGATGAGTCTATTGGTAGATATATATTTACTGTTAAGATCAAGAAATAATTTAATACATGCCATAATATTTTTTTTTTTTTAGAAGCAACAACTGTACATAGTGTATCCAAATCTGAGAACACTCTGACTAAAACTCTGGAAACAATGGAAAAATCAATGGTACATTTTATATACTAAATATACATGTGATGTCCCAAAAATCGCGAAACGGTAAAATATCTCAACAACAATGCATTTTGTAAAAAAAGAATTTTAGACAAATTTTATTCTTTCTAAAGATTTATCAAATGGGTTTTATGTTTGATAAAAAGATTCTTAAAAAGAAATATTTTATTGTTCTCGAGATAGTTCATCGTGCCAGAACTTTTGGAACATTCTGTATATATATAACGATTTTTTATTATAACTCTGAGAAAATTTTTATTAATTTATTCTTTGATTTTAAACATAAAGAAAAAATTGTTGACAAATTTCACGATAGTAGACAAATTTGTATTAAAAATCTTCTGAGAAGCTAAGTTTTATCATAACGCGATCGAAATTAGCTACCTGTCGGTACAACCAGGAGTTGCCGTTCGAGAATAACATGGAGGAACAAAGGAACGAAAGGAAGGAGCTGAAAAATTATGAGGACGAGAACGACGATGAGGATATTAACGATGGCAAGAAAGAAATCCCTATTAGAAATAAAAATGATCCGAGTCCAAGCTTTTCTTACCATCATCCAACTGGAACAATACACACTGCCAGTAATGTAGGAATCTTTTCAACGAATTCTACCGTTCTATCTTCGAATTCCAAAACGGGTAGGAATATAAATGTAAAAAATAAATCAATATTGTTAATTAATCCATTATTAATTATTATTACTAAATAACATTTAATTTAATCGTATAAATTAAATGAATTACGTCATTTGTAATAAAAATATCCTTTCTTTCGTGTACGAAGATTTCTTTAGGAACAACAACGCTGGTATAAATGAAATTTCAAACAAGGAGAAAAATTTCAAAGAGGAATACAACGCGGATAGAAAAATATTTCAATTACGTCAATACGGTGATGACTTTAATGTAATAAAATATTCCCACGATTTGTCACCCTCCAGTATTATCGATAACAAATATGGCAATAACAGTAAAGAAATTCGAAACGTAAATATTTCGAAGGAAGACGAAATAACGAGAGATAATGTCTCTCACGTAAAAGGAATTGAAACTAATCGAAAAATGGAACAGAAACAATACGATTCTTTCGAAAGAATTTCGATATTACCATTCAAAAATGATACTATGGAATATCGGGAGCCAACTATTAGAACGACGCCATTAACTGTATCGTCTCAACGTGAAGCACGTTGCGTTGAAAGGATTATTATTAATGAAGAAACATTAAAAAAAATAGTCGTTCCTACTGCAAGCAACGATAGTGCGAGTAATTCGTCGAGGTCAAAGAGGGAAGATTCTTCGGATGCTTCGAATAATCATTCAGACTTGGATGAAGCTTGTAAGGACAACAACGGTCTTCCTCCTAAACTTGGTTCTTACGTCGTAAATCAAAACGTTAATAATAATGGCGAACACACGAAACAGAAAGTGGAATCTACATCGCGAAACGTTTTCGTAAAAACTAAGCGTATAATATTTTCACCTTTTCGTCGATTGGACGATCGTCGTTCTTCCCATGATAAAAATGTCAGTAACGAGTCTAATTCGAATCAAATGGAAAGACAAAAGAGTAAGAGTAAAAGTAAATCAAGATCGGCATCACCGAAAACTTCGCGACACGAGACTATCCCTCGTATTCCTCTGTCACTTCAATGGAACGTCCTTCGATCTTCCTCGAAGGAACCGGAAACAAAGGACGACGACAATGTTCCTCTTGAAAAACACGGAGAAGAAAGGTCTTGGTTTCAAAAATATCATAGGCGTACGCGTTCCGGAGAAGAACGTGTCATTCAGAAAAATAAAATAATAACTGAAAAAGAAGAAGAAGAAGGGGAAAAAATTAATAACGATATGGTTGAATCGAAAAAAATAAGCGAAAATATTAATAAAAAGATGGCGTATTTGGATGAAAAGGAAGTAGCGATAGAGAAAAAAGATGAGGAACGTAAAAAAGTTTATCGAGATCCCGTTGATGATGGTTACGAAGAAATTATAGTTCGAGAGACTCAACAAGATCATCATTTATCCGGTATTTCATAAATTCTAAATTATTTCAATGATTTATTTCACATATTCGTAGATATTGACAAAAATTTAATATTTTCTTTTTCTTTTTAGCAGTACCAATTTTTGGGATAAAGGAAGAAGACGAAACAGAACGTTCAACGATAACGGAAGATAAATTGCCATCAGATCTTGTACACAAATTACGGATCCTTTCAAATGCGGCGGCCAAAAGGGACGGTAGAATTGGTAGTTGTATCGACACAATGACAACGGAATCACGGAGCTCAAAATTACAACGGGCAAAAGAGGGCTTCCTGTCGCGTCGTGGTGGTCCCTTGTGTCAGTCCACATTAGAACCTATGACATCGGTAACTCAAAATCAAAAGGGTGATTCACCTTTTACGGATTATCATAAAGATGATTTGACTTTGAACGTTGATAATATAAATCGTGATGATACGAATTGGGACACAGCAATCGAGTAAGTACGATTTAATTAACAAATTCATACACAATTATAAATTTATAAATTGTTCTAGATAACAAAATATTTTGATTATTCTGACAAATGTAAAACTGAAATATTTGAATTTCAGCTGCCCTATTCAAACGTCATCCGTTTCACGATCACCAACTCTTTCTCAGAACTCAAATTCCAAACCTGAATTGGTTAAATCTGCTAGCGCAGGAATGATAAATGTCGATCCGGATACTTTTGATCGGCTTGCTACGAATAATAATCGTGGATGTGAGTCTTTACCGCGAACAATATCGAGACGAGATTCCGATGGACCCCTTGCAAGAATAGTAAACAAATTAAGATTTTCGAAATTGATACGTGGCAAGGACAACGAAAGTGGAAGTATGAGTACGATCTCTACATTATGTCGGCAAAGTTTACTCATTGACGTTCGTCCAGATCTCGAGGAATGTTACGAAAATGAGGATCGGTCTGACGTAAACGAGAAAGAAGAAAATAACAAGGAACGTCGGTGAGATTGAAGTAGTAAGAATCGGAGAATTTAGATTTATGATTGAAGTTAATGGACGATGTTTAAAATGGTATTCCGTAAATTAAAGTTACAATCAAACTAAATATTTTATCAAATGAAAGTGAATAACGTGAAAAATAAAAAACAATAACTAGGTACGTATGTCCAATTCTACATAATAATCTATTATTTTCATACATTACCGATACTTAAAAAATAATTAAAAAAAAGAGAAATAATTCGAATAATAAATAATACCAAAAGATATATATTTTATTTCCTTTAGAAATTCTTTTCTCTACCATAAATAAATGCAAAAACATTGATAATATATATATTCTTAAGTTATCTAATTAATGTATATTTAATAATTATAATAAGAAATCCTTTATAGTCGTTCGAACAGATTCTTGTGTTTCATAATCTTTCGAGAAAAGCCAATAAAAGAGAAATAAAAAGAGAAAAGAAAAAGAAGAAAAATGCAACTCTAATTCGTAAGATGAAATAGACGCGTGGCACGGTACCATTATGCATCCGAGTTTTGTGTGTGGACGTTTTTTTTTTAAGTAGACTTTACGAGAACCAGTAGAATGAAAATAGAAAGGAGAAAACAGAAAACAGAAAGAGAAAAAGAAAGAGAGAGTGATCATTAGCTTGGACAAACACACGCGTGGGACGACGTAGAGTTCGAGTACTCGCTGGTGCAACGAGCGGTAAACAAGAATGGCGACTGAAGAGGGATCCTTCTGAGCCGGTGTTCGATTAAATGGGATTAATGTCCCTGGGGCAGTTTCGAGTGGCGAGATACGCGCGTGTCGCGCGCAACCGGCTTTGCCGCGTGTTCCCTTTTTCCCCCTCCCCGTTTCACCCTTTCCTACTCTTCGTCATCTTCTTCCACCATTCTCTTCACCCTTGGTTCGCTTCTGCAATCCCCCACTTTCCCACCGATTCGACTTCCCTCACTTCTCGATCATTGGATTCTTCCTTCTTCCCATTTTCTAGTCTATCAATGCAGGTCTATTATATGCAGGGTGAATCGTGGTACGTGCTCACCTTAGATCATACCACCCCCTCCTTATCGATTCGAATACCCACCATTTTTTTCTTTTGGTTAATTTAAAAATATGATCCTTTGAAAATGTTTCATTACGATTGTAATCACAAATTCTTCTCTTCAACTATTAATTATTTTTTTGTTTCCCGAAAGTTTTCTAGGTCATCGTCATCAATTTTTTGTAATATTATTCTTTACAAACAACAGCGAAAGAAATATTTTTTTTCCGGTCAAAAAAATACAAACAGACTTAGTATTATTTAATTTAGTAATAATTTAAACTTTTAGGCACTACACGCGCGTCACTGTAGTGACTTTCGCGGATGACATCTTTTAAAATATATCATACCTAATTGTATTATTAATTATTAAAGTAAATTGTTAAAGTATGTGCAATATATTTTAAAGAAAAATTATAATTTACTTATTAAATAGTTCATTTCAATATACTCATGTAGATAATAGCATTGTTTGTTGAACTCTGCCGTACAGAGAAACAGCTCCGCGCAACATTCAGCAGTGCCTAAGTGAATAATTAGTAAAACACACACTGATCTGATTTATTTTTATACGTTATTTTGTTCATTTAACTTTTAACATTTAACTGAATATTTTCATAATTTCCTGTAAGAAGAAAAATCATATTTATCGTACGACTTTTTTAATATAAAGAATATTTTTATGTTTTGAAAGTGTAGAAGTATGTTTTTGAGAAGAGAAAAGAGTATATATATAGTAAAAAATAACGAATAGAAAATATAAAAAAAAGGAAAGAGAAAGAGTGAGATAGATCCTTGGGATCGAAATCAAGATCCTTTACCGATTTATGAGCTTAAAGAATGGAACACGCAGGATCATGGAAGAGTTGTACAAAAGGCAGCCGTGTTGTTGGTTGCATTCGTTGGGATCGACTTCTCATATACCTGCGTTTTATAATCCGGAAGCATCCGCGGGAACACGCATTTAAAGTCAAAACGTTCAACACATGGGAACTCTCTGCCATGTTGACTAACCATAAAAGAAGTGTGCGCGGGTGAATTCTGATTTTGATTTCGATCTTCTTTTTATCCTTTGTTAACTAAACTTTCCATTAGTAAAAATCATCCCCTATTGCTTAAACAGAAATATTAGGGGACTGAAATGTACGACATCGGGAATTCCCACATCGAATGTTGAATTTGTAAAAGAAAAGGAAAAGGTTTTCTCGTCTCGTGAACAACAACAATTTTGATGTTGCATTATTTTGTGTCGAGTAAGGAAACAAATTTGTTCGGTACAATATAACAGTGTATTAAATAAAATGTTTAACGGAGTATTTAGTACTTAAATGTTAAAGTTGTTCTTTTTTTTTTTTTTTTAGTAGAAAAAGGGTAGAAGATGTGAGAGCCACGTGCGAAATATGGTGGGTCATAAAATAGAAAAACAAATATAACTTGATAATAATAGGAAAATATTCCTCGAGAAAGTTTGTTTTTCAAATATTATTCTTTGAAAACAGCAGTCGGATGTGGTATAATTATTACGAACTCTTAAATAATTCGAAATAAAAATGAATAAGAACGAATCTAAACGAAGTGCTAAGAAAACATATTAGGTGGTTAGGAAAGTCGTTTCGTTTTTCTTTTGTAAAAATGAAGATAATTTTTGCTTCGAGGTTAAACCTAAACCTTTCAAGTGGTCATAAATAGTTGAATTTGATAAATTTAACCTCTCATCGATCTCATGTGTTACTATTTGTCGGTTTGCATCAACTAATGCCATTATTGCATCAGCAAAAAACGAAACGACTTTCCGAACCACCTAATATTTCTATCGTCTCTCTACAAACTATTATTCCTACTATTTTCGAAAGATTTAACGACATTGTTTACGATCATTGAAAGATCTTTCGATTGGAAAGGTAGAAGAAGAAAAAAGAAAAAGAATAAAAAGGGATAGTGGTTTCGGAGATGAAAGAACGTGAATATTTTCAGGAAACAATTAATTATTCGAGGATGTAAGGAGTTTTATCACGATATCGCTTAGTGAAAGAGAACGGTAGTCCAAAAGCAAGTGACCAAAGTCGCCAATGTCAAAATACTTCCGTCGAATAGAGGGTGGTGGTTTAGCGAAAATAAGAGAAAGAAAGAGAGAGAAATTTAATGGATCGGAGAGAGATGAACGATCGGACAAACGACGCCGCATCGTTGTCTGATCGTGGAGATTGCTTTATTTGAGAAGCGGTTTAAGTTAAGCACGCCTGCACGAGTAGCTTGAAACTTTCAACGAATACCTAACGTCGTCGTCGTCGTCGTCGTCGTCGTCTCGGAAGAAGGAGGAGCAGGAGGAGGAGGAGGAGGACCGGCATTAAGGCGTAACGCATTAAGCATCGGAATAATGTAATCTCTTGTTCGGGATCAAGCGATAAATTAATCGGTCCGTTGAAATTTGTCGGTGGCGCGTATTCACCAGAATCTCAACCCCCATCACCGCACCTGTGTGTTCATTCGTTTGTTTGTTTGTCTGTCTTTCTATATGTCTTCTCTTTCTCTTTTCTATTTCTTTCTTATTCACCTCTTTAAAAACCTCGAATGTATTTGATCTTATCGTGTGAAGTCGATCGGAAATTTCTATCTCACTTCGTTATAAAATTTGTCTTCATTTTTCTTTCTTTTTTTTTTTATCAATGAAACAAGTATATTCTCGAAATTCTCGAGAGACACGATGTTTATCAAATAAGTTTTTAATATATACAAAAATAATAGACTAATAATGTCTTATAGATACATCAAAGAAACATTTTTTTTCCGAGATTGTTCAGTTTCCCATTAGAAGAGAACAATCTCCTCTATTCGATTCCAACTGTCATGTCTCGTCGAGTCTCGTCGTTTCGCGGTAAACGAAGAACGGACAAATCTATAAGGGAAAGAATTGAAAAAAAAAAAAATAAACTAAAATAAAAAACAAAGAAATTAAATAAAAATACAAAATGTAAAGAAGGGGATGAACGAGAACGGTGCGCACGTCCGTTTATACGCTCGGGGCCGAGTATTACAAAGAGGACCGATTTTTGGTGCACATATAAATCAGTCGACTTCCGACGAGGACGTACAACAAGCCGCTATTCTATCGCGCGACAAACTCGCGCAGGAATCGCAGAATATCTTTCTCTTTCTCTCTCTCTTTTCTCTCTCTCTCTCTCTCTCTGTCGTTCTGTTTATTTTTTATTTTTTTATTTTTAATTTCTTTTGTTTTGTTCTTTTTTTTTCATTCTCGGTAAGATCGATCGTTCAATTTGAAGCTCACGGCTGTGGGATCGTCGCTAGGCAGGGTGGTCCGAATATTCTTGTCGAACGTTTGACGTTCACATCGAAATAGCAGCCCGCTCTTTATCGAAACAACCAAGTTTCAACCTTTGAAGTTGAGTATAGTAGAGATAGAAAGATAGTAGAGTATAGAAAGTTTTTCTTCAAGATCAATCGTAAAATGTTAAATATAGTCAAATTATTTATATAATAGATCTTCCTAAAATTAGTTATCATTTCTTACGAATACCTACCAACTTGTATCATAAATATTCATTAATGATTTATAGTAAAGCTAAGGAATATACCCAAAGATAATTATATTCTTCTATATCGGAGTTATAACAAATTTTACTCGTTACTTCAAAAATTTCTTCAAGAGAAACAGAGAGAGAGAGAGAGAGATTAGATAAGTACAGCAGTAGTTTTCATGTAAAAGCAGAATATGAACGACTTCCAGCGTAGTAACTCATTTGGATGGTAATTTTCAATGCTTTTCAAAATTACGGGACTATCATTTCGTTTAATTTATATCTTCTGTCGTGTAATTACTCATCGACTTCCTAGTGCAGTAAATTTTATCGATACCGTTATTATCATTTACCGAACCATCTCTAGTAGTAAAAGAGACTATGACGATTATTAAATAATTGTATTAAATATTTGAAATATTATTAAATAAAACAATGAGATATTAACGATTTTAATTTAAAAAATTACTAATGAATTTTGATAATAGGTATCTTAAATCTTGTTAGATTAGGGATCGAAGAATATCGGTTCGATGTAATTCGTCGAAATAACATAAGATCGTGTTACGAGATCAGCCTGAAACTTCGTTAGAAGAATACCTCTTATAGCTTTGTAGATTCGATTAAGCGATAGATACTAATGATACTTCGAAAATTTGAATATCTTGAGAAAAAGCGTTTTTTTTTTTGGGCGAAAGGATATAGAAAGAGTACAAGAGAAAAAGAGAGAGAGAGAGAGAGAGAGAGAGAGAGAAAGAAAAAGCGAGTGAAAAAGGAGTCATCGTCATCGTTGTAGGAAGAGAAGGCTGCAGGTTCTCAAATTGCGAGGAAACCGGGCACCAAAGTGTCGCGCTGGTTTCATATGACGGTCGGACCACCGATGACGATGATGTTCCTTCTTTGACCAATAATAACATCCTTAAATTCTTCCTCAAAACTCATTAAATTATATCCGCAAATTAGTTTCCCATTGATTTTCTTCGACTGATATTCTGTAAAATTTATTTGGAAAATAATAAAAGGAGAGGATAAGTTTTATAAACGGTATTGAAATAAATTTATCTGCAAAAAAAAGTTTTATTCGAAAAAATATCACTTTGTTCTTCTTTGTCACTCTTATCTAAATTACAATAAATTATATGTAACGCTATATGATACAACGTTTAATTAATATTATTTATCGCTTAATTAATTGAAATATCGTACAAAATATACAAATTATCGATGAATGATTATATGTACAGTGGATATGATTGATATTTCTAGAAAGGTCTCTCTCACGTGATTTTTTTCTTACGTGATCTCATTTCTAAAAACAATGCGTTATCGTTCGTAACCCTATTGTTCAAAATAATACTGATATTTTTATTTGTCACTACAAATGCATCGATTTATTCGATTGATCTTATAAACATCAAATCTGTTAAGGATTCAAAAAGTGGCTTGAGACAAAGCAAACTTCTGTCAAACGATCGTTATTGTAAAAGATCGTAAAGTGCGGTGATATAAGATTGTGCCATCTGAAGAGTCTCGTATTTAGATAATTGTCTATCATTTCCAAGGGAAGGTAAATAAGCTCTAAGCCTGTCAAAAGCTTTGTTAAGATTTTGCATTCGTCTTCTTTCTCTGGCGTTAGCAGCTAATCTTCGTTTCCTAACCGTTGTAGAACTAACATATTTGCCTCGTCTTCTAGCGTCACGTCCAGAAGAAGTAGGATTACCAGCCGAATCAGGACCATCGCTCATTTCTTCGTCGTCCTCGCTATCAGCATCCATTGTTCGATCCGAAAGACTACTAGAATTGCTTACGACACTTCCATGACAGGATTGTGCCTTATCTTGTTCATTATCTCCATCAGCATCCACATCTAATTCTTCTCCAAGTTCGACAGTATCCAAACGAGACGATCGCGTTTTCCCAACTACGATACAATCTGTACCATTAGTTATTCTTTTATTCGTATATTTTTGGTCATCCGTTGCTCCAGACAAAAGATGATAGGACGGTGCACCAATTACATTAGTCTCCGATTCCGAAGAAAGTGTCGTAGCAGGACTAACAGATCGTAAACTTGTGGTAGGACTTGGTGTATGCCAATCGTCATTTCTGTAACTTTCGTATATTACGCAACGTGGTACTGTCAAAGTGCTCACTGGAGGCAAACCTGACTTTGTTTTGTTCGTGTAGCTCGTGTAGCTCGGTAATTCTAAATAAGTACACGAACCAACTTTGTTCTCTCGAGGTGGATACATATAGCCATAACGAAACATCTCTTGAAGCTCCATAGCACGAGAATCAATATGATGTTACACTTAATGAAAGCTCTCCTTCTGTTTTGATCTTAATTGTTTGCACTATCTCTATAGGTCTCTCTTCTATTGATAAATAATTCTCAATCTTAATTGTAAGATAAAATAGTTTAAATTTCTTTTTTATTTTTATTATTATTACACTATTATAAAAGATTAAAATCATATACACGAGAGATCAGAAAGCTTTCCGATAGTTTTAAACGCGTACACGCCGAGTCGGCTCTCGGAGTGATTCTGAAGTCTGGTTGAAGCGCGCCAGAGACTTTATGCGTTCGAGGAGCAGGCACCCTCGAGGAGCACGTGCCGCGGAACCAATCGGAGAGCGTCCAACATTACCACCACATTTTTAGTGAGCTCTTAAGCGGAGACCAGGCCCGGTGCTCGTCCGGGTACCGCAACAGGTTGCCCGGCGCCTACAACGGCTACGCAAGAAGGGATGAGAAAGAAAGGACGATCGGTAGTGTAGCCTTTGCGTTCGTTCTCTGGGAAAGTTTATCTACCTCTTTCTCTCTCTCTCTTTCTCTCTCTTTTTCTCCCCCCTCCCACTTTTTCTGTGTTAGGGAGCCATCTCCTTCGGAATCTTCTTCGTTACTTGTTGCGTAGATCGTGTGACTCTCGATGAAATTCTTCGCGTGAAATTCTCACGGTCTACCGATCGTTTTCTCACTTCGATAAAGACCAATCAAATTATTTATATTTACATTAAAAAGATAATTATATGAAACTTTGTTATTATTAATGCCACACATTTAAATAAGAAATAAATATATGTTAATGATAGATTATTAAATTGTCATCATTTTTACACAACCTGTCGATTAAGTTTACCACGTTAAGTTTTTCGTCATAAGTTTCGTAAAAAAAAAAAAGTAAATTAGAAAAAATAAAAAGGATTGAGAAAAAGTTATTCATATCTATTATTTAACGATTTCTGGTAGAGTAAGATAAGGATGGTGGGTGCTCGTAAATCGGTTGAAATCTGCCTCCGAAGAATTCGGTGGTCACAGGCTGGGACCAAGCCATAGGGCATAGGTCCATCTTTCGCGTTCACCGAGCTCACAGTGGAGAAACGCGAGGATCGTATCTTGCAAAAAGGGTGCAAATACCTTAGGGGCGTAAGGTCCAGTTACATCTTTACTCGCTCAATTAGCGAAAACAGGTAGGATAAAGTTTGCGGCGAGCACGAAGGTGGTCTCGAGGCAACCCGATCTCTCTGTCATTCCCCTTCGGGGGACACGGCCGTCTTGGATTTCGAGATCGTCCGTACACCCGTCCTAAAATTCTTCCTAAGTAGCGGAACGATAATCCTCTACTTAAAAACCTTTCGTACTCCTTCTTCTTCTTCGTACACCTTCAACGAGAACGACTCAACGAGTGCAAGCAAGTTTCCTACAAAAAGCCCATGGCGATTTGTACGCCACAATAACTGTTCCTTTTTATTCCTTTACTTATTTTTTTCTACCTTTCTTCGCGAACTTGCAACTCTTCCTTGTACCTTGTCGACTTGGATATAAGTAAACCGATACCTATCTTAAGGGTGGTGGTTGTAAGAAACGAGCTTCTTAAGTGAACAAAATTAGTTGGTCGATTTTTCTTCAAGGTTTATTTTCTCGATCGATTCTTTGGTCACAAACCACTCACGAGATCTATCTTTCTGCTTGGACAGGCGTGATACGAAAATCGATCGGTTTCATTTAATATCATCTAGTTTTTGGAATGGAATCGGTGCCGGAACCAATAATTAGGACCATAAGACGTAAGTCCCACCGCTTGCCCGTTGCCCCGTATAGCTATAACTTCACCCACCTTTCTCATCTACCTGGCTCCTTCCAGACCTAACACATTCGCTCAACCCGCTCCATTCTGACATACCATCGATTTTACTCGCTCGAATTCATCCAAAAGATCCGACATTTTTAACATCCACCCTCTCTAATCTAACAATAAGAATTATAACAAATTTACTGTACTTTGAAATAACACTTTTTTACAGTTACAAATAATTAACAATTGTAAGGTTACATTAGAATTTTATATTATATATTGTTAAATAAATCTAATATAATCTAATATTTAATCTGCAAATGTTGTCAAATTTATTATCATTTCAAATTTTACAAGAGGAATAACATATTCGTATATGAAAAGTTTGACTCTCTTGAATTTCGGTCTAAATTGCGATGAGAAATATAAAACGAGAAAGGAAGAAAAAAGAAACCTTCCAAGATGAGAAAGAGAGAGAGAGAGAGATAAATAAAAGATGGTGGAAGAGAAAAGGATGAGAAGGTGAACTGTTGGAAACGATTCGAACCGAGGTGGGTCTGGGCATGGTGATACGCCCTGGGCGTGAGTCCAGTAATTAAATACAAAGTGAACTCATTTGTGGAGCTCGGTGGCAAATAACATGTTACCCGCCAAGTAGAGCTAATTTATGAGTGCGCCGTATGACGCATTACCTTTCGGCCCTCCACGAAGTCAATCTTTGCCATTTATACCTTTACAAAAGATCTACATTATGTGTCCATGAATATGCATTGATGGTCAATAGAGATGTAATATGGACATCGTGTAAAAATTCTAAATCAAAATGGATTGCCTGGAATTTCGATGAATTAACATTTATTTCTACTTTTCTTTAATTCCTTCTCTCAACTCCTCCTTATTTTACTGCGCTTGATCTTTCCTTCGCTTGACGAATTTACCTTCCATCTCATCAATAATTCATTAAGACGAACATGCCGATATGGCCCTGAAATACGTGATTTTAAAAACACACGAACACGTCAGACCAGAAAGATCAAGGGGAATAAGATCAATAGTTCTTAATCGAATCTTAGGGTTCTCAATTCTTCTTTCAATGAAAATTTTGTGAAGAACCAGTATACGTCAATAATAAGATTTTTTCGGTCAATAAATATTTATATAAGATATTTAAGTATGAGATTAAATTTTGTTAACACTTTGTTAAAACCAACGAATCATACATTCCGAAAAATGAATTTCGTGTTATCTAAGATATGAAAATTTAGACGAGGTGTGTTGTTTGACACGAGAACAAACTAACTCTCGTATTATTGTAGCAGTTATAGTTTCATCCTTGCCGTGTCTACTGTCGTGTCAGACGGACGAAAGAAGAAGAAGAAGAGGATGGAAAGAAACTTTCCAAAAGAAGAGAGCCTGTTAAGGTAGAATGCGTGCCGCGCTGATTCTCGGAATACAATTATCGCATTATCCGGTTCCGCTTTGAAATTCCTCATTTTGTCCTTCGAGGTGCGGTTCGCCGTCGCGGGAGCCATCGTTATACGTTGTTAAAGATCAACAAGCGTGCTACTATGCGATGTTTTCGAATTATCTTTCATCGAAAATGGGAAGAAGAAGTAGAAGAAGAAGATGAAGGAAGAAACTAAGAAGAATAAGAAGAATCGTAGGGTCAGTTTGCGTCTTCCAAGTTTCTTCTCTCCGTGTCTTGTCGGTGATGTGAACCTACTAATAACGGGACGAATAGTAAACAATAAACGGGAGACTCTCGTACGAACCAATCGAGATTGATAAATAACAGAGAAGCGAAAAGGGAATCTTATTTTCGGCACGAGATACATCCAAAAGGTGTCTAGGCTCGTTTTCAGAAGAATATAACCAGTTCGCGATTTCGACGTGTCGTTTCGAGACACTACATATGTATCCTTCCTGCGTGTTCTTCAGAACCATAGTTAGCCTAACTATGATAATAATGAACACTTTCGATAGGTGGAAATATATCGAGCGACTATCTTGTGAAAAAGGGACTTTTGAAACGATCCTTTCAAGCGGATTTTTTTTTGATAATTAGTTCGACATATTTTTTCGTTACTTATTTAACGAGATACAAATTTGGTGTATTGAACACACGTCATCGGCCACATTAGGTAATCTGCCGATTAAATATATGTGCAAATATCATTTCTACTCGATATTTTATTACATGAACGGTGATTTTTGTTATCCTACGACACTTTTAAATGGAAGATCATTGATTTTTGACCATAAATTTTTCGTTGTTTTCGTTAAACGATTCTCAAACAAATTTGTTCTAGCTCGTATAGCTATAAAATAATAGTTCAACGTGTTATTGACACACTATCATATTACCATTAGCTATGTCTCAATGTTGATCATAAAAAGTCAATCTTGTGGTTTAGAAATATAGGCACAAGCTTTCTTTGAAATCATAAAAACCAACAAAGTTAAGAAACAACAAATCGTTTGTCGGTTGATAGGGGTGGTCGATTCGGAACAGAAAAGTCGTAACCTCTTTTAAAGTAGGATAGCTGGTTTGTGAGCTGATGTTCTATTTTTTCCTAAAAAGTTTCGGACTATTAGCGATTACACCCAACCTGAAAATGGCGTATCGGTATGTGCTCAAATAACTAGGCGGCAACGTGATGCGATCAGACGCGACGAATGGTGAACAGCGATAGACGATGGGGGAAAAGAAAATAGTTTCACCATGAAATAAAGTTATTGTCCATAATCGGTCGTCCTAGCCGGAAAAGAGGCGCCGACGGGGATATTCACTTTGGTGGTCACCACCGGACGTGCTTGCGTTTGGAGACACCGATAGACCTCAATTTTTGATAATATACGTCTACCTTTTTAACAGCTACCCTAAACTTGTCTTTTTTATTCTTTTTTTTTATTTCTCTAAAGAAACTACCTAACTTTCTACATCTACATTTTAGTTCACTTTTATAATTAAAAAAAAAATAAATAAATAAAAGAATTACACAAGATAAATATTTCATTAGAAAGAAACAAAAGGGAGAATTCAATTATTATAAAAAGCCTTTTTAAAGCAAAGCAATATGATGAATTTACACGCGACGCGTGGCCACACATGGCATGATTTAAGATTACAAAAAAAAATCTAATTGTAAGACGAAAAGAAAAAAAGAAAATCTTCAGCATCATTACGGACATAATATATGTATTCTAATATAGTAACGATCGTTGTTGGTTAGAGCCGCAGAAGGTAGTCGTAATTAACTTAACCCTAATAGAGCGTTTAGCGTGGGTTAGTTTGGGGTAGGTCCATTGTATTAGCATAAATCATGGAGTTAAATTCCTAGCTATAGAAGAAGCAGTAGTTTATCATAGTTTAGAAATGAAGGGGTTACCGCTCTGATACACGTCGCTCGTTATTATGATAGTGCTCGAGTCAAATGAGTTTTCCAACATGTTCTAACCAGCGTTAAAGTCTCCGACGCGACTGCGTATACCTAAACAGTTGAACATACCTCAATAGTAGCGTGAACGTAGCATGATTTACACGGTTAATATCTTATCGAGTTTTAATCATTATTATACAATTACAAAGATCTAATTAAATGTAATCTTATTTATTCTAATTAGATATTATAATAAATTGATTTACAACCTATTATAACACATTCACGGCCGGCATATGTTTTCTTTTTTTAATACTGAGTAGCGGCAAAAATTATGAATTATTTAAATCTTTATTTAAATAATAAAATATAATTATTTAAATATTACATTGAAATAATTAAATATAAATTTAATATATAAAATTTATATAAATATAATATAAAAAATATATTTTTATTAAATTTTTAAAATTTTAAATGACATGAATTCACGTCAGCGGTCGCGAATGTGTTAATAGGTTGAATTATTGATATGAAATAATTAATAATAAAAACGTAAATGTGATGCAATTATTGTAATAGAATTTTTAAAATCAAAGAATTAACTCTAACGATTAATTGTATATTTCAATGTTAAAAATAATATTATTGTATGATACTATGGATTCTAAAATTCTGAGAATGGAGTTAAATTCGAAGACTGAAAAATAGTTCTTTTTTATTTTTTTCTGACGAGTAGCGTAATCAATAAAGCACATTAAAACGTTAACCATGAAATCGTTATACTCTGCGAATGTTATCGATCTCGAAATAGCGGGCAACAGGATACGAGAACTGCTTAATATTCAATATATAACGCAAAAATTGAATATAACGTTACCGGTTGATTGTTCACGAATTTTGCATGCAAAATTTAATGTGCGTGCAAGCCACTTGTGTGGTCTCGTATAATATATTATACAAAGAACTTCGTTCGTTTGAACCTTAATCTTGTGAAAGAACTATTCGATCGCAAAACGAGTAGCACGTTACACAAAAGTAAAAAAAAAAAAAAAAAAAATATATTTAAATAAAGAAAGAGAAAATGTTCTTCCTAACTCAAAAATTCGCTGTGCGTCATAGAGAAACAACAAAATTTCATATACTGTGAGAAAAAGATCAACTCGTATCGTATCACCGCCCATTGAGAATGTGTTAAAACTAATATATCGTGACAGAAGAAATAAAATGAGGTTGGAAAAGATCGAAAAATGAAAATAATTTTTCGAAATTTCGACCGGTCAATCGGTTTGTATCCGTCCTACAGACGATGAGAGAAGGTTATACCGGAAAAAGGGTTTCCAATCGACGAGGAAACGCAAAAGGTTATATCTCAGGATCCCAGGTCGTATCCCAGAATGATGGTAACCCATAAAAACGCCCATCGTTTTCTGATTAACGCCGCTTTAACGTCACGCAGAATTTTTCTTATTTCGTTTTCTTTTTGAAGAAATTAAGAGAGGGATAATTAAAAGGATATACCTGCAAGTTCTGTTTTCTTTTATTTCGATCTCGAAAAGGAGTTTTTGTTTTGTTATTATATTTACCAAATGTTAAAGTAATTAAAGTATACTCATATATGGAAGAAACTGTTAGAGAGGAATAAAAAAAACTTATAGAAGGATCACTTTTTTCTGTTCAGCATGACAGGATCACATTGGTCGAGTTCTCGATCGATTCTCTCGGTAGAAAATGACTCTGATCAGCAACAAAGACAGGATAAACGGAACTAAACGTTCTAAACGGGGTCTCGCACGACACAATGCAATAACAACTATCTCGCACGAATGGAACGAAAAAAATATTTCTCCAATTTCTCATTGGCAAAAGCGCCGAGTAATCAGCAATTCGGACTGCCCATAGAAATGCTAACGCACCTTAGAAACTATCAAAGAAACCGCTTTTCAGCCAATGATCGATCCGTTCGAATGGAAGAAACGTTCTATAGCTGGGAGCTCGCGTGCCGAAGCCGCTTGTTGATCCGCGGCATGAGAAAGTATCAAATTAGTATTATAAGGTTTTTACCGTACAACTCGTTTGTTTCCTTTCCTTTCTTTCTTTCATCTTCTCCCTTATTTTCCCCTAAGAAATTCGAAGAACCGATGAGGAGTCTAGAAACAAATTGTGTGTTAAAAGCTGATACACGAGTTTCATTCCGTTCTACCGTAAACGAGATTACTCTAATATTATTATTTTATGTTGATAAAATGTTAGAATCGATTGAGAAATCTCAATCGTGAAAATGTAACTTATTACGTAGATATTTTCATGTTATTATATTACATGTTACTGTAATAAATATAAAATTTGTTTAAATAATGTAGTAATCAATTACATAAGAACGTGTACGTGACTAACTTTAACAATAGAAACCGAATATATCATATTGCTAATCGGAAGCTCATTACTCTTGAATAAAGAACGTATGATACCTACGTAATTTGTCAATTATCACTTGTGGTTCATGGGCGTCTACAGTTCGCGCTTAAACCGCAACATTCATTAGCATAATCTTTGAAAACGTCAAGTGTTCGTACCACGGCTAGCTGCCAGATTATAATAACAGGTGGTTCGATTGTTACGAATTAAAGTATACCCTGGGGTCGACACGAACACGGTGAAAATCGATTATCGATAACCTAGTAGCCGAACCTTAACGAACGTCTGCACGTAAATCAGAAAAAACGACAGGTCATAATAATCCAGCTCCCCATGTCGCGCATTTCTCGATAATGAAAAAAAAAGAAAAAACAAATATCTACAAAAATAATCATTTTACTACGTTTACTTAATCCTTTAATCACGCCTAGTAATTCCACCTATATTATTCCATAAATTGACTGTAGACATTCAGTTTGTTCACCGAAAAATCATCGTCTTTAAAATATACCCCGAAGGTAAAGACTCTTCAAATCTTCTCGCATTACCATAATTGCCGAACAGACAGATTAGGAGCAAGCCAAAACGATTTACGCCTTACATAAACACGTTAAATTATCTTCTGTAAAAGAAATAAAAGTCCCCGTAAAGTTATCAAAGTCACGACAGAGAACATTACCTAAAAATTAACAAACTATTACCAAACGCATTATAGTAATATATATTTCATTTGATTCATTCAAATTAATTTTATTCCCAAAAGTGAAACATGATAATTATAAAGAAACAAAACAAAAATTTTGACTCTTTTTTATAACATGGTCTCTCGCACGAAAGAGAATCTACTTCGATATAAAATTTCTTACTGTCGAAAAGATCTTACATCGAAAGAAAAAGAAAACTATCGACTAAGAGACCACGGAAGATGACAGGCAGAACACGAGTGTGAAGTAGAAGGGGATAAAAGAAAAAGAGAGAGATAAAGAGAAAATAAAATGAAAGAAAGTGGGAGTGGGGCCAGAGGTGTGTGTGTATGTGTGCCGTCGTAGCTCGCGTGTTCCACAAAGCGTGACCAAAGAGGAGGAAGAAGAAGAAGGAAGAGTCCGACGGTTCGGTCGAAGGAGAAGCAACGATCGGAAGCAAGTTAAGGGCGGGGAATCGGAATCGAGGACTGGCAGCACGCGCCAGCCACACGCCTCGAGTCCTACGGCCGGTTGAACCGCCCTTCTTCTTCTTCTTCGTCGTCCTCTCTTCGTCCTCTCTTCGTCGTCGTCGTCCTCCTCCCCCTCCTCCTCCTCCTCCTCCTGCTCTACCCTCGATTCTTCGTTCTTCCTCGCGAACGCGTACACCTGGGACAGTTGGCAGGCGAGAGACAAGAGTCCGAATCGTCTACTAGACCGTGTCTTCTTTTCCTTAGGTTCGTACGAGAGAAAACGAAGAAAGAAGGAGAAAGAGATAGAATAATATGAGTGGAAAGAACGCGTAAAATAATCAAAAAGTTTTACCCGCGAAAGAAAAAGAGGTGCCAGAGAAAAAGAATGAAAGATAAAGACTCTCTTCTCTTCTCTAATTGTACCAACGGAACATACCATTTCAAAACTATCCTCAGATTATCGTCTTTCCAAGCACGTGCGTTTGATCAAAGCAATCTTTTCTATCTTTCTTTCTTCCTTTTTCTCTTGTGACTGACTTCAAACTTACCATTGACTTGAAAAAAAGATAAACTTATTACGTACGTAACATAAAGACGTTAATGGCGAAAGGAAGTCGCGGCGAAGAAGTTCGGTAGATACCTGATTTCCTTGGACGGTAGTTTGCCCGGTCGGTAGATTAAACCCTCGAGGGAGAGCGGGTGCAGCCTGCTGCTAGCCGTATGCTCTCCATATGGCTTGGTCCTCCCTCAAAAAAGCAACCCGTGCAGCTCGAGCTCGCGAGTGCCTTCCATTCACCCTCTCGCTTATTAGACTACCTTTGAATCCTTTTGTGACACCCCTTTTCGATCGTTCCTACGTAAAGAAGTCACTAAGATCGAAACGTCATGTATACATATTGATCTTTCGAAGAAAATAATTAACCTTCGTATTTTCAAAAAATAGGTCAGATAGAATCTCGGACGAATTGTTCATTCAAACAAATAATATAATTAACAGTTTATAGGTATTTTTCTTAATCCATTGAAAAATTTATTAGCGATAATATTATTTGACATAATTAATTTGTCAATAATAAATTTGATTAAAAGTAATTGCTAATTTTATATGATCTTGGTGTTTCCATTAATTTTCGTTTATTCGTATTTACGTTTGTTCGTTTGTTCGTTTGATATTAACGTAATGTAAGAAGACAAATTTGTTAAGTTCTCACGAAAATTATGCGATAAAACGGGGAATTAAAGACGCCGTGCGAAGAAGGCGGAGAGAGAAAGAGAGAAATTTGTAGATAGCGAGAGAAGAGAATATATCGGAGCCGCCTACTTCCGGAGGTTGCAACGGCATTACATCGAACACCTTCGGTATCATGGCACAAAGCGTTTGTTGGTTTACTCATACGGTTAACTACGCATTTATCCTGCTCGATCTGGCATTCTGTCGTAAATTGGGCGGCAGCCATAAATTCGACAAGCCGTCGGCCAATTTCGGTTAAACGCAACCATACTCTTCTGTATGGGAAAGAGGAATCAAGTTAACGGTCCTACTTTCTATCCTTTATCGATCACTATATGAAAGAGTACGAGTTCATTTCGTCAGATCAATTGAAATTTCGCTTTGTTTTTGTTTTTAGTTTATTTCTTTTTTTGTTCTATTAACAGTAATATTATAAATAGTCAAAAAAAAAAGGATAAAATTGATAAATAAAAATATAACGCGCTTCATTTACAGATGTTTAGAGAAACCATTTGGACCAAACTAAACTAAAACGATTCCTAAAATCTGAAAGCAATATCGGTCACCATAAAAATCTACCCAACAGTTTTATATTTCACGTAAAACATATGACATCCTTTCTTTAAATACTTTTCAAAGTTTAATATCGAAAAACTAAACGGAAAACGAGTTTCCTTTCCGGTACCATATTATCGACCGTGAGATAAAGAGAGAGGGAGAGAGAGTGAAAACCTTAATTTACATACAAGCAAGTTCGAAAAAAAAATAAGGAATTGACTTCCGCGTGTGAACATTTTACTGCTGTTTTTTTTTGGATAAACAAAAAAAAGGAAGAAAAAAAAATAGAAAAAAAAACAAATCTCCCGAGAAAAGAGGAAAATTTATCTTGCACTCGAGGACACGAAGATCGATGTCTTATCGTCCTCGAGATCCAAATACGAAGACGACATAGTAGTAAAAGGGCGAAGAAAAGAAAGAGAAAACAAAAGAGTGAAATCTTACCGTAAAATTTCTACCATTTAGGATCAACGCAGACCTATCCGATCCGATCCGATCCGACGATAGGAACGCCTTAACACGTTGAAATAGGTGCGAAGAAGGTCCTTCGAAAAAGCGACACCCCAAGATCATCTTTTCTCTTTTTACTTTTTTTGCCCTTTTTTTCCCCCTTTTACTTCCCTTTCTCTATTTTTCTTTTTCTCTTTTTCTCCTACGCCAAAGATTTACCTGACTCTCTTCATCTGTGGACAGGACTACAATCAGATTACAAACTAAAAGGGAGACTTTAAAGAGGAAAGAAAAATTTACAGATCCTACTTTTTCTTTTTAAAAGATCATCGATTTCTTACCGGCACCTTTAAGATCCGCGGATCCTTCCTTCCTTCGTTACTTTTTTTTTTGTCTTTTTTTCTTTTCCTTTTTCGTCACCCCCTGAAATGTCATACATAGTCAATGAGAGGATGAAGTAAACGACTAAAACTACATATGCTTGTTTCGTGTTAAGTTGTTCCTCATTAATAACTTTCCATTCGGTGGAAAAAAAAAAGACAGAAACAAGGGATCGTTTTCTCTATTTTTTTTTTTTTTTTTTTTAAAGACTTAAGGGATAAACTGATGGTTATCAACAAGTAAAACACGAAGTAGTCGTGTCACAAGGGTAATGGATTGAAATATTAAACTTGTTATTTGACTCATTGGATTCATTTTACCAGATTATTTTTTTACAGGGTAAGCAAACCTTAAACTATATGTAAATTATATAAATACATGAATAGAACAAATAATAGGTGATATTGCATTTAAACGATTAGTACAATAGTTGATATGGTAATAGAGTAAATTTTCGAGAAGAACTGCTCGTTTGCTCTAACTAATATTAGTGGGCGTTTGAGAACCGTGGGCGGGCAACATGGTTTTATCACTCTTTCGAGAAGCTTTGTCTTATTGCCGATGGTCAAGACCACCCCGTATTTTAAATTTGCTTTCAAATCTTCTACGAAAGACACAATACCTATGTATATATAATATAATACTTCTTCTTCTACTTCTTCTTCTTCTTCTTCTTTCTTCATTTCATAGCCGTCCGTCAAATAAACGATTCTAACTATATTAATTTAAAAAATATAAAATACTCCAAATCCGCGGATAGGTCGTTAGAATGAAGATATAGGAGATGGTCATTAAACTTCTATCATTAGGTATTTTTTTTTCTTTTCTTTTCTTTTCTTTTATTACCGTGATCCACGGTTTATATATTTTAATAGATGTATCTAGTAGCTAAAAGAGATACGTTGATTACGTTAAAATACAAGATAGATTAAGATTGTTCAAGTATCCGTTCTTACCTTGTCTCGCTTAATTAATGCTAATGAACGGAGAAGAACCAAAAAGAAATAACAAAAAAAAAAGAAAGAAGAAAAAAAATAAGAGCCGAACTGTAGCACGCGTTGTAGGTCTTCCCTCATTAGGACGAAAATTTTCTCGAGTTCTCCTTTTACGTTTTTATATAATTCTTGACCACCCACAGTTTTAATCGTCTAATATTCTTCTATATATAATGCGATATTAATAGAAACTATTTTATTGTATATCTTAAATGTTACAAATTTTATTCTCACGGTAAAAAAAAATATTTGTAAACAGAATTTTAATGAAATATTTCTTTTATATAGGTGATGCAAAAATTTCCCAATCGATCTAGGAAAAAGAAGATATTACCAAGTATTTTAAATCGAACATTAATTTTCGCGTTATCGAAAGAACGAAATCTACGATAGAATTCTCGCGCAGTCTGAGAACGCAGATTTCTGAGATCGACAGATAGGCAGAGGATCTATCGTTGGGTTTGAATATTCGATCTTAGGGATACTTAAAAAGTTCGCACGGGAGCTTGTTTGATTTAAAAAAAAAAATAAAAAATAAAATTAAAAAACGATCACAATTTTTTTGTTTCCCCCGTACGAAAACGGGTGGGATCAAAAGTTTTTCAAAGAAGAAGAAGAAAAAAAAGAAGAAAAAGGTGGTATGCACAGGCGTATTCGGAGATGCATTCTCGTCGAAGATTAGTCTCGTCGAAGGAGCATCTTATTTTTCAGGAGTCAACCAAGGGGAAGCACAATGCGTGTAATTCGTTCGGTTCTCTTCTGTTACATGCGGACGATTTCACAGCAGTCATTTGCCCTTTCTCTAATGAAAAGTGGTACAGAGAACTTTTTTCTCCGATTTTTCGGAGGTTGCGATCATCTCGAAAGAGAAAAAGAAAGATCGTGTAAAGATAGACTGAAGTAACCAACGATGATGGGACCCAGGGCCGCCACTTGGCTAAAAATCGCCTGTGCTCGTTAAATAAATTTAATACCCTTTTATTGCATGATACAAGATATATTAATTACAACAAAAAATAAATAATTTAATGTTTCATATATAACACCTTAGCATTAACATATATAAAAAGTATAGAAATTATCATGCTGACATGGTTACCCCTTCAATAAAGTGCCCGTGTACGGGGCCACAACCTGCACACCCGCACGTATGCGGCCCTGAATGGACCACCCTGTTACCCTGATGAGAGGAACCACAATGAAAACGGTGTCCGATGTCTCATCAGGAATGTTGACACCTGTAAAAGACCTTAATGGTGCTAGACATCGGTGGCAATAAACATCATTCTTACCACTAAACGTACCTTGACACACTAACTTATCCGAGATCTCTAATGATATAAGATTTTTTAAATTGTTGCTTATATTTATAGAAAAGAAAAAGAAAATATGAAACTCGTAAGTTATCTTTAAAAAAAAAAAAGAAGAAAAATATCTACGTCAATAACTAGGATCGAATAGAAACGAAATGAAAATAGAACGAATGAAAAGTAGAAAATGTTTGATCTAAAGTCGCGTTCGAGTTAAGACGAAAGATCTACTATTCACAATCAGTGGGTGTAAAAATATTGACGTTTAAAGGCACGAAACGGGTGCCTTTACACGACGTAGAAAATATCCAAAGGTTTTTACCGGTTGCATTTAAGTTGTCGAACCGATGGGCTTCTTTTTTCTCTTCTTCTTCTTCTTCACGTGCCGCACGTACGAAACCGTTTTGTAGATCGTTTAGCGTCATACTTTCACGGGGTACGATCACGTAAGCATTGAGCCATCAAAACAGATATATTGAGGAAGAGGTAGAACAGTTATTACAGACGAATGGTCTTCACTCTTTCTCGGTTACAAATCAAATAATACTTTACCTTGACCGACAGCCCGAACACATGGCCCCAAACGGAACGCACGAGGTGAATGAACACGCCGCATTTATCACTGATAAATGTAATTTACTTTTTCACATACTCATTTTTATAGAAAAACAAAATTATACGTTTCTTGTTTTTAAATAATATTGGAAATATTTGTATACATTACTGGCCCAAAAATTTAAATACACCTAAATTTCACTTACATCACATACTAACTAGCTATAAATTCTATTTTTATTCTTGCATGTGTTTTTATACAGTGTACAGTAAAGTAATAAGCTTTTGATAACTACAATACTTTAGGTATTAAGATTTTTTTTTTTTTTTAACAACTATTAGATCTTTTAGGAATTAAGATGATAATATCTCAGTAGATTGTTTAACTCTCGTACAATTACAAAATTATCAACTTTAATTCTTTAAATGCTGAATACTTTTAACTGAAGTGTTAAAATTAAAAGCTTGTTAAAGTGTTAAAGTGTTAAGTGTCAAAATTTCAAGATAATCGGTAAAGTACTTTCGGAGATTATCGATTAGGCACAAACGAAATCTACATTTATATATATATAGATTACTATATAATACATCTCTGTATATTATCTGTATACCTAACTAACCACCATTTGATATAACGCAAAACGTCATATTACGAATCTCATGTCTGACAAGCGACCGAAGTAAGATTCGAGAAAGGGAGAAAATTATCCCGTCAAGATATTAAGACGAAAATAGCAGAGCAACGTCCGCCCACGCTCGCAACTTGTTATAAGCTCAAAGGTGTGCGTCCACGACTCCGTTGACCCCGTGATCCTGTTTTAACACCTTTCTGTATGGTTACATTGTAATCCGGTAATTGCCGACCGGCAGGGGATTGTCATAACGTTAACTGGACCGGTCTCAGTAAATTCGAAAAAAAATTTTTTAAATCCCGAACATTTTCTTTATCCCTTCCCCCTTCTTCTTCCAAGCATAATCGATCGTTCGAAAACAAAACAAAAAAAAAGCCAAAAGAGGAGAGAAAGTAAGATGTTTGTGGTAGCAAGTATCATGACCAGTGCGATTATTATCTCGAAGCGTATAATCTCAAGAAACGTCGATAATACCAATAAAACTTGTATTGGGATCTCTGGCAGGGGCGTGGCGTAGCAATTCGACCTATCTAATCTAATTTTGAATTTAGCCACCAGATAGCGTATTCAAGTGCTAGAGATCCCACGTGATGTAGCAATTCGACCTATCTATTCTAATTTTGAATTTAGCCATCAGATAGCGTATTCAAGTGTTAGAGATCCCAATTATCATAGCTGGATTATTACTAATTCAAAACTAAACAAAAAAATATGTTTTAAAATATATATATATATAACTTTTAAATAAATAATATATCCGATTAAGGGAAAATAATGAGTCTTAATCGAACGATATTACGTATTATGATGATGTGTAATGTAAATAAGATTAATGGCGGGATTTGGTATTTGCGGCAATGAACTTTCGAGTTCCTAATATTAATAATAATAATATAATGTAAATAAGATTACGCTAGACATGATGATGAACTAATGTTTATGAATACATTATGAAATGTAATTTTATGAATAAAGAAATATGTTGAACTTTAACGATAATTTACCGTTAAAAACAAAATGAAATAAAAAACGCTTAGTAACTGATCGTTTTCTCGATCGATTAATTTGCAATTAAGTCACGCCACGTGTCTCTTACCGCTAGGTTAGAAAAGTACGCACGTATATTGATCACACACGAGCCGCAGCACGTGTATGTGGTAACACAGCTGTGAGGATTCACCACGGAAACGATCCTTTTGTATATCTTCTTTCACAATGCTCTAGTTGAGAGAACACAAAAATAAAAAATAAACTTTTCTAATTACTAAGGAATAAAAATTATACGAAATGTTCGTTTTTGCTAAAAAAAAAAAAAAAAACAACATTGAAGGTACCTTCTTATCGGTCGGCTTATGTAATTTTTCTACAGACGGAAGATCAAGAGGAAGGAAGAAAGAGAGAGAGAGAGAGAAAGAGGGGGCTCAAAGTTTTTTTTGAATAAATTCGATCTCGAAACTCTCTCCTCTCCGATCGAGGCCGTAAATTTCTTCCTCTACGAACCTCATCAGCGTCTTAAAACAAACAGCTCCACCCCCTTCGACAGGCCATAAGACGTGGCCAATTCGATAATCAAATAACGCCGATTCGATCTAACTCTTGGTTCCATATAATTAAAGGAGATATAATTAAGGTAGACTCTTTTTTGGAAAGAGAAAAAGAGATAGTTAATATATTAAGTTATTATTGGTTAATAGCTGTTTTATTAGATTAGGCTATCGAAGATAAAGGGATGAGAGTATAACGGAAAAGAAAAAGAAAAAAAATAGGTAATATAAGTCATCATCCGTGTTACAATTTGTACAAAGTGTGCAAGAATTTATTCCTTTATTCATATTTTTTCTTTTTTTTTTTTTAAACGGGACAATTCTATTTTGAAATATGAAAACATTATATTATCAATAAGTTCATTAATAGTATAAACAGCGAAAAAAGTGAAAATCATTAAATCAAGAATATATATATATATATATATGTATATACAAACGCGATGGAATTCTATTCGTGTGAAGAATCGAACATATATATACACGTAAATACATATATCGAAAGAACGATCGTGGAATATCGTTGAATGGGTGGAGTAAAAAATAAACGTTCGTAATAGAGCGCGAAAGTTTAGCCGTGCTACCTCAAGACGCTGATCAGGATCCCTTCGTCAGGATCGATCCTCCATTGAAAAAGGGCATTAACAGAGAACCCGGGACCCTTTCTCGCGGTGCTTTTCCTTCGTTAGACGTCCGTACGAATTGTCTCGTGAAAGGAGGCCCTATAAAAATGCCCTCGTCGTCGTCGTTGGCGTGTTAACGTGAAAGAGTAAGAGTGGAAGAAAGAAAGAGAGAGAAAAAGAGAAAGAGAGAAAGAATGAGCAGGAGGACCACGGGGCCCGTGACTCGAAGCACAACACTCGAGTCGCGACGAGAGATCGATCGATTCTCCTTCGAACTAGAAAGAAACGTACGACCACCTATATATTTAGCATATCCCCTATAACTGACAGCATGTTATTTCACCAACAAATAATACGCAAGGACCATTGTGAATCCGAACCGAGTAAGTGTGTGTAAGAAAGAATGAGAGAGAGAAAGAGAGCACTCGAGACTCAGAGAGAGCACCCTTAAACGCTTTTAAATACGCGCGGACGCTGCTTCAGGAGCGTAGAGAAAGAGGAAGAGAAAGAGGAGGAAGAGAGGAGGAGGAGGTGAGCCAAGGGAAAGGTCGATCGGATGCAATGGCTACGTCAATCTATCTCTCTCTCTCTCTCTCTCTCTCTCTCTCTTTCCTTCTCTTTTTTTTTCTCATCTCTCTTTCTTTCTTCCTTATGTTCCTTTGCTACCTGCTAAATTACTATAGCGTCGAGAAACGACGATCGTTCGAGGAATACTTTTCTCTTTGGAGGCTCCAATTATCGCACGGCGTCGATGAGCACACCGGTATCGGCGTCATACATAGAAGAGTGCCACCCCAAGACCTACTCTAGCCGTCATTATTCGAAACTTCTTCTAGATTCTTTTTTTTCTTTTCTTTTCTTTTTATACGCCGTACTCTCGTTCGACTATTTAAACAGTGTTAATTGTTTTGACAATTCAAATCGATAATAATAATTCATCGTTTAGGTATAGGTTCAATTTTTGTCTAATATAATATCTACGTTTGTCTTTTCCTCTTCATTGTTCATTAAAGTACTCTTCTTCTATATCCCACTTCTCCCCAATTCCCCCCCCCTTCCGATTACCCTATTTTTTTCTTTGTCGTGAATGGGGTGACTCGTTCGTTCGAATTCGTGCGACACTATCGATCAGATTAAAAACAATAGTACGCTGGTTGAACCGCATTGTAAACAAACTGCTATCTACATTAAAGGGTGAGAATGAACAAGAGAGTGAGAGAGAGTGAGAGAGAGATTGGAAGGGCCTTTGAAGGCGAGGAGAGTAGAAAGAGAGTCGTTATCCCTCTTAAATTTCTGCTGCATGCGATGGACCAGAAGGAGAAGAGTTTAGCCTATCGTTCAACCGTCCCTCACCCTTACCGACCATTTGCCCACCTCTCACCGTCCCTTCCTTCCTTCCTTGCTTCCTTCCTTCCTACTTTTCTTTCTTTCATTCTTTCTCTCATCCTTATTCTCTTTCTTTACCTGCGCCCGGCCTGTCCTCAATCTCACCGCAATCTGCAATTCCCACGATTTCTAACTCGAGACATCCATACCGAATGAGTGCCTATATTATATGCAAATCCTTAAATATACGAGCATATTATATGCATTTGTAATAAATACATACTTGTAAAATAAATCATATCAATGTATATTTTGTATGAATACTTCTTAAGTACGTCATGTGAGTTAAAAAATTGTATTTATTTTCCAAAAACAAAACAAATTTAAGTAAATCGACGTTGTTTAAAAAAATTGGATAAGTTTTGAATTGTTAGATAACAAGACCTTCCATTAACACGTTGCCGCAAATGACGGCTATAGCCGTCCGATCTTCGTATTTCTAAGCACGATCGTCAAATTAAAAGTGTGCGGCAACGTGTTAAGATACTCTACAAAATGATAATGTTCAATCAATAAAAACGATACCACTTTATAAACTGTGTGACATCTCGTGGGACAGAAGATATTCGGCTAAACGATGTTCTGATATTTGAATCCCTCGAAAGGTGCAACATATTAAAATATGTTCTGGCTGGTCCCACGCAAAAAGATGCTGTTTCGTTTCACAACGAAATGGGATTACTATTAGCTCCATTTAGCGAATATTTAAAATCACCGGACACGATAGTAATATGGCTTAATCCGATCTCTTTTTCGCAACAAACCGGCTCATTATTCAGCCGTATATCTCACGAGATTAAAGTAGAATCGAAATAAACTCGGCGCCTGTTTGGAGTTGAAAACGACTCCTGGGATCTTTTATTGTGATACATCGTTGATTTTCGTTTTTGTATATGTCCTAAAGCATCCTGACTAACACTATTAAAATAAAAAAAAATAATAATAATAATAAAAATACAGAAAAAAAGAAAGAGACGAGAATACAGGCCAACCAGAATTGACTACTTGGTGGATGTCCTGGATCGGGTCAACCAAATACGCATAAGCCGATTATCGTTGAGAAGCGTAGAGAAAGAAGAAACGTGAGGAGAGGGGAAGATAGAAATGGAAACCTCCTTCGACAAAATGTCGCGTCGACGTCGAGCTCGTAAACGTGCACCCGTTCGATTCTTCTGACGCTTATTTTTTTATCCTGTTGCTGTCGTTGAAATAAATGTACGATCGTCGTGAATTGTATTAACCTCCAAAAAAATAAATAAATTATATAAAATATATATAATTTTACAAATGATATTAATTTTAAGGCAAATTGTTTTTTCTATATCATCTAATAATAATAATAATTAATTATATATAATTAATCTATAATAATAAAACTAAAAAGAAAGAAGAAAAAATACATCGCCATTGATGTATCGTTCGTCTCGTCACATTCCAATTTGAATGATACCGCAAAGTCTAATTGATCAAAAGGGAAATAAGTCGAGTCACCTCCTTTTCAAAGGGATTAACGAAAAGGAATCATGGGACGTGAACATCCTAAAAAGGACCACGACTCGAATTTGAAATTTGTATTAGTTGGGTCGAAAAAGAATGAAGAAAGTAAGTGGAAGGAGCGATTAACGACTGAAAATGGCTCAAATCTACACAGCATTCAAGTTCGACCTACATCGAAGAAAGAAAAAAGTGGGAACTCGAGTTAATTAATGCCAAAGTGAGAGAGAAAAAAATTGATTTCCAGGACGCTTGTTGGTTCGTAGAACGGCTACCGGGAATTGTTTTCGATGGTCCAGATTTTTCCTTTTGAGTTTTAAGTATCTGAAGTTTTATTTTTGTCTTGTGATGATTGAGAACTCCCACGGTGAAAGTGTAGGATCTTGTGAAAAATTTAACAAATAAATAGAAAATGGCTTTGAGCTAAGATAACTTGTTGTATTATTTATATGAACTATTCTACAAAATCAATGAATTAATTTTTATATAAAAAAATGCAATCGAAACAAATTGAATTTATTTAACAATAACAATATTCTTTCGTATAACGATGTAGATAATTGACGGTAAGGGGGTAATTACGGATAGATAAATTCTTCAAGATTAAAAAAACCGACCGGAAATGTCGGGGTCATGACATACATTCGTTAAAAATCAAACTCGCTCATCGTAGTTACGCGGCAGAAGGCAGGGATGATTTTCCTTAGGAAGATGAGCGGGGGGCATCTTGCTTTAGAAAATTAATATTAGACTGTGGAACGACGGTAGCCTAGTTATTAGGACCTACGAAGCGCCCTTTCAAACGAGGGGGTGGTGCCGCCCATGATTCGGGGTTGTAACAAATTTTCCACGTCCGAAGTTCCTTCCATGAGATATTGTAACTTTCACACGCTTGATCAAAAGATATCGAATAGTTAGTATGATTTTTAAAATATATCCTTAATTATTTATATTTACACGCGTAGTCGATATAATATATTTAATTGTTACATTTATAATAAATTTTATATTTATCTTGGGCTCACTTAAAAAAGAAAGAAAAAAAAAGCAAAGAAAAATAACGCAATACATTCTCCATTTTTAAGGATTTATTCGCTGCCAAACAAATGCTTTCGACCGAAGCGAATTCTCGCGGTCAGATTTTTATATTAATTTTACCTCGTAGGTGTAAAAAATAGAAAAAAAATAGGATCTGTTGCGATTGAGGCCGCCGGCAATTCGTCCGACACTGAAAAGAATAGAAGGGAAACAATCGTGCGCTCTTTTCAAAAACAATTCGTGTATTGAAATTGGGGATACAATGGAGTTTTTAATGTTGAACACTGGGGAGGAGTACCCTATGAAACAACGAACCAAGAGAAAAAGAAAAAGAGAAAGAGAGAGAGACAGTGGTGGTTACAAAGTAACAATGCGGCACCCTCCTGTGTGACCGACAGGATCCTTTCGATCAGCAATAAGATCCCATTTTCTTAGCGTTGAACCAATTCCGTGCCGCTTGATTCTTTCATAATGAAACATAATTAAAACGAAGAATCTGTGAGAAAACTGGTATAAATATTTATTTCCCAAACAATTTTTCGAATTATTCGAGATAAACGAAATTCATGAAATCGAAAACGAAACGTAGTCGTCGATTGAAAGAACCGGTAAATTTGGCGTTAAAAAAAGCGCGTACTTTTAGCGTTAAGGTAAAATTACACGGTGCATCCTCGAAGAGGCGCCCCATATTCTGACGCTTGCCAAATTTCAGCGAGCCAAGGAACATACCTCCGTGATCCCCAGTGATTATCCACTTAAATCGTGAAGTCGCAAGCAATTATGTGGGGGTGCGAGGGTTAATTCGATAATTGCGATATTCCGTTGCGAGTAATTACCACCTATCCACGAATGCAAATCCCTTGAGATCTCGCCGCAATACCGAATTTAGGTACGATCGAAACTTTCCATATCATCCTCCCACGAGAAAGGTACCGACGAGCTTCCACTTCGCAACTAAGAACTATGAAAAGTGAAGACTTTTACTTCTGTTTTACTTTAAACACAATTTTAAGAATTTCATCGAAATTAAATGAAATCACAGTAAAATTGGATTATACAAATGAACTAATAATCTGATAAATAATTTAGCTTTTAAATATACATTTGAATAATAACAATAATAATACTAAAATATAAATGTTATAGGAGCTAATAAAGAGTCAAATATAACGCTTCTTCATTGTGTACTTGAAGCCCACTAAATTCTCTTTTTTAACGGACACGTGGCTGTAAGGTTTTGGTGTCGAGTCACGAATCGTTCTTCCGGAACGAAGACACTGATCCTGAAATATTTTTTATCAAACTTCCGAGGTAACATTGGTCGAGCCCGAATATGACTATGATTTCTATGAACAACGTTTAACGACGTTATTAACGATCAGGGATAAAGTGGTTACATACATTGATAATTGTAAGTTAATCAAAAATATTTTGATGAAAATAATTTGTAAAAAGAAAGAATGAGAGAAAAAGAAAGAGAGAGAGAGAGAGAAAATGGAGTCGAGTTGATTCGGTCGGTCGCCCAGACGAAGGCTAAAAAGAGGGAGAAGCACGCGTCGGCCACGCTCCCCGTGCACACACCTGGGGCCAGTTGGCTAGCGAGAGGAGAGATGAGACTCCCTTTCCACTCTAGGCACAACCAATGTCCAATTATTAACAAATTATGATCGCGAAATTGGACATCTTCCGGAAATACGGGAACGAGCTCAAAGTATCCCGATCGTGTCGAAAACTTGCACTGTCGGTGCAAGGAACGAATAAAAGAATAGAAGGAAAGCACGAGCGGGATATTTGTTAGCGTGTTAGCTGTAACCTAGAGTGGAACGATGACACGCGACCGATATTTCGAGAAAACAATCAAATTACGTGACTTTTCGAAACTAACGAAATTTACACATTCATTCTTGCCCCTATGAGTGCGATTTTAAC
The DNA here is from genome assembly GCF_049000335.1 of Polistes dominula. Lineage (NCBI taxonomy): Eukaryota > Metazoa > Arthropoda > Insecta > Hymenoptera > Vespidae > Polistes > Polistes dominula. The sequence continues at coordinate 5,110,385 of NW_028301150.1, forward strand.
ACTTCCAGCGCCAAGTGTATTTCACAGATAAAAAAAATACAACGAATTATTGCTCTAAGCGTTTTTATCAACCCCGTATACCGAAAAGTTGTTAGTCTTCATTTACTGATAAACGTGGTACTCAAAGTGTTAAAACACGATCTTTCTAACATTTATCTTTTTATTCGAGAATTTATAATGCGTAGTTTTGAAAAGAACTCGTACGACGATATATTTAAAAAGAGGAAGTTAAAAGAAAATCAGTCGAGCGAATGTCCTTTCAATTTAGGTTCCAAACTCGGTTGAACGCAGTTCCCCTCATATAATGGGCTTCGTCAGTGTCATGATCATTTTGCAACGTTCCTTTTTCATTTTACAAAGATCGATGAATCAAAAGGAGATCAATATTAATTTGTCTTTTTAAGTATAAACAAGAATGCCGACAGGAAAGGTAATTTAACTCAAACATTCCTCGTAGTACATTAAAGTCACATTAACTAATGTCAAAGAGGAAAAAGAACGGTCTTCCGGTCCATTAGTTACGTACAGTTACACTTTACGACACGGAGATCACACAGGAAAGTTAGATTTTTCTCCCAATTTTGCGCTTTTCAATTATAGACAATCACTTTTAAAAATTCGTAGTAATTTACAAATAAATTATATACTAAAATATGATTACAAGTAAGTAAAAGAAAAAGTATTCCTACTAATTTGACAGTGACTTTGACTATGGATTCAACTTTATAATTGGGATGCATTAGACGAAAAGATTGAAAACTTCAATTAAAATGATTTCAATGCTATCTATTTTGATAGAGAGGAAAAAAAGGGATAATGCGTTCTCGTTTGAGAAGGATCAATGGCGCCGTCGATATATACGACTAGAGAAATAAAAAAAGGAAAATAGAAAAAAATCGAATGGGATCGCTTTATATATGAAGATATTAACGAAACCTCGTTCGGTCTCGCCATAAAACGTGCAAAAAAAAGGAGTAACGAATCGGTGCCGGTTTTGGCGCTCTCTAAAACGCCTGAATTCGGCGATCGTGCGCCTGATAACCCGGTTAACCCTACCAGCCCGTTATTATAATATTTGCCGAGCCGAAATATAGTAATTGCTTATTTGTTCGAGCCCAATTACCGCGTGGCCCGCGCACGCCCATGGATTCTCTACGCGGTACATAGTACCTTTACGTGTTTCCTTCAACTATACAGGGTGATTCTAATTGAACTGAGATAAACTAGCTTTAATGTTTTATCTTCAACAAAAACTAAAATAAATATTGCACAATTTTATGAAATTTAATTTTCAGTATACAACTATTTGTTTCTTACATGAATCAAAATATACCTGTGAGATTTAAATAGCTTGTTTTTTTTAAACACTATCATTTTTTTTTCTTACATCAATTGATTCTTTTCATTTTAATTCATATATATTAAAATATTATATAAAGTAAAATTATGAAAAAAATTAATATTTTATCGAATGAAATATTCACAAATCTATTGTAGATTTATATTATTTTCCATTAATTTCTATGCAGTTATCGAAATCACCCTATATACCTATCCGATACTCGCTCGATTTAACCACCACCCACTTTTACAACTTCCATCTATATATTCCTTCTTTCCATCCTTTCTCCTTTCTTTTCTTTTCTCGGTTCCTTCCTTTTTTCTTCTCTTATTTTTCATCCACCTACCTACCTGTCCGTTTACTCCCGCCCTCACAGACGACTTGCCGTAACGATTAGGTTCGAACAATCAGATACAGCCGGATCGGCACGTAATGTCTATTATTGCGTTCGACGTCAAAATAACGACGCGTTAGTTTGAATGTTTCAGCGATATTCGACGTTTCCTCGACGGCGGAACGTGCTCACGCTTACTTTCTTTCTTTTGCGAATTACTGGTTTAACCAAAAGAAAGAAAGAAATCCAATCGTACAAGCAGAATGACTTTTTTTTACTTCTTTTAAAAATTTCTTTTTTATTAAACGAACCATAATATAAATATTTCATAAAAAGTGTTCTAAATCATCGGTTCGTATCTTCTCTTCCACAGCTCATAGAATCATATATGTCACTTATTATTCACTGATCATCAATTGTATTCATAATATAAAAATTAGTAGAGCAATTCCCAGTAATACATTGTAAAGATGATCATTTAAAATAAATAAACTTACATTTCTTAAACTTTGAAACGCATTATGATCTCACTGCATAAAAATTGATTTAATTCAGAGAAAATCAAACGTCCTTACATTTAGTCCATTCAAGGCTTCCATAACTTTAATAAACCATCTTCGCTATACGAGCATAACAAGTTTTGATGAGGATGATGCGCTAAACCGATCACGTCTTTATCGTGTACCTACAATCATAGAAAATCAACAAAATTTTTAGAAAGAAAACGAGGTTGTTTGTGAATTTTTTTTTATTTTATAATAAATTACTCACATTAAGAGTTCTCTCTAACTTGCCAGATGATGTGGAGAAACAATAAAGTACAAGATCTTCACCAACGCAGTAAATAAATTCACCGCGTGGACTTACAACAGTGCATACGAAATCTCCACCTTCTCTTTTACCGCTGGAAAATGACCTTACTATTTGTCCTTGCATATTCATAATAACCACAGTATTTGATCGATTGCAAACAACAAAATGTTCTGGATTTCTTGGAAGAGGATGTACACTGTTAACTGTTAAATCGGCAGCACCTAAAGATTTGTAAGTTCCTATGCATTCCGTTGTCTTTAAACTCCAAACCTTTACTGTACCATCTGAGGAAGCACTAGAAAATCAAAAATATTAATAATTAGTATATACATGTAATAATTAACAAAAGAATTATATAAGCAATTATTAATACCTAATAATATTATGACCATCAGGCGCAAACACAACCTCATTGACAAATGAAGTATGTCCTCGAAATTCCTTAAGTGTTTTACCAGATTTTAATCCATGTATTCTAAAAATAAGGAAAATAGAGTAATAGTACATTTCATGTTTATATAAATGTTTAATATAAACTAGCTTTCATTTACCTTATAGTGGTGTCGAATGAAGCTGACAAAATCTGACTATTATCTCTGCTAAATTGTAAACAAGTAACCCCTTTTGAATGTGCTTTTTCAAATCTCCTTAAACATTGACCACTTTGTACTCTCCATACTTTAATTTTTCCATCTTGTCCACCACCTGCTAACATTTCACTGTCACGGCTAAATGACATTGATAAAACAGCTTGCTCCATCATCATAAAATTGTCTTGAGCTTGATATTTCAAATCTTTTCTTATTTTTCCCGTTGTGAAATTCCAAACTTCTATAAAACCATCTACAGAACCGGTGACCAAATATTGACCATCCGGTGAAAAACGTGCACATTCTACGTGTGATTTTTGTCCAAATTTGATTTGCTTTGACAACTGCGTAGGATATTTTTCATCTTCTTGATCTCTCACTGCTGCTTTTCCTCTAAACAAATCTATCGTTGTACCTGGTGGTAATAAACCTTGATGCTGTTGCCATTTTAACGCTTGACCCAAAAGAGCGAGTAATCTGCTAGAAGGTACTACGGAAACTTCTCCTGCAAGGGCAGTTGCTATATATGCTCTTCTTTTCTCTTTTGTACTTCCATCTGGATAAGCCTCACGTGGATCAAAATATGACCGAGCAAGCAGATTCTCTAGATGTATGTATCTTTCAGGTTCTTGCTGTTTCATCATAATCATAGGATCCGTTTGTCTTAATAAAGAACGCGCTGCTCCCAATTCTCTCAATTCAATTAATTCTAAAACAACCTTTAATACAACATAATGAGATTATTTATTATTATAAGATTATTTATTAATTAATTATATATTTAAAGAAATAATTTACCTGCTCATACAAATCTATGAGCTTTTTATCAGGTAGCTTCAAAGATTGTATAGCTTTGAGCACTGTGTCCCAGTGACCATTATTTATGTCAGCTACAAATCCATCTACACTGTCCACTGTATTGAGCGATACTCCTGTTTCCTCCTGTGTGTATTTCGTTAGAATCGTATATAAATATATAAATAAAATAAATAAAATGTAAATTAATAAATATATTAAGTCAAATACCTGTAGGGTTTGTAATGTTTTTACTAAATTTGCTTCCTTCAAATATTGTTGTATCAAACGAATAACACTGAAAAAAAAAACAAATATGATATAATATATTTATTCATGTTATAATAAATAATATCTCTCAACATTATAAATATATTATTTACTCGGCAGATTCTATTTCAATAGACATTGTATATTTGAAAAATAATTAACATTAAAACAGATTGTTTTTGGTTATGTTATGTCAATAAAACACAACGAACATTCAATCATAAATGTAGTCAATATATCCAGACGGTAAAGTAGGATAAGACTAGATATACCAGATTACCGTTCAAAGGTCTCTTCTGATTGGATTATACTGTTCCTAATAAACCAATGAAAATGCACCATATTATACTAAACGTACTATATGAAGTTATCATTTTTAATGTGCGATAAAATATCATGAAAGTCAAATTTTTATTTAATAGTTTATTTAATAAAATATAATTTAATTTTTATTTAATATAAATTAATTATTTTATTAAATTATTTGATAAACTAATATAATATTTTATATTATAATAAGTCATTGTAACTAAACAATTATCAAAAAAAAAGATGAAATAATAATTATTATTTAAATTCTATAAAAGTGTTTTCGACAAATTAAAAAATTTATATAAAATAAATTGAACCTAAAAAAAATATTCGATAGATTAGAAATCAAGAGAAATTATTGCGACTTACTTCACGTATTTACCATCATAAGATATATGTACATATATATATATCACATATATATCAAAACACATTTAGATTTTTCTTTATAAAATTTGAAATAAAATTTATAAAATGTTTTTGACACGTTTAATGAAATGTCGTGTACTTCATGTACCTTCTCAATCTTTATTCTTCAGGTACGATACCAACTGTACTGCACACATACATATATACATACACATACATGCATCACATGCATTTTCTCTCTATATCACTTCGTCATTCACATATAACCCATATGAGTGATCATTAAGTTATTTCATATTTCATAAATGCTTTCGTGTTCTCTTTATTATTATTATTCGTGTTAATATTTTTGAGTGAATAATAAAAGCATGTTTAAGAAAAATTTTAATTAATTGATTATATAAATAGTATTAAATAATAATTATCAATCGTTTCAATGCATATTTTCGATTATTTAAATTTGTTGTCATTCAAATAAAACTATATAAATAAAAAAGTGACTACTTTAAAGGGTCTTTTATTTATGATCATTTTAAATAATTAACATAATTCTTAAAACAACTATTTGCTTTTAATATTCTACTTTTAAATAATAATTGCAATAATGTTATCCCATGAGGATTTAAATGAAAATGAAGAGGCTTTGCCAACAGAAATTGGTGTTTCTGAGTAAGAAAGTATTTATTAATTATATTATATCAACATAATATGCATAAGTATAGTAGTACAATATTATATACTTTTTTTACTGTATTCACGTAAAATTAGACTATATTCTATCATTGTTTTTAGAGCTAATTTACCAGAGAATAAAGCTGCATCATTATCATCAAGTATGTCAACTACGTTAATTGACGATTATATTGAAAAACGATATGAAATTAACAAATCATCAAACGATAAAAGATCATATAGAGGCTTATTATTGTCTAATCATATGAAAGTAGTATTAGTAAGTGATCCAACGACTGATAGAAGTGCTGCAGCTATGGACGTTCATATTGGTAATGATCATAATTTGTATGAATTCATTATTTGTATGCATAATATATTTTTGTTTTTATTTGAAGGTTACATGAGCGATCCTGACGATTTACCAGGCCTAGCTCATTTTTGTGAACATATGTTATTTTTGGGAACAGAGAAATATCCTCAAGAAAATGAATATAATATGTTCCTATCTCAAAATGGTGGTGCCAGTAACGCTATTACTTGTATGGATCATACTATTTATTATTTTAGTGTTACTCCAGATAAATTAAAAGATGCATTAGATCGTTTTGCTCAATTCTTTACGAATCCATTATTTACTGAATCGATGACAGAATTAGAAATTAATGCAATCCATTCTGAACACGAAAAAAATGTAAATAATGATGTATGGCGCATTCGTCAAGTAGAAAAATCATCGGCCATACCTAATCATCCATACTCTAAATTTGGTACTGGTAATAAAGAAACATTAGATACTATACCAAAAAAGAAAGGTATAAATGTTAGAGAAAGATTACTTGAGTTTCATAACAAGTATTATTCGTCTAATATTATGTCTTTATGTATTCTTGGAAAAGGTATGTAAATATAATATAATATTATTTTTTTTTAAATTAGACTATTTGCTTATTAACGCTATAGATAATACGTACCATTATAATGGTTTCCCACTAAGTATGGAAAACCATTATAGCGACTATATAAAAATAATATAAATTATTTAATTGTTATTTCATAATAACATAGATATAACTAAATATATAATTAAAGCATCAAAATATCGATTGCTACACTAATTTACTTTATATACACTCCGCAGTACTTCTATAATTAATACACATTTCAATATAAAACAAGCTATCTATACAGTGATAAAACTACAAAGCTAACTCTGCCATAATAAAAATGTTAAGTTACATATTTTTTAATATGTAATTTAACATTTTTAATTTATTAATTAGAGAGCTTGGAGGAACTTGAAAGGATAGTTGTAAATCTATTTTCTGAAGTAAAAAACAAAGAAATAGAAATACCAGTGTGGTCTGAAGAACCTTTTACTGAAAATGATCTTGCAAATATATGGTACATTGTACCGATAAAAGATACACGAAGTTTAAATATGATATTTCCTATTCCTGATTTGCGAAAAGATTATAATGCTGCGGTAATCAAAATACTTACTTGAATACGTTCGTATTCCTATGATCATATTTTTCTAATTTATTTTTATTTTTCAGCCAACACATTATATATCACATTTATTGGGACATGAAGGAGCAGGTTCATTACTTTCATCTCTTAAAGCATATAATTGGTGCAATTCTTTAGTAGCAGGTAGATCACCATCTCCTAAAGGTTTTAGCTTTTTTCAAATTTCTGCTGATTTAAGTGTAGAAGGTATTGATCACATTGATGATATTATCATGTTAACATTCCAATATATTAATATGCTTAAGGAAAAAGAACCAATTAAATGGATTTATGAGGTATAGACAAAACACATTTATTTATATTATATTTTATATAACATTTTCAACTTGACTGTAAGATATATTTTTATTTGTAGGAATATAAAAGTATTGGTAATATGAATTTTCGATTTAAAGAGAAAACTTCACCGCAATCATATGTGAGTTGGATTGCACAGGGATTACATCTGTATGATATGCAAGATGTTTTAACTGCAGAACATCTTTTCTTAGAATGGAAACCTGAGTTAATTACTCATGTAATGGAATATCTAAAACCAACAAATATTAGAGTACATGTAGTTGGAAAACACTTTAAAAAGTTGGCTAATCAATCAGAAAAATGGTATGGAACCAAATTTAAAAAAGAAAAAATATCATTAGAATTAATTGAACGATGGCAAAAATGTCCGCCTAACTCAGATCTAGCATTACCACTTAAAAATGAGTTCATACCAAGCATATTTGATCTAAAAGAATTACCAGCCGATGTATGTAATAATATTGATTTTTCTTTTTTTTTTTACACATAAGTATAAATATGATTATATATATTCTATTACATAATAATTCGTTTTTTTACTTTTAGTCAAACAAATATCCTGTAATTGTAGAAGATACACCATTATTAAGAGTGTGGTTTAAACAGGATGACGAATATTTAGTACCAAAAGCTAATATTATGCTTAATTTTGTAAGGTAACATTTTCTCCAAATAATATTATTTTATACAAATTCATATTATCGTTTTTATATATAACTTTTTATGTTTAATCCACAGTCCAATCGTATGCTTAGATCCAGTTAATTACAACTCGTGTTTAATGTACGTTCGTTTGATTCGTGATTCTTTGGCTGAGTATGCATACGACGCACAATTAGCTGGTCTATCATGGGAAATAAACAACAGTAAATACGGAGTTGTAGTAAGCTAATTTTTGTTTATTATTTTAATTTTATTTAAAATATATTATTTAAAATTATTTATATTCACACATAATAGTCTAATTTTTTATTAGTATATTATTAGTTACATATCATCACATAGGAGTTTGTTTTTTTATGATAATATAATAAAACTAGGTAGTCATTTTGCATAGTTTGGTAATAATAGTCATCATTAATTATGTTATTAGCTCTCGATTGAAGGCTATGACCACAAACTAAGTGTCCTGTTAACTAAGATCATAAGTAGTATGGTCAACTTCAAATTTGCACCAGAACGATTTGAAATTTTGAAAGAAAATGTATGTATATTAATAAATATTGTAACAACATTAATCACAATATGTTTAATGTAATATTTTAATTTTAGTATATTCGAGAATTAAGAAATTTTAACACTGAGCAACCCTATCAACATGCAGTGTATTACCTTGCTGCTTTATTAGTTGAGCAAACATGGATGAAAGATGATTTATTAGAAGCAGCAACTTCTCGTAAATGCATATTTATCAATTATTTTATTATAAATTTGCCATATTAATTCTATGTTTTGATATATCTTAATTTATTGTCTATTATCTACATATATATATATTTGTTTTTTTCAGATTTAACAATTAAACAATTAAGCACATTCTTACAATATTTCTTAAATAATATACATGTAGAGTGTCTTGTACATGGTAATTATACGAAGTCAGAAGCCATTGATTTGATTCGCATAGTTGAATCAAGCTTAGGAAATAATTTGCCACATATGGTAATACTTTCACCAAGGCAATTATTAGTCAAACGTGAACTTAAATTAGAAGATGGTAATATACAATTCATCATATCTGATTTAATGATAATATTAATTTGATCATACTTTATTCTATTTGCAGGGTGTCACTTCTTATTCGAAATAGAAAATAAATACCACAAAAGTTCTTGTACTGAAATATATTACCAGAGTGGTATGCAAACAACAAATACAAACATGTTGATTGAACTTTTGGGACAAATCATTCAAGAACCATGTTTCAATATTTTAAGAACTAAAGAACAGCTAGGATATATTGTATTTGCTGGTGTAAGAAGATCAAATGGTGTACAGGGAATGAGAGTTATCGTTCAAAGTACAAAACATCCCAAATATGTAGAATCAAGAATCGACAATTTCATGAATACCATGTTGGTAAGCTAAATAATGATACTATTTTTTTCATCTATTATTTCTCTCAATTATTTTATTTAATTTTTCAATAATATTTTTAAACTTGTTTATTGTTTACTGCAATATAGGAAAATATAACAAACATGTCAGATAAAGAATTCAATGCACATAAAGAATCATTAGCGGATCATCGCTTAGAAAAGCCTAAAAGGTTGAATACTTTGAGTCAAGAATTTTGGATGGAAATATCATCACAACAGTATAATTTTGCTCGATTAGATATTGAAATTCCATATCTAAAGACTATAACGAAAGAACAATTATTAACTTTCTTCAAGGTATTTATAATTATTTAAAAAGAAAAAAAATCATCTGTTATTAACGATTTCATAATTTATACTTGCAGGATCTTGTTTTCAATAAAAAACGAAGTAAATTTAGCGTTTATGTAATTTCTATGGCAGATGGAGGTGCAGGATTAGAAACAGAAAATAGCGAAGAGAATAAAATTGAATCTTCAAGTGATTTGATTACTACTCAGGTTACAAAAATTGATGATATTCTAACATTTAAAAGTACCCAACATTTATACCCACGATTTACACCTTGTGTTGATTTACCTAAAAAGGGTAATCGCTCTTCTAAATTATAAAAATTTTATGTAACATAGTTTTATTTTAATTACATATATATATATATATATATATATATGTACCGTGAAAGACCGAAATTTGAAAGTGTCAAAATTCACATGGTCGCTTGGTGTATGTCCGAAATATTAATTTATAAGAATAAATCCAAATATTTGGTCTTTCACCTATGTATTTGATATATGTTGACAAGCAATCATGTGAGTCTTCAAATTTTACAATTTCGGTCTTTCGCGATAATATATATACATAAATACTTAACATTTCAGAGATTAATGTTATATTTCATTGGTTAACACGTAAAGTTGATTGAAAAGTTTTGAGCCTTGATACATACAAAAAATAAATTTTTATTTTTTTCTTGTCAGTTTGACTGACAAAATAATTGTTTCAACATTATGCTCAAAATTTTTCAAATTCCAACCAACGTTAATAAAATTTCTGCACATATTTTCTAAAATAATCTCTTTTCTTTTTATTTTAAATGATGTTAAACCTTGAAATAAATGTTTTTTCTAAAAGTTTGAAAAATAAATGAATTGATTGTAAATTTCTTCTCTTTTTCATTAGATTTTAAGTAGAAACTTACATTAGATTTATCCAGGTCAAACTGATCACGAATTCTTATCATACGTCAATGACACATTTTTACAATGTTAGACAATACGAATAATAATCGATTAATCGTTGTATTAAATATCGTTTGGTACGATTTTCTATGAACTTTTAAATCTCACCAATCAGTATCGTTTTCTTGGAAAGACTTACACCCCATTTCTGATCATATTTCTTCTTTTAAAGACTATAGATGGCGTAAAAGATGGGTGATGGTAAATTCGTAAATATTGTTTGCTCATCTGTAATTTGCTAACCATAGCTTCTTCCCTGACTAATTCTCTTTGGTTTCGCTGACCTCGAGTGTCCAGAGTCCTCCTTGAAGCACCTCGTATAACTTTAACGTCTGTAAAAGAGTGGTTCTACAGTTGTACGTGCATTAACGTAAGCAAAATATGTCAATTATTTTAATTTAAGATTTATCGCGTATTCTTTGTTGTACAATATATATGTAAGGAAAAAGGTTAAAAGATTTTCACACAGATTTCGGCCATCGTGATTTGCTGCGCAACCTTAACCTCAGACTTTCAATAATCTAAAACTTTTATAATACGTGCAACGTTATATTTCCATTATTAGTAAATGTTATCTTTATACTCCATTTTTTTCATAAATTGAGTAAGGAAGAATTAAAATCGTTAATATATGCAAGTTTCTTGAAACCTACTAATAATAATAACTTCAAAGTTACATATTACAGTTATACCAATCATTAAAGCGTCGTTTCTGACTTCTAACAACTCGTTTAAAAATGTCTCTACTTGTCTCTAGAATCATTTATTTTTTCTTTCAAAAAAATAATACTCAATTATAATAATATAAACACGTTAAATTGTATTTATATATATATGTATATAATATATATATATACATATATACGGATATATGTATATATGTATCCATATATACCTGTATACATATACACGTATATACACACACCAATATATATATATATATATATATATATATGAAAGAACAATTTTTCTATACTTCTTTTTCTCTCTCTCTCTCTCTCTTTCTCTCTCTCTCTTTATTGAAGTAAATAGAATTAAAATAAAATAGATTGATAAAAAAAATATTTCGTAAATTAAATTTATGTTTCGATATAATTGAAATGTATATCTTCGATTAATATTATTGTTATTGTTGTTTATTATTTCAGAAGGGTATTGTATGAGTCAAAAAATAGAAAAACCGATACTGTCTGGTCAGCGCATAAAGACCAGAAAAAGAGGTAAAATAAAGTAACATATATTTTTCATTTGAAACAAATAATATTTGCTATTGAATAATTTTTCTAGAAAAAAATAAAAAAAGAAAAAAAATATTATCCTACGTATAAATATTGAATGATTCTAATTGAAGCAAATATTATTTGATAACATTTTTAACTGATTACTAAATACTTATGAAATTAAAATAAAATTGTATCATTATTGTAAGATTTACAACATTTGTTTACATTAAACAGATGAAAGAGAAAAATATGATCCAACGGGTTTTCGAGATGCAATTTTACTTGGTTTGGAGAAAACTGGTAACGATTTAGAAGCTATTTCCAAGTATTTAGATTCAGCTGGCTCCAAGTTAGACTATCGTCGATACGGAGAGGCCTTATTTGACATCCTAATAGCTGGTGGCCTCCTCGTACCAGGGGGTTCTATTGCTCTAGATGGCGACAAGCCGGTTAAGACAACTGCTTGTGTTTTCGAACAAGCAGAAGATATGGAATCAATGCGAAATTTTGAACAGGTAATAACATATAATGTGTTACAATATTTTTTACATATAATATACAGAACAAAATATCATACATTGTCGTTGTCACATAAATAGGTCTTTATCAAGCTCATGCGGCGTTACAAGTACTTGGAAAAAATGTTTGAGGAAGAAATGAAAAAAGTACTAGTTTTTATGAAAGGATTTTCACCTAAAAACAGAATCAAGTTAGCAAGAATGACAGCATTATGGATCTCTAATGGATCTGTACCACCCATTGTTCTTTCTGTTCTTATTAATGAACACTTGGTTAAGGACAATTTAGCATTAGACTTTTTACTAGAAGTCTTTGTGACTTGGAAACAAGAAAAGGGTCTATCTAGTTTAATGACTGCGCTCAAGAAAGGTGGAATTGAAGGAAGGTATAGTAAAATTTGATTGACTATCGTTTTTATCAAGAATATTCATTATGTTTACTTTAATATACTTTTAAGTGAAAAGAAAATGTAATCATTATAAACTAAACGATATCTCTCTTTAACTTAATTAAAATATCTAATATTATATTTCAATAAATAGGTTAATGGAATTCGTGCCACCAAATAAACGAACAGAAGAATACTTTAGATCTGTTTTCGAAGCTGTTGGTTTAGCTGATATAGTAAAACTCCATAAAGCTCAGGCAAGTCAAGAAGCAAAAAGGGATTTGCAACAATCACTTATAGATGATTTAGGTAACAAAAGACCTATGAAGGATATAATATTAGATGTCAAAGAAATGGCACAAAAAAGTGGTATTCCTGAGCATGAAGTTATTGGATTGGTAATTGTGATATTTGATATTTTAATTTTGTTTTATATTTTCTTGAATTTTTATATATATAGATATTTTTGATTATATTAAATGTTTTCAGATTTGGAGCGTTGTAATGACTCAGGCAGAATGGAATAAAAAGGAAGAACTGGTAGCTGAACAAGCAGTAAAACATTTGAAAATTTATACTCCATTGTTTGATGCTTTTACGTGCACTGCCAAATCTGAGCTTGCTCTTCTTCTTAAAGTTCAAGAGTTCTGTTACGAGAACATGTGCTTTATGAAAGTCTTCCAGAAGATCGTTTTACTCTTTTACAAAAGTATATTTATATAAAAGAATAATATTATTTCTTCTAATAATTTTTCTTATACGTATTTAAAATTTATTTATTAAAAAATTGTTTTTATTTATATTTCAGCTGACGTAATATCAGAAGAAGTAATTCTGAAGTGGTACAAGGAGGGACACTCTGTTAAAGGAAAAATGCTCTTTTTGGACCAAATGAAAAAATTTGTAGAGTGGTTACAAAATGCCGAAGAAGAATCAGAATCAGGAGAAGAGGATTAAATTACAGATGTAAGTATAATCAATAATTTGTAATTATTTCAGGAATAATCAAAGATTTCTCATATTTGAGATTGATTTATTTGATTTCAGAAAAAAATATAAACATCATTGCCAATAAGTAAATTGCATTCTGTCCAAAATAATTGAGACATTTTAAAAAAAATGATGAAATTATTAATACTGCATGAAGTATTGAAAGGACGAACAACAATAGGGGAAATCAGACACACTACAGATTAGACAGATGCAAAAAAAAGAAAAAAGATGTTTAAATTGTTAAAAAAAAAAATAAGAAGAAAAAAAGAAAATAACAATAATAATAATAATATCGACTACTAATTAGCGTGAAAGATGACAATTGTAAATTTACAATGTGTCTGAATTGTATTACTTTAAGAAAAAATATTTTGTGTTACATTTTTATAACTCCACCACAAAATATATACGGAATAACAAAGAAATTATGAAAAAAAAAATCTTTATCCCTGTGTACGTACAATTTTCGGAATCCCATCTTTCTCTATTTGTATGATAATATTGTATTAGTTTATAGAAAATATACTATCAGGTGGTGTGTTTAAGACTTGAAGTTTTAGTGAATCCTATTTTCCTACAAAATGTAGAGTTGACAGATTAGTGACATGATCAAATTATTTATAACATTTAATTTTATTATTTTATATACAAATAAACAAAAGATCTATAAAATATCAATTCTGTTGTATTTTTCGACTTTATATTTTTCTTAGATTCTTACATTTTATAATTATAACTTAAATTATAACAATATAATAATTTTTACAAATTTTAATTGTAAATACTCGTCAATGCAACTGGTTGCTTTCGTATTAATGTTTTGCCGTTCATAAACGGTACCAATGGTTCCGGAATTTTAATACGCCCATGTTCGGTTTGATGAGTTTCACATAATGCAATCATCATACGAGGTATTGCACAAGCTGTACCATTTAATGTATGAACATGAAGAAGTTCACCATTAGGTGATTGATATTTTATATTCAATCTGCGCGACTGATAATCTGTACAATTACTGCAGCTTGACAATTCACCAAATAATTTCCTTCCAGGCATCCAACCATCCATATCTACTTTTCTATTTGAAAAAGAAACATACAAAGTTTTATTGAATTCATCAATTTTTATGTGATTGAAAAAGTTGAATTTTGTTCATTTCTAAATAAAAATTGAAACTACCTATAAGCAGGAGCACCTAATTCATGAGCCGGCATATCAAGTATTTTAAAATGTAATCCTAAAGAAGAAAATAAATCTTCCTGTATATCTAGTAAATATTGAAATACTTCTGAAGATTTGTTTTGTTCGGAGCAAACAAACATTTCAACTTTAGTAAATTGATGAACCCTGAATAAACGAAGAAAGTCAAAATTCATAACTGATTCTCTTAATCGATTGCAAAAGTATGCAAAGTTGTGTTTTACCTGTAAATTCCTTTTTCATTTGTTGTGCTTGATATTTCAGCTCTGTAGCATCTGCTAATAGCTGTCATTTTTAATGGTAAATCTTTATAAGAAAATTTCGAATTGATCAATTTGGCAGCTAATGACATTTCAGCTGTTCCCGATAAACTATAATCATCTCCATAATTCTTACTCAAATTATATACAAGTGTTCTTGGACCATCCACTAATAAGCCACATCTTTTTATAATTTCAGTTGGTATGATGTCCGGTACAGATACAAGTTGAAATCCATGTTTAATTAATTTTTTTAATGTATACCGTATAAGAGCATTTTCCAATTCAGCCAATTCACCTTGAAATACATAACATCGACTTCCCATTATAGGTCCTAATCCTTTAGATCTCATAAGTTTTAACTTTTTAGCTAAGTAAGAAAAATCTTTGGGCTCGACATTATATTCACGTTTAGATCCGCATACTTTCAATACGTGTGGTTTATCTCCATATTCAAATACAGATGAATATGTATCGTTTGGTATTTTACTTAATTCATTTAAAAACATTTCACGTTTTTCTATTTGCTTGAATAGTTCAAGGACCTTGTCTATGTCACCAACTCCTTTTCGTTTTTTTACATTATTAGCAATGTAATCACGATTTAAAGGATCGCATAAAAATTTGACATTATATTCTGGTTCTGGCATACATAATTTTGTAAGTTCAAAATTCTTTTTTGTTAACTTTTGATACTGTAAGAAAATCGTTCATTTTTTAAGATGTGAGTTTTTTAAAATACAAGAAAGTAATTTTAAAATGAGATGTGCATATGTACTCTAAATAACAATATATGTATATTGTGTGTGTGTTATACTTTAATATTATTTATAACATATTATCTATAAATTAATATTAATTAAATTAAATTAATAAATATAAATAAAATTAAATATTATCTATAAAATATTAATATAATATTAATATAAAAAATAATATATATATATATGATATTAAATACACACACAATACAAAATTACTTACAATTAATTTTAAATTATGTGAAATTAAAAGGATTATAAAATACACACCTGCGTATAGAATCTTCTAATTTCAATAAAAAATTGACGTAAATTATTTTTAAAATTCATTTTGTCCTTTCAATAATTTAAAATAATATAATAATACTATGCATTCATAAACACTGTGAATAGATAACCTATATAATAATTTTCTATTTTAGATGGATCTTGTACTTAATTATAATAAGTTTATTATCAATCAAATATATATTAATAGAATTCTCGCTTATATATGAATAAAAGTATTAAATAATTGTTCTTGCATCAATTTACACATCATATCTAAAAATCTCTAATAATATATATTAATTAATAGATAATAAACAATATATGATTCATTTATATATATATATAAAATATTTATTTATAATTATTAAATTTTATTCATATATAATATCATAAAATTAATATAAATAATATTCAAAAACTTATTTCCAACTTTAAACTTCTAATTAAGATAACGTCGAGATTACACTCAGGTATGACGGCGCACTTATGCATGTATAAAAGAAATACATCACGTGTGAAAATATATTTTAAATCATTTCTATTAGAATTATGCAATATAATCTTATAAAAAATATCTAATGAAATACTGTTGTATTTTAAAACTGAGCATATGTTATAATATGTAAGAATTTCTTTTTCTAATGTTAACTTGTTTATAAAATTGATGATCTAACCAAATTTGTAAATATCGAATTGTTTACTTTATCAAAATTACCGTTAATATTTTGAAAATATAAACGAGAACAGAGTACGTTTCTAGTCATTTTGATTTTCTAATTGTGACCTAATGTAAGTATATTAATATTTTATTATTTATAAGTTTACATTTTACACATAAATTGTTAATTTATTAAACACATTTAATTGTTATATTTATAAATATTATATGTTTTGTATTATATATAATGCATACTTTTGTGTGACCTGTTTTTCTAGTTTCGTTTCATTCAAATAAAACCATGGCTACTAGAACAATATTGAAAAATTGGAACAAATTTTATGAAATTTTCTCTCATCGTTTAAGTGGATCACATGGTAGAGGAATTACTTTAACATTTCTTGGAGCAGGTGTTACAACTGGAATTGTATTATACAATGTATCTAATAGTAAAGTTATCGCAGCGCAAACAACATTAAATATAAAAAATTTTATGGCACAACCTATTACTTCAATTGATAAACTAAAACAAAATCGAGATGATATGAAAACAAAGATGGAACTTTTAATTTTAAAAATACAAGCTGATTTTTGCAAACAATTAGAATCTTTAGAAGAAAATAGTTCCCATTTTAAAGTAGATCGTTGGACCAGAGCAGAAGGAGGTGGTGGTATCACTTGTGTTTTGCAAGATGGAACTGTATTTGAGAAGGCTGGTGTTAATATTTCAGTGGTATCTGGTTTCTTACCGCCAGGAGCAATACAACAAATGAAAGCAAGAGGAAAACAAATGGATGAAGGATCCTTACCTTTTTTTGCAGCTGGCGTAAGCGCTGTTATTCATCCACGTAATCCCATGGTTCCTACTATACATTTTAATTATCGATATTTTGAAATTCAAAATAATGATGGTTCTACTCAGTGGTGGTTTGGAGGTGGAACAGATCTTACACCTTATTATTTGGATGAGAACGACGCTAAACATTTTCATGGAACTTTAAAAAAAGCTTGCGACAAGCATAATCCATCATATTATAAAAAGTTCAAAAAATGGTGCGATGATTATTTTTATATTTATCACAGAGGAGAACGTCGTGGTATAGGAGGAATATTTTTTGATGATTTGGACACACCAAGTCAGAATGAAGCATATCTTTTTGTAAAATCATGTGCGGAAGCAGTTATACCATCTTATATCCCACTGATTAAAAAGCATAAAAATGATGGCTATGGATATGCCGAAAGACAATGGCAATTGTTACGCAGAGGAAGATACGTGGAATTTAATTTGATATATGATCGTGGTACAAAATTTGGATTGTATACTCCTGGTGCTCGATATGAAAGCATTTTAATGTCTTTACCCTTGAGTGCTAAATGGGAATACATGCATGAACCTAAACCAAATTCGGAAGAAGCAAAACTTACGGAAGTACTTAAAAATCCAAGAGATTGGTTAAATTCAACATAAAATTATTTATTGTTAAAAGTTAATTTTATAAATTAATTTGATAGAAAATCTTAATAATATAAATAATATATATATTTTTAATATCATATACATACATGCATATGTATATAATATTATGCAATAATTATTTTGTTAATAATTACCATCTTGTAAAATATATAACTGGTAATATTTTTAAAGTATTTTATATTTGTAAATATATAAAATAACAAAAGTTATAAACAAAAAATTAATATAAAAGTAAATGTATTATAACACATATAATTTTATTTTTATTATTAAGATTATTACTCAATAAACACATGAAATAAAAAATAAAAACTCTGTCTTCGTTAAAAACAAAATATTATATATTATACATAATAGTAAAATTATTTTAATTTTGAAGACAGCCTTTTTAATTATGTACACACGTTTATGAAATAAATACATTTTATATAAAATAATGCGTATACAAATAATGCAACAGCTTTGGCACATTTACATAGTAATGGTAATCAAGAATGAAGTGTTTATATAATAAGCTGTTATCTTTTATCTTAAATTATGTAAAAAATATAAAAAGCAAAATATTCTGTAATTACTTTTTATATAATTAAAAATGAAAAGACAATAATAAATATGCTGTTCACAATATACACATAAAAATTCTTATAACATTATACACTTGTTTCTTTTTTTACTATAGATAAATGATTTACTGAAGCATCTACATACAAATCAGTTGCTATATGTTCTTGTACATTTTCAAAAATCGTGTTAGTTGGTATATTTTCTGTTTCATTTACAGATTCAAAATTAGGTGTCATCGTACATAAATTTTCAGAAGAAGCAATATCTGTTAGACAATAAAAATTGGATTCAATATTTTTTGTTAAATCGTATGTACTATTATTTTGTTCTAAATTTGATAAATGCAATTCTTGAAGTAAATGGAAGTCACATTCATCACTACAATTGGAAGTATCAATCATATTAACTACATCATTAGAAACTGATGGTTCTACATTTACTAACGCAAATGCATTATCACTGATAAAACTATTTATTTCAGTCAAAGATTGTTCTGATTTACTATTTAATTTTTTTGATTCAGGAACTATATCGAAGAGATTACAACTACTTGTATTTGTTAAATTTGTGAAAGATGATTTAGAATATTCACAATTCTTAGTTGTAATATCATTTAATGAACTGCGATGATTCTTTTTAAATAGTTTCGTATGATTTAATGGAAGATTATGCATACTCATAGACTGAAATAACCACCTCGTACTTGGCTTAGTTTTTACATCTAGAATACTATCATTCATTTTGGAACATCTTTCTCCTTCTAGCATTTCTGCTGTTTCACAGATATCTGGTAAATTCTGATCGCTTCTTTCGCTTGTCATTTGTGTGGTAGAATCTATCTCAGAACTATATTCTAAACTACATTGTTGTGAAACACTCTTTAAGTATCTCTCTTCGTCAGTTTTCAACTCTGGATCAGATTCATGAACAGTTACAGATTTAGAATATAATCTTTGACACGAATTTCTTCTTGGAGAATCCGGTAATGCATTATTTCTTGTAAATTCTTCCTGCATTGTACAATCATTGTTTATCTTTTTTACATTTCGTACAAGATTATCTTGTCCAATGACAAAACGCATTGGAACACTTCTTTCTTCAGAGATACTACCACCACTATCAGAGAGAATATTCACGTTTTTTGTATCACTAATTGCTTTCAATTCTACATGTATATTTGTATTATTTACTTTAGCACTACTACTTAAAATACTTCGTTCAATATTACTTTCCACTTTCACAGCAGGTCGCGGTATAGAAATGCAACTACCACCATCGCTTGTGCCACCGCCATCGCCTTGCTTTCTAGGACCAAGATTATTGTGTTTTGTATGTCGGCGTTGTTTTTTAAAAATTTCCTTGCCACTCCACTTTGGTGTGGATTGTAAAACATTTCAACACATGTTGCTCCCTGTTCTGTATAGGTAGTTACAGAGTTGTTCGATCGATATTGTTGACGATGTAATACCAATAAATTTATATTGGGTACCTTCTTTGCTGCAATAGTTGCAGGATCTTGATTACTTACAAGATCTGTAATTTTTGAAGTATTACATGTATGAGATCTGTTTGCAGTCTGTCTTGAAGAGCTCACAGAGTTTGTATCAGAAGTCACTTGTGTAGCTTGGGAATTAGAAAAAGGCGCTACGATATTCTGTACTAATGGTTGCTGAGTTGGAATAACAGGATTTGCATCTGATACACTTCGTGTTCTACAACAACGATTTTTTTTCCTTTTAAGCCAACAACGCATTTTCAACCATTGTGATCGTACATCGTTACGTGCAATTCCATAAAACAAAAATACAAATATACCAAGTGAACTAGTGGAAATTGCATAAACAATAGCAAATATAATTTCTACAAAAGGAATATAAGAGTTGAAAGGTTTTCTAGTTACTGCAGCAGCACTAAACCAAGATATTAAATATAATATTAAAGTTAATGTCAGGCCATTTAATTGTGCAATTTGTGAATGTTCCGAGTCTTCAATATCCGAGGAAATTGTTTGCGTACTGTGTGCGCTATTTCTATCGACTGGACTTATATTTGGCTCAAGTAACTCTAAATCCATATTTTCTGTAGCCTGAGTACTCTCAGATAATTGAGCATTTGTATCTACATTTCGAATAGCACATCTAATTAACAAGTGTAAAATGATTATATAGGCAATTAAAATTCCAGCAGGTATAAATAATGCAGCAAGTGCAGCTCCATTTGTAAGAAAGCAATATGAATATCCAGCATATTCCCGTAGATTAATTGCACCAGATATACCACAGATTATTAAAGCTATACCCCAGCCAACCAAATAAAGACCTAATAGTGGTTTAGGTATAGGTTGATCTGGTGGCTCATCATCCGATATAATGTCAATGTCAGATTTTGACAATTTTTTATACATATTACTGTGGATGAAGCATAATTAATTTTTATTCTTTAAAATATAAATAACCAATTAAAAAATGTTTCAATCAAGTATTCTCACCTAGCAGATGTTGCCATCCATAGCAGACAACTTAGTGATAGATAGTGTAAAACAAGACCAATGCTTTGACAAATTTGAATATTTTCAGTCTGTTGAATACCAATGCTATATAGAAATGATAATAATGCCATAGCAAACCAAGTGTTAATAACACAGTGTTTTACTTTCTTTGGCATATTAATAGAAGAATAGCATACAATATATGTCACTGTAGTAACTAGTAAACATATTATTGTAATGAAAGTCCCAATATATATGGCAGGATTCGAGTATTTAAATTTGGGTCCATTTATACTGAAAACATCTGTTGTTAAAATTTGATATATATAACAGTAAAATATATAATAAAGCTAATAAATACCTAAAACCGTCCTGATTAAGATATGAAACATCTTGTAAAAGTCCATAATAACCTAATCTATTACATTGGAATACTATTAAATTATTGAATAAATTTGATAATTGACATCCATCACTAATCCATCCACCAGATTCATTCAATGTCTCGTCCCAAACTACAGGTTTTGGTTTTTTACCAACATAATGATGTAAAGGAGCTCTTAACATAATATAAATTGGATCAGATAAATTCTTTAATGTTAATCCGACTGAAAATAATGATAAGATATAAATTATTGATCAAGAAAGTATATAATTTAAATATTAAGAATAATTATATTTCAAATAAATATTCTATTTGCTTACTCAATTTACTGCCGATTACAGAAGTCGAAATGTCCATATTATCAATATTTACAATTTTAGGAAACAATCTATTATCATTGTACATTGAAATCATAAGTTTATGAGATATTATGGTATCTTGTACATTTTGTAATAATGTTGCTGGTAATTGAATTGAAGCTTCAATTATTTTGTCTTTTGTATTGACAGGAATTGTTTTGTTATTTGTTGTACAATGTAATGATCGTTTATCTAACTCATTAGTTGGATTAAGATTAGTATACCAAGTACACATTAATCCAGTAAAACTATCCCGTTTAACTCTAAATTCTTCCAAAGCCATATTCTTTTTATGCATTTGTATTGTTGGAGTGAATTCCGTAATCGTTTCTGTAGCTTTAATTAATCTTGAGCATGATTTATAATTAATTTCGGCAGTTCTTAACATCTCTTTCGGTAAATTTAATAATGCTTCAACAACGTTAATAAGCATATTACCCAGTTCTTTCTCATCATTTAAAAAGCTTAAATAATTTTCTATTGTTAATGTAATAAAATTAATTTCTATAGGATCAGTCAATTTAACACCTTCACTGGTGTAATTTTTAAAACGTTTAGCTGTCTCTAATAAGTTGCCTAACGTAAGAGATAGATTTACTTTAGAAAATTGTTCCAAAACTTTGGTAGTGTGTGATACAAATGGACACATGTCTGTGTTTAAGTTTTCCCAAAATCCAGTTGCATTGCAATGATATGTTGCTCTCAAAGATACTTGCATTAAATTCGATAAGAGATTACCTTCACAAGGCAATTCTGCTTTCCACCCTACTACTGTTCTAGGCCATGTATACATTCCTTTATTATTTCTAGTAACTGTAATAAAGATTTACTATTAATATTTTACATGTGATATAAATGAAGAAAATAAAATATATATTTAATACCTGCTAAAGGACAATAACGAGTTTGTTCAGATATAACTATTACGCTAATTTCTTTAGATCTATTTCCATTCATAGAAGTTAAAAAACAATTCCATTGTCCATTGTGTTCATCCTTTACTGGAATAATACTAAGAGAACTAAATAAAAAGAAAGTAAAAATTATATAATAATTTGGAAATAATACAAATTGTGTATAAAAATAAAATCTGTTAAATAACATTACCTGTCAACAATACCACTGTCAGAAAGATATCTATTTTCGATCTTAATATTAGGCAAACTACTTTGTGGGTCTTTGTATATATCAAGATCAAAAATTTCAGTAGTTGTATTAGGATACCATAACCAATTTAATCTTGCATTTTTATCATCTATAATGCTGGGTGCTCTACACTTTAAAGTTATCGAATCACCAGCAAATACTACTTGGTTTTGAATTGGTCGTAATTCAACAGACGGCGATGTCCATTGACAATGAAAATTTTCTGATAATCTAAACTTTTTAATAAGCTGCCCTTTGATATTTATCGGTGATGCACATTTAGCAGGTGGACTAAAATAATAAATACAGATTAAAATTAATAAAGATGGAAAAAATAATATGATACACATATCGTTATATATTTAATTTTATATGAAACTTTACGTTAATCTGATAGAGGTATTGTGAAGCCAATAACGAAACCAATAAAGTTCACAGTCACATTTCCATGGATTATTGGATAGGTCTCTGTAATTGAAAAACAATTCTATGAAATTAGGAAAATAAATCTTTAAATGACCAATATATAAAACTTTTCTTTTACTTACAATTGTTTCAGTAACTTTAATCTATGAAATGTGCCTTCTTTCAAAGTTGTTAGACTATTTCCACTTAATTTTCTGAAACATTATATTGTCTAGCAACATACTTATAGTAGTACACGCATGCACTCATGTATTCGTAGATATGTGATTGCATACTAAATAGAATTATAAAATATAATTCATATAATAGTGCTTATAGCAGAAGCAGCATAAGTAAAGTGATGATATATGAGAAAAAACAATGCAAAATCCCACTTACAAGCGATCTAAATTCAGCAAATTATTAAATAAAGATGGCATCACCGTATTTATTTGATTTCCCGATAAATCGCTGGTAAAAAAGAAAAGAAAAAAATAAGTAAATAAAATATAAGACAAAGAAAGCGCGCTTATGAGGATATCTTTTCATCTATACTTAACTTACAGTCTTCTTAAATTAGACAATTGTTTAAAGGCATAGGTATCTATCGTAGAAATTTGATTTTTACTCAAATCCCTAAAAAAAAAGATAAATAAATATAAAAAATTTTGGATTCAAGTTGATACTAAATACATGATAATCTAATAACATTCTCTTACAATTTTTCTAAATTTTCCAAGCCGTTAAAACAATCCTCATCTATGGAAGAAATTTTATTCTCAGATAAATCCAAACGTTTCAGATTTGTTAAATTCTTAAAAATATTAGCCTCTACACTTAGAATTTCATTTTTACATAGATCCCTGTAAAAAAAAGTATTTTATAAATAAATTGTGTTTTTAAATACATTTCAACATTTTATTTAACTATTTAATATTTGAAGTGATATTTACAATTGTACTAATTCTACACTGACTTCATCGATATTGATTTCTTTAATTTCTCGTATATGTCCTTCACACTTAACACGTAACCCTTCTGCTTGTGCACCAATAAGTTTGCACATGCATTGTTCTGGACAGGGATGACTTATAATCCCACTTATTTGGACCAAAATTAAAAGAAAAAAGACACCTTTCATGTTTGTCAAAAGTTAGCCTTTTTCTGTATAACAAAATTTTTAGATTAATTAACACTTAAAATAAAGATTAATACAAAGAAAATATACATAAAAATATATAATCCTCGTGTTATCTTCATTTATAATGTTCATTGGTATTTAATAACAATAAAGAAGAAAAATAAAACAATATACAAATGTATACATATCATATAAAATAAAAATAAATATGTTTATCGTATTTATAATTTATTTGTACACATTTACAAGAACTTTATGGTTCCATGAAACATTAAAAAGAAATAAAATAATATTGAAATAAATAAATAAGATAATAGAAAAAAAAAGTGTATCACTTACGGCATTAAGAGCACTTACGGCACTTAGGCCAACAATTCAATCGTGCCTTTTACATTGTGTCCACATTTCTTTCTTCCTTCATTTTGAAAAACAATTTTTGTAGTTATTATTTAAAATACATACAATAAAAACGAGTAAACAGTATTTCAATAATTATAATTAATCTTTCGTACACAAATGTCATACGCCAAACTACTCTACTCAACTGAACCTCAAATTCTTAAACTCTAAAGTCATTGGATGCTTTCCAAATAACACTATTGTATCTTGATGTGTTATAACATTCTCATAGCTGATTGGTTAAATTTAAAATGAACTTTTTTACTATTTTGTAGGGAACTATAATTTTCAATGTTTGACAAGGTGATATTCATTATTATTACAATATTATTATTATTATTGTTATGATTATTTTGTTCGAAAAAAAGAAAAGAATCAAAACTAACATAAGTGAAGAAATAGACATTTTTTATTTTGTGACCCAAGTGTTGTCTAAACCAATATTATTAACTTTTTAATAGAAAATGTCCGCTTATTTATTTTATACGTTAATTTATTGTTTAATATCTGGTTGCATTATTTATCCACCAGTGGAATTTGTTTCTGCTGGTTTAACAATAAAATCATTATTTGCAAGTTGGTTGGGTAGTGAAACTGAATCTTTTATAAATTATCATATTAAGAGAAGTGTTTTTACATTATTCATACATTCATTATTGCCATTTGGTAAAATTAATTAATTTTTAAATAATACAAAAATATATTAAACAAATCAGATTAAAATCTATAGTACAAGATTAATTT
Source organism: Polistes dominula (assembly GCF_049000335.1). Taxonomy (NCBI): domain Eukaryota; kingdom Metazoa; phylum Arthropoda; class Insecta; order Hymenoptera; family Vespidae; genus Polistes; species Polistes dominula. The sequence goes on from NW_028301150.1 coordinate 5,136,435, forward strand.
TTTTAGGATATATTTTAGGTTTGATATTATTTAATCATGTTGATGCAAACAAAATACAATTGTTCTATCAAAATCCTCTATGGTTAACTGTTGTCATTGCTACTATAGTAGGACCGGCATATGTTTTGTATAAAATTTTTAAATGGTCTAAGAATGATTGGAAGATGCATCCGATAGTACAAAACCTTTTAATTTATACTGATAATTATGCCAATTGGAAGGCTGTTGCATCTGAAATTGATATAGAATACAGAAGGTTCATAATTTGATACAATCATCTGTATAAATTCATATAAATTTAATGGATTCATTGACAATAATAAATGAACTTATTTCAGAATAGATAAAATCATAATTGATACAAATAGCATCACTAGAGTTGTTGTAACAGATAATTGGATAATTAAAATAACTTCTTATAAACTGTACATTGCACAACACAACGATACTGCTTTAATAATAAGCAGAAGTGATTCTCATGCACTGTCTCCTTCATTTAGGGGCGAAATCCAGTTTATTAATATAGAGGTATCATTTATTTATTCATTTAAATATATATTATTGTTTTTTGAATAAAAAAAAAAAAATGATAATCTAGGTAAAACCTACCAGAGAAGGAGCAGAATATTTTGATATAAGAATAAGTACATTTGCCTTCAAAGATTTGCAAGACAAAGTACAACAGCAAATTGTCATTTTAAAAGATGTTCCTTTTCATAGAACACTGTTGGATAGATTTATTGATGTCTTTAAAGAACAAGCAGCAGAAAATCCTATTTATGAAACTGCAATGGTAATAAATATTTCAATATTTAATGATTCATCCTATTTATTACTATATTTTATAGGAATTAGAGAATTGTATGGGTTGTATGCAAGTAAAATCTAATGTTAAGTTAAATAAACATTGTGGAAATATTACTGAAGGACCAAGTAATGATGAATGTACAACTTGTCATTGTCGGCCAATGTGGTGTATTGAATGTATGGCAAAATGGTTTGTTCTTTCGAGTTATTTCATAAAGTACTGATTTTTTTATTTTTGTTATAACCAAATTAACTTTTAATTTCCAAACATTTTTGTTGAACATAGGTTTGCATCCAGGCAAAATGAAAATACACCAGAAATATGGTTGTCTTCCAAATGTACTTGCCCTGCATGCAGGGCAAAATTTTGTATCTTGGATGTATGTCCTGTACGAAATATTGACACATAAATTATAATCATAAAAATATATTAGAACAATTCTATATTCTTTCATAAACAGATATATTTTAAAATTTATAATTTTATATGATAAAGATACATTTCTTAATTAAAAAAGTAAATAATTGAGATATGTGGGTATACATGCGATTTTGAAATTTGGATTAAGAAAAATCGAAATAAAACTCTTATGGTACAATATAAATTCTGATAGTGCATGTGCCATAATAAGCAACGAAAGTTATTTTTAGTTATTTGGTTGCATGCTCCAAATTTTGCTAATCGCATACATCTTATAATATCTACATACACATATGGTGCGTAATTGATTTAATTCTACAAGTCAAATTCTACAAAACAATTTTAAACGATTGATCAATAAACAAAAATGATTTATCTGAAAATAAATAAATGAATAATTAACATTTTATCAGAAATTGGTGAATAAATACCTATTTTAAATTATTAAAATGTTTTGTGAAAAAGCAAACAAAAATTAATAATCTTCAATCGTATAAAATTTTTCAAAATAAAATGATCCATCTAATGCAATTTTATATAATTATATAAAGATTAACTTCTAATGCTTTTAGAAAATTTATTTTTAAAAGTACGAATTTTATTAACATAACATTAATGTATAACTGAAATGGAAAGATATCGACGACAATTGATCCAGGAACCTAACTCATATTTTTTACATTTAGCTAAATAAATCTACCATGGTTCTCATCCGTGGTTTTTATATATAACTGGAATCCCTTATCACTAGTCTGATGCGATATTGTAGGTCAAAGGATTAATAGAATATATGTCCTGTATATATAAAAGCTAATTTTTTGAATGAAAATCAATTATTATGTGATGTTTTTGTTTGTTTTTATATAATATACAATAAAAAGATTTTGTATTCCTTATTAACAAATATAACATCAAATTAGACAAAAATTCTGTATAATAATAATACAATTATTTTATTTAAATTCAATTAAAAAATAGATCTAACTAGATGTTAACAAATAATACTTAAATACTTAAAAGAATAATTACATTAAACATATTTATGTTACCATTAATCTTGGCGCAATGTTCATAGACATTAATTCTTGGAAAAGTAACTTAGCCGCATATGGTAATCTAACTTGTGAAATCTGCGTTTTGTTTTTACAACCTTTACATTCGAACGTATTATTACGTAAGACAGCTATAGCAATTAATCCACAGAAATTGCATATATGAATTCTATATGGATCAGAAACTTCGAATAAACGTTCCCTTAAAAATTGAGCGGCGCCATGTGAAATTTGGCAATCGCGTTCCATTTCACCAAAACGTAACCCACCATCTCTGTTAAGTAAATAAAAAAAACAATATTATTATATACTTTTCTACTATAAAATATAATAAACATTTTTTCTTATAAAATAATATCAAAAATAATTTCGTAATTAAATTTACTAACCTTGCTCTACCTTCCATTGGTTGTCGAACTAAAATCTGTACAGGTCCTCTTGCTCTACTATGAATTTTATCATCTACCATATGCTTTAAACGCTGATAGTAAGTCGGTCCTAAGAAAACTTGAGCATTAATTTTACGTCCTGTATGTCCATTATACATAACTTCGTTGCCTCTTAATTGATATCCATATTCTTGTAAAAGCGTCGAAATTTTTTGTACGTTTACAGCATCGTTAAACGGAGTAGCATCACCAATTTCACCTATATAATTTCAATAAAAAATATAAATTATATAAAATATTGTTTCTATAAAAAAAGATATATTTTAATTTTTTTTATAATCCTTTATTATAATGCGTACCTTTATTTGCTGAAACTTTTCCTTGAATACACTCGATCAAGTGACCAATGGTCATACGAGACGGAATAGCATGAGGATTAATAATTATATCAGGTGTAAGCCCTTCGCATGAAAATGGCATATCTTCTTGTCTGTATTGAATACCACAAGTACCTTTTTGTCCGTGACGTGAAGCAAATTTATCACCAATTTGTGGTATGCGTACGCTACGAACTCTGATCTTACAAAATTTATATCCCTCGCTATTTAGTGTTAACATAACTTGATCTACAATTCCAGTTTCACTATTACGTAAGAAAGTAGATGCATCCCTTTTTATAAAACGTTTGGTTGTACTGTCCAACTGTAAATATTTATAATACGTGTGTTATGAAATGAAAATAAAATATGTTATATTATATTAAATAATTCTTAATATTTACCTCATCATCTGTTTCGGGAAGAGTAATAGTTTTGCCTATTACAACATCATCACCTGATACACGAATGCCAGGAGCGATAATTCCATCATCGTCTAATTTATCGTATATAGCATTGCGCATTCCTTGGCAAGTTTGTCTTGTAGGTTTTTCAAATTGTTCTTCCTGATCACCAATTTTTTTAGATTCAGAATCCTTATAAGATCGGTAAAAGACAGATCTAAAGAAACCTCTCTCAACTGCACTAGCATTAAGAATAACACTATCTTCTTGATTGTATCCAGTATAACATAAAATAGCAACAATGCTGTTAATTCCTGCTGGAAGCTCTCTAAATCTAAGATATTCCATAGATCTAGTAGTAACTAATGGCTTATGAGGATAATAAAGTACGTGAGCTAAAGTGTCCATTCGAACATGGTAGTTTGTTATATAAACTCCCATAGCTTGTTTACCCATAGCACTCTTTAACATAGAAAAAAGATACAAATATTTTACATTTAAAATATAATCTAAATATTGTATAAGATAATCAAATTTACCTGATAAGTATTCCTAGGACTTTGATTATGATCAGGGAATGGAATAATAGAAGCGCAAACTCCTAGAATCATGGCCGGATGAATTTCACAATGTGTATAAGTTGTACAATAAGCATATTCCTTTTCTTGCCTAAGATCTTCAGGTGACATAGCAATCATGACAGTCTCTTCTTCAAGTGTATCTATATATTCTACTACTCCACTACCTACTAATTCTTGCCACCTACAATAAATGATTACAATACATAAAATTTATCAAAAAATATAAAAGAAAGAAAGAAAAAGATATATTTTTATACATACCCATCATTGTTGTAATCTCTTTCCTTTAACATGTCAATGTGTCTCTTTTTTAACAATAAATTTTGTCCTTCTACAATTAGCAAAGGCCTACTGATTCTTCCAGCATCTGTATATATTCTTATCTCACGATCTCTAATATCTCGAATCATTGATACCTCAGACACAATAATGTCCATTTGTCTTCTTAATTTACGCAAAGTAGCCATTAATTGATCTGGATCTCTGTGAATTCCAACCCAGCAACCATTGACAAATATTTTGGTAGCATCAGCAATTGCACTAGGTGCTATTTCTTCCAAATTTTCCATAGACCATTCTTCTAAAAACTCTAATATCGGAGATGGCTGAGATCCAACGCTAATATATGCCATCAATGCTAAATTTTTAACTAAACCAACAGCTGCACCTTCTGGAGTTTCTGCAGGACACAGCATACCCCATAGTGTATTATGCAACTGACGTGGTTTAGCAAGTTTTCCATCTCTTCCAATTGGAGAGTTAACTCTTCTTAAATGTGATAAAGTAGATGCAAAAGTTAATCTATTTAACACTTGAGAGACTCCAGCTCTTGCTTGATGGGCCTTCTTTTGATCTCCCCAATTACCGGTAGCCAGGGAATATCTCAGACCGTCGGTAATTATTCTAGTTTTAATAGCAAGTTCAAGATTAAAATCTTTACCTCGATCTATAAATTTCTGTGCGTACAAGCGTACTTCTTTCATAAGATTTTTGAATAAACCTCTGAATAAAAATGCCAACAAAGGTCCAGCTAAATCTAATCTTTTATTGCCGTAATGATCACGATCATCCAATTCTCTTCGTCCTAAAGATGCTGATAGTAGTCTATGTACCATATAACCAAGGAAATAGGCCTTTTTTGTTTCACAAAAATCACTTATACCAACATGAGGTAACATTTCCTTTTGTAAGATTTCTCTAGCATACTTGATACGTTTTTCTTTTGTTACACCAGGTCTAGCACCTCGAGTACCAATAAAATTTAATGCTACATTTTGTTCTTGTATGACAAAGGCTTCATCTAGCGACGGTTTTACCATTTCCATCATTTCGGGATCATCGAAGTCATAAATAATATGTTCAAGAATATCACGGTCAGCTACAAAACCAAGAGCACGAAAAACTATCATAATAGGAATTTCTTGCTTGATATAAGGTATAATAGCTATGATGCGTTGTCCAATCGCTGATTTTTTAATACTCTAAAATAATTATTTAACTGTTATTATTTCAAAGTACACTAATACATCTAAAATATTATTCTATATTATTGCAATACATACAGCACCACTTTTTGCCATCATGTTAATCCATAATGTAGAAGTGGGACGTGAACTATGTTCCAGACAAGATCTAATTTCAGCTTTGTATGCATATTTACCATCCTTCATACTAAAAACATAAACTGTATTTGTCGCCATTTTTTCTTGTGCTATAAGTACCTTAATAACAAATAAATAAACATGTTATTACAATAAATAAATAAATTAGATTATAAAAAAAAAACAGATGTGTGGATATCACACACGGTAGAAATGAAACCTTCAAAAAACCAAGCTTCGGATTAAATCATCCCGATTCTAAAGAAGATTTCACTTCAAAAACTATGTTCAAAAATACTTTTTCAGATCCGTTAATGATGAAATAACCACCAGGATCAAGAGGACATTCATTTAATTCTGTTAAATCACGATCAGACAATCCAGCAAGGAGACAATACTTGGACCTTAACATTATTGGAATTTTTCCTATAAATGTTTTCTGATGTTGTGTTTCTGCAAATGTTATTTTCAATTATTTCCATTAAACTATCTGCTATAAATTTAATCTAAAGATATTATTGTTGATAATAAATATAATAACGAACCGATAGGATCTTCGCCATCCTTTTCAATAGTTTTAGTTATATCAACATATAAAGGTGCTGAATAAGTTAAATTTCTAAGTCTAGCTTCATTCGGCATCATAGGCGATGGCGCACCATCTTTTTCCCAATGTGTCGGTTTAGATAAATAAATTTGTTCAAATTTCAATAAATGTCTAACAGGATTTTCTATTTCACCAGAAGTATGCTGAGCTTCTGCTTGTAAATCTATTTGTGGAGAATCTTCAACGATCCGTTGAACGGACATTTCAATGAATTCATCAAAACTATCAAGTTGTTGACGAACAAGACCTTTTTCATCGAAATAAGCGTTGATAACAATCCAACAAGCTTCTTGCCATAATTTTGAAGAAATTTCTTCGGCATCTTCATCGTCATACTGATCTGTATAAAAAATTTACAAATTTATTATTTAAGGTTAGAATTCTTGATTTTTAAAAATAACGAGAAATTGATACGAAAAAATTGAGATTATATTTATTCTGATTATTTACCATCATCGATAGCATACATATTACTTTTATAAATATGTCAGTAGTTTGGAAAGGAATATTTAAAATAACACTAATATAAGCACTGAATACCAACTAGTAGGTACACATAATAGAGAACAGTACACTAAACATCTGCATTAAGCTGCATTACATACGCGTATGTACGAGATGAAAACAGGGTGTCCAATAGAAAAATGTAAAATATTACAAGATGTAAAGCTTAAAACAAGAATATCACTAATAAAATATAACTAAAATTTAGTGCGAATCTATTTCTGAAATCAGTAACTATTATTTATAGTTTTTTTTTAAATTAACCAATCATATTTCTGATATTAGTGGTACCCGATCTATGCAACCAATATAATTATATTTCATAGACTATTTAGGGAAATATATAAAATTGTTAGTAGTTTTTCTCGTATATATAAATGCAAAGCAGTTTGGAACGATTATTCAGTTATTTGATATTTAGACAAACGTGACGATAATATTTGAATATAAATTAAAGATTATATATTTAATAAGTGTACATTAAACTATCACTAAAATCTATCATGGAATTTAATCAAATCGTTTTTTGTGAGTGATAACTTTTAAAACGTTGAAGGTCATAATAATGTTGATCATAATGATGCAACATTAGTTTTGTTCATTTTTATTTATATTAGTCTTTCTTTTATAAATTTTACTTAATTAGATGAACGGTGATATTATGCTTTTTCATCGAGTTTTAATTAATTTTGAAATATAGAACTTATTAAGTGTTATGAAGTTTTTAATATTCAACGTGCGTGCCATGAGAGATAATTTTTTATTAATATTTTTGTTATTTACATATAAATATTGTTTTATTTTGAATGATATTTCAGTGATAATATAGAAATATCATAACAATGGATTAAAGTAATTTTAATATTATATTTAGTATCAATTTATTGATATTTAATAATGTCGACGAAGTATTCTCAAACCAGAAGTATTTACAAACTATAAATAAAGATAGTAATTAATTTAAAACAAAAATTTAATTGGATAGATAATAAAAAAATAATAAAAACAAAAAGAAAGATATCAATTTATTGTAAATTATGATTTGATTTATAATTAAATAGTAATGTGTATCGTAAATGAATTTATAATAATTATGGAGAATATAGAAAATACAAGTTCGGTTCTTAAATTAATATCAGTAAATGATTTGCCAAGTATTGCAACGAACTTTACATTAAACAGTACGTCTGAAACAGAAACAGAAATTCCAGAGGAAAGTAATAATGTGCAACAATTATGGAGTTTACCTAAAACAACCGTGACTTCATTGGAAGATACATCCTTACTATTTAACATATCAAGGAGTACTGTACAGGTTGCTACAACAACGTTAGAGTCTGTTGATGAATTTGGACCACCAGAAGGGATAGAATATATTTTTGTACCACTTGGTGTTATGGTCTTCGTCATTGTATTATCTGCTGTGGTATGGACCATAATGACATTAAATTATTAACATATTCTTTTTATTATCACATATGCTATCTTTTTATTTTATTTGCATTTAAATATAGTTTGATCTTTACTGCATTTTGTAAACATATTTAAAAGTAGAGATAAATATCTTATAAGGTATTTATTTTGTTATAAATAAGCATGTATTTTTTATATTTAAATATCATACATTCTATCTGTCTATCTATCTATAAATATATGTGCCAGTAATAATAACAATGGACTAATTGTAAGTCCCAAAATTGGAGAAATGAATTTTATTATTTATTTTATATTAAAATTATTTATATTATAAAATAAATCATAAACTAAATTTGTCTACTTTTTTGACTTACAATTAAGCAATTATCATAATTACTGATACATGTATAAATTAATATACATTTAAATCTATTTCTTTCTCTTATCTGTTGAACATACACATACTTTAAATAATAGGTGTAAATAATATGTATTTCATTCATACCCATTTTTTTGCCTCTTTGTAATGTTACAATTAAATGATGTTTCATACTTATCTTGGTATTTATTTTTTGTAACTTATCCCCATTCATTATATTTCTATTGTAAAGCAATGTATAAGATATAGCTAAAAATTTATCTTCTAAATTTAATATATTAGAAAATAGAGAGATTATTAATACTTTATATATATATATATATGTCTAAATATCAATATAATATTAACATATTATTATTGTATATTTGATATATAGTTCTTTTTATGTATAAAATGATATGTGTATACATATCTACATAGCATGTATGATTTTAGAATGAATAGATGAAATAGAACAAAAATAATAATCATATTGCAAAATGTACCATATTTTTTATCATTAATTATATATCATTATAAAATCTTTTCACGTAGCAATGATGATATATTAATATATCATAAACGATATTAAATATATATTTGGAAAATAAAATCTTTTTGAAGGTATTTTTTATATCGAGAAAACGAAAGTTGGAACGATTAAGGCATAGACTAATGCCAATGTACAATTTCGATCCTGGAGAAGAAGAGGAAGATGACTGGGAAACTGAACTATTGGATGAATCTTATAATAGTAATCATCAAAGACGAGTGTGTATATACATAACAATGAGCGAATATGAAATAAATTAAGTATTAAAAATACTAATTTTACAGCAAGGATACCAATCTATGGACGCAGAAGATAATGCTGAACTTTTTGGTGATCATTGACAGAATATCAATTATTTTTTTATCGATTATCTTTTACCTTCTCTGCATTATTAATATAGATGATCATTCAAAACTATGCTTAATATAACAGTATTAATTATGATGTAAAAAAAAATGATTTTCAGATATATGCAAAGATATTGTATAATGCAACCGATAGAATTAATAGATTTTTTAACTAACTACATTTCTTCTCATATCTTCTAACTGCAGCTTTTATAGAAAACAATGTATTAAAGTACAAAGATAGTATTTTAAAACTTTACCTATTTAAAATAGTCATAGTCAAAATCAAACGTTAAAATGTCTGACTTTAGTGCATTTAGTTGTCTGAAAAAAGTTTTATATTATTTTTAAGTTTACTGATTGTTATTATCGATTACTCTCATTAATGAAGTAGCGTGATCATGAATAATTATTGCAATTAACATTGTAACGTTGTAATCTTATATATATATAGTTCGCTCTTCTATTTTTTTTATAATGTAACAATCACATAAATATAGTTTATGTAACAAAACTAATTTATAATAATCAAATTTCATTTATATGTTTGTTTAATAACTGACTATATATATTCATATAATGAATTTTCATAAATCAAGAATTTTAACAATATTTAAAGCATGCAAATTATTATTAAAATTTGCTGGTACAAGCTTACAATTAAAATATTCATTCTTTGCACCATTCAATTTGTAATTTTCAAAATTTAATAGTATATATTTAGAGCAATTCATAAAACAAGAAATATTTTTAATGTAAGTAATATAGAGAACCTTCTTTAAAATACAAAAAAGTATATATTATTAGATAGTATAAAATAAAAGTTTAATCTGTAATTATAAATATTAAAAAAAAGAAAAAAAATTTCGCATGATATACATAAGACGAAACGTTACAAATTTAAAAAAAAAAAAAAGAATGTTATAAAATAAAATACAATAATAAGTATTTGTGAATATTTTGTTTTTTTGTTTGCATAGAAAATATATTTTATTTGAATTATTTTATCAATATTGAATTAGAAATAAAAATTAGAAATAACATTAATAAATCTCATAAGAAAAAATGACTTTAAGATAAAAATAATAAGAGTATTTCATGAATTTATTTACTTTAATACAAATTTGACATTCACACATATGTTTGTTTCAAAAATGCTAAGATTCCCTTGTTTGTGTTCTATCTCTTATAATGATACATCATCTTGTGTTATAGAATTGTAGCATACGATATAGAAGTACAGGAGGTAGTGGAAAAGTGATGCCAGAAAGACCATACAATGTATCTTATAAAATACAAAATGTTTAAATGCATTTAGCAATTTAGTTAATTCATTTATGAAACAAATATCTTCATGAAAATTCGAAGATTTTATAATCTTCTTTTTTCTCATACATGTTACAAATACATGATATAAAATGTTTTTTTAATTTTTTTTTGTAGTAAAATTATATTACTTTATAAATATTTTTATGATCACTTCTCCAAAATGTGAAATATGCCAAATATATTAATATTTCAAATAATTGTTAATATTTATAATTCTTTTTACGAAATTAGTGACAATCTTCACTAAAGTCAATTTTTGATATTTGCATAATATACAAAATAATTATAACACAAAGTGAATAATTAGCCAAAATGCTTTAAAAACAAACTCCATATATTCAATTTTCTTCTTCTTCTTCTTCCTCTTCTTGTTCATCTTCTTCTTCTCCAGTACTTTCAGGTTTTTCTTCTACTTTTTTTGGTCTACCGCGTCCTCGGCCTGAAGGAGCTATACCTTTTGGTGTACCTTGCTGTAAATTAAAAATCCTTATTTTAACAAATAATTGCTGGATATAAAGTTTCACAAAAATAAATGATTACATATTTACATACTTTCTTCTTGTGTGATCCTTTAGGTCTACCCCTACCCTTTTTAACAGGTCCTGGTGGAGCATCATCCTCATTATCAGATTTTGATGCACGTACTGCATTGTATTTATCTGAAGTTGGCCTTCCTCTCTTTTTGGGTTCTTTAACAGTATTCTTATCTGTTTTCGCTGGTCGCCCCCGTTTTTTTTTCTGTTCCTCAACAACAGGTGAATTGTCATCTGACATGTTGGGTGTTATTTTTTTCTGTAAAAATACACAAATTAATTAAATACATTATTACTGACTATATGTTTGATTACTATATTTTTTTAACGCAGTATTAATAAAAAAAAACTGTTATAATTCAGCAGTTATTTTTTTTCTCATTTAATAAAAAAATGAAAAATTATATAAAAATTTAGAAAGCAAACTTATTGATTTTCGAAACTCTGACAATATTAGTAAATTTGCAGTATCGTATAATGTTATAAATATATATTCTTAAAATAAATAAATAAATACATAGCAATTTTCCTTCGTGAAAAAAATATTATTCTACAAACTTCCAAACGAAATTTGTGTTCGCTTCTAGAAGACGGAATATTAATGAAGCATTTATTGAGACATTTTATAATAAACATTTCAATTTGATTATAAAGTGAATTGATATAATAAAAGAATGAAAAAAAAATATTTAATTTAAAAAAATATACTTTAAATAAAAATAACATAATAAAATAATATTATTTTTCGAAATTTTTATAGATCTCTTTCGTACGAAAATCTTCTCTGAAAGTTCCGCGCCCGCCATTTTCAAAATCTGTGAATAAATGTATGCTATTTATACTACATAATATTTGGCCTGAAATAAATGATAAATAGAAAAAATGTTTAACATTGGACGATAAAAATTTTGGAGAAAATATTAACGATTACAGATTTTTGATAGAGAAGATATCAAAGGAAATTCTACTAAAGCCTCGCCTTACAACCAGAGACGCCATGGCTGACAAATCATGGTATCACGAAAGAGTCGAGAAGCTCGCATCCATCTACTATCTCTCTTTGCCTCCCTCGTTTATTCTCTCACTCCCACCCTCCGTCCTTTTTCGCACCGCATCGCAACAAAAAAAAATTAATTAATTTAACATCCTCGAACAATTAAGATGGAAAAAATTATGGAGGAACTAAAAAAAAAAAAAAAATAGGGGGAAAAAGAAAAAAAATAATTTAACAATTCAATCGAGATATATAATGCAAAAATAAATATTTCTGACGACGCAAATAATCCGTAAACGATCGCGTCATAAGAATGAGAAACGGACTCACCTCGGAATTTACGTAGTGTGGTAATAAGACAAAGGCGATTGCCGGTGCGCGCGTCGTGATGTGCCGGTTATGAGAGATACCGTGCGTTTCAACGCTATGTACTAAAGATACACGATCTTTCGCGTTAAGTCGACGAGAAGCTTTGATTCTTTATGCTCCTCTATTTTTTCTCTCTTCCTCTTATTCCTTCGTTGATTCTTCCCTGCCTTATCCCTTTCTTTCACCCTTCCAACCCTTTTTTTCTTTCACTCTTCTTTTTCAGTTTTTTTGATAATAGCACATCGTTTTATTCTTCGGGTTATGCTTTGTATACGTATTACAGAAATCGACGTGTACTACACAACCGCCTGCACGAATAGCGAGATGCGACTGATCCAACAGAAGCGATGCATCGCGCTCCGATTCGCTATACGTATATGAAGCTTTCCCCCTCTAACATGTCGTGCTAACAGATTCCCGCCAAAAAATTGCAATCCATTGTAAAGTCAACTTTTTACCTGCTTTTTCTTAATATTTATTTTTTATTTTATTCTGTAAATTAATAAATTAATTTTTTATTTATTGTAAATCTAAATATCGTGATAAATATATTTTCATATCTAATACGATCGCGAATAAATAAATATGGTGTAAGGTTAACGATTTTGCCGAACAGTAACCATATCACAATGGCGAGTGTCTACATTGATTTCACATTTCTTAGTTGAATTATTAAACATTGAATAATATTTTATTTATATATTTTTTTTAAACTATTAAATCTAGTCAATAATAAGAAATATTTGGTTTGCTTAAGAATATATCTTATAAATAAATAGACTTGAATGGATAATTTTTTTATTGCTGTATAATTGGTTGGCTGCAACCATATTCAAATAATTTATGAGACTTGCCTTTTTAATTTTTTTTCTGTAATAAAATATATTACATATTCTGTACGAATAAAGTGAAACATTTTCAATGTATTATTTTTGGTTAATTATTTAAATGCTTTTTTAAATAAAAGTTAAAAAATATATGTTATAAATTTAATTATATTAACTTATTTACATTATTTCTGTATATATATATATATATATATATGATGCATAAATATAAAGTGTATATATGTATGCATATATATATGCACTATACTATATTTAACAGATGTATTGTGAGCATAGCTCGAATCACATTTCAGTGTGACAGCGCCGCCATTTTTGTGCACAGAAACGACGCTTCTTTTTATACAATTTGATGAAATCATAATCAATAAAAATTGAACAACTTTCTGATATATTTATTAAAAGAATAAAGATAAGTTGTTATAAAGACTTTGCTTTACCTTTACATTTTGAATTATTTTAGAACAGCCGACCTCTATTTTTCTAGAATACCTTTTGTCGGTATATGTTTGAAAGATAATTATCATGGGATTTTATAGTTGTCCAATATTTTACATTATATGAGGACCAAAATATGTCAAAAAGAAGGTAACGACAGTCAGTAATTGTGTATAATTCTACATACATATATAAAATCTTTCAAAATATTTATATATATTTCTAATTTAATACTAAACTATTTATTTAATAAACTATATATATTTTTTAACGTAACAAATAGTATTATTAAAATTAATTGCGTAGTTAAAAATAAATACAGATAACCCTCCTATAACGCGGTATCTTATAACACGGTTTCGCTATAACACGATTTATAAATTGCGGGAACCCCCCTACAACACGGCATCCTATAACGGTTTCCTTTCAAAAAACCTTTGTACAACACTATTTCTACAGCTGCGGCGAACAACAAAAGCATGGCCTGAAAACAAAAGTTTTTGGCTCATGGCTTTGGGTATCATACAACACGGTTTTACACAACACGGCATTTTTTAGAAACCTAACTACCGTATTATAGGAGGGTTATCTGTACAAACCAATTAGAAATGTTTTGAGAAATTTTTTTCGAATTTTTAGCGATAGATGTCACTTAGCAGCAACATTTTCTGAAATTTTTCCTTCAAGTCATGACTCATATAGTTTTGATTAACGTAGGTAGAGTCTAGTAGACTTTACTCGTTGATAAACATATTAATCATAAGAGTGACTAAAATAATTATTAATTATTAAAAAAATGGCCAATGCAGTTGCCAATGTACCCGTGTCAAAAATCTTAAAAGATAAGACTGCTTGTGAAGATGAGCCAAGAAAAAAGAGTCGAGAAGATTGGAGGAAAGCAAAAGAATTAGAAGAGGCAAGAAAAGCAGGTACAGCGCCTGCTGCTGTTGATGAAGAAGGCAAAGATATTAATCCACATATTCCACAATATATTAGTGCAACACCATGGTATTTTGGTGCACAGGTATAATATATTTAATAATTGTATTGTGTTGTTAAATCATTGCTCATTGTTTCATATCATATAATTTATACAATAATACTTTTTAGGGTCCTACATTAAAACATCAAAGACCTCAACCTGAGAAACGAAAATACTTTAGTGGAATAGATGAATGGTACAAACGTGGTGTAGATACATCTAAAGTTGCAACAAAATACCGTAAAGGTGCATGTGAGAATTGTGGTGCTATGACACATAAAAAGAAGGATTGTATGGAAAGGCCTCGTAAGATAGGAGCTAAGTTTACAAATAAAGATATTGCACCAGATGAATTCGCACAGCCTGATCTGTGCGTTGATTATGATGGTAAAAGAGATAGGTATGTACTATCATATTTTATGGTTAACTTTTTGTTTCTTAATGGTGGATAATCATTTAACGTCAAACGCTTGTTGTAAATCACAAATGACCATATATTTTGAATTAAAAACTTTGGGTGAATATGATATATTTTGATAACTTCATGGTAACCAATATTCTGTTGGTATGCCATTTATAATTTGTTTTATATTAATTGAATAAATTCATATAATATAATAAAAAATCAAATGTTACACTTTTCCGTAAAATATATACTTATGATTCAATTTCTCAAATATTAGTAATAAATTAATAACTAACTCTATCATAGCAAACGGGTTAAACATTTCCCGTTATTACCTGTTGACGAATAAACATTCCCGTCCACTTGTGTGGATTTATTTTCTTACAAATTTAGAATTTACTGAATTTAAACAATTCAATTGTTTATATAGGTGGGCTGGTTATGATCTGTCCGAACACAAAACTATTGTCGAAGAATTTCAAAAAATTGAAGAAGCTAAAAGACAAATGCGTGCAGAAAAACTCAATGCTGAAGAAAATGATGAACAAGATTCAGACAAAGATGAAGATAAATACGTTGACGAAGTTGATATGCCTGGAACTAAAGTTGATTCTAAACAACGTATTACTGTTAGAAATTTAAGAATTCGAGAAGATACGGCTAAATATCTTCGTAATTTGGATCTTCAATCCGCGTATTATGATCCTAAAACTAGATCTATGCGTGATAATCCTTACGTAGGAACAGATAGAGAGTATGTTTTATATTTTTATTCTATATCATATTTTATGTATATATATAAATCATTTTTTTTTAATTTTCTTCCTTTTCATATATATTATAATAAATATTATTATTTCTTTTTACAGAGTGGATTATAAAGGAGGAAATTTCGTACGTTTCTCAGGAGATACACAGCAACACGCAAATGCTCAATTATTTGCTTGGGAAGCACACGAGAAAGGAGTCGATGTACATTTACTTGCTGAACCTACAAAATTAGAATTATTGAAACAAGAATATGATAAAAAGAGGGATGAACTGAAAGATAAAGCACGAGAAAGTATTATTAAACGATATGGTGGTGAAGAACATCTTCAAGCACCGCCACCTTCCTTATTATTAGCTCAGACAGAACATTATCAAGAATATTCTAGATATGGAAAGATGCAATGAATTGATAATGTAAATTTAAAAATTAATATAATTAGTTTAACTTTAAAAAAAAAATTACATTAAGTTAAATCTTTTATTTGATATGCTATCTTGTTTAGTATAAAATAAATATGACGTAAACATGTATTCCATAATGTATATTAAATTAATGCGAATTATTATGTAACTAATATCTGTTACTTCTGTATTATATAATAATTAAAAATAAATATTTTTAAGTATAAATATGATCTTTCAAATAAATTGTATCAGTAAAAATATATAAAAATATACATTTTTTCTATAATGAAATTTGTTCATATGAAAAAATTTAATATATAATTAATTATAAATCTATCAAATTGACATTAATTAAAACGTCTATAACTAATTAAAATAATTATAAAAATATGACGATTAAGAGAAAACAAATATGAATAGTTAATTGTTCAAAGAATTTATTTTACCTATCGAAATTATCGACCGAGTAGAAGGAGTTCTTCCATCTTTCGTTACTTTTCATTGGTTCAGAATAAAATTACTAAATGAAATTTCTCTTTATAAGAAGTTGATCAAATATTGAAAAAGAACTATAAAGCATCATAAATGGAAGTACTATTTTACTCTAATTTAAATTGACCGAGTTACGAATATAATCAAGATAAACTTGTTTTTGAAGAATCATTCTATAGATATACACATACAAACATCATACATACATCTCTATATATAATTATCTATATATATATAGATATAGATATATATAGCATATATATAGAATATATATAGAATATATATATATATAATGCGTATTCATAATGTTCTCTCGAACAAATTATGGCGTTGTCTCTTATCAGGAGTAAAGGTCTACGGTACATAAAGACGCAGTTACTCTTTTTTTAAAACTTATTCAACAATGAAGGTAATTCATAATTTCTGTCTAATCCCAAAAATATATATATATTTAAATAAAATCGTCTAGTTAGTACTTTTAGCATGTTGGTTGATTGAAACATAGATTGTTAAAGCAGAACATGCTTATTTTACCTGCACGTTTTTATTTGTTAACACAATTGTAAAATTAATTTTTAAAAACTAATAGCACAATATTAGTCTCTTAAATAAGATTTATTTAAGTAGTATCCAAAGTTCTGATCTCTATCAAAATCTAAATAAATATGTTGATTCAGATGTAAAACTAAATTGTACAAATGATTTGATGAATTTATATAATTGTATTGTTTTTAATTCTTCAACAGAAAGGTTTGGTGCTTGGGGTATATGAGGCAGATGATGAAAGCTTTACTTTAACTCCTGCAGCAGCTAAGTACAATGAACGAGTTCAAGGGAAACTACTAAAACATATTTGCTTGTAAGTTTCAAATATTCCTATCGTGTCTTGTAACCTTAAATGACATATTATATGTTAATTATTTGTAATGTTATCATTGCTTTTATTTATTCACTTTATCGGTTCTGATTGTTTTTCTTTTGTTCAATTTTCTAGTTTATCTATATTTTTTGGCTTACATATGGTTATTTAATTCAGCCATATATGCATCTTTTAACATGATAATGTGCTTTATTAATTAATTTCTCGTAGCTTTTTTTTCTTCCTTTTTGTATATTTATAAATGCAAACATTTTATCATTTAATGAGGTACATCAAGTATTCTGCTATAAGAACACAATAAAGATAAAGCATTTTCTACAGATTATGTAATCTTGCATCTAATCTTTCACATACATATGTTTGGTATAGTTAGTATCAATACATTTACATATATTCTTCATATTTCCAGCCTGAAACAATTGTTATAATGCTGCTCGAGCTATGTTCTTAAGATATTCAAATTCTTTTCTTCTTTTGTATGAAAAATTGTTATCAAAAGTTCTTCTTATATTTTTTATTTTTTTATAATACAACTTTCAGTATAGAGTAGATTATTTTTTATTTTTAGAGCTCAATAGCATTATTTTGATTGTTTCAGGAAAGACTAGACTGAGCGATGATACAAGAGTAATGTCGTCTAATGGGGATGGTAATTTAGGAAGTGATAGTGGGGCAGGAAGCAGTAGAGGTGTAGGGGAATCTAGTAGAAATGTGAAGCGTCACCTTCATTCCAGCAATATTTTACTTGGAATTGGCAGTTCGCTTGAAGACAGAAATAATGATTATCAATGCCCTATCTGTTTTGAATTAATCGATGAAGCACATATCACTCGTTGTGGTCACACTTTTTGCTATCATTGCATCGTGAAGTCTTTAGAAGTTAATAATAGATGTCCAAAATGTAGTCTCACTTTAAGCCAACAGGACATATTTCCTAATTTTTTGTTAAACGAATTAGTAACAAAATATAAAACAAGAATCAAGGGCCTTTCTAAATTAGGCTCTTCAAATGTAGGGGATAGTAAAAATAAAATAGGAACAGAATTATCTGTACTTTCACGTGATGGTTTGAGAGATATAGTTGCCGTAGAAAGTGCTTATCTATCTCTGCCTGATGTTAATGTAATGTTAGAAGTATTGACACAAAGAAAGCACTTACTTGAAGCTGAAACATGCGCCATACAAAATAAACTTTTACACGAATTTTTAAAACATTTGTTACAACAAAAAGAAGAGCAAAAGAATCAGTTACAAAAGGAGATGGCTTTAATTAAACGTGATATGGAAGAAGTTGAAAATATTCTAAAAGACGTTCAAAATAAATGTCCACGTGTAGAAGATTTGAAAAAATCAAGTGAAAATGATACGGCACAAGTATCTGCTATCAGACGAGAAATGATTGGTCTTATAGATATAATTGATTCCAATATGGTAAAACCTAATGATAGAGCGATAGGAAATGAATCATTTACCAACCCGTCTGGTAGTCAAAAACAAATTGAATATGGAAGTAGTTCAACCTTGGCTATTCGTAGAAAAAGAATGCATGGTCATTTTGATGATTTTGTGCAATGTTACTTTCATTTACGTTCTAAGGAACTATTACTTGGATATAAACCTCAAAGTCAAACGGATGCAAGTCATAGTACAAGTTCTGGCCTTGATATCTTTCGAGAAAATCTGGTTAAATTTTCCAGATATAATACGTTACGACCATTAGCTACATTAAATTATTCTTCTGACATCTTTAACAATTCTACAATTGTTTCAAGCATAGAATTTGATAAGGATAATGAATTCTTTGCAATAGCTGGTGTCACTAAACGTATCAAAGTTTTCGATTATGGTGCTGTAATACACGATACAGTTGATATTCATTATCCTAGTATAGAAATGGTCTCCAGTTCTAAAATATCGTGTGTTTCATGGAATTCTTTCCATAAAGGAATGTTAGCCTCGTCAGATTATGAAGGAACTGTAACAGTGTGGGATGCTGCAACAGGTCATAGAACTAAAACCTTCCAAGAGCATGAAAAAAGATGCTGGTCTGTAGATTTTAATGATGTTGACACTAGACTTATAGCATCTGGATCGGACGATGCAAGAGTTAAATTATGGTCCTTGAATACAGATCATTCTGTTGCATCATTAGAAGCAAAAGCTAATGTTTGTTGTGTAAAATTTAATCCATGTAGTTCATGTCATTTGGCATTTGGATCTGCTGATCATTGTGTTCATTATTATGATTTACGTAATATGAAAGAAGCCTTGCGTATTTTCAAAGGACATCGTAAAGCTGTATCTTATGTTAAATTTATTAATAAGGAAGAGATTGTATCAGCAAGTACTGATTCACAACTAAAGATGTGGAATATTAATAATCCTCATTGCCTAAGATCTTTTATCGGACATGTTAATGAAAAAAATTTTGTAGGGCTGGCCACAGATGGTGATTATGTAGCCTGTGGTTCAGAAAACAATGCACTTTATGTATATTATAAAGGACTAACAAAACAATTATTCTCATATAAGTTTGATGCTGTGCGTAGTATATTAGAAATTCAAGATCGAAAAGAAGAAGATTTAAACGAATTTGTCTCAGCAGTGTGTTGGAGACAAATGTCCAATGTTATAGTAGCTGCAAATTCTCAAGGAATTATCAAAATATTAGAATTTGTTTGATTTTAATTAGTAGAGTAATGCATAAGTTATATAGTAAGATTAAATAAAAATGTTCAGAATTTGTGCTGATGTATTTTCGATATGACCTAATTTATGCTCACATTTAAACAACGAGGTAAAAAAATTATTCTAAATATTCTAACTTGCTCTACAGGCTGAAATAAAGCTTCCTATTATAAAGATTTTAATTATTAGAGGCTACCTAGTTCAGATGGGTATGTCTTGAATATTGACAGCACAAATATTTTTTTCTATTTTATAATCGGATTGAAAATTTAAATATATATATATATATATATATATAGGTAATGTTACTTACAATATTTACATCTGAATATAATATCCTTAAATATAATTGAAAATATAGACTGAATGTTAATCATAAACGGTTGCTAGGAATGTGGTAATAATTTTTTTTGGTATATATATATTAAGTTATAACTCTTAAATATCTTTCTTATAATGTCACGTTAAATTGGTAATACAATTAACACACATATATCTTACACATTGAATTTAACAGAACCTTTTTTTCTTGACAATTGTTATATACAATCAACATTGATTTAAGTATTTTGTACCTTTAACTAAAGTATTATAAATTTTCTGTGACCGAGAATGATAATTACAAATATAACTTACATAATTACAAATATTACTTATAATGCCCATGTGAAAACCATGTTGCCATGTATACAGAGTGAGTACCTAGAAAATTAAGTTTATCAAATGACTCTATTTAAAATCTTAATGTGCAGTTCATAAAAAAAAGTAATTAATGCATTTGATGTCAATATACAATATGTATAGTGCATAAATATATATACTATTAATATTCATTATCTTATATACTGAAGTAGCCTAATTTAATTATTAAACTAAATAACTAGATTAATATGAATTTTTATGAGCAAACAGATATAAAAAGATACAAGTATAATTTGTGCCAAATTTTATCATAAGACAAAAGAGAAAATGATTTGCACAAATTCCTTCAAGTACATTTTATATTTAACAAAGAAAATTTTGAGTATATTTTAATAAAAATAATTAATCTATATTTAGTTGATATTTAAATCTAGATTACTATATATTTTGTTTTAAATAAATCATCTACTTTGCAAGAAATCATGTATTAGGACAATTGTTAGCATCTTTCCATAGATTCACTTTTAAAATATTACGAATGAAGTTTCTTGACAAAGTCATTATATGCATTACTAAGTGTATATAAACAACATATATATATATATAAACTATTTAATGAGAAATGTGTAATCCTACACTAAATCATATTGTGTATCATTAAAAGCAGATTCTTAAATAGGTCTAAAATGAAGGTGGTTACAAAAAGCATAAGCAGCCAATTGTGATGTCTAGTTTCAATGTTTTTATTATAATGCAAATTCAAATACTTCATTGTAGACAAAACTACATTGTTGTAAATCAATACAAATAGATATAGTTGAATCTTAAAAGCATAATTATAAATGTGGTTACATGTAGAATAATTATTAAAAAAACTTATATTGTAAGGTACATAATGTAAAAAATAGTATATTTTTAGATTGTATTTTAAAATTGCAAATATATAGTATATATATAGTATATACATAGTATATGACTCGTGTCACAGATGCCTAGATTTTATTGTAATTAATAAAGATATAAATTTATGTCTCAATCTATCTTCAATATAATTTACTTAGTATGTACATATTTCTTTCATATTTCATCATTCCTTATCTACTATTCCATTATTAGAATATATATAAATATTCATAGTAAATAATTGCTTATACTACTATAGAGCAGGTCCAAAGATTCCAAAAGGTCATGCTAGAGTATTTTGGGGTTTGGACGAAACGGATTATACTGGAGTTGCAGTAGTTGGCTTGGGAAAATCAAATCTTGGTATTAATTTATTAGAAGAAATTCATGAAGGAAAAGAAAGCGTACGTGCGGCAGCAGCAGGTATGATTTTAATAAATAAACAAAACCCACACATATTTTCTCTTTAAATTAAGTAATAATTATTATGTTATTATTGAATTTTATAAAAATCCTTCTATTGATTATATCATACATATAAAAGTTATTATTTTCTCTAGCTGGTTGTCGTGCATTGAATACTTTTGAAATAAAAGATATAAAACTAGAACCATTAGGAGATGCAGAAGCAGCAGCAGAAGGTGCTGGTCTTTCTACGTGGTATTACCAAGGATTAAAAAGTAAACAGAAACGCGAAACTTTACCGCAAGTTTCTCTTTATGGTGAAGAAGGCCAGTGAGTGTGTGAATCATCTTAATTAAATTAATTTAAAAGTTATATAGAGTTATAATAATGATAATATTTATAGTAATGTAAATTGATAACATTTATACATATTTAGAAATGAGTGGCAGAAAGGAATTGTTAAAGCTTCAGCACAAAATTGGGCACGCAAACTTGCTGATACACCAGCTAATTTAATGACACCTACAATATTTGCAAATGAAGTTTCATCGACTCTAAGTACATTAAAAATCAGTGTGACAGTTCATGATAAAGAATGGGCAGAACAAAAGAAGATGGGCTCTTTCTTGAGTGTATCACGTGGCAGTTTGGAGCCACCTAAATTTCTTGAAATTAGTTACAAAGGTGCTGATAATAATGAAGCTCCGATTGCGTTTGTTGGCAAAGGTGTTACATTTGATGCTGGAGGAATTAGCATAAAGGTAATATTATTGAAATGTGTTATCAAATTTATAACAAATATTAAAACATGATATTCTTCAGCCTTCTTCTGATATGGATGAAATGCGCGCGGATATGAGCGGAGCAGCATGTGTAGCAGCAGCTATTAAAGCAGCTGCAGAGCTTAAATTGAAAGTAAATATTATTGGTTTAGTTCCTCTCACGGAAAATTTACCATCTGGGTCTGCAACAAAGCCTGGCGATCTAGTTGTTGCAATGAACGGAAAAAGTATTATAGTAGATAATACGGACGCAGAAGGAAGACTTATACTTGCAGATGCTCTTTGTTATGCTCATGAATTCAAGCCAAAGTAATTCTAGTATTTATCTTAACTTTCATTTGTTTTATTGTATTTGTTAATTATTAATAATGAAATTTATTATAGATTCATTCTGGATATTGCGACATTAACAGGAGCTATGAGAATTACGTTAGCTGGTGCGGCTACAGGTGTGTTTAGTAATAATGTTGAACTTTTTGAAACTTTAAGACAAGCTGGTATAGTTTCTGGCGACAGAGTCTGGAGATTTCCGCTATGGCAATGTTATACAGATGAAGTAACAAGTAAGAAATCTAATATCAACAAATTCCGTTGGCATCTATAAGAAAAACTGAATATTTTATATAATTATAAAATTTTCAGAAAAAGTTAAAGCAGCAGACGTTAACAATGTTGCAAAATGTAAAGGTGGTGGATCTTGTACTGCCGCAGCTTTCTTACGTGAATTTGCAGGAAATGATGTTCCGTGGATGCATTTAGATATTGCGGGAGTAATGGGTCCTGGAAATGATGAGTTACCATATATACCGGCAGGAATGACAGGGCGTCCAACTCGTACCCTTATTCAATTCTTACAATTGATTTCTTCCACTTCCTAATTTTAATTGGAATTGCAAGATTATCTTTTCTATATATTGTATACGCGTGCATATATATACATAAAAGATATAATATAAAAATAATCCAATATAATATGTACATTAAATGAAATCAAGAAGTGAGGTCTATTAACATGTATAAAATTGACAATCACAATTTTATATCTTATTGTTAATGATTGAATACGTATGAAAGTTGTATTTATATCATTTTACAAGATGAATGCATTTACAGTACAATTATAAAATGTCGACATCATTGCGTGTTTAATTTGTCTTTTATTTGAAATAGCATTATTTTGTAGAAATCATAACAAACAAATTCTATAATAAATATCATATATTATTTTTAGTACATCCTTTAACCAAATAATGGAATTTGTAAGAAATCAATAAGACAATGTAATATAGTCGTGTGCATAATAAAACAATAGTTATTTGTTCATAATAACATAACCAATAGAATTATACGTACAATATATAGTGATTACAAATAAATGTGTTTACTATTTTCGTTACGTACAACATACATACATACATACATACGTACATACATACATACATGCATGCATACATACATACGAAAATACATACAACTTCTCACATTCTCAATATCTAAAGATTCTTTTATTAGCTAATAGTAATTATAAATTAAAGAAAATGAACTGAGATATCAACTCATATATATCATCGCATTTCTATGGTATAACTTTTGTTATGTACAATACTTGTCAATTTTATACGCAATTAGAAACTCTTCGCGATTTATTGTTTTACAATAACATCATGTTGAATTTTCTTTAATTTGTTATCTTTTAAAAAAGATCAATATAAACTGATATGATTAATAAACCATTGTAAACTTTATAATTAATACAAAACAAAAACATAGAATTCTATGTAATAATCTTTGTATGTTGATAATTTTAATTCATAATAAAGCAATAAAACTAGTATTGTTAAAATATGTTGCTTCTTCGCTGATACCCTGATATTTATAAATTATTAATTCTATAAATCTGTACATAAGTAACTTCAACACACAATATTCTAGACCCGTACCACAAGCTGCAATTGTTAAAGGATTTTTATATTAATATATAAAAATCGCTTTAATCATTATGAAATTCTAAATAATACAAGATATGAAGAGGAAGATGTAATGCAACTTTTAGATGAAAATTAATTGCTAAAAATATCCTCATGTACATGACGGCGGAGGTTGCTGCTGTTGTGAGGGAAGGGGCGCTGCCGTAACAGCTGCGACTACGGCAGCAGCAGCATAGGATGAGGGGTCCGATGGATCGAGAAGAGACGGCGGTGGTGGTAAACTTCCTCCTCCACCTCGTCCTCTTCCTCGACCTCTTCCTCGACTCCGACCCCGGCCCCTCCCCCTTCCGCGTCAACTCCGCCTTTCAGGCATCCCTATGTTGCTCGTTGTCTTTTCTAGGAAAGCCAATGGGCCTTGAAGTGCACTACTTCCAACACCACCAACTGGAAAACCAGTAGGTCTACCACCGGTTACTCCTACTCCACCCTGAGCCATAAACATGCCTTGTTGCCCGACTGAGACACTGACTCCTTGAAGACCCGATGTTGGTGGAGGACCTGTACCTTGTTGCACCTGAAAATCCACACCAATTGATACATGAAAATAAGTTTCACTGATTTTATATTTATAAACTATGATCAAATAATTTGTATTAAACTTAGTTGAAAGTTTTCATTGCAAATAATACAAGCTCAATATAATATATTAAGTTCTTCCCACGTTAATATTCTTATCGTTCAAGAAATTATTTTTCTCATACTCAATGTATTCCTAATTCAAATGTTCTACTTTGGATTGCTCTACATGCATGCATATGCACAGACAAATAAGTATGTAGATAAACATTGAGATAGGTGTTTATCGTAGTTCCAAACTGATAGGATTATACAGGAATGACAATATTTAGGCAAGGAAAATGAAAGAAAGCACAATGTTTTGCATGAACAGAGATTTATTCTGCAAACTTCTACTTGCATGTAAAGACAACATAAATTAGATATATATATATATATATACACACTGATATACATACATATATATACATATATATCAGTTTGCAATTATAATGATTTAATAAGTAGATGCAAACCTTTCTTTTCAACTTCATACTACATCTACTATCTAAATATAAAATTGTGTATATTCATACATAATGTATTTTAAAGCATTTGCAGCAGGAACTTTACATGTAACTTTATGCTACCCCATTTAATAGACTTTTAACTTATCTTTAATAACCATTGAAATTTTCTTTAATAATCCTAAATTTTGCAAATGCATAATGCATACATGTTTACATGCAAGAAATCATTTGTTTTACAAATAGAAAAATCTTATACATGTACAAAATATTTCAAATCATATATACTTGCGCATGAACACATGTGTATACATACGCAGGTGTTCCTGCGATTGTGTATATGTATAAATACAACGACAATGACAAAGAAAATGTATTATTTATGAGATAAAAAGTGTAAAAAAATATGAGTTTATTTTTATATATGTTCATCTATACCAAAATATGTGGAGTGGCACGAGTTGTTTTTTTCGAATCTACAAATGATATTTATATATACAATCATTTTTAAAGGGCATATAATTGAGAGCTTATTAAGTCTGTTAATGTAAGCAGCCATACCCTATATGCATAATCTTATATTTTATTATTGCCTTTATCAGTTTTATTATGTTAGTTTTGGCTAAACATTTGTACATATTTTTATATTAGTTGTTTGGCACCATTTTACAACAGTGATACTTTCTTTATATAGAGTTCATATTTTTGTATTCCTATATCGCAGTTAATTATAAAAGCACTTTAAATCTTTGCATTATATATTACATTTCTATAAATAGGAATTGTATAAGGCACTGATTACATACAACAATAATAATATAAATTTTTTCTTTCTACATCAGGACCATTTCTATACATTGTTTTATGTATCCTGTACATTAAAATAAACAAAATAGATTCTAATATCTTCATGAGTATTCCAATTAAAATAATTTACTTAATAACTATTTTTTTTTCTTTTTTCTTTTTTTATGCATATGTACTCTTTAAACATACGTATACATGCATGATTTGAATATATATTAAATAATATAAAAATTTGATTAATAAAGATAATAAATATTTGGTTAGAATAAAAATAAAAATACTACATTGAGTACAATCTCTTATAATGCAAATAAGATTTTAAAATGCAACCTCAAAAACTTTCTAGATAAATGAATTCTCAGTTGTATGAATACATTATACTTCAGTAATCCCCTTCCCATTATTAATTCAAATAATTAGCAGAATAGTATAATTTTGGGGATGATCATAAAATGTAAATTTTAAATAATGTCATGGATAATGAATAATTTACCCAATGCCTATATGATTTTGACTACCTGCTATAAAACAGGATTTATAACACTAGGTTTAACGGTATTACTTAAGTACCTGTTGTTGGTGAAGTTGCTGTTGTTGCATTTGATGTTGCTGTAGATGTAATTGCTGTTGTTGTTGTTGCTGTTGTAATTGTTGTTGATGTTGTAATAACTGCTGTTGTTGCTGCATAGTAGATCCACCACTACCATTACCGGCTTGTTGTGTTTGACCACCTTGAGATCCATTTGGTAGTCCTACGAATATAAATTAAAAGTTATATAAATTTAAATAAAATATAGAAGCATATTATTTACCATTAGGTGCAGGTCCTTGTGCAGGAGATTTAGCCCATCCTTGCAAATCTGATAACAAATTTTGCCAAACTGCAATTTTATCATAATGTCTCTTAATCAAATCTTCTTTGCGTGCTAATTCCAGCCTTAAATCAGATATGTCCTCTTTTACTACCAATTCTGGTTTTAACGCTGATAGTAAAAATCTTTTTTGTAGAAAGAAAGCTTCCATTTGTCTAGCCAAATCTGTAAACCTTAAAGTGACTTGATCTACTTCGCAACGAGCTTCTTCTTTATCTATCGTTAAACCACTGCTTACACCCATTCCGCTATTGCTTGAACCTTCGTCCCTTGTTAATATACTTAAACATTGCTATAAATTAAAAATTTGATTACAAATCTTGCTTTTTAAATAATTGAAAAGAAAAATATTTAGATAAAGATTTATTTATATTTTCACTAATATGAATAAGAAAACAAAATTTATTAGAAAATAAATTACTTTTAGTATAAAGTTAAGTAATTTACCTGAAATGCTTCTTCAAATTCATCAACAAGGTTACCATTACCATTGGTTGGTGTTGCCATTTTGATTGTTATTCATATGTAATACTGTCTATATAATGTTTAAATATCGTATTACTCCTTTTTCTCAATAACCAGCAGTTTTGATATTTATGAGCCGGTAAATAGAAAAATTGGAGTTTATTATGCAATTGCTCGAATTTCAAATTCATAACCAAGAACTGCTAAATTCGTATTAAATCCAAAATGTCTAAAGTGATTTAAAGAATTTTAACAACAGATTAGTAGATAAAATTCAAAAATAAGAGATTCAAGAAAACAAATCCATTTTTTGTAGAAATCTTATGTTATATGACCACTTAAGTTATCATTATTTAATACAGCTTGGAATTATTTGCATAAAATATATACTTATACAATGTGAGCAAACCTGATAACTAACAAATTCTATAATTACCCCAACATTATCTAAACTGACCCAGGCACTTAGGTTAAAGAGAGAAGATGAACCTAGAGTTCCTGTATCTGCATAGTTTCAATTTCGATGATAGAAGCGTCATCTAACGGGAAAATGTTGGACTTTTGCTATTTTAATCAACTATTGTACTTCGAAAATTTTGTTCGAAGTTATGCAAATAAGCATATAATATACCTAAATATATAATACGTTAGTAATAAGTATATATACTTCTATACGCATATTCGTAAGTATATACTTTATAAGATACTTTCTTTTGTATACCTATTTTCTCATTTTTATCTTAAAAAGACAATTACATATTTAATTAAATTTATTAATTAACTTGATAAGAATAACTAATAAAATATTAGCTCATTTAAATATATTAACATACGATATTAAAATGTGCCTGAAAAAAATTTAAATCTAATTGTGCGCATGCGTCATATCTCCTTCTGTCTGAGTTCACGGCGTAGGTCTACAGTCACGGTTGCAGGTTTGGTTCTAGGCCTGTAATTTGCCATTTTGTGACGCCTCGGAAAGGATTTCAAGTAAACAGTCTTTGCAGTTGCTTGCCTGCGAGGACACAAGAATTATGTCGAAACGTAGGATTGATGTTGTTGACCCTTATGTCAAAAGAAGAACGTAAGTAATACAGAAATGTTGATTTGAATTTATGCAGGAAAAAAACGTTCAATGGTGGATCTGCCATGTGCATTGTTACTCATTTTTTTGGATATCATAGTGCTGTTGTTACATATGTGTTTTAACAATTTTAGATTTTATTATTCATCTGTGTTAAAATTTTCATTTATAATGAATAGTGAAAGAGGAGAATTAATTTAACTGCTAATATTTTCTAATGTAAAAGAAAAACTATACTATGTCGTCAATTGTTTGCTCTACTCATTCGTAGTGGTTCTCAATCAAGTTTATTTTGTACAATTACCGCGTGCAACGGTGTCAATAAAACTAGTTATAAAATTTAAGAAGATAATAAAACAATTATAATAGATCGTTAGTAATATGTCTTGTTGCACTAATATTATGCATTCAATCCACGCGTATAATAATTTGCAATTATTTATGCTTATGGAATTATAAAAATGTTATTGTTTTTTAGAATTGGATCAACATCCAATAATGTGCCTGCAACTCCAACTGACTCAAAAAGTCAAGTTCAAATTAATCCCTATAATGGACTACCTTATACCCCACGGTATTATGAATTGCATAAAAAGAGGGTAACACTACCTGTGTTCGAATATCGTCCTGATTTCATGAGGCTTTTAGAAAATCATCAGTGTATAGTGCTTGTAGGAGAAACAGGCTCAGGAAAAACAACACAAATACCACAATGGTGTGTACAGTATTCAAGAAAAATGGGAGCCAAGGGCGTAGCATGTACTTCACCAAGAAGAGTAGCAGCAATGTCTGTTGCTCAAAGAGTTTCAGAAGAAATGGATGTTTGCTTAGGTAAAATT
Organism: Polistes dominula; assembly: GCF_049000335.1. Classification (NCBI taxonomy): domain Eukaryota; kingdom Metazoa; phylum Arthropoda; class Insecta; order Hymenoptera; family Vespidae; genus Polistes; species Polistes dominula. Next base: position 5,166,793 of record NW_028301150.1, read on the forward strand.
TTATTCAATTATTCTTCATTTATATATAATGTAAATTTTTATATCTGATATTTAATAATATTTATCTTAAACAGGTCAAGAAGTTGGATATAGTATCCGTTTTGAAGACTGCAGTTCTTCAAAGACCATGTTGAAATATATGACGGATGGTATGCTTCTACGTGAGGGCATGTCTGATCCAATGCTTGAAGCATATCAAGTAATTTTACTTGACGAAGCTCATGAAAGAACTTTAGCTACTGATTTACTTATGGGTGTTTTAAAAGAAGTGATTAAGCAAAGACCAGATTTAAAGCTTGTTATTATGAGTGCAACTTTAGATGCTGGAAAGTTTCAACAGTATTTTGATAATGCACCACTTATGAATGTACCTGGTAGGACGCATCCAGTTGAAATTTTTTATACGCCAGAACCAGAAAGAGATTATTTAGAAGCTGCGATTAGAACAGTTATTCAAATACATGTATGCGAAGAAGTGAGTGGAGACTTACTTTTATTTTTAACTGGCCAAGAGGAGATCGAAGAAGCTTGCAAAAGAATCAAAAGAGAAATGGATAATTTAGGTCCCGAAGTTGGTGAACTTAAATGTATTCCATTATATTCAACATTACCTCCCAATCTTCAACAAAGGATTTTTGAACCTGCTCCTCCAAATAAACCTAATGGTGCTATAGGTCGAAAAGTTGTAGTATCAACTAATATAGCAGAAACATCGTTAACAATAGATGGTGTTGTCTTTGTAATTGATCCTGGTTTTGCCAAACAGAAGGTAAATTTTAGTTACCAGTAATTTTCTTTTAATATTTACTAAAGTACATGGATTGATTAGTGAATGTTTCTTGATAGGTTTATAACCCCAGGATTCGTGTAGAGTCACTTCTTGTATCTCCAATTAGTAAAGCTTCTGCGCAACAGCGTGCCGGTCGTGGAGGTCGTACACGTCCAGGGAAATGTTTTAGGCTATACACAGAAAAGGCATATAAAAATGAAATGCAGGATAACACTTATCCAGAAATTTTGCGATCTAATCTTGGTAGCGTTGTATTGCAACTAAAGAAGTTGGGCATAGATGATTTGGTACTTCTTATTATGATATTAAAATATTTTCACAAAAGTATAGAATAATAATTGTTTAATATATTCTTACATTTATCATCATAGGTACATTTTGATTTTATGGATCCACCAGCACCTGAAACTTTAATGAGAGCATTAGAGCTTCTTAACTATTTGGCCGCTCTCGATGATGATGGAAATTTGACAGATCTTGGAGCAGTAATGGCAGAATTTCCATTGGATCCACAACTAGCCAAAATGTTAATTGCTTCTTGCAATCACAACTGTAGCAATGAAATACTTAGCATTACTGCTATGCTTTCAGGTAAAGTTTTTTAACAATTATAAACATATCAATGTCATTAGAGTTAATGGTTAAAAAGTAAACTAAATATGTATACTATTTGCTATTTATGTGATTGTTTACTGCAAGTAAGTGTTAAGAAATTATTTTAGACGTAGTTAAATAGTTATAAAAAGAATTAAAGTCAAAGTCGTGGTAAGTTAGCATGGTAGTGTATTGATGAATGACGTTGTATTAGTCCCACAGTGTTTTGTGAGGCCGAATGAATCAAAGAAGGCAGCTGATGATGCCAAAATGAGATTTGCGCACATCGACGGTGATCACTTGACATTGCTCAATGTCTACCATGCATTTAAACAAAGTAAGTAAGCTTTAATCTTAAGCAATAGATTGTTATATTTTTAATGAAATATTTTATTCCTTAAAATATTAGATTTGGAAGATCCACAATGGTGTTATGATAATTTTGTTAATTACCGATCTTTGAAAAGCGGAGATAATGTCAGACAGCAATTAAGTAGAATAATGGATAGGTTTTCTTTGAAACGAACTTCTACTGATTTTACATCGAAAGATTATTATATAAATATCAGGAAAGCCCTTGTTAATGGTTTCTTCATGCAGGTATTAATTAAAGCATTACTATTACTTTATTATACATACTTATCATAGTTTTCATAATAATCTTTATCAATATTTTCAAATTAGGTGGCTCATTTAGAAAGAACAGGCCATTATTTAACAATTAAAGATAATCAAATTGTCCAGCTACATCCAAGCACTTGTTTAGATCACAAACCAGAATGGGTGATTTATAATGAATTTGTACTCACAACCAAAAATTATATTAGAACAGTAACTGATATTAAACGTAAGAACAAATATATACAACTATATGAAATATAAAAAGTACAATTTATTTGTTGACGGATCTTTATAATAAATAAAATTTTTATTTTCAGCCGACTGGTTACTGAAAATAGCACCGCAATATTATGATCTACAAAACTTTCCTCAATGTGAAGCTAAAAGGCAATTAGAAACTATTCAAAACAAGCTTGATTCGAAACAGTATACAGAAGGATTCTAACCTCTATACATGTTAGATATATTGAAATATCATATAACATGGCTGAAAATTGTCGATCAAATAATAAATGACACTAAGAAAGACATATAATTGATTGGAATATCAAAATCTAAATATGTCACATAACCGATTAGAAAATGTGACTTGAGAGTAATGTTTCTTGCTCTTCAATTTCATCTTTATAAAATGTGATGCTAAAATAGAATTCAAGAAAATTGCGACTTATCAAAATATGAGCGGAAGCTTGGAGGATGCTATAACATAAAACAAAATATCCGCAGCTTGAAATAAAATAGGAAAGAGAATGGAAAATAATTAAAAATCTATTAAAAAATGGATCGCAATTAAGACACAATTAAATGATAAATAATTATTTATGTACATTTAATAAAATCTAGTGGTTAAGTGATTTTACCAGTAGAATTTGTTGGAAGACATTTACACATTTCGAATGTCATGCTAGGAAAAAAATAGATTAATTTTTGTATTAAATGTTAAAGGAATACACCAAACACATGATGCGTAAACGTATTACGATATTTACGTAATTAAAAAGAAATTAACAAAAAAAAGAAACTATCATTTTTGTAGCCTGTGTAGCCACGGTTGCATCAGAGTTTCTGTCTTATCTTTGTCTCACATTTTATCCTACAATATATGTAGGAATTTGGATATTAATTAATTCATTCATTGTAAACGTATCAAACCCTTTTCCCGTTTTCTCATATACGCGTATTTATTTACTTTTTTCTATGTTAAAATGTACGGTTGCTGATATCATGCACAAGTGCTTGTCAATCTTCGTGCACGACTACGCTCTGCTATGGTTTAGTAGTTATGAAATATGTTACAGGGTGACGGACAACGTTACTCTAAAAGCAGTGAGACATATATATAGAGGAACTACAAATAAATGTGATAGATACACTATTCAAAGGGGGACCCAACTTATAATTACAAATTACCAAAAAAAAATAAGAGAAAATAACTTCGTATCTTAATATAAAAGTTAGGTCTAATTAAAAAAAAAAAACAAAAAAAATCAAATTATTCTAATTTATAAACATTAGGATAATGAAAATTACAAGTTGCTGTTATTTTGTAAAAAGATCATTTTCAATATAAAGACTCAAATTATATAATTTAGCTTTTTTCCATACATGACAAATATTTTAATGATTATTATAATCAAAAAATATATCTAAATATTATCCATATTTTGGATTAATCTCAACAAATTAAGTATAAATAGAAATTGTATGATACACATTATAGAAATTTATGATTAAAGTTTTTTCCTAATTATCATTACAATGATCATTTGATCGATTGAACAAAAATACTTCGTTTCATATCATAGATTATTAGAAGAAAAAGAATTGATAAATGCTTTCGTAATACACAATTTAGATTTAAAAAAAATGTTAATATTATATTTTATTAGTTCGACTAGTTTTATCAGTAAAATTAAAGAATATTTCATGCATTTACTTGTTTACTCCAATATAGTTAAATAATGAAAATTTCGAGATTTATCATCAGATTTGTATTATGCGGGTTTAAACAAAAATACGGTACGGTGTAATAAATATATATGTACATATAATCTAAAGTATTTAAATTTGTATTGTGTGTGAATATTGATTTAGATTATTCAATGAAGGTCTCACTGTTAGTAATATTTGTCCTGCTACACTGGAATATAATGATTTCATTTTTAAAACTAAACAATAATAATATTGCAAGTTTAAATGAGATATTACAGCAACCGCCTTTATTATCACAGATGCTATTTCATTATACTGTACCACTTCATTCCAATAAAATAACACGATTATACATTTGGCTTTTGTTTAATTAAATTTTCGTTAATCGTTATTTTAAATGCTTACTGTAAACAAAAAAATATTAACATTGGCATATCAATATCTAAACAAATATGGAAATTAAATAATACAATTAATTGTGTAATATTTTTAAGTACATAATAAGAATATGTATAACATATATAATATTTTGAAATGATATGGTATATTTAAAGGATGAGAACCACTGTGGAAGCACGAGATTTGTAGTATTTCATCATTCGGTATACACTTTCGTTGAAATCTTCCTTAAATCATGACTTCGATTACAATACCGGTAGCAATGAAATTAGTTCGTTTCACTACAGATACCATGTATCAAATTAACAAAAATTCATTACTTAGGTGAGTATTAAAAATAATATATTATGAATGTAATTAATTAAGTTCGATCATTTTGTTTTTTTGATGATATTTGTGTGCGAGTAAGGTTAAGTATTAGATAATATATATTTATTAGTTGATTATTGTGTATTATCCTATTTTAATAATTATATTTTATTTATTTTTTATACTAGAGAATTGAGTAGTTTAATTAATGTATAAATTAATACTGTCTTTACATTTTGATCATTATGTAGTATAATGATGTAAAAAGTATTGCTTATAATTTAAGAAAATTTTAGTAAAATGTGGGAACATTTATAGCAAATCTTTTTTTATATTTGTATCATTTTATTTTATAAAAGTGTTTAATCTTAATTCTAGGTTATCTCGAACATCATATACTTTTCCCTGGCAAAAGCCAAGATATAGTACGGTGACAGAAGAAAAAAAGAACGAGGGAGATGCACCAGGAACACCGTTGCAGGAACCAACGGCGGCTGAAAAAAAGTGGAAAGAAGAAATTGAACTTCTTAACAAAGAGATAGTAGAACTTAAGGAAATCAAAAATACATTTGAAGATAAATATAAGAGAGCACTAGCTGATGGAGAGAATCTTAGAGTTCGGTTGACCAAGCAAATTGAGGATGCCAAACTTTTTGGTATTCAAGGTTTTTGTAAAGATCTTTTAGATGTAGCAGATGTTTTGGGAAAAGCTACCGAAAGTGTACCTAAAAATGAATTAACAGATAAAAATCCACATTTGAAAACACTCTACGAAGGTTTAATAATGACTGAAGCACAACTGCACAAGGTAACAGATATAATTAGTTAATCTATTATAATATTAAATTAAATAGTGTAAATATTAGTAGCGACAGTAATATATTTTAATGACAGGTTTTCAAGAAGCACGGTTTGGTATCTTTGAATCCTTTAAATGAAAAATTTGATCCGAACCAACACGAAGCATTATTTCAACAAGTAAGATATTTAAAACAGAAACTTATAATAAATTTCTGTTAAAGAAAAAAAGAAATGTATTTAATTTTTTTAGGAAGTGGAAGGGAAGAAGCCAGGAACAATCGTAGTTGTATCGAAGGTTGGCTACAAATTACACGAACGGATAGTTAGACCTGCATTGGTTGGCGTAGCAAAAGGATAAATTTTCTATATTTAAATTCCATAATGATAGATTATATAAAACTAACAATTTGTTAAGTGGTGTAAAATGAAATGACATAATGCCGCAGTAATTTAAGATAGAAGGTATTTAATAGATTTACACAACTTAAGAATGTTATTAAAAATATGTCGAGTTTATGACAATTGATAAACTATATTTCTTATTTCTTAACATATTCACTACCACGGTCTACTTAAAAGAACCAATGCCATAGACATGGCCTTTTGCAGTTATTTAAGATAATATGTTATAAAATGTATTTATGTAGATATCAAGTATATTACTATATGTCATTATATAGTATATATTTACTTGTTTCATTGACTATATGTTGTATTCATGCGACGTGTGGTAGTAAATGTGTTAATAGAATGTTATATTACATATGTAACATTTCACTCTAGAGTAATTTCAATCTTGTTTGTTTCAAATTATTACAAAATAATTTTTAATATTTTTACAAATCTGCTGATATTTTTTGAATCCAAAATGAATTGTTACATAATAGTCAATGCAAACAAAAAATATTTTATATACTCGATTGAAGGTTACACACAAAATGCATTATCCATATTCTATAGCATTTTTAATGTAAACTTTATTCATTTTATTTTAATTATAAAAAAGCATTAATGATCATAAAAATATTATAAATTATATGTAAGTAACGAAAAAATATGGCCTTCAGATATTACAATATATATGTAACGGCTAATATCACAGGTAACAAAGAATATGGTATGAAAAAATTTATTTCTTAACATCTTTCAAATACTTTATATAAATTAGGTAAACTAGCTATTTGCAGTATAGTTGAGTCATGGACAAAAGGTTTTGGAGGTAATAAACTTTCTTTAATTGCTGGATATAAAATATGTTCAGTAACATATTTCCAGTCATGCATATTATGAATAGGATTCATTTCACTATAGTATTTTGCTGTTTCTCTGCAAATATTTCGGAAACATGTTTGTTCATTAGTCCAGTCAACCTCTGTCGATAAGCGTAAAATATATATTGGTAAATCTCCTTCGAATGGAAAATATTTATCTAAAAAATAAATATATCATTTTTATATAATATCATGGAACAATAATTAATAATGTTTCATTGTTACCTAATAATATTGGTAATGATTTTAAATTTCCTTTTTTATCTATGACTATAGAAAAATATTCTTTCATCATATCTGCTTTTTCTAATAATAATTCTTTTACACTTGTAGCTAGCTCTTCTTTTGGACCATCTTCTTCCGTCCACCCTGCTTCTTCGGTTTCTAATCCTAGCATAGCTAAGTCATATAAAGATATTGGATCCTAAAAATAAATAAAATAATACATGGATTCTTTTAAAATCATTAAGATATTATTTAAAATATTTTTTGTTTATGTGCAACTTACTGAGAACTTCATAACGCCATAATTAGCAAAGTCATACAGCATAATTTCGTAAAAAAGTTCCTCGCTAAATGTATAGAAAACAAAATTAAGTTTCTTTTTTTTTTAGTTTTAATTATATATTAGAAATATATCGGAAGATAAAACTCACGCTAATTTTTTTGTATTGCATATATATAAATTGACGCCACTTTGTACCAAGGCGGATATTTCATCGATACATCCAACGAATATTAAATTAGATAAAATTTCTCTCAAACCTTGGTGGCAATTATCTTCTACTTCTTTCCTTAATTTTAACACACTAGTTAATTTTACTTCTCTTCTAAAATTGTTTATAGAATAAGATTTGAATTCTCGTACCGATTTATCATCTTCTTTGGCAACAACGTTTGATTGAGATACACAATCAACTTTATCTTTTGTACATTGTTTATTAAATTGTTCTATTTTATTATCATTATTTTCTTTTTGTATATTAGTTATTGGATTTTTTGGTGATTCTTCTTTTTCCAAATCTTCAGTATTTTGATTACCGAAATATTGACATACTCTTTTACGTGCATTTTTTGCAATCGATTCATTAAATTTATTTACACCGCATTGTTCTTCATTACCCGAATCATCTGATTCAGATTCTGATATTAGTAAAATTGGTTCTTTCTTAACGGAATTTGGATTAATATTATTATTAAATATACCACTACTATTAGATGTAGATGCAATTGGCTCAGATGAGGCTGATGACGTTGATTGGTCTATGATGGCACTTAAATGTACAGATTCATTATTTTGTAAATGTTTTTCGTGTAATGTATTTTTATTTGAAATATCCACTTCTTTTTCATTTACAGAAATATCATTTGCAGCAGCATTATTTTTAGTATCATCTGATATATTTAATTTTAATATCTTTTCAGTTGGAAGATTAGATTTTTCTGTTTGTTCCAAATTATTATCTCTAGCTATTTTCATAGCAGTATGAACGGTAAAATTAAACTTATCAAGTTTTTGATCAGCAGAATCAGTTCTAATTAATTCTTTATCGTATATTTTTTTCTGTTTTCCTGAATTATTTTTATCGAATTCAGGTAAAACTTCTTTCAAAGTTTTTTCAGCAACATCAACTTTTGGCAAACGTGCTTGCATATAAAATGTTCTCGATGCACTGTCACTGGTTAATTTTTCATCTAAAGCTAATTTAACTTTTTCTATTATAATGTCTTCGTGGAGAAACCTAACTTCATGTTTTGTTGGATGTACATTAACATCAACATTATTTGGATTAATTTCCAAAGATAAATAAACAAATGGATGAGTCTTTTTTGGTAGATGTATCGCATACATTTCCTCTAACATTTTTTTAATTGCTACAAGAAAAAAACATTTATATTAATAATAAGATAGTAATTTTTTATAATTCTACAAATTATATTTGTAATATACTTACGAGAAGATTCTACAAGACGATTATTAATGAATAATAAAAATATCATTCGTTTACTTGTGTAGTTTGGATTTGTTATTAGGGCATGCATTTTAAATTGGTAACTATCATCTTGAAACTCAATTTCTAACAACTCTCTTGCTACTGGATTTCCATACAATATTTTTATATTATTCATTTTAGTAGAATTATGTGCCGTTCGAACCTTACAATAATATAATTCAATTTAAATATAAATACTATTTTAAATACTTTTAAGTTATGAAATAATTTGAAATGATTATTTTACTTGTGGTGTTGTCTCTCCATGTTTCTTTAATGTAAATCCAACTGTAGGATTATGTATAGCATATTTTATAACTACGTCTGTAATTTTACCAAATTCTTCTGACGAGTTGGACAATGCTTTTCGTCGAGTTGCTACATTGTAAAATAAATTTTCAATAGTAATCGTTGTACCTTGATTACCAGCACATGGTTTTGGTTGTTCTTTCAATTTACTATTGATATACATTGCTCTAAAATATAATTGTTCAAATACAGCGATAATTACCATTTCTATCGGTTTATTGTTGTAAGTTAAATATAATACCTATATGCACATTTCTCATCAGATGTTTTAGTCGTTATAGTTAAAAGTGCAATATGACTAATACTTGCTAAAGCTTCTCCACGGAATCCAAATGTTGATATCGTTTTGAGATCTTCAAAATTTTGTAATTTGCTTGTGGTAAATCTTTCGCATACAATATCCATATCATCTTTCTTAATACCTGTACCATTATCTTGAATCTACAATGCAAATACTTTGTTGATATCATTTTAATAATGTGTTTAATATAAATTAATATAAATACCTGCAGTAATTTTAATCCTCCTTCTTTCACTATTATCTGAATATTTGTAGCTTTAGCATCCAAGCTAAAATATAAAAATACATATAATCATAATAGAAATGTAAAGATTTTATTGTATTCAAATAATATTACCTATTTTCTATTAATTCTTTTAATGCATTTGCTGGTCTTTGAATGATTTCACCAGCTGCAATTCTATTTACTACAACTTCATCTAATTTCTTTATTTTCGCGGGTAAATTCATGTTTCATTTGTAAGAATAAATGAAACTATATAAAGAAATTTATTAAATTAAATGTATGGAGGTTATACAGTGAATAGACTTAACCAGATCTGAACTTCCCGCTAGATTTGAATTTAACTAACATAGAGCACAGCACTGATGCACCCTCTGTTTATCTAACGGTAGTGAGCTTAATGCTTATTTGTGACGTTATTTTGTGTGTATACAATTTTTGTGTTTGTATATTTATAAATGTATAAAATATGAGATATTTAATATATACGATTAATTATATTTTTTAATATTTTAAATAATTCGGTTATTGAATGCATATGATAATTTGTGCTTATGAAATTTAATATATAATAATATATTATATTAAATATAATATATTATAATATAATATATAATATATAATAATATACATATTATCTTTATATTTTTATCGTGAAAAATTATATATATGTTATAAATATTTATTTTATTATATTAAGATTTTTTAAAATAATCTCAGACTATACGCGGAAGTTTATTTTTATATCGTATATACTAGAAACAATATATATTGCAACAACCTTGTAACGCTGATTTAATTTCTACTTGAGAATCTCTCATTTCTCTATAACGTATATAAACAATTAAAATACATTTAAGGATAAAAAAATGATATAAAAGAACTTATTCTTAACATAAATTACGTATTAAAAACCTATAAATTAAGTTGAAAAGTTTTGAGTCTAATAAAAAAAAATGGTTCTTTTTTCTAAAAGTCATTTTTATTTCAGAAAATAGAAGTTTTTTTTGTCGAAGTTCCAAACTTTTTAATTCACTATCGTAGTTAATTTTAATATTAATCGAGTAAGAGATGACGTCAGATTATTACAAGAAAGTCGATATTTAGATCAGAAGAAATATTTGGCGCAGTAAAGAGAAACATTTTTCGTAGTGCTAATTATAGCTACGAACGATTTAAGATCTAATACGTTCCAGTATATTCTTTCGTCTCTTCTCTCGTCTTCAAATGCAAATGCAATTATGACCTAACACACATATATATATATATATATATAAATGTCTCTAGCTTCTCCCCCTCCATGCTTTGAAGAAACCTTCCCTACCAATGACGAGTTGCGACGTTTGAAATAGACATTGTGATTGGCCAGTCAAAGAAACTTCTCGAAGCGGGCGATTCGGTCTATTAAAACTCCTTCCTACGAGAAAGTTGCAGAAGTGTTGTTGTAGTCACAAGTGACAAACGTTTTCTGCGTATTCGCAACCGAATTACGAATTATTGTTTCTGTTACCAAATAAGGAGCACGAAATGTAAGTCTATGCATTTTATTTGTGTCCTGTTTTTTTATTTCTTTTCTTTCTTCAAATGTTTAAAGTTCCGAAAAAGTTTTGACATTTTTATTGGTTTGATTTTTTATCATAAACCCTTTCACGCGCGTTATAAATAAAATGAAATTTAATATGATCTTCCATTTACATTCAGTAAGAGTCTTATAATGAAATAATCTTTACAGAGATCGATTAAATCTATTTGTTCTCGAGATTATTTTTTAAATTTTATTTTATGCGATATTCTAGGATATATCCTGGAAAGAAAACAAGATAAAATTTAAGATAAAATTTGATTCGATCGCTGGTCTTATTGAAAAAAAAAAGAAAAAAACACCAGACAACAACTAAAAAAAAAAAAAAAGATGAAACATTATACAATCATATCTAAATCGAAAGTGCATGTTATTTTCGGTTGTGTCGTAAAGTGGAACAAGATTCGAGAAACTTCGAATCAAGTTGTGCTTGCAACATAGCCTAAGTAAATCAGTAAAAGAGTTTAGCTGTGGAAGAGTAGGTTATTCTTAAACTATCTGCGATAATATATGAGAACGATACGATGTAATATATTTTCATGTTTTTCAACAGAGTGTGAATCATGTCAAAAGTTCCGGCAATTGGAATCGACTTGGGCACTACGTATTCCTGCGTAGGTGTTTTTCAACATGGAAAAGTTGAAATTATTGCCAATGATCAAGGAAATCGGACTACACCAAGTTATGTGGCTTTCACCGATACCGAACGATTGATTGGAGATGCGGCGAAAAATCAGGTTGCCATGAATCCAAGTAACACCATTTTCGGTATGTATTTGTATAATTTTGAATAATCGTATTTTTATAATCTTCAATTTGTTAGAAATTTCTCGACTACGGACTAACAAACATTGCTTTTCTCACGTTTAGAAAATTTCATGTGATTTTATATATTGATTAAAAGTTGTTATTGTGTAGATACTTCAATGTAAATGTAAACTGAATCAACTTAATTACGATGATCACGTAACCGTATAGATTTTCTTTATTTATCCCACATTTGATTTAATGACCTCGTAAAATAGCGTAAATATAACATACTATGTTTTTTGTTACGCGTGTGTGCTGACTCAAGGTTAACGTGACATTCATTCTTTTCGCGTCGTACAATATAGTAACATATATTATGACTTGTAGAAAAGATCGTAATTATCGGCTCGGTGATTAACGTGTAGACTTGTCAACATATTTATGTACTGCGTGAGTTTTAAATGCATACACGATCGAGAAAAATGTGTCATTGAAAGCTATGAATTTACCTTATTTGGAATAACATTGAATTATTTTGAATTATTATTTGTTAAGATGCAAAACGGTTAATCGGTCGTCGTTTCGATGATGCAACGGTACAAAGCGACATGAAGCATTGGCCATTTACTGTGGTGAGTGACGGAGGAAAACCAAAGATTCAAGTTTCATACAAGGGCGAAGTGAAAACTTTCTTTCCGGAAGAAGTGTCCTCGATGGTTTTGACAAAGATGAAGGAAACTGCAGAGGCCTATCTTGGACGGACTGTTACTAATGCAGTTATCACAGTTCCTGCATACTTCAACGATTCTCAGCGGCAGGCAACGAAGGATGCCGGTGCAATAGCTGGCTTAAACGTTTTACGTATCATTAATGAGCCAACTGCTGCAGCAATAGCTTATGGTCTTGACAAGAAGACATCAGGCGAGAAGAACGTATTGATCTTCGATCTTGGCGGTGGTACTTTCGATGTTTCCATTTTGACGATCGAGGATGGTATCTTTGAGGTGAAATCGACGGCTGGTGATACTCATCTCGGTGGCGAGGACTTTGACAATCGTATGGTCAATCACTTTGTTCAGGAATTTAAACGAAAATACAAGAAGGATTTGAGTACTAATAAGAGAGCTGTTAGACGTTTGAGAACGGCTTGTGAGAGAGCAAAGAGAACGCTTAGCTCATCTACACAGGCTAGCATTGAAATCGATTCATTGTTTGAGGGTATTGATTTTTATACGTCTATTACTCGAGCTAGGTTCGAGGAATTATGCGCCGATCTCTTCAGGAGCACTCTCGAACCGGTGGAAAAGGCTTTAAGGGACGCGAAAATGGATAAGTCGCAGGTGCATAGCATCGTTTTGGTTGGCGGATCTACTAGAATACCAAAGATTCAAAAACTTCTGCAAGATTTCTTTAATGGCAAGGAATTGAACAAGTCTATTAATCCTGACGAGGCTGTGGCATATGGTGCCGCTGTACAAGCTGCTATTTTGCATGGCGATAAATCAGAGGAGGTTCAAGATTTATTGCTACTCGATGTTACACCGTTGTCCCTTGGTATCGAGACTGCTGGTGGTGTTATGACAACTTTGATTAAGAGAAACACTACGATACCTACCAAACAAACTCAAACGTTCACCACTTATTCAGACAATCAACCGGGTGTACTTATCCAAGTTTACGAAGGAGAGAGAGCTATGACGAAAGACAATAATATTTTAGGAAAGTTCGAACTCACGGGAATTCCCCCTGCACCGAGAGGTGTCCCGCAGATTGAAGTTACCTTCGACATTGATGCCAATGGTAAATTTTTCTTAAATGGTTATAAAAATCAAGTAAACAATTAATAAAAATCGTTATCCACTTTACACATTCTCTATTACTTATGTTAATATATGATTTAAATTTAATTTTTTAGGTATTTTGAACGTCTCTGCGATCGAAAAATCAACCGGAAAGGAAAATAAGATTACAATTACGAATGACAAGGGTCGCTTATCAAAGGAAGATATCGAAAGGATGGTGAACGAGGCTGAAAGATATCGAAATGAAGATGAACAACAACGAGATAGAATTAGCGCTAAGAATGCTCTGGAATCTTATTGCTTCAACATGAAAAGTACGATGGAGGATGAGAATATTAAGGATAAGATAGATGAGTCAGACAAGCAGAAGGTTCTTAACAAATGCAACGAGGTCATTTCTTGGTTGGATAGTAACCAATTAGCAGAGAAGGAGGAATTTTCGGACAAGCAAAAGGAGTTGGAGTCTGTTTGCAATCCCATAGTTACTAAATTGTATCAGGGTGCTGGTGGTGGCGCTGCTGGTGGTTTTCCTAACAAACCTGGTGGTGGTGGTGCCGGCACTGGCGGTGCTGGTGGACCCACCATTGAAGAAGTTGATTAAAAATCATCTTAATCGAGCATTCTTTTTACTATGTCTTTTATAATTTATTTATTTCTTCTTGATTGTTTTTGAGATGAACTAAATTTTATAATAGGTCGTGCATACATTATTTGTGTGAATATACACTATGTTGTTCTGTCTTATAGATTGAATATGACCGCCGCTGTATATGTTCTTATTCTGATAATGCTTGGGAATATATTTGGATCCTCAATAAATATTTATTTTGAATAATTAGACTTGTAATCGAGATTTATCTGATTATTACTTACTTCTAATGTATTAGGATTAATGTTGTTCGAACGTTATTTATCGTCGCATTAGTTCTTACCGTTGACTCTCGTTTGAACTTATTTAGACGTTTTCAGGTCGGTAGAATTGAACGAGGATAATTAAGTAAGTTGTAATAACACCTACGAACTGAAAATGCGAATTAAATGTTATTTCTTGGTCGAAGAACGTAATAATGAAATATTTGAATAATTTATTTGGATTGATCGAATCCAGTGGACTTACACCAGTCAAAAGAGCGTTGTTCATTTCGAAAAAATCACAGGCGGTAAAGGAAATCGGTTGTTGTTGAAGTTGATTCGAGAAATCGTTAATCTCGTTTCTGACACAATCACGCTCGATATTTGCCCGTAATATATTTTCCATGCTGAAGTAGTTCAAACCAAATCTACTAATGTCGAGCGAAATTCGTCGGCGATCTTCTTGGTGTTGTTGATATTGTTGGTTCAATTGTAAGGAATAATCGTGCTCGTTGTAAATAGCCAGAACGGATAACGGTTTATCACGATTTGTCTTTTCATGATTAGGAATAACAGAATGTATCAATATACCAGTTTTCTTGAATTCTTGATTGGTCAGTGTGCAGACCCAGCACATAAGCCCAAACTGTCCTGCGTAAATTATCCAAATGATGTTGTTGATCAGCATGAACGCATAATTATGCTCAACAACACCCATGTAAATTCGGAAGAGCGTAGCAACGACCATCGTGAACGAATTGGCTGAACAAAGAAGAAGTTGGACACCATGTATATCATTAACAAGAACCACCAACTCGCAAACACCTATGAAATTGAAATTCTAAAATTAAAATATTAACGATAGAGGAACTCTAATTTTTTACTACAATCTTATTTACCACTGTGTAATTCCCTTATACGTCGAATTTTGAATGCGATTAAAGATGCAACCAATTTGTTGTCTAGTCGCTCGATCATTTTATTGATCTTTCTGAATCTATTACAAATCACGTAGACTACCGTATCAAAAACGAAACTGTTGATTGCGGATTGAGCTATTGTATAATATAAAAGAAGATCCGAAGCGAATATTTCTTCTGGTGCAGTAAAATAATAATAGAGAGCATGCATCAATAGTGACACTGGTCCTAAAATAAATGTCAATATGACGGCCAGAATTTGAATGGTCTTAATCGATCGTTCATTTATCGACACCTCTCGTGTGATCTTTTCATTTAATTGTTCTATCTTGTCCATCAGTAAAGGCCACTTGTCGTAATGTTTGATACCGTGAAAAACGTAATAATATGATGAAACGTAACAGACGACTTTGTTCATATAATACATGATCTTATAAATATCACTTTTGAAAATAGTACCAAATGTAAAAAAGTCAATGGCTCCATAAGCGACGATCACTGTGCAAACTCCAAAGTTGAGAACGCGAACGATTATTGTTACGAACTTTGGTAATATTTTCGGACGGGCTACACCAACTCCCAAAAACCAAGAGACATAAGTTATAATGCGTAAAGTTTTTTCTGTCGTCAGTGTTGATCTTTGTTCTATTTGAACGTTCGTTTCGTCTTCCATGTTGTGTCGAATATTCGAGACAGTACGAGATCAGTTGAATGGTACGTTCATTTTTTCAAGAATGCTGGAACACTTTTGAGGTTGACATTCTCAAAATCAAGAACATAAAAGTCCTGCATTAATAATCTTGTGTTAAATTTATAAGACAGCGATAAAGTTAGCTGTTAAAATTTCATGGTGTCCTTTTAAGGAAATTAAAAATCTTACTCCTGCGTGGTTGTATTTCCACGCACGAAAGAAGAACATGCATCGTTCATTCTTTATACATATCTACATAATATATATATATATATATATATATATATATATATATATATATATATATATATATATATATGTATATTGGAAAAAACGAGCTTTATTTGCCCAACGACTATATTACAATTTTTATTATATAGTAAACATTTAAAATCAGATAAAACGATAACGTGTTGGTTGTACATCGACCTTTACAAATCATGCGGCAAGTCGAGTTAAAGTACTTTTGGAGATATGCGGGCTTGAAATATATTCTTATTTCTCTTTTTATCTCGCTTAATAATTTTTTTTTCTTTTTTTTCCCCATTAATAAATAATTAGCAGCGCTCGCGATAAATCGGCTTATATCTGTCGGATAATATATTTTGGTATTATTTCTTTTCTCCTTTCCCTCTTTTGTCAACCCTTTTTAATAATTCTTTGCTTTTATAAGTGCGATCGTTTGCCAAAACACGCCTAAGTATAATGCATAACATTTGTGTGCCTGTTGCTTCTTTTTTTCTTGCTTTGTTTTTTTTTTATTTTCTTAATTTTTTTTGCCTGCTTTTTCTTTTTTTAATGATGGATTATACATGAAGATTCGATTGGCTTTAGCGATCGAAGTTTTTTTTGAATCGCGATCTAAGAATTTTTCGCGAAGGATTTCTCTTCGATTTTGTGTATATATATATATGTATATATTTTTTTTTTTTATGTATAATATATATCGCTCTTCTCTGTTTTTTTTTCTTGTAAATCTTTTTTGTTAGTTTGTTTACTCTTATAGGGAAAAGGCAGCGTGAAATTATTCGAACACGGAACGCGTCGATTTAACACTTTGCGACGACCCCGAGTTGGTTGATTTTTTTTCGCGAAATATAATTTTATTTGGTTCTACGTGTATTAGTAGTAGTAGTAATAGTAGTAGTAATAATAATAGTAGTAATAGTATAACTTCTCTTCCTTTTTTTTTGTAATTTAAAAAAAATAAAAGATCTCAAAGTATGAATATAGAATCGCGTTTTACATTGCCGACGATGTTCAGACTGATTTATTCGAAACGACGACGGTAGTAGTGGTCGTTGGTTGTGAGGAAACGAAAAACTATCACGATTGGAAAAATGACGCTCTGTAGAGAAGGATATATTTTGTTTAAATAAATAATTAGCAATATGGTCGATAAAAAAAAAAAACAAGAAAAGGAAGAAAGAAAAAAAAAGAATAGAAAGGAAGAGATAGATAGATAGATAGATAAATAGAAAAAGAGATAGAGAAATATGACAAATTGGTAGAACGATCGTATACGATTGCGAGTAATTTGCGTGACTTTTGATAATTAAAAGATTTTCCTTGTGTATCATCAGTTGACATATAAATTAATGTAAAAGGAGACCTTTATTTCAATTTTCCTTCTTTCTTTTTTTTTTTTTTTATTGAATCGATTCCCTAGATGAACGTTAACGTTTCTCTCGACGAATAATAAATATTTCAAAATAAACTTACGAAAGTGAAACGAAAGATCAACGAACGTTATTCAATATTTTCGTTATCGAATATTTTAGTACTAACAATCGTTTCAATATAAGGTGAATAATATCGTAAGATTTAACCAATGGATTAAACTATCCCTTTTTCATTATATAATTATTCTTAATTATTAATTAATCATATTGCATTGATTATTCTAATATGGATGACGAATTATTATCCAATCATTTTCAAATAATGAAATATCTAAAAGAGAGTGCTTTTTGGTGATGAGTTTGATATCGATTCTTTTTATTTTTTCTTTTTTTTGGAAAAAAGAATAAATAAATGCCTTGTTTAATATTCTATTCGTCAATGAAAGATTTTATAAGATTACATAAAATGATATTAAACTTGTAGATATTTTTCCTTTGTTACTGTTCGTCAATCAAATGTTATTTTTCATTTGATATGTCTTTTAAATTATCGACGTAAAGCTGAAGCGTTTTAACTGATACGATTTACTGTTCTTTAATTGGTGAATGTTATCACGATTTATCCATACGGAACAAGTTGATATATCGTATATAGATATACTATTTTCGAATATTTGTAAATATGTTATCAATACAATATAAATAAATATATAAATATATATATTTTATATATAATATATATAACATATTATGTGTGTGTGTGTGTGATATATGAAACATATACATGTAGTATGCGAAAACATGTATATGTAACATATAAAAGATATAATATATGTATATCTATATATATATATATATATACATCTCTTGTTTCGTATAGGTTACCAAAGAACTCATGAGGTCGTTCGATAATCAATCATGCAACGATTCCATAAAAATTATTACTTTTCTTTTTTCATAGACTTTATGGATATGTAATCTGATCAGTTAATTGTTTTCTTGAAAACACTGTTTCTCTTGGATAATTATAATTATCATATATCGTTAATACCGAATAAAAACAATATAGAAAGAAAAAGATATATAAATACCGATGCAAAAACGACAAATCGTATCAATCGCGTTCATTTAAAAGACTCCAATTTTGATAAGAATATTATCATCATCTTCTTCTTCTTTTTTTTTATTAATTCGGAATAGAACGCTAGCTACTTGAACTTGTCTTATCGGTATGCTTCTTTTACCACAAAATCCCATTTTATGGAGACGGCCGTTTCACGTTATTGTTTAAGCATTATTTTAATAAGCCGAGCGGTCGTAGACAAAGCTCGACGAACATTGTTCTTTTTATTATTATAATTATAATAATTATTATTATTATTTATTATTATTATTTCTTGTTTGTTTCTTTTTCTTTGAAATTAAATCGCAATTTTTTGTTTCATAATGAAATTTTCTAATTAGATCGGAAAAATGGGTATTCGTTTGATCATACGAAGAGAATCACGGATGACGAGGACTCACAATCACGATCTAAACTTGAAAAATGTCTACGGAGGCTCGTGGTGCCACATTCGAATCAAAGATAGATGTTGTCGGGGTTGTGGCAGATGGGACGTCGATTTTTCTGCTGTTGACCACTGCGGTAGTCGTCGATAACGTCTTCTTCATCGTTTCCGGTGACTCCGATGTTGTCGGTACCTGCTACGATTTAATTTATTAATAATTTTGTTCACTTTTTATATCCTTTTTGAAGTGAAAACTTCTTTAGAATGAGTGTGATTTGAAAAAATGGTAAAACGAAACCGGGATGTAGTGAGGGAAAGAGATGGCCTCAAAATACTACGTAAGAAGAGAAAAAGAGACAAACATATTATTTATAAATCATCATTATTTATAAAAATATTTGATTTGCAAACATTTTTTAAAGTGTTTTATTATTTACTTTCTTTGTAATTATTATAAAAATTCGCGCCTGTATGAATACAACCCTCCAGACACTCTTTGAAAATGTTGCTTGCGAGCGCTATCTGTCGAGACGGAATATTTTTTCTGCCCGAAAGATAGGCAACCCGTCATACATACGTGTATAAACAGTTTTGATTGCAAAAAAATTTCGTCCCAGTAGATGGTGCTCGCAAACAACATTTTCAAAGTGTGTTTGGAGGGTTGCATACGAACAGGCGAGCATTTTTATAATTAAATTAATAATTAAATAAATAATTACAAATTAAAAGTACAAATAATATTAAAATAATATTATGTAATAAATTATCCTCGAAACTTGTTTATTTAAAGGTTTCACTTCTAACTTGTGTGATATGCACACATATTTTTTTTTATTTATTTATTTTATAACGATGTTCTTCGTTACTAAATATTACATTTTTCATTGGATCATTTGTTTGTTCAATTAAGGTTTGATTTACGGTTTGATTGATAAATATATATATATTGTTATTATTATTTTTTTTAAATTAAATTCGTTAAATTCGTAAAATATTTTGTTTTTTTTTCTTTTCATTCAGTAATATGTTTTATATTTCAAGTTATTTTATGTATTACTTGATAATAAAGTCGATAGCGAATGTGTTACGATTAATGAAAGTTATTTTGTGAAATATTTACGTACCTCGTTGTAAAATACTTCTTTACCCTCTTCGACAGATGGTAAAAGTTCGTCAGTAGAATGCGGAGTCCTAGGACTGGGTGTTGGGGCTACTTGTTGCTGTTGTTGTTGTTGTTGATGCTGTGGTTGTTGTTGTTGTTGTTGTTGTTGTTGTTGCTGTTGTTGCTGTTCCCGTTGTTTTTGTAACCTTAACTCTTGGAGAGCCTGTCTTTGTTCCTTTTCATTACGTTCTTTTTCCAATCTACGTGCACTGTAACTACGGGCCGAGGATGTCGAACTGTGAACTGATGCTAAGCTAGGTCGACGAGAACCTGTCAAAAAGAGGACCTAAAGTCAGTTTGAGAATCGTAAACATTAAAAGCCGTGTCAGAGTTTTATCTAAGAAATTTCTTCTATGACTCCTAGCAGCCGAAAAAAAGAAAGAAAAACATGTGGATTCTAGCGTATCCGATTTTTTCTCTAATGTTACGAGTTTGATATGTATTTATATATAGGGTGTTCCGTAATTAGTAATACAAACGAGCAAGGAATGATTCTACGTGAATGAAACTAACAATAAGTCGAAAATATATTTAATCACATCTGTTCAAATTTGTCGAATACTAATGCACTTGACTGAAACTAACAACCCTGTAAATTAAAAGTTTTGTTCAATAAGCATAAGAATAGACCGATACAAGAGATAGCAGTATATTGACAATGTTTGCAAACGTAGTGAGAAGCATAGAAGTGATCTTCGAAATATTCGAAAATAAAATTGTAAAAGTCATTCGAATTGAAATTGAACCAAGTGTACGTGTATTCGACAAATTTTCAAACTTATTTATCTTCAAAACAAAGCCTTATACGAACAGATTATATTCCATTTATTGTTAATTTTCGACTTATGTTAATTTTTCACGTAGAATCATTCCTTACTCGTTTCTATCATCAATTACAGAATATCCTGTATGTAACACATATTTCTATAGATGATGCGTGATTCTAAGGTAAGATATATTTCTGTAAGAGATAAAGCGAAAGTAAATGTCGCCCGTAAGCCATCATTGTCGTACAGTCAAGCTTATTATACGATTGCGAGGAGTGCTGAGAATTATTATTATGCATATTTATTTTTTTTTTGTCAGTATGTGTATGGACCCGGTCGGACCATCGTTTCGCATGGTAACTCGGATAGACGGAATAGAAATATGTTGGTGTAGAAATATCGTGTAAATGAAAAGTGGAACACAAGTGGTGGGGAAAATGAAATGTTTTTTTTTCATTTGCCGAGCAAACAGGCAAAAGGCCAAAGCGGAAGCACACATCGTTTATATTTCGTATTCGAGTACTATGCGGAGAATATTGATTTCATATATATAAATCTATTAATAGTTTAAGTTTTCTAAGTTTCATGAAATTTTATCCAAGTATAATCTTAACGATCTCAATCATTTCTAACTCGAGTTTTCTATTATTATTATTATTATTATTATTATTATTCTTTATTTTTAAATTAATAATCAACGTTTGTATGTGATTCTCGAAAGAGAAAAGATACTTTCGAGTAATTAATTAATTCGCCAATATTTTAATCCAATATGATATTTTTCTTTACAAACGCACATCATCATTCTCGTTATAAAAGACGAGAAGAACAAATAGACAAATATTTTTCTTTCGTCATTCGCGTACGAAGAAAATCATCTTGACAGCATCTCTTGAGTTTCATACGCGAGAAAACTTTGTTTGAAAAGCGGAACGCAACAACGTCTGTGAGAAACGAAAGTTGAAAACGCATATACGTCGTTCGTTCATCGTTGTTCTTGTAAAGCGCATATAGGAATTATTAACTGATAGACCATAGCAGAAAATAATACAAGAGATAGAGAGAGAAAGAGAGAGAGAGAGAGAAAGAGAAAGAGAAAGAGCGAGAGAGTGAAGAATGGGAGGAAGAAAGAAAGAGAGAAGAGAGAGAGAGAGAGAGAGAGAGAGAGAGAGAGGAACAGACAGACAGAAAAACAAATAGACAGAGAAACAGAGCTCTTTAAAGTCAAACACTTCGTTCCACATTATGTATAGGAAACGAAAATGAAGCGGTAGCAATGTTCAATCGACAAAGTTTCATCGACATTTCCGATTTTCGAACGTCAAACTTTGTCCATCGAAATATAGGAAAAGCAGATTTTTAACGGGGATCATCGAGAATTGCTTCAATAAATAATAATCGATGAATTAGAAATATTATTGATAAGGGTTTCTTTTTTTCGTTCCCCCTCAAAAAGTAGTTTAACTAGATGATGTCACTATTGATAATAAATGTTTTTTTAAGTAAGATAAAAAAAGAAAATAGTGTAAATTTGTTTTGTTGGTTATTTAATAAGACGACTAACTTTAAACTTGTAATATTAAATTGAGAAAGTAAAAAAGTATTTTGACTGTTGTTAGGTAACTTATTATTTTTATGTAATATTAAAATTAAATATTTATTGCTAGATTGTTTAAAAATGAGAGACTAAGGATAGGAAAAAATATATGTAAAGAAAAGATACACAGGTAAAAGAGGTAGAAAGGAAAAAATTCGTGTAACCTTCATTGCGCGATGCAATGCAAAATAAATGAAATACAAGCATGAGAAAAAAAATGTTGTACACTTTTAAGCAAAGTTTAGTGAGATTCGTGTTTCGACTACGAAGAAGTTGTATTCGTATAATAATCTCGCTAGTTCGAGACGTAAAAGATGTGTTAAAAGCTAAGTAAAAGCCGACTACACTAAAAAGATTAAGTCGCATACGACTGTTTCTTCGATAACCGGTTTCTCAGTGCAAGACGTGTTATATCGTTGATCATTTGGTTTGAATTTTTTAAATCGTTTCTTTTTAGATTTGTTTATATTTTGTAATATTTTTATTGACTTGTAAAGACAATTATGATCATTTTAAAGAACTTTGAATCTAAATTCGAGAAATTCTAAGCTTATGATTGTATGCAGAATTTATGACAGGCAGATAGTTTTGATTTTGTCTAAATCATACCGAGAAACCGGCCGCGAAATGATTTTCCATGCGATTTGTAATTACATATAATATTTGAAATGCGTTATGTGTGTGTGCAGCGAGCTAGCTAGTGCGTAAAGATTTCGCGTCTTTCTACAAGTCTTACCAGAAAACTTTTGTTCGTTAACGAGCAACGAAATCGGCCGCTGCCATCTTGCTATCTCGTAACACACTCGCGAAGCACACATTGTGACTTAGCACACTTTTCTTATCGTGTGTGTAAAAGTAAGGGGTTTAGTGTTATATTTTTTTATAATTTAAAATTATTATTATTATTTATATTTACTATTGTGGTTGGTAGTTTATGTTTGTATTTTGCTGTCGTGTAAACACGTTTTAAAGAGTGATCCATTCATCTTCTCGTAACAATAATCTATTAAACTTCCAGTCCTATCATAATTTTCGTAATAAGCAGTCATTATGTGTGACTTATGTAGAAAAGATATTTGGTTATGTTTATTTCTGTTTCTATTTCATATATATTTTTTTTGGTTTTTTTTTTGAAAGATAGAAGAACGTTGCGACCGATGGTCCATCGTAGAAATAACGAATAGAAAACTGGAAATTGTTGTTGTTCATTAAAGGGCTATTATTACAGACACACCATTAAATCGGTCGCTTTTTAGACTTATAACAAAATTAAATGAGTCTTATACAACTGTTTTATGTTTTGAATTTAAAAACGAATAAGAGTATCGTCCATCTCGTGATTTTCCTAAAGCTTATTTAGAAGATAAATAAAACAAGATAACAAAGAACAATCAAGAAACGTATATATGTCAACAATTGTTACTAATTCACAAATTGAGAAATCTAAGAATCATGAGATTGACTTTTGGCTGACCTGAACTTGAGGAAAGAGTTGGAAATGCAACTGTGTAGATAAACGACAGCGACTTTTCTACGACACACACGCACACATAAAGAGACAATACAGAGCGAAAAAACTCGTTGAGATACGAAGATTTTTGTCAACGCCATTACGAAAACGGCGTCGGATCTTCGTCGTCGATTTCGAGAAGCAAGTCATGTTTAAAGACAAAGAGAAAGAGAGAAAGAGAGATAGAGAGATAGAGATAAACAGTAGGATAAGAGGAAGGGGTTAAGAAAAATAAAATAATAAAAGTCGATTTGACGTATAGACAACGAAAGAAATAGAAATACAATTAGAATATTAGAAATAGAAGAATATTATTTTTTTTTCTTATGGAAACATCTGATGAAATGAACGATTCACGTACGCATAATATTTCGATTAAGTTCGAGTAAAATTGTAATTATTTTTTGTTTTCTTTTTCTTGAAATTAACTTTGGTTCATAACAGTAAAATTTGATAAATTAATAATAAAAAAAAAAACAAGGAATTTCATATTGTTTCAAATCAATTGATTGATTTAGAGTATAAAAGCTTTGAACGAGTTTCGTCAGGTGTTTCAGAATATATTTTCATTGAAGTACTTGAAGAAGGATGATGGAAAAGGGTTGGAAATGTTCGACAGAAACAGAAACAAAAATAGAGTTAGAAAGAGAGAGAGAGAGAGAGAGAGAGAGAGAGAGAGAGAGAGAGAGAGAGAGAGAGAGCGTGATCGTCTACCGAGGCCGTCGGACGATCCCTCAGCTACGTCACTAAGGGTACGTCGGTGCTTGTTCCCGCCCTTGGTTGCCTGCAGGTGACACGATATAAGCAAGATGGCGGCGGCTCGTGCCGCACCTGCTCTTGATGCCGGTACCAGAGGACCGCGGCTACCACCGCTGCTAGGCCTCCTGGTGAACGCGCAGCTCAGAGATCCGCCGCCTCCGCTTCTTTGGCTCGAACGCGAAGATGGCCGACCACCGTGCAGCGTCAGAGGTATACCTGAGGACCGTCGAGAAATAGAAAGAGAAATTCTGATAAGAATTTCCTTTTTTTTTGTTTTTTTTTTTTCAACCCTTTCGCTGCGAAGCTCTCAGATACGAATTGCTCTCTCTGTGGGCAGGCGACGGAGTGATTGTATCTTCGGTGATTGGTCGTACTAGCGTACAACACGATGCACGAGTTTTTATTTCTTAAATCAACAAAAATTCTGACTAAATAACCGTATGGATAAAAAAATAAAAATAAAAAAATCATGAATGTGCATTATTAGGAAATTGATGATAGCAAATGAAGATAACTTTGTTCGTTGAGAGACGGTGACTATGGGTTGAGCGTCTAAAGGCGCTCTGTTCGTAGCTAATGGATTAATTTCCTTCTTCGTTTTCCTCGACGAATTTAGACACGATCTCGAAATTTTCTTTTTCTTTTTTTTTTTATTTGTTTGTTTTTGTTGTTTTTGTTAATTGGGCTCCTCGAGTAAATATGAACGATGAGAAATGATTCCTTCGCAGTTTGTATTTCGTTAAGAGATTATTTTTTTTTATTTTGTTCTTTTTTTTTGTAGAGTTCCTAATTTTTAGTGTTTTATTATTACGCATATGTTCTGGCTCGATATCCAATGTAGGTAATGAGGTGAGACGAGAATAGATGAACTTCGGTACGATAAACATGCTTGTGATACGATATAGGTCGCTTTTATTGATTTCTTATACGCTAAGGTGGATGCTTTAATGGAATATGTAAGTATACTCGTCATAAGAACCTAGTTGTGATACGTAAATGATGTTCGGTTAATGATTCATTATAAATAAAACTCATTTTTCGGAATTTTGGATCAATTTTGAAGACATTTCTTATTAGACAACAATGACAACGACAATGATGATAACGATGATGATAATGATGATAATGATGATAATGATGATGATGATGATGATGATGATGATGATGATAACGATGATAGTGATAACGATGCATGTACGATATATAGCGATATGAAATGGCATGCTACTTTTAGGCAAGCGATGGCAAAATGATCTTATAATTCGCAATTTATTTGAATTAACTTACCTGTATCGCTAGAGAATAGCATGGGTGGTGGATGATTCGCGTTAGCATAGTGTCGTGGCCTTGAGTATCTCGCACGGCTGAACAATTTCAGGACGAAGCATATCATACCCGTGAATACAGCTATGCCAGATGCTATGCAGAGTAGTGTTGGTACGTCTGTAGTTATCAACATGAGATCTGTCGAATGAATAAACGTTTATGACAAATCTTAGAAGCGTTTTATTCATTTTTTTTTTTAAGAATAAACGTCGCACGTCTATCAAAAATAAACAAAATTTGAGATTCGATTGTAGATATGATTTTCCAAATGACACAAGGAAACTTTGCGTTATTCGCTTGAAGAATTAGACAGCAAGCTGGCACTGATTACCTTCGGCGCAGAAGATCTTCTTTGTTGGTCTGGACAAGGTGACTCTGTGATAGCCTTGTTCACAGTCGCACACCGCATTGTGCTGCACCTGTGTGCAAGTCGCGTGTTGATCGGCAAAAGTGCAAGTCGCACGGTAGAAGCACTGTTCTCCAATTCTTTTCGCTAAAGAATGGTTAATTTATTATTAATATTTTGCATATATGAGTAAATTATAATTAATTGTTAAAAAGTTATGTGTTTGAAGAAGTAGAGGGTGTATAAAGAAGATAAAATTTAAAAAATAATCACACGCACGTTTGGCACATCCTTTGCTAGGCCCAATACGAACGGGGTAAAATTTTTCACACTCGCACAGGCCAGTGATGGAATCGCAGAACACATGCTGCAGGTTTGGATTGCACGTAAGTTCGCACGGCGAGCCCAGGTATTGACCTTTTTCTGCAAAAGATATAAAGGTAATAGATATTGATCATAACACCCTAACAGAAGTAATCAGTTTGGAATTTAATTAGAAAATTATAATTAAAAATTATCGAAAAAAAGAAGTACCGCATTATTTGAATATTTTAAATTAATAGAACAATAATTGTGAAGCTTTTAATAATAAATTCTACGGCAGACCCATTTTCATTCGGTGGTGAACCGAGATATTCCTGCATTTCGGTTTTGGTGTCAGCTCGTCTATGTACGTATGCGCATATGTACGTGTATCTTGCAGAGAGCCTTCGTTGAACTTTGCCATTTGCCAAGGATCGTGAGTTGGTCTGCACACATTCTAAACGATTAAACGGCTAGTGGAATATGTCCGTGTATAAACCGACCAATGTGGAACTTGTCCAGTGGCTATTCAAAAGTTTTCGATCCAAGTAAGTTTCCGTTCTTGGACTCATCTGGCTTCTCAATAACAATATACCCTAATTCGAGAGTGTCGAAGGAATTTGTTGAGGAATTTCGTGGTACTTTCCCCGATCTTAATTGGACATAAATCGGAGAGTTATTAAGGCAAACCGCAAGATCTTCTCAGGGATATTTTCAAGCGGGCACCAAGCCAACTCGCTTACAATCGTTTTGCCATATCTCTAACAACTATACCTCGTTATTACGTATATTAGTAGTTGTTGTCCGTGCAACAACGGATAACTCTTTTGGCAAACTTCCATTGAGTAATATTATGCTAATAGGACGCACCCCTTTCTAATTAAAGGTTCTCGATCAAACCCGCATTTACGCGACCCAGCAGATCATAAATATTTCATGAATTAGCTTCAATTAATTTATTGTCACTAATTCGGTAAGTGTTTTAACGAGGACATTTGATAAATTAACGAGAATTAGAATTAATTTCAATTGTAAATTCATATTTTTGCCTATTTAATAGATCATTTCATAAATATATATATACGTTAATGATTTGTGTGTTTCTTTTTTTAATCTTGACGTATTTCAGTTTCAATGTGATCAATTTATAAAGGAGCTGTTGAAATAAAATTGTAAGTGACGTTGTTCTTTTTTCACATCGTTGTTTTAGTCTATTGTTTAGAAAAGAAAGGAAATATCTAGAAGGGTGAACGCGTCGAATCAAAGGCAATTGCTATCCTTCTACACGCTTCCACACGCGGAACTCGAGCGCTTGCAGCATCCATTAAAATCAATACCGGTGGTGTGCTTGGCGCGAAAATCAAGAAGGACGCGTTCCTTTCTTGGTGCTGAAACTAGCGCAAGCGCAAATCCACGTGTAAACTGCGCACTGCAAAACGTCGTTTCTTTTCTTCTTTTTTTTCTTTTCTTTGAAACTACTTCAATTTTCCTACCATTTATTTAAAATATATATTTTATATTATGTAGAAAATGTATTCAACGCAATTTGTGTGACATACTTACGGTTAATTTTTAGCAAACAAATTTTCCTAACTTTATCTAACCGTTAAAATTAAGTTGTTTTTTTTTATTTTGTGATAGGTTGAAATATTTATGCATGATTGATCTATTGATCAAATTTATCTAAAGTAATTGATTAAATGTTTAAGAAAAGGGTGGCAGAGTGTTTTTGTGTAGGGTATCAAGAGGATTATTTGAAGTAGTTTACAATTACTTTGAATTTTGCAAAAACCTCTTGCAAATTGGTTAAAGCATACCGGATTAATTTTTTCTAAAGAAGTAGCACACTTTTTCTAGAGCAAGCGTAAAGGAGGTATGGAAGAATCTTAAGGTATACCACTTGTTCTATCTTTTTTGTTCTTGTGGAAATAGAATAATGTCCGAAAGATAGGATGGGCTTCTATCGATCGCAAGGATACCGATAGACTTCTATCGTTTCGGTCTCTGTCATATTTTTTAATTAAAATTTCAACGTAAAAAAAAACAAACGATCGATATTAGGTTTCATCGAAGAAGAAGAATATGACATAACGTGGCTTTGGTCGTTTGTTTGAGAATTAATCATCTGTAAAATAAAATCAAAAATCTAATATCAAAGATCCTATCGATTATCCGATGCGCGTTCTACGTTCTATTTGTTTATGTTTTAATTATGGAAAAGAAATCATCGTAAAACCTAAATTTTTAATTGTTTACATGCTGGGGTGGGGAGACAGGTAAAGAAAGGTATGATTGTTATTAAAGAAAAAAGGATTTTCTCTTTTGTAATTTCTCAATCTTCCGACATTATTATCGAATTTGATTAAATATAAAAAGAGTAAACTTTCAAAGTGAAAGAAATCACATTCTATTTCCGTTTGTGTCGAATTTCCTCTGCCCCCTGCTCCCCCCTCCATAAAAAAAAATACGCCCACGGAAAGTTATTCTTTTTCTAGACGAACTTGTCGAGGTCATTGCCGATGGCGGTCGAGTGTGCTACTTTGCTACACCTACTGATGATCGTATTGAAAGTAATGATAGAAGGAAAAAAAGACCAAAGAAGATTGGAGGGAACGGAGCAAAGGAATGACCTTTGCTGATAAGACGAGTTTACCTGGCTGGCACATAATCGATTCCGGCTTGGGGCAAGAAAGTAGGAAATAAGCGAATGAAAAAAAAGAAACGAAAGAACAAACAGTAAAAATGGCTCTCTTGCTTTGATTCAAAGTAAATGTAAAAAAAACGTTGAAGATAAATTGAGGATAATTTGGGGGGGTTGACGAATAGAATTGAAATGGTCATTTAGGGATATGTGAATGGTATGGTTAAGCTCACCTGCTGTAATATTCGTCTCAAAATAATCGTCGTCCAGGTCGTCGAGTGTTTCGCCGTCCTCGTATACAGCGACATTGTTTTCGAGGTAGCTCGATGATCGTTGCACGCCATCACCTTGCACCTGCCTTCGATAGATTCGAGGATGTAAATTCCTCGATTGTAAATGATCGGCGGTGGTAAAGGTAATCAGGTTTGATATCAGGAAGACGATGCTGCAGACAAGCAGCAGGAGCCAGGAACGGCAGGAGAAGCGGATTGGAAGTCTCAGGGCGGAGGGAAGTGCGCTCATCGCCCCCGCGGCGCGAGTCAACCCCCGAAACCGAGCACCGCTGGCGCATCGACATCCTTTCCCTTCGCCCGTCCCCTCCCCCACTTCTTCCTCTTCCTCTTCCTCTGCTTCTTGCTTCTGCTACGAGCCACCCTCGCCCTCTACCCCGAGACCGGCACCTTATGTCGTCGGCTGAGGGAGCGCGCCCGCGCGCTCGCTCACTTTTTTTCCCTGATCTTCCTTCCTTCCTTCCCTTTTTTCCCTTTTTTCCTCTTTTCCTTATTCTTTATTTTCACTCGAACTATATCTTCTTATTCTGTTACTATATTATCCTTGTTTCTCCTACCTCCTCCTCCTCTTCCTCCTCCTCCTTTTCTATTCCTCCTCTTCTTCTTCTTCTTCTTCTTTCAATGTTTTCTTTTTCCACTTATTATCCGTAAGTTTTGTTAAGTCGCGTTTATACACGTATTTCGAAAAAATATTTATCTTACATTAGATATTTGAATGAAAGTTTTGAAATAAAAACGCGATTCTGGACGTAGCAGGCGTTACCATGCTGCTGGAGCAGCGAGTAATACTCTGACCGAAGAGAAACTGCTCGAAACTGGTAGTCTCGTTCTCCTCCCACATCGCAACCCCACCGACACGGCCCTTACCTCCCTTACCTAAACGCGCCTTCCTTCCCGTCCGCCGACCGACCGACCGACCGACCGACCGTTGCCTGCAGCTGCGCGATCTGCTCAATGCTCTCTGTTGCTTCGCATCGCGATCAGGGGTGCTTGTTCATTCGTTCCTGCTACTCGGTACTCTTCTTCGTTGAAGGGTGGAGACGGTATTACGATAAATGATCGATCAGGAAGAACTTGTCAAAGAAATATATAGATGTTAATATGTTAATTTTCTTTTATTTTTATGTCATTATTACCTTCATATTTTTATTTAATATTGCATTAGTAAAAATTATAATTGCTATTCTCATACATTACCTATCAATCATTTTCTTTTTGTTTTTGTCAATATGCATATACCAGGTAATGTTATTTGCTTGATAAAAAGTCGATAGGTTTATCAGGTTGTTTCGTAAAAGCGAACTGTTCTTACCAAGATACTAAAGTTGCAACAACATTTTTTTTTCTCTATAGGAATCGATATTTCAAGCTTAAAAAAACTTGTTTAGAACGCCAATATTATATCATAGAACGTCTATCATGTATTTATCGAGTTATGACGCTTTTAAATTTAATTATGTAATTGCAATAATACGATTTATCTTTTTTGTAATGAATGAACGAATGTGATCTTTTTTTTCTTACTTTTTTGTTTCTTAAATTTTTAATGTTGTAATCATTTCCTTTTTCTAATTTAAATAGTTCGTATAGTTGAATATTAAGTAAACAAATTTTCTAAGACATTACACTTATAGCGAGTGCATATTCTGATTCTACGTTTAAAAATATCGAACAGTCGGTAATAAGAGATTACTGAAAAATATTCTATAAAAATATTTTTAAATATTAAAATCGTATGAATTAATATAATATAACGTATGTTTCTCAAAAAGGAATAACAATTATTTGAAATTTGGTTTATAACAAATTAATTGAATATAATTATTTAGTCATATCTTAAAATATTAAACACCGGGTATACTTAAATTTGGAATATTGTAAAATCTGATGAAAATTCATGTAGGACATGTTACTGAATCGTTTTTTCTACCTTCACCCACTTAGCGTGCTCTTCGAATGCCTTTTTATAGCTCTAATCGGATGAAAACGTCGTTAACTGAAAGTTTTCTCCATTAACCTAAATGAAGTCCTTCTCTTTTTCACTAGGTGATAGCGGATTTTAATGAGTCAAGATTTCTGCCAACTATTACTACTTGTTATAAGATCATACGAAATGTAAATTCTATTGAACGAGTTACAATTTTTATGCACTCAAGTTTTCCGTCCAATAGTCACAGTCCACTGTTTTTGGTGTGTTTGTATGTGTATATTTGTGCGTCACATTATTGAAGTAGAATATACTTGTTACATCGAAACCAAAATTTGTTTATTTTATCTCAAAAAAAGTTCTACTTCAAAGAATATTTTTATTATGTTATATTAATTTTTGTGAAATAGCAAGTAATATGTGTATGCTATATCTATAAGTTTATATAATGCATAAATGTATGCTTATATAATATATGCACGTCTATAAAATAAACAATCGATATAATTATCATTATACTTTCATTCTCATTGATATTGGATTATTAAAAATATTTATTATTTGATAAGATAATCCTCTTCTATCAAACGTTTATCACCGACTGGTTTTGCTCATTTTTTCCTAAAAAAAGATCAAATTTACGTTTAAAAAAGGTTGAGTATTGAATAATTTGATAAATATTAAAATAAATAAACTTACTTGAATTCTTAATTTTCTTTAGACATTTGCAAAAGATACAACATCCGAATATTAAGATTTTTATTATGATGAGTCCGATTATTTTTGCCACCTTATGAATAGCTGGTATATTATTATTGTGTGCCTCTTTAAATTTTTGTTGTATACGATACACTGGGTTATCCTGAAAAATGACAAATCAACCAACAGGTTGATCGACTTATCGATGTGTCATTTTATACGATTGATCTGTACTAACACAGAACGATGCTCACTTTAATTGTGTAATCAATGCGAGGTTTTTGCATTTTGTAGATTTTTTCTATAGCCTGGCACATATTTTCGTAATCCTTTGGTCGATGTTCCATCTTTCTGTCATTAACAACGATCGAATTTGATTTAAATATATATTTATTTGATCGAGATAAACATGATTAAATAAATCAATTATATTTTTTTTGCAAAATGAACACTCATAGGGCATTGGCCATTTAAAGGTGCAATAACTTAATGACTGATAAAGAAAAGAAGATCTATCATATGTTTTACTTACTGTGCAAATTCTTTACAATTTGACTGGTATTGCATGTTTTTCAAAGGAAGGACGCTTGATATTTTGGGCAAGTTGAGGATTAAGTACACGACGACATATAAAGATACTTTATTTAATTTCATTTTAACGAAATATACACTTACTATAACGGTGAAGCAATGATTGACTACCACGAATATTTTCATAATTTTTAGTAGCACTCGTTTAATCTTGCTTCCTTTCATCCTAAGGTTATTCAGTGTTATCTGACTTTAACAGGATGTTATTCATTATGATAACTGGGGAATTCATTACACAAAATGATTTAAAATAGTTTACCGGAAACATAATATCTTTGGATTTCTTCTCTTTATATTCTTTACTTTTTTCTGTATTTAAAAGTATATTTGGTTTTTTTTTATCTCGTCAGATGTTTATTCTAATTTCGTTTATATGTGCAACAAAAATGCATTTATTACATGATTAACGATCTGTCGTCATTTAATATGGTTTATTTATTTATTATAATGATTTCTTTATTTTTACCAACAAAAATGACACAATGATAAATTTATATTCTTTTTCTTTATTTTATTTTGATGAATTTCTTATAGGATACTTTTAATCTAGGATGATTAAAAATAATTGTGATAAAAAATTATTTCAAATAAGTATTCTCTTTAACTTAAGTACTTTGTACAAATTATTGTTTATAAATTATTTTTCACATTTCCTGAGAATGTTCATAAGAAATGTTCATACTATTACTTTGCCTTTTAAACTTATACCAAGTAATGGCGATCACAATGATTATTATAATTAAAACAATTATTCCTCCGCTGGTAGCGAAAACTTTCGTAACATCTTTCGTGGTACTGTAACTTGTGTAACACAATGAGCCTTGAAAAAAAGAAATGAATATATGAAATAAAATAATTCATTACGGTCCATTAGTATATATATAGTAGTCCATAGATTTAATTTTTGTTTTGTTATATGTACTTGCGTTGACGAGACATATTGTTGAATAATTTTGTTCCTCGTAGAAATTGAATGGAAATTCATAACAAATTGTTTCATTATTTACTTCATTTAAACATTGCTGGCACGTTGGATTAGTTTTATTCACAAATACGATTGAATCATTTTCTTCTTTAATAATTGATAATCTGTAAATGAAAACCAAACGATATGATTTATATCTTAGAAAAAAATTTAAATATATCATTGTAAAAAAAAACGTTTAACCCTTTCGTTGAGGTATGCTTTGACGCATTGAAAAATTCTCTTGCATTGTTTCATGATATATCGACCCCTATACGAGTCTGGGTATTTATAAGGGACCTTAGCATGAACGATTCGTATATAAATCGCTCGTAATGAAATAGTTGAAGATAACAATTCGATGGTTATATTAGACATTTCATTTTGTTTAAGTTATATGTAGTCTTCTTTTTGAAATAAAAGTAAAGGACAAAGATACGATACTCACGTTTCGTATATTTGAAATTCCTCTGATATGACAACGACACAAAAGGTTGCCTTTTCGCAGGCGATTCCTTCCCATCCGAAAAAACAATCGCAATTACCTTGGTCATCGAGACAAACACCTTTGTCGTTGCAAGCATCCTTGCAAGCGTTAATGCAAATCGAATCGGTATCGTTGCCGTTCTTTATAAAACCTTCGTTACATTGACAATCGTCTGGTGCTACGCACTCGCCATTGTTGCAACCATTTTTACAATATGGTTCGCAAGTTTGATTTTCGTACGTCGATACGTAACCATCGTCGCAGGTACAAACTTCCGGATCTGAGCAAGTTCCATTACCGCAGTCGACCGTGCAATAAGCAACGCATGAGCCGTTTTCGTTGTTGATGTAACCCGGATCACAGCTACAGGTATCCGGCGACGAACAATTACCATTTTGACAATCGAATGTGCAGATCGGTTCACAATTCATAAAATCATTGCCGCCGTTAGACCGATAACCTTCTTCGCAGAGACAAAGTTCTGGGCTTTCGCAAATGCTATTTGGAGGACAAGCAGGCTGGCAATTCGGTTTGCACTGAAATGAATTGTCTTCGTTTTTAACCATAATATAACCTTCGTCGCAAGTGCATTCGTTTGGCGCTGTGCAGCTGCTATGCGACCAACAAGAAGGTTCGCAGATTGGATTGCATACATTGTGTAAGGCTTTGTTCAGTTTTCCGTAGCCTTTATGACAGCTACATTCATCAGGTGCGCTGCAAAATCCGTTAATGCATTCTTTTTTACAAATTGGTTCACAACTTTGAATGTGAGTTTTATTAACTTCTTTCTTCGTTAACTTGTATCCTCTGTCGCAAGTGCAGTTGTTTGGTGCTGTGCAACTGCTATGAGGCCAACAAGAAGGTTCACAAAATGGTTTACAAACGTTATTTACATCTGAATGTTCGTATCCCAACAAACAGCTACAGAAATTCGGTCCCGTACAAAATCCATTAATGCATATCTTTTCGCAGATAGGTCTGCAAACTGATTCATCCTTAAAATAAACAGTTCCCTGAAGAGAAGAAAAAAAGATATTAGATAAAAATGTTTGTACATCAGAAACCTTTATTGATATAGTAGTTTGTCTTACATTATCGTCGAGCGAATATCCCTCATGACAGGTACAAACATTAGGGGCGGTGCATTTTCCGTTCGGTTCGCACGGGTGTTCACAACGAGGCATACAAATGTGCAAGCTAGTCTCATCGCCTGTTACATAATAACCTTCGTGACATTTGCAAACATTAGGATGTGTGCAGAAGCCATTAATACACGCTTTTGGACAAATCGGTTCGCATATATTTGTCGAATTACTAAGGAAACCATAACCATCGTGGCACATACAAGTTTCAGGTGCGATACAAGTACCCATATGACAAGGCTTATTACAAACTGGCTTGCAATGCCCTTCCTTAGTTAAAGAATAGCCTTTACGGCAGGTACAAATACCCGGTGCAGTACAAGTTCCATCTACACATTTGTCGCATACCGGTTTGCATGTAAACTTATTATAAAGATCGGAATAGTATCCCCTATTGCAGGTGCAGGTGTCAGGTGCAGTGCAAATACCATTTTTACATGGTACGTTGCATATAGGCTCACAAGTCTTATCGTTGATTCGCTTATATCCTTCTTTACAAGTGCAGGTATTTGGTTTTGAACAGAAACTAGTTGCCGAATTACATTTAGGATTGCAAACTGGTTCACAAGTAAATCCGTCTGACTTCATTTGATAACCGGAATCACAAGTGCAAGTGTTAGGTTTCGAACAATAACCATGCACGCAGGAATGCTTGCAAACAGGTGTGCAAACAGTATTATTAAAGGATAATGGTATGTATCCATTGTAACAGTTGCAGACATTAGGACTTATACATTCACCTTGGCCACAAGGAATAATGCATCTGGGTATACATGCTCCGTACAGTTCTTTATATTGATAACAACATGTTTTCTCTGTCTTATAATTCGTGAAATACTGACAATGAGAGAAGAAGGTGTCTTTTGTTTAATGATCATATTCTATCGTTTAAATCTAGAAAACAGAATATACAAAGCGTTCACTTACCTCGGTTCTATAGTTATATCGATACTTTGTTTTATAAAAGATTCCCCATTTTTTTCTCGATAACTTTCAAGGTATGAAACACGTCGTGAATCTCTAAAACTGTGATAGAAATATGATCGACTTAGCATCATTATTTCCGATGGAAATAGATAACAAGAGTTATTTTTTTACCTGACTAATTTACTGCAATATCCTGTTTCCAAAAAATCAGATTCTGTTAAAGAAAATTTAATTTTCAAGATGAATATATAAACAAAAATGTAAAAAAACGATTTCATGATTTCCGTGGATTTGTTGTTTTTTATTTAATATAATATAGATTTAATAATAGTATATGTATTTCTACTACTGTAGTGTATATCGTACAAAAGATGGTTACAGACTAACAGGATGATTTAATATCCAATGACTTTTGCTCTATTTGTCATGTGGAATATCTCTTACTATCGGTAACAGGCAGGATGCACACAGAACACAAGTTTTTTGTTATCATAGTGATTTTAAATTGTTGGAAAAATTATGAATAAAAAATTTGTGTAATCTTTTTTCTCCGAATACATAATAGATATCTAAAATTATTTATTATAATAGATTACGATCGATTATATACGTTGGATAATGATATGTATATTATAGTATATACTGCGTGTTTTCTGTTTGGTGATACAAGCGAGCAGAGGGTGATTCTATATGAAAAAAATAAGTCAGAATGTAGAATAAAATTTGTTGAAAAATAATTTGGAAAATTTATCGAGTACGACTGCACTTGATTTAATGTTATATAGACGTATTTCATTATCTTACTTTATTTCAGAAATAATTTTTGTTTTTTTAAAAATGTTTACAGACATGACTGATGATACGATGATATTTCTTGTATCGGTTCTACTTTTATCTAATTGAAATAAAATTTTTCGATTTCATTATTGCAAGCACATTGTAAATCAAGTTCAGTTGTACTCGACATATTATCAAACATTATTTTCTCCAAAACAAAATCTTATAGGAACAAATTTAAATATCACATTTTCTAGTAAATTTTTCGAATAGAATTATAGAAAATTATTATGAAATTATATTATTATGAATTATTATATAGAAAAATATTTTGTATCTTGACAAAAAGTGGAAAGATTTTTAGAATAGAATTTTAATTTTTTGTCATTAATTTC
This sequence comes from Polistes dominula, assembly GCF_049000335.1. Taxonomy (NCBI): domain Eukaryota; kingdom Metazoa; phylum Arthropoda; class Insecta; order Hymenoptera; family Vespidae; genus Polistes; species Polistes dominula. The sequence goes on from NW_028301150.1 coordinate 5,204,674, forward strand.
TCTGAGGTGATTCGACATTGTCCAGTAAATTGACTGGGTAATAGCAAAGCCGTAGTTTTGTAAGCCAAGCTTAGTCTTGAATTAATAGCGTTTCGGTTATCAACCGGCTGCTCTAGGTCAAGGTTTTCTGAGGATCTTGGAACGGTGCAAGGTACGTTCGAGCATGTGTGAGAACTCGATAGATTTGTTTAGATCAATTTTTGAATAATATTTTTGACTTTAAGAAATAATAAAGGAAAATAAATATTTTTTGTTAATTTATTTAATTAATTTAACTCTGTATTACATAGTTCTCCGCTTTTCTATTTCTTTTTTCTTTAAATAAAACAGTCTAATAACTCGGTATGCATCTTTGTCTGCCTTTGACACCGAGATCTTTTTTGTAGCCTGGGTTGCAGATGCAACGATTTGGCGCCGTGCAGACTCCGTTGGAACAACCACCAGCGCAAACGGGCACACATCTTGTTCTTGTGTGATCATTCTGGTCGAATGTGTAACCGTGTTTGCATGTGCACTGATTGAGACCGGTGCAATCGCCATTCAAGCAGGGTAAATCGCAGATGGGTTCATATTGGTTACCAGTCTGTAAGTCGCCTGGTCGTCCATAGGGTGGTTGGTTTCCTTGTTGTCCATAGGGTGGTTGGTTTCCTTGTTGTCCATAGGGTGGTTGGTTTCCTTGTTGTCCATAGGGTGGTTGGTTTCCTGGTTGTCCGTAGGATGATTGGTCAACTGGTCGTACATAAGGTGGTTGATTTCCAGTTTGTCCGTAGGGTTGTTGGTCGACTGGTCGTACATAAGGTGGTTGATTTCCTGTTTGTCCGTAGGGTGGTTGATCAACTGGTCGTCCATAAGGTGGTTGGTCAACTGGTCGTCCATAAGGTGGTTGGTCAACTGGTCGTACATAAGGTGGTTGGTTAGCTTGTTGTCCATAGAGTGGTTGATCGACTGGTCGTCCATAAGGTGGTTGGTTTCCTGGTTGTCCATAGGGTGGTTGATCTGATCTTTTATCTGGTATACATCTACCCGTGTCTGGTTCTGATTTGTATCCGGCCTCGCATCGACAACGATTGAGACCTATGCAAACGCCGTGCTCACCGCAACCGTATCTACATTGATTCGAAGCGGGATCCGGTGAACATCCACCGTTTGGATTACGCTCGTAACCTTGAATACAATTGCAGACACCAGGTGAGATACATTGACCACCGTTGCAATTATTTTGGCAGTAAGGGATGCAAGATTCTCGTTCATTTGGTGGATTGGTATATCTGAAAAAAACGAGCTAGTATTATGAATTTAGATTAAAAATAATAAGATAAGAGAAAACAACCACAAAGAAGCTCACCCTTCGTAACAAGTACAAATACCGGGGGCGGTACATTCGCCATGGGGGCAGCCACCTTCGCAAACAGCGACACATTCCTGACGATCATTCAATACGTAACCAGACCTGCATCTGCAAACGCGCGGTGCGATACAGTCGCCATTTTTGCAGCCACCTGGACAGATTGGCTTACATTCACCGTTAACCTCGTCGTAGCCCAATTTACATGCGCAAACGTTCGGGGAGAAACAGTAAGCATCCTTTTGACATTGTTGCTGGCACATGGGCATACAGACCCCGTTTGACGGAAACCAGCCAGGCTTGCAGGTACATTGATTTGGTCCAGTACATTCGCCACCAAAACAGCCTTGCTCGCAGTGAAAATCACAGTTACCATTGGTAATGTTACGCTTGTAACCCTCGCAACAATCTAAGATCGTTATGAATCCGTGATTACCATCCTGATTTTATAGAAAAAAACAAAGAAATTCTTCCTTCAGTTTAAGTTTTGCATTGTATTAGAATATATTAGAATAAGTGAAAGCTAAGGTACTCACATAATTGTCTTGAGGTAAGGGAATCGTATTGTAAGGTACTCCGCTGCTCGCGTTATGAGCTAATGCATGATCGTATCTAAACATAAACAGTGTTTTTTGAGCGCTTATAACATACATAGATACCTAAACAGTCAAAGGTCATTTGACGTTCTCTCGATAAGTAAATGTAACATACGCAAAAGATTACGTATCGTGTAACCTTGATCTCGATTCATATCTATCTCTTCAGACGTAATTCATTGGCAAAAATATTAATTTCGTTATATTTTATTTTACAATTAGATTTGTGATTTATTCGTTATCTTGTAAAATTTCGTTTTTCAATATTGTTTACAATACTCTTACATTTTTTAATCATTTTGTAAGATACACACATAGATACGCATTATCATAATATTTATTTTGCGAGTTTATTTGATAGATAAATAAAATATTTCATATTTTTGTGAGAATAAGAAAAAAAGAAAACTATATGTAAGTTGTCAAAGCATTTGATATACGTTAACCCTATAGAAGAATGCAGTTTTTATTTTTCACTATTTTTAATCTCCATAGAGTTATATTGAATGAACCTGTTTTATAAACGTTATATTCATTTTTATTTTGACAAAAGTTTTTTATAAACGTTTGCGGTTACCAAAGTTTAAGATTGGTAATATATATATATAAATAATATAATTTTTAATAAAATAAGAATAAACAATTTTATACTTACGGTACGGTCTTGTAGCAAAGCACACTATTGTTGTGCCCACCGTACTGATTAGCGCTTGTTGGATAACGAGGACGATGTCCACCCTTGACTCCATCGTATGCCCAGGTATCAACAATTGTATGAAATGCGATTAAAATCGCTATGATCAGAGATCGTTTCATGTTGAATGAACTGCGATCTAAATAAGACTGAAATTTACATACGCTTCTCGTCTTTTTGATTGAGCTTTTAACGCCCATTCGATAAAAACAACATACAAAGGTCACAATTTTTCTCATCTTATAACGAGAAATTATACAAGATGTTTCTAAAATAATATCGTTCTATTTATCGGTTTGTTATATCAATTTATAAGGACATTACACACATTCAATTATTATTCGTTATATATTTTACATACACTAAGAATTACTTTATTTATAAATGACGTATCAATACCTGAGACTCTTTTTAAGCTTTAATATGTTAACATTTGTAAGAAATATTTTGTAATATATCATCTTAGAAATAACTTATATATTATACGAATGATTCTACTATTCGAGGAAATGTTTTGTCGACCTCATCTCGGAAATATGTTGAAATTATTTGATCTATAAACATTTTTAATCGAAAAAAAAAATTAAATAAACCTAGATATGTAAGTAATTTCGTTTGAAAATATTATCGCTTTTTTTTCCGATTATACGTCGACACAATTTTCTGCATTTATTCGTATCTGTGTTCTTTTTTTTTTCTTACCGATGACTTATTTAATAAGAACGGGTTATGGGGTTATAAGGAGATTACATTCAAACGCATAATGATAGTTACATTGCCCTAATTTTCATAAGTCGATAAAGAAAAAATTCTCTGAGATACATAAATTAGATACATACATATATTATATAAAAATGTTCTTAATTTTTTCACTAAAATATCATATTTTTGTTTTGTTTTGTTTATAAATATACAACATTTATATGAAGTAAACAAAGTAATCCATTCTATCGTACAAATACAAAGTTCAATTTTTGTTGATTTTTAATTTTAAATATGAGACATTAGAAAATACACTCGGATGAATTATTAAAAAAATTCTTACACTGATAAGACCCTCCAAATAAATTAATAAAATAAAACAGTAATTAGAAATATTAATAATCTTTGATTAATCTAAAAACATTCAGTTTTTCTTTCATGCATGTACGATAATTCTATAGAAATAGAACGCTTTGACTTAAGTCTATAAAAAAAAAAAATACTAATAAGATAAATAATTGTATAGAATTCCCTTTCACGTTTGACTGAATAAATTTACAACTCACAAGGAGGTGTGTACATGTCGGATCATTAAAGAATAATCATTGGTGTTGTTTATTTTCTCGAATCAATGATCAACAATTCGATTGTAGCCTTGTACGTTCAATCTCTATGCGTAAGTTAGAAAACCAGTTGAGTTGGATTTTTTCTTGAAATTCTTATTTTGAACACATTGTTGACACACATACATGTGTGTATTTGTATATTTATCGACACTTGTTACTTCATCAATGAACTATTCTTTTTGATCCGTGTGTCTTTCTACGAAGTAGGAGTAAAGAAAAAGAAAGAAAGAGAAAGAAAGAAAGAGAAAGAGAGGGAGAGAGAGAGAGAGAGAAATATAGTCAAGTAGAGCGAGTTAATCACGTTGGAGTTAATCACGTGCATTTACGTTCGCAAAGACCCGTTGATTGCAAAGGAATCTCATCATAAAGGTGTTCACCGTTCGATTCAAAATTCGTGTGAAGGCGTAGTAAGGTCGTAGGAGGTCTGTCATAATGATCTTCTTGTAATAACTCTGAAATGTGGAAATGTTGAAAGTCGATTTAGAAAGTAATTTTGATTATCCGAAGTATAGTAACATATATAGTTATGAAGAATAGTTTTCTTTAACTTACCACGAAGATGGCCGGAAATTCGAAGGCCGATGGTTGCGGTGCCATTAGCGTAACTACTTACTGGTTCGATGTTTATACCAGTTGGTAAAATCGTACCGGTTTGTTCAAAATTTGAAAAGAATGCTGAAGGATTCGTATGTATCGGTGTTTCTTAAAACAAAACAAAACAAAACAAAATTATTATTATTTTTATATTATTTCTAAGATTGGACTGTTTTATTCGTGAGTTAAGTAAATACGATAATTTTTGTTAAATTAATTTACTTGCTTGTATCTTTTTAAAATTATATTAGTTAATATAAGTTGAAAAATTTATTTTAAAAGATCTTGGTAGTTATCGCATAATAATAATAATAATAATAATAATAATAATAATAATAATAATAATAATAATAATAATAATAATAATAATAATAAGTGAAACGTAAAATGATTCATAGTGTGCAAAGGAATGAATTGACAGACAGCTGATCAGTTAATATGCATAGTACAGGGCCCAATTATAAATATGACTGACATAAGTTTGTGGGTCAATAAAACGTTGAACTCTTCGAAGGATTATGTTTCTATTTTTTTTTTTTCGTTAGGACTCATCGTAATCGGATTAGTTAGCAAAAGCGAACAAATTTAGTCATCGAGCGAGGATTACGTGAAGGAATTGAGCGAGGGAGAAAGAGATGAGCGAGGTCAAGGACGGCACAGATTTCACTGGCAAGTACCATCGAGAAAGGAAGCGTGAATTACGTATCAACCAAGTGTGTGTGTGTGAGAGAAAGAGAGAACGTCGCTGACATTACTTACGAGGTAGTGCACTATCGATGATCGTTGAAATCTTTCCGGATGGTCGTTGTTGCTTTTCACTTTCACGTTCGTTATTTTTTTCTTTCTCGTCGTTATAAATCGAAAGTCTCACCGTCTCGAAAAGTTTCGTCCTTGTATGGATAATCGTAACGATTGCGACGGACATTAAACTGAGAAATACTATCGATCCTATGATAATCAATGCTACGTCCAATGGAATCGATGCAGCTGTTGTATTATTTTCTATCGAATAAAATACAAATCAAATAAACAGATTCGTTGTCAATTCAAAAAAAATATCTCGTAATAGATTATCTATAGAATTATATTATATAATATATATATTTAATTTATTATTTTTTAAAAATAAACATACGTTAGATAAAGTCTTATCGAATTTTTCCGACAGTTTATGTGGGTTAAATTAATTTCAATTTTATTTGATTATATTTCACGAATATACGAACCTTTATGAATAGTTTTGACATAATCAGTTTTCAGTGATAGACCATCACGAAGTTCACCTTTTTCCTTCAAATGCCCCAAGAAGACATCCTTTAATGCAAATTTATTTCGATCTTTCGCCAAGATAGTCTTTTGACGTTCCGGAACAGAGACAAGGACGATCACTGGTCTAACCGTGCTTGTGCCAATAATATCGTCTCCTTGATTATGCGTTTTAGTTTTAACATCAAATCCGGTTGAACGAGAAGTTTGCTCGTTGTTTGTGCTTTCGAAACTACTATCCATGCTCGATTGCGTGACATAATTATCCCATCCTATGAACGCGATTGTTGGAAACTAATTGGGAACTAATAAAAGCTCTTACAATATTTAATCATGATAATTAAAAGTTTTACAAGATAAGTAATGTAATTTGGTACCGTAAAGTTGATATTTCTTGTAGATATTTAATGAGGGCAGAAAGAAAGAAACAAAAAAAGATATCACAAGAAATTCTTGTGCAATGTCAAAAGTGTCGACAGTTCACAAGAATTTTATATTTTTTACATTATTCATTAACTTACGAGTTATGATAATTCGTTAAAAGCTTTTATTATAGTCATTTAAAACGATCATATAATGTACCTTCCTTCATAATATGTTCAGTAGTCCAAGAAAGATCAGTCGTTTCTTTTTCGTAATCCATGATTTTTGTACTAAATAATCTAGCTTCATTTATGCTTTCGGATGAAGAACGTATGTCGGTTACTGCGAATGAAGTGCATTGTCCAGTTTTAGGATGGCAATGGCCATTAGATTCATTACAATTGCAGGAGTTTTCACATCTAATTATAGTAATACAAATTATTTATTTTATTCTATACGAAATGTGTGTGTTAAATGATTACGAGATTAAGTATTACCTTGCTCCCCAGAAACCTGCTGGGCAAAGACAATCGCCGTTTTTAGAATCGCAAATAACGTTTTCGGTGCATTCGCATTTCTGCATGCATTGCACGCCCCACGATCCTGGAGGGCATTCTAAAAAAATAGGCTGAACTGTTAACTTTTCGTACATTCGTAATAATTGTATGGTTGTTTCGAAAAAAATTGAAGTATTGCTAATTTCCAAAGAAAGTTGAATCATAAATGAAATTATTATTAATGCAACATAGATCATTATTTTTTATCACATCAAAATATAAAATAATACAAGTTCATGGTACATCAAGGTCAACATTAGAATACATCTCATAGGACTTTCTTCCTAGTAAAAAAGGAGTTTCGATAAAAAGTATAATAATGTAGACCCTTCTTTTAAATAATCCATTCAAATACATGACGTGCTAATACATTATTTTGAATAAACGTAAGTAAAATTAATCAGTTTTAGTATTATATAACGTTTAATTATATCATATTATAATATATATATTACTGTAATAGATCGAAATTAGATAAAATCAAGATACTCATGGTCGTTTAGTGTATATTCGAAATATTAATATAATATTTATACATAATATAATATTCGGTCTTACACCGATGAATTTGGTATGCGTAGTCATTTCACTACGTGAATCTTAACATTCTCCAATTTCAGTCTTTCACAGTAACACACATATATATATATATATATTTACAGGGTGTCCTATATAACTGTATTCACGATTTTTCAAGTATTTATGATAACCTGATAAAAAAAAAATACTTTAAACAAAAGTTGAAATGTTTTTGATTGACTTTACGTTGCAATAAAAAAAAAGTTTGAAAATTTTTTTTAATTTAATGTTTTTTAAGGGTACCTTTATTTTTTAAAAATGGCACCCTATTTTTTATAATATATAACATATAATATATAATATAATATTTAAATAGAGCACACCATTTTTGAGCTTACAATATTATAGCCCGTATTAATACGAGCTATTCAACGAACTAGTATACCATAACCTCGAAAAAAAATGTATTTAGTTCATTTTTTTCTTTCCTTCCAAATTCGTTGAAAATATCTTTTCTTTTTATTATTTGTGTCAATCAAAAGATTGTTATTTCGATTGCTAGTATAATATCAATTCTGTTAGAATAATTTAGTGTCTTGAGAGTTACGATGCGCGTTGGAGCTTATTGAGACTGTGTAGTCGGGAAAGTGAGTAATACTTCGTAACTTCCGCGCATCCGTAACTGTCGAAGAGTCCTCCTCGATAGTTGATGTAATATTTATCCAGACAAGTCGTGAGTGTGGCTTTTAGCAACAATACGCGTGGCACTATTGAAATATTCTTTGGCAATAAAAACAGATATATATATATACATGACGGACATTGAACAGAGGATATTCTTTTGCTTCTTCCAGGCAAATGTTATTACAAAATCGTCGTATGCGTAATATGCGAAAAAGAAAGACGTGTACGTACCATTCTTGGTTTATTACCGTTTTCTACGCGTTTTTCTTTCCTCTCTCTCTCTCTCTCTCTCTCTCTCTCTCTCTCTCTCTCTCTCTCATTATGCATCGTCATCGTGAGAAGCTCGTCTCTTTTTTTTAACTAACATTAGAAAAATGATCGACCGTTAAAGGATCGTTGAGTTAACCGACTTATTTGAAAGAAAGACGACAACGACAAAAAACAGAAGAAGAAAAATGAACATTAAAATGTAGACGAACAGATGTACAACCTATCAATTTTAATACGATTGACTTTCGAAAATATCATCATTTGCTCATTATCTTTCACTTGCCGTTCAAGGCTTTTTTTTTCTTCTCTTTCTGCCAATAAAAATTAAAATAGGGACGCAATCGTGAAAGAGATAGAGAGAGAGAGAGAGAGAGAGAGAGTAAGTTTCTCATTATTCATAGCTCACCAATGGTGCCACGCTTTTATGAGAGCTAATTATTCGCATTCCATGATTTAACGCGACGTTAATATTTAAAGTTATCCGTGTTGGTTCTATGTTTCTTTTTTCTTCTTTTTTATGTATAGAAAACAAATTACTACGGATACTTATAACACGCTGTAAATCGTACATTAAATGGATCAGATGATTTTACATAAATATTTAGCATTATCATGGATTATAACGAATTTCCAAAAAGAAAAAAATAACCGGTCCATCCTTGGACTATTTTTGCAAGAATTCTTACGTATAAAATTAATAATGAAATATCGTGAATAATGTGTCACAAGTAAGATTCTCCGAACGACAACGTTTTCTTTGAATGGCAAAAATTTCTCGCTAGACTTGAGAATATTTTAGTATTCGAATTCTTATTAATTTTAATAATAACCATAGAGCCATACCTATATATATATATATATTTATATATGGTACCTTCGTGCAAATATCAACGAGAGTTAGGCCAAGAAAAATAACATATTACGAATAGTCACGAACGTTAAAGTCATTGGTTCTTTTCACCTTAGAGAAAATCATGCTAGCAACTATGACGAAGTACCGATGACGGAAAAACTCTTTTGATTATTCCGATTAGCATTAGAATAATACGTTGTTGTTTACATCTAATATCATTTTTTTTTCTTTATTCTCTCATTATTATTTTCTCTATTTTAATTTTGCTTTAGCAATCTTTTTGTAATTTGGGAAGGTCGGTTCGTTTCACCGAGCGTGAAATATATTCGTTCTATCGCGACGAAGTTGCTTTGTAAGTTTTACGGTTGCCTTATCGGATATGTTTGCAACGTCGAATTGTTTACGTTAAAGTAATCGATGATAATATTTAACCAATAAAGTGCGTTCGACGTGTATACACGTCGAACCAAATCTCTACTGCGGTGTGTTTGACGTGCATACTCGTCGTGTAAAATAAAAAATTACCATTCACTATAAAAACTCGAAATCTCAATAAAATGTAATAAGAATATTATTTGGTGGTATGTTCCCTTTATATTACTAATACGACCTCTATGTATTTTATTTATTTAATTTATTTTTATTTATAAGATATGCCGTTTGTTCAAAAAATGGAAAACGCAAGGAAACAAGGTTTAGGTGTACGACCTGTGAAGTCGCACTTTGCGTACCGTGCTTTGAAACATATCACACATACATAGCTTGAAATTTTGTAAATTATTTTCTTATTTTTCTTCTTTATTCTTGCTATCTTCAATTTTTTTTGTTTATGTATTTTATTATTTTTTGACAATTTTCAAGCTTTTAGTAAGAATAACGTATTCAGAAACGAATTATTAGTTTTTTTGACGAATAAAAATGTAATCCTTCCTCATTTTTCGTAAAATGTATAATAATACCATTTGCCCTGCGTTCGACGTGTATACACATCGTTGCTTGTTTTTAATTTCGCACCCTCTGGTGATCTTTTGAAACTAAATTCCACAGTTAACTGGTTAAACAAATGATATTTGTGAAATCATCTAGTATATATATTATTTTTTAGCTAACAACAAGTGCGTTTAATTTTTCCATGAATTTTTCGACGAACAAAACGCCTCTTTTTTCCGTTTAATTTTATTTTTCATCGGACTATACTATCCACGAAGGATTATGCAGATTTTCTCGATTATCTGATGTTAATTCGAAGCTTAATAGGTTAGTGCTCGAGAGTATTGAATTCAATTTAAACGCGTAGATATTCACGAGTCCTGCCTTGAAGTATCGTGTTTACTAATGTTACCCAACGTCGATGAATTTGCCTCTTGCAATCTTGTCCTTTACCACTCTGGATCGATTAAACTATTCGATTATGTTACGATATTTATGAAAGGTATCGTTTAAAATATTGTAATATAAAACTAGTATAAAAAAATATGTAAGAAATTCATTCAAATGATATTATTTAAATAACTTATTAAATAAATATCTAATATATTGATTAAAAAATATAATGAAATCATTCAATTGGCTGATTTATGATCATAATTCATAATCGAAATCAATTTACGATTAATAATAGTTTATTTAAACATTAAAGTATTTTATTCCTGTTGTGCAAGAAAAACTCACAGGTAATGCATTACTGAAATAATCATTTGATAAGTTTCTTTTTTTCTTTTTTTAAAGTTTACGCCCTCTTTTGTCTCTCTCTCTTTTTTTGTTTCTTCTGTTAACCTAAGCGACTTTAAAATTGTGGAGTCATTTACATGTGTTCTCACTTTTTCTTTTCTTTTTTCTTTTTTTTTTTTTAATACTGAGCTGCGTAATTAGAAGGCGCGGAAGAGGAGAAATAACGAAAGCTGACAGAGAAGATCAATGTTTGAGCCACGTTTGAAATGATGGCTGCTGTTGGGAAATGAATGAATGGCGCCTTTAAAGAGATGAAACGAAACGAAACGAAACTAAACCGCGATTTCTATTTTAATTGATGGAGAAGATATAAGAAATATAAAAGAGATATGATGCGTATCATTTTTAAGACATATTTGATTGTTTTGCGAATAATTATATTATGAAAAATGTTAATATATTATTATTAATTTTTTGTCCAAAATTAAAATTATGTTTTATTATATTTTTACTTATAGAATTTATTATTTAGAATTATTATAGAAATATATATGTATATTTCTATATAATAATATAATAATATAATATTATTATATATTATTATATTATATATACATATATAATATTATATTATATAATAATAATAATATAATATTATATTATTATATTATTTCTATAAAATTTCTTTAAAATTTTGCTATTTATAAAAATATATATTATATAATTTATAAAACTATTTATAAAAATTCTATAAAAGTTGCTATAATATTTCTATAAAATAATAATTCTATATAATAAATATATGTATTATAGAATTTATTATTAAGAAATATTATTTTTTACTTATAGAAAATACGTTAACATATTAACCGTACCTTTCTCTTTGCGTATCGCAAGTGAGACTTATGTGAAAATACATATGTAATAAATTAGAAATTGTATATTTGATGAAGTCAAAATGTAAAGATTTACCTTCCTTGATTAATATCAAAATATGTGATTTCAATCGTATTAGTAAAAATATAATTTAGTTTTATACATATTTGCATAAATAATGTATTTTTATTATTATTTCAATTTAATCAGACAAAATATAGAATAACAAAATTTTTCTGCATTTAAACTCGGCTCGATTTTTCCTTAAATATTATATAAAACAAAATATATTAGATTTCTATCGTATTTTTACATTAATTTAAATCATATTAAAAACATTGCAAAAACATTTGTTTTATTATCTACGATTTTTCTGACACGTTCATATTCTGAAGTTTTTATGAACCGTTTTTTCTTTCATTTATTAATTAATGATATAATTAATTAAAATATAAATTTGGTCTGAATACTTTTCGAATATCCTTTAGATTGTAAAACATAAAAAATATTGAATCGATTTGTCAACTCACCTTTCGAACAATCCGTCCCATAGTAGCCAGGATCGCATTGACATTTGTTCGGTGAAACGCAAACACCCGCTAGGCATTTATCGCAAAAAGGTACACAGTGCGTATCGCCATCGTTCTCTGCAAGAATTGCTATTGGTTTGTAACCCTCGCAGCATTCCTTCACCTTCCTGGTCTTGACTTCCGACTGGAAAAGAATTTCATTCATTCATTCAAACACTTGTCTTAAACATTTCTATCCTTTAAATCGATTTCTATCTTTAATACTATATTATACTTATCGGTATTTCGAGTATTTCATCGATTTATTTCTTTTGATCGATAGTATATATTTTATGTTTATCGAGAGATAAATAATTATTAATATTTTCATACGAATAAAAGTAAAAGTAAAATAGAGAGAGAGAGAGAGAGAGAGAGAGAGAGAGGGAGAGAGAGAAAAACAACGAGAAAAAAATTGAGAGAGGAAAAAAGAGAGACAGAGAGAGAGAAAGAGTGAGTGAGTATATTCACGTAACGGTTTCGTTCGTAATCTGTCTTAAGTAGATACCACTGGAGAAGGTTATAAAGTAGATGTTCATAAATTACACGTCAAAGATGGCTACTAGGTTCATTTTACTCCACGTCCGTCTTCTTTCTTCAGCTGATAATTATTTCATTTTACTGCTGCTAAACTACGCCCACCCTCGCATACTATGTAACATGCATTAAGAAAGAATATATTTGACTTTCGTTGCATAATCATTGAAGAATTTAATATTACGATATTTCGTTTTTTTTTACGCAATTTTATAGACTTTTGATTTCACGTTTTTGGTAATTTACACGTTGTTAAAATAAAAAAAAATAAAAAATAAATAAAACAAGAAAGAAAAGGAAAGAAAAAAACTAGTTGTTACAGGTTTTTTCTTTTTTTATGATTTTAAGATCAAAAGTAATGAGATAGCAGATAGTGTGTTCTAATTTTTGAAAAATCGTAATATAAAATTGTTGTCTTTTCTTTTTTTTTTTTTAATTTGCCCGAGGAGAATTATCAGAATAATTTTTCGATGATTAATTAATCGTCTGTATCAAATTGCGACCTATGTTTACTGTCTTATTGACTTTAAAGTGAAAGTGAAATATAGTGATTCTGTTTTATTACGGAATACATACACACATAAATAATTTTTAATTTAACGAATTATATTACCAGATTTGTTCCTGTTTGAATTTTTTCTTAATTTAGGTTTCTAAATGGTAAAAGTTATTTTGAAAAGAATAGAATTTATAAATTTATAATTGTATTAAGATTCATTATCGAACTAACGATATAAAGCTAGATTGGATCGTAATTAATTCGAGTATTATCGATTCGAATGATTAAATCTTGCCGATAATTGATCCAGGATGTATATAAATTATATAACAAGAATATATTCTAGTTGTTCGTAAAATATTAAATTGATACGCGTTAAAAGAGAATGCTGGTCAAACATCGATGATAGTATCACCAAGAATAAACTTAATTAATAATATAAAAAAGATGATGCGATTGGTCGAATTTAGAAATGTTCAAAAAAAGAAAAAGAAATTCCAGTCTCAGTCTATTTGTATCACCGGAGGGGGGGGAGGGAGATGAAACGAGAATGATATCACCTCGATTACGTTATTTTCCTTACCTTCGAAAATCAGATTACCAGTTTCTGATTTTATAATATTTACGACTATTGATTATTATCTTTCTCTGTCACGTTTTTTTTTCGAAAGATTCCACTGTGTTTCTTTTCTTTTTTTACTTTTTTTTTTCTTCTATACAAAGTTTTATTATTATTCACGTTATTTTCTTCAACGATCTTTTACGCGTGGAAAACGTTTACGATCGAGCTTTGTGTTACAAGGACCCCTCATTCTACGAACTACATGGCTGGATAATTATCGATCGGTGAATGGTTCAGATAACGAAGACAAGAATTCTCAGAGAATCTTTGCTCGGTTTACTTATTATTCGGTGTAAATCTTACAATTTAAAATTACAACTATTTCTTACGTTAATCGATTTGATTCGATTCGTTTCGTTTCGTTTCGTTTATTTTCGTGTCGTGTCGTCCAACGTTAGTTCCTCACGAATATTTAACATGTAACACCTGTTCAAGATTCTGTCTGATACTTCTATGTAAATAAGACAGACCTCTTAGTTCGTCGTATCGTATTGGTAAAAGCACGGTAAAATTACGAGAGCGTGATCGATCGGGTTCTTCGATATGACTACGATATTTCGTCATATGCATTTTCCGAACGAATTAAATACGTTCGAGCACGTAAGATTCTTTTTTCTTTTTTCTTCTCCCTTTCTTTTGTCGTTACACTTATACGTAGAATATTTTTCTATACGTCTTATTCGACGTTACAAGAAATCGCTTTATAAGGCATTAGATCGTTATCCTATTAATCCTCGAGATATAATGCTTTAGATAAAATCGTGAGTACCATAATCCGACACGACTAAGGTAAGATATTTTTCTATCTTTTTGTTTTTATTAATTCTAACATTAAAACGAATAGATCGTGTTGTCTGTGTTGTATACCTTTTTTAGACAAACTATTTTATACATTGACTCTGTGTGTGTATTAATTTTCGATTAATTCTTAATGTTCCTTGTAAAGTTCATCGTTATTTTATCGTAAAAAATCTAATTGTTCATATTTATTCTAATATAAGATCTTAGATATTATTTTTTATACAAAATGTAAATTGATTATCAATAGTACATATCTTTTGTTCTTGATATTTTAATTTTGGTACAAAAAAATTGTAATTATTGTAAAAACAAAAAGAAAATTTAATATATATATATATTAAATTAATTCTTGAATAGTTTATTTCATAATTTCTCTTTCATCCTTTGGGTCTATACAAGTATTCGTTTCATGTCTAAAAGGCACGGTTCCTTTCCTTCCTTCCTTTATTTCTTTTTATTTGTTTAATTAGACTCTTAAAGCGGCCACTTTCCCTGTAAGCCATAATTAACGCATTCGACTACGCTCGAGTGAATGAGAAGGATGACGCTGATGAGTGAAAGAAAGAAAGATAAAAGAGATAAGAAAGAATGATAAAAAAAAACAAATTTTTATAGTACACTATGCGAATTAATTTCACTTTAACCCTTTAATAACCTTTATTTTTTGTAATTACTTAAAAAGAACAAGATTTACATAATAGTAAATTCATGAATAACAACCTTTGAATATAAAATTAACGATGAATATGAACATTTTCAAAGAGATCGTTTGTACTTATAATGAAAATTATGAATTGAATATTATTGATTACAGAACAAGAGATGGATCCCACACACGTTTCGGAGAACAAAATAAAATTAAACGAAAATAAACGTTGAAGTATCCTTTGAATGATTAAAACCCTGAAATGTTAATTGATATCAATTAAACCTTTGCACTCCGAATTATTTTTCAATTTTGTTTTCAGCAGATTCCAATGATTTTAAATATTTATTTAAAATTTACTTTAATTGAAAAATATGGTAATTTAAATATATTGTAAAGGAAAAAATAAATTATATAAAATGTCCATTTTTTATTTTCATTATTGTTATATTTTGTAATTGTCAAAGTTATGATATTTTTTGATGTAAAAACCGATGTCGAGTTATATTCGACATAGGAGTGCAAAGGATTAAGAGATTGATATTTTTCGATTTGAAATTATATATAGAAATTTTGTTGGTCATATTCATGCGTCATTGATTTTGTTAGCATAACTTATTCGCATAGTTAATTATTGTTTGTTTAATTGAACGAATGTGATCCGATAGAGAACATCGAGGACGGCTCCTTAAATGTCCGATCGATTTTGTCGTTATATAACGTAATCGAGGATAGGTTTATACGTGCATATGCATGTATATCGAAACGAGCCGAGCATTGAAGCTTTCTAGGAAATGGAATGTTTGCTCCAGTAACATCAGGCTCAACGCTTTATACGAAAGTAACTGGTGGAATTGCATTACGCTGCCTCTATAATGAACGGATTGCTTGATTAACGATACAGGGAAAGGGAGAAAATGTGAGAAAGAAAGAGAGAGAGAGAGAAAACTATTTCAGTTGGACATTAAATACTTAGAAGTATACCTACATACACATAATAACTGGTACGCTTAAGACCTCGAAATTGGATTAGAGGAGAAGTTCTTGGTTTGGAATCTTTTGGTATTAAATAATTAAATAAGTTTAAACGTAAAATAATTGTTTTTGCTTTAGCTTCGATATTTTTCATTTCATCTGCATATTTATTAATCAACGCGAACTTTTCGAACGAAACCAAAGTTATAATTTAATGATATAGTTTATAACGAATAGCAGAGAATAATTCGTATTTGTTTCAAATTGTTTATTAATAAATAATTAATATTTATTTGTAATGCAAACCTTTCAAATTGTTATTCGTATAAATTATTTTGTAGGAAAATTATACTTTTAAATTGATGTATATATTTATATATATATATATATATATAAAATAATAATAAAATATAAAAATTAATTAAGAGTAATAAATATTATTTTAATTGTATTTATTTGTATTAATTTTATTATTATTTTAAGTAATATTTAAAGATAATTAATTAAATATTTAAAATTTTATTTTAATAATTATTATTCATTTTATTAGTATTTTAAAATTAATATTTAAATTTTGTTTTTATATAAAATAATAATAAAATATATATATTATATAAAATTTAAATATTATTTTTTTTAAGAACATATGTCCATTGCTATATATACTTATTCCGTAAATATAATATTAAAATTGACAGGTGTCGTGAAAATACTCCTATGATTCATTGAATAATATATTATATATAAATTATAATATAAAATATTATATTTATATATATATATATTTTGTTATATTTACCTTTATTCGATACCGTTCTCTCATTACAGTGAAGTTTCGAGGACATCTTGGTGGAACTTCGAAGCACCATGTGAACGTGTTCACGACTACTGGCTGTTCGTATCTTTCTTCATAAGTGAGCGTGTAACTGTAATATTCAATCAATTAGCGATTAACCTCTCTGGTTATACCCTTATCGGGATGAGTATAATGTTATGCGAATAGGGCAATGTTAGAATGGGATAGGATATCTATCGAAGCCAGCCAAGATCAATATCAAGGTTTCGTCCTATTGAAGGTATTAAGGGAATATTTTATGTAATAATTACATTAATTAAATAATAGGAATGTTAAATATGACAAATTTCATGTAATATATTAATATATTCTCTTTAATATATTTATATTTATTATACAGGGTAATTCTCTAAAAATAAGGGCGTGTTATTGTTTTTTTTGTTTTCTAAATAAAAATAGAAATAGATGATAGATAAAAATGTCAAATATCATAATAAATTTTGTATGTTTCAACTTTTTATGACTATATTTTTTATATTATAGAAATGTACCGATGCATTCGTCAGATACGATTTATTTAATTTTCTTATGTAAAATTAAATGATTGTAAATTTTAAATTTGATAACAATGAAAATGATTATTGCGATTTATTATTATTGATTAAATCTATGTATTTGAGTTATTTTCGATTTCACGCTATATTTGTTGAAATTATAAATTTTAAATAATTTACTCACTTTTCAATCCTTGTACAAATTTTTTCAGATACTGCGTGTGACGTTACGATGTTGTAAAAAAGAAACAGTGATACTCTTAGTACGTTCATTTCCAATTAGATAAAGATGCTACTTAAAATTCATAATTTTCTGTAAATTAAATTATTGTTTTTGTCAAATCGAAATAAAATTGATCAACAAATTGTTTTCCGATGACGTTTTCTCCTGAAACATAAAATTATTGTGAGTAAGGAAAATACGAGATATCTCATTTCTCGAATGTGTTGAGAAAGGGTGGAACGGTATTGGTCTTGTTAGTGGTCTTTAAATACTTATGGAGTATCTCGTTACCATCCGTAATGCGAAACGCGGTGAAGGTGCAATGTTACGGTTATTGCTTGTTCCTTTGGAGAGAATAAAAATAGAAAAACCTTAAAGTTCTCGTTGATTATTCTAAATAATTATTAAATTTCTCATACAATTAAAATAAATGTTAGATATAATTTAACATGTTTCTTTTTATGTTTATTTTGTAGTTTAAATAAATCTTTTGTTTTAATTCGTACAATCGTTTGTACCCTTTTTTTTACTTCTGAAGAGAACAAGAATTTGCTTAAGCAGGTAAAATTTAACACGTTTAGTTATACACTTATTTAAAAATCTTAAAAAATATATTACTTCTAGTCTGTTTTTCTTTTCTTATGCCTTTCATATACTTTGAGAATGACAAATTTATTTCAAACGATATATTTGTTATGTTCTAAATAATGTTAGATCTATGAAACAACGAAATTACTTTAACAAGCTACTAAATACGTTTCGCACGCTTCGTCTCACACTGGCGAAAAATTCTAAACGAAGTGACGACAAATGAAATCGTACTGCATACAGGGAAGATTGAACCTTACGATAAGCTATTTTAGATTCAACTATTAGAACGTAGAGTAAATTAAACTTGCTTATTTAAAGTACGGTATAGAATTTCGACTGGTATAACGCACGTGCAATAAACTCATTTAAAGTTAGCATATAATATCTGTTCCTTCGTATGGATCCAACGAGGACAACGTGTGATTTGTCACACGTGCTATATTAGACCAGTAGACAGTATCTACTTCGATACAAGCACACACACATATATAACAGAGAGACAGTTGGACAGACAAACAGACAAATGAAGATTATCGTGAGAATTGAAACAGTGAACGCTATTTAATTTTTCTAAGCGTTCATCATTGTGGCACCGGAAATATTGAAGCATGGACGCAAATAGAAGTCGCGTCCTTTGAGGGATCTTTTACAAAGGGTGTCTTCTCTGACAGGAAGTAAGAACTTGACAAATATAATTCGAGAGTTAGGCACGACACTTACGATGGGGCGAGGGGGAGGAGTTGGAGAACATTCTCAATCGTTTTCTTATTTAACTGTAAAAAAAAAAAAATGTAAAAAGATCATTTTGCACTTTTCACCGCACCTTTTCTGTTAGGATATAAACACCGTTAATTAATGTCATTAGAATATTTTTCTCATACGTTATAAACGCATTTGATTAAATACACACGTTCATCGACATTTTCTCTTGCAGTTAGTCAAGTGCATTATCTTCTTGAGAATCTTTCGAAATCTATTTTATTGTATGTGTATGTGTGTGTGTGTGTGTTACACGGCGACCCAACCTTAACCTTTTTAATGTCACGATCTCGTTCGAAAAAGGCCGTGTCGTTCCTACGTCCTTCTTCTTAGCTTTAACGAATGGATTTGTTGTGATCTAACTGAACAACACACTCTTGAATGCATGTTAGACCGCGTGAGATTGTAATTTAAATGTTTTTGTTTGACTTTAGAGATCATCGTACTCGAGTGCGACGAGCATTAGTTAATAAGTAAGACAAAAAAAGTGTTTCGAGTCACCGAACCATCTGTGAGTCTCGTTGACAATTATTTTTTTGTCATTATTATTATTTTATATTATCATTCCGTGCATAGAGTATCGTTCATAAAAACAAAAAAAAAAACGAAATTTTATAGCATGTTCCCACATATTTCACTCCTACAAGAACATAATTCAACTTTGTCTCATTCTCTTATTACTCTTTTATTTCTTTTCTTTTTTTTGTTTTATAGAGTTTGGGAAAATTAATTAACGCGTACCGTGGATGGATTATAAGTTCCCACGAATTAGTATTAATTAATTTAATTGTATATTATATCTAATATTTTCGTTAACTCCGCCTAGTTTTAATATCTAGATATCTACATAATAACTAGCTGGTCCCAAGCCCAGATAAAGGAGGAGGGTTCGAGGGCGAGGCTAGCAACCTACCCTCCGTAAAAAAAAAATATAATCGCTCCCGGAACTAACAAAATAGCCTTTTTAAGCTGTGAAGTTAGGGATAACAGGACAAAATCCTAAGAAGAAGAAGAAGAAGAAGAAAAAGATTTTCGTTAACTATAACGTCGAACAATTTCTGTGTCTTGTTTCTTTTCTTATATTAACGTTATTTTTATCGAGCGTACATTTTATTAAATTATACTTACGTTATATAGATGATATAAATAATTTTATCCACAAATAAATAAAATCACTATCCTTTATAGGGTATTTTATTATTTTTTGATTTTTAATTAGTACGAATTAGAAAATTGATTACAATCAAGACATTGTATTTAATTTCACGAATAAAATTATGAAATATAAATCCGTAAAATCGTAATTAAATTAACAAATTTCGAATCTTGTTAGACAAAATTCGTACATCAGATTCGCGGGTTGATTCAGAACTGACAGGAGGAGTTACAACGTAACGAGCAATTGGCGTGGTCGACACTCGGAATGCACTTGTGGCTCAATGAACTTCGACCCTCCCGCAACGTTCAGGAGAACGACAATAAAGACGGGATACAAAGAGGGAAAAGAGGGATTTGCTTAGTTCATAAGAGGGGGAGGGACACACAATTAACGGAAAGGGATGTAAAAAGGGAAACGATACTCGAAACAAACGTTAGCTCAAGTCGAGGATATTCTGAGAAAACAAACTGCTTTAATACGAGGAGTATTATCCTTTGGTTTTTTTTCTTTACTTACCACCTCTGCTTTTATATCTTATTCTTTTAATCTTTCTTTCTTTCCTTCATCTACATACCGGATTAAGATACCTGCAAATATTGGGTGTACACTTACCATCTTTAATGTTATTACACATTTATGTTGATTACGATAACGAAATAAATTTATATATTATAATGTTAAAAAATAAATAATCCTTATTTTAAAATAAAATATGTTTTCGTTGCCAAACAAATTTTGTTCTAACTTTTTAATAATTAGTAGAATTATCGATAATTATTTCTACGAGGTAGAGACTAATATTTTGCCTCCATTCATTATGAGTTTTTACAGATTATAATAGTTAAATTTTAATGATCGATGTAAAAACTCAAAGATAATACCTTTCGAATAATTCGAACGAGAACGGTTAGAATTCTCATCTTCTAACTCGTTTTTCTTGCTAGAAAAGTACATGGTGGTTAAGTTTGAAAGAAAAGAAAAATAAAGGAAGTAAACATGCAAAAAACAAAAGGAAAAAAAAACAAAGATAAAATCTGAATAGACGAGCGAAAGTGAAGTCCGGGCCTTCTCGTCGGTTGTCGGACACTGTGACTACGAGCAAGTAGACTGGTATAATGGGATGATTGGTTAGGGCAATTCCCTCTTGTTCTCGCGGCACGCAATGAACCGGACTCTCGTTTGCAACCAACGTTCAACGAGCCCATCGGTCGTTTAATCTTATAAGCCACGAATAATGCCTTCGTCCTACGACATAGACTAATTAGCAGTCACGGAAGAACACGACCGGATGTTTTTTATTTTTTTTTATTTACGATTAGAATACTTAGTCTAGGTTCGATTGGTAGTTTCTTTTAATTTTCGTTTAGAATAATTTTTTTTTCTCTACGAATTTGGAATTTATTTTTATATATAAAACTTACAACACACAAAGCAGAGTAATGTATTTATTTTTAAAAAATATCACTTACATTTTTATAATTTTCAAATAAAAGATATTATTAAATCGATTATTCAATCGAAAACAAAGTTTGTTTTTATATATAAAATTAAATAATATATATAGATTAAATAATATGTTCTTTTTAAAAAAAAATTTTTAATTTGTAAAATAAAACATATTATTAAATTGATTGTTCAATCGAAACGCAAAGTTTATTTTTATATCTAAAACTTGTCACACAAAGTAGTAACGTGTTCTTTTTAAAAAAATATCATGTAAGTTTTGCACAATTTTGATTCTATTTTTGAAAAAGTTTGTATATTTTATAATATGGTATTCTAACTTCCTTTTCGTAGAAGAGATTCGATCGGTATCATTTCATGGAAATATTTGGAGAGAAGAGGAATTAGTTATTTATTATAATCATTCGCGACGACCTTCGTCCAGTTATTTTATATTCAAAGAATGATAATGGACGAAATTCTTTTAGTGATTTTAACGACTTGATTATAAAATGGTAAAGGCGCGTAAACATCGACCGGTGTTTTTGTTAATTACTCGATTAGTTTATATATTTCGTAAAATTTTCATGAAAAAAAACAAACTAAATTACGACGACGGACTAATGAGTGTCTACTTTTGGATTGTATTTTGGATCTAATAATAAATTATAAATAATGGCGTTTTAAAATACGTAAAAAAATTTAGGATTTTTATCAATTTATACGAATTTTGCTTTTGTTAAATTGATGACCTGGTTTTTATATTCATACTGTTAAAAAAAAAAGAAAAGAAAAAAATGTTATCTTCCATTTAGAAATACATACTCAAAATATTCAAAGTGAAAGTATTTTCTTTCTAATCTTATTCGCTTGTATTTGTATCCGCTGTTTCGTTTTATTTTAATTAATTATTCTATCGATTTGTCTATGTTTGCTAAAACCTCTTTCGAGAGAAAGATTTTCTCCGGTTGTAAGATATATTTAAATAAAATCGACATTTAAAAGATAAAACGAACAAGAAAGTTGTTGGCTTCTAGTAATTGCCATACGAAAAATGAAATTCGATCTAACGAATCGATTTTCTTTTATCTGTGTGTGTGCGTAAGTGTGTTGTCAATTTTACCTCGATTTTGTCTTCGTCGTAGTCTTTTTCGTCTTCGTTATCTTCAATGTTTTGTCGATATTATGGTACTACTTTTTGTTGACAAAAATCAACACATAAAATAAAGAAAATACATGATCGAAAGGTAGGTAGCTATATTGCATAACGATTGCGTAGATTAGAGATCGTTCGTAGTATGGTAGTAGTCATTCCGAGATCGTTTAATTAACGCCTTGGACGTATTGCGTGATACATAAACGATTTGAAGAAAAAATACAAATTTACAAATATAGAAAGCGAACGGGATATGATAGTTAACTGTGTTAACGTTTACAAAATCTAAGCAAAATAAATATCTTCGTTCCCTTTTGTCCCCTCCGTCCCATTCGATGATTCAAAATGGACAACAACGTGTCAGATGGTTAAAATCAAACATTAGAAATGGCAACAGAGGCATTGATTTAACTTTTTTACGAAAATAAACTTACGAATTAGAAATTTATTAGTTAAATTTCCTCTTTCCTTACTTTTTTTTTTATCGTCGCTGGCAATTAATTCGTTTTCGAAATGAAATGATATAAAAGAAAAAAAAAACATGTATAGATAAAACAATTTCGAATGGAACCCAAAGATTTTTATTCTTCCTTCGGCCTTGACTTTTAGACGGAAATTCCAATTCGACGTTTTTTAAGCGTCTTAAACGAAACCATAAAAACTGAATTTAAGTGATCGTTTGAACAACAGTTAAAAGAAAAAACAGGAGGACCGAGAATATTTTGAAAACAAATTATATCGTCTTTTAGAAGACATTCATAAATATGCTCGCATTCAAAATAAATATTATAGTTTTTGTCTAAATGTTAATTTG
Organism: Polistes dominula; assembly: GCF_049000335.1. Lineage (NCBI taxonomy): Eukaryota > Metazoa > Arthropoda > Insecta > Hymenoptera > Vespidae > Polistes > Polistes dominula. Next base: position 5,228,434 of record NW_028301150.1, read on the forward strand.
AATAATGTCATTTATTATTGAGTTAACGATATACCGATTTAATGGGTATAATATTAAACAGAATTGTGTGTGTGTGTCAAAATATTTTCGAACAATTATATCGTTTGATTTTTTATTCGAATTAATTCATAAATAAAAGTAAAAAAAACTCGTATGTAGAAAATAATAATTAATTCAAAACTATGATGTGAATAATATCGGTTTATCGCGTTAATAATATACCGGAAGAAATATACAAGAAAGACGTGTTTTTAATGTAAGTGGATAACCATATTGATTATATTGTTAGTTAAAAAAATGATGTATATATGTATATAATATATATAGTTTTTTTTTCAAAGAAGAAACAGAAGAAATAAACAGGAGACAGAAGTCGAGAAAGTTTCTCGTACATAGACTCGATCAAAGACAGTGACATTGGTCGAACAACATCGTGAGCTGTTTGAGATATTATGCAAGACAAGCATTGTTTCATCGTAATGAGTAATCGTAATTAACCTCATTACGTTTCTAATAACTAATATTATTAACTTGAATATATCTTTGATATCTTTAAACCAACGATTAACTCATTTCGTAAAACGAGAGTGTAATTTAAGAGGTACACGCTCTGATGATCAATAAAGATCCGCATTTCGCAAATATTCTGTCCTTGTTGTATTATTTAATCGTTTAAATAAAAAAAAAAGTAAAAGAAAAAAAGAAAAAGAAATATGGATAGATTTGAGAGATCGAACAGCTATTTGAATAATTATTTAATTATTCAAATAATTTATCCGATTAATTAATTATTTAACTAATTTATATAATTAATTAATTGATTATTTATAATTATTCATTACGAAATCGAGCGTATCTATAAGATGATTAAATGTTAGCAGCTGTATCGAGTTTAAAATCGAAATAACGTTAGTTTTTTTTTAAATCTCGTTTCGTCGTTGTGCAATTGACGAAGACGCCTTGGTTTCCCGTTACTTTCTTTTCTCTCGAAAATAACTTTCGTGGTCGATGGATAAGAATGTATGTATATATATATGTATAAGTATAAAAAAGTATATCTATCTGTCTAGATATCTGTTGAAAGATCTGAGAATGATTATTATACATTTTCGAAATAAATTAAATTGCTTTGCTCTCAATACTCTTTTTCGTACAAAATGGATTTTCTATGAGTTTAAGAGAAACAAAAAAATAATATAGAAGAACAAAAAAAAGTTAGAGGATCGATTTAACAGAAAAAAAACCACACCAACATCGACGTTCCCCTCGCGTGTATTCGTGAATGGTGAAAGTGGTTGGCTGGCTGGTTGTTGGTTGACCAGCCGGTTCATTGTGCGCGTTGTAGATGTTTCGCGGAAAGGATTGACTTCCCGGTCTTCCGATTACGCAAGTGGACGAACCAGTTTTGGGCCAGGTCGAAAAACTCTTCCTTTCTATTCGATGGTCACCCTTCGATGTCCCATCGAGTTCAAAAATTACTTTACCTTCTATAAATTTAATCCTTCACGTATCATTTCTTCTCTCATATATCTTATCATTTATTTTTTTAATACTGTATTTTATATAACTTAATATTAATCTTCTACGATACTAATATTTTCTATAAAGATACTATTACGACTACTTTGTATGTAACTTGGAATCAACAAGTATTATTGACGTTTGTTAATAATATTAAAATTGAATGGAAAATATTCGTCACGAATATTTCAAACTATTATAATAGATAAATATTTTGTTTGAATAGAACAAATAATTGTGACATTAAGGTATGCATACAATTTAAAAGATATATACAGTGTAAATCACAATTTAAAATGAATAATCTTCTGATTATTCTCTATTCTATTTTTAAAGATTTATTTTTCATTTTCAAATCTTAGATTAATGAGAAACGAGTGGGTGATTTAAAACGATAAATATGGGTCTCACGTATATCCATGAAATTGAAGCTGCAAACAAGAGAAAATCCATTAGACCGCTATGATTATTAAAAGAAAATTGGTATGTTCTGGTTTGACGCCATAGTCACTAGTATAATAGAACAGTATTCTCGTTTATCATAAATGTCCAATCAGTCGGACAGTCGTTCAACACATTCGATCTTACCTTAGAGCTCTAATGCATTACGTAAGTATATGACCAAGATCGTACGTGGAATTGATTCAGTCATTAAATATGATGACGAAACAACGCCAAGTTAATTGTATTATTTTAACGCATCGATTTGACATACTTTTAAACGAAAACTAACTTTCTCGCCAATATAATCGATCATGATCCGTATTCGTTCATTTTAAATCAGTAAGTAAGTAATCGTAGAAAGCACATTGACTTGATCATGGACGATATGCAAGTGGTCATTTTAAATCATTGTATTAAATTCGACCTTACGGAAATATACGTAAACATTCGACTTTCCTCGTCTGCTTTTTCGGATCTTTCCAGTGAGATATACTCGTCGTTTCTACGTTTTTAAATTACGAAACTGGGCGAACAACTTTCTGGTCATCTCTTCCTTGCTGCAATTGCATTTCACCGCATGAAAGTGGATACATATGGTGCATGTCTTTCTTTCTTTTTTTTTTTTATCTCTTTTAATTCTCTTCCAAACCCCCTTTCGAGAAAGTAACGAGTCTTTAAACGAATATAATTGAGAGAAGAAAAGTCATTTGTACGGGAATGACAAAAAAATTATACAGACGAATTTTATAATGACGTGATCGAGAATGTAACAGGTTTCAATATGATTTTCTTGCTATTACTTCTACCAGTTACGTGTAACTGCTTTCTCGATACAGGGAGCATCGATATATTTTAATATTTAATTATGTATAATTAATATTTGTCGACAAATTAGCATTCGTATAAATTATTCGTATAAATGAATCAAAGCTGAAAAAAAATACATAAGAATAAATATTCATTTAAATTTATAATTCAATGAAATGATTGTATTGATATAATATTTATAAGTAAAGATCGATCATTTTATTTATATTTTATTAACGCTTAAAATTAAATATGATGAATGGTGCTGAGTACACTGATTAAACAGATGAATGTGGTGTACGTAATCTATGAGATTTATACGCTCGCGTGTGATGCATACAAACATACATAAATTCGACACACATTTGATATGTTATAACTATTAAAATTGTTTCATTATTCCTGTATTGAAGATTCAGTAATGAAAGATCAATCTTGACCATTAACAAAATAGTCATTTCTTTTATACTGAATTCTTTGATTTAACCCTTTGGTTTCAACTTCTTTTCTCTCTCACACTTTATAGTTCTGTCGCATATATTATACTTAACCATTTTTGGCAACGTTTTTAGTTCACACGTTTGTAGAACTCGTCAATAGATTTCTCTCAGTAGAAAAATATCGCGATAAAAAGAAGAATCGTTGTTTCCATTACACGAGATGTTTGGAACATCGAAAATGCATGATTGTAATATCCACTTCCGTAAACTTGCAATCCGGCAGTTTCTATACTACGTTTGCAGTAATCACCATCTGAAATAATAAATGAAAATCATAAATCTGTAATGTTTTTGTTCGTTTGATCGATTTAAACGGTCGTTAATTCTATGGGGTCAGGATCGTTTCAAAAAAATCTCCGATCTCTGAAATTCTCTATAGTTTCATAGTTGAGTAAATTGATCAGTAGTAAAGATCAAAATGATCTATCATTGACCATTAGACCGATTGTCTGTTAAATTATAGTTATTTTTCTAGTATTATAGTAACAGTAGTAGATATATATACTTCGGATCAAAAGTATGAAATAAATTGCTGATTTCTTTATAAAATGCCAGAATGCCTAGAATATATTAAATTATCATTCAAAAGAAAACAAAGGAAGAACAGTTTGCTGAAAAATATTCATTCCTTGATGCAAAATATAAAACATACATACTGCTCATAAGATTTTTGACAATCGTATTTATATCTCGATTACCATAAAGGAATTCATTTGTTCTAATAAATAAGTGGTTGAAAAAGAAAGAGATACAAGTAAAATTTTTACATAAACCAAAACAATGTTTGGTTCATCATTAATTTTCAGTCATTCAAATATCTTGTTTTATATTAACACTACTTAGAAATTGAAAACAACTTTTGATCGGTAATGTACGTTGATATTTCTTAAATGTGGAAGATTAAATAAATACTCAGCATGTAAAATATTATTTTATTGTATAGGAATTTTGTTGGATTAACCGATCAAGATAAGGTTCAGGGCTCGAGGGCCGAAAGGGAAACTTCACGAAACTTTGGAATTCATGCGATCTAGATAAAGAGAAAAAATCCATGGTGAGGAAGGGGTGGGGAAGGCGGGAAACGATAGAAGTCGATTGAATAGAGTCGAGTGGTACTCGCTTCTCTCGGCCTACTTCGATGTTACCGATTTACACAACGTATTCGCGTTCGAAGAAACTTTCCAAGTTAAATTCACTATGTAAAAGAATCAAAAGGGTTCTCCGTAAAGTCGATCGATACCAGTCACGTACGCATCTCTACTTTCCATCGGAATCGCTTATGAGGAGACGGTTCTTTTCATTTTTCTTTCGACATTCGATTTCAGCGAGTTTATATTCACTTCGTATATTACATACTGCAAATACTCGCTATACATTTATTCCAATAGCTAGCAGGTAGAGGTAGTCAGCTACTGAATAAAAAAAAAACATCCTATAACGCGTTAATTATTAGTCAAATCTTCAATTTCATCTTTGGTCTAGTATTATCGTACCCCATATATATAAATTATTGTCATTCTTATTGGAATTACCATTAGAAAATACTTAACTTACAGTAGAAGTAATATTTATGACACGATAAATAGAATGTTTTACGTTAGTTACTATAATGGCTACCATATTATTCGATTTACCATACTCGGTGAAGTTATTGCTAACTACAAAATCAAGTTAACAGATATTTGTTTTTTTTCTTTTTTCAAGAATTTCATCGATAGACTATTTTTGAAAAGGATACAATTTGTATTATTACAAATATAATATCCATAATACTTTTTAAGTTCCGTGTATGAATTATCGAAGATCTACGTAAAAGGGAAAAGTAGAAAGGAAAATGGACGCTTGGAATTCCTAGTCGAGGAGGAGCAGTTCTCGGAAGTTCTCGCTTTGGTATTGAGAGTGAACGCAATTTTGACGTTGTGGCTCACGTAAGAAAATACGGAAGAGGCATATGAGGGCCGCGCGAGCGCACACGTGCGCTCCTTTGAGCGCATGCATACACGAGAGTTAATTCTCTTTTTTGCCATTCACTTGCGCGTTTGTTCAACAAGAGATACACTATAGTATGCAAGAACGTCCAAGGTACGTCACCAACTGAATTGCATGGATGGTTATAGGCTTTTAAGGTGCAACCTGCGATGCTGGAAACGATAGTGGAATTGTCGAACGTGTATGTCTCACGACTTCTAGTTTCTTTCTTTTTCTTCATATTATCTTTCTTTATGTTTTCTTTCTCCATTTCCATTACTACCACTCCTATCTACCTCCTTCTTTTACACTCTTTTACTACCAGTGACTACTATATTTCGATTTCGCAATTTTCCAATCCCACGGGTCCAAGAATTTTACGATCCGTGTTATCTGGATCTATCACCGCGAACTTGCTTTTTTATTTTTATGCGGAAATAAAATCGATACCTTTTCGTTGTTTTTTTTTCTTCTTTTCATATTTTTCTTTTGGACATTTAAACAGGATAGAAAATGTTACAAATCTTTCTCGTTTTTCGAAAGATACGAAATGTATTGGATTACTTTTGTAATTTATTCCCAATTTCTTTTTTTATATAAAAATCAGATTGATCGTTGATGTTACTCAAGAGTTTGAATTTGATGTACGAGTGATCGCACAAGATGAAAAAAATGTTATATACAACTATAACCGTTAATCCTAATAATTTCAACGGTACCGTCGCGTATCGTAATTTAGTCGTGTGTGTCGTCACATGAAGGAGTATTTGTAGTGCTAGCCGGTAAGTAGTACGTGGGAATCGCAACCTTCAATCTGTTACGGTAGGATATTGCATAATTTGTAACAAGTCACGGGTAGTGGCACCGGTTCGGCAAGATACGTCACGAGAATTAGATTTTTAATTCGCTAACGTGTTTAACAAAATAAAGTTTACTTAAAAAAAAATAAATACATAAATAAATATATATTGAGAAAAAAAACACATAGGATTAGTTTTTAATTAATACGATTAATGTTTCTTGAAATTATCTTACCATAGGACCAACCAACTACTTCACCGGTCCTAAGATTTTCCGTTCTCAACCAGTCTTCAAGTGGCCTGAAATATTCTCTTAAAGCTGAACCGTCCAATCTGTCTTCACCGATTGCTTGTTCAAGAGTATCTTGCCATGGCATCGACGAACCCTTTTCCATCAAGTTTCTGTAACAAACGGATTTATTTCGTTAGAAACTTTCCATCAATTACGTTGATCTATAAACCCAATATAGTGGAATATACAGTAGAACAATCGTTATATATGAATTTATTGGAAAACAAAAGTATTCGTGGAAAAATAATTCTTGTTTGAATAATAATAATAATACACAACGAAAGTGGGTTAAAAAATAGTTTTGAGAACTTCCATGGTTTTCTTAAATAAAAGCGTATTTGATCAGAAAAATAAAATTGTTGTTTTTCTGTTAGATTGAAAACTTTTCAACGCACCCACATCGATCTATCAATAAAATAAGTCTTCACATTGAAAAATAGTAATCTTATAAATAAAATAACGTTTTATACAATATTTTATATAAATATACTAATATATTTATTTTATTATTATTATATATATATATGCTATTATATTTATAATAACGTTTTATTTAAGATATTCATTTCCTTTATAATTAATCGGAACTTACGACACAACAGATATTTTTTATGGCGTATATCTATCGTAATAAAAACTTATATTGTTTCTCAAGATAAAGAAGAACCTATATACTATGGTGTATGTATATGTGTTTAGGTTTTTATCGAAAGCGCGTAAGAAAGGTGTTGTTCGCACGCACGCACGCATGGCATAATTAGGCTCACACCCTTGAGTAATTGAATTGAGTTACACCTACTTACCTAGCCGTGCGACTCAACAATGTGTAATTTTTATAAAGAAAATCATCAGATGTTATATATATATATGTATGTATATGTATATGTATATGTATATGTATATGTATATGTATATGTATATGTATATGTATATGTATATGTATATGTATAGAACGAGTGAACAACGAGCAACGTTGTTGTTGTTGTTGTTCCAACTTCTTCCATTGCGCCTTTTGTTTCGAACAACTCGTTCCTAACAGTGTTACAGTAATTACAAATCGTGCATACCTAATTAAATACGCGTGCGAGTTAGTTGTAAAATTCATTTCTCCAAATTACTTCTCATTTTAATCATCATCTCATTATTTGTAAAAGATAATACGAATGAGACACTAATTATGCAAGCATTCTTCACTGGAAGTCTATATTTACATATATTTTTCTTATTCAGTCTTATTTGTTTTTTAATTTAATTTTATTCATAGAATGTTATTAACAATTTTGTTCTCTTAGTTTGGTCGTATCCTTGCAAAAGGGATGCAACGAAGTGAAATTTCAAGCTTGATCGTGATTCGTTCGTCAACAATATGCATCTATCTTAGTTCAATTCATGACATGTTTATTTAGTTAATAATGTTTGGCTATTCAGAGAAGTAAAAGTAGGAAATTACGATATTACCAGAAGCGACCTAACAAGGGAGCTGTATTTTGTTACGAAGTGACGTCTGATTCCTATTGCCGTCATCAACATGCGCACACGCCCTCGTGTAATATAAACTTGCTTTCCTTGGAATTTCTGAGAGGAATTTCCCTCTCCTCTGGATGTCTCGTTAATAAATTCTATTTCTGCACCGACCTCGAAATCTTTTTATTTTATATTCAATATTCTCATTTATTTTTGTTCTTTAACGTTTGATTTGAAAAAAAAAATAATATGAATGTTTCTTTGTCTAAATCAAAAATGATTAGAGATATTTTGTCATTTGTTTCAAACATTTTTGATCTATTAACCGAAGTGTTTCCCCGTTACGTTCGAAATAACGTTCGAAGTAGTTAGAATAGAGTTATTCGAACGTAATTTGAAACGTTTGAAATCGTTGTAAGGTAAGCATTGCCGAGAGAGAATAATAATGGTGCAATTTTGCTCGATAAACGTTCTTTTTAAGAAGCCGCGAAAAGTGTTATTTCGTTAGTTAACGAGCAAACGAAATAACAAACATTTCTAATTTCAATGCTTTTTGATGTTTCTATTTTGAAGTATGATCAAATTTAATGAGAAACATTAAAAGTGTCGATATCGATATTTCCTCGATTCTAACCGTGATCATTTCTTTTCTTTAACTTCCAAATAAAAATGCGTGATATAGATACCAACTGTAATACATAACTCAACGATACAAACAAAAAAAAAATCGATATTATACAAGGAGCTTTCTTAAAGAGAAGACATTAACCCTTAGAGTTCCATACATTTATCTTTTCCATGTATGTCGAAAAAATGCTTACTATTTTGATGAGTTTCTTCTTTCACTAAATACTTTCTATCCAATTCCAAGTTAATTTTTTGAAATATTTTCTTTAGAAATTGTTTACTCATTGATCTATGATTACGAGCAAATGTTTAAAATTAGTTTATTGTTGAAAGATCCCGTTATCAATTTACATTTATTTTTTTTTTGGTCTATTTAACAACGTATCGTGATATTTGACGTAAACTAGCGAAAGAAGAAAAAAAGGATTGTAATAAAAACGATTATTGGTATATTTGATTATTTGGTAAGATTTCCGGTTCCTGTGTTGAACGATGAAAAAAAAAAGAACGGACCAACTTTCTTCGTGGGAAACTGTTCGATTGGCAAAAAAGAATTCGGTATGTCTGGTGGAAGGTATACACCTCCCGTTTTGTTTGTGAAACTAATTTATGTCGATCTCATAATTTCCGGTACTCGATCGAGGATTACGCTCGTGCTTTGCGCTCGTGAACGCGCGCTCGCTCATGTTCTAGCGAAATCTAGACACTTTCCTGTCGGCGTCACAAGGATTTCGTAATGCGGGATGCTGAGAACAAGGCTCGTTATGCGTCTCTTTGCGATACAACGATATTTTTTTTTTTTATAATATAGCACAGATTATACGAATCGATCATTGTTTATTTTTTCTTTTTTCTTCTTCTTTTACCATCGAAAAAAAGATTTCATTTGCTATTCAAAACAACGACGACAACTACTTTTTCCAATATTTAACTCTCAATGATTTGATTTTTTTTCTTTTTGAATTACCAATTACTAATTATTCCGTCGATTGTTAAAAAAATTTGAATAGAATAAAAAAATGATTTAACAACGGTTCCTTTTTCGTTTGGAGTAATTATCATAAGTTATTTGAAGAAAACAAAATAAAAACATTAATTAAAGAAAGGGTAGAACAAACGATGTACAAAATATCAATTAAAAATAATAATTAACATATACGGTAAATCGGTACAAAGTTTCAATTGTTAATATATTTTTGGTAAGTTTAAAAGATATTATAATTTAATTAGAAAAAATTGTAATTAAGTTTAATTACAAAATCTATCAATTACGTACAATCGATTATCGAAGTTTATTCTACCTTATCTGAGATAGTTGGAAACAAAATAGTATTGGTTAGTGCTTTATGCTGTCACTTACGCAGTGAAAACGGAAGTATAACTTATAGCAAACCACTTACATTCTACTCTCTCTCTTTATCTCTCTCTGTTTCTTTTTGTTTTTTTTCTATTTCTCTTTCTCACTCATTTCTAACGTCTCGGGTTTCTTCCATGAGTTTTGCGTGAACGAGCAACAACGTTTTACACGTTAGACGACACACAGAGAGTTTTCTGTGTTACTTTTTTTTCTTCTTTTCTTTTTTTATTTCTATATTTCCCTCTCTTTCTCACACCTTATCTCTGTTTAGTACTAGAGAGTTACTTTCGTAATTCCGTGTAAGACAAGAGTTGTAAATCGTCCTTCGATTACAGGAAGTTGATTTGATGCCTTGAAACGAGTATCTCAAGGAACGCAACCGATTTGTCTTTTTTTTTTTTTTTTATGTTTAACCCTCTTGTGTTGCTTCTTCGTATTTCACTTTCTTTCTTCGTAAATAAAATTCTTTTCCAAAGTTCCAACGACCGATTGATTTATATCATCTTTGTTATTATCCTTATTTGACTCTCGCCACTTTCGTGGTTTTCTTTTTCTTTTAATTTCTAACGGAGCAAATTCTTTTAGGGGTATATAATTTTCATTTATTGTAGCAAATTGATCACATAAGTCGACGACGACTGTAATTATATTTCTTTAGATACGTACAATTAGTGAGATACGATTGATTACAGTATACAAGTAATCCTCTTATAACACGTTAAATAGGTTCCTAGAAAATGACATGTTCTGTGAAATTGTGTTATATGAGACCAAGAGTTTACTATTCCATCGTGTCATTATTTTAAGGTAATTTAGTTTTTCGATATGTTAGGCAAATATCATGTTATCCGGTGCTATAGAAATACTAAGTGTTGTACTAAGTTCTATTGCAATTTTCTTATCATGTTAGAGTGAAACCGTGTTGTACGAGGATTACCTGTAATTTGAAAATAGTTGATCAAACTTTCACGTATTTCTTCATATACATATTTCATTAACAATTTTCGATTTCCTTTTCGATCATTCTCTTTGATTCATCAATCCAATTCATTGTTGTGAACAAGATATTTATTATGTAACAAGATCATCTTACGAAAATACGGCACAATGGATCATAGTAATCTCGATAAGTTTGTCGTAGTGACAAAAATCGAAGGACGAGAGTTTTGCTGGCTATCCGCAGCGAAATTGCAACACGAAATAAAGGTTTTCCTCTCGATGACCCAGATAGACATCGAACACCGGAGATTGCTGCTGAAGTAGGCGATCCGATCGATGATCGATCTGACGGTGATTATTGTCAGCCTCGTCGATAGATTGGATTATACTTATATTACGTATTTTTCAATCTCTAACCTTGGCTGAATCATGTCCCGTTATTTGTTCAAATTGTGTATCCAGAACTACATTTACCCCTATACTACCCTATATATTTATATGTACACGTGTAATACAATGATTAAGAAAAAAAAAGGAAGAAAATATCGAAAATAAATATCTTTCTTACAAATAATATTTCGTCATTTCGTACGGTTTATATTCTACGTTAATTATTCGTTTCCAAAAAATTTGATTTTATTTATACAAACAAGTCGTGTGTCGCGCTAGGTTTTTATTAGTTTCTTTAAATTACCAAATTAATATTTAAAAGAGTTGAAAAATATTTCTCGTATTTATTTTATATAATACCGAAAGAATGTCGTTCGATTTGGTTGTTATGTATAATAAAGTACAAAGAAATGTCATCAAGGGAGGGGAATGGGGTTCGTTTATAGGCCAAGTAGAAAATTCTTCATAAACAGAACACCGAATCATCTATACGATGAATTTTAGCCTTGAATTTTAATAAGATCGAAATGTCAGAATTCTTCGTAAAATAATTGGTTCTACTAAATTTGATCAAAAGTTTTGTGGTTTTAAGCAATTAAGACAAACAAGGTATACAGATCGTTGTGTGTGTAATATTTTCAAAATCGAACTATGATAGGACAATAAATCATTGGGAACGATAAATATTATTGAAAGTTTTATAATCGTGTTATGCATGTGTATAGAATAAATGTACCCCTCCAAATAGAAGACGTCTATAAATTAAGTAAAAAAAAAATGATACAAATAAAATACTCAATCGAAAATTGACGGTCCGATTTATACAAATAATTTGGGTTAATGATACATGTCAACATGATGATTACACAATCACAACGTATTAGAATTAGAAAGTGTATCGGTGATGTGTATTCACGATTTTATTAATTTTTCGATTCGATGATAAATAACAGAGTGTTAGGAGTCTAACTAACAACTGTTTTACATTTTCTCTTTGCTTGTTTCATATTTTTTAAATATTATTTTTATATATTTACAGTCACACGATCTTGGTATTCCAATGAAGCGTGTAAATGTGAGAACGTACATTTTCCACGTATTGAAATGTGCTCAATCCGACTGGCGGAGTCCCGTCGATTTATCATTTTCCTCCATCTTGGAAGGAACCAGTGAAGGTTCGAAGTTTCCATGCAATGGATGCCGGGGATGAAAGAGACGGTATCATTGAACCGTTTCTTTCTCCTGTTTCCCTTCTCTCGGTTTGCCCATTGTCTCGTTCGTCACGATTCATATTCTTTCTTTTTCTACCCCACCCCGCCCCTCAAGTCTCGCCCTGGTCTCTTGTTCAAAGTTACACGAATGCGTTAGATAATTTTATCGACGCGAAATCGAGACACATAATACACAAGGAACACATTGCTACATCATGAAAGAAAATATTCGATGTAAATTCGTCGGGTTGTTTTGTAGATATAAATATAAAACACTATATTCTAGTTGATACTCTGAGAACCACGAACGTGTAAAAAAGTTTCGTGTATATGTCACAAACAATTGACGCTACGTTTCCAACGTCAAAAGTATACACATGAGAATGATATAATACGTTATATATAGAAATTTTCCTTACTCGAATAAATTTAGAATTATATTTCTTGGTTTTTTTTTTCTTTCTTTAAACATATTGCGAAAAAAAAACGAAAAAAAAAATAGAAAGTAGAAGCGTGACTTTTAAATTTTGTAAAACTAGTGGGCTTATCTTTCTCCTATTACGTACTTTTCGTTGCGAATATTAGTTATTTAATTCCCTATATTCCAAAATTTCATCAGAATTTTTATATCATTCGTATAATATGAATAATAAGATTACTTACCCGAGAATTCTTCCAGCTTCGGGATTTCTATAAAAGTCACATTTATGCAAGGGTCTTCGAGAATCTTCTGAAAATCTTTGACCAGAGGTCCGACACAACGCACGATAGATTTGGAATTGAAGAACACCGGCAACGAAATTTCTATAAGAAAAAAAAAACATTCATGTGCAATTGAAATTAAATAACTTGATTATAAATATTTACAAATATTTCAAAAACATGTATTATTTTCAACAAATAATATGATATTATTATTATATATGATTAGTATATAAATATATAATTCATCATCGTGTTTTACACATTTAACATATAAACTAATGAAAAATTATCGTGATAATGAAATTTTTATTGGAAATAAAAAATATGTGTCTCAAAGAGTGAGAAATCACGAATTCTAAGATTCGATGATCCAAGTAGACAAATTTCGGTGAACCTTGAAGAATGATTACCAAGGTCAGGGTCATCAAAGTGGTGGTTATATTCTCGTTCTATTCGACGTGTAATTCGATGCCATCGTCGATACTTATCTTCGTTTAATAGATCGACTCTAGGATAACAAGGAGAGAAAGAGAGCTTTTTGTATGTGCTTGTATAAACGTGTGCTTTCGTTTGTATGTGTGTATGTGTGTGTGTGTGTTTGAGACCAGGTCAATCTGGATACGAGCACGCGAAGACATCAGCGTTTCACCTCAAATTCCTCATCGGCAGCGACCTTTACGTAATGGCGGTGGATCGAAATCGCGAACGTTGTTTTCTCTCCACTTTCCACAATTAAAAAAAAAAAAAAAAAAAAAAAAAACACCAACGATATGATTTTACTTAAATTAAAGTAATCAATTTATTGCTAGAATAACTTGTGGGACATATATTATTAATTTGTTTTTACTTTTTTACTCTCGAGTGTATCCAAATTTTTCTCGGTGTCTTCGAGGAACTAGGATATAGAGAAAACGAGATAATTCGTCAAGACAGTCTGTTACGCGATTCATACATAATTTAATTAACGTCCAGTTCTTGTGTTTCTTTATATATACATTTAATTTATACAAAGTTTCTTTTCTTTTTCATTTTACTTTTATATTATGCATGCGACCATTCTCACTATTTGGGATAAAATGATATATAATATTTATGATCTTTCGCAAACATTTAAACCAACACACACAGATGACGATTATATTTTGAATTATGCACGAAAGTGTGATATTAAAAAAAAAAAAAGAAAATAAAGTAAGAAGAAAAAACTGAGAGGGATTCGAAGATAATATGTCGTTTAATGGAATCCAAGGATCGTTCGAAATTTGATCTGTTGACCTTTGGCGAACGTGCTTATGTTTCATCTAACAATAAGAGAATGTAGATGAATGTATTACTCGAGGTAAATCGTAAAGATGAAAAATCCGATTTGATCTTGATTCCCTCGAGGGAAATAAAATATAGTTATCTAATTTGTCTAAGCAATGGGGCGGCTGTGTTATTAGATCAGATTTATACGCATCAATGAGTTCAAGACCTTAGCCGTGAATAGCATAACCATGATTCATCCATTTACATCGATGATCCTTGCTCGGTTCATGATCGGAAATGGACTAGAAAAATTGTTGGATAGTCTCAGTGATTGTTCTTTCTTTTTGCATTATTATTATTATTTTCTTTTTCTTTTTTTTTTTTTTATTGTGCACGCTCGAATAATTTTGACGATTTCAAACGACCTGCGTGTTCGACGGTTATAAAACTTCGAAAATAAAAAAAAATAAAAGAAGGGGCGATAAAAATTATGCTCAAGTTCTATTGATTTGTTTTTTTCCACGTGTTTCATATGTATATTTAACGCAACGCGGCTTTTTACGCCTTGTAAACATTGCGAAAGTCTGTTACGTAAAAATCAAGAATTTTTGCCAATTGTAAGATTTTCTAAATGCGGAAGTTTTGTTTGTTTTTTTCTTTCTTCTTTCTTTTAATAACAAGGTGGCGCTGAAAAATTGAATATAGATAAAGGAAGAACTTATGAAAGATAAAGTATAATGTATTGAAATGAAACGTTTAAACGGGATAATAAGAATTAAGAGGATCGTTCGAATATTTTGTTATATTTTTTTCTTTCTTTTTTCATTAATCGTGTTAAACTTTCCATGGCGAAAGGTTTGGATCGTTTAATGGGTATTTTTGTACGTACACGTAATTATAAACGGAGTAATCGTACCATACATGATTGTATAGTGTATTCCCGTATGTAACGGGATCACAGTGTGTATCGGTAAATTTTGACGAAGATAATAAAAAAATGTTTCGATTTTTTTTTTTAACGATAAACGATTTATTCACATAATTCTTTTTTCCTTTCTCGTATAAGTTGAAAAATAAAAGTATATATATGTCTTATACGAGAGAGAAAGAAAGAGAGAGAGGTTTACCTCGTCTCTCCCGCAAAAGGAAGTAATGGTTTGCAGCAGTGGTGCGATCTCACAGAGATAAATCGTAGGTGAGTTTGTCTCGGGATACGTAACGTATTCTAACTATAGTTAAAGTACAGTAGTAGTGATAGTAAAAATGATTCGTGCTTCTGTTTCTCCGACAGAGTATATAATAGATACATAGGATAAATATGTCTATGTATGACTTTGCGGTCTTGGTTTTAAACGAAGGAAGAAACGAAAACGGAATCGTAACAGCGAAAGGGATAGGATGCTTGAGATAACGTGGGAGCCGATTTCTATCGAACGTTGCACTCGATTAATATAATCGATAATCGATATTTTCTTTGAATATTACTGTTTTTTTTCTTTAAATACAAATAATTATTCTTCGATTTTATGTTAATTTAAAAAGAATAATAATCGAGTTTTAATATTTATTTAAGAAAAATACAAGAAAATAAGAGGTTTATCATATTAAAATCATTAATTATTGGTATTAAACAATCTTATAACGATATTGTGTTAGCAAATTTTTTCCATTTAAGTTTATCTCATAATACGAAATGATCTTGTCTGTTTGAAAGATATGATAGTTAGTAAGAATAACCGAATACTTCCGTAGCCGTAAAGGAAGGAAGAAAAAGAATGATAGAAGGGGCGGAAGCGAGGAAAAACGGTCAAGTCAACAACCAGAGCACGGACTTTCGCTTTTTCTCATAAATCCTTTTTTCGAATCTAACGTGTATCATTATCGAATCGGTTATATTTAAAAGATATTTATTCAAAAATGTATGTAATATTTTGATTATTATTATTATTATCATATACGTTAAACGTATATATTATGTTTTTATAAAGTGTCTTTTAACTGAAACTTGGCGTTATTGCTCAATACTTAACATATTCAAGTAACGAGATCCATCGATTCTATTTGCGCACGATGACTACAACTACTTCTAGGATTTATACTAACATAAGAGGGAAGAGAATTCTTTTAAATCGAGATCAAGAGATAGAAAGAGAGAGGCGAGAGATACACGTATGCGCAAGATGAACGTTTCTAGTTGGACGAGAAAACGGGTGTAATGGCGATCGTAACGAAATAATGCTCTCCCTTCTTCTTCTTTTTTCCATCTCTTTTATCCATCATTTTTATTTTTCTTCTTTTTAATATACATCGAAATGTATAGAAAGACAACAAAAAATATATAATATGACAGTTACCAATGATCACGATCGACAACTACTTCAACGAAGGTAACGACGACTACGACGACAATAACGACGACGAAGGCAATGACGAAGAGAACAAAATTCAAAAAAGAAAGAGAGAGTCGGGTGTGTGTGTGTATGGGGGGACCAATCCCTATCTCTTTCGCTCTCACTTCCTCGCTCGCTTGTTTCCTCGCTCCTCGAGTCTGTCCCAAAGGGGAGTGGTGGTTGGCCGAACGGTGGGACCGTCGTCGTTCCAAGCGAACAAAGAGGTGTAACGTGGGGGGTATATGGCGTGCTCTTGGACCCGGGGTCCGTATTGCGAAGGCGAAAGTGTGCCGTGTATATAAGGCCCCGAACCAACGGCAATCAGCATCCAGTTCACTCCTGGACGCACCCGGAACATCGCGAGAGTCAAAATGAGAATCCTGGTACGTCGAAATTATTCGAGAATCCAACCCCCCGTTCACCTTCTCTTTCTCTTCCTGCCCTCAGTCCTTCGATAAGCGTGGAAACACATAGGATTGAATATAATAACGCGTCAGTGAAAATAACATTCGCGGAAAGTTTATTGAGTAATATTTTGGAAATGTATTACGCGAAAAGTGAAGCTTCGGGACCTGGTGGATTGAAATTGATCGCGAAATAATGTTGAAATTTATAGTTAATTATTAATCGGTTAATTGTTACACGTCATTTGGTTCCTAATGCATTAGTTGTTCTACAGACGATAATCGTAAATCTCGATATTTTCGAAAGAATCGATAGATCAAAGATCGATCAAAAAGATACAAGGGTAATCGAAATTGTCCATATTTTACAGATATACCTAGCGGTAATCGCTTTCGTATCCTCGGTCGCTTTGGCCGTGGAAGCCGTAGAAGCTGTAGAAGCGGCTGAAGCAACAACAAAAAAGCAAGCAACATCAAAGAAGCAAGAGAAGCGTGGCATCTTGGGTCTTGGATACGGCTATGGCTATGATGGAGGATACGATATTGGGTCCGCAGGACACGGGGGTGTGGAATTAGGACATGGATACAGCGGCGGATATAGCGGCGGATATAGCGGCGGATATAGCGGTGGATACGGTGGAGGTTACGGCGGAGGGTATGGCGGAGGTTACGAGGGCGGATACGGCGGCGGGTACGGACACGAGCACGTTAAGACCGTTACCGTAGTCAAGAACGTAGCTGTGCCATATCCAGTGGAGAAGCACATCCCTTATCCGGTAGAGAAGCAAGTACCGGTTCCAGTAAAGGTTCCAGTACCACAACCTTATCCCGTAGAAAAACACGTGCCTTATCCAGTGAAGGTTCTCGTCAAGGTTCCGGTTCACGTGCCGCAACCTTACCCCGTCGAAAAGAAGGTTCCATATCCAGTACATGTTCCCGTAGATAGACCCTACCCCGTCAAGGTCTATGTCCCACAACCCTACCCAGTTGAGAAACAGGTGCACGTTCCGGTAAAGGTTCCAGTACCACAACCCTATCCTGTTGAAAAACACGTTCCCTATCCAGTCAAGGTTCCCGTCCATGTACCACAACCGTACCCAGTCGAGAAACTCGTACCATACCCAGTAAAAGTACCAGTTGACCGTCCAGTCCATATCCCAGTTCCCAAACCTTACGCAGTTCATGTTGAAAAGCCTGTACCTTACCCAGTCGAGAAACCAGTGCCCTATCCCGTAAAAGTACATGTTGACAGGCCATACCCAGTGCCCGTAGAGAAACACGTACCCTATCCAGTAAAAGTACATGTACCTCAACCTTATCCAGTGGAGAAGCCAGTACCGTATCCAGTGGAGAAGCCTGTACCATATGCGGTCAAGGTGCCAGTTGACAGACCGTACCCCGTGACTGTCGAAAAACCAGTACCATACCCAGTTGAAAAACCAGTGGCGGTTCCGGTAAAGGTACCGGTAGCCGTACCAGTCCATCATGGTGGTTACGAAGGTGGTTATGGTGGTTACGACGGCGGAAGCAGCGACGGATATCACTATGGTCATCATTAATCGATCAACACACGCAGCTCCCTCATTGTTAACGGCTTCTAGGCCGAGGACGATCGACGACGACAACGATGAGGAATCAGCCTGGTATTCAGCATTCCTCTTAGTATATTACGTATTATAGTTATGTCGTTGCCGTCGTCATCGTCGTCATTCGTCGTTGTGCTAAGCTTCGATCGATATGCACTTGTACCTGGATCCGATATCTCGATAAGAGAGAGATCCGGTACGAGCTTGTACCGGATTTCGATCGTATCTTCGAAATCGGTCGCAATAATAAAGAATAAAAGAACATTTCGGAGCTCGCGATACAGCGACGTGGGCCAAATCACCAAGCCACAGAGGGAGAAGATAACAACAACAAAAATTAGCTAAGGTGCCCCGAGCTTTTTTAGTGAAACGCGTTCTATTCCTTACCTTACTTTTATACCGAAATAGTAAAGTATGTAATATTTTTTTTGTATAAAATAATATTAATGTGATAGAAAACTATTCGTTTATTTTCCTCGTTTATTTCCTAACTATAATACGTTTCTTTCTCCATCTATCTTTCTCCTTTAGTTTCATTTCTAATGAAATGGTCCATTTCTAATAGTTAAACGACTATTGAAATCTTACAAAAACTTATGTAAATAATAATATGGATGAAAAGAATAAAATTTTCTATTCTTATTTCTCTGGAACGTAACATTACGTAAAATCAATGCTTGAAATTGTTACGTTGCCACACGATGAAGGAGAGTCACTTGAACAAGCGTGTACAGAGAAAAGGAAGCGAGCCACACGATGACGTTGCCTTCTTTCACGGTACGTGCAGCTTTCCAATGAAAACTTTCGTCTTTCGAGTAGACTAACACATCAATATGTTCCTAAGGTATATACATATATAATATAAATATATGTTGAGAGAGACAGAAAGAGAGTGAAGTGGTCCTATCGGTGTCACGAAATTGAATAACACATAGGTGACCCACTCTACGACCTATGCCAAGTTGTTTCCCTTAAAATCGATAAACGATTACCCTCTCACCTCTTTACTTTTCTTTCTAAGACCATCACTTTCATGCATCTCATAATTTTCTTCTCCTCCCTTATTCAGCCTCGGAGAAATGTACAAGACTATCGACTGCAGACGGTGCGTCTTTCTGACCCACTTTTAGCTCGGTATAATAATAGAGATGATACGTGGGAAAGAGTTATATAATTTACGAGCTGGCATAATAAAATCTCTTTCTTTTTCCTACCAAAAATGGATATAAGTATAATGGTGGAAATGATGAAAGCGTAATCATCACATTTAACTTCTAATGTAATATTACTCTTTCCTGCAAACGTCCATTAACGAATATTGGTTTTTAAGAAACAAGGAACATTTCATGGTCTTGTAATATTGATTAAAATATTATTAAATATATACAATATTATAAAAAGTCTTGAGATATATATGTAAATCAAATGAATGTAAGATTAAATACAAGAAAATAAACGTTATTATTATTCTGATCTTGAGCGTTCAATAGAATGTAGGAAGATTGAAGGATCAGTCCTCGCTCCACTTTCCTTGTACAAGAGGAATCGAGACGATTTGCTTGTCTTTGCCACTCGATTCATGAGCGACTTGTATACTTAGAAAAAAGGACTTATGCAATATAACTATTAGCGCACGCGACACCGAAACTGAAAGTAAGAGTCTTCCCTTCGTCATGAAACGAACGATCCTTCCGTTAGAAGCTAATTCCTTCCTCTTACCCTTTTACTCACTTACGTTACACGATTTTACCTTTTTTTCCTTTTTCTTTTCTTTTTTTATCTCGTTTCTCTTTCACCGATCTTTTATGCACTTTTACTTTCCAATTACGCGCTAAGCTAATTTATTTTTTTTCACATAAAAGTAAGATATTTTTGATTTACAATTTAACGATATATATTGAAAATATATTAAAATGTAATGTATCAGAATAAGACATTTTTAATATTTTTTTATTATATATTTCAATATATTTTAAATATCTATTTTTCTTTCTATTTTATCGATTGTTCCGTTACGGTGATGAAAAGAATTATTTTATACGACTAACGTCGATAAAGTAGTAATTCTGACTTATTGACGAACGATTATACTCAGGGCTTGTTAATATACATCATTTTTTTTTCTTTTTAAGCTAATGTAAATAAAATATTTCTAAATTTTATATTGAAAACGAAATCTTAACAAAGAAGACATTGTTTAAATTGCATTAAAATAATGATAGAAATGTAAGTAATCAAAATTTGTTTTAATTGTGTCATGAGTTATGTTCGTCGCGCTGTATAACAATAAAAACAAAAAGAAGATACTCCTTGATCTTTTAACTTATGTTTGTTGCAAAATATCCGGCAAATGAGTTTCAAGAATCGACTGCAAGATAAATACGATGCGTATCTTGATATCCTGGCTCATATTGTAAAAGATAATATTAAACGCTAAAAAAAGAAGAAAATTACGCGTTAGAAAAGTCATGTCTATTTATCGAGGTCGAAGAACCGAGTTTCTTCGTGAGAAATATAAATGTACGATTTCTTTTTTTTCTTCTTTTTTTTTTTTAAGGAAACTTCTTTTTTAAATGCGAAAATAATATTCTAATTTGATCAAACTTTCTTTTTCTAATTTTTTTAATTAATTGACGAAAGAAACACGCGATTTAAATAAATAATAATAATTATTGATTATTATTACAAATACTAGCTTAGAAAAAAAGTATATTGTGGAGAAGATATTATTAATTGGCTCAATTGCATTGTACATTAATATCGTGTTCAAATATTAATTGTTTTTTTATCAAAATGTATTACGATAAAATTAAAACGTATCATCTATTTGAAGGAAGTACAGATAAGTTAAATGGCATTTATACAAACAAGGCTAAGCATACTTGTATGACCATTCATAAAATGAAATCTTATGGCGAGAAAACAAGCTCCCTTACTTTAAGTCTATATAATTGTCAATAATATTTCGTGCTCTTACCATGGCGTGTTCTGCTATCGTTTCGAAGGCATCGAATTGCTTTGAATGATCGCGAATCGTGTGTATGTATCGTGCAGTTAATTACGTCTATAACACCATCGCCATAGAGCGTTAAATGCTCGGCACGAAAGGAAAATTCGAGCAGCGTATCTAATGTAAAGGAAATTTGAAACGTGCGGTACGATGCTGATACGATCTTCAATCTGTCCGTACGAGAAACTGTGTGAAATAGATCTCAGAAATGTAAATGACCTTTTTTTTTCTTTTTATATTCTATCACTTATTTTAGAAAAATATTACCTACGGTTTTAGAAAGAGATATATCAGTTTCAAAGTTTCAAACACAAATATCTACATCTGCATATATTCATTCAGTTTCTTACTTTTTCTTATTATAAATTTTTATATGCATAATTATTTTTAACTCGTCTCGTATTATTTTACTGATTTATATACAAAGAAAATACAACGAAAAAGAATATACTGTACAGATACAAGTAAAGAAGAACAAAGTAAAAAAACTTTTAGCTTTATAATACTTGGCATAAGGTTTAAATTGGTATTAAGAATAATACTTTTCTTTATTGCTTATTACATCTATATGATTTACGGAGAAACAAGTTCTTTGAACTTGATTCAATGAAAATGGAGATTAAACGAGTTAGATTCGAGAAAATAGTGGTTAGTGAAAATGAGAATTTACCAAAACCAGAGTAGTCGATAAAAACAGGATATGTGTACTGTGTTTGTATTTCTCATGTATCACACGATCCGTTTACTTTTCTTCAGAACTACCATGCTTGTTATCTTCAAGACTAAGTTTCACTTTTGACAACCTCCATCAAGAGTACAACGGCTTGAAAACGCGAAAGTTGTTTAACTCCCCTCTCGAAAGATGACCAAGAGCAAGAAGAAGGTGTATGTTCAGCCTCTGGATCAGTGGCAACGGTTCAACCCATTTGAGTATATAAACTAAGAAGATCGTAGAAAATGATCTACATTATTGTTTCTCGTGGCTTAAGAAAGCTATCGCTACAAATCTAGAAAGAAGAAAGAAAAGATTCAAGAGTACAAATAAGACCTCCTAGGATCGAAGAAAAACTTGAAGAAATTGTCACGATGGGTTGTATGGTGCGTTGTTTCTCGCAGATTTATAAGTGATCAAAATGTTTATTATTAATTACGATTAGTGTAATTTCGGTGTTTATGAAGTTGACAGAAATTAAATGAAATCTGTTTATTAAATTTGGTTCTTCGACAGTGTCACGCAGCTATGGCCTTGGCATTTTTCGTAGCTGTTGTTACAAGTACTCAGACTGATGAATCAAATTATCAAAAGAGGATTTATGTTTACGAGGATTTACCTATTGAAACATACGAACGAAGAATATTTTACATAAGACCACAGAGATTCGTTAGCAAAAATAGACGAAATTATTTAGAAGAGGAGGAAGATAAATCGTCGAAATACAATAACGATGAATCTACGGAACAAAATTATGCTTACGAGGATCCTGTTGCCGTTCCGTGTAAGTAAATTTTTCTTCTACGTCTTTTTTTCTTTTCATAGTTTAGAATTATAATTGTACTATATCGATAAATAAAAATTATTGATTTTTTTTTAGCCGAACAATACGAGGATCATCAAGAAGAACCCGAAGAAAGTGGATACTCGTTTGAGTCACACGTTCCCGAAGAAAGCTCACACGAGAATCACTTTCTGGAACAGGACTTACACGAAAATGTTCACAAGACGATCACAATTATTAAAAAAGTCGCTGTACCGTATCCCGTGGAGAAAATTATACGATATCCCGTGGTAAAAAATATACCATATCCGGTCAAAATACCAGTATCACAACCATACGCGGTTGAGAAAAAGGTTCCTTATCCTGTAAAGGTTTACGTAAAGGTACCTGTGAAAATTCCTAAACCAGTGCCCGTGATAAAGGAAGTACCGTATCCGGTGAAAGTACCGGTTGATCGACCAGTTCCTGTTAAAGTTTATATACCAGAGCCCTATCCCGTAGAAAGGAAGGTTCACTACGAAGTTAAAGTCCCAGTTCCGGATCCCTTTCCAATAGAAAGGAAAATACCGGTCCCGGTAAAGGTACCGATACATGTTCCACAACCCTATCCAGTTGAAAAAATCGTACGTTATCCTGTCAAAATTGAAGTTGAAAAGCCAATACCGGTACCAGTATCAAAACCGTATCCGGTTCATGTTAGTAAGCCAGTTCCTTATCCGGTCGAGAAACCAGTACCCGTTCCGGTAAGGGTCGAAGTGCATAGACCGATTCCAGTACCGGTCGATAAACCAGTGCCGGTAAAGGTCAAGGTACCCGTACCTGCACCCTATCCGGTAGAGAAAGAGGTACCTTATCCGGTAGAGAAGCCAATAGCTGTGCCAGTCAAGGTACCAGTCGATCGACCGATCCCTGTTCATGTGACTAAACACTTGCCTTATCCTGTTCAGAAACTTGTCCCTTATCCCGTTAAGGTTGCTGTACCTGTACCAGTTCATGACGATGACAACGAACAACAAATAACCAAGTCTGAATATTATAATTCTAATGAAGAAGAATATTCATAAAATTAGTTTCAAAAAGACATCTGATATCCTTTTTGTTTTTCATTTAAAGATGGCGTTGTAATTACTTTTTTATTGTAAATAAAAAATTGTTTTAGTCTTTAATAATTTTAGAAAGCTATTATTTAGAAAATATAAGAAAACAATAAAACGGAAATATTTTAATTAATTGTAAATTTATTATAAATTTATAATTATTATATTAGTTCTGTGACTTCTCTTTAATGGTTAGGTAATAGAAAGACTCAAATGGCGCCATCTTATGAGATCTCATGAAACTTGAATGTTTTCTCAGACAATAATCAGCACCGATTGTTGGAAAAAGAGATACCTGTGCTAGTTTGTCTGTATTATTTTAATAAAAAATGTTTACCAAATATTCTTTTAATCTCTTTTTTAATAATATAATATAAAGAATAATATATATTTATTATTTGTTATATAATTTTTTAATTTTCAATATATTTTTTAATAAATAAAAAAAAAGCTAGTTACCTTCGGAAGATAATTCATTGATTAAATTGAATTATGGTAACCCTAATTTCGTATTTTACGGTATAATTACGAGAAATTTCTTCTTCTATTATTTTCGAGAACTTACGATTACTTAGAATATCATTTTTTACAATAAAAAGCATTAAAAATAAAGAGTACGTTTATCCTATTAATTATGATACACCTCGTTGGCTTCAACAAGAGATATATCAGATTTAAACGAAAAGAAAGTAGTCGAACTAGGAAGTGGTATAAACAACGTTTTATAGAAGTTTGCTACAAAATATATTACACTTATTGTTGGTGTTAGTTAATTCTATATACATCAGAAAAAAAAGAAAACAAATGAAAAAAAACAACAACATTCTAACACGTATATTTGCCAATCCTTTTCTATATAAAGTAAAAAAGAAGATTTTCAAGAAGTCACGCGACAGATCGAGACGATTAAGAGATATTACCGGATTAGTCGAGCGAGAAAGCTATAATATGAGTTTGTAAAAGCACAATGTGTAAAACTTTTACACCGGTTTCGATTTCACTGCACTTGATACATGAGAATCTGCACAGAATGTCTTAATGAATATTATACAAAAGGCGAAAGTACCAATTTTATAATTTAAATGAATTCATATGCGTAATGAATTCATATACAAAAATATATTTTGATTAAAAGTTAAAAATCAGACGTGAAAAAAAAATTAACAAAATTTGGAGAATCTTTGTTTTAAAAAATATTAAATAATATTCGTATTTTAATAAAATGAAATATTCTTTTCTATAATGTACGATCGTTTTTACGACAAATTATAGAAAGTAATAGTATTTCGTACGCTTTCGTCGTTAACTCAGGATTATTATTTCTATTTGAAAAACGTCGTAAAATCTACGAGTTTAAAAGAAAAGAAAAGAAAAATATTCTTCAACAGCGTATACAAATTTATCTCTTCTTTACGCATTATACGCGTAATAAGAATTTGTTCGAGTTTATCTTACTGTGAAATTAATGGTCTAACATTTATTATAGAGCAATTTATCTCACGTACCTTAATTCCTTATAGTGTTCAAGTTTTTAGTTATTGGCACGAGGAAATAGATAGACGAGAATTTTGATTACTTTCGAAGACCCGTTATCCTTCGTCGCTAAGAATATTAGAATCTTACGAAAAAACAATGATGACCATTTAAGCGTAGATAATTGTCATGAACACGAGCCTGTACGGACTATAAAGGTCCAGCTAGTTCAACCGGGGAAAGTAGTTCGTGGTGTATAAATAATAGTCGGATAGCAAACCGTTTGGTTTCAGTTTACATTGATCTCTAGTATCGATTAGATACATTTCATCATGGATCATCTGGTACATCAATTTTCATATGAATTTATTTTACAAATTTTATAATTTTGTTGAACATTAATGAAATACCATTTTAAAATACAGGAACAAATTTTGATCGGCTTTCTGTGCCTTGGAATTGCATTAACATCCTCGGCCAGTCGTAAAGAAGACCTCGAGAGGGCAGCTGAACTAGCGGTAGAGAAAGCTGCTGAAAGGGCAGCGGAAAGGGCAGTAGAGAAAGCTTTAGAAAGTGGGAACATGACTACTGAATCAAAAATAATTCGGGAATCCTATTCGAGTATTAGGAAAGGTGGAAGTCGAGAGAGGGCTAATAACGAATACGGTACTCGATATTCTGATTTGAGAGATGACGAGGACACGGAATCCGATTCAGAGGGTGACACTGATGACTGGAGTAGGTTTTCCAGAAATAGATGGATCGGAAGACGTGAACCTTGGAGAAGAAGCTTAAGAAGCGATTGGATAAGCGATCATCATCAACATGGAAATGTTAAGACAATCACTGTAGAGAAGAAGATTCCGGTACCAGTGACGGTAGAAAAGAAAATTCCATTTACGGTTTACAAACACGTGCCCTATGAAGTGAAGGTTCCTGTACTTCAGCCTTACACCGTTGAGAAAAAGGTACCCTACCCCGTGAAAGTGTTCGTGAATACTCCCGTAGAGGTACCGGAGCCATATACAGTCGAGAAGAAAGTGCCTTACGAGGTGAAGGTCGACAGGCCCGTGCCGTACAAGGTCGAGGTACGGGTACCACAACCGTATACAGTTGAGAGGAAAATACCGGTGGAGGTAAAGGTATCGGTGCCTCAGCCGTACACCATCGACAAGACCGTGCCGTATGAAGTAAAGGTACCTGTAAAAGTACCGACACCTTACGAGGTCGAAAAAAAGGTTGCCGTGCCAGTTAAAGTCATTGTAAATCGACCCTACCCTGTTTCAGTACCAAAACCTTATCCCATAGAAGTCGAGAGACCTTACCCCGTTGAAGTACCTAAACATTATCCTGTTAAAATCAAAGTCCCAGTAGATGCACCCTATCCTGTACCAGTGGAAAGACCTGTACCAGTCCCAGTCAAAGTACCACAACCCAAACCCTATACGATGGAGAAGCATGTACCCGTAGAAGTACCTAAACCTTATCCAATACCAATCAAAGTTCCTGTGGACAAACCTTATAAAGTTTACAACGAAGCACGTGTACCTGTACCAATCCGAAAACCCTTCCCTTATTGGGTTCAAGTACCGGTGCCTGTTAAACTCGATTGGCAAAAATCTGGTCACCATTCTGCAGAATCTTTCGAAAGGAAAAACGATTCTACGATGAGCCAAAGGACAATCAATGATTCTAAAAATTCCAATATGTCCTCGTAAAAATTGTGATTTTAATTTGATAATTAAGTAGTCCGATAAATTTATTAAATAATTTATTATTTCTTAGCTTTAAGGTATATAATTATTTTTTTTATTCTTCTACATGCTTTTAGGATAGATTTAAGTTAAATTGAAAAAAAGAAGACTAAAGTGCTTTTTTTTGTTTCAAACAAGACGAGTACAATTTTTATCGACATCCATTTTTTGAAAAGTACTTTCATTCAATAAAGTTCAACGTTTTCTTAAAGGTCTAAATAGGTTTTTGTTTTCCTGCGCAATATATTCTTTCCCTCCTTTCCCCTACCCAGTAAGCAATATACTCGCTTAGAATTTCTTCCTAACGACTTAATGAACGACTACGCCTTGTGATTTCGATGATGCAAAAATGAGCATTTTGATTTAGCCCGAACTGTAGGAAGTAATAAAACGAATTCTTGTTTGCGTTTTCATTTTTTGATGGAAAATAAAAAAGACAAACACAAAACAAAACAGAACAAATTCTTTTTACAAAAAAAAAAAAAAACGAAAAATATTAATTTACTTTCTATGATTCTTTCTCACAATCATTTTAGAGAATTGATTTGTAATTATTATTTTACCATAACTGATCAAATGGTTCAAATGAAAATAAAACTTTAGTTTAAAATATATATATAAATGAACGAGTAAGAACAAATAAGGCATGCATATCACGAGTTTAATCGCAACATAAAAGATAGTTCTCGATCTCGCTTGGCATCGCCCACCTTTCCTCCCTTCTTCCCCCTTTCTCCTCGCAAATCCCTGTGCCACTCGCTTCTCTTTAGATATATCCTTTCGTTTACTTCCTAGGACTCTCTCTTTCGTACCAAAGTTTAGTTCCTCGTTTCGGCTGAGAAGAGCCATGTTGTTGCGAGTGTGCCGCGTCACGAGGCAGATGGGAGATACATATAAATGATTGGAGTAGGGAGACGAGAAAGAAGGAATTAGGTAAAGGGGAAGGGGAAATAGAAGAATGGAGGGGAGAAGGAAAAGAGGCAAACTTCTGGCACAAGAGAGTATGCATGTGTATATGAGAAACTTGGAATGGATCAAAGACTTAAAATAGAAAAGAGAGATGTCTTGTTTATGTCCTATAAGCTGTCTGGATGAATACATAATAACATTTGGACGAGTAGAGTTTTCTAATATAATAATATTCTAGAAATAAGTTAGTATCTCTCATTATATCAATTATAGCTAATCTATAATTTAGAAAATAAGTTAGGTGATAGGTGAATTACGGTTAGAATAGAATAAATCATCCATGGTTGCCTAACACGACATTATTATTTTGAACATTATGGTGTAGGTAATGATTAAATTAGGTGGTTAAATCGGTTATGTACTGGCGCAAAAAAAATGTAGATAATCAATTATAGGGATAGAGAGGTGGTTGTTGCGTTTTATTTATAAAAATAATTCGTCAGTTGCTTCCTAGATATCATTTACGCTACGTTTGAGATAGATCGGTAGAAAAAGGGAAGTAAAATGAGAATGGAAACGCATCAAGGCGCGTTACGGAATCATCGTCGCGTGGATTTAAGATTTTAGAAAAATGCTTATGCGTCTACGTGAACGTCTACGTAGTGCAACAGAACGTTCGCGGTACAACAGACCCGGTGTGTTTCACTTTTCCGCAAGCGTGCAGAGGGGCTCCCCGTTTGTAAGCCGGGGGAAAGCGGTCTATAAAGAGGTGCTACTTTCGGGGGAAGTATTCAGTAAACTCTGGACATTGGCCGGCTCGCGCCAGAACCAAGAATCATGAGAATTTGGGTGAGCTATGGATATTCTCTACGTTTTTATTTCTAATCGATTGAAATTTACGATGATCTTACTGTCGTTTTTCCTATATATTTCAATAATTATTTATATAAATTTAAAAAATTAATTTTTTATTAATTTATCATCGCAGCACATCACATTTTTACTTGGTCTTTTGACCCTGGTAGTATGCGAGGAGAAGGAGAAGAACATCATCGATAAAAAAGACGTCGAGAATGATAATAAGGCTAACAGTGATCTTAACGAAAAACGCCAAGACAAACGTGGGCTCGGTCATTTCGAAGGTAGTTACGATGGTCATGATGGAGGTTACGGTGGTGGCGATTATGGGGGAGGTGATTACGGTGGTGGCGAAATCCATTCGTCCGGTGGAGACGGAGGTGGATACGAGGGTGGATACGAGGGTGGTTACGGAGGTGGATATGGAGGAGGTGATGATGGTGGCAAGGTCAAACAAATAACTATCGTGAAGAACGTCAAGGTTCCTTATCCGGTAGAGAAGAAGGTACACTATCCGGTTGAAAAAGAAGTACCGTATCCAGTAAAAGTACCAGTACCGCAGCCATATCCGATCGAAAAGAAGATTCCTGTACCTGTAAAGGTACTTGTGAAGGTGCCCGTTCATATACCGCAACCTTATCCAGTGGAAAAGAAGGTGCCCTATCCCGTGCACGTACCAGTTGAAAGACCAGTACCTTACAAAGTTTATGTACCACAACCGTATCCGGTCGAGAAGAAGATACCCTATCCAGTAAAGGTACCAGTGCCACAACCGTTCCCAGTTGAAAAGCCTGTACCATATACGGTAAAGGTACCGGTCCACGTATCAGCGCCCTTCCCAGTGGAAAAACCTGTACCGTATCCAGTTGAGGTACCAGTCGAGAGGCCCTATCCCGTACACATACCGAAACCGTATCCGGTACCCGTGGAAAAACATGTACCGGTACCAGTAGAAAAACCAGTGCCTTATCCTTACAAGGTTCACGTAGAAAAACCCGTGCCCTATCCGGTCGAAAAACCAGTACCTGTACACGTTAAAGTACCAGTACCTGCACCCTATCCAGTTGAAAAACCTGTACCGGTACCAGTAGACAAACCTGTGCCTTATCCCGTTAAAGTACCCGTCGAACGACCAGTACCAGTTCACGTATCTAAACCGGTCCCCGTGCCAGTAGAAAAGCCAGTACCGGTTCCTGTTAAAGTACCAGTTCCGGTACCGGTACATCATCATGAATCGTCTCATGGTTCTTACGAGGGTGATTACGGCTCTAGTTACGGTGGACATCATTTTTAAGGGCACCAATTTTTCCACATAGATAAAGTAAAATTTTTATATAATTGCTTTTTTTTTTTTTTATTTGTTTGTTTATTCTGACGATGGCGGATCGCCGACGTACAATCGTCTTCTCGCGATAAATCTTTCAGAAGGTTTCTCTCGAGAACACGTCCAAATTCTTTTTTCAATTGGAGAAACAAAGATGCCCGATGATATTTATTCATCGAGCCGCACTTTTTTTTATTTTCTCTTTTTTGTATCGAGAAAAGAACGCTATTGATAAGTTTGTATTCTTTTCAACAAAACAGCACTGAATTCTATTGATAGACATAACCGAAATGTCACTATTATTACTAAGGTACAATGTAACACGTTATTTGACACTGTCACATTTGATGAACACACTACGCGGAAACGTTTTTATATTACTCATAAGGATGCCTTTTGTATTATCTTTTTTACCTATATTTTTTTTTCTATTTTTAATAAAACCAAAGAGAAAATGATACTTTGTCTTTTGATGAACCACCCGTTATGTAATCATAATTACCATCCCCGTTATATCCTTCACGCTCGATCGAGAGTAAAAGTACACAACTTTATTTGGCGTAAAGTACTTACGAGAAAAACATTTTAAAGTAAAATTCTCTAAGCTACTATTTGCCTAATTGATTTATAATCCTAATTAACGTTCGACAATTAACACGATAGTGAAAATAAAAATACGTAGATGATTTGATATAGTTAAAAGATAAAGATCTAATATCAAATTCATTTGCAGGGATAAATTTTATGTCCCGTTTTCACGATAGATCGATGTTAATGATAGACGATCAAAATTTATAACGGCATGTACACCAGATGTAAATTATTAACGTAAAGGAGAAAGGTACGTATTTATCGTAACGGTGCTATGGTGAAAACTAAGCACAAAAGAGAACATACATCTATCGAAAGTGAAATCATTTGCTTTCAAATGTTAATAGTCTTTAGTCAGGTAGCACACAGGTATATCTTAAATGTCATACCGTTTCAATGGCATAACAGTGATTACAAATAAAAATATTAACAAAACCAATAAGTATACGATACCATATGAATAATTAAAATTATATAGATAATATAATAGTATTGTTTTTTTTTTTATAAACTTACCGAATATACGGAATGTTAGCTGGAATGTGATACTTCGCACCAGGATCGAAATCATCTTCTGATCTAAGAACAGGTGGTTTAACGCCGCTGTATTGTTCCTTCAATCTGTGCCAATGACAATTATATTCTTCTCGATTAATGTAACCACGAAAAACGTCCCATCGCCATCTGTCAACTGCTAGGCTGAACGGAAGGAGAACCAATTTTTCCATTGCCAATGAAAATAGATAATTAATATCAGCTGCGTACTCGTCTATGTATTTATTGGCTAATCCCAAAGTTTGTAGATGACGAGGTGTTGCTACGCTCAGGGCCACAGCTTCGCCTATAGCTTCGTGAAAACCTATTTTTTTGTTTGTTTGTAAGAATACAATAGTTTCACGTTTAGATTGGTTGAGGTAGATTAGTAGTAAAACATTATTAGCCTTAACCTTACTTTCTTTCTTCGAGGTAATAAAATTAGCTTTCAATAAAATTCTAAGCACGTTATTTCCTAGTAAACAGATCTGATATAAAATATATACTGGGTGTTCCCTATTTTACAATCTTTTATTATAATTAATATATATTTTATTATAATATTATATTAATTTTATTATAATATTATATTAATTTTATTATAATATTTTATTATAATTATATATATTAATATAAATATTATATATATTATATATATATATATATATATATATATATATATATATATATATATATATATATATATATATAATAAATAAACGAAAGAACTACTATATTGCAAAATTTGTAAAAAGATAAAAAATAAAAAGAAACATATGTTTACATAGAATCTTTTTAATCAGATAACCCATTGAAATATGTTCCGATACGATTATTTAAGAATCCAATAAATTTGCAAATAACAATGATTTAAATATCATTGTGTAATATTTTTCTTCTCCATGCATGATTTATTACTTTTTTTCATAAAAGTTTCGGTTGATACTTTTCCAATCGATTTCCCGTGTATCGGAAGGTAATATATTCTCCGGTAAGGGCGAATGACCGAGCGTTAGAGACGGGTGAAAGCGTGATTATACCGTAATAAAAATATTTTAACATCCAACGTCTCTTGGACGGTAGTAGACTGGTTACTACTACGAGGACGAGTCTACTAGCTAACATAAGAACTCGCGAATCTACTTCGAGCGTATCCGTTCGGCTCTCGCTTTCGCGTTATTACTCGTAAAAGAAGTTTTGTAGCGAAAGAGTCCTGGGGCTTTCCGGAAGTGAAGATAGAACGGACGGGATGGTTACGTAATCCCGTGTCGTCCATCGTGTCTTGTTCAGTTACCGTTTGACCGTTTTAATTTATTTTGGTATGCACTTCGTTATTATTTCTTTTTTTTATTATTTCTATTTAAATTATATTCAATTACGATGATAATAAATAATCAAACAAAATATTTATGCAAATTCTTTTCGTAATTGAACATAAATTTATATTCTATGTAAGTTTGATTTGATATATATTTTTTTTTAACAATCTACTCAATGGATTTAAATCTTTAAATGTTACGGGCGCATATATGCGTCCAACGAAAGTAATCTGTGTTTACTTAAGATGCACATATGAGCTTATCAATTTTTTTGAACTTCCTTGGCTCGCAATTCTTTTCCTATTTTTTTTTTCTTTTATTTAATTAAAATAATTAAACATTAACAGAAAATTTATTAGGCGAGCTTCGTATTCAAAGGGTTTACGATAGATTTGAATTTGATCTATCTTTGGTTTTTATATTTTTTAATATCATTTGCTAGATGGGGTTGAAAGAAAATTTGATAATTTCAATACCTGGATTAGCGCCGTCTCGAAATTCACGTGGTAGTCCACTGTATCGTAAAAAGTATTGAATGTGTGCCATCTCGTGATGCACGGTGATGAGATCCTTCATGGTAACTTTGGTACACATTTTGATCCTATAATCTAGACGATTACAGAAATCCCATGCCGAGGCTTGACAGATTAGAGAACGATCACCTGGATCGACGATTATACTTCCTGCCCAAAATTCCGGTGGCATAGCGCTCAGGTTTAATGATAAGTAAAATTCTTCACCGATTCTGAACATGTCTATCGGTGTATAACCCTGTGTTTATAATAATTTATTGTATCGTATGTTCTAGTTGAATAAAAAATATTTTCATTGTTTATAAGATAAGTTAAGTTAATTTGTGCATATTTTGCATTTACCTGAGCTTGCATTTCTTGCGTTACATCTAAATAATTTTTACCGGGATATGGAATTGTAATATCTTGAATATTAGTCCATGATTGAGCCCAAATATTTCCTACAAAATATTGCAATAATTACAAAATTTGAAAATATTCTTTTTTTAATTCGTTTATGGATGGAAATATTTAACATAATATTTTATCATGGATGGTACAAGTTTGTTTTTATAAGAGCACAACGATATTTTTTTTAAATTCATTATTAATTCAATAATAAATTTAAAAATATTAAATATAATTATATTTTAAAATATTATTTTATTAAATTAATTAATTTTTAATTTTAATAAATTATTTTATTCAAATTATTAAATATAATATAATTATATTTAATAATATTTTATTATTTTATATTTAATTATAATTATATTTAATATATAATTATATTTAATACCATGTTTACTATTATTAAATATAATCAATATAATTATACTTTAATAGTATTAAATATAATACTATTATTATATATTTTACTATAACCGAAATATTATTTTTAAATGGCATTTAAATTGATTTAAAAAAAAAAAAAAGAAACGAAAGTCAATGACCCATCATGTTATTTTCAGTAAATGTGTTAAATAATATTTATAAATCTTTTTTATTGTCTAGTTACCTAATATGTGAGAAGGAAGTGGAGCGTGTCCGCTTATTTTTTCGGGTCCGTACAAATCTCTCAACTTTTTCCTAACATAAGCGTGAAGTTCTTCGTAAAGTGGTCTAATCGATTCCCATACGTTTTCGATATCTTGTTGAAAGTTTGATGATTCGTATGGGAACATCCAATACTGTGCAGCATCAGAGAAATCTAAATGAAAGACGATCGTTATTGTTTTAATCATTTTAAAATATTATTATTTTCTTTTTCTTTTTTTAATTATTTTTTTTCAAAAAAATTTTTACTATTCAATCTGGCTGCTTCGTTGTTCAACGTCACAAGTTGTTGATAAAGATCTTTCATAGGTGCACCGCTACGTCGTCTCCATTCCGTCCACACGTATTGCAATTCGTCCCAATTTCGACTTTTTCCCATTATCCCAGCAATATCTACGAAACAAATGATTACAAATATAACAATACAATTAAAATTGTATTTTGTTTCATACGTGCAACTCAGTTCCTGTTGCAAATTTCTCGTTGTCATGAGTTTTCACTTTATAATAGCGATTACGTTTGGATCTTTCGCTTTCACGACCATAGATCAGTCTATTTGTTTTATTATTTTCACGATCACTAATCCAAGCTCAACGAGAAATCATTATTTACCGATATTTTCATCATTTCTATAATCCGATTTAAATCTAATCACGTTTAATCGTTTATAATTTTAATTAATGTTTGTACAAAATCTTACAAACCAAATAGATCGTTCTTTTGGATGTATTATGTAAAGGTAAATGATGAAAATAGAAAGATAACACTGAAGGTATATCATTAATTAACACACTTATATATAGTTATAGAAAAAACAAATAAAAAAACAAATAAATGGAAAGTATTTTAAATATTACCTGGATATAAACGTAGTCCGCAATTAAAGGGATCGTTGTAAGCGCAAATACTTGCTCCATTGTAAATTGCAAGCATATCATTGATTATTCGATTATACTGCAAAAAAAAAGAAAACGAGAATATAATAAAGTATTATATATTACATTAAAAAATTATATTATTAAAAAAATAATATTATAAATATAATTATATAATTATATTTAATATAATAATATTCTATTTTAATTAATAATATTTATTAGTTATTTTAATAGAATTTGAATAATTAAATTTTATTTTATATATTTTTTTAATATAATTTTATTTATTTTATTTTATTTTATAATTTATTTTAATATAATAATATTTTTTATATATATAATTATATAATATAATAATATATATATATATTATATTTCCTATGAGATAGATGAAAGTACATTAAACTTACTCTATCTAATTGATCCAAAGGTAGAGCTGATGGCCCAACCACAGAAAGGTACCTTAAACGACGTCTTATTATTGGATCCCTTATATTGTTAATATCAATTCTCGATATCAATTGCCATGCCTGATTTTGAAAATCAGAGTACAGTTGTTGAGCTTCGAGCTGAGAAAAGAAAAGTCAATTGATAATAAACATAATTTAAATGTTTAATATAATATATTAAACGATTTCTCTTTTTTTTGTTTTTAATTTATTTATTTCTATTTATTGTCTATATTCATATTTTATAAAATATTACGAATAATATGAATTTTATAAATAATGATGGGGCAATATCAAAAAAGTATTATTCGACGATTTATTTGCTAAAAGTCGAGATTTATTATTATAACTTCGATTTCACTCTCGCATTGAACATAATCGTCTCTTGCAATTTTATAATGTATTCACTATAATCTATTCATCTTGCTTTTTCTTTCACGTACTATCATACGTCATATTATAACTAACGTGAGAAAACTGTTCCGTATTCTTAATTCGTTCGATGATCGTTACTCACGCATAACCGAGTTGCTTGTCGAGAAATTCTAGTTTACCGTTAGAAAGATAATAGCCTTATCGTTGCACCTCTTAGGAAATTCAGAACGTTAAGGGGAAACCTAAGATTGTTGTTGTAAGCAATACGAAACTAAAAAGGAGACATTTTCGAGATAAATAATGTTTACAAGAATGTGCGAAAAACTATCGAGAATTTTGTGTTTTTTTGTTTTTCTCGTGTGAAAAAAGTATTGTCAAATTTGTTCGATACTAAATTTTATCGATGTTATGTATACTTTGGTATTTACATAAAAGAGAGAAAAAAAACAATAGTCTTATATAACTTTATACGAAACATAATCAAACAATTAAGAAATTAGTTGATAGAATCGATTTTCAATCTCATTGAAAAAAACGTATAATTGAAAGAATCAAACGATTAAAAATATGATTACAATTGAGGAAATGAATTTGTAAAACATATGATAAAATTATGTTTAATTAATAATGCAATTTAAAGATTAATGACTTTCAATTTAGATAGTAATTGATTTCTACGACAAGTGCATCTATTTATAGTACATTTAGATAAATTTGTAGTCATATTTTCTGAAATCCTATTTAGTACCAAGAGTTTATTTCATTAGGGAAATTTTCTTTAACGATACTTTAAAAATACAGAGGCCGTTAATATGTACATTACCCAGGTAAAATGAACAAATCAGTTAATCTGCATAAAATTAACTGGGTAATATGCACATTAAAGGTTTTCAATCACCTTATTCGGTAACAAATATAAAAGAACATAATAAAAAAAAGAAATTATAAGACAGACTCGTTGCAAAAGTTAATAATGTTTCCCTTTTCTTTTTTTTCTAATTATAAGTACTAATGTATAAAAAGAGGTAAACAATTATCGTAATTTTAAAAACCTTCACTTTAGTTAAGTCAGAGTCGCGAAGTGAGGATTTCACGTCGAAAAGGACCGGACGATTCTTGATATACGAGAGAAAGAGAGAGGAAAAATAGAAAAAAAGAAAAAGATTACTTGATTGCACAATGCACAATCGTTGCGGACCCGGTTACAATGGCAACACATGAGAACATTTCCCGCGGAGGCGTTCGGCCTTTCTTGTACAATGCTAGTCCGGTTGTCGTGTCATGAAAATCCATCGTACACGAAATTACGATTTACTATGGAGTATTAAGGAATACGTATATAAGACGTGACACGCGGCCGAGCTTTTCGAAGGATTAGGAACAAGAAAGACAGAGATTGGGAGAGAAAGAGAGAGAGAGAGTGAGAGAAGAGGTCGAGGTCTTTTCGACGAAGATACGACCAGATGGTTTATTTTCCACGATACTTTAGAAACACGTCGAAATTTACTTTTTTCTTTTCTTTTTTTTTCTTTTCTCTCTATCTTCCTCACTTACAATTAATTGTTTCAAGGTGGTTAATTAAAATAACACGAATTGGTATTCTAGCACAATGTTGTTTCATTCACAATTTTTCTATAATCAAATATTTTGATTATTTTATAAAAAAGGTTAATTAATAATAATCTAATTAAACTATTAGTTATGATTTAAGACAATCAAATATATATTTAATTATATATTATATATATTTTAATTATATATATATATGTTTTTATTTGTATTATTTAAATATAAAATGTAAAAATATTTGTTCTTGAATTAATATTTGTTGGGTTATGTATAATTTGGAAAACACTGTGCTTGCTTATGATTTATGACAGTATGTTTTTTTTATCGCTCTTTTTCTTTCTCTCGCTTTTATTCCCTACAAGAAGTACTTAGGTGTTAAAAGTGATTGCAATGTACGTATGAGTGGCACGTGCCAGTCCCGAAATTTGTTATCGTATTATTTCGGAATAGTTTATAACGCATGCGGGTGACTGCTAGTATGTAGGACGACAAAGACACGAATATTTTGGATGAAACCCAAACGGTGTTCGAGGGGTAGAAAATGTCTACGTTGATAATAATTCAATCAAATGTAAAATACACGCGAACAAGAATAAAAAAAAAAAAACAAAGCAAAAAATACTAGTGTCATTTGAATCTCACCGCTTGTAATTGTGAATATTCGTTGACATTGGTCTCGTAACCCCATTGGGCAGCTACATTTGCACTGCATCGTTCAGCACCTAGAAAATCCAATCTCGCTAAAATGTTTTGGTAGTCCAACTCGTTTGAAGGAAGTTGTCCTGCATATCCGTTGCCATTTGATTCGCGCAGACCAGGTAGATCCAATTGCGCGTTTACAAAAGACAACAAAAATAGAAGCAACGTTTTCGACGGTATCTGAAAAAATGAAAGCAACTAATGTTAAAAAGTTCGTTTGTCGATTAAATGAAAAAATCCTGTCGAGAAAACAACTGATAGAACGGTAATAGAATCGAGGAAAAATAATAATAATAATAATAATAATAATAATAATAATAATAATAATAATAATAATAATAATAATAATAATAATAATAATAATAATAATTAAAGGAAGAATCGATTCTATA
This sequence comes from Polistes dominula, assembly GCF_049000335.1. Classification (NCBI taxonomy): domain Eukaryota; kingdom Metazoa; phylum Arthropoda; class Insecta; order Hymenoptera; family Vespidae; genus Polistes; species Polistes dominula. Next base: position 5,267,382 of record NW_028301150.1, read on the forward strand.
TTTTCGTAGAGGGTGACAAACCTAAGTGTATTAAAAACAATTGTAAAATTGATCTTTATCGTTCGGCCTTGGCTTACAAAAAGGGTTGATCACAAGTGGAAACGTTTTTCCGGTATTCTCGTTTTCTATCCTTTAAGAATCTAAGAAAGAATATTCAGAGACCACGACAACTTAAATTATTACAATTGCTGCATTATTTTAAATCACTTTGTTACGTCGCGAACAAGGCGTTTACGTGCAATTCATCTGTTGACTTCACGGTCACGTGTTACGTCTTTACGTTACGTATTTCCTTTTCACCATGAAACACGATAATTTTTTATATTCATAGGTATACAAGATCATATGAGAGATTGGATTAAAAATTTATTGGCCTTGTATATGATAATAATTAAATAATTATTCATGATACGAAAGTGTTATTACATATATATGTATTCGTAACCAAAGCTAAAAATACATTGCATATTAGAAAATAATAGGACAATAAAAAATAAATTATTTTTAGAATTTTTCGACTAAATTAAATAAGTTACATTCGTTGATGCATTATGCAATTATTAGATCGCAGCATAATTACAAAAAAAAAACATTTATTTACTAAAATTAATATTGATTAACAATTATTCGTATAAGAGAACAAATCAGAAAGAAATTCGAAAAAAAAAAACAATAATATACAATTACCTTTCTAAAATTCAAATGAATATATAAATGAAATAGAACTTACAAAAGTAATGATCCTTGACCATGATAAAAGTTCCATTATATCGATACTAGATATCCCAAATTGAACGTTCACAGGTGTGAATATTCATTCGATATTTGAATTTTGAATATTACAAATTTTCTCGACACCTTCTCAACACGTTCTCTCGTATCAGAAAGACTATGCAAGACGAACTAACGTTAACGGCACGTTTCGTCAAGTCGTCACTAAAAGCCTCGTGTCTGCCGGCAAATGTACATTTATTCCTTCGAGGCAGGTTAGAATACGACCACCAGGAGGTCATCCGTGGTAAGGAAAGTGGGGAGAAGGCGTATTACGCATACCTTACAAGATCTACACAGTTTTTTCTTTTATTTTGTTCCGTCCTTGTTTGCGTGTTTTACGAACATTGAATGAAGAAAATGATTGAGGGAGGGAGGTTTTTAAAAGTAGGGTTTGTTTTAGAAGGAAACGACTAAGAATCGAGGATGAGACAAAAAAAAAAAGAAGAAGAAAAGGGCTAGCTAGCTATCTATCTAGCTAGCTAGCTAGAACTAGCTAGTTTATTGCGACAGCGTCAAGTTCTCACGTTGACAACGGCCGTTCGACTGACACCACATTGAATGACTACCATTGTTTACGATAGCACGCGCCTTACTGTCGAACAACATTTTTTCCAAGCACATCATGCTAATATGAAATTCGAAGATCTCTTGGTAAATAAGTATTGATAAATAATACGTTTCGTGGTTGACCTCTTTTGGTTTGTTTTGTTCATATTTTTACTTTGTATTACGAGGATAGAAATCTTTGTAGGTTTACTCGTTGGATCTAGTCATTTGTATCTGTGTTGTTAAAAAATCATTTATAAATTTTTGTTATATGAAAACTTGCTATATGTCATAAGATTTTATTATAAAATAGGTATATATGGTATTGATCACGTTTTCCCAGGACAATCATCGTTCTGCTCAGTTAATCTAATACGATATCAAGGTGAGTTCATACGAGAAAGTATAGACGAGGTTAAATTTTCTCGTATGAAATAATCGATGATACTAGCGTATGATCGGATTTCCCTTGTTTCCTATTTATTTCAAAATGATGATGGTCGAAACGTTCAGTTTAGTTTTTTCAAATAATATTATATTCATTTTTAATTATCCGTTGATTCATCCGATTATATCACTCGTTGACGAACTCTCATCATAAAAAAAGGAAGAAGAAGCAAAAGAAAAAAAAAGGAAATGAATGAAACATCAATAAAGTTAAATCCTTGCGAATTATCTCGCCGTTGATGTCTTTCAACTGTAATTTTATGCATTGACGGATGATTCATCCGTTCACATGATCGTAACATCTAATTACGTGTGATTTTATCTTTTCGCATTGATCTAGCACGAATAGTGCTAGTAAATTAGACTTGTAACATGTCGAATCTTTTTTTTCGCTATTTAATCGATATTATATTTATCAAGGTTTATCTTCGACAATGATTATTTCGACATTTTTTGTTGTTGTTTTATATTACAAATATCTCGTACAATAAATCAAGACGAATGATAATACAACTTGGGAGAACAATCAAATTATGTGACTGATCTACGACTCATCGTAAAATGCAAAGTATAAACAACCGCGCCCATCGGCAAACCATTTACAAAGATTGTCTCACGATCATCTGGAATGTCCTATCTATATACTTCATTCAAAGAATCATCTAGGCTTGTTTAAAAGAACCTTGAAAGTTTCAACTTATTTTAATTTTTTTCACATACGATATATTTTTCTATAAACTAACATGTGTATACGTGCATGTGTTACGTTAAAGTTAAAAAAAAAGATATACGAAAGATACTTTGATCGTACGATATTTCATTTATAATAATGAGAATGATTTTGTTATACGTGAACATACTCAAGAATAATAATTGCGTTTAAACGTCGTAAGAACGTTGGTTATTTCGGTAAGACGTAGCTTTGTAAATAGTATGACCGTGAAATTAAATTAGCAAATTACAGAAAGAAATAGTCAAGAAACAGAAAGAAAAGAGAGAGAGAGAGAGAGAGAGAAAGATCGTGTAATTTTCGTGTGTTTTATTCGTCTAGATGATAAATGTTTTTTCTCTTTTTTTTTGTTTCTTTATATATCTTTTTGTTTGTAAATGTTGTATAATCGTGAAAAACGAGTAACGATTAAGAAAGTAATGGATACTCGAAATGTCTCCACACCAGTTGAAAAGCATAGTCCTCGTTCTCGTGCCGGTTGAGCTTCGACAATGGTTAATCTCATTGGAAGATAACGCGCTCCCACCGGTACCGGTCGCACGTACCGGCCGCGATTCTGAGTTCAAGTACGCTAGAATCTTCACCACCACTACCACCACAACTATCACCGATTACACGATGTGCAACAAGGTGTGTTTATTACTGTCATAATTTTTTTTTTTATTTCCAACGAATACCTCGTGTTTTTTATACTTTTTCTTCAATCGTTTTCATAATATTTCTTTTACGATAAACACACACACACATACGTGTATATATAAGAAAAATTATTGTTATAATTCTATTCTTCGGACTTTTTCAAAATGTTACTTTATTATCGAATTGTTCTATTATCAATTAATATCGAATTATATTTTACTTGACAAAATATTAAAAAAATAAAAAAGAATTTTTTGTTTCCTTTTGTAATTTCAATTAAATTGGTTTGCTCTTATCTTTTTTTTTTTTTTTTTTTTAATTATAAATTTTATTTTTATCATTACCTTTTTATACACGAGACAAAATTGTCGAATTTTGTGTTCCTTTGTTCTGATTGTGTTCTTTTAAATTAATAAATTTGTAATTTTTATCGACACTTCAGTTCGATTCAATTAAACTTTTATATTGTTAGTTTTCTTTCTATCTTATTTTTATTCTATTCTTCTTATTAAAGATTTTCTTATGCTTGTACGCACACGAGTATTCACAGCATTTACCATTAAGTAAGTCGCTTGTTTGTATCCCGATGAAAACGTGAGAAAATATTTAATGTAAGCATATTACCCGTATTACGCGATCTGACTAGAAGAATAATAAGAAGAGAGCGTGAATATTTACAAGGACAATAGATCGATCGATGAGATCGATTCTCGATTTTCAAGGTTGCGAATATATGCATTCTAGTTCGAAGATCATCGTTTAATAAAAGAAATTATATCAATTTAAAAAAGAAAGCAGAAAATTCGAGCACGATTTAAATTTTATTTGGGAGGAGTATGTATGTATATGTGTTACCAAGAAAGACCGAGATTGGATGTCAAAATTAATGCATGATGAGTTGGTGTATGTACAAAATAATAATTAATAAGAATAAACTCAAATATTTGGTATGTGTTGACATTTCACTACGTGAATCTTAACATTCTCCAATTTCAATTTTTCACGATAACATATATGTATACGTATATATCATCATATGTATATATGAATGATTACAATGATTTCTTAGGCAAAATTACAACGGCAGGAAATAAAGTACGTCGCCTGTTTGTATGTTAGATGTCCTTCGAGATAATATTCTTCAACAAAATTCTAGAAAAAAACAAAACATATTATATTGTTCTTCTTCATTCAAGGATTTACGTTATTTATTGGGTCAAGTAGAAATTGTTGAAAAAGAATTAAATTTTATAATACACGCGTGAATACTTTATACAAATTATTTTATCAATTTGTATTATAATTAGTCAATTAGATTAGTTTAGAGATCAAGATTTATTAATTATTAACAAGTATTGTGTTAGATATTCAGAATTACAGAAAATTTTCAATTTATATATTTTTTTCTACACTAGTTATATTTTTATTCGACTTCTTTCTATATGTTAGATATTTTCAACTAAATAGTGAAATAAATAATGGGAGAAAAAAATTGGGATGAAAGAGGAAAACGGGGTGGGGAGGGGCAGACGTTGGTCCAAACTCTTATACCTGGGTCTACATTCAATGATACTCACCTTCACTGTTCACTTTTAGTTTATATAAAGTCTTTACCAGATTTTTTTGCGTCACTTTCACATTTTTCTCCTAATCTTTTTGTTTCTTACATCCTCCCACATTATTTTCTAGAAAATGTTTTGTCATAATACGTATACATATAGGATTGGATTAGAGTTCTGTCAGATTTTTTTTTTTTGAGTCTACTGATTCATGTATTAGTATAGATAATGTTGGGTCAAACAAAATATTCGTGACAAATTACTTTACCAAGGTAATAATGTGTCATAGGATGATTTCGAAAGTTGCAAAAGAGATTTGTATAGATTTATCGTTTACCATTTATGTTCTCTCTTGTCATTTGCTAAGAGAAATGAAACTTGATTTTTTAAACGAACTTAAGTATGTTTATTATGTATAGATATATATTGTACAGTATATACATACAAATTCTTTTGTTATTTTAAAAACTTTCTATATTATACATAATATAATACACGATGTTAAGTAAAAAGCAACGTAAACGAATATACGCATCGATACATATATCCCATGTAACATAGAACGTAATTATTTTAATAATAAGAAAATATCAAACTTTTAGATGACGTAAGCAAGACTTATAAATATAATTAAAAGTATTTAAATAATACATCGAATTCTTTAAATCGAATACATGCTTTTTCAATTTAAATCTAACGTAATACTTTTCTTACTGATTATGTAACGAGGAACGAGAGATTACGTTGTCTGCCAACTTTGAAACACCAGACCTATTAAGTAACGAGAATTGCTTTCTTTTTCTATCTAAACTATTTTCTTTTCTTTTTTTTATTTCATCAGTTCCACGTACTTGCACGTTGAATAACTTTTAAAAAGATCGAATCTTGTTTTTGTCTGGCAATTACGTGTCGTAGATGTCAAGGCTAGTCTTGAAAAACAAGCTCATTATAAACGAGAGCTTCTTTCTTTCCTCGAATTGTCCTTAATTGTAACAGGAGAGAAGATAACTTACTCTTTGGTAGAAGTAATTAACTACGATATTATGAATGTACTTGTTAAAAACTCTACTTGACGAGACAAAAGAACTGACAAGTTGGGATCGTTGCGATTTTAATGAGATTATAATTGCATGTACTTAATAATTTCAAATGTAAGAGTGTAAGTTGTGTACTAGATAGATCGTAATTATTGTAAAAACTAATTTTCGTGCAAGTCATTTAAAAAGACACACCGGAAATCGCCTCGTCAATTATTATCTACACGTATATGTAAAGTTATTTGTGATTCATGATATTTATTAGTCATACATTGCGTATTATAATATTTCTATAATGTTTGTAATATCATTTTTCGTTTATGGAAATTGATTTAATTTAATATACAATCCTATTTGTTCATAATTAATATTAAAATATTTGTTATAAGTAATTGTAATTAATAAAATAAAAATTTGTTTATTATCTATGTTAGAAAAATTTCTACAATCAGGATTGCATTTATTCCATAAGAAATGTTATACCAAAGAATATAGAAGATGGCAAGACCACTTTTCGAGTAAAAAAATCATCTTTGCATCGGGATCCCAGAATACAGTATTTTATCTGCTATCGCTTACTGGTGGTCCCAGTACTAACTAAGATGAATGTTTTACAGGAAATGTGCACTTCTAATGTTCTACTATATTATATTATATTCTTTGATACCAATAAAATTACGATTTTACTATTACTAGATAATATTTTCTATATTACCGACAAATAATGTAAAATGACGAGATAGTAAGTAAAAATATTTATATGTTTTCTACATTACCGTTTGATGTTACATGAATATTTTTGAAACAGAAAATTAACATTATCTACCATCGCTAATACAATATAACTTATGATAACAGTGTATTAAATATTGTAAAAGTTATTTTGAGCGATCGATTTATTGTAATATTCATAACTATTTAATTAATAACAAAAAATTAGATTATTCAAGTTCTTCAGTAACATAGATAATATTTAATGTAATTTATTTTTTATAACATGTAACAAGATTAATATATAGATTTGCTTTTCAAGTATCAGTGTAGCCTAATTTAATTTCTAACTTACAATTAGAGGATGAGTACATTACATATCAATTATTGTATACTATTTTATAATGATTATAGCAAGGATTACGATGATCATGATGTAATCTATATTTGAAGTTAGATTACGAGTCTAATGGAATTTAATATTACGCAAATTTAGATTGGTTTAGGTTGACCGCAGTCGAGACAAGCCTTTTTCTCTCGAATAGCAAATTATTTCATATCGTCACCTGGATCTAATAAAACATCTATGATAAAGTCCTGAATTATATGATTAATTTTATAAACTTTTACAAATTGTCAAGGTAATAGTAAAACGCAATCAGTGAAACGAAATGTTGACACGAGTTGTAAACGAATCGTTCCGTATGAATAATTAATAAAAAATAAATATATTATATACTATTAATATCCTCGAATTTTTCGCATGACCGATCTTGAACTAATTAATGAGCTACATGTCTTATGATCTATCACGTTTGCAATGAACAAATCAGGAATACGAAAATGTATTGATCGTCGGTAAAGGATATTATTAAATGTACACTGGACCGATCTGAATTAATCTTAAACGAAAAGTAAATGTGCATTACAAGCCGGATGAAGTATGCCCATAGCAATTTGTAGAACGTCCGACCTTGAACCAGGTTGTACACTCGAATGATCCTTGATACGCCGGAATCGTCGTAACGTGATTTATAAGAGCGTTCACCTACGAACCGGAATCGATATTTTCTATACTAGGGTAAAAAGATACATGGGGTTTCTTGTTTAAAGTGTAACAACACAAATTTATTCTTTGAATTAAAACTGTTTTTTTTTTTATTTGAATATTTATTGATCATAGAGAAAAGAATTATACTTGAAAAAAAAGAAAAACAATCTTGAGAAATGACATTAATTGGCAATGGTAATTAAGATCAAATGTGGTTTTTGTATTCTGAAATAAAAACTCTCACGAAAAAGTGACATTACTCCCTTATCTACCGGAAGTGGACACTTCGATGTTTCCGTTAAAAGAAAGATTCAGCTCATGGACGTTCGATGCGCGTGACGCATCAAGAGTAAATTGCTGTTTTATTATGGAAGGCGGAGTTATCCTCCGAAGGCGTAATTAGCAATATGAATGCACCTTTTATGAGGTTAAGACGTCACCTTCAAACTCGGTCCGCTTGTAAGATGTTTTTTTTTTCCAATATCATCTTTTTTTCTCTATCCTCTGATAACACGTGTGAATCCAGGGACATTTATTAATCATATTTTTCTTGAAGACGATTCGTTAAACTTACCCCTTTCCTCATTTAGATTCATTTATTTTTTTCTTCTTCTATTTATATCGTAATAATAATTGTACATATAAAAATATATTTCCGGATGATCTATTACGACCTTAGAGTTTTCTATTTGAGAAAAAAAGCAGATAAAAATATTAATTTATTCGTATGCATAACGCTATAACGATCTTGATTCCTGGAGTTTGTTAGGCTTACGTATCCGGTCTCGAAAGGTTTTCGTATCCTTCCGAGAAGTATGATCGTCGTTATATATTTCCATTTAATCTTGGAAATGATTCAAGATCAATTACTTCTGGAATAATATCGATTTCATTACGTTACCGCACCAGTTAGCCTTCATTAGCACTTTATCAATGATATTTCTTATTTTCTTCTTACGTATTCTCTCTCTCTCTCTCTCTCTCTCTCTATCTATCTATTTTTCTCTCCTTCCTCGATTCTCATCAGATTATTAGCAAAAAGTTTGGCCTTTTTGTCGCAACAATAACTTTGCTAACAAAAGTTTCGCCAAGCTAATTCAACACGGGCTATCGTTCACGTGACGTTCTAACAAGCTAAGTCACGAATGGCTAATTATGCGGAACGCGTTCCTAAATCGCGTATAAGCGAATCGGAACACGTGATCTTACTTGTCTTCCTATCCGATAACCTCTCGCAATTAATTTACATCGATTTCCTGTACGTCCAACTATCGACCAATTCAAATATTTCAATCCGATCTCGTAAAGAGAGTAAAACAGAGATAGGACAAGAGAGAAAGAGAGAGAGAGAGAGGACAACATTTATCTGTACTCAATACTTATTTGGAATGGAAAATGATCAGAATTAATTAGATTAGGAATTAGGGAAACTAATGGTTGATTAAGTAAATACTAAGAAAGAGATAGATAAATAGTAAGGGGAAAAGAGAGAGAGAGAGAGAGAGAGAGAGAGAGAGAGAGAAAGGGAGTTGATTAATACTACCGTATGTCTTATGCAATATGCGTAGGTAAATAATTATGTATATATATGCAATATGTGTCGGTAATTACGGCAGTGGACTGCATCAACAAATTTTTAGAAATTTATTTTATATGTAATATATATGCAATATGTGTCAAGAATTATGGCAATGGACTGCACTAACAAATTTTTATAAATTTATTTTATGTGTAATGTATATGCAATATGCTTTAATAATTATGGCAGTGGACTGCACTAAAAAATTTGTATAAATTTATTTTATAGGTAATATATATATGCAATATACGCCAGTAATTATGGCAGTAGATTGTGACAGCATATGTAAATTAATTTAATATATAAATTTATTATTTAATATGTATATTAATTACAAATTTATTAATATATATATATATAATATATATATATATAATTATATAGTAAAATATAATATTTTTTTTTCATAATAATAAATAAAATTGTAAATTTAAAAGTTGTTATTTTAATTGACTTATTACAGTATAATAATTTAACGACATACATAAGTAGCAACCAACTTTGATCTCGCCATCATCCTTAACAGCATCGATAAAGGTCTCTCTTTAGACTTTCATAAGAGAGAAACACTTAACATAGCTTCGATTAATTGTTCTCCAATTTTACGACGACGCGCCTCGTTTTTAATTGGCATGTCCTTGAATTATACGACGTTCCTTCCGTTTATCCTTTTTTTTTATCTTATTTTCATTTTACCACTAACTAACCCTTTTTCTTTGAATCCGAGGTTCGATAGTAATAAGCAGGAAACGATCGATAATGATCAATTATCGATAATGTATATTATATAGTGATAGTGATATCGATAATGGATCGAAGGTCAAAAATTGTGTTCGTGAACGAGAATGATCATATTTTTATTCGATCGAACAATACATTTTTTCGTTCAACAATATTCACAATTTTCGTTATGATCTTTTCCTTTTTTTTTAAATCTTATTTTTATAGCACGTAATCGATTTCGACGATCTTACGTTCGATATTCTGTTCGATCTCTCTTTCGATTTCTCATAATATTATTCTTGAATTTCGCCATTCTTTGAACGCCTCATCGAGAGATCGATGGCCCGAGACCGGTCGAAGAAAAACGTTTTAATGATCGCGACACCAGTGTTATTGAAGAGTTTTTCTATACTCGTTAAGAATCTTTACGTAACCTTGAATCTTGATCTTGCAATTTAAAGTTACGAGACTTTTCTTAGTCGTCTAACGTTTTAACTCTGCTTTTTTTTTCTATACAGAACTTCAACGTGTTTTTTCTCTACTTATTGTCTCGATGCGTAAAAATTAAATAATTCCATTTGTTTCCTCTCTTCCTTGAAATTATTATCCTATTATTTATTTCTTTATTCGATACTAATACCGCAATAATCAAATACATGGATTATTTTAACGCGTACAATTGTACGTGTTCACGATTTTTTTCTTTTTTTGGAAAACTCGTTCTGAATAATTATCGAAAGGTGTTAGATCTCTCAGATTTGGCGTCGAAGATAATTGGAAAATAATTTTGAAACGATAAAGGTCGAACGATAGTTAAATACGTCATTCAACCTTCCACCAAATCGGTATGACGATAGTTGATATTGGAAACAGCATCGGCGTTGTTTTTCCTTGCACGATGTCGCTACTGAAAGAACACTAATTAACGTATTAAGGTTATAAATTCCATTCCTAACGAAGGTTAAGAAACCACCGTTGTTGAGTTACTCGAATCAACGACAATTTGACTAACGATATTATTTTTTTCAATAAATAAACCCATTAAACATATTTTATTTATATTCTTTTTCTATTTCACGGAGAAATGGCAGGGGTTGGTTTGTGGTATCGGGAGGAAGGTAATAGAAGGAAACACAAGGAAAAAATAAAATCGGAAATTTAATATTCAATAAAAATAAAGACAATATAAGATTTTTCCGTTACTTACGTTTACAATAATCGAGTAGAGAGAATTACGTGTGCTTACGTGACTTATGACTCGATACTACTACAAAGTACTTATGCAAAAAAAAAAAAAAAAAGAAGAAAAAGAATGGATTTTTCTTTAATGGAGCAACGTTATGCGATGCGTCCACGCAATTAATCACTCTATTACCTTTAATCATAGTCGTAATGCCAGATGACACCGATTTACGGGAATCGAATTCCTCCGTAGCTCGTTGGAATTTCTATTCCACCGTTAAATCCAAGAGATTTTATTGCACTTGTTTCCCTTTTTTTTGCTTTAACTCCGATCAGATTTATTCGATCGATTACTCTGTCTATTACAATAATTGCCGCCTCGTGTTCCTAGTTGTGTACGAACGTGACTATGCGAACGGTGCGAGACAAGTCTCGTGGGACACCAGACGCGTATTTTATTCGAGTTTTTGCTGATCTTAGCATGACGAGCCTAACCATCACGCGCATCATTGTCTATGATTATATATAAGTATTTTTATCCCCCCTCCCTGGTTATATAAATTATTGTTATTGTTCTTGAAAATTGTCTTATCGTCTGAGATGACAATTTTCAGAAAATAGGGAAAGGACAATTCTATTTACTTCATTTGCTTCTGTTTCTAATTCTGTTAGATATCATTCATCGTAATTTAAACAAACTTGACGTCATTGCGTTTATCGATAGATCCGGATTCCATTGCGGAAGGATCATCTAATCGGCAATTATTAAAAGACGATCACCACTTAAAAAGAAGAAGAAAAAAATTAAATGAAGAATAATAAAATCGACGTTTATAATATGCATTAAAAATTTGTAAGAGAAAAAAAAAGAAAAAAAAGAAAAAAAAATCTGATAATAATCGTCATTCGAAGTCGTTTTACACGGAAAAATCTTTCGATCGTACTGACTCAATTAAAGGATGACGACAAATTTCGTGAAATACATCGATAATACCGGTATTCGATCATAAATATTAACCCTTTTACTTCCTATTGATACATATATGCGTTTGGTAAAAGTTGCCAGCGTGTATTATTGACGCATATACGCGTTTGTCAATATGAATGTAAAATAATATAATGTTGGTTTGAATATTGATTATTGTTTTGAGTTTTGCCATATGAAAATTATATAAGAAACAAAAATACTTTAATTATTAAATATAATTTATTACTAGATCTGATTAATAATAAAACAGTCGTATTAATAATAAATTATTCCGTTTCTACAAAACACTTTAACTAAAAGTATTCAGTACTCAAAGGATTAAAAAAATAATCATAAATGATTTAAAGGGAATGGAAAGTTTGATCAAAAAAAAAAAAAAAAAAAATAAAAGAATAAAGAAAGAAAAAGAAAAATAAGAAAATCGTTCATCGACCTGTCCCTGCGAACGAGAAGTAAGAAACTTGTCTGACCTTAAGAACAACCTTGTCCAATCCCTTTCAATTTTTGTGAAATCTATCAAAAAAAAAAAAAGTTGACGAGCAGTGTACCTCTTCGTATCGATGTAGTGAGGAGTCACCTTGACCATCAGAAGTTTGCACCGGGGAGAGGATTGAGGACTTTAGCGGGTGTCCAGTAGGCAAACGCTAGTAGGGAAGAAGGATGGAGGAGGTGGGTCCGGTTGGCCTCCAGAGCGGACATATAAGTCCCAGGATCGCCCCCACTTTATGTCAAACGGTCGGACACGGTACGGAGGCGAGCACAAGCTAGCAAGCAGCAAACTCTTTGACGTTGATCAGAACTTAACTTCCATTCGTCGTTCTCTTCTCCAGCAAAGAGTGCTTTTTGTTTCATTTGGTTTTTTTCTGTTTTTCTTTTAACCATAATCTATTGAAGTATTTCAATCCTCCCCCATTATTACCAAACTTTTCCAATTCTTCATCTTCTTCTTATTGTTGTTCATTTTTCTCTCCGTGCCGGTTATATCCGACCGCTGACAACAGTAGCGATTTAATCGACACCCCCGTTAAGAGAACGTAAACCCCTCTTTTTTGGTTGTTGCTAGTACGCGAGAGTAAACGTGAACTATAAACGCGAATTATAACGCGAATATAAACACTTGGAATTCTCGAACGAGTATCACCAATCGAGTGAGCCTAACCTGGTGAGCCAGCTGGTGTGCCGGTTAGTTAATATCGAGTATAGTTAACGAGAATTGGACCTTAGTCGTTCTCCTACCGTTGCTGCTTTCGATCGACAACGGAAAAATTGAGAAGAGAACGTGTTTCTTTCTCTTTCTCTCACTCACCACTCAAATCAGTTAGTCAGTCACTCAGTCAGTCAGTTAGTTACTTTCTCTCTCTCTCTCTCTTTCTATCACCTTCTCTATCTTCTCTACTTGAAGCGGTGTTAGAAGTCGACTGCGAGGCACCATGAGAATCGTAAGTAAATCAGTTCCATGTTATACCGCTTACTCGTCTATAGACATACCGCTTACACTTACTTCAGGAAGTATTTATATGTTTCCTGAAAGCGAATAAGTTATTACTCCTTTCAAAAGTGAATCTAAATAGTGTTGTGTAAAATTATTCATATTTAGAATATAAAGACTAGATTAGTTGATTTTTTTTCGAGTTTCATGGAATTATGGTAATTGCTATCATTTATTAAAATATTTTATTTTTATTGAATGGACAATATTACTCCAAACGAGTATTCTTTTATATTCAATTGAAATTATCATAAATAATATATAATACGTTATTCGATGTTACATGTTCTAACGTTGCTAAAAGTATTATTCGGAAAAGCGAAAGATACGTTCGTGAAATGCACTGTTAGGTTTGCTTGCACTTAGGTATTACGGTATTGGTGTAGAAAAGCGAGTGCAGCAGCCCGATTCATCTTGATGGTCGTGTATATAAAAGCGTATAGCAAAGTGTATCGTGTTTCGTTTATATTCCATTTCGACTTTCTACGTACATTATTCCGGAAGGCACCGATCATAAAACGGAACTTCCACGTGTCTACTATCATTTCGAACCCTTTTATTATTATTTTTATTTTTCTTATATTATTTTTTACGAATAATATGTTAACTATGTGTTTAATACAGTTCGATCGATTGATCCATCAAAATTCTCATTCGAATGATGACGTAATCTGTCGTTTCTCAATTAATTCTAATCATTAGTAAAAATTCACACCGTTAGATTGATACATTATTTTTTTCTTTGTTTTTTACTCTAATGATAGTTTTCATTATTTTTTATTCTTTCACCTTCTCTTGGATAACGAGAGTGTAACGGTTAAGTATATACAATGATCGGTTAATTCAACGTTCTTAGTGAAAGCTCAAGTATTATTTTTGTTAAAAAATTCTTTTACTTTCGCTCGTTCGATATACTAACATGGTTGTTGTATTTTCTTCACTATTTTTTGTTATCTCTATCTTTTTGTTTTTAAATAAAATTGGGAACGATGGATTAATCGTTTTTTTTTCTTTTTTATAATTCAATATTTTAATTACATGTAAAAGGATCTAGCAAGATATTTATTAATCGATTAAACACAAAACGATTTTTATTTTTACATAAATCGACGTTTCAGATTGAGTTCTAGTTTTTATTATACTTTCTACCATTTTTGATTTTTTTTCTTTTACAGAGTAAAATCACAAATCGAAATAAATCGTATGGAATAATAGATGAAAAAAGAAAAGAAAATTTTTAAGATTATGAATTGATTGGATGAAACAAAGTTATTGCATAAATCGTTTTTTTTTTATTTACATAAACACACACACACAAAAGAAACGTTTCAGAATAATGAATAGCTTGATAAATTAAATCATTCGTAGAAACTATGGATGTTTTTCTCGACAAACATATATATATCTACTAATTTCATAAATGGATTTCCATTTCGTTTCGATACGTAAGGCAAAAAAATTTATTTGTATAACGGATCCCTCGATGAAGGAAATCGTTTAAAAAATAATAGAATTGAGGAAAAAGAAAAGAAAAAGAAGAAGAAAAAAAAGGAAAACGTTTGAAAGAAATGAATTCCTTGATTAAAATATTCGAAGGTTTTATTTGTAAGGTCGAATTGATCTAGTTAAATTACCTCGAACATTTAAAGTAGAATTGTCGAGTAATCCAGATACATTTATAGTTAAAAATTGATCATCTTATATCATAAAGAATTGTTTAATACAATTGGAAGGTGACAAGAAAAACAGGTGGTTAGGTTTCTCAGTCGATAATGACGATGACGTGTCAGTTTGATAGAACTAGTTAAACGAGTAAAAGAAGAAAAATAAGAGGAGAATAGGAGATACGGAAATCCGTAAAATCTTGTTCATTCACTAGAGTTCTTAGCCGTTGGCAAGACAAGTTTAGCGTCCTTGCCGCAGGGGACGAAAAACTTCGACAAGATTTATTTGCGTTGACCTATCATACTTTTGCTATTCAAAATTTATCTTATTTTTCGTTATTTTGTTCATTCAATTTATCAATTAAATAATTGATCCTACGAAAATGTTTACTTTAGTTTAAACGACTTTTATTTTTTGCTTTTTTTTTTATTTATTCGAATAATATGCTTCAGTTAATTCTACAGTTACTGAAGTGAAAATGAATAACAACTTTTGATATTATTAAACATGGAAAATTATTATTGAACGTAAATAGGCGTGAACGCGTTGAAGGAACTGATAAAACTTATAAATTCGTTTACTTTTTTTTTTTTTTTCGTTTAAAATAACTCCTACGAAATTTTCAATTGAAAAATGGAAATTATTTTATATTCCTACACGCGTCGATCGTTTATGCGATTTTCCAAGAATTCGTTTAAATCACATGGTCTATTTAACGACGAGTCCAAAGTCGATTGAAAAAAAATTTCTATTGATTTATAATAAATCTTAATGCATATTTCGTAACTTTTACTTTCACGATAAAAATAGTTTTTTTTCTCGTCAATATTTCATTATTATTATTAACTGAATAATTATACTAATTATTAGGAGGCAAAGTGTCGATAGAATTTTATTATAAATGCATACGTTCAATTTCGATGAAAAATGAATGCATTACTAGGAACGTTTTTACACAATTTCGATAACGAGTGAACGTTTTATTTTATCCTAAAATAAATCTTTCTTTTATCAACATTCCTTTACTTTGAATACACAGGATTTTGTTATTCCGATTTCTCTAATGATGCATACAAAAAAACACATACATACACACAAAAAACATCATAACGTACTAATGAAACGTTTTCTCGTATCAGTATGCAACTATTGCAAAAACTTTGTAATGATCTACAATAACTAGTTCTGAATTTTACGCGTGTTATATCTCTCTCTTTATATTTCTATGAAACCTTTTTAATGTAACATTTTAATCCTTTAATTCGCCTAAAAGAAAACTTATCGAAAATAATTGTGATATAAATGTAATTAATATTATAAGCATGAAAATAATAATGACAACGTTTATCTGTACTCTCGTAAAAAAAAAAAAGAAACAAAAAAAATAAATCTATATAAAAGGGTAATAAAGACAATGTACGTACGTGTCGAAATTATGCGCTAGAATGAGCAACAAATCACACGTAAGATTTCGATATCGATGCAGAAAATTATTCCTTTTTTTGTATTCCCTTTCTTTGTTACGTTCATTTACATGAACTAGAGTATTGCACGTATATTAACTACGTTGATTCAATTCATCGATAACTGTAAATTATTCTAGACGAACAATAGTTAAATTATAATAGCTAGAGGGATATAATTAATCATTTGTTTGAAAGCACGATTTCATCGATGCTTTAGGGTTCCTTTAAAAGTCTTTTTCTCATAACTGCATTAACCTAACAAAGATCTAAAACAAATCGGTTAATTAATATCGACTTTCCCATCCAGTCATTATAAATAATTTCAATTGAATCACGATTATTGTTTCGTTTCTATGATTTCATCGTTGATGTTCTATTATTACTTCAACCATTGAGAATTTCATTTAAAAGAATTCTTGGATTAGACTCGTTCGAAACTAACAGATATAACTCGAAGTATAATACTTCCTAAGATTTTTTTGGAAATTAAGGATTACATTTTTCATAAAATCAATGATATTTTACGAAAGATTTGTTTGATATATTTTCTGATACAATTTTGAGATTAAATTACACCCCTAACACAGTACTTCAGACTCATGATATTAACTTATACTAATTTTCTTATTTCAATATCCGTAATGTAAACCAGATTTTATATGTTCATTTTTGCATTTTTTTTTTGACGTTTAGATAAAGAAAAAAAGAAAAGTTTCGATAAAGATCTCATTGAATTATTATTTTTAATTAAATAGTTTTATATCACGATTTCTTCCTGATAATAGTTATGGTACAGTAAAGACAAAGGAGAAAATCTGTGCAACAAGTCAACGATATCTGAACGCTTAAAGCTATCCCTTTTATCGGTTCCGTTATAAGAGAAATGTGGCGTGGCACCTTTTGCCCGGTTTTTTTGTGCCAATCGAGCGTGACGATTTGCACAGCATCGAAAATAACCTTCTCTTTCTTGAACGAGAAACGCGTGTGCATTATGCTCGGAAACGTATGTGTGAAATGTCGCTAACCATAAGAAGTTTCCATCCGAAATAAAGGTTAACACATTGTACAAAATATTCAACGCAACAACATTTTTTCAAAATGATTTATTATAATATAACATAAATAAATAAATACGTGATGATTCTTAAAGAAATAACAAATTTCTAAGTACTCGCGTTGTATACGTGAGTACATAAGTTCTTATGTAAACTTTCCACGTGAAGTTGCATACCGTAACAAACTGGAAAAGTAGAAGGGATTTGTTGATGGGGAAGAAAAAAAATCAATTAAAATGCGTTATATATATAGGGTTTTCGTAAAACGTACACCTAAGCGAAGAAAGTTCTTACGAAGCTTCTTTCTAATCAAAAGCATCCAACGGAAGAGAAGCATTTTATTAGTCTTAAAAAAATATAGAAACGCTTCTATGTATAATATTATTACCTAACTTGTCATAGAAATTGTAAAAATAATAATACTCGTGTATATCTCGTATTTTAATTATTTCGATTACATGCATCGGAAAGTGATAAAGTGTAATCAAGAAATGGTTGCAACGTCTTACAACGTTTTGCATTCGAGCTTTGAAATATAGTTTATCTATGGTGTTTATTACTTAGGTTAGCAATGATACGTATTATGTAATAACTAATGATAAATATGTACGCGTCCGTTGTATTTATATACGTAAGTATTTATCTTTACAAATTGCGCATTACACCTGTTAGATCGATCCTACTTTCTAATAATGAATGACGCCGTAGTTTCTTAACATCATCAACCCTCCTTTCTTATCTTCTATGTCATCGTATATTCGTCTTCAGTCCTTTCGTAATATTTGGCTTATTGCCATCAACTCTGGTATGGTTCTTACTTATATATCTGGTATATTCTTACAATTAAATGACTCCGTCGTAGTTGTTTAAAAGGATAATAAAAAAAAAAGCAGTACTAAGTTAAGTGTCTATTCTTGTTCTATCATTGATTGATTGGCTAATGTACTAAAGCAATTATGAAATATCGTAAAATGGTGTAATTAAAGGAAGCCTAACCGATCGTGACGAGATCAAAAGAGCAAGAGGGGAGAAGTGAAAAAAGGAAAGAAAGAAAGAAAGAAAGAAAAAAGAAAGATAATAAGATCGGATGTACAAGGTTGTCGAGAGGCTAGGACCTTCGTTAAATTCCTTGACGATGTCTTAAACGAAGGTGAATGAAAGTTACCACAACGAGGAGCGTCGAGGTCGCGAAAATGATCCCTTGCATTATCTTTTTCCGGTATACAAATTTGTCTGAGTTGGTTTTTTTTTTAAATATTTTGTCAATTATTATTTTTATTACGATTGATTACACATGCATCTATTTCGATTTTACGTTTTAAACATTTTACTATTCATTTTACTTTTCATTTCTTCTAATTTGATACTCGTATGTTTATCAAAGCCTATATTATAATTAAATATCATTTCGTTGTTCGATTATAATTTTTGATTGATTTGTATAATACATTACAGTTAATCTATTGTATTAATTTCTCATCATATTTAACGAAAATTTGAAATTAATTATTTATACGAATTTTAGATTTCTTTGGTAGTATCGTTAGCATTAAATAATAACTACTAGCATTTCTTCTTTCATTCATATTTTAACCATTAGCATGAATAAAACGATTCAAATATCCGGAACGAGAATCGGATCGAAATATCACTCAGTAAGATTATCAATTTTCTCGGTCCGAGTACATCGACGTGTTACAATGTCACTATGTTGCACTTATGTCAGATTCTATTTATATTCATGTACACCTATGGAAAGTGGTCGAGTAACGTGCGTGATAGAAAAGGTATGACGAGCTTCTGTCTTTGATAGAATAATAAAATTTCTATATGTGTGTGTATGTGTGTGTGTGTGTGTGTGCATTATACCAGTTTCTTCTTGTTACGTAACAACTGACGACACGTGGCTTAGAGACGGATGCAATACGGTTAACAAATCTACAATATTAATGGTCTATAGGATTCCTATGGGAAAAATTTACTTATACATACGTACAAAGGAATGAACTTATAAACACGCTCCGTTTTATCTGGTATAAAATGCGGAAGTACAAAACTACGATTAATGCATTACTCTTACTAAGTAACTGAGTGTTGGCTTGATATCTAATAACTCATATATAATAGACTTTCCAAGATTGTTTTATCAGTGTCAGTCAATTCGTTTTTAAAAGATACGGTCTTTGTTGAGTATAGGAAAAAAAAGTAGAAATTAATTACATGTATGTTTCTAAGCGATTTCCTTCAACGTTCTGAAACGTTTCGATTTTCGTTCCTCTTATTTCTTTTCTTTTTTTTTTTCGTCCAAATTTCATAATAAATCGAAAACGTTAATCTCCATTGGAATCTCATAAAAATACGAAAGCAATTTTTGTTCTCGTTTTCCCCCCTGTTCGAACCACTTTCGAACGGTTTCAAAAGCTAAATTAAAAGACGCGTTTCTGCTCGACATCACTGAAACAAACAGCTAACTATTTAACCGACTTACTTTTACCGACACGGTTTTTGTTTTTCTTTCTTTTTTTTTTCAACGATGGGAAGAAACTTTTCAACGATTCGTTGATGACACCTTTGTGAGAGACTTCTTATTTTTAATTATCTACCTTTTTTCTTGTATACATAAAACCGGTGTGAGTGATTTTTTTTTTCTAATAATCGTCAAGTTTCCGAAAACCGGTATTTGTATTTCGAAATTTTAATAACATGTTAAACACACGCATTGATATTTATCTGTAATATACAACTTTGCGAGTAATCTATTTTTTCCTATTTTTTGTTTGTTTTCAGTTTTCTTTTTATCAAATTTTATCATGTATTATATATTCTAGATAATCCTAGAACGAAGAAATTATTATAAAACTGATTGATGAATGTTTATATATGAATTAATAAATAAATTTATGTAAAGAAGAAATTAATTATTAATGAATGATTACATGAATTATTTAATTCAACGAAACATCAATTGGATTAGAGAATGATACAACGATCATTTCTCTCGAAATCGTTGCCACATAAACGCAAGCATGCGTTTTTCTTCGCATGCGTGTTTGGGATATCGCTTTGGCATGATCTCGCGTCACGGTGCTAGCACATGTGTGCCAACGCTTCGAGGGCAACCTCGTGCCTTTGTAGAAAACTAAGACACGAAGGCTCCAACAACTAGTTTCTTTACAAATAAATTCAAATTCGTCACTTTCCTTCCTTTGCTATTAATGTTTATTAAAATCGAAACTTTTATTATTTTCTTACGATTTATTTGTTTATAAATATTTTTGTTCAAACTTAATTCGCGTATTACGTCTTGAAATTGCTATAATTGAAACAAATTTTTAAAGAAAATATTAGATTCTTTTTTTGAATTCTTCAGAGAATGCAAAATGAACTTCCTTTTATTTCTGTTTTTTTTTTAAATCGATTATCTATCCGATTGTTTCAAATTCTATTCGCACAAATTAAATGATTTTTGTCATGACAAAATCGATTGCAATCGTCGAAATGAATCCGTGAGAAAGAAAAAATATAAATACATTAACAGAGGTAGATTATCCATACGATGAATTCCTTCTGAACAATTTTCCCAGCCAGTTTCTCGCATATAACATCGGACGAGCACTTATAGTTCACGGAAATTACCTATGTGATTTTCCGTTCAATCCTCTTTCGAGTAGATCGTTAAATTTCATTGATTTCATCAGTAGTTTTACGTAAGTTAACGCGTATCTTCATTCTGATGATCTTTCGTAGTTGTTATTCGCAAGGAAAGTTGATATAACTCCATTAACGACAAGAGATTTGTGATTAGAAATTTGATTTCCTATTGGATTCGCTTTTAACAAATTTAAACAACCCGGTGTGTGAGAATTACAGTTATTTTTCAACATTTCACAAGCGATTTCTCTAAAATATATCGATGAATGGTGTTATATCAATAATTATATAACAATGACAATCATTTGAAACATAAGTATATTATATACAACTAGTTGAATACAAAAGTTGAAAACAAAAATAAACAAACAAATGAAAATAAGAGATTTTAATTAAAAGGGAGTAATACGTGTCAACAACGATTGTAGGAAAGGAAACTAAATTTTTATAGGGGTCACACGTGCAAAAAAAAGTTGGACCTGTGTGATTAATTTCGTTCGGTCGTTGGCGTTATATTGCCTCGTAAATTTCTTTTCTAGCATTATACAAACCGCAAATTAACGTTCTTTCCTACTAGGAATTTGGAATCATAAAAAATTGTCACGCACCCTTCGTTTTCAACAAAATATTCTCTCAATCCTGTTCAAGTTATGATCCAAATTACATAGTATAGATTATTTGCGAGTAAAAACTTGTCAGATCTTTTTCAACTATTTTTATGTACAAGTTTTATGTGGCATAAGGAAGGAAACAGAATAAATACCGATATATACCGATATAACTTGTTAATTGACGTAAATGATTATCAACTTATTTGGCATTAACTTCCGATCGTTTAATTGAGATATTTCGAACAACACATGAATGATTAAAATATATTGAATCCTAAATGTTCGAGGTTACGTTTAGGGAGAAACATTTTTCCTTTTTTCTTTTTATTTTTCTTTTTAAACCTAACTAAAATTCCATTTTCTTGATGAAATCAAGGTTCGTGTTTAACTTAAAGGAGAATGTTTATTATTTAGTGTAGTCTCATAAGAGCCTTTAATGATGCCATTTACTCGATTGTTGGTGATAATCTGGTGCCAATAAATTGACTAGAAAGGCAAGTTCGTGAGATTTTGTTAGACTTATCTATAATCTCGGCTAGCCTATTAAAAACGATTCCTCAACTTCTTCTCTCGTGGATAAACCGATTTCCTTTCGCCGATTTATTATCGACACTCACGGTCAGTTCTCTTTTAGAATTTAGTTTCTTCTTATTTAAATTCCTTCTTTACGAAATAAACGAACGAACCAACAAAAATTCTTCGTTTTGGGTATTGCAATCGTTGATTTCTTTTTTTCATCATTGGATGGATTTTTATTACCACTACCATCTTATAACTCGTTCTCAAGTATATTTATTGAAAAAAAAAAGAAAATTTTCAATAGCGTTCGTCTTTCGTATAATTGATATAATTTTGATTTTTAATTAAGCCTTTTAATTACACAAAATACACGATTTTAATTAAAAGTATTGCTTTTAATGAATTTTAATTTTTTTATTTTTTTTTTTATTTTCAGATCTGTCTAGTAGCAATTCTAATCGCCATTATGGTGGGTACCGCAACGGCTCAGAATTACAGACAACTCTACGCTGGTTTCGGTCCGTACTTTCAACAGAGCGCAGGATTGAGGGATCCAAGATCTAACAGAGGTTCGTTTCAATTAATTTATCCTTCGTGATTTCGATTCGATCATTTTCATTCGACCGTGAATTTCTACGAAGGTTAATATGATTATATCTAACGGTATTGAATCTATACTACGATCGTATCTCATTTGACGGATTTTAACAATTACGATGTCCTATATATAATTTTATATTATTATTTTTTTTAATTATTTTAATAAAAGATCTTAATCTTTGAAAGTAAACTACTTACAACTTCGAACATGGAACTAACTTTTACCGGAACAGATTTAACGCTCTCGAAGTTGGGATAATAATTCAAGATTGAAGCACGTGTTGTAGGAGTTAGTGACCATCGGTGAAAGGATAGGATATTAATAGGTGCAAATAATTATCCGTGTTGACCGATTTTTAATTTATTAACAAAAATAGTTAACGACATAGATATATATATTACGCATAGATTATTCAGTGTATCACATTGTAAGATGTGATAAATATATATCTTTATCTGTATAATTATCCTATTAAATTATCGTTCAATCTCACCGTCTTCTGATATCTGAAAGCCAATAGTTTACAAGTCAATCTGATCGAAATTATGTAAGTAATATCAACGAATCTATCGTTAATGTTGCTCAATACAAGAAAGAATTTGATCGTGATAAGCAATTAATTTTTCATTGTGAAGTCTCTCTCTCTCTCTCTCTCTCTCTCTCTCTCTCTGTAAATATATACAAGACTTATCTATCTATATTTATTATACTATATCTATTCTTATTCATCGTTACAGGGAAATACTTTGTTAATTATACGAAGTTAATTTACAGCACGCATTGAAATCGATTTATATATGTTACGAACAAAAATATTACGAAATTACTAACAGATTAAATGCAAAATTGACAAGTTTTGAACGTAATCATTGTAACGAGTTATTTAAAAAAAAAAATTATTTATTTTACCTTTTTATTTTGTTATTCGTTCACGTTCATTTACAACTATCGATACTTTGCTGTATCAAAATCAATGCTACTTTATTATTCGTATTTTGTAATCGAATATCTGATTTTACTTTTATTGCAATGTTATTGACTCAATATGTTATACGTAATTGACGATAGAAATACAAGATAGAGAAAGAAAGAGAGAATTACGATTTCTTTAGATCGGTATTGAAAGTATAAAATACAAGTTAGAGTCAGGTCGCGTGCCAAGTTCAAACGCGTTTACTTTTGTAGACATAGTTGATAATATCTGGTAACGTAAGAAATGACTAACGTTCACTGACACTCACTAGTCCATCCAACTCAATATTAATTTAATGAATGCTTCAGTGAACAAGGATCGAAACGGAAGAAATAGGAATACTAATTTGTAAACAGGAAAAAACGTGTTGATTGTTTTAATGCTCCAATTTAGGAGAACACTTTTTATTTCTAATACCCTATTTTATTTTCTTACTAAATTATTCAAAGAATTTGGTACACGAATTCCAGAAAAAAATGTTGCTTGTTTCATCGATTAATGAAAAATTTTTAATTGTGTAATAACATTTTATTTCCTTGAAAAAAAAAAGAAATTATTTAAGCAATAGTTGAATTAATTCGATTATCCGAACAATCTTCATACCTTCCGATATTAATCTACAAAATATAAATGCTGTACAATTAATAACGTGCGTGATTAATAACACGTATCCTACAATAATTTCCTGTTACCAAGACTTTTTTTAGAAAGGATTGGTATTAACTTTCATTGAATTAGTGTTACTTATTATTACGGAAACGTTAGAAGAAGAAGAATAAAAAAAATAATTAAACGACATAATGCAAAACATACGAAAGAATTAACAACTGTTCATTTCAAATTTATTTATTAGCCAACGCGTTTCGAGTACAACAACAACAACAACAAAATTATAATAGCATGAAATTGGTAAAGAATCGATCAATCGTTCTTAGAAAAAGAAAAAGTAAAAGAAAGGTTGTAGAAAAAGAATGAAAGAAGTTACGGATCAGCAGACGAACGAAGATGTTGGAGTTTGATTTATTGGTACGATCAACGACCGTGAAGGACGAGTATCTTTTTTTGAGTACGTCCAATACTTTTTCTTTTTTTTTTTTAAGAAGATATTTCGTTCCCTCGATGAACAAAATATGGAGAATGTATTTATAAGAAAAAAAGAAAAAGACAAAAAATGACCATTTTATTTATTTGAAATAATATTTTATCCAGATCGATTCTTTCGTCAATTCATTTTTTACGTTCATTTGATTTGGACAAGAATCGATATTTATCGTAAATCGTAACATTGACTACTGTCCACGTTTACAATGTTGATACTTGCGTTCACTCACAGTCAATACTACGTATCTTGTCGCGGTCATCAAGGTCATTGACAACCGGTATAAACGAGACTGTAAAACACGTTGTTACATGTATACGCGTTAATACAGTTTCGTAGGGAAATTCTTTTACATACAATAGATATTGCCACGTGTTAAGACGGATCTACTATTTAACTTCCTAGTTTAATGAATCAGCTAGCTAAAGGAATTAATTTTATGCTAATTTATGAATCTGATAATATTCTAATTAATTGTCTCATTTTAACGATTATAAATTATTTAACAACGGTAGCTATGATCTGTCATTATATATTATCATTATTATTATTATTGTTTAAACGACAAACTATTAGGTCGATCATCAACGTCTTTACATCGATTTTCATTTGTTTATTTTTCTTTTCTTTTCAGGCCCAATACTTTTCCCACCTGGTCCGGAACCGAACCGCGCCGATAGCAGCGGCGTGATAGTCGGTGCTAGTGGCTATGGATTTGTACCACCGAATTCAGGTAAAACGTCGGGGAAATGATTATGCCAAAAGTCTACTTGAATATCCTTCGGTGTTTCTTTTGAGATGTAAAGGAACAAAAAAATCAAAAACAAAAACCAAAAAAAAACAAAAAAAATCCTTACGCGAAAGGGGACGATTCTTCGCTTGTACATATGTAAGAAATCCAAAGATGATACGTTGAGAGAGCGAGAGAGGCCACAGAGAGGGAATGGTCAGGGAGAGAAAACATCCAGCCACCATCAATCACCCTCCCCGCTCCGTTTCTTTGACGCACTCGCACCACTCCGTTTTTATCCTTTTGTGCACTTTAACTTATTAAATAAAATAAAAAAAACAATTGTATATTTATTATTTCCTTAAAAATAACATAAAATAACCCTAATCGTTGAGTAACTTTGAACTTTTCTCTTTCCCACCCCCTTACCCGCCCCCAATCAATAACTATGTAAAAAGAAAGATAAAAAAACAAAATACCATACAAATGTACTTGTATAGGGTATCCTACTTTGATTAAAACAAAGAAACTCTGTATGTTGTAATTGTAAATTACATGTTTGTAATACTAATATCGCATTGTCTAATCGACCACTCTTATTATATGGTTGGTATGTTAATACTAAATTTTAATATACTACAATTTAAAAAATAATTAATTCCCACAAAACAAATCCATTTAAAAAAAAAATATATTAAACAAATATGCTGTGAAAAGTGTATCCAACGATTGACCTTTCATCCTAAACGAGTATTTTGAAATTTGAATTTTGTTGTTTTTGTTACTCGATCGATGGTTAAAGGACGGAACGAAATTGATAGATCCGTACTTTACTTTCATCCAGGATTTTAAACGAAGGTCGACAGATGCAAAACGCGTGTCTGAAAGGATCGATCCTTGATGTGTTGTGTGCGCGCGCACATATTCTCTCATACTCAAAAGAGAAGTCTGCTTTATGCTATATATATGTGTCAATATTATATATGCATACCTGTATATATGTATATATATATGTGTACGTGTATGTGTGTGTGTATGTAGATACGCAAAAGCGTTGCATGTTCGTAGACAAGGGTATCTCGTGTTCGTGATCGTGAACCCGTCTCTTCTTGTCGAGGACGTGAGCTCGTTTCCTTGTTTTATTCCATCTACTACCTTCGAGACACCATAATCGCGGCCGACACAACGCGGAAGAAAATCGTTTCGATGTTCGAAGAGACTATAACCTTCGAGCTACTCTCTTCCAGCAAGTTTCTTCTAGTGCACCATTTTACTTCAATGCTTTAACAATTTACTTTCCCTCCGAGTTCCTAGTGTTTGATTTTAACGATTTTATCTATAAACTTAATTGAACGAAAGAAAAGAGAAATAAAAATAAATAAAAGAGAACAGATAGGGGAAAAAATAGAAAGAAAAATATGATATTAATCGTAATCGGTAAGAATATCACATAATCGAGTATTATTATATAATAATAAACATAGTGCAGGTAGGTAAATTCTTGAACGAGAAGATAATATGATTAATGTTAATGTCATAATGTAATAACGACATTAGAAGATATAATGATACCTGTAAAAGAGTAAATAAGTACGAAATAATGAATATATCTTACTTCCTGAATTCTTACTTCGCGGGTACGAGATTAATTCGAAATACCGGTTTTCGTGAAGGTGAGAATAAGAATCCTGAAAGGGAAGCCTTGGAAGACGACGCTAGCAAACAACCCGCTTTGTGTGGATCAGTGAAAGTAACGTCAATCAAACTCGTTTACCCGTAACGCTTCCTTTCTCGATGCCATTACGTGGCACGTAACAGGTGTTATGAGGTCGGTTAGGTTAACGACAAGGTCGACTTTTTTGTCGATCTACGTTTATTACGTATTTTTCTTTTTTTTCTTTTCTTCTCGGACAAGATCAACGTTCCTTTCCTCATTTTTATCCGGTCAAGTCAAGTCAAGTCAAGTCAAGTCGAGTCGAGTCGAGTCGAGTCGAGTCGAATTCCGTTGATCGGGAATTACCTAATTTTTTTTTTTCACTCACACTATTCGATTATTATTTTTTCCGTCGATGGGAATTTCTTTTTTCAACGGGAAATGGTTGGAAAAAGATGTATTCATAAAAATTACGAATAAGCCCAAGTCAAACGGCGTAACAAAATCTCTTCTTCTCTTTTTCGAGAGAAGCTTAAAAAACCCTACCAATCCCCACCCATCTCCTCTGACTCGCATTTAATTACGCGACACGCGTAAAGGCTACGGGGTCTCGGCCCCCTCCGGACGTCCTTGAAGGAAATTTATCCGAGGGTTGAAAGGAGGGCTGAGAGAAAAGCGAACTTCGCTTTCGGCAAAGCAAAACTCGTAATTTAGCGATATCTCTGTTAAGTACTTTTTCACGAGACGTTAATTCCAAAAGCGGAAGTTGGAACTTCGCGAAAATGGAATAAGAATATCTTTTTACCCCCACTCATCTCTTCTTTTTTCATTTTATATTCTATCAAATATATGGACAGAATGATCTACGTGACTGAGGGTTACTTTGATAAATGAAAAAAAAAAGATATTCACTTATGTTAAATTAACAATTATTTGTACGAAATTATATATTATTCTGAATCACATCAAAATGTCAATCATTTCTCTTATAAAAAAAAGTTGACAATATCGAACAATATTCATTCACGTTTGGTAGGGAAGCTTATTGATCTCGAAAATACGTAATATAATCAACTCCAGTTACTCTCTATCTCTCTCTATCTCTCTCTCTCTCTCTCTCTCTCTTTCTCTTTAGTTTCCCTTTCAATGTTCGAAACCTATTTGACTTTATATTGTCAGGACGTCGTGGTGGTCGAGGTAGCTAACTCGGTGAAGGGTGATCGTGCATTGGCGAGGCATAGGAGCAGAAAAGCGAGCACTTATCAATCAAAGGGAGAGCATGCGAAAAGGGATGAGGTCAATCATGCTAAGGGAAGGAAGGTGACGAGGGTGCTCGTAATTAGTAGCTCTGAAACTCACCCCCCACCCACCTCACCCCTTTCTTTCTCTCTCTCACTTTATCTAACCCATTCTCTGTATTCTCTTAGGCCACCTTCTCATTATCAATGGTCATATATATATTCCTCTGTATGTGTCTCTCTCTCTCTCTCTCTTTCTCTTTCTGGTGTTCCTCTTACTGTCAGTTTCCACTAACTCATTTAAAATGGACTACTATTCGAACCGTTAAGTCTGTCTTTGATCAAATACTCAAGAGTTCTCTTTAAAGTGATCAAGAAAACTTGTTATTTTGTTCTACAGATGAGAATAACTTCTGAGACTGTTCTTATAACTTCATCATGATTTTTCTAAAATGGAATTATTTGTTTCTATTTTTATTTTTCCCTCCTTTCAAAATTATATAATAATGAAAATATAATTGAAAGATTCTAGAAGATAATAAAAACCGACTTTGACAACTCTATCCGTTACGGTATAATAATAGGGAAAATAAGAATGCTTTTTTGCACGTGACTCATAATACGATATCGCTTAAAGGTTAGAAAGAGATAAATATCTATTGTCGTTCTACGTATACGTATATGCAATGTATATAGTATACATGTGTGTATGTGTGTGTGTATGCGTAACCATGTGTAATTGTATACGGATACCGTTTTATGAATTGGTTGTCTATATTCATTCACACGGTGCTTTTTTATCTTTTGTTTCTTAGGCTTCCTAAGGTATTACTATTATTAAATCGAGGTGAACGAGACTGGATATCGAATATTGGCGTTTACCTAACAGAAGACGAAGTGGCAATATGGAACTTGAGCACGCTGAGTGTCACGATACTTTCGTGCAACAACCTAATATATATATTTGAAAATGATGTAAAATTTAAATTGTTGCGATCTAATTACGGAAAAAAAGGGAAAACGAAGGTAAAACGTTAAACGAGATCGGGGAGTAATTAATTAAAGTGCAATTTCATTTGAAGTCTTAATAGCGATGCATACCAAAGTTTTATGCATTAATAGCTGCGTATCGAAGTGATCTCAATCGAAAAGTCAAATAGATCAATAATATTGTAATTATTAATGTATAGCAAAAAACAAAAAATATGAATATAACGAATCACACTTTTTTTTAGCACTTCGATTTTAACAGTTGTTGATTCACGAGTTTGTATTCGCTCGTTATTGTTAATTAATTTCTTAATATCTATGAAGTACACATGTTAGCATACTTTTATTTATTTATTATTATTATTATTAATATTATTATTATTAATAAAAAAATAATCGTACTTCGATTGTGCTAATTAATAGCACCGAAGGAAGCGATTTTAACCGTCCTAACTGATCGTGTTCAAAATGTTACCATTATTGTATATAGAATAAATATTACATAATATATTATATTGTACGAGTGTTATTGTTCATAGGTTATTGTTAAAAACCGAATTAAGCATTCCAGGATAAGAATTGTCAATTAATCGTATTTTTGGGTTAAATTTTTGTATTGTAGTTCACTAGCCATTAACGAATGACTTGAGTTATATTTAAGTGCTCACGCGGTGTTTATTCTTCAGATCAATTTTCCAGGACTAAATTATTCATTATTGACGAAACGTAGAGTTGAAATATGTATCATTTAACATTTGCTGAGAAAATCTTGTCTTAGAAAGAACCAAGTCATGATCATTTATCGTTTAAACTGACGTTAGGAGTCTTAGGAAACGGCTTGAAAGTGAATGGGATACATTTTTCAATGAGATCGGATCGATAGCAGTGTAAAATAAATTGTAAATAACCATAAATTGTAATGAAATAAAAATTATTAATAATAATTAAAAAAAAGAAAAAAAAACGAAAGAAAAAAATTATTGAAAAATATTAATCTTTACGTTTATGCTACTGTACTTATTTTACTCATCCTTAACTCATATTTCTTTGATTTTCATTATAAAAAATTCGATTTATACTCTGTGTTCTTACTTGTTTGTTTTTTTTTTTTCGTAAAAACAAATTCTTTTTTGTCCAAAAGATCTATCAACACGACAATAAACAAACGAAGCGTATTCCTATGGTCGTGTCCAAATTGACGACGTGTACGATGCGAAAATGTTGTAGTTGTCGATTTCTATGTTTGAAATTTAAACTTGTTTGTTTGCTTTTCTACGCATCGCAAACATGACTAACTAATTGCAAATATTGCAGTATTTTTTAATACTACGGATTACTTTGATCCTGTAAATAATACATTCAATCATTGATTTATGCTTTAACATTTTTCTATTTATTTGCAGGCACATCGAATTAATTGACAATAATTTAGAAATAAAAATTATTATTATTAATATAAAGCACTCGGTTTAATGTTCTTTAATATCTAATTATTTTCTTAATTGAAAATTAATTATTAATTTATATTTAAAGATGTATATGTTTTTAAAACAAATTAGTTATATTTAATAATTATTATATCACAATTATATATTATATTCATAAGCAAAGAATCAAGTTAGCAAGGTAATAATTTTTTGTTTAAATTTTACACAGTCGTAGTGGCTCATTAGAATTATAAATTGCGCAAACAATAAAACTCAATAATCAATCGTTTCTAAAAAAACGAAGTTAATAATTTCATATTATTTATATTCATTTAATTAAAAAACAATAAATTACAGAAAATATATATATATATATGGGTATGTTGAAAAGATCTGACAAGGGAAGTGCAAGGTCTTGCCCTCACGGATTTTGTTCAAATTTTGCAGGATAATAGATTTTGCTTCCATGTTCACGAATATATATGGTTATAGGGGCCACTACTCAATAATTTTTTAGATAAATTGCAATTAAAGATGATAAATAAAGATGCCGTTTAATCCTTAAATTCATTTCTCAATTCTTAATTCTCCAATTCAAAAATAATATAAATATAATATTCAAAAATAATATTTATATAATATTCAAAAATAATATAAATGTAATATTCAAAAATAATATTTATGTATTATTCAAAAAAAAAAATTCGAAGAATATTCAAAAATAATATTCATACAATATTCCAAAATAATATTTATATAATATTCAAAAATAATATTCATACAATATTCAAAAATAATATTCATACAATATTCAAAAATAATATTCATATAATAGTCGATGCAAAAGTTGTCAAGCAGCTATGACACGGAAGAATGTATGGTTAACTTCTTACAGAGTAATAGTGCATGTACCGGAAACCACCATGCAAATAGAAGTATCGAGTAACAAGGTAAGCCACTAAAAATGAACGATCATTCGGTGCTCAATGATCTATTTTTTTTCAGACGTAATAAACCGGTTCAAGTTATGGATCTAAAATATATTATCGTAATAGTCTTTTATCGAAGTTATATTTAAACCAGGTGTTCCAAATAAACTTACAAATTATTCAATCGAAAATATGATATTTTTTGAGAAAAAGTTGTTTTGCCTGTAATCGTTTGATATTAAACGGTAGAGAATTAAAATTGCATTTATTCGTTTTTATGTAATTCGAAAGTTTTCAAGGCCGTTTTAATAACCACCATTCCGGATAACTTGTTTAGGCGATAACTATTTAAAGAAGGATATTTCGAAACTTCGTATTCAAAATAAAACCTCGAATATAAATTTTGAAAATTTCTCTGTGTAACGTTTTAAAGGCTATCGTAAATGTCCCAAAAAAAGAAAAAAAACATCATTCGTAACTAATTTTTATTAAATTTACGACAATGTTCAAAAATGATTGATGCTTTGTGTATTTACAGTATTTCTAAAATTGCTAGAGAACCAGACGTGATGAAGTAAGTTCAATAGAATTGTTTTGCTAGATGATTCGATCCAGAAACGTTTTGCTTCGATGTAATTCACTTTTTTGAAGAAAAAAAAAAAGAAAAAGAAAAAAACAAAACAAAGAAAAGAACGAAATAATAATTCGTCTGCAGGTACCATAAAATCGAAAAGAGTTCGCGCTGGATTTATATTGATATCGATCTGCAAAGTACTCCAGGGACGTTTATTGCGTTGTAAGGAAAGCGTCGTTAGTTACAATGCGACTACCTGCTGTATGACTATTACGCTGACGGTCGACCATCGGTAAGATTCGAAAGCGTGCAGAAATGAACAGCCAGTCAGCCAGCTGGCGTTTTATTCGTCCGCATGCTACGAAACCGTTTGCCGATGTAGCCCGGAAAAAGTCTTTGGCTGAGTCAGCAACTTGATTTCCTCTTCGCGAGATTCGTTTAAACGATTACAACGACGAATGAACGGAACAAACGAAAGAACATAACTACATAAGAACGATGCAAATCACAAGAGGAATGGTGAAAAGAAGAGAGAACGTGTTAACGACCATGATTGATCTTAGTCAACCGTAAAGTGTATAATTTAAGAAATGAATGCTGCTGTTGATAGTTCGGTCTGTTGACTATGTTCCATATAGATCAATTTTTACATAGCAAAATGAACGATCGTGTAAGTTTGATTTGGTCTAATCTGGTCTGATTTGTTTTAGCGAAAGTCTCGAATTAAATATCAACCAAAAACAATAAAAATATATATATATATTACATTAGATATATCAAATATTTCTCTCATTTTCTAATCTTAATGTTTCTAATGTATATATTTTAACATGAAGTAACAGTATTTTCATCATTGATTTTGATCGTTGATATGTATAATTTTCTCCTTTTTTTTTAGTAAATAGTTAAAGAATATTCATTTTCTAAGAAGGTAATTATTAGAGAGCAAGATAATTCTAACTTATTATTAGGCTATGTAATCTTCTTATCTCACTCTTTACGTCTATCAAGTACAATCTCTACGGAAAATCGAGGCAAAATATGGCATAATTTTTCGCACATGTTTTTTGCGACATCCTATTCCTTTATCCGAGAATTTCTTCTCTCATGATATAAATTATTTCTATCTTAGTTTTTTTCTCTCTTTCTTTCTTTCCTTCCTTCTTGCTTTCCTTAAATCTGTGTTGAAATAAAGTAGAACGAAAGAGAAAAAAAAGGACCGAGGAGAATAGAAAATAGAATATAAAGTTACGCAAACGAAACGCGAAGATACTCTGTGTACGCAGTTTTAAAAAGGGAAAGTGGAAATATTCGATCGAAAGAGAGAGAGAAAGAGAGATAGAGAGATAGAGAGTATAAAGCGGCTTATCTCAAGCGTAAATTCACATAATTTTCGAATCGATTCGAGAACACCGGGACAGGATTCGTGTATTTGACAGGACGAAATGCCTCCTATCAATGTTTTCTGCTCGCGCGACCTTCGCTCTTCTAGAATATCGCTGCTTCCAGTCTACCGAACAACCCTTCGATAGATTACATCAGGACTTTTACCTTCATCCACTGTCTACTATTATTTTCCTATATAACCTGCATCGAATTCGTCAAAGGTTATATACGAGGTTTTTCATTTCTTTTTATCTAAATCAATAACGAATAGTTGTTCAGAAAAATCGTTAGTGTTAAAAAATAAACAAATTATCGTATAAAATTGAATATATACACAAAGAAAATATAAAATCGATTAATAAATATTGTTTTATATAAAACAAAAAAATATAAATTAAGAATGATTCAGTTACACAATGTTAATGCAAAAATCATCGTTAAGTATTAGAAATGATAATAGGAATAGTTAAATGAAAAACAATGTGTTTATCAGTACTTGATTTATATTCGTAAAATATGATCAAATCGATTACATTGAATTTCGATGTAACATTGATGTTTAATATCGTTAAAAGTGTTTTTTGTTTTCCTTAAGATTTGACAATTGTCGTGGTACGTTCATATTGAATTTCTTTTTTATTGACAAACAGTTTTTGCTTTTTCCCTTTTTTTTTATTTTCGTTTATAGATCGTAATTTTCTCGCTTCTTTGAACAAAAAACGAAGCGTAACTGGATAACATCGAATTGAAGATCCCACGCGAGAAATAGACAAAGAAAGAAAGAAAGACAGAGAAAGAGAGAAAGAGAGAAAGAAAGAAAGAGAGAAAGAGAAAGAAATGCTTTGAAAGAAAGCACAATAGAAGGTTCCCCAGGCCAGTTTTTCCTATCGAATCACCCTCGTTTTCGTTTTCGCTTTTTACACCTTTCCTCTCTCAAATAATTCAGATCGAAATCTTTTCATTTACTTTTCGATATCCCTTTTCCGAGAAGAGAACGCAACGAAGGGAGAGAAGAATATAAGATCTATGGTGTATAGAAAACTCCGATGCAATTTATGCGAGACACGTAAGCTCATTAAGAAGTTCTTGCACGGGAAATGTCGAGCCTTTTGCACGATCTCGTCTTTTTAAAAAGAAATCAAATGGTTAAGGGAGAACGAAGAAAAAAAATATGAGAGAGAGAGAGAAACATCGAAATGATGGTAAAGTTGGATAAATTTATACAGAATAGCAGCTCCTTCTCTCTGAAAAACTCTTCCCGATCTTAGTTCGATTACGTATTGGCAACCTTCGAATGAGTTAGTGTCAATAGTGACATTCCAATTGAATTAAGGTGCAGCGATGGAAGGACTACTCGGTAAAGGACATTTACGAAGACGCAATTGTATTAATACTAATAATAATAAAAAATGTAAAAAAATGCATTCGATGCATGTAAATTGTTAATACGAATGATAATCCGTCAGACACATAACGGATAATGATATTCTATTATATCCATCTAATCACGATACGTTACGTATATAACATTTACACTTGTGGTTTTTTTAACGATGGAAAAAAACAATATTGGAATACATGTAATATACTACTACTATGTCCTTCGATTTACGCAGATTAATCGTTCACGCAAGATTTTATTATCTTTTTTTTTTTTCTTTTTTCTTTTTTTTATGCGGAAGCAATCCGCGTAAATGCGATCCACTGAAACGAATAATGGAAAATAAAAAAATGGCGAGGAAAAAAAGGGTATTATAAAATGTATATATATATATATATATATAAATATTTATTTTATATATTTTTGCAAAAAAGTTATAGAGAGAATATAAAAAAAAAGATAATAAATTGTATTCATCGTCGCTGTTTATGTATATTGTTATTCGAACAAATCAATTTCTTTTTGTCTACTTTTAATATTTAATATCTGTTTGTTTATATTTGCAGTTCTACCACTAAATGATTCATTCGTTTCGTGCCTTCGAAAGTAAGGTTAACGTGTGAAATAAATTTTCTAATAACACAAATTGAATAGGGGGAGTATTATAAAGTAACACGTAAATTGAGAACTAAGGTGCATTATTGCATACTGTTTATACACGAGAGTAAATATTACAATAACATTAATAATTTTGATTGTCCGCGCGTAACGCAACTGGCAATTCATTCTGATTGGTGATTCAAGAAAATTACAATGTATACCTACTGGCAAGCATTTAAGGTCGCCGTTTTACGAGCTAAATTGACGACTGGAATAATATTTATGAATACTTTCTGTTATATTACTCCAAGTAACGTTGGTCACGAGAACATCTCAATAAAGTTGACTAGACAAGTTCGAATAACTTATATTACCGAGAAACGTTAACATGTTTATTCTGAAACTATACATCAGTTTTATAAAAACGACATATATATATATATGTACGTATATATGTAGGTTATACAGGGTGATTCACCAGCTATTGTCACCTAAATAGCACCGAAAGTATGATAGTAGCAGAAAAGTGGATAAGAAAAAAGATATATGAAAAATTTAAGACTACAATATGATATTAGTATTTTTTTTTTGCTAGGCTGAGTCATTTAAATTATTAAATGCAATGTAAATTAAATACAATGTATTTAAAAAAAACAATATCCAAAACCAAATATCTATTTTAAATACCTTAAACCATTATATGTGGCGTATATAATAAAAAGCGCAGTTTATTGATACCAAATATGTAATGGAACAAGCAGAACAGCTGGAAAATGAAAGGAAAAAATATTAAAAAATAGTAAAATAATACTTACTTTGAAGACTAATTATACCCATAAAAAATTTACGTAGGTGCCAATACTGAGTATCGTTAGATTCCTCAAACCTTTCTACGTCCATAGATAATGTTTATATTGCCGCATGTTGTCTACATTATGTAGAAGTACAATATGTATAGAAATTATGGGGAACCACAATTATACATATATATATTTATATTTATATAGTTATTATAAATATATATAGTTAGTATATATGAAGACTACAAGAAAATATTATTAGCATATATTAAGTTTGTTTTTATTCTTTCTATTTTCTATCTCTTACTTTTTTTTCTTTTTTTGATCCTATTTCAAAGCAACCCACGGAATTGGCCGAGGTCGCAAGAGTTTACGATCAACGTCGGCACGTTTTCTTCACGCTCGATAGAGCACATTCTTCGATGGATCGGAATGCTCTCCGCGATACCGCGGAAAGTGAGTTTTAATGAGAAATGAGTTTACACTTTGCTGCTCTGATTATCCTACCTTTGCTTCCTTTTTAATAATCTCATATCGTTTTCAAACTAATCCTGCGACGTATCGTGTTACATACCACATTTTGTTTGTTTTCTTTATTTTCTAAACAATTTTTTCATACTATTTTATTATATCATTTTCAAAAATTATTAAATTAATTGAATTTGTAACTCGTAAGTGGGTGAGTGGGTTAAAATGTTTAAAGCAAACGTTGAAATCGTTTTTTTTTAAATAACTAAATATTTTGTAATTAAATGTTAATACTTAAGAAAATGAGATTTAATAATGTGTGTTAAAAAAAAAAATACTAAAAACTATTATTAAATTTGTAAGATTGATAATTTATTATAAGACATGTTTGATTTTGTGAAATAAATTTATTTGATATAATTAATATAATTTTAATATCTAATGTAATTGTAATAAAAATAACTTCATAAGAAAATATATTAATGTAATATTCACAGAAATATCAATATTTTCCCCCATTTTTGTATACGATTATGATATATGTGAGTACTTGCTGCATATTTAGTGTACTTTATATAGATCATTAATATTTTATTGAAATTACCAATAAAAATTCCAATGTAAATCGGTCAAAATTGAAATAGGAAATTACATAAGTAATAATATGTGCAGTACAAATGCAATCGAATAAGAATATAACATCGGAAATATATAAAAGAATAATTTAACAAACGTCGAGTCACGTTTTCTCCAACGTCTCGTACGAATGTTAAACAGAAGTCGCATTCATTAGGATGAATTTTCAACGTTTGCGTTATTCTATTATTACATATAATGGTCTAATCACAAATAACGAACCCACATAACTAGTAGAACGTGGAAATATATCTATTGGAATATCAGTAACGAGTAAAGAAGTCACAGAATTGTTGTCGACGAGACCCGCATCGAAATTCTCAATAGAATGTCATTTGTGAAATGAATTTGATGAGCTTGTTCGTTGCGAAATTAAAACTAACAAAATATTTTTTTTATATACATTTGACAGATATAATATACAATTATCGAGTTATATTCAAAAAATATTCTAAATTTTTATATAACTTTATAAAAATACAATTAATAGTATATATGTGCCTATAATTATGAAAGTATCTCTTGTTTCGAGATATTTAAAGGATTACATGTAATATTGAAATAATAAATGCAATCCTAACGTTTCATTTTGGACAATATCGTTAAAATTAACATTGAATTATTTTAGTTTAAATTAATGTGGCGTGAAATAACAGATAAACTCATTCTTCTTTTAATTTTGACTGATGTTAAATCACTTTTATAACTATGAACACATATAAATATACAAATAAAACGCGTATCCTTCACGCATGATATCGATTTGACATCTCGAATAATTATTTTCCAAAGAGATGAATAATAAAGGACAGAAAAGTTAGTTACCTAACCGATCGTAATAGAAAATTACTGGCTATAGTTGAACTTACGAAATCACCATTCCACCTTTCCGTTCGTAATTGCTATTGTATTATAAGGAGCAGTAGCTGGTTGATCGTTATATTGGTCGAAACTTATTACGAATGATGAAGAAAACAGTACGAAAGATTTAGTAAAAATAATCATTTCATAAGAATTTACATCGAATATGCTTTCATCGTATATTATTCATCGATCGGGAACAAGAAAAAAAAGAAAAAGCTAATTTCAAACGAAAGACAAAATTGTTCACGTTACTTTTGCAAAATCAAATGCTTACATTCGATATATCGTTGTCGATCGTGGTTTGAATAAAAAAGAAAAAAAAAGATAAGAAAGAAAAAACAGAAAAAATAGAAAGAGAGAGAGAGACAACAACAACAAAAAAAGGTATCGAAAGCGAGGTGTCGAAATAAGTTGGCGAACCTATTCTGTGGCCGTGTGGCATAGTCGACAGCTACCACCAAGAAAGTCTATCACGAAACGTTGATAGTTCTTACCTCGTGTTCTGACAGGTGCCGGGCAGATTGCCAGCTTCTGAACAATTCGCACGGAGTACTTTCGAGCGCAACGAAAGTTGCCGTCGAAGGTGCAAAACTTTGTTCCCGTTCACCCATATCTTTAGCTCACGGATATTGGTTAATGTCGAATAAACTCGATAATAGATAGGATAAGAAAGATTCATAATAATCAAGGTGTTTTCTGTTATTTGTGGCAACACGTGTACCTCACTGTGAGTGCACGCGTCTTGCGTGGGTTCTGCGTTTTTCTTGTCAAAGTTTAAATTAAATAGTCTATTTTTGGAATGAAAATATTAAAAATGTATACGCAAATTAAATGAGAAGTAAAGTTCATCGAGAATATTTTAGATTGAAAAGTACATTGGAGATAGAATTGGGAAAAAATGTCTGGAATATGTGGATCGAAAAAATGAAAATGGAATGGAGAATAAATGATGAAGGGATATACAAATTTGCTCATATCTCGTACAATAAGTACAAAAAAGTATTACAATACGAGCTGATCGATAAAGTCTTTTCACATTATACGTAGGTTGGTTATATTTTTCAATAAGGTCGTGTTTTAAAGTCAGTTCTATAATAAATCGCGTGAGGAGGTAAAATGAATAAAATTGAATTGAAGCACGGATCGGTAGTAAGTGAAAGCACCAATGTTACCGGTTTACCATCGTTGTACAGCATCAATTCAATATTACAGTCGAGACGACGTTTCTTCGTTTACCAACAGGTGCCACTTTTGGTACAAGTAACTTACCGACGGTTTTCATACATCAATATACCGATCGCGTAAAATCGGTCAAACAGCTAGTTGTTAAATGTATTATTTTTATCTAATTATTACTAATCATTTAAATTTATAAAATAATATTAATAATCATAGATAAAAATAATCTACTGAGAA
The DNA here is from genome assembly GCF_049000335.1 of Polistes dominula. Lineage (NCBI taxonomy): Eukaryota > Metazoa > Arthropoda > Insecta > Hymenoptera > Vespidae > Polistes > Polistes dominula. The sequence continues at coordinate 5,307,570 of NW_028301150.1, forward strand.
ATACGTTGAAACGGGAATATAATTTTTAACGTCATATATGTGGTTTTATGAAGGTTTAATGCCTATCAATTTGATAACGATTATGTTGCTGATATAAAATGTATTTATTTTTTATCTGCATTTCAATATTATTATTGATATATATGTTTAAACTTATTAATAGATTTATATCGTAGAAGAATTCTATTTGGAGTTAAACTTTTACCGATTAATTAAAATCTTTCAATTATGATTGTCATTTGAGGGTTTAACCGGTGACGTTGGACGGAAGACCAACAGACGTCTACGATGTCAGGTCGACGACACGAAATCACGTTAGCGAACGAAACGACGAAGCCCGTCAATTCGCTTCGGAGTTGGAAAAGGTGGTTCTGGGGTCGATAGTTTTAAGCCCTTGACGCGATTACGCGTTCATTTTAGGAAAAACATTATGTGGTTCGTGATTTACTTCACTATTTTCATTCTACAGGATTGCGCCAAAGTATTGTTATCGATGCATACAAAGTCTTCACAAATGGGATGGGTGGAGGAAGGAGCGGAATTTCAAATCGTAATAATAATTATGCACCAATTTTTGCATGAAAACATAATACAATAGCCTACGGCATACGAATTCGATCTGAATTTGCATTTTATAATATGAATGTTAGTTTATACGAATATGCGCACATTTAAATCGCAAAATATCTGAATTATTAAAAACATTATACACGTTACTTTTAAGCAAAATGCAATTTTATTTTATTACGTTGAGAACATACTAAATTTATTAAATATTACATTTCATAATATTCATTATTCAATATTTGAAAATTAAATTTCACTAGAGTACTTAGAATAAATACTATTAATAAATGTATATGTGGATATTATTAGTTAAAAGTTCTGAACTCAGAACAGTAAACTTATAATTTATTATATATTTATTCACAAATAATAAATTAACTTTTATTCAGTTTTCTTTTTTTAGATAAAATTTTAATATCGTATTCATTAAATTATTTTAAATTTGTCTTGATAAAAATTAATTTTAAATATTTCATTTGTTGATGATCAACTTTGCCGTTCTCATTATAAATTTAATTGATTAATTGTTATTACAAATAAGATAAAACTTTTAAATAATTTTTTGATATTAAAACATATGATAATATTAAATAAACGGAAAAGTACTGTACCGACTGTAACGTGTACCGACAAGAATATACTGACCGCATGTCGATATCACACAATTTTATTACACGAATGATATACGCGGTAATATCGATGGATTATCAATCGATAAATCATTTCCGTATCGATATCGCGTAGATATTAAATTTCTACATCACAAAGAGGAAAAATATCGGCTAAAAATATGAAATCTGAAATCTTTTTTGGTGGTCAGAATAATTTATATCTTGAAAAATTTTTATTTAATTATATCTTGAAAACTTTTATACAATTAATCATAAGTTTAAAGTTGTGTTATTAATTTTTTCTCAAAAAAAAAAAAAAATTAAATTATAACACAATTATCATTAAGTATATAAATGTATATTAATTAAATTTCATTCTAATTTCATCTTAATTATTTTTAAATAAGAAAATAATGATATTACTCGTTGAATAAGTAGAAAAAAAATTTAGTAGTATTTTTTTTTTAATTTTTTTTTTGGAATAATGTTAACGGTGTTTTACGTGTTACATCGAGGCGTGCAGATTTATTATAGCAATTAGCGCATAACGTCTTACAAGCAGTCAGCTGATGTTTATTAGCCATTATCTTAGCTTCCGTAATACGATTCCCATCTTTCTTCTCCTCCTCTTTCTCCTCCTCTACCTTTTTATCTTTAACACGATACGACGAATTTTTACTGTCTACCACAAAACATGCATTACGTTCCTCGCTTAGTTTTTACGATATCTAATGTTTGAGGATGCTTGGAACGTTCCTCGTGGGATAGGGAAAGAAAAAACAATTAGTCGCAAATGTGGTTCACCCTGTCATTATTATCGTTCATTCTGAGATCGTATACTTCCGGTGCGTATCCATTTTTTTTTTGTATTATACGTTTCTCTTGTCATCGAGTATTCTTTATTAACTTGGAAATTTGCTATTAAAAGTTATTACTTGTACATAAGCAATTATGTTAACCCTCTGTAATCTGAATATTTTTACTGACTATAGAAACCAAAATTTATGGGATGTGAAATCAATGAATATATCAATTTTTTAATAATAAAAAAAATAAAAATAATTAACAATGAACTTTTACATTGGTTAACAAAATAAGAGATTATGGTAAAAGATTTAGTACAAGATGTATGTCACACGTTTGTAAAATAAATTGAATTAAATAGAAAGGAATTAAAATTTATGATTTTATTAAAATAAGATTTTTGAAAAATTTTATACTTCACACTAAGAACTGACAAAAATAATATTTCATTTTAAAAAAGACGTTGAAAACTATTTGTCGAAATTAATTATTTTACATATACGATAGGAAATGAAATTGTTCGACGAAGGAGACCAAAAGAAAAAAAAAGGAAAAGTCGAAGTAATTACTTGAGTTTTTTATTTTATTGAACATTATAATATTATCGTCCTACTTGTTCTGATGGTAGATTAAATATTTTTGATTTATATTGCTATCAATCACTTAGAAGAGTAATGAAACTTCATTTCCGGTGAAATTTCTCTTGTCTCTATATGGTTAAGCCGTGGTCCTCTGGCTTATCGCAAAGTCGACGACGTTCACTGTGTACTCTCATCTAATCACTGGCAGTAATATTAATAAATTGTTCCCTCTGGGGGTGTATTTTCATCCGTTCTTCCTGCAAACCCCGCCCTACCTTCATCGACGATGTTATTATTGTTTGCCTACACGGGTCGGAGTCGACGAAGAACAATCTCCCTCGAGTCGATCTTTGCGATAGCGAAAGCTACCGAGGGGTAAAGGGATTTCTTCCTGCAGCTTCGAACAAAGAAATAGGAAAAAGATCGAAAGAAAGAAGGAAAGAAAGAAAGAAAGAGAAAGAAAGAAATAGAATATAATTATTTTCCAGAGTCTCTCATGTTCCTGGTAACACGATTTACGGTTAGGTTACGTAATAACCGATCCAAGAGCAACTCCTAAAAGCCTAATCCCAAGTTACGAGGACCCAAGAACGATTTGGTCAATCGTATCGCCATAATAACATCGTAATGTTGCGTTCTGGTACGACTAAAAGTGTCACCAGATACGATTTAAGCCTTTGACAAATGTCTAACGATCGACGAGAATTTAGATGAAAATAATGCGAATCTATATGGATCGATAATAACCACTTACATCATTCTTAGGTTATTATAAACGACGTTCAAAATTGGGAATATCGTGTTAAATATTTTTATGATGAATTTTTTATTCTTCCCATTTTATTATTTTTTTAAAATACATATGTAAAATCTTTTTTTTTTAAATGCTCACTAACGCAATGTACAATGATTTATATTTGTTGAAATCATTAATTTTTTCTATTTTGAAAAAAAATAATTTTATATATTTTTTTGTGAAAATAATTTTAAACGGAAAAAAGAAAAAAAGGTTACGAGCTAGAAGGATCGTTTTATCTGCAAGTACTTTTACGACAACATTTTACGACGCTTCTTTGTTTCCTCGAAGATTTTCCCCTAAAGGCTTTGTAACAGCGGAAAAAGGAAACGGATAAGGGCCGTTGCCTTGGACCACCACCAATCATGCCATGTTTTTTGAAGTGAAAACTTCTTGCGTATCGGTGGCATAACAAAAAATGTCTTGATTTCACGCTGTCCTCTTGATATCATTTATCGATAATTGATTAAATATTGCTTTTTAAAAAAAAGTATAGAAGAAAAGATAAATTAACTAATTTGATTAATTTCACTTGGTTGATTTTAATTGCAGTAAAACACGAATATGCGTTCAGTCCCGGAAGAAAAAAAATAGAAAACAAAAAACGAATGATCAAGTTCTCTTGGTTTAGTAAAACTAAAAATAATTATCGCGGCGTGTTTAGGAAGAGGGGTTGGAATTGGGCGACATTTTTATCGTGGCCTTAAACGTCGTCCACCAATCGAGCGTCACGCGAAAATAAAGAGGATAATCGGTGTGTTGGGTGAAGAAAAAAAAGAAGGAAAACGGAAATCTATTTCCATTCCGTTGCGCGTACAGGTGATTAACGATTCAAAAAAAGATAACTTATCTACTTGAATGGATAAATGTTAGAAAAAAAAACAGGGAAAAAAAAGTAAGTCAAAGTTTTATGTCTATATACTGATATCAATTTTCTCACACTATCCTTTTCACTTTTCTTCCGTTCTTTCTTTTTCTTTTTTTTTGTTTATTTCCTACCTTTCCTTTCACGTCGACTCTTGTCTGCGTCAAGAAAGACGACGAGGGTCATGGAATCGTGGAAGAACAGACGGTATGTCGTCGAATACGGGTAGGGATGGAAAAGTATAAAGAGTGAGAAAGAGAAAGATAGAAAGGAGAAGAACGAATAGAGTAAACTTAGTTCGCGAGACAAATGACGCCGCGGATTTTGCAGAGAAATTGTCTCAAGATCCCCAGGGATGAGCCTTGAATAATCTCACTGTTTGTATTAGATCCTTTTTCGAGAATCGATAAACAGAGAGAGAGATAGAGAGAGAGAGACTGGTATGTATTAATTTATATCGTCTGAGCAAATGCAACAAGTACGTCGGGCCCCCTTAGAGAGAAATATAAGTCTAAGTTTACATATAACAATCGTCTTTTATCTAAATAACAAATGATACATTTTTATTTTTTCCAAAACAACGTAACTGTAACTGATGAATCGAAAAGCAATATTTTTCGTTAGAATTTATTGTAAAAATAGAATGAAATAACATAATATATCGTGAAATGGAAAAGATAGAAAGAAAATAAAAGAAAAAAAAAATAGAGAAGGAATGAAGGAAGGAAGAGTAAGAGAAAGAGAAAGAGAGAGTAAGCGAAAGTTGACGAGAAACGTCTGGGACGGTCGACGCACCCCGGTGACCGGTTCGAAGCCCGAAGCCAGTTCACTCGGCGCAACCTTGGATGAGTTTAGCGTAGCGCTGGGGGTTTCCCGACGGCAGCGGCAACGGTGGTGTGGTTGTCGACTAAGGGAGGGTAGAGGGTGAGAACAGAGGAGTAGGTAGGCGAGAGTGGGTAGGTAGGTGGTGGTGCTGCTGGCTGGGGGAATTCGTTTCTAGAGCAGACGAATCGATGCTCAGCAGTAGCAGCAGTAGCAGCAGTAGCAGCAGCAGCAGCAGCAGTGGTAGCAGCAGTAGCAGCAGCAGCAGCAGCAGCAGTATCAGCAGTAGCAGCACTAGCGGTGTAGAACCTCCTCCACCTCCGACTCCCTTTCGCAACGAGTTCAATGTCTCGCCCGGGCCGTAGCCTCGCGGGTGGTGCGAGCGGTTGGGGGACGGGTGGTGGTGGGTGGGAACCGTGGCCGTGGCCGTCGACCGGCGGCATTGCCAGAGCATTGCCAGCACCCGACCGCCTTTAAGGGTGGTGGCTGAGGGTGGGAGGCACCTCTCCACCTGCCGTCGACCTCCAGCCGACTCCCATCCAGCAGACCTACCCCTCCCCCTACTCTCGCAGCCTCGAAGCCGCGATGTTTGCCCGGCGTTTGTCACCGTCCAAAGCAAACTCTCCCGAGCGAACGAGCGAGGGCGAATCAATCGATCACCCAGGTCAATACGAATTTTCCAACCTCGATTCTCTAACGCGCTATTCGATAGATCTTTCATTCTTTTTTTTTCTTCTTTTTTGTTTTCTTTTTTTTCAACGAGGCTACCAATACCCAGTATTCCTTCATTCGCCTGACATACCCAGACGGAACGTTGTTTTTTCAAATACTATTACGTATTTCTAGTTTAAGATGGTAAATCTTTCATAAAAACTTAAACTAGACGATAGGAGAGAACTACCTTACTCGGATCCGATAAAAACTTTCGGCCTATTCCAAACAACCAAATATATATATACCGATCTCTCTCACTTTTTTTCGATACGATCAAAGTTAGCCTATTTCGAATTCTTTACAAGCGACGGGTCCGCGAGATATTGTCCCGCCGAGAGGGTTCCTGCTTCTCGAATTTCGCTATAGTCCAACCCCGTGAATAATACATATTATTGCGTCAGCCAAATGTACCGGAGATGGAATCCGATGTTTTTACAGTTATCGCCGATCGGGAATAAATCCTTGAATGACTCCGAGTCGTTTCTGCTCGACTAACAAACTCTCTCTCTCTCTCTCTCTCTGTACTTTTTTTCAAAAAAGTAAGAAAGCAAAGAAAACAAGAGAGAGAGAGAGAGAGAGAGAAATGGTGCGTCGAGGTAGAAAAGCTCGTCTGAAATCGTTACGAGGGAATCGAAGCAACGTGATGAATTAACTAGACGCTTAAAAAGCCTCGGTAAATTGGTTTTCGATAAAAAAAAGTCGAGTGATAGCGAGAGGGGGTGGGAAGGGGTGGAAAGCGGTGGTGAATAGAGGGAGGGGGGAGTTGGGAGGAAATCGTGGGCGTTCGCATCGATCGGTCTGCTGCCAGAGACTGACTCAACCCTTAAATATATGATCTTATCTAGTCCGGGAACAAAGTACCTTCGTCAAACTTTTAAATACACTTTTTTCTATTATAATCTCTCTCTCAACTAAGACATCGTCATTGTCTTCTTCTTCTTCTTCGTTATCATCCAGAGAGAAAGAAAGAGAGAGAGAGAGAGAGAGAGAGAGAGAGTTGGAGAACGAAGAGGCCGTAGCGGAGATGAGATTTATGAAGCGAGACGAAACTTCTGCCGTAAAATGAAAATCCATCCAGGGTTCCCTCTTCTCGACCTTTTGGTTCCTCAAAGTCTCAGCGTCGACTTTTAATCGTCGGCATGCCACGGAAGTGTAGAAAAACGAAGGGGTGGGTCCGAATTTTTTTTTTTTTTTTTTTTTTTGAAAGAAGAAAAATAATAGCCATTATAAATATATCGTGGAAAAGTGGTTGAAAAAAAAAGAGTAAAGGAGAACAGTGATTGACTACGATCGTTCCTCAAAAATTCTTATTGAATTTGATATAATGGGGTGAAATTTGTTTTTTCTTTATGTAAAAGAGAGAGAGAAAGAGAGGAAGATCATTTCGAACGGTCAGATTTATTCATTTAAGTTTTCATTGTTACAGGAATGGATGATCGAATTCTATAAAAGAAAAGAGAGAAAGAGAGAGAGACAGTGAGACAGAAGGGTAGGCTAGGTGGATTTATCTTTACAGAACGAAGACGGAATTTCGTGCTCGGTGATATTAGCAAGAACCTAGCGACTATCCGCGTTATCCGCGTGTAAACGATAAATAAAGCGTCCACCGTGCGATAATATCGTTTTCGAGCCCTTTCTACTTCTCTCAGTCTTCTTGGTGTTCGTTGCTGTTGTTATTATTATTACTACCGTGAGCCCTCTAACCACCTATCTTTGAGTTCTCTTTGTAGAGAAAGGCCGAATGAGAGCAAGAGAAGGACAGAAAGAGAGAGAGAAGGAGAGATAGTAGTCTCAACACCATCTACACGAAAACGTTATGGGCTTGAGGGTCTATCGACCCCACTCGCACAATGCGGAATTCCTCAAACGCCTCGGCCTTTTATGCGATAAGACCAGGTCACGATAAGATTTTTATGTCCCTGCATGCGTTGTCGGATCGCCTATATATCCAAACGTACGAACAAATGGTGGGCGGTTCCTGTACCCTCTTCGCATCCTCAAACTCCTCCTCTAACGTCGCTTAGTAATGGTAGGCTCGATCATCCAATTACTCAAAGTACACGTACGAGAAATATTCTTTTTATGGGAGGAGGGAGAGGAATGCGTATTAAACCTCGAACAATTGTATATTATCGGATAAATTCGTATTTGTTTCACGTTCAATCTTTATTCAAAATAAATCTAATAAATATCGATCCTATATCGTTTATTTCGTATATATTATGATATTTAATTATCGTTCTGTTTTGTTGTGTGCATTACAAAAGAAAATAGAAAGAAAATCATTTAGAATGATTCTAAATTGAACTAGGTACATGATTGTCTTTACTTATCTATAGCGATCTACGAGACAGCTTTCAATTCGATTCTTGAAAGTAGGGTGTAGGTAAGGCACGTAGCTAAGAGAAAAAAAGAAAAAAAAGGGATGAAGATATTGCGGTCGTGTCCCTCCATCTGTGTCACGTATCTTTAACATGTCTGTGTGCGTGTATTTGTGTGTATGTGTTTGGTACCTCGATGTCCAGAGCTAGGACTACGTTTATGCTTACTACGGTGATATAAAGAAACGCTTCTCCGGTTGGGATAAGCGTTCAGAGGGTGACCGATGTAACGGTTACAACATCGCCTTTGCTCGACTATCCTCCATCACCCCATGGGAGACGATCGTAAGACATTGGCACGCGTCATCGGACGGTTTTACGTCTTCCGTACGGCGTTGTCCCGCTTTCTGAACGGCCAGGGTAATCGTTTATACGATGAGAAAATGAAAAAGAATAAAGAAAAAAAAAGAAGAAGAAGGGGGACTCCCCTTATATACATTTAGTTTTCTTCTCTCTTTCATCTTTCAATTTATTATAATGATCAACCAATAAAACGATTTACTGAATGAGAACTACCTAGCGTTAATCGAAGATTAACGATTTTAAAATAATCTTTTGAATCGAGAGAGATGAGCTTGAAAATATATATATATGGATAACGCGTTGTTCGAAGTATACCCTTAAGTTTCACGGACACCGAATTTGCCGTAGATTTATAACGTTTTCTCATCGACCTAACGTCGGGAAAACGTCGTAAATGTGAAGGCTGAACGAGGGAAGGCGAAGGCTTTTGAAGGAGGGAGGGAGGGAGGAACGAAGAAGGGAGGACCCTTTATTAATGCAAACTCTTGTTATCCGTGTAAAGTCGTAAAGTGCACGGCTTCTGCACCTACACAAGTTCATAACATAGAAACGATCAATACCTTCAGCTTTACAATCACGAAAGGCTCGTAACCAACCCCCCCGGGAGAGAGAAAGAGAAAGAGAGAAAGAGTAAGAGAGGCTCCTCGTATTTCGCCATTGTGTAATACAACGTTGTACTTCCTTAATTCCCTTATTTATAGCCACCCTCTTCTCTCTCTCTCTTCGAGAACGACTTCTGTCGAATTCATCGATTACATGAGTTTCCTATTTATATATAAAAAAAAAAAAAACAGAAGAAAAAAAATAAAATACAGTTAACGGATCGACAATGACATATTTCGTTAAAATGAACGTGAAAATATGAATACAGTAGAACTCCATTTATATGAGTACGTTGGAAAACGAATCCGTTAGTACAATTTTCCTTAGTTCATGATAACCTTAGTTCCTTAGTTCATTGAAATGATTATTGATATTAGTTTATTTAATAAAAGTTCAATTACAGTTCATTTAATCGTATATTTTCTTCGGATAAATGAAATTTCTATTTTACGTAGTTCCGTAACTATGGAGAATCAACAGATTTTTCTTTCATTTTATCCAAACGATTCGTTCATTCTCGATTCGAACAATTTTCGGAATTGATGAAAGAAGTAACGTAAAAGGTCTCACAAGGAGACACGACCCTCACGATCTTTTCAGAAACAGATTTAAGAACTTCCAATCGGAGCTGACGCTGATCCCCGCGGGAAGGCACGGCTCGCGCATTTTCACAGGCGCGATAAGAAAAACATAATACGCATAGGGTGTATGCGAGCAAGGAAGAAGGTAGGTAAGTAGGTAGGTATGCTGCTACACCCACCCCCAGCTCCATCGGACCACCCTTCTTTCCAGTTTGTGAAATTTCCTTTAGCTTGGCGAAAAAAAGGCGTGATTTTGGCGAAAGCCACTTGTCGTAGGATCTCCGTTGAGACGAGAACAACTCCCTATTCCAAATCCTTTTCTTCCATCCTCCATCGTTCGCTTCCGGTCGGTATCCCCCTACCGGATGTTTTGCCGAACGGTTATCGATTTCGAGGCCATATACCGAAGAAAAGAAACTGCCTGTGGATATCTTTTATCTCGATTTCTCAGATTTTCTCAACGTAGTCTCGTTAAAGACGCACACACGCGTTTGTTAACTTAACGACGTCCTACAAAAAAAAAATAAAAAAAAATAAAAATAAAGAGAATACACCCGTCAATTTATTTACCATTGCTTCGAATCCAACGATCTCTCTCCAGATTTACTTGTCTCCTTTTTTATTTTATTTTGTTTTTTTTTTGTTCTTTTTGATAATGGAAAGAGAAGTGAAGAGAAAACGAAAATAAACAAAACAAATTAGCAAGAAAATAAATATTCGAGTAACGGTTGGAATTGCATAGAAAATTGCGAAAACCTGGCACGGAAAAGTCATTCCCAATAACCATGGTAAGTACGTTCCTTTTTTATCCCTTTCCTCTGCTCGCAATCGTAAAGTCTTTTAGCTTCTTTTACTTCCCATCCTTGACTGCCATTCGTTGGTACGGCACAAAGTAGCTCGACATATACGAGAAGAAAATTTCGCGGGTGGTCGCGATAGTATGGACCGAGAAGGGCTGACTGTAATAAAATGTGTAACATTAATGAGGTAGTAAAAGTAAATCCAACGCTATCGTCAGCTGAAATACCAAGCATCTTCCGAAGATAAACTAAAAATCGTTCAGCTAGGTTGATAGCTCGATTTAAACGTTATTTCTTTTTTTTTACAGTCTCTTTTTTATTTTTTTTATTTTTCTTCTTTTTGTTTGTTCTTTTAGTAGAAAAAAAAATTATAAAAATCGTTTTCATTTGTATAAGAGATAAGAATACATTCATACGTTTCATGATATGAATGCCAAAGTAATGATAGTTAAGGTATATAATTTACATATTCTAGGGAGAATCTAGGGAAAATGTTCGTTGACTAGCGAGAGAGACACGAACCGAATTCGAATGAAAGGCAAATACGTGTCGAGTGGCATCGAGTGCCGCTCAAGTTAAACGAAGAAAGTTGTATCGGTGTTGTGTGTGTGTGTGTGTTCGTAGAACGATAGTCGGAAGGAAACGCCCCTGAAAACGGGGGAGAAGATACCGGAATCGAGGGAGGATATAAGGAACAAAGAAAACAAAGGATAGAAGATGCAACGTCCTCTATGTACTACAACATGACGTCGTTTTAAAACAAAGGAAATACTCTTCTCTTCTCGCGCCGACTTTACGAGATTGTAAGATTACATTACATTAATTTCACCTTTACCAAGGAAATTCCTTCTAAATTAAGTTTACCTTACTTGATGAAAACTACCTACAAAGAATATTTCTTACAAAATATTTAAAAATATTATTATTTCTTTTTTTCATACTAATATGCAACAATTATTTCATATATAAAAATATTATTATTCTTATATTCAAATATTTGTATTGAATTATTATTATTATTATTATTATTATTAATTACTTATAATACAAAAATGTAATAAAAAATATATCAATGCATCAAATTATTCATTTTAAATCCTCCTTAATGTTCTTTTGCAAACAAGGAATGAAGTGATTAAGAGATAGATCAATTGTCTAGTTTTCTTTTTCTTGTAAAAAGGAATACATAAAAGCAGCTTATGGACATATAAGAAAGTGAATAACTGTTTTCACGAACAGTATCGATGTGGCACGCGATCCTCTCATCAACAACGCTTGGTGCAATCCGGTGCAAAGACAGTCTCGGATAATCTCTTTTTTTATCTATGAGATAAATATCGAAAACTTTTCCTAGTAACGCTATTGAACTGACTTGTGAAATCAATGATCAAATACACGTGCAGCTTTATCTTTTATTTATTACCAATACATTTCTTCGAGCTACGAGAATCAAAATTTATTGTCTTTTTGGAAATGAAATTCGCATTAGCTACGTTATTACATTTTTTTATCATAGAAAAATTATTAAAATGAAATTTTTAAACGTTATAAGCTATATTATAAATTTAATTTAATCAAAATTCGAATAATAGTAATAATTTTAAGTAGTATATGGATTTAAGAACGATTAGATATAAATAATATTTGATGTAACCATCTAATAAGAGATCTTATTGTCAGAAATCAAAATGGTATCTCCGGAAATCAAAGTCCATTGTTTTCGAATAACAGTACATGAGAGATAGTAGAGATGCACTAACACATATCAAAGAGAAGTGGGAATATCAGGAGAGAGAGAGTTTGATGTACGGAACCGCATTCACCTCCCTTGGATTGCACCGCAGCCAGTCTCCGACCACGTTTGGAATTAATTGCGCTTGCTAATTACCTCACGTCATCGAAACAACGGAATCTGCTATTAGTTCCAGATACCTTGGTATTCCTTCTTGCAGTCAATTGTGATATAATAGCAATAGATGAACATATGAAATCATTTTTATATTCTATTATGGAACAATTCAAATATATATTGATAACTTGTAATTCTAAAATATTAAATAATTAAACATGCAAACTATGGGGTGATAATAAAGTAAGGATTTTCTTAACCCAGTTTCCCTTTCATATACTGGCCAAGTTTGAGTTCGGTGAACAATAAGCCAGGATTTATCTTGTTAGTTCCATACACGCTATTCTCAAATCTTTAGACTGTGCGTGTAGGATAACATTTACAGGCCGGCACGTGTACTCTCCAGAGTAAAAGGGAAGAAATAGTTTCCCTTTAATTTATAGCGGTTAACTGTGCTTGCTATCCGTTCACTAGGATTTAATCGTACCGCACAATAAACTCGTGCGTGCAAGTCAAAGAATTTCCTATAACGCATAACGAAATATTTCAAGTATTCGCGTGAATACGAAAACGAAATACATTACTGAAATTGATCAAGATGAGCATTAATCTAAATACCTATTTATACGAGTATTAATTTTCTAGTCGAATTGTGAGACGTATAGACAATTTATTTAAAAAAATCCTCTCTCTTTCTTCCAACGTATTCGATTATAATTGGATATTAAAAACGTTCATAAAATATTTATTCGAACGTGGGTGGAACAGCCAATATACACATTGCGCTTACGATTTGGCGATAAAATGGGATGTAAAAAAAAAAAAGAAGAAAAAAAAATGGAAACGTGAGTAGCCATGCAATCAGTACATATATAACACGATACATGGTGTATCCTATCGTTTGACGTTAGGTACGTCGGTTTCGTCATTTGCCTAATCGAAAATATCGAAGTTCAATTAATGCAAGAACTGATTCGATACATGGCGCGTAAACACGACTGGATCAAAAGCTTAGTCGTCCAATAAAGGATATAACCAATTACTATGTCCCTTTCTCTCTCTCTCTCTCTCTCTTTCTTTGACACGCGTTCCATATAATGAATCACGTACACATCCGTCCTGCTACCCGACTCAACCAATTTCACCATTCCAATCGAATGCAAACATGTAATAAAGTGTCGCTACTTTCGTATTCTCTTTTTTTTGACGAAAAACAGAGACAGAGACGAACGAGGGAGAGGGAGAGAGAGAGAGAGAGAGAGAGAGAGAGAGTAGAAGGAGAGAGAGAAAAAGAAAACGCTGAGATTTTTAACCAATTTTATGGGGACTCCGACAGCTGTTGAAACGCTTTCCTTCACTTTCGTTTTCTTTCTCTCTCTCTCTCTCTCTCTCTTTCCGAATTTTGTTTGTTCAGAAGGAAAAAAAAAGTCTCGCTCGTCGTAACGTACCTGGGGTGTCTGTACTCTTCTATCTGTTTGCTCGAAGATAATTCACAGTCATATTTGTCCAGACAAGAGATGAACTTTCGAAAAGTCGTGTTGGAATCTTGAAACAAAGCACATTCTCATTTTCCCTTCATTTAAATTATCCTCTCTATGTATTTTTTTTTTTTTTTAGACTATATCTATCCATTGTTTAATAATATATTTCTTAACATTTTATAATATTTATATATTTTTATTTTTTTTTTCTGTAACCAAAGCCCATCATACTAACGTAAAATATTCGATCAAGGTAAAAGAAAAGAGCTAACGATGGCGGTTCGATTTGAAATTCAAACCCCTTCGCTTTATCCCGCCCTACCTCTCTTTTCTGCTCTTCTTCTCGTAGCTTTGTACAACCCATAGCCTCCGCCCTTCTCGTCTGATATTCCACATGGCGTCGAAAGTAGGGGTCCAGAACCGCGAAATACGCTTGAGTTTTATTGTTTCGGGTCTAAAGTTATGACATTCTTTCTCTCTCTTTCTCTCTCTATCTCTTTCTCTCTCTATTCTCTTCGCTATCTTAAAATCCACCTCGCTGTTTTGGGAAGTTGCTGAACCGTTCAATTTTTTTAGTAGAAACTTTAACTCGACGTCTATACAACGTCAAATCAATCCACTTTATGTACCTTTTTTTTAACGACCAGAAATTTCTGTGAAATATACACACACACACACACACACACACACACATACAGAGACGGAATACGTACAATATCGCTTTTATAAATATTTTTTTTCCAAGTTTTGACAAAGTGTCAATTGTGCCCATAATTTTAAAAGTGGTCTAAATCATATATCACTTGTTTCAAGATATTTAAAGGATTAAAATTTGAACACTAAATGAATTCTATATAATATTGAAATAACAAACATTATATAACGGTTAATTTTGAACAATATTGTGAAAGTTAACATTGAATTAATTTAGCTTAAAATAATTTGGTCTAAGATAACTAAAACACTCATTTCTTTTTTATTTTGAGTTAGACCACTTTCATAATTATGGGAACAATTATATTCCAAAGGCTCGTAATAGTAACAGAATAGCAAAATAAAATATATGTAGTATATATATTTTAAGATGCAGGACATGATTTATCATAGATTTGAACAAGAGAGACATGATAAAGTGTCGATAAAAGTGTAAGAATTCAATAGCGAATGCCAGTTATTTTCATAGAAAAACGATTGACTGGGTAGAACACGTTACGATTTTCGAGAAAGGAAGAAAGTTGAAGATAAAAAGAAAAGAAAAAAAAGATAAAAAGATAGAAAAGAAGAGAAATAAAATCGAAGATGAATCGACAGAAGCGAACAAAGTTAGTTTTGCGAGAATAGAAGACAACCCTGCGTGTCAATGGACTGTGAATTATAATAAAAAGGAAAGGAAAAGAAAAAAGGAAATAAGACAAGATCAAAAAAAAAGAAAAAAAAACAGAAAAAAAGAAGAAAAAGGAAATAAACCTACTACTATCAATTCGAACTTCATTTGAATAATTCATCTAATTCGCATTATGCGCGACCCCAAAAAACGGAATTCCGTCTTCGTACAAGCATCCTTTTTATTTTATTCGAAAGAGAATGACGAGAGAGAGTGGCGAGGGTTAAACGACGACCCTCGTGTGAATCTCGAATCATCGAAGGGGAAAAAAATAAGAAGAAGAAGAAAAGAGAAAAAGAGAAACGTGAACGGATAAGGACAGTACGGGGGAAAGTAGCCCTTTTTCAACTGAAGGTTTGCTTTGTGGACAGAGACATTTGAATACTACGTTCACTCGCGATTGCATCTCCAACTTGAAACCTGGTCCACCCTCTTTCAAAGGGGTCACCCTTATCGATCGATTTGCTTTTTCCACTTTCAAATACTCCACTGGGTGATACGAATTCGTGTCAAAAATTTGTCGTATTGGTTAGTAGTAGTAGCACACTAGAATGTCAAATTAATATAATATTTATTATAGAAGACTCAAAAACGAAAATTAATTGATTGAATTTTAATAATTTACTCATTGTTAGAACAATTATAAACAACAAAACGTTATGCGACATTTGCCGAGCCATGTTTCATAGCCACGCCACGTTTCAATTTTTCAAATCCCACCCATTCTAAAGAAGTTTTCACTTCAATAAAATAAACGTATATATATTATTGTTCGTAACATTAAAAGAGAAGTTCGAAGAACGGTAATAATAAATTATGCACATTTCTATGGGAAATACCGACGTGGGGTTACGCGAAGCAAACCTCCGACCCTGATGTTTCTCTGTTTCTCCCTCTCTCTCTTCATCTCTTTGTTCGTTGGTTCGTTGTATCGATCACCGTTCGTCCGTCGGTCTATGCTAACTACACGAAATGCGTCTAGACTATTTTTATGTTATACGAGCTTTCCAGAAAATAAAGGAAAATAATAGGAGGTCGCATGGTCGACTCAGTCCTCGTCCTATACTCCTGTACTTTCCCTTTTTTCACGATTTTCTACCTTCTCTTTACCTTTTCTGTACGGCCAACCCCTCTCTCTCTCTCTCTCTCTCTCTCTCTTTCTTTTTTTCCCCGTTAGACTCGTGAATTGAAAAGCGGACTCACGACTTCGATTTCACAGGAGAGACCAACATTTTTTCCTTTCTCTTTCTCTTTATCTGCTTGGCAGACTAATTTTCAGCCACATAGAGAACCCAAGTCTACGACGGCAAGTTGATACTTTTGTGTGCCGGGAGCGGTCTGATTAAAGCTGCTACTTTTCTCCTTTAGGCAAACACAGAAAGAGAAAAAGAAAGAAAGTAAGAGAGAGAGAGAGAGAGAGAGAGAGAGAGAGAGAGAGATACCGATCAGAAACGAAAAAAAAGTATTTTCCTTCCTTTTGACCAAAGTCATTCGTCTTTTTATTATTTTCTTTTCAATACCATTTGTCCGTCATATAAAAGATAATATATATATTTAAAATAATCGTTTGGAATGGTGGTTACGTTGAAAAATATCATTTTGAAAATATCACAATCATGGAAATGTATCAAGATCGATCATAATATACTTTAGGTGACTGGACGAGTTAGTGGGTATTCAAAAGGAAAGAGGGTAAACTCGATCGATATGTAAAATTCACTCTGGCGAACCGATAAATCCTTCGCGAAAGAACTCGAACGACTATGGTAAGGGTGAAAGAGGTGGAAAAGAAGGACCCAAGAGAAAGCTGCTCTGAGATTTATATTTTCGTCCTACCTCTTCCTTCCTTCCTTCAAGATTTGGAATTCGATCGGTAAACGCGTTCGATCCTCTCCATCTGACCCTTCTTCTTTCTTCTTCTCCTTCCTGCCCTCCTATCCCACAAACGGAAGTCGTGACGTCGTCCCTTCAAGAATTCTCTATCTCTCTCACTCTCTCTTTTAGCAACCCTCGAATTTCGCTTTGCCCTCTTTAACGAAGGACGCCTACTGAAAGGACCAACCGAGTGTCAGCGCACGCAGACACTCTGCTCTCGTAGAACCTTTGTCCGCCTTTTCGACCTCGTGCCAACGCCATTCCTTTCGCAAGAACCAACACACTAAACACCCTTTCTCTCTTTCTCTATCTCTCTCTCTCTCTCTCTCTCTCTCTTTCCTAATTATTTGCCTCGACCCCGAATCGCGCGACTGTCGTACGCAGAACGATAATAAATTTTGTGAAACGCCAAGCAGCTTCGTGGCGTTAAGCTCGATGAGTTTCTAAAAGACAAAAAAAAAATAATCACGATAATAATTTACCAAGCAAAAATTAAATACCAAAGTTATTACGTATTTATGATTTTAAACGAATCGTTCAGATTGAAAGAGTAAAATAGAAACTAATTGTCCATAGCTATTTTATACATATTTTTTCGAATGTTAAACAATAGCAAGGAAAATAAAAAAGGAAATCGAATAAGAGTAAGGTAAAAAACATACGTGACTAACGAGAAATCGTTGTCGAACTGTATCTAGTGCTTGTTTGAAGAAACTTGAAAGATTTTTGTCTTGAAATACTTTCACTCTTATAGTACTATCCGTAGATAGTTCGGGAAAGTATTTGAGGGTACTTTCACGAGAACAAGAACGATATCATCGTGAGAAAAGACCAGGACTTACCACCCTCGCAATTTCCGGACTAGTTTTTTTTTGTCCACCTTCGAGCATACCTAAATGTATATATCTCAAGAATGTTTTTTCGTCGTAAATAATATTTTTATTTCAATCGATCGTTTTATTTTCTCTTATTATTATATCAATCGTTGTTTTCCTCTAGATATATATATGTCTCTAACCTAACTATCCATCCATCCATCGTGTGAAGTATAATATGTAGACAGAATACAGATAGTCAGCTTGATCCCGGGAGTCTTTCGCATTGCTCGCAGTGCCGTTGACCGAAATTACTGGCGGCTACTGGTTGGTATATAGCAAGCAGCTGGGAAGACAAAGCCGACCCGGGATTACGGGTACGTCGTTATTATTATATTACGGCTTTCGAGCTTGCTTCCAAGAAGAGGGCTCGAGCGTTATTTCGATAAAACGGTCTAACAGGAGGAACGAAGAATGAGAGATAGAGAGAAAGATAGAGTGAAAGAGAGACAAACGGATATAGAAGATACTAGACGATATCTTCGTCTACGTTATGCCATCCCGGTGTTCTCGAGTTACGTCTTTGAATTTACGCAGCTATAATTCAAAGTAGCACGGTACGGTATGGTGTGGTGTAGTTGGTTCACCGTTCCCATCCTGAACGAGGGAAGAAGGAAGGAACCTTCGGTCGCGGGATGAGCCACCCTTCGCCACCCTTACCAAGCCCTTGCTCGCCCTTAGTCTCCTACCCAGGGCTCCTCGGAGAATCGAGTCTCGAGACTCGGAGGAATACCCCAGAGAGGAAAAAGGGCAAACTCTCTCCGAGCGTCGGATGTAGTCGACGGGACAAAGAACCTGACCCCGTTGTTGCGTTTCGATCCTCTCCTATCCCACCCTCTCCCCTTCTTCTCCACTCCCTTTTAAATGTTGAAAGATAGTCGACACTTTCGAGGTTAAACCCGTGAATTTACGTTATAGAAAATTCCTTTCTTTTTTCTCTCTTTTTCTCTCTCTATCTCTCTCTCTATCTCTCTCTTTTGAACTACTTCGATCCCATTTTTTGTTGTATCTGCTTGATAATTATATGAATTTCAGTTATTTCGTTATAGTTAATGGATAAACTAAAATGATGTTCTATTGAACTTCAGTTGTATAGAGAAACAAAGGGACAGTAAGTAATAACCCAAGTGAGTCATATAATCGTTCACCCTGCTCGATGAAACCGCATCCCGCATGCGAATTAGATTTAGGTACCCGTAGTATGGACTTCACTCTTAGGTATCACTAATATTTCGCTTTATGGCACATTGTGGAGACTGTTACGACGTAACCTCACTACGAACTTAATGTTCGAAAGACGTATCACGTAAGAAGAAGCTGACGATTTCTCTCTCTCTCTCTCTCTCTCTCTCTCTCTACACTTTATTATTAATATTATTTTATATACTTATGTATATGTGTAATAGTATGGTTAACTCGTAACACACGTAAAAGACACTCATATATTTGACTCTTTTTATATTATAATAAATCTTTTTTTTTTCAAGTTTTCCAGCATATGACAGAAAGAGTAAGAGTGAGAGAGAGAGAGAGAGAGAGAGAGAGAGAGAGAGAAAGATAGTGTGAGAGGGTGATAGAGAAAGATAGAGAGATAAATGAGAAAGAAAACAAAACATTTAACGTTTAGAAACGTACTGATGTGTTTGTTTATTTTCAATATGTTCTCGAAGCGAGATCACAACGAATACTAGCGTAACGTTCAACATATCCTTGATGAAGGATAAACATAGTGAGATCATCATTCTCATTCAGTCTTTTGACACGTTAATATTACCACAGTAACGTATTAGGTTAATAACTTTATTTCTAATGCGTTATCGATATACATATTTAATAGTGTAGAAAGTTTTTTATTACGTTGGATTGTAAAACAATAGGTAAACTTTTTATAATAGATTACTCTTCATTGAGTTTGCTAATACAGTTATTATTTTATTTAGACCTAAAGATTATTTTTATTATTATTAATTGATTATTTAGATCTCTAAAGATTTTTATTAACAATTTTGATTAACGTTACATACTTTTAATTCAATTTTATGCAAGTAGTGAGATTTATTATGTAATTGATATTGCTCAAATTTGTATTTTAAAGTACAATGCAAGCATTATCAAGTAAATAGTTGCATATTTTGATACATTTCGTTAAAAGCACGTTCTTATCTTATATTTCGTAAAACACGTTCCTCTTAGAAGGGCTTTCTTACAAGATATAAAAAAGATCATGGGGTCGGATGCGTAGCTTTGTCTCGAAGAAATATTTTTTTTTCATTCCTTCTTCTTTTTATTTTTCTTCATTTCCTTCTTTCCTTTCGTTCTTATGAAATAGAAAGGAAAGGAAAGGATCTTTCGAAGGGGTGGATTAAAGAGAGAAAATCGTTGGAAGTCGTTCGAGTAAAATCGTGCACAGTTACCCTTCTCCTCTCTCTCCCTTCAGGAGGATCCAAAAGACGGAATTGAATTCGCGTGTTTGCGTCTATATATGCGTGTCGTGGTCTGCATAAATAGACTAGAAGAAAAGAAAGATGAAAGGAAAGGGCGAGGGTGAAAAAGGTGATGGTAGTTTTAAGAGAGAGTGCACAGTCGAGCAACGTGAGACAAAAGTTTAGAAAGGACAAAACTGACTACGACGAAAGCGGATAAAACAGAGTTACTTCGTCTAAAAAAAAAAAAAAGAAGAAAAGGTTCGAAAAGATCTGCTTGTAAAAAAAAATAAATAAAACGAAAACCCCCTTTTCATCCTTCTTTTGTTTCTTCTTTCTTTTATTCTCAATGTAAGTATTAAATTAATCGTGCCTTCTCGACAATAGAAAGGAAAAATTTAATTTGCTTCTTCTCTTTTCAAAATGATATAAAACGATGTCTATCTTCAAATTTCAATAACATTTATTCGAATTATCGTTTCTTAGTATCCGTAATATATAACAATGGTATCAAGTTTAGTATAATAAATAACGTTCTATTTTATTCGATCTTATCATAGATTTTGCTTACAGTCGAAAGCATGCCGATAACAGAAACTTCCATTCTGATTTTTCCATCCGTCCGTATCTAAAGGAAGCTAAAAAGCTTCTAAGATGGTCCCTTCGATTTTGGCAAGTTCCTGCGTTCGACAGGTCACCGTGTTAAGGGCACCCCATCCTATCTACAATGGATGGATCTACAGATGGTCTTTAAGGATGCCCTTTGTAGACTGAACAAAGACCAACGTTCTACCTTCTACGAGCTTTTATTATTGGTCTTCTTACTCCGAAGTAGTACACATTGTGATTAGGGAAGGAAAAGTTTGATAAATTTGTAAAATACAAAGAATAAGAAAAATATATATATAAAGGATGAGAGAGAGAGAGAGAAAGGATTACGATAGATAGAAGTTTAAAAAAAGGGCTCGTATATTTTCTTACGATCAACCGTCCACCCTCGAACGTGTCTCGTAAAATTGAATTCAGAAACGGCATGCTCCTCTCGGCCTCTTATTTCAAATAGGGCGAAGGTCGGAAGTTGATTTTTCCCCGAGTTAACCACCGCTGAGAGTGACAGGTCGTCGGAAACGGAATAAGTTGAAACGCGTAGAAAACTTTGGAAATGTCAATCTGGTGCGTTTAAACGAATACCTCTACCGGTTTATTATATAGAGTATACGTTTAAAAATAGGGACAAGTCTTATCGACCAGTTTTGGACAATTGCTTAAAAATATTTTTTTTTGTTTTCTCTTCGTGGCTTATTAATTTTTCTTTTGCTTGATTAAAAAAAAATAAAGCGAACAGCAACAATACAAAAGCTAAAGAGTTTCGAGTTATTTTTTTCGATAATGAGATTGACTTTCTGTTTCTTTTTTTTTTTTGTTTTTTCCATGAGGGACTGAGTTCTTTTAAAAGCGGCAAGTTGATATTTAAAGAAAAAAAATATAGGGACTTATTGCATATTCATAACTGCAACGTTTACAATTAAAGATACTATATCGAAGAGTAAGAAGAAGAAGAAGAAGGGAGTTAAGGCAGGTGGGCTGAGCCGAGCTGAGCTTAATTATCCGCACGGGAAGGAGAGTCGGAATCAATTGAAAACGAGTTTACAGTAATCTCCATCTTCGTTAAATGAGAAAAGTTACCGTTCGTTAGCGAGGGTGCGAAGTGCCATCGAAGTGGAAGTGGAATCCACGTTGTAGTCGGCCGTAGTCGTCGTCGTCGTCGTCATATACCATAACGAGTTTCGTCGTTAACGACTGACTGCATGATTAAATATAAACCAAATGTTTTTCTCGATATAATATTTATGTTCGTATGTAATTATTTTATACGTATCGTCAAAAAAAAAATTATGCGTCAAAATCTTTTACATTCCTTTTAAACGCACCCCCACACCTGGCGTGCTTAAAAAAAAAAGCAAACACACTCGGATGTATTAATTTGAACGATAAACATATAAACATATGATAAAAAGAAAAATATATTTTCATTTTTTTTTTCTTTTTTTTTTTATAATCAACAAATTTGAATGGCTTGTCAAGACGTTTCCAGAGAAATAAGCGGGAATAAAGTTTGAGAAGCTAGGAGCAACGTCGTTCCGCGCGCAAAGATTGCCTAATGAATCCACGCTGAGACAATGGGGGAAGAGATTTGGTAGTTTCATTCTCCTCTCTCTTTCTCTCTCTCTCTCTCTCTCTCTCTCTCTGTCTTCTTACTCGCAGCCTCCTCCAAAGACTGGTCCATTGTACGGGAGGACTATTTCATTACAGCCAACCAGGGCTGAACCTCTTTCCCGAGACACTGTCGTTTCTGATTAATTCGGAGAACCGCCTGAAGCCATGAAATGTTCTTTTTCTCTTTCCACTTTCTTTTTGATTTTTTGTTGGTCTATTTATTTTCAAAATATTTGAAACGTATTAGTATTAAATGTCAATTATCGTTCTTTTAGTAATTGACCGACTATGACAAAAATCAAATATAAGCTAATATAAGTTAAATTTATAATACACAAATTGTCACAAATTTAATGATTACGATTGTAGAAATGAATTTTGAGTTTCGACTATGTTAGTTTTTTGGTAACATGAAATCAAGTTTGAAAAGGTAAAGAAAGAAAGAGAAAGGAAGAGAAGAGGCTAGTCCTCAAACCCCTGTGTTATAATCCTTCGAAAATAAATCATCCCTGTGCCACCCTTCCGTTGAACACCCCCTTTGTCCCTCGTATGGTCGAGGCGAGTAAATATTCAGAGCGTCTGTGTATAACATTTATGATAAAGTTCGGTCGACGCTTTATTTATTATTCATGGATGAGATTGGATGTGGCAGGGGTACTAGAGAAAGAAAGAGAGAAAATGATAAAAGAGAAAAGAGAGGAGAGTAAAAGAGAGGAGAGGATGAAACGCTTGGTGCTAGCGACGGTGAATTTCACTTATAAGAAAACGGCGTTCGAATTAAAAAAGTTTTTCCCTTAATTAATACGACTGCTGGCTCGAAGTGCATTTCAAATTACTTCGTCCTTTCTTTCCCGCTTTTCTTCCAACCCACGATTCTTCTTTCATTCTCTTCTCTTACACGCTGAGTTCGAATCTGGCTGAAAAATGTTAAGAGACAAAAAGTCATTTGTCACGTAGAATCGTTTTGTTTAGAGCTCAAAAAAAAAACTTGCTTGCTCCTTCTTTCTTTATTTCTTTCTTTCTTTTATTTTTTATTTTGCTACGTCCAGTATCACATTAAACATATCCCTCTCTCTCTCTCTCTATTTGATTTTTATTTATTACTACTATAACTCGTGTTACCCTAAAATAGATCATCTCGAAATATCCGTAATGTTATCTCACTTTGACGCAAAACCCTAACGCTTTTGCTTTTTCCCTTTTTCGGTCCTTTTCGCGGGACACTTTATCGTTATTCTCTCTCTCTCTCTCTCTCTCTCTCTCTCTCTCTCTCTCTTTCCCGGTTTCTTCACACTTTGGCTCATGCCAAAAGAGTAGAAAGTTGGTTGGGTATATGAGTTACTTTTCGCCTGTAAGAAAAACTTCATAAAAAACATGATATTACGGGTCTCGTCTTGGAAAGGGAAAATAAAGGGAAGGACGGGGGGACAGGGGAGAAGGGTTCGAGGTCCAATAGGGGTGGCAATTACCCTTGGCGCTTCTCTTGCAGTCGGTTAAATATAACACCGTCTCCGGTACGACAAGATGCTCCACTCGGTCAGATATATCATATCCGATATTGCTATGGTCTCGGGGTTTTCCTAAAAGCACCAACAGCACACTACTACACTATCGTTTTCTATGTTGTATCGGTGCCCATAGCTGCTGCTACCAACCAACATTGCTAAAACTGCCTTCATCCTCTTTAAATGGTATCTCGAAAAACATGAGCCACCATTCTTTTGGCGAAAACACCCATCCCGTACCATTTACGAGCACGGTAAAAAGCTTCTGCTAACTAAGTGTAACGTAAGGCTTCTGTTATTTTCTCATTTTTTTCTATATTTAGATCGTAATATTGGTTGATTTGCGTGGAATAAAAATACGGGCAGATTTTGTTTATTGATTCTTATAACTCGCTTCGAAAATTTATAATTTTTCATTGAGATTATTATTTCTTGTTTTTTGTATTTGTACAATAAACACGATCGATGTGATCCACATTATTTTTAATACAAGTGTCAAATATTTTCGATAAATTTTTTTAATATTTTTGGTAATATACTGTTATTGTAAAATCGTAGATCGAATCAAATCAATCAATGATTTATCGATCCTCCTTGCTATTAATCATATTTTTAAAGATAAATTTCAATTAGATTGAACAGTCCATTCAGACTTTAAAATAAATACACATTAAAATTTCGAAATCGTAAGAATTAAATAATCATTTTCCGCTGTTAACGAGAAAGAAAAAGAATTTGTCACAAGATTACGTTCAAACTTAATTTTCTTCATTTTCATTGAAAAGAAGAAAAAAATTATTAAAAAAAAAACTAATTTCTAGCCCGGAAAGTACTTTGTTTTTACCGTCTGGTATAAATCGCGCAATTATCGGACAAGTACGATATGAGAACCAACCGCAGACCCCAATAGTCGTTGAGAGAGAAAAAAATAATAAAAAAAAATATAACAAAAAAAAAAGAGTAGACTAAAAAAAAAAATTGTAACGTTGTTCAGGTTGGGTAACAGAAAAGAAAGGGGAAAAAAATACGATATGCCAACTGGATAATAGTCATAGTGGTTCATAACGATGCCCAGTTTTTTGCTGTGTTGGGACCATCACGGTAAAAGATAAAAGCTAGTCCAAAGCTCATACGGTGGCTCTAATTATCGAGAATTTACCGTACTAGGGGGTTTGGTTCACGATCGACCAAAAACCGTTTAGATAACGATCTCGATAACGTAGTAGTTGGTCCAAAGAGAAAAAAAAGAGCCGTTCTATATGGACGATTCTCGCACTCACCGCAAAATCATGCCAGTCGTAAAAGAGAATGTCGCGTCTCCGTTTAAAACACATACACACGCATGCAAATAAAAAAAGACAATATCGTTTAACATCGAGCAATCGTTTGCTTGTCAAAACGCTGCTTTTGATGTCGATCTTGTTTCTATCTTTCAAAAGTGAAATGGAAATTTTGTTTTTGTCAAAATCAAAAAAGAGAAAGAACGGGTATTGGTACGATGGAAAATATTAAATTAAAGAAATATCAATGGACTTTTTATTGCCTTTGAAATATTAAATTTCCTTTCATTGTATCGCGATTTTGTTTATTCTTTTTTTTTTTTTCATTTGTTCCTATTTCGATTTTGACTAATAAAATTTTTTATTACGAATTGGGAAAGGGTTACGCAAAATTGTCGATATCATCAATACCACAAGAGTTGACAATAGATCGATTATTAATAATTATAATAAACTGAAAATTTGGTTCTATGAGTAATGAAATAAACGGAATTGAAAATGCTTCGAGAATTTGTTTAATAAGTTTTTTGGATAAACACAAGAAATAGCAATCGTTGAGCAATGAGACGATTACGAGAGAAGGACGAGAGGATGACGAAGGAGAGCCAAAGGGTCTGCAAAGAGAGTGGTTAGGGTTGTGATGGTAGGAAGAGTCGTTACCACGGCGACATCGCTGACTTTTGACAGATTCGAGGGAATCTTTTTTCTTGATTTTTTTTTTGCGCCGGTTCTAGAGACAAAGAATAACGTTCCGGAACGGTTCCGTGAAGAAAGAAAGTGCCCTGCATCAAGATAGAGATCCGAGAAGGGTGACTATAAACCGTTTCGAAGATGCTGATAAACATTTTCTCTCTTAAATATACGAACAAAGTATTGTACTATAATAATCATTTTCTATTTATTATAATAACGAAATAATAATTACAAAAATCATGACGTATACATAGATAATCAATCGATTTGCTCGAAAAGCATTTATCCTTTTTTTTATATTTTTTAAATAAATTTCCTGATTTACTAGATAACGATTCCATGCTTTTAAACGGATAATAAATAATTTTAATTATCTTTGATATGTGCCTATAATTATGAAAGTGGTCCAAATCAGAATCTTAAAAAAGATGAGTTTATCAGTTATCTTACACCATATTATTTGCACCACGATATTTTCAAAACTGAATCATTAGATAATATTTGTTATTTCATTAAGTGTTCATTTAGTGTTCAAATGTAATCCTTTAAAATATCTTGAAACAAGAGATATATGACTTAGGACCACTTTCATAATTACAGGTACATATAAGTTTCTTGAATAGCTATAAAACATTGATTACAAAAGACGTCCTTGTCCTATCCAGTATTAATCGGTAATATTCGTAATGTATTACTTTGAACATACTTTGAACATATGAATGCAACAAGAGATGACCAACATTATGTGAAGCAAGCTGCATTAGCAACAACATGCTCGTCCGCTGTTATTATCGAAGCAATAATCGGTTTAACCGCTCGACGACCGATCATATTATACTTCTCATCATTCCTCTTTATTTTCTCTCTCTCTTTCTCTCGTAGATTATAAAGAGAGAGAGAGAGAGAGAGAGAGAGAGAGTGCATTGTACAAAAGGGCTTGTTTTCACGGTAATTGCTTTCATTGCGAAATTGCATTACGCGACGCGGTGAACGCCTGAAAGCGAGCAATCCGACAGTGAATGCTGTTGAGAATGCAACGCCCTTTCGAGGGTTTCATCGAGGGAAAACAGTCTCCTCGGTAATGTGTATCTATGTATTATGTATGCATGTATGAATGTAATTTGTGTATGTGTATATAAACCTAGTACCTTCGTAAAGCAAGTGGAATGTCTATGTTGAATATACACGTTAAATGGAATTGATATTTCAATAATTATCATTTTATCTTTAATTATAATACATATCGAAATTATAAATATACATTTAGACAAATATTCTTCCATACAATGAATTTTTTTCAAATAAAAAAATAGATATACTATATACTATTTATTTCTATAAATTTTTTCTTCTTTTTTTTTTGTATTTATTTATTAAAAAAAAACAACTACGGATATAAAATCAAAATGAAAAAGAGTTCGAATAAATTTTGCATCGAACAATTTTTAAAAAAGAAGTATTTTGAAATAGTTACGATCAAATAAGTTTAATAAAAAGTATCACGTTGTTAATTTTGTTTCGTTATATCTTTAAATAATCCAAGGGAGGACGATTCGTTAGATACGGAAACGAATTCGACGGTCCCTCTGAGAAAGGAATCGTGACGCATCAACGAGGATCTACCCCTCTTGGCACAGAAAAGCTTCACGACGAAGCGCAGATCAACGCAAGCACGAGTTTTTACGAGTCTGACGCGACAGTAGCAGAATAAGAAATTAAGGGGTCGTGCCCGGACGAATAAAGAAAAAAAATACCCCAAAAAGATACGCGAAGAATGAAACAGACAGAGACAGACAGACAAACAGACAGATAGTCAGCTCCTCTGAGTTTTGTTTTTACACGAGCCTTGTTGGAAACGGTGAGGAAAATTTTGTAAAAAAAAGTATCAAAAAGTATAAAAAGTAAAAATAAAGAGATCCCGATTTAAATTTAAATTATTACTTTGCAACATTATTTTTTTGTTTATTTTATTATTATTCAATTTTTTTTTTATTATTTTTATATTTTTACCTTTCTTGTAGAAATTTTTTTGAGGGAAGAAAAAAAGAATTAATGAATTATAAAAATAGCATTTAGACCCTCTCCCCTTCTCCTGGTTTTCGTTTTCATAAAAATTCGGACGAGAATATTCAGTTGAAAAATGTAAGCGAAAGGAGTCAACAGTCAGACGACCTTGAATGTTACGATTCTATCATGAGGACAACTCTTTTGCTAGATTTTTTTTTCTTTCGGTAATTTTTATGGTTAAAATAAAAGAATAAATAACGAATGCGACTTTCTCTTCATGGAATACGTAAATTTTTTACTTTTTTTGCTTGTCATCATCTCTCTCTCTCTCTCTCTCTCTCTCTCCCTCTCTTTCTCTTTTTTTTTATCTAGGATAAAATGGGAAAACTTCGAAGTAAAGTCGAAATGTAAAAAAGGGGCTATTTCAGGGCCGGTGACCTCTTCTCCATTCCGTTTTCCATGAAATGCACAAAAGGAAAAAGAAAAAAGAAAAAGAAAAATAAAACGTTCGTCCAGTAGCCAAGGGCAAGCTGACAAATGGCAGGGATTTAAGCAACGCAACCGCTTGCGAACGTGCGTTTTTCATCGCCGGAAAGGGCGGTTACTTTAAGTAATTGCATTGCTACGCTCTACGAAGGTAAAAGAAAATAACAAAAATAAGAAAAAGCCAAGGAAAAGGAATAAGATAGATCCACTGTATTATACTCAAAAGAAAGAGAAAGAGAAAGAAAAATCTTGTCTAAAAAATCGAAGAAATTCGACAGAATTCTATTCTGTTAAAGAGAAAACTAATTTTGTCACGGTTTACAACAAAACACAATTATCTTATTAAATCATAGTTTGAATTTTAACGAAATTTAAGTAATTGCTATGTTGTTATATTATTTTGTAAAGGAGATTATTATTTTTTTTTTCAAAAATCACACTTGAGTTGAAAAAATTAATATTACATTTATGTTATTTAAAACGGTAACCAAAAGTTTTTAATTGGAAAGATTTGGTGTTTAAAAATGATACGAAAAGTCGTAATGTTTTGGATGGGTGATTAGAAAGGATTAGTGGATAGAACTAACTATAAACGATCTCACTTACCAGAACTAATACCAGTCGAGTCATTCTATCCAACAAGAAAGTTTCTTAATGTCCTTGCAGAAGATCGTCTAGCAAAGTGTCGAGAAAGTAAGAAAGTGTATGAGAGAGAGAGAGAGAGAGAGAGAGAGAGAGATAGAATGAAAGAGAAAACGGAACAGTCTTGGCAGATGAGAGAATTCGGTAATAGGAATTTCGTAAGAAGCATTAAGTTCCGCAATAAACGCCGCTGAGAAATGAACGGCGAATTGTGCGGAAGTTCTAACGGAAGTACCGTTAAAATCGGCAAAAATGTCTTTAAACTCACGGATAATAAAGTCAAGACATTAGATCGTTCCTATCCCTTTAAACAAATCCTTTCTGGCCTATAGTCATTGAGTGAAAAAAATAAAAAGTAACGTCTAATTATTATCTCTCGATTTATGCAGAATATTTTATTCTAAGAATTTAAAGAGCCATTTAATGTCATTCTATAGGAATTATACTGTGAACGTGTTTGCATAGAATTAGTATAATTTTTGTAAATGCATTTACGGCTAGTAATATCTTTATATTTATACAAGAATGGATCGAATAATTGCAGTGTTTCTCAACGAAAATATTTTCTATTTGAAAACAAATTAACCCTCATCTGTTGTCAAGTTTTTCATGATTCTCATTACAAGTTATAAGTGGTTTCGGTAAATATTCAACAAAATCGTTCAGTATTATAAGAATAACTTAAAAATTATTTATTTTTTTGAAGAATTACTACAAATATATGAAATTATTAATTATTTAATTATTATAATCACATATTTTTATTCTTAAGCTACTTGCTACGTGACTTATGACCAATAAGGGTTGAAAGTGAATTTGATCGCAATCAATTGTTTCTATTCGTAGGAGTATTCGTACCTTTAATGATAATTTAAAAAACAATGAATATTTCTTTGCAATACAATATTTAAATATTTTTATAAGTAGAAATATATTTTAAAATTGTTAAGTGTTTAAATTTGAATTTTCAATAAAGTATTTTATATTCTAACAACCAGAGAAGTAAAATTAGACATTACGTATAATAAAATTGAATTCGGGAATAGATCTCTAATTAACATATCAAACCTATGATGAATATATTTCTGTATCATCGATATTGTACAGTAAGAATTAAGTTAATTAATTTAACGAATGAAATGAAAGGAAACTCGACGAGTCATCATCGTCGTAGTCGTCGTAGTCGTCGTAGTCGTCCTTGGCAAATTTCGTCGCTTTTAAACATAACGTTTGAGAAAAGTGAAATGTACGGGAGCCAATTAGCCGTCCATGTTTTCCCCGAAGATACCACCGACGACTCTTGGGTAAACGCAAATAAGCGACTTGGAAATTTTCGAAGGAAGCTTCTGAAGTTGTAGAAGAAAGCGTGTGGTAACTTACGACTAAAAGAGACAGCGAGAAGCAAAAGGGAAAAACAAAGACGGAGAAATAAAAGAGAGAAAGAGAAAGAAAATGAGTAAACTGAGAGTAAACGGATAGCAAGGAAAGGAGAGAAAGATAAAGAGAAAGAGAAAGAAAAATGAAAAGAAAAAGAAAGAGAAAAAGTATAGCAAGTTTACATTTAATTAGTCGGTCGCCGGTAACTATGCTTGAAAGACCACAGAAGGAAAGTTCTCTTGCAATGGCGAATCGTCTATTTAAATGCCCTTTTTCCGCTCTTCTTGCCGATAGCTAGCTAGCTAGCTATCTGCCTACCTACCTACCTACTTGCTTGGTTGTTCTCTCAGTTTGTAATTGCTGCATAGAAAATGAGATTGTCCGATGTCTTCCTTTCTTCCTTCCTTCCTATTCCTTACTCCCTGCACCCTTTTCGCATCTTCCGATAATTTTCTACGAAGTAAAGTAAACGTTATCTCTTTCTCTTTCCAAAGAGAATCCCATTGTTTTCCAACACTATTGAAGAAAATAAAGATCGTTTAAGAGGAGATGTAAAACAACTAAAAAATTAAAAAATAAAGAAAAAAAGATTAGAAGTTTCGTACCATACATCAAAATGGTAGATACACCAAAATTTGTATGTATTTGTCATTAAGAAGATTTTATTTAGATTTCTAATTAAATCGATCGATAATGTAAGAACAAGTCATTGTTTTACTTTATCTCTCTCTCTCTCTCTCTCTTTTTGTCTGTTTTTTTTTGCTTCTTTTCTCTTTTGCTCTATTAGGCTCGACGAAGGGCCAGAAGATCAAAGACATACTGAAAGCAAATGGCCGTTTTTCCCTTCTAATTTTGGAGAATTTCCTCGACAATTTACACATCTTGTTGTCAATGTTTCCGACAATGTAATCAATAAAGGACCTAGAGAGTAAGATGAAACTTTTGAAGGGTACTACCCTTGTCTTCCATTTTACATTCAAAAATTGTTGCACGACGATACAAATTTGTTTAAATATTTATTTCATTTAAAGTCTTCTTTTGCAAACATTTATCTATATTCCTAACGTTGAATAATATTTTGTGTGTGTGTGAACAGTTCTATTTTATTATTGTTAAAGTATAAACGAAAAAAAAAACAAAAACATGTCCCAGTCTTGTTTCTCGGTCAACGGTTAACGGTCATCCGCAAAAGCATAGTAGCCACGCCTGCCAGTGAAGCAATTAGGCAGCTTTATAGCCCGTGAAATCAAATGCGACCGTTCCGTGGTCCTTTATCCTTCGTATTACTAAGAAACACCAGGACGTTAACTTTGGAAAACGAGCGAAGCAATATTCCATCCTATTTTAAAATCAGATTTTTTGTCTTTCTTTTATTTTTATTTGAATAAAAATATATTAAGAGTGACAGTTTTGAACGATTATATTTTAAAACATTTCATCTAACTATAATTATATATATATATATATATATATATATATATATATATATATATATATATATATATATATATATATATTATATTATTTACACGTTACACGTTTAATTTCATTCTCATTAAAGTTCATTTCTATTCTTAGCACACATTTCGGTTCACTTTGTTGGATCCTTCAATAAATATCTCTCTTACTCATTCCCTCACCTCACCCCACCCACTCCCCCTACCTACCACTGTCCCTCTTTGCAAGCTGAAATGCGTCTCGAGGTAAAGGAAGTAAGTAAGAAAGGAAGCCGAGCCCACGTCTTGAATAGGCTGGCTACGGAGTAGTCGACCCTTCTCGTACATTCCCTCTCCTTTCCTTCCTCCTCCTTCGTTCAGCTTCGATTCGCGTTCGACAAGTAATTAGAGGAAACTTCGTTTCCTCTCGAGGGTAGCCGATATTCAACTTCTACCCCATGCCAAGGCACCTACCACCTACGCCCTTTTCCCCCTCTTCTTTCCCTTTTTCCTTTCGTTCGTTCGAATTCGCTCGTTTTGCCGAACTCGCCGATAGGTAGGTTGTTAGTAAAGGGGAGGAAAGGTAGTACTACTACTCGGTACGTAAAAAAGATAAACTTTTAATTTATTTAAAACTCTAGCCACCCCTCACCCCCTTTCCCTACCCACGCGACTGTACGGTCAAAAAAGAGAGAGAGAGACAGAGAAAGAAAAAAGAAAAGAAAAACGAGAGACTCTTACCCTCGGCTCTCTCGAGCCACCCATATATACACTAATGAATTCTTATTCGATGTCGGTATTAAAGAGGTCGCGAATAGAGTTCGTAAGCTCTTTCGTCGAGGGACTCGTACATAAGCTATACTACTGGCTTGAAACGAAAATTGGTGGAACGTTTCCGCCCGTGAAAGACGCGTTCGTTCTCTTGCCAACAGGGGAGGGGAAAAAAGAAGAAGAAAAAAAAAGAACTTTTTCCTCTCTTTCTCTATCTCTCTCTTTGCAATTTCGTCGGGAAGGGCTGAAAAATTTTCCTTTTACAAACCATTTCGCATTTATTTCTCCATTTTCTTTTTTCGTTTGTAACCAACGCTTACAATGTGTAGAATTATTATGAATAGGAAAAATATACGTAAAAGGCGTTTATTCCGAAAGTGGCCTAACCATAAGTCTATTTATGTTCGAATGAAGATAATGAAAATTTTTACGTTAGATTAAATTTAAAAATATAAATAAAAGATGACATATATAATAGAATATTGTTTTTTAGGTTTCTAAAAGTGTTAAATTTATCAACCCCAATAAGCATAATTAAAATTATTTAAGAAATAACATTTATTTGATAGCTATGATTAGACTTAGGCTACTTTCAAAATAAATTTTTTTATGACTTCATTAACCAGCAATTTTTCATCTTACCAAATCTTAATAAATTTAAATATATTAGTAACAAGTATCTTCTCTTTCAGAATGAAAAATGTAAAAATGTAACTATTATGGTAACTAAATCGATTTTTTTTGGAAAATGGACTTTAAGCAACTTTCCAAATAAACGGCTCATATATAAAAGATTTCTTTATCTAGTCGCATATCCGGTTTTAACTTAGAACTTTTGTTCATGTATGTTATCTATCGTGTTGGATCGGATATACCCTCGAAACCCTTTCGATAGTCAACTCTTAGGCTTCCTAAAGGATTATCTTTCCTTAACGGATATTCATTTAACTTATTCAGTAACGAACCTTTCTATTCGCTGTGACGCCACACGCTTTTCTATGAACATTTTTCTTACCGTTAAATAAGAACTGTATTTAACGTTAAACTTATCGATATTTCATCCATATTCCTGCAGTAAATAAATAATCCCTTTAAATAAACAATAAACAAAATATATCTCATTGTAGAATGAAATTTTAGCCTATAGGATAGTGAAGAAAATATCTTTTCTGATTTAGAAATGAATAATTTACATTTTATTTTATTTTGTATAAATTATCACATTTTTACTAATTACAGGATCTGATAAGTTTAGTGTTAATAAAACAATGTTAAACAATATTTGATAATCGTATACACAGGTAATTAGACGGATGCCGAATATATCCGACGATTATACTGAATGGTTTAACATTAGATTTATAAATGTTTTGTTGACTATTTTTTAAATTGTTTGAATGAAAAAGTGGGGAGACATAGGAAAACAATTAATTATTTACGTATACTTCAATATTGCATTAAAAATCAACATATATTTATAAAAAATAATATTTAAGTTTTATATAATATATGTAGCAACACAAAATTTAAAATGAATTAAATTTTAGTTCAGTATCCGTAAATATCTAGTGTCTATGATAATCACACTAATAGAAACGAACTTTAGCGATACTTCGACGACCAACGTACTTAAATTTTTGTTCATTTCGTTAACGTATATCGATACGAAAAAAAAATAGAAAAAAAAGTAGAAGAAGAAGAAGAAATAAAAATGAGAAAAAGGAAAGAAGGAAAAAAAGTGATATTAAACGAAATGTCGAGCTCTCGAGGGTCGAGGGATTGTACCGTCAAAGTCGAACGTATTTTCGTACAGGCTTTCGGAAAAGGAGAAAAGAGGAGAGATACGTACTGGCAACGATTTTCCCTGAGAATGGCAGACAGTAATATCGCTAATACATTTCTCGAGGTAGTAGCTGAGCGGTTATCATCATCTCGACCTCGTAACAAGTAGCTACGAGCTTTTTACGCCCTCTCTTTCTCTTACTCTTTCTATCTCTATCTCTCTCACACACATACACATATACATATAGAATCCTGGCTTTTCGTTCGAGATCAAAGCGGATCCGTCATCGAGGCCTCTCTGCTTTCTCTATTTCTTTCCCTTTCCCTCCTACTTTCTCTCTCTCTCTTTCTCTTTCTCTTTATATATACATTTCTCTCTTTTTTTTTTTTTTATAAGCCACGTGTACATCTTTTACATTCATCTACCAGATCTCTAGGATCAAACAAATTTATGACTCGCTACGATTGCATTTATTTTACTTTAGTTTTCATAATTTATTAATGTTTAAGGGAAAATAAAACCTTTTCTTTTAATTATTTTCATTTATTGAGTGTTAGCCCAAAAGTTCGTACAGATTTATTAATATGTAAGTGGGGTTGAAAAGTTTTAACCTTAACATAGAAACAATGTTTTTTGTTCTTTTTCTTCTTCATCGTCTTTTTCTCTTTTTTTTTTTTTCGATCAAACTCACTTTTATTTTTCGACATAGTGTCAAAACTGTTATTAACCACTCTCGTGGTATTATTTTTATTTAATGAATGAAAAATATTTCTTGAAAATATCTTTAAATAAATAAAAAAGTGTTACCTTCAAATGGTTTAACAAAAAAAAATCAGCTTTGCCTTTTCAAGCTATCCATTAATTAATATTAAAATAACAGAATGTAATATCTAAATGAAAATTATTTAAAGATTCCTTTTACTTAATTAAGAATAGAATATAATACGAGATTGAAAAGTTATCCGAAGTTTGATTAAAGTGTAATCAAATTAATTGGTTATCTGTAATATCGAAATGAAAAGTTTTTTCTTATCAGACGTTATTATAATTTCTTTCTTGTTTTATTTTTATTTCTTTTTTTTTTTAAGTAGGATAAAATCTATTATT
Organism: Polistes dominula; assembly: GCF_049000335.1. Classification (NCBI taxonomy): domain Eukaryota; kingdom Metazoa; phylum Arthropoda; class Insecta; order Hymenoptera; family Vespidae; genus Polistes; species Polistes dominula. The sequence goes on from NW_028301150.1 coordinate 5,343,189, forward strand.
CCCAGAACACTTATTAATTTATCGATCTCGTAGTTAGTAACTTTACTCGCAAACTCCTACCCAACGATATTACGTCGCGTTAAGAAAATATCTATGTATATCAAAGAACCCCATCTTTGCGAGTACGTCCAGGTCAATTAACGGCGGAACACCGACACAAGGGCTGTGTTCCTCTTTTCCTTGGCCTTAGTTTTATACGTAAAAGTAAGAGAGAATATAAGGGGAGAGAAAAGTAAAGCTCATGTATATATCCTTTTTCGGAGTTAACGTGTGCCAGGGGAGACACTTGCGCGTATCTACGATGATCTGTTAGCTTACAAATTAATTCTAATAATCTTCTTGAATTATTATATTAGAATAATTTAATACCAACTGTCTTATATATATATATATATATATAAATACTTAAAATAAAATAAATACTTTAAATCGTGATGTATTATATAAAAATATTCCATATGTATCTTTATTTTCATACAACAACAAAAAACTAAGTTTCAATATTGAAACGGGTGGATGGTGAGGAGGAGGGTTTTACTGGTATAAAAAATATATTCAAATAACTTCGTGAACAAATAAAATGTGAAAATAAATGAATAATTCATACTGATAAAAAGAATTTATTACTATAGTACTAACAATTTGTACAAATATATTGAGAAAAATGTAACTATCGTAATGGCGGTAGATTGTATCTTATTAGCAGCGCTATAAGGATCTTCCGAATCATCTCGTATGGATTTTTCGTAAGCTATGGGATACGTTATCCAATGTTTGTAAAATAAAACGTCCGTGTAAATTCCGGGAAGTTTTGGTCTCGCGCAACCCTCACCGGCGGAAACGATACCCATTAGAACACCGTCGCAAACCATTCCACCACCGGAATCACCCTGCAAAAAATAATTACGATACTTTAAACAACTTTTTCCTCGAGGGTTAAAGTATATACATCAGTTTGAAGGAAATTTCATTTCGAGACAGGTTTTATACATATATTTAAAAAAAAAATAAGAAATAAAAAATTTTCAACGTGATATACGTAAAATAAATATTAATAGAAATGTTATTTGATCGAAAAATATATACTAGAAGTCGTTCTCGATAATAGTTGGAAAAATAAATTCCTCTTTCTTAATAATCGACACATCGGTTTGGTCAAACAAAGTCGAGAGATAACGAAGACAAGACGTATTGAATAGTTGCTCGATAAGTATCGTAAAGTGTGTAAATAATGGTTATTGTCAAAGACGTGCAAGTGAAATATCTTGAAAAATTATAGAACGATATTTCATCATTTTTTGTTTTGTTTTCTTTTCTTTTCTTTTCTTTTCTTTTCTTTTCTTTTCTTTTCTTTTCTTTTCTTTTTTTAATTAAGATCAATTATTCGCGACAATTTGCGTTTGTATGTTTTATGATCAAATAGTTTAGTTTTTTTTTTACCTGGCACGCATCTTTCAAGCCATCGATGTAACCAGCGCAATACATTCCTGGTGGTAAATTCGTCACATTTTCGAGCAACTTACGACAATTTTCCATACTTAAAATTGGCATATCCACGTACATCAAATCGTTGGTAACAATTGGAAAGTCCTAACGAATTGTAATAAAATTTTGTTAATTTTTAATTTAAAAAAGGTAATATTTTTTGTGGTAAAATTTAAAATTTTGCAAACAGTTTTACCTCTGAAGGGTAACCCCAGCCTGATACTTGACAGATTGTACCCGGTGGAACTTGGTCTTTTGGTAATTGAATTGGCTTCAGTTGTGGCGTAAATTTAAATGGTACTTTTAACTGTAGAAAAATAAAAACAAAAGAATAATTTTTAAACAGATCGTTTGTATATTCGTAACATAATAATACAATCAGCCTATAATCATATTATCTTGTAAATTTTAATCCAAACAATATCGATTAAAAAAAAGAAAAAGAAACGATAAGATTAGATGTCGTCTTTCGTTGCTTCATTATTTATTTATCAGAAATATGTTGGACATCTGTGTTATGAATATATTTCATTTTTAAATGTATAGAAAACACTTAAGTACGTACCTGGAGTATAGCGATATCATTTTGGTAAGTTTTCGGATTAAATTGCTGATGAACGATAATTTCTCTTACGCCCCTTTTTTGACCAGCCTTCGTCATACGATCTAATTGCATTTCTCCGCCAACAACCATAACTGTCCATGGTAATATAACTTCATCGTTGCTAAATAATTTATTCGATTTTTTGTTTTCATTTTATTTCTATATATATTTTTCTTTTTTTTTTTTTTAAAACTTATTTTAAATAAATAACTTTTGGTACAAATTACACACCGATACATGCAATGGGCTGCTGTTAAAATTATATGTTCGCTGACAATACTTCCTCCACAGAAATGATTTCCAGACCAAGAACGCCTCAATGATACCTACTTGCATTATAAAGTCTTTATTATAATATAATTGATTTTGTAATATAAGAATAAAAATAATATATTCTCGAATTTGTTCTCGATACGCACCTGATGTGGAAATTGACTAATCGCTGCTTTGGTTCCATTCACGATACGTCCGGAAATATTGTAATTGATCATTTCAGTATCAAAGTAGACATTTGTCGTCTCACCTAACGATGTTCATGGAATACAAAATTAATAAATAAATATGACTGCAATAAATGGTCATAGATTTGATTTTGTTTCGAAAGTCGACGAATAAAATTTTCCTTAATAAATTATTAAACTTGGAATGTGTGTGTTATCTTCTTTCTCTCTTTATCTCGAATAAAATTTCAATTGTATGCTTGCCGATCGAACAGTCAATTAAGCTAATTGCAAATTTTCGTTGTGCCTTTCACGGTTTATCTCAAAACGACGTATTTTCAGTCGATTATGCATATTAACTTTTCACATGAAATAATTGCGCGGACATTTCGAATTGTCCATGATAAAATCTCGTGGACATTTGCTCGATAAAAAAAATGGGAATGGGAAGAGAAGAGAGAGAGAGAGAGAAAAAAAACACATACACATCGAGAGAAAATCATTTTGCGTACAACGTAAAACAACAACGACAACCCCCAACATCGGAGAGAAAATAAATTATTCTCTTTATTATTATATTTACAATTTTATGCAAAACGTTTGGATTCGGGTTTATAAAATTGCACAAATTTCAAATGTTTTACTCACCCTTTGCAACGATTGTCTCGTAAAAAAGAAAAAATACGATTATAAAACGTACTAATTGTAAATTAGGAGTACAAATTAAATTAATTCCCATTTTGTATTACTTTATAATAAAATTACACTGAGATATTGTTGCTTCGTCTCGAACGTAAGACTGCACAACACTAACGATTAAAAATCTTTTATCTGACGTTCCACGAACGATTAATAAAAACATCTATTATCATTACGCGATAATCGGTTATCGCTTTAATCATCTAGATTTAATTTTTATCGTAGTTTACAAATGGCAAGAGTTCATTATATTATAAATATATATCTAACAATAAGTCATTTATTTTTAATGAGAGAAATTACCATTAAAACCTTTATCAACAATTTATTTGTGCAGATATTTTTACTCTGATAAACCTATAAACAAAATAATAAACACACTTATGTTACAAATATAGTACAAAAATAACATTGATAATTATTCATATTGCAAAACTACATAAAAAGTTGAGTTTTAAACAATTTTGATTGATCTCATTTACAAAATAAATTTTTTTTTTTTTTTAATAAAAGTAAGTTTAATCAAAAAAGAAAATAAGAATTGTTTCTATGAAAGTCTGGAAACTTTCCAATTGACTCGAGTAATTGTTAATAATTTCTAATCGTAAGAAAGACCGATTTACTTTTAATTTCGATGTTATCATAAAACTAACAATTATTTCTTTACTTTTTCGGATAACTGTGACACTCATTTTGATGACACTGTTAGCTCATTTTGATTATTCCATTGACACAAATCGATGATATTTCCTGATGCGCGCGTGTACCCAGACACGTGCATAAAATATAATATGATGATTGTAAATAGAGAAATCTCGAATATCAGTTGCCATAACCACAGATCAAATTAATTATAAACTCGGTGTGATATCAAGAACATATCGTTATCGAATTTAATCGAAGTTAACGAGTTATACGAGATGCTTTCGTAGATTTTACTGATCGTATTAGAAACAGATCAAAGTTTGTTTATTATTAACAAAATATGATCCCGTTTGTTAGAAATATATATTTCTACTATTTTTTTTTCTTTTTCATTTTCATTTTATTTACATTATTTTTCTAGACCCGTCTTTTCGATCGCCGTGCAATAAATTCGAAGATCACTGTCGGATATACGAATTTTTGTTTATTTTCTTCTACGATAAAATATGGAGAATATTTTCTCTTGTTTTTTCTTTTACTCGTATCTTATTCGGCCCGCGACCCTTCTTTCATTTTTATTTAATAATACGAGAAACGAGAAAGTAAGAGATTTTTTTTAGTATTTTTGAAGGATTAATTTTAATATTAATTACTTGAGAAAACAATAGATAACGTCGTTAAAATGAACACAAAAGAAAATCTATATCAAAAATAAATCGATTGATGTTTTATCATCTATCAATTATAATCTCGTTTCGTAATACGAACATGGCATCTCGTAAAATATCAGAAAAATAAGTTCAATCTAATGTTTCTTATCAAACGAAATTGATATCTAATAAAATGAATCTACGCAAAATGGTATACAAGCAAAACCTTTTACAGAAAATAAAATTTATTTTTCTTCTTATTCTTCAAAAAGAAATAAGAAAAAAAAACAAAGAAATTTAAAAACATGAAAATACTCTTTTCAAATTTGTCTCTTTACATATTTATATTTCTATGAATTTTTGTTTCAATTATTTATCTCTCGATAAAATAACGTAAATCGAACCATGAATCTAATGTTGTGCTATGGGATCAAAAGAAAGTTCGGGAACAAAAAAATATCCTATATCTGTTTTACTCTTCGAAATTCTACGATAGTACGGTGCCTGCGAATAATGGAATTCCCAAAAGGAAGATCATTTCCCTTGGTTAAGGTTATTTGTTTGAGATGGTCCTAAATTGCGAGTTCAACGAGAATCTAACATGCAAAGTACTCCACATCCAAGGTTACCATAGACGTATCTAAATCAGTAAAATATCATTATGGTTTGCCAAGTTTGCTAGACTTATGCTTATCTAAAAAGAACTAAAGAAGAAAAAAAATAATAAAAATAAAAAGATAATTATAGATCAATCGTAACATAAATAATATCTAATCTGAATGATTTTAAATGAATAATATAATTAATATAATTTTCATTGTTATCAAAACATTGTAGAATCAAAATTAATTTTTGACTGCGAAACTATATAAATAAACTTATTATTATATAATATAAAAATATAATATAAAATAATCTAAATATAAATATAATCTAAATTTGAACTATATTATATTAAATATATTCCTAATTTATGGAGTAAAGTATACGAGAAATAATGTAGACAAAAAAAAAATGAAGAAAAAATAGGAATCCTGGAAAAAGGGAAGGAATAAAAAGAAGAAAAGAGAAAGAGTTGTTGTGAATGAAGGGTAAAGGAAAAGAAGGAAATAGAGATAGAAGGAGAAGGAGAGAGAGTGTACAGAGCTGATAGGAGCAGCCATTACCCATTCCAAGCCCATAAACTCTCATACAAGCACTACGTACAATCTCCGTGCAGAGAGGTATCACTAGGCCCCCCCATGGCCTTGTCTACGCACCAGGATCGTGTTATATCGGCCGAGCTTTCGAAAGCTTCGTGTCTACATATCGACTATAGTAATCGTGCTCTTCTCTTTTCAATCTAAGCAACCACACCCAAAATTTCGAATACATCTGAGGTGAAAATACACTCCGACGGTACTCCCGTTAATAGACAAAATGAGAGAGAGTGAGAGAAAGAGAGATGGTCGAGTACTTAGGCGAAGGTTTATAAACGACCGAGAATTACCATCGAAGGTCTAATAAATAGTTACCTGAGCTTTTTCTTGCCTTTCAACTAGCTTTTCTTTCAAGAAAATCTGTAAATTCAAAATGTAAAATCAACCGATGAAAATACTATTTCTAATACGTTAACTGATAAAAAAATATTCGGCACGTTTTTGTCATGAATATAATAAATTTATTTATTTAATTGAAAGTACTACTTTATATTTATATTATATTCTATTATACAATTTAAAATACTATCAATTATAGAATTAATTATTAATTATTATCAGAAATTTTTAATGAGTCACAGGAATATTCGTATTCTGATATTTGATATTTGATTAAATCTCATGGAATACTTCCAAATTTTTTATAGATAAAAATATAATATTATAGGATTATTAAACTTTTCAATTGATATAAATTTGATTGTAAAAGAACATATTTATTGTTAGAGAAATATAATGCTTTTACTTAATAGATTAAAAAAATTTGTCTCAATTGAATTTCATAATGCTTTTAAGACGATTAAGTATACCAATTTTCGTATTAGTTATAAAAATTCTACTTCTTTTAAAAAAACATGCATTTTTTCTTTCCAATAAAATGTATAACAATTTAAAAGTTTTATAATCCTAAAATATATGTTGCTATATTAAATAAGAATTATGAAATATTGATTATTTTAAATTGACAATAAGGATATATATATATATACTCTCCGTGATTAACACTCCGTAAATTTTCAATACGACATTTATAATGATTTAAAAAGTAAAAATGACCTATAAGATATAACCCAGTTTGTCATTACGATAAATAAAACTCATATATACATATAATGTCCTTGTAACAATGAATGGATTAAATGGAAAAGTATTTTTTAATAAATACGAGAAGAATGAAAGAACGTGCGCATTTTCCAAAGCCGTGTCGTTGCAAACTAAATATCGCGGAGAGATACTTTATCGCAATCAGGAGTAATTAGTAACGCAGGAGAGGCATAACAGAAAAAAAGAAAAAAAAAGAAAAACAACGAAGAAATAAATACCCCGTGTCGAGTTGATTGCGTCTGATGGGACACGCCATAAAATTATTGCTCCTCGTATCTCATCCAAGAGTACACGTATTATGTACGCGTGTGTGTATATATATAATGTACGCAGCAGTGCGTACGTGAGCAAAGTATTGCAAGTATGCGAAGTGAAAAGGAAACTTGTATTAGTAGATAGAGAATCATGCGTGGGCGAATGTTGAGAGTATGGCCGAACGAACGTACTCTCTCTCTCTCTCTTCCACCCTCCTCATCCTCTCTCCCTTCCTACCCGCTCGATCTTCTTTCTCTTTCTCGTACGATCTCGTCCGCGAAATTTAAAGGCTTTCTGCCTTCGGGCAAAAGCCTTGAACGAATATTAAGCTGATCTCGTACGTCAGGGAGAAAGAAAGGGTCGAAAGTAAAAAAATTGTTCCCATTGTTTATGACCTGGAATCGATTGTAATATAAAAGAATACGTGATGGATGAACGAAAGAACGAACGTACGGACGGACGATTCGATTAGATATTTTCAATAAACAATCTCCACACACACACACACACACAAACACAAGGAAAGTTTTTTGTTGACTAATGATCGATAGCATAACGTGTTTTACGATTAATTTATTAATCTTGATTATAAATTAAAACAAAAAAAAATATTCTTTTTATTGTAGTTAGATCTATTAGTTTGAAGAATTTATTTTTATCTTTTTCTTTCTTTCTTACTTTCTTTCTTTCTTTCGTTTTATCATCTCGTCTTAGCTGATACACCCGTCTTTATCTCCTTTCCGGTGCCGCCCACTACTCCGACCGAGTCACTCCTCTCTCTCACACCATTTTCCAACATTCCTTCCGTTCCCTCCACCTCCTTCTCCTTCTCCTCCTCCTTCTTCTCTTTCATCCTCCACAAGCCAACAAACTCAGCCAGCTACCTTCTGCGAGCTCCTTACAGCCTGGTCGCGGAATCATTCTCGATGGTACCGAGGATAATGTTTATGGTATGTAATGATAAGGCGTATATGCTACACTTATAATCTAACAACTAGGAAAATCTTTCAATAGTTATCGTAACATTTATCATTAATAAAATATTATTCTAGATTCACAATAAATATAATATCATTTTTATCTATGAACAATTTAAAGTAATGATCTTTTATTTGATGACTTGTATCATTAGTTCGTTATATTGTATATATATATATATATAAATTTTATTCTAGCAAATAACAATGTGGAAGACAAAAGTAATAATATTCATCGATTATTACAAAATAATATAAATCATTGAACATATGAATGTAATTAATATTAAAATTATTAAAATAACTTTTTAGAACCGAGATACGAAAAAAGGTGCATAAAGATTTTCTTTAGAAACATTAGAACGAAGTTCGACAAGGAGTAGATATATATATATATATGTACGTGAAATGCTTCGACCTTGACAAAGTAGCGAACTCACGACCCTATTCATCGGAGCCCTTCACTCTCTCACACACACATACACAATCATGCACATACTCATACACTTAGAGATATAAAAACATGCACATTCATGCTTGAAGACCGTTCTACGATGCTACCATCCGGTGTGTGTGCTGGTGGGAGGAAGAAGAAGGTAACCTTGACTGGAGTGCAAGCAGTTAAAGGGCCGTTCAAGGCCTACCAGACGATCCCTCCTCTCCTAGTCCATCGTCTGGCTCGGCTGGTCGTTACGCTTCGCCAAGTGGACGATGGATAAAAACTCGCAGAACGGAACCTTTTCCATTCCTTGTACAAATACGAACGCTTTTCTACACTAACTACCACTAACACTATCACTACTACCACTACCATTACCACTACCACTACCACCCATCTCTAACCTCCACTCCTTTTATCTCGCCCGTAGAACAAACTCCAGAAATGCGAGTAACGAGCAAAAATTCTCTTATTCTTTTCTATACCGTGTATCTAACCTTATTCAGACCCTATTAAACGATATACATCTTGAAAATTCAATCTTCTCTGTGCGCGCGCGTATTCTTTTATATTTTCGAACAAAAAGAAATCAAATTCTATTTCCAATAGATACATTATATTTTTGTCGATGAATAAACCAAATATTCGTGTACAATCTCGAAGAACCGTTTTGTTTGATTTTATCTCGTTAAAGATTTCATTTCTTTTATATTAGAATAAAAATAAAAGAAGAGAAAAAAAGAGAAAAAGAGAGAGTTGTTCACGTAATTTTCATTTCCCTTTATCCATTTTATTAAAAATGTAAAAGGTTGTTTTTTCGCTAATTAATTTTTGGCATTTAGGCAAAAGAAGAGGAAATGGGGTGTGGGTGGAAGGAAAAGAGAAGGACCAAAGAATTTTAATTAATTCCCTACATCGAAAGATAAAAAAGAACGCATCTTCTCGTCAGAATTATTTCATTTCCAGTTGTGCATAGTCCTACGCATGAATGTATCTATGCGTGTATGCATGTATGGTATGGTATGCATGTACGAACATATATGTACTTCGGTTTTAAGCGAAATTCAAGCGACTCGTACTCGACCGAACCGCTTTCACCGGGCTTGCGATAGGGCGACGTTATCGAATTCTACTTCAAAGTCTCTCTCTCTTTGTGCCAATACGCATCCCACGTGGCTGAATTTTTTATACGATTTACCATTTTCGTCCTTGTGTATGTGTGTATGTGCTAGCGTACGGTATGAAGAAAAGAAAGAAAAAAAAGAAAAAAGAGAGAATATTTATAGGAGAAAGAAAGAAAGAAAAAGATATAAGGTAAGGAAAGGGCATAAGTAGGAAAGAAGAGAGAGGTAACGCACGACATTTCAAAAGCATCTTCAAGCCCTTTTCCCTAGTGGTAGAGGAGGCGTGCGGCTGACGGCCCTTTGGCTTGTACCTCCTCGAGAAAAGCCTCTTCTCGATGTAAAAATTGGGTTGCGTCTTTCCACTTTTTCGGACAAAAAGACTACCCCCTATAAGACGAGCGAAAAATTGCGTTTGTCGTACCTTAACACCCTATCTATAAAACCTAATGCTTTTCTGTTGCTTTATACTTCCATGTCTACCTAAAGAACTTTACTTCTAGGTCGTAGATTATTTTTCTTATTATATGTTTGATATTATATATTTGTTTCTTCTTTTTTTAAAATAAATTTTTAATTCTCTGACGTTATCAGAAAATAGTTAAAGATAAATATTATTATTTAATAATTTTTTGTTCAATAAATCGATACGTTGATAAAAATATTTATTGGAACATCAATAAACATTTAGTTTTTGTTTCAAATGTCATACATTTGAATTAACATTATTCGATAATTGGATTGGTTTGTATCATATTTGCTATAATTAATTAACGAATAGTTGAAGACAATATTATTATCTAATAATTATTGATTTTATAAGTTAATATATTGATAAAAATATTTATTGAAATACAAATAAACAGTTTTTGTTTCGAATGTCGTACATTTGAATTAACATTATTCGATATTTGGAACATATTGGTTTGTATTATATTTCCTGTAATTAATTAACGAGTAGTTAAAGAAATTGTTTAAAAAAAAAGAAAAAGAAAAAAGAACGATCTTCTATTTGAAATAAAAATACTTAGGTTGAAAAATATTCTTAGTGAATCTGTAGGTGTTAAAGTTGCATAAGAGTTCGGAGAAACTGCATCGAATCTGTTCGCAGTGACTGTACCGGGTGCCTACAAAAAGGTCGTGGTCGTGGAAGGTGGTTGTTTTATCCGTGCCACGAAGAGGAGAAAGAGAAAAAGAGAAAGAGAGAAAGAGAGAAAGAAAGAAAGAGAGAGAGTAACTCGACTTCTTTCGCATCTGGTTTTGCTTGTTCGCTGTGGTACTCGCGGTTGGATCAGTTTTCGGTTAAGGTTTGCGAAGAAGGTTCCTTGCTCGTCTGGACTAGTCAGGTCATACTTATAGTTCGACTCTTTTGCTTCGGGATCGAGGTCACGGCTGCGAAGTCTCTCAATTGTGTAACCCTGAGAGAAACTTTAAGAAATTACAAACATGTCGAATCGTAACAACATCAATTCACTTTTTCAATGAAAACATTTACATTTTTCTTTTGTTACGATGTAAAAAAATTTGAAAATTCCATGTGACATTTTTGGAAGAAGGAAAATAGAAATAAGATAATTATTTTTTATAAACTATAATACATTCGTATAAAAAATTTGTTATAGTAGTATCTGTGTTAATAACACTTGACAGTTGTGCCGAATATTATAATTCATTATTAATGATATGAAAATGTATAAAAATTATTTAAGTTTTCGATAAATTTGAAATTATTTGCAATTACGATGATATATAAATACGTTCGTTGATTTTAAGAATTATATGGAAGAAAGAAAAAAAACCCTTTTAATATACGATATAAATATAAGAATGTAAAAATTAGTAATTTTACTTTCAATGTAAATATATGTATATATATTGAGATTCGTGTTTTTAAAATATTATAAAGAATTATCTTGTAATAAAATATAGCTCTCGTGAGCTATATGCAGTAAAGTGAGTTTCGCCATCAACAACCTCTGCTCGTAAAACATTTCACATGTATATTATTAGGGTCAAATGGAAACGACTGCACGCAACACTCCACCATAATTGTTACAACTCAGTTAACGATTTATATTTTGCGATGTAAATAATAATTTAGATAAATACATTTTGAGATAAGTTTTTAAAAGTATTGTGTAAAAATGCATATATAAATATCGAATAATAATACAAAAAAAAGAAAGAAACAAAAGATAACGGAAGTGATGGAATGCTATAAAAATCATTGGGAAAACACGAAAGAGAGAGAGAGAGAGAGAGAGAGAGATAAATAAAAGCGTCGATTGCCAGGCGTTTATAACCGTATAAATACTAATATATCCAATATAATTCATCCCTATTGCCTATAGGACGAAGGACGCCAGACAATCTCATCCAAATTGAATTGCCATCGCTTGCAGTTGTGAAACCACCGATCCATCGGCGGACAAAACGAACAAAATGGTCAAAATGAACGAGACCGACCAATATATGTATAAAACTTATACAAATACACTTACACATACTATTCACACACAGAGAGACATATATATATAAAGAGAAATACACATGGACGTATCATCTATATAGATAAAGAATATATACGAAGGACGACACGGTGCGTTTTCGGTCGATCCACTTTCCTTTTTTTTATTCCTCGCAGTACTTCTACGAGGTTCTTCTTTTTCTTTTTCTTTTCCCTTTCGAAAGATAGAGAGAGAAAGAAAAAATAAAAAGAAGAGGAAGAGGAAAGAACCAATCCGAAAGTCGTAAGCAATCGCTGTCTCCTCGAGAAAATCCCAAGGGAGAGTCGAGAAACGATACGCCTCCTTAGCGTTTATGCTCGAAACGAGTGGAAGAAGGAAGAAGATGCGTCGGCGAATTCAACGTGATTCAAAAACCATGTCTTTCCTGAGTCTATTCTTTGATATGTGACGATGCATACTTATTCGACTAGTAGTATATTTTTCTCGTTGAATTTCTGTTCGATTGATATATGGGTGATTCTCAGATAACTGTGATTTTTTATGTCTAGTACTTTATTTATCATTCAACAAATTTTTTTTATCCAAAAATTATAAAATTCATAAATTTGATAGTATTCTACCGTCGACAATGACTATTGAAGCATAAGTAGTCATGGATCATAAATAACTTACAAATATACACCGAAAATGTCAGTACCATGGCATGTCCGATTCTCGTTTTTCAAACTAAATGTATAAATTTCTATAAAGATTTGTTTAATAATTTAAATTTTAGCTTTTATAACTAAAATCTAATGTATATTCCATCAAATTATGCTGCAATTATTCCAAAATATTGATTGGCAGAAAAGAATAATTGTCATTAATTTGTGTCCTGGAATTTTATTCAATTTTACTTAAATTTGTTAAACTTCTAGCCGATAATGTATGCGTATTATATACGTATAATGATTAATTGTAAAAAGTCTGGAAGAAAGAAACAGTTTTTTGTGTGTTTTAAATAAATAAATTAATCGTATACCTTATATAGGTATTTTATATATCTTCATATATAAAAATTCAGTGTCACATTGTTGATTTCCAGTGAACTTCGAAACTACTAAACCGATTTTAGTGAAATTTTTTGTTATTTTGTGTGATTTTTTTTCAACTTAGTACATAGAATAATTTTTATCGCGATTATTTTATATTTTTTATTGCTAATTTAAAAATTTATTATTTAGAGGTTATCTAGGTCTCTAGGTTGTTTAAGTATTCAATAAATGGCGTGGTATTTCGATTCACTTATTTCAATTTACATACGACATAACCTTACATTGTCTATTTCTTCGAGTATTATTATTTTATGTATTTCACTGTAATTGTGGTATTATTTTGTGCGTTGTTATAATTTACTAAATAGTTTAAAATTATATATCAAATCAACATTTTATAACAAAGCCACAGTAAAGTGTGGCCGGAACATGATGATATATATATTGTCGACATACATTTTGTAATTTTTATTTAATCGTACGAATAAAAAGTTACATTTAATTTCATTTTGTTTGGTTACAAAAGAAAAACAGGAATAAAAAAAGAAAAAAAATTCTTCCTCTTTTAAAATTATTTTCCAAGTATGAATGTAGAAAAGATATAAGAGAAAAGAAAGTCACAGATCGAATGAGAATAAACGCGTATAGCTTGTCTATTCCAGCAACTATCATGTGAAAAAGAAAATAAAAAAATAGAAAGAAAGAGAAAGAGTGAGAGAGAGATATTTTCGTTTCAAGAAAAGGCATAGAACTGGGATGATAGCGAAATGTTTCTCGACGAATCGTTTGCGAGCACACATTTTCGTATTTACTCTCGTCTGCTGGCATGGTCTTTCGCGAGGTAAACGTTGATAAAACGTGGAAAATTCTATATCCGTATCTCTTTCTCTCTCTTTCTTTCTTTCTTTCTATCTATCTATCTATCTATCTATCTATCTATCTATCTATCTATCTATCTATTTCGTTCTACCGTTAAGTATTTTCATCTCTTTCTATCTCGTATATATCGAATGTACGCCAAGAATTGCCTCCGTACCGCGTTACTGCTTATTGTTCAGACGTTTCACCATAATAGAATCGTTTTATTATGGTACGATGAGCTTATTTTAGAATGTGTGCGAATATGTTCATGTATATATTCGTTTAATATCGTACTGTCCGTATAAACGTGACTCGGAAATGAAATAAACAATTAGATAATTAATATTTTCTTCTAGAATTGTTATTCATTATATTTTATATTGTGTCAATCATATGTTAATTATTAAATACTTTAAAATCCTGTATAAATTATATAACAAAGAAATTACATTTATCCTGATAGAGATAATCTTTGAAAACTTGAAGAGTGAAGAGTGAAAGAAAGCATTTTTAGATATATAAGGTGAAAGTACAAAAAAATAAGAAACGCATTTTGGAACTCGTATACTACACACCGGTCGCCAGGTGTTTAAAATAACGATGAAGTAGATCAATGATGTTATCGAAAAATGGTCGTACCATCCTTTGAACGTTTTAAAAAAAAAAGGGATGAGATCTCATACGCAATAAAGAAGGAGAAAGTCATGTTCAATGTGAATGACCTCGGAATTTTTGGATCTTGCACGCGCGAACCGAACCACGAGGCAAGAGAAATAATTTGTCCACTTTTCCTTGTACTCGAACACACCTAACTTTTCTCTCTCTCTTTCTCTCATGCGTTTGTTCTTTCGTTTGTTCTCTTATGCAATCATATTGGTCCCGAGTAGCTTAACTTTATTTTTCATTTCACAGTCTGCTCGATAGACGGTGGTTTGTTTCAATTCAGGTTTTACTCGAGGAAGCAGACTGTGACGAACCTTTGCAGAATTCTCAACCGTAATGCAACGCGCGCGCGTGTGTTCTTTTACTTGAGAGTAAAATTTCAAAAACCCATTGTTACCTGCACGATCTCTTTCCAACCGAGATGACGATAAACTTCTTATATTATTATCATAATTTACGTATTTTTTGGAATAAAAGCATTCGAGTATTCTCAAAGGTGTGGCTAATGAAATATACATAAGGGAAAAGGTAGAGGGGGGATTAGTCTATCATAAATTGTCAGTTCTACTAATGCAGTTAAAAGAGATCAAAAATATTTATAAAGAATATATCAATTGTTTATATTTTATTTCATCTTGTCATTTTATATTTTATTTTTTCTCTTTATCTATCATTATAACCACGTTTAACTTGCACCTGTATCCATTGTTCATTGTATTTTGTTTTTCCTTGACCTTTTAAAATATAAATATAAATTTTCAAAAATTTATATATAAATACAATATAATTAATCGTTCAATATATTTCACAATTATTTAAACGTGAGAATCTTCGTCATTTTTAATATACAATTAAGATACAATTTTATGGATATGAAGAAAAAAAGAAGCAAGAAAGAAAAAGAGAAATGATGAAGAAAGAAAGGAGTTCAATGATCTGAAGCATATAGGCGGCACATGTGAGAGACACATGGTACGATAACGTTACAATGTATATACATATCTACAATGTATATATGCATTGCACATACCATTAACGTCGACCACATCCCTTTCCCTGGCAACGCACAGCCGGTGATCTCGACCCTTACGTAATATCGCGGAATGCCGGACGCTGTGTGCAATGTAACGCGGACGAACGTTTATTGCACGAGAGAACGCATATAATTGGTGAGGAAATTACGTTGAGGGGTTCCCTACGAATAAACACAAAAGAGAAATATTCGATATAATATAAACATATGTTATAACAAAAACTTTTTCGACATGTTTCTTTTCATTTCCTTTTACTTACTTCACTATGTGCCACTTTACTTGTATAATTTTTTGATATTTTCGTTATATGCCATTAGAATTGTTTTCTTATTATTTATTATTTTCGAATATTTGCATATTTTTCTTAATTATTTATTTTAAAAAAAAAATTTAGAAAAATAATATAAAATATATATAAAGAAAAATAATATAAAAATAACTCTGACTGAAAATTTATCGTAGAAATCTTTCGTTAATTATTTAACAGAATAATTAAGTGTTTATCGTACTATTACTATCTTTACCCTAAAATGGTATTCGCGTATTTCTTTTAAATTAATTAATAAAAAATATATTAAAATTTGTCATCGCGTATAAATGTGACACTAGAAATTTATCTTTGAAATCTCTTGCAACTATTTAACAATTAATTAAATATTCACATAGAAGTTTCTATCATCTCCTTATTTGTATAGACGAACAAATTTAATGATAATTTTTTACATGAAATCCGAAAGCAGTAGTAGTTGTGTATGTGTTACGAGATTTATCTGACTTCTAGTTTATTTTTCACGAAGAAAAATCGTGAAACTCAAGCACTAAGGCTACGAAACAGCAAAGGTATGTTGTGTTGTCCAACCGGAATTACACGAATACACTTATCTCTGTATAGTATTGGTATATGTATGTAAGGAGTTACATATACGTTTCACGTATAAAGGTAACACGAACTAATTCGTCTTAATTCTCTTGGAGAGCCACTCTCTCGACGAGTTTCCCGTAGGATTAAGCCAGAAATGGGATTAGCTAGCTCGTGGAAAAGCCTCCCTCCCCGCAACCCCCACCACCCTGTCGAATTTATCGCTCGGGACTCTTCGTTTAGTCGACTAACGCGAATGAAAACTTATGCCGCCGGCCAAGATCCCGAAACTAAAGGGCCCGAGCTATTATCAAAGATACGAAAGATCCTGCGGATAAACGGTAGGACGATATAATCGCCTTCGAGTCGAACTCCTTTCTCGTAAATCAGTCCTCTACGACCACACACTCTCTTTCTCTCTTTCTCTCTTAACGTTAAGCTATTAACTCGCGAAAAGGATACGCGGGTGCGGGTCTTATTTTATCCCGCAATCTTATTTTCTTTCCTTGCCAATTCTTTTCCGCAAAATGAACAAAGATTTAATTGCTATCTGTCCGATTCTACACCGACTACTAAAATTTATTATACATACTTGAGCTTTTGTATTTATACCAAAATATTTCTAATTAATCTTTAACTGGATGTCATGGATTCGAAACAATTTTCCAAACAAAAAATTTTGTTTTTCAATTGACTTTTATATAAAAAAAAAAATAAAAATACAAAGTATCCTTTTTTTTTAAATACTAGAAATTATTTATTTATTATTCCTAAATCTTCTAAATTAAATATGAAAATATTATTATTATATATTTAATATATAAATAAGAAACATTATATAATAGTGTTCCTGTTATATAACAAAGCATTAGATAAGATGTGATTTTAGTACCAAGGTTCTAAGAACCCGACGTCACTAATTACAACCCTTACTAGGCACATAGCCAATTAAAGATTAAACCTGAGAAATATCTATTATAGGTTGTTCAAATAGTTATCTCGTTCCTCTCGAAGAAATTTCGTTACGGTTATTATTTCAATCGATTTTACATTCTAGCAAACAAATACTTTAAACGTTATTATTTATAACCACATTGTGTATCGATATGTCAAATAATTTTTATTATTTCATTGTCAAATCAAAAATGAAACATCAAAGTGTTCGTTGCGATAGCTTATCGAATTAATGAAATATATTACAATTTTCTTTATTATATTTTCGAATTGTTTAACTGTGTCACAATATTTCCTTCCTTTCGATAAAGTCAATTTCACATAGAAATAAATGGGAATGTCATTAATCTCAATATTAGAGAACTCGGGCAATAATTAACGGCGTGCGTGTGCTAGCACGAGTTACCAACTGTATTCCTTGTAGGACAAATTACGACAGACGGATTTCTCTTCCCCCTTTTTCCCTGCAAATAGATACAAATGGCCCTAAGGCATACTCTCTGTTACAATTTTATTTATGAAACGTAATGCATGATTTGTATGCGCGTATGGGTGCATTAGAAAATAGAAATAGCAATGATAACGAAGAGTGTTAAATAAAAATAAACCGAAAAAATAGTCAAATATTTACTCTCTACAAAACTGATTGTCATTGGTTATTATTATTATTATTATTATTATTATTATTATTATTATTATTATTATTATTATTATTTTTTATTATTATTTTTATTATATATTTAATAATACGATAAATTAATTATTAATTTTATCTACAACGTTTAAAAAGAAATCATAAAAGAAAAATATGTCTCGACATTGGATTTCCCAGTTTCTACAGCGAATTTCAATTTGGATTTTCCCTTCTCGACACATTTGCGATAATTCAACAGTCGACATTATCGGTAACCCGACGTGAAAAGATAATGAAATTCCTGTCGTCCGTACTCCTCCGACGTATTAAACTTCAGATAACGTACTTCAAAATGATATCATTTAAACAATCAGATATTGTTTTACACGTTCGTAAAGTTTTATATTTTTTTATTTTTTTTATTTTGGTTATGAACGTGTATAGGCGTATATAAAATACATAATGTATAAAAAAGAAATGAGTTTGACAAACGTTCTTATACATCACATATCTCATATCTCTTTCTCTTTCTCACATTGTAGCATTAGAAACAACCACCGTTTCACTATATCGTATTACTCCTAACTTTCAGCACTCAACCAATCAGGATTACGTTCCAAAAGCTTATTGTATTTCATCGGTAGACCTTCTCACTTTCCTTCGTCATTGCACGATAAAAGAATTCCAACGCATAATCCCGTACAAATTTCATTGAAACGATATGAAAAGAAATGATATAGAAAATGAAAGAAAGAAAGAATAAAAGAAAAAATGAAAGAAAAAGAGAGAGAGAGATAAAATCCATATCGAAAATATGTGTATAGATATATCAAAGAAAGGAAAAAGAACCCTTCCGGAGTTCCAATAAAAAGGTGTCAAAAAAGGGTACGATGAAAAGCATCCAAAGGAACGGGGAATCTCCCCGTTTTTCTGAACGATTAAACTTGAGGCAAAGAAGACGCGTGACAGATCCGCGGCATCAACGAAATCCTTCTAAGCCGTTTCGTGGTGTCCCATTGCATTTATCTCTAAACGGACCTTTTCGCTTTCAAATTTCATTCCGCTAAAGGATACCCAGACTCCCTTTCTAATGAATGTTACGGTACTGCGTGTGTTTTCTCTAACCCCTTTGTATCAAGGAACAAAGAAAGAAAAAGGAAAGAGAGGAGGTTGTAGAAAATTGATTGTATTCCAGAAAACAAATCCTTCCAAGTTCAAATGTCGTTCAAGCATGTTGAGTAAGAGTGGTGGTGGGAGGGAATGAGTAAGGGGAGGAGGAGGAAAGAAAGTTGTTTGAAATTAAACGATCCACCTAAACCAACTAACAAAAACAGCAGAACCAAGATACCGTCCACCGTATGAATTGCAATTGTAATCGTCATTGTAATTGTCGGAAAGCATCCAGATAAGAAAATGATGGTTCATCCTTTTAAGAGATAGAGATTGGTGGAAGGGTGGAGGTGGAGGTGGAGGTGGAAGAAGGTTCGGTGTCGGATTAGATTTAGCCATTGGTAGATGGACACGCGTTCACTTCATAATGACCGAGGGATCCATTGTCCGGTCGGTGGAACGTCGAGGGTTGCTTCGGTCTCTAACTTCAGCCCGAAGGTATTGCCGAGCACGAAGGGACGACGATCCACGTGTCCCAAACAGTGTTGTACGAGTTACAAAGTCATTGTTTGTGACGTCGTTCGAGTTTCCCCAGAGACGACGGCAAGATGTTATTTCCGACGGTGGTTTCCTTCCACCGACATATTCTCGTGCTTCATGAGAAAGAGAGAAAGAGAGAGAGAGAAGAGAAAAGGGAGATCGATAACAGAAAATCTTCTCGTCGTCTATTGGCGATCTCTAATTTCACTTGTAATTTCATATTAATAATCATAATTATTCGTAATATTAATATAACGTTGTTTTCGAATAAATTTTCTTTGTTTTTATTGTTTTGTTAGTATGAATATCATTGTACAATTAATTTTAATTTTTTTTTTGCATTTTCATATTGTGACGAGTAATGGGTTAAGAAACAAGTCGCGTACATGTAAATCCGAATGGGACGGAAGAAAATCTTTTCGTCGGAAAAGGACACAATGGACTTACTCGTACGAAGGGAGTTTTTAACGTTAACGTTACGCGTGGACGAATGGAAGAAGAAAAAAGAATAAAAGAAAAGAAAAAAAGGCAGAAAAACAAAAATGTGGGGAAAAGTGAAAGTGAGTAAGAGGAGGAAAAAAAGGAAAAAGGTTTGTAGAGGGATGGCGAGCAAAGAGACGCCATATATACATATACCGATGAGAAAAAGAGTACCTTTAGGTAATTTAAGTAAGGGAACCAGCCGAATAGGACTGAATCCGCGTTACGCAGCTTCCGAAACAAAGGAGTCGGCTTCGCGTATAACGTCGAACAACGTCGAATAATGTTGAAACGATCTCTCTCTCTCTCTCTCTCTCTCTCTCTCTCTCTTTCTTTCTTTTTCTTTCTCTCTTTCTCTTTACTGTCGAGACAATACCCTAAAAGTTTATACCGCGCTCATACGACGACGAGACGCGAGCAACCCCTAAGGAAAAAAAAAAACAACAAAAAAGGAAAACTTTTTCTTCTTCTTCATCTTATTCTTATTCTTCTTTTTTTCATCATTTTCCTTTTTTTCTTTCTCTCCCCATCTCATCGATGCCCAGCGAGAATGTTAAAAGGTAGGATAAAAATGGTCGAGAAAAAAAAGTGCACAAGGTAAAATATATAGGGGAAAAGAGAATAGAAGTATCCTTTCGATGGTACCTAATGTAAGACTCATTGTCGAGACAATAATGTTCCTCGTTGTACCGTAATTTAAGTAGAAAAGAACAACAACAAAAATAAAACAATCTTCTACGATACAATTTATAAATTCTGTTATATAATATTAATTAACGAGATATTTTATCGGATCGTTTTTCAAATTATTGATACTACTAATAGGATGTATTAAGTTATTTTTAATGATAGAATATTTACAGAATATATATTTCAATCAAATGTTTACACAAATGTATTTTAATATTGTCAAAAATGTTGTCATTTACGAATATAATTACACAATATAAACTTGAAATATTGTATTCTACGATTATAAATAGATATTTTATGGGGTATATTGATTTTTAATCTAAAAAAATGTTTTTATGTTTTTTTATTGTTATTTACTTGATATAAAATATGATATGTAATTAAAACTTTCATGTTTTAGGGGATTAACATTTACCATTGTTTAATGAAAGTAAGTTTATAAAAGATGTACAAATTCTTATCGAACTTCTATGATTTATTCTTCCTAAAATTCAATTTCAATGAGAATTATGTGGAATTGAATCGTGTTGGAAGAAAAAATCAAAGGAGAAATTCGCACGTGCTTTCTTACGAGAGTAAATGACACAACTTAACACTACATGAAATACTACTGTATATACATATGTATGTATATATAGTAAAGTAATTCTCATTACCTTGAAGCTGTCAAAGCAGAGAACAGAAACGGCAATAGCAACGGCAACAACAACAGTCTCAACCATTTTCAGACTTGATCTGTTAACAAGCTCGCATTATTATCGTAGGTATTGGCGAGACTAGGCACAAAGGGCACACGTTCGTAGCTACGCAACTCGAAGGTTCGTACATGTATCACGCGCCCCACGCCCGAAGTCAGGTGCCTCTTGCTAACAAAGACCAATCGAGGGATCAATATTCTCTTACTCCAATTGGCCCAACTCCTGTTTATCATATTTTCGATGATTATATACCTAAGTTATAATAATAATAATAATAAAATAATAATAATAATAATAATAATAATAATAATAATAATAATAATAATAATAATAATAATAATAATAATAGGGATTGATAAAAAAACTTTCAAATCTTATTTCTTTTTTCACTTTTCTTTATTTAAATTTATTGGATAAAAGAACACAAGTTTTTACGTATTTTTTAATGCAAATGCGAAACAACAATTTTTGTTATTTTTTTGTATTCAGACTTCTCTCCAAATAATTCAAAATCGTTTTCTTTAATTTTTTTTAATAGTAAAATTTTCAAACATATCGAATTTCTTTTACGTTCGTTTCTCAAAGTTTAATGACTTGTGATCAGGTATACAAATATCAGGAATTTTCTTTGTTTTTGTTCTTAATTATTATATTATTTGCCAAAATTCAGATGTGTTAATCTACCTGGAAAATGCGAAAAAAAAACTTTGTTCCCTGGTCGAATATCTGAAAAGAAAATTGCCGACGTATGAAATATTAGAAAAGTTTTGAATTGTTTTCATTTTCTTCAGAAAAATCTTCGTTTTCGTCGTTAACTTGTCACAACAATTTGAAGTATTATTAATAAATCCTCATTAACTGCCATAGCTTTTCCTTGATTGAATCGTCGAGGTGAAAAATATTGTGGTCGTTTCTCTTCCAGTTCTGTTGATATCTCTTCTCATCTTCTTGTGATCGTCGACCCTTCCTAACCATACTCTCCTTCATCGACGTAGGGAATATTATCCGATATGCCACCCCGTTACGAAAGTTCGAAGACGACGATGTAGTCTTTGGATGGAGATCCTTTCCTGCAGGGAAAGTCAGGTTAATCGAAGCTGGCAATAGGGAAGGGGAGGGGGGAAATTTCTGGTATGAGGGGAGGAAACGAAAAGGAACGAGGATGAGAAAGTGATGTAAAGTTTGTTCGTAAGAGGAGGATATTTTCCATGGAAAGTAGCTTTCTACGAGGTACGAGACGGTTAATTGAAAAGTACCAAGAACACGGTGTCTGACATGCACGAATTATCCTTCATATCATTTCACTCATGATTCATATTTCATTTTCGATAAACAAATTTCTCTCGCTTTTTTTTCAATTCTTCTAAAACAAGTTCTCATTTCTTTTATTTTTTTTTATATTACGTATTACAATTTCCATTCTTTTTATTTACGAATCTTCAACTTTCCCTGATTATTAAATCTCAATTGATATAAGATGAATTACTCAAATTTATACTAGTGTAAGAATATACGTAAAAATATTCGATAAATAATATCGTACTTAAGAAAATTCTATGTAAGATTGATGTTTATTAATCGAGATCATAAACGTAATCATTTTAATTCTGTTTTTCTTTTTTTCTCGAAGTATCCGATTATAAAATTTCTCCGAACGATTTAAAGATCCGAGAGAGTTAGGAACGGACACACAATAACAGTTAAGAAGATAAACGAAAGAATCATTTTGAAAGACGGCGAGCGTCAAAACGTTGTTGTTCCAACGTTTCTCGTACCGGATAATCTTCTCGGTTAAAAAACTCACAAGACTTATCTCGATGATGTAAGAGGTTACGCGAAATAAGCCTTCGGGATGCGGGATGGTTGCTTGGAGAACAGAAAAGCTATCTGAACAATTTTATCTACGATATTATACTTGTTTTTCAAGACGAACCAATGAATTTTATTATGAATCAAGAAGAAAGAGATAAATAGCTTAGGTAGTAGTAGGATAGACACGTTATTACATTTTGACTTTAGACAAAGAGCGTAATAATAGTAGTAGTAGTAGCAAAAGCAATAAGATTATATCTAAAGTAAGACGCACGCTTGGGTAATCGACAACAACAACAAAAAAAAGAAAACAAACCAGGCTAGATATATTCAACATAAAAAAGAAAAGAAAAGGAAAGAAAAAATCGGTATAGTTCTTCTTTTCCTTCTACTTCTTCTTAGGTAGTATAAGATACCGGTGAAACAGGAATGTAAAAATAATCACGAACTGTAGATTCACGGCACGTTTTCGACCAAGATAGTAGGAGAAAAGTAGAGAGAGAGAGAAGGGAATATCTCGGTCGTGTGTACTCGAAATGGTTGGCCAATTACGGGACGGCCTTGTCTCCCGTAACCGATCTAACGACCGATCTAACGACTGATCTTACTGAGTATTCCTCTGCGAATTTGACCTCACGACGTCGCTCTACATAAGACGTCTACGAGGAAAAGAGAGAGAGAGAGAGATGGAATAAGAGTCACAGAACGTGGCTCGTTCGATGAATACCGATGCCAGAGTACTCTGTTCCTGCAAAATCTTCTCCCTAGAGAGCAAACAGTCATTCCCGTTTGGTCCTCCTCTTCGCTAACCATTACTCCGACTCGGAATTACGCTAAGAACGAAAGGCCCTTCAACGTTTTTCTTCGATAAAAATACCCCCTTTGTAAATGAAGCCAAGAGTCGTTTTACGTTTTCTCTCTTTTTCTCCTTCTTCTCTCTTTTCTGTCTTCTAAAACAAATCGAAGCAAAATTATACGACATCTCGGACTGAGTTAGCAGTAAAATGAGATCGACGATTTACAATAACGAAGTAAGAAAACTAAAGAGAAAGAGAAAGAGTGACGTTTTAACGAAAAAAAAAGAAGGAAAAACAAACAACGAAAGAACAAGACAAAATCTTATCCAAGTAACATCTATCAAATTTAGGAACCATTATTCAAGATAGGAAAGTTTGAAAGGATATTGCTCGAGATGGCATTGGTATACCAAAGCCCTTATCCTTCTTACCATCCACGAGGAGATTCTAGTAGAAATGCCAAACCACGTAGTAATATCGTAGTAGTAGTAGTATAGGGGTGTCTCGTACTTGAAAGTAAGCTCTCTACGTGTGGCAGAGCTGAGAAACTTTGCAAAAGCGAAACTGATGGCGATTACGTTGCTACCGTTCGTCCAGCCACGCACCAACAACGAAATAAGGTCTGTTGGAGAGAAGGGTAGGTGTGTGCAAAGGGATGAGAAGGGAAAAGAGAGGGGAGGGGAATGGGTAAGGATGGAAAGTCGAAAGAGGTTTTCCGTTGAACGTAGGAGTCTGCGAATTATTAAACATAACGGTGAAATATCGCGTCGGCTATGTTGGCTGCCATCTTGCTGGTTCATAGCGGTGGTGGTGGACTGGGGGATGAGGTGAGGGGGTTTACAACGTGATGTGATTTCGCAAGAACGTTTGAGTCGAGAACACCAGCGCAAGTAGCAGCAGCAGCAGCAGCAGCAAGCAGTCTGCTGCATTTTAAGGCGCAGCGTAGTAAAAGCAAGCAAGCAAGCAAACAAGCATCGATGTATTCGCGATAAGTTGAAGAAACTTTAAAGCGTAACAACTCTACGCTGTACGTTCATTCTTCCTCTCGTACAATCTTCGAAGAATGAAAATCGTGTCGATGGGAAAGATAAATGACAAAGAGATCGGAGATCGGCGATATACCTTTTTATCGATAATATATGGCCACTCGTGTTCATCTATCGTTCAATTGTGATCCGTAAAGAAACGGGGGAAAGAAAGATCGCCTCCAAGTTGGTTCTTGCTGAAGAATTTTTCTTCTATCATGTATTTTTAATTCGATGTTTAGTTTAATTTCTTATTATCTTTCTTATTATTTAAATTAGGGTTTTATAAACAGAGATTTTGGTTTCATCATAAACATTAGAATCTTCTTCGAAACTTCAAATGATTCACGAAGAGAAACTATCGTCAAACAGGCAGGAAGCCAAGCACGAAGCCAAGTACTGCTATAGCGATAAATAAACGAAATCCCAAGAGACGTCTGTCTGCAGGTATAGGAACGTGCTAGCTAGTGCTACCTATCGTTGGAAAGGTCGAAAGCAAACTGCAGTTACGATTATAGAAGTTTCGCAAGTCCCACTGAGAGTTTTTTTTTACTTAGCACGGAATTAGAGAAACTCTTGATGTCTGTGATCCTTAAATGATCATCTAATATGTTACTATGATTTCAACTAATTCATATTATCCAATCATTTTCTCATATTATCTTTTAAAGAAACATTTTAATTAAAATTAAAAACCGCGTTATGTATCAAGAGACTAATTACAATCAGTTCAATCGTTTGTTTCTTTCATTCGTTTCATTTATCATTGAGATACCAAAATAAAACGATTGATGTAATAAAATTATTTATAAGGTTGTATAAACTTTTTTACAATTTTATAAAAACCGATGCTTAGTTTATTATCTATAACAATTTAATCCAATTAAATTTAAAGTTTTTCTTTCTCTCTCTTTTCTATCTTAGTTTTATTTAGAAAAAAGATAAATATAAGGATAGTAGCGTGTATTGAGGCGTGTATAAAGCAACCGTTTCAATCCAATTACGTTCGGTAATGTCCTAAAGAGGTGAGAGAGGAAGAAGAAGAGGAAAGTGGAGAGGAGGAGGAGGAGGAGGAGGAGGAGGAGGTGGTGGATCGTAGGAGAAACAGAGGGTCACGTCCGCGTTATCCGTTTCGGCATCCTCCGTGCGTGAATCTCGTTACGGGGATTGGCCAAAATCCACCGGCGTTAATGGTGTTTAATTGACCCTCGTCCAAGTGTCAATGGAACGTACAGCAGCTCTTATGAAGCGCTTGCCTCGAACACGAGAGTATCGTGCTCGTTTAAGCACGGAAACAAGCTGGAGGACAGTTAATTTTGATGGATTTTAAGCCGATAATTGACGAGTGACATGCTATGCACTTGCACGCGTAACTTGGTCTGGCTTGGCTTAGCTTGGTTTGGCTTAGTTACACGATCGTTACGATAATCGTCGCGACAAAATTTCTCTTCTATGAGATAACAAGTAAAGAACGTTATTTATGATCCACCTTCCTTATTAGATCTAACTGTTATACATTATGGTGTATTTAATTATTATTATTTATGACGAGGGAAGTATAAATAGTAGTTTAAATGAATTTAATAACGAATAGATGAAATCTATTCTATATATTATTATAATATATTATATATATATATATAATATTATATTATATTTCATTCTATCTAGTTTAATTATTAAAAGTTTTATTTTATTTTATTTTTTTTTTTTTTTTTGTAATTTTTTAACCTTGTTATTGAGGAAAGAAGGAAATCTGAAAAGAAAAAATTAGCATTTTAAAGTTTAATAAAACATGTTCAAGTTGGCCAAATTTAATTTTTTAATTTATCCACGTGTATATAATATTACTGTTTCCCTTGAATTTTTCTAAAAGCGTCATTTATTGGTTTTGTCTTCCAATAGAAGACAATTGTTAGAAGTTTCATTGAATATGCCACAAGACCGTTTTTAAAAAATAAATAATAAAAAAAACTAAGTTTTGAGAGAATGAGACGAATGCAGAATATCAGATGTAGGATAATTGTAGGATTTATTTGTTATAATATTATTATTATAATATTATTATTATAATATTGTTACCACATTCAAAAATTATTTTACGTTTTAGTGACATATAATACATAAGATATTACACAGTAAGCAAGTTCTCAATTTGAAGAAATGAGACGAGTTGCTTATGGTAACTAAAATATATATGGTAACTAAACATTTCTCTGCGTGCACGAAATGCACGAATGCGTTCCGACGAACTCTTTGAAATTTCCCCAATATTTTCTTTTTGCAGATTTTCACGACACTGTTCGGCGTTAATTTTCAGTCGAGAGACACTTGAATCACAATTCACAATATCCAATTGCGAATCATCTGAATAGGAAATAGAAAATAATGTTACAAAAGTGGCATATTGAGATTATACTTGTCTAGTATGAGTAGAAAGGATTAAGAAAGAAATATATTGATTGAAAGCTATTTAATGACTTACAATAATCGTTTTTACTATTTCTAACAGTGGACGCATTATTATCCGCATTAGTGATATTATTCTGTACATTTAATAACGCCTTCTGCCGTGCACGAAATGCACGAACACGTTCCGTTGAACTCTTTGGAATCTTTCTTATCATGTTTTTCTCCCTAATTTCAGACTTTTTGTCTTTGGTTGGTGGCATTTTATATATTGTTAAATAAATATATATATATATATAAAAATAAAGTCTTCTGGCCCTAAACGGAAAGCTATGATAAGGGGAAAATGAGAGGAATTAAAATGAGAAATAAAACACGTGATCGAACATAATAGATGAGATAATAAAACTTATTAATTAATATAATTAATAACTTATTAATATATTAATAACTTATTTATTTGTTAAAGAAAAGTTCCCCTTCCTTAAAAACCCTAGTTTATATATTAGAAATATTAAATAAAAATTGAATATTGTCCAAGCAAATAAAGGAAACGTAGCTTACCTTACTTTGCCTTGCATGCAAATACAACGACGAGGTTTTATTTATAATTATAATAATTATAATAATAAAAATAAGTATAATATAATATAGTTCTACAATATTTTCAAAGAAATGGAATTAAAGTTTAACAAATCGAATAAAATGATAATAAGAACAGGAATGCATTAATAGTAAGTACTACAAAGAATTATTTACTAAGAGACTCCTAGAAATATTATACATTGCCAAAGATGGAACAGAAAAAGTTTGTCTTTCAATAAAGTATTTAATGAAATATGTATTGCTATCGTTAATTAAATTATTACTTTTAACAACTATTGTAGTATTATTATTAATACTTGATGTTTCAAAAAAACGATTCAGTAGCTACTATAGTTATTATTTTGTTTTCTTACGGTCGTATAAGGCAACTATCTCGCAGAAATTCGCAAGATTTGTAAAATTTCCATTTTTCTTTCTGCTCAACTCTTCCTGATCCACTTGCCCGATGTTCATCTGCGATTAACCTCCGATGAGTCTCTCGCAAGCTTTTGAATTTTTTTTTACACTATCTTCTGTTAATTGTCCTATTAAAATAAATTTCTGTTTCAGATACTTCATTTGAATACATTAAACACAAATATTTATTAAAATAATTTTTTTTGTTGCCATTCAATGCCTGAGATACTTCTTGCCATAATACTACAACAGTTTCTTTACTTCGCTGCTCAAGAGGAAGTTCAAAATTCCATAAAGGTTGTCCGGATTGTACTTGTAAAAGTAAAATTTCGACTTCATCATCGTTTAATTTTTTTCCTCACTTAGTCGTAGAGCCAGTGTTGTTTTGTTTCTTGTTAATTTATGTATTTAGACTTTTACCTATGATAAACCATTTTAATTAAAACAGTGTTTGTATTTACAAGAAATATCCTTGATTAAACAAAACGATGTGACCCATACTATGTGTATATTTACATATTAGTCAACTCTAATTGTTTCAAATCGTTTTGAATCATTTCAAATCGTTCTATTTAATTAGGAGTGTGCGAACCTTTCACAGCATTAAAATTTGTCGAAGTATCAGATATTAGACATTTCTTTTTTACAAAAACAAAAATTCGTTGATAGAAATTATAATTTAACTACAAATATATTTCACCTGTATTGGGACTTGCATTTTCATCAATCGTAGGATGTAATTTTTCATAAATAATGCCTTCTTTGCCATTCGATAACAATGCGCGACGAACTATTGTAACTTTATCATCTGCAAAATGATGTAAATGACAACGCTTCAATTATTTTAACACAGTTAATTGTATAAACATATTTAATAACTTACCTAGTAGTGGAAAAAAATAATAACTTTCGTCAATATGGACATCACTGTAATTTTTTAAACATTTATGATCGACATATTCGTCACAAATGGTCTCACATACACCACATGTAAAAACAACTCGCATTTCCTAAATATTAAAAGAAGATGAACATTATCAATACAATTTATTAATGACCATTTGTTTTTTGTATAAAATGTAAGGCATATTAAAATATTTGTTTATATTTTTATGAGTATCAATAGGTTAGAATGTAGTCTTTAATTTTTTACAAAGCAAAAAATGATTTGTTTAATTTATATGAAACAGAGAATGGTTATAGGTATTACCTCTTCAAAATCCATAATATGTTATATATTATAATATTTCATAAATAATTATTTAAAAAAATGTAATCGACGTAATCGTCGATTGTAATTCGGTTCGATATAACTTTTTTAGCGTTAAGTAAATGATACCAGCGTTAATTAATTTAAAGCTCAAATATTTTCAACTTTATCGCTGCTTCTTATCTAGATGGCACTTCAATCGAAATTATATAATGTGGTCAAATTTGACGCTCAAAGCTAGCGTCAAGCGTCAGCATGAAATCGCACCTTTAGTCGCTTGTTTTGTTATTTTTTCACAGATTGTCTTAGATGTATCGTCGAAGACGTCCAATGGAGAAATAGAAAATTTTTTTTTGTATCAAACAAATTACGGTTTAGTTGTTTGTGAAAAACCGTTGATGGTTACCATAGCAACGCTCTGATTTAGCAACATTACGCCACGCGCAGAGCTTGCCTTTGTTGACACAACACACACACACACACAAAGCTTAGTAGCCAGGAGTAGGGACCACGAATCAAAGACCGAGAATAGGAAAAACTGTATAGCTATATTGTGTCTCATTCTCTCGCAAGCTCAATCTTATATGTTTGTCTCTTTTTCTCCTCTTATTTAGTATCGCTTCCGTTTCATAGCCGCCTACCGTTCCATTACGAAACCGCCTATCGCTTCGTTACATTTTTTCGAATCACACCCATTTTAAAGAAGTTTTCACTTCAAAAAGAAAAAAAATGGATATAATGTGTAATATTTCGATATGAGTGAAAAATATTATTTGACGTTACTGGGTTAGCTAGAAAGTCAGTGTAGTTTTTTTTTTAAATTAATAATATAAGAAATATTGCAAGTACTTGAATATTTCGTTTAAAAAAAGAATAGTATTGTAAATGCTCATGTTATTATATTTTTTTTATTTTTTGCAACTTCATTAATAATTGTACAATTTTAAATGGAATCGCACGATTTAAATTGTATATTAAATTTTACAACATTCACCAAGATCTTTTATTTCTAATATTTAATTAAGCATTATCAACTTAAAGTTTGTTTAACTTTTTAATAATATTCCCAATGTATACGCGTTGAATTTAGGATGTTAAATGTGTAAGGGTTTATTTACTATGGATTTCGCGAACATTATCGTGAGATCTTGTAGACAGTTTGTTTGTCGAGAGAAGCGACATTGTTCCCATAGGACATGGCTAACAATATTACCATGGGATTTGTTTTTGGAGTTAAATCGGACTACGAGAGGAATAGGATAGAAGGTAGACCCTATTAATATTGCGCCTATATATAAAGCACCTTCTTCACCGAGTTAGCCATTGTCGTTAAAGGAGAAAGATGTTATGCAAATATTGCGGTTAGAGAAAAGATTGTAGTACGAATATTAATATCTGAAAATTGACATTATACATTTCTAAAACTAACTTAATAATGATAATCATAATAATAATTAACATTTAAGCATTAAACGATGAACACATGTGTGCGTTTAAATAAATACGATTTTTATTGTTATTCTTATTGTATAATTATATTTTTATTTTAAACGATAACCTGATAAGAAAGAAACTGTTTTACTCTTTCAAGAAGAAATTGTTTTAAATATTTTGCAACGTAATAATAAAATAAAATCATCTTCGTTCAGTAGACATGTACATACATAGATAGGTAGATAGGTAGGTAGGTAGGTAGGTAAGTAAGTAAGTAAGTATGCGCTATTCGTTTACACAAGGAGGACGAATAAGGGTGCGTATCTCTTGAGGATGAGATATAATTATATAAACAATGATGTCAGTCTGCTCGGTAATAATGACAAGAACGGTACAGTTCATCCTCCCTTGGGAGCAACCCACGTAAGAGGTGCTTCATTAAATACTTGGAACCCTGGGAGAATTATTCTATCTGAGTTTAAAAACTGACATGGCAAAAATGAAAATGATCGTAATAATGATTACAATAAATCGTTGCTTTGGAAAATTAATTAAACCTAATTCGACGTTATTAATATTATTAAATAAAATATATTATACGTTGAAGTATTTATACGTCGATAATTGAATCAACAAAACATATTTTCTAAATTATTACAATATATAAATGTATACAATAAATATTATATTTTTCTTATCATGTTTGATCTTTTAATAAAAATTCATTTACAACTGTACAAAGTTGTATTAATGTCTCGAAAACAGATTAAAAAAAAAAGGTCTTGTTATAATAAATTGAAATGTAATATCTCGGTCGAATAAAATAAAATTAATTAAATTATCGTATTCACGATTAAAGATAATATAAATAACAAAAAAATAAAAATAATATCGAATTCACCTGGACACTTGGGGAAAAACTGTTGAAATTCAAAGTGACAATGTGACAAAGATGTGTAGTATCAAAACAGTTTCGTTACTAGCGTAATGAAAAAAAAATCATAGAAGCAACAGGGAGAAGAAGCAAACAAAGAAATGATAAAAAGAAACAAAAAAGGGTGGAATTGGGGGAGAATTGATAGAAGGTCGTGGTGTCGGAGTAAATCGAGAGACGGCCTTAACCTTCCCTAGGGAAAAGGTTATTAATGACGAGAAGGGGGTGATAGACAGGTTCCCGTCGCGCGTCTCTAGACTTGCCAGTGAAGTCAGTTTCCCCCAAAACTGGCGTGGAGGGAGGAGGAAGGGGGAGGGGGATGGCTAATGACGATTAATTCAATGTCTTCGGTGGAAGCACACGACAAACACACACATACACGTACCACAAAACGCAGGAACGTCTCTTCTCGGTTGAAACACGCGCGACAGGTTTCAGGGACTTCCGTTAGGAAGGGCACACCATAGATGGTAGTAGTAGCCCTTATAGTCCACCCTTCGGGCCCTCAATTCGCTTCGAATCAGCCGAAATGAGTCGTTGGACGGATCATTAATCAGCCCAACGAATGACCATCCATGAACGTCCGTAATTGATCTTTCTAGCACGGCACCCTTTCCCTTTCTTTCCTTCCTTTCCATTCTTTGTCATTTCGTTTTGAAAACAGTACAAAAAGAAAAAGAAAAGAAAAATAAAATACGATAAGTTATTTGTGGTGAATCGTAAGTGAACGTTATTAAACTTTTATGTTTGACCATCCATTAAAATATTCTTAGTTTTTAAATTTATCAAACGCGCGATTATATAAGAATGGATTTTTCCTTGAGTTGAGGGGAAAAAAACCCCATAAGCACCCGTCTGAATTCGGTCATCTTCGAAAGGGCAGTAACGATTACTACACCTTAGGGCTATCGATATATTATGTATAATCGAGATGCTTAAAAAGCAATGCTTTATATATCCCTCGAGAGAAATTTTCTAATCTACGTTGTAATATTGTACTTTTTTTTATATTTCTTCCCCCATTCTCGCAGGCTAATATTATCTATTCCCTCGTAAGACTTTTTACCTTTTAACGTTCACATTATTGTCAAGAACTAATATTATAAATAAACTCGAGAAAATATATTTTCATTAGTAATAAATATTATATAAAAGACAATTAAGCCTTTGAAGCTCTAAGAGAGAACAAATTTTACAAATAAAATGTATATAGAACAAAGAAATTAAACACACATACATTACAAAGATAGAAATATTTGATAAAAATAATACTATCCTTAAATGAAATTATTCTTGTTTTACTTATAATTAGTAGAAAAAGAACAAGATAAAATACACACTGGTAAAGATGGATAAAAGAAACTTCAACTAGTTTTTAACGCTCGAATGAGACTGAGTTGAGGATAAAAATAAAAAATGCGCGGACAGATCTTTTGTCGAGCAAAGAAGGAAAATAAAAACGAAAAAAAAAAAGAAAAAAAGGCCAGGAATAAGGAGAACAAGGGTGGAAGAAGATTCGAAAGCTCGGCACGCTGCTGAAAACGGCCGGGAGTCAAAATATTTCTTAAAGCATCTCGTAAAGCTGGGTTGTGTCGTAAAAGCCGCGTATCTTAACGCCTATCGGGGAAAAAAAATAGTATTAGGGATGTTTGTGTGAAAGAGCGAATGTACGAACGTACGAACGATGTCGAAGGATGGAAAGGGGAGCTGGAGATGAGTGGAGGAGGAGCGGCTGGCGCCCATCGTCAAAAAGAAATGGCCTGTACACGGGTGAAACGCACAGTGAATCGTTGCTCGTAAGTATTCGCACGTCTTTGCCGTCATCATATTTATGACTTCTCGGTTTCTTGCACTCCTACTGTATATATATACGTATACGTATGTATGTATCTATACTATCAAGTAAAAAGTTTCGAATCGTTTGCCGTTTTCTGTTAAAATCATACAAACAAGTTGATGTTACGTGTTTTATGCAAATGAACATAAATGTTGTCATGTTTCAATTTTTTTCACAAAAGATATATTATATTATTATTGTAAAATTTGTAAAGGCAATCAATAAAATTTCTTACTTAAAATTTCTACATCTTTTAAATAGAAATTTAATGGAATCGTGCAATGGTAAAAAATGTTTAAAATATTTGAAAAAAAAAAGAAAATAAATAATTGCAATAAATAGTATATAAATAAATACATTTTAAATATGAATTTTATCTGTTGAGATTGAATCTTTTTTAATTTATAATAAATTTTCTTCAATGTTTGATTTATGATTAATTAAATATTTTATCGTTGCTAAGATAAATATTTGTAAAAAGTTATATTTGCAAGTTAATGATACTTTTTAAAAGGAAAAGTAGAGGAGTATCTTCAAACAACAAACAGGTTAATTAGTTTCTAACGTTCGTGTTCTCTATAAATGAAATTAAATTCGTTCGTACTACCTTACTTTTAAAATATTATAAAAATTAGAAAAACGAAGATTTGTTTTCATTTATTTGCAATGTCTATAATAAAAAGAAAAATGAATACACATAAGTGATTACAAAAAACCGAATAATTTTATCGTTAAATTTGTTATCGTCGTAAATAATAATTACTAACTCTGTCAAAATTCAATAAATTAAATGCTATACAAATTTTGAATAAATTGGTTCGTCGTATTTTTTTTAAAAAGAAAATGATTATTAAATTGCAATGATATTATTTTTAACGATTTCGTTGAAGGCATTTTGAAAAGGGAAGCAATGAAATACGCATATTCTCGCGAGTGTGTTTTGAAGACCTCGAAAGGGAGAATATACATACGTAGAAGCTTTGCAAAAGAGACTCTGTTTCGTATTTACATGTTTCGGTGAGTACCGGCCGATCGTAAAAGCACGTATCTCTCTCTCTCTCTCTCTCTCTCTCTCTCTCTTTCTCATGAAAAGCATGGTGTATAAAGAGAGAGAGAGAAGGAGAGAAAGATCAAATGGATGGACATTGAAAGCAACGAAAGGGAAGGCCAATGTCGTATCGGCCAGCTCCTGTCTTTGATGTGAGAAAGTAAGAAGAAAGGGACTAGACTCGCTTGCCAGAGGGCTCGAACCAATAGCGTAGATCGAAAGGCCAGCGTGTAGATCTAACGTTTAATAGAATTTTACGTTTACAAAGATGACGTTCTCCTTTCCCCCAAAGGGATTTCTATCCCAAGCTTTCTCTCTCTCTCTCTCTCTCTTTTTTTCTTATCGTTCGTTTCGTCATGGTATGTTTCAAATAAATTTTCTACCATCATCTCTTCTCCCTTCAACGTTACTTTCAACTTTTCCATCTACGAATTCTAATCTTTCGTATAAATCGAAATTTAAATTATACAATATTGATCTTATCTACTTTATATTAAATTACATTAGTTTCTGCCCCCTTTTTTAATATGAATTAATTCAATCAAATATTTTCATATAAGAATATATTTTTTAAATTGGGTAAAGTTGTTTTAATAGAATTATTTATAAAAAAAAATAAACGTATTCAATTATTATATTGTATTCATCCTAACTTCTTTTAACATCTATTTCATTTATTTTAACAAATATCATTAACATTACTGAACTATTAATTATAAGAATAATATTGATAAGATAATTAATTAAAAACTTGAAAGGATACGATTTAAATAACCTTTACCATATTATAAATTGGCTAATAATTATATAGAATTTTCTAAATAAATAAATGACAAATTTTTACTAACATAAATTATAGAACAATAAACCACATTTTAACACCATATGCCATATTTTGAAACTAAATCATTATGATAGATTTTCCATATAATGAAGGTTCACGTAATCTGGTACGTTTCATATAATAGAAATTTCTACTCCGCGTGTACATGTTCATTAACGTACCCCTTATATGTATATAAAATACATTACATATACTTAGGTGAAAGGAAAGTTATGTCATCGAAAGGTTACACAAGGTGAAAGCAGAGGTCGGATGTAACGATGAAATTCTAGACCGTTCGAAAGATACTCGCGGATCGAAGGGTCGACCCGTCAGCCCGTTCCAAATCTAATTTCGATCTCTTCTCTATAATATCCTTCGAGTTCTCTAGGACCGAGCTCTCATCCCAAACCTTCCACGTGTTTCACAAGCTCTCTTTCTCTTTCTCTCTCTTCCTCTCTAACTCTCGACGAATATCGAATTGAAGCAATTTAAGGACACGAAATTTAAGGGACTAAATTATACATGCAAGAACACCTTCACTTCTTCTCCACCACGTAATCGATCCTCGTTGGATCTCCTATTTTTGGAAGAAAATAAAAAAATATACTAAAAAAACAAAATGGTTTAACATAAAAAACGACAAAATCTCGTTAAAATTGTGAAATCGTTTTTCAAAATAAAAATCGAACCTAATTTTTATTTTATTCTATTCTAGGGGATTTAAACCCCGATTAATACAGAATTTATAAAAGTGATCAGAGGTAAAAATAGAAATAGTTTAGAGATAATTTAAATAATGTTTGATAAATGATATGGAATAATTAAATGAATCTATATACAGATGAAAATAACTTACATTTTGAAACATTCTATTACTACAGTTAAAGTAGCCATATGAAGTTATGATACATAGCAAATCATGGTTTCAAAAATTTTTTAATGGAACATTGAGAAAGAAAAAGCATATGATATCTGGACAATTAATAAACTCTCTAAAAATTGTGCATACAAACAGTGTTAGATATAATCCTCCTCTTATTCAACGTAAACATATTCATATATCTGAAAATATCATCGTAATCGTAACAATTAAACGATATAAGTTGGTTACTATTTGTTACAGCAATTTTACGATAGGATAAAATTTACAAGGATACGATGGGGTATTATAAACGTAAGTGGAGGAAAAATTTAATCGAAAAAAAACGATTTGGGGGAGGGTGAGATGCCATCAATGAAGAAAATCGACTTACATGTGTAAGGGAAAGTTCTTAAAAGGACATCCTAGTGAGTAAAGTAAAACCGATCGCGATAAATTATTAACTAAACTACTATTCCACGTTTGTCATCCTCGTATTTTATTACTTGGACTTTTCGGTTAAAACCACAGACGAGACGACCCACTTTCCCCAAAAAAGAAAAAGAAGAAGAAAAAAGTAGATTTACAGTAGTATCTCGATAAATAACGAAAGAACGGTTTGACCGTAGGAAAAGGTTTGACTTTACTTGGAAGGAAGGAACGAAGGAACGAAAGAACCAATGACCTTCTTATTCGGAGAAAAGGATGAAATTCAAAGTACGAGGCAAACTAACAATGACTCTTGACACTTTACTCTCTCTCTCTTGGTGATACTCGACACAACACCTACCAACAGATAACGAGAAGGTGTCATCCTTCTAGGAAAAAAGAAAGGGAGGTGGAAATTTAAGAAGGGAAGGGTAAGAAAAGAGAAAAGAAATTTCCACGAGAGAAACTCGAAACATAATCGAACTCGTATTTTATGTCAGTTTCGAGTGATGATGCTTCAAAGGTCATATACCATTTACTAAAATTAATATCAAGATCATAAATTTTTATTACAAATTTTTATATGATTTCTAAGGATGATCCAGGGAAGAGTCAGGAAAAATAACGTTAATACTTAATTAATTAATACTTAAAGATATGTTTGTCACATTGCATTTGTGCAACGATTCTTTATTATAAAAATAAAAAATATATCCGATATTTAAGTACTTTTTGCAATATTAATTAAATCTCGTATATTTTATTAATAATTTTTTAATATTAGTAATAATAATATTTAATAATAATATTTAATAATAATTTTTAAAAAATCGAATAAATTTTATCCCTTGGATACGAATAATATTTTTAACGTTCGAATGAATGATTGATCAAATTTTAACACTTTGTTGATCGGTCCCGAGTTAACTCGTAATGCGCTTTTCTTTCGCATCACGCTATTTAAAAGGAAAACGCAGCGAAAATAAATATTACAATAATAACAGATTTTTTTGTACTATTGTTATATTGTTTATTATACGAAGAAGAAATATTTAAAGTCTAATAATAAGTAAAATTTATTAAAAATTACTTATATTGTTTTACTTTTTAATTGAATTACAAAGTAATAACCGGTGACATAAAATAAATTCTTAAAAAAATAGCCGGTCAACAAAGTGTTAAGGTATAGCTAAAAAATAAATAATCAAAACTAATTGATAAAGTTCAATTAGTAAGATTATAATAAAAATATTGTACACAAACAAAAATCGTGTCAATGATCAGTGATATCGATAAAAAATTTAAAAAACAAAAAAGAATACTTGCAAATGATGAGAAATCTCTTACGAATATTGGAGTATCGGTGTATTGATGAAACACATACTCTCTCTCGTATACGTAGTTGCCATACGTAAAGATAAAAAAGAAAATATAGGAAGATAGGATGAAAGTTCAAGCCAGAGTCTTCTTCCTCTACTTCTACTTCTTTTTCTTTTTCTTACGGCCGATGGACCAAACGAGGGATGCATACCAAGCAGCCTTTTTGCTCGCCAGCAAATTTGTCAATGGACCCTTGGATGCTGGATGAATCCTCCCTTCTAGAAATGGGCGACCCGTTCATCACCCTTATCGTCATTATGTCACGTCGATCATTCTCCTATATATTCCATAGACACGCTTCGGTTGCTCGTGAGAAACGCTAACTTTACGACGCCGAAAGTTTTTTCTCTTCGGTGTAAAAAGGAAAAAAAGAAAAGGGGAAAAAGGAAAGATTTAAAAAGTTAAAAGAAATCTTGAATCGGTGCAACATCTTTTATTACGTTTATATGATAAAATTAAATATAATAATAATAATAATAATATATTACACAAAAGCTATGTATTAGCTTTTCTATTCATAAAGCTAATTTTTTTGCATTTAATAAAATATGAAAATGAAAATATTTCGAATTGTTTACTTACCTCCAACGCAATTCTAATATTTCTAATCGTAAAAAATAATTATAATAATAGAAAGGATGGTGGAGTAATAGTATTTATGGTTGTAGTGAAATTGGAAATTGGAATTTGGTAGTGATGGTTGTTAAATTTAAGAAAAAACACTGAATATAATTTTTTTTTGCATTTCATTTCATTTCACCATTATCTTTAGGATAGTGGTATTAAAAAATGTTTATTAATATAATATGTATACTTTCCTTAAAATCATTATACTCGTATTCTCATAGCGTAATAATTATAATATATATAATTATTATAATATATATCTATATATATATATATGTATATATATATATATATACATATACATATTTATATATATATATATATTATGTTTATGTGTTCTGCATATAGGGAATAGTCAATTACATTGTAAGTTTGCGTAGGTTTTTTTTTTGTTGTAATTATTTTTTTCTTCTTGTCGTCGTTTTAAATCTTTAGAGTTAGGTTATTTTTCTTTCGTTACTAAAACATAA
The DNA here is from genome assembly GCF_049000335.1 of Polistes dominula. Classification (NCBI taxonomy): domain Eukaryota; kingdom Metazoa; phylum Arthropoda; class Insecta; order Hymenoptera; family Vespidae; genus Polistes; species Polistes dominula. The sequence goes on from NW_028301150.1 coordinate 5,382,934, forward strand.
TATAAAAGCGATATAAAGCTCGATCCTCACACGCTATCTATATATATATCTATTTGTTTATATATATATATATTAAATTGCGTCTTACAAATTTTCTTTTTTTATTTAAATTGCTCTCTTTCTCTCTCTCTCTCTCTCTCTCTCTCTCTCTCTCTCTCGTAGTCACTCTCTTACACATCGAGAATCATTCTATTCATATTTCATTAAATTATTCGCCCTTTCATTCCTTCCATGTCTTATCGTTCAATTTAATGAATTAAATCTAACCGCGTATCATTCATAATGCATTCTTATGCTTACAATTAGTAGTACGTGTAAATATGTTAAAAAGAGTGTTGAGTGTTATGTGTTGTGTTATGTTGTGTGTTGTGTTTAATTTAACTCGTCCGTTTCGATTCATCACGACCACACGCGTATTCGTATTGTTCGTAAGAGAGGGAGTAGAAAAAAGAGCGAGTAAGGGAAAGAAAAAACACATCACAAATGACAAAACGGGAGGACAAATAATCTAAAATATACATTGAAGGGGCCGACCTCCTACCTTCCCCATCCACCCCCACCTGTCGCGTTTGATCGAGTCGAATATGGACGAGTTAAAATTGAAATAAAGAAAAACTAACAGGACCATATTGACCGTGTCCTCTCTCTCTCTCTCTCTCTCTCTTTGTTCTTTAGAGGAGCATCGATTTATATAATTAATTAATTTATTTATTTATTAATTTATTAATTTATTTAATTTAATGCAAACTGATGATGCGTCGTGACGAAGACGTACGTTTTCTTTCTTTTCCATATTTTCTTATTTTTTATTTATTTAATTATTTTCATAGTCATTGAATACTAATAATAATTTTCATTATTATCACTCATTGTCATCGTTATCGTCATCGTCGTCGTTACGAACACTTCGTAAAAATATTTAAAATTCGCACCGTTTCTTCGAGATTAATCATACGTACCCCCCTACCCCTTTCTCTCTATTAAGTTTCGATTTAAAAACGCACCTTAATAGAAAATCATTTTAATTTGTTAGTTTAGTCACAGTTTGTCATAATCCCTGCATCATTATCATTCTCGAAGAAACAGCTGTCGTCGTGTGATTTATAATAATTATTTTTGTTGTTGTTTTTGTTGTTGTTGTTATTGTTATTGTTGTTGTTGTTGCTTAAGCACTAAATTCCGATCTCGACAGAGCTTATTATATTTTTAATAATATATTTTCTTCACATATTTTTTGTTTTATTAATTTTTTTTCTCTTTCTTTCTTTCTTTTCTTTTCTATTCTTTTCATTTCTTTCTTTGTCATTTTCAATCGTAAAATCATCCCTCGTTACTTTCTGCTTCTTTTTATTTTTTTTTATCGTGCGTCTATCTTCCCCTCAATGTCGCTGGCGGGGTCCATCTTCAGCTTTTTTATACTAACATTTTTTCTTTCACCAATTGTTTGTTTATTTTGTTTATCGATCATTTACGTAATTCTGTTCACACGTTGCAACGTCGTCTTAGTCGTTGTGGAGAACGTTTAATAATAATTTATGAAACGTTTATGCCTATTATTTGTGTTTTTCTTTTTTTTTTGTTTCATTTCTTTTTTACGATACATCCTCTCGAAAATTTTTAAATCAAATACCAGAGAAATTATTTCGAAATCGATTCGTACGCCCAGCGTACTGAAAATTATTCATCAATCGCGAAATAATGTCTGGATTTGTTCATGAAAAAAATTGGCGATTCCATGGCAGTCGTTATCATCATTTTGTCACATTTTTCTTCGTTACCCCATTTTAATTTATTTATTTATTTATTTATTACGAGGGTAAATAATACACGCCATTTGACGACGACAACGACGACGCGTTGCACAGTGATTTAACGTAAGTTTGTTGTTTTTTTTTTTTAATTCACTAGCGATAATTTCGATTCTTTGTAATCTTATATATATATACTCTTTCTATTTGGTTCTTCTCGTGACGAACTTTGTTCTTGTTTGAAATAAAAAATAATCAAATTTATTTCTTTAAATTATAACACGTTCCGCAAGAACTAAATTAATTTTAGATTAACGCGCTTTGTTTGTTGCAAAATTGTAATATTTTTTTATGCCATCAAAGAAAAGTTTAAAGTTGGTTTTTTTTCATTTGCGATCTTATGGCAGCACGGAACGCATTAAATTAAATAAAATGAAATGAAAATAATTTAAACTGAATATGTATTAAATTAAATTAATGGACCGTATTATAATCAAATAATAATAATAATAATTAAAATCCAAATAAAACGTATTTTTGATGGTTTTATTAATTCACACATTAGGAACATCGAAGATGTTTTTCTAATGTATGTTTGTAAAAAAAAAAAAAAAGGATAAAACAATCGTTTCGAGATAAACGCGTTGTTGTGATATTTTATTTGTTTATTATATGAATTGAAAATGAATCGTTGACGTGCGATAAAATTTGTATTCGCCGTTTTACAGGGAACCCGCCAGCTAAAGGTACAGCGTAGTATCTAATAACCCGAGTTAGACTCTCGCCCTCAAGCCAACCAAACAAATATAGTGTCGCATACAATTACAAATACGAATCATTAAATATCAACTCTTATATTCTAACGACAGAATGATAATAATAATGTGTTGTCTCCAGCAGGCTCATCAATCTTTCTTTTTCTGTTCTACTAACATATCATTATAGCGCGCCGCCCGTATTGTGTTTTTATTACTATTATTATTACTATTATTATTATTATTATTATTATTTCTTTTTTTTTTTGTTTTTTATTCTTTTTTGTTTGTTTGTTTGTATGTTTTTGTTTTCCTTTCATTTATTACAAATATTCATCTTTTATTCTTTCATATTATTGATATTATATATTATTATTATTATTATTATTATTATTATTATTATTTTATATATATATATATTATATATTATTATATTTTGCCTGATATACGATTTTTTATTTTCTTTCGTTTCTTTTTCTTTTTCCTTTTTATTATTTTATTATTTTGTTCTTGTAATTAACGATACGATCGATTAAGATGTTTTTATTTGCCGTTGGTCGATCATAAAATTTACGACAAGTGATACCGGGGGGAGTCAAGTCCCCATTCGACCAAATAGACTCAATTTTTCTTGATCTTTTTTGTTTCTTTTTTTGTTTTTTAATATCTATTATTACTTCGTTTGAATGTTTCTGTTGTGTTGGTTTAATGTAAAATCGGTTTGTTTGTTTTTTTTTCGTTTTGGTTAAATCGTTAATTTGATTGTGAATGTATATTTTAATAAAGCGAGATATGAAATGTAGAAATAGAAATATGATGACTATTACGATGATTATCGAATCTTTTTTTTCCGAATATACCACAAACGTGCTTGCCCTTAGCCCTGTTTTTTTTTTTTATTATTATTATAAATACATTCGACAATAATTTTATCCTAAAATGTGTCACAACACGTTTTTACCTTTGTCCGTGCTATTTGGCATTCATCGAAAATGATTGACTGAACAAGAATAAAAAAAAAGATTTTCTATTACTTCGTAGAAAAAGATTTGAACGTGCAGCAAAACGAACATCTTCTTTTCTTCGGACAATTATTCCTTTCAATTAGGACAAACGAATCAATTTCAAAAATTCCAAATATGTATTATTATTTTACGCGAACGTATACGATTGCAAAAAAAAATAGAGAGAAAAAAATCCACGTATACGTCGATAAAGGAGACTCGTCATTATTTCTCCACGCGATTAAGAAGAAATTTTGTTAAAAATTTCATTAAATTTTGATACGTCCAAAAGAAAATTATAGCTCGTAAAGCAAGCCACGTTTTTGTTTTTCATTTCTACCATCTTTTTGGCCGACTATGACGAGTATTATTATTCAAAAAAAAAAAAAATTTTACACACATCTCGTTCTTTTGTCATTGTTGTCAAACTTTCTATTTACATTTTTTCTTTTTCTTTTTATTTTTCATAGCTCTTATAAACTTTTCAGATCTTGTTTTGCCATTTTCTTTTTTGTCAAGCATTTTTTGAATAGATTTATATCAAAAATATACATATACATATATACATACACATATATATATATATATATATATATATATATATATATATATATATATATATATATATAAATATATATGTATTAGGTTGTTCGGAAAGTCGTTTCGTTTTTTGCTGATGCAATAATGGCATTAGTTGATGCAAACCGACAAATAATAACACATGAGATCGATGAGAGGTTAAATTTATCAAATTCAACTATTTATGACCACCTGAAAGGTTTAGGTTTAACTTCGAAGCAAAAATTATCTTCATTTTTACAAAAGAAAAATAAAACGACTTTTCGAACCACCTAATATATTTAATTATATTTCCGTATTGTAAGTTATTATTATTATTACTATTACTATTATTATTATTAATTTATATACGTATCCCTCTTACTTTTTTATTGAAACGTATCGGTTTACCGTCCACCCAGTTCTCGAGACAAAAAATGTACGGATATGCGAACAATCAAGGAAGTCTTGATCATTCGAATATGGAGCTTAACTGAATCGACGGTATATTTCGATACGTTATTTCCTTTCTTTCATTTCATTTCTTTCCTTTCTTTTTTTTTTTCCTTTCCTTCTATTCTTCCTTTTTTCTTTCCTTTTGACATCTTTTTACATTCCTTGATTTTAATCCTTTCTAATATTATCCATCTTTAATGTCAACTTATTGGATACGGATCTTATATTTCGTTTTGTTACAATTATTATTATTATAATTATTATTTCTATTTCTTATCACTAACATTAAAATTATTAATATTATTATATCATTATTAATCGATAAAAATAAATGAAATTCGTCATTGTCGGCCCATACAAAGTAATTTTTACCACATAATACTTATAAACAAGAATACAGAAAATATTATTTAATTTTACAAATGCATGTAAACACCATTGTAATATTGTTTTTTTCTTGAAATTCGTTGTTGCACGGACGTCGGGATGATATTTTCGGTATAGTTAATTTGTATTCGTATGTTATTTTTTTGTTGTTGTAATTTTTGCTATTTAACTATTTTACTTGTGATTTAAGTTCAGTCTGAATAAGCATCGAAAACGATGAAATATCATTTTTCCGGACGCATGTTTGAATAAGTCTGATCGGTCTATATAAAAATCGTATGTAAATTTTTGGAAGTCAAAAATGCATGTATAGGTTGAATATTTTGAAGAAAAAAAAATAGTGAGATCGCTATTGCTATTATTATTACTATTATTATTATCATTAATACTATTATCATTAATATTATTATTATTAGGCTGGAATTGATTATGTTTCTTTAGTCTTGTCACATGGCAGTAATGGTTGATTCGATATCTCGTTTATTTCGTTTAAAATACTCTAATACGTTTTTTTTTTTATATATACGAAACGATATTAATTTATTACAATTAACGATTTTCGACACAAATTCGGAAATATTTTTATTAAGTGTCAAAAATTTCCGCTATGTCAAATCTAGGCCGTGCATTCGCATTTTATAATTAATTTTGTTCTTTTTTGTTTTGTTTTGTTTTGTTTTGTTTTGTTATATTTCGTAGTCGTCGTAAGGCCAACACATATATTATTATATATCAGGAATAAAAGTTTATATAAAAAGTCGACGAAACTTTAACGCATCATTCGTTTATTCTTTGTTTTATTTTCTTTTTTTCGTATTTTAAAAAGCAAAATATACCTACAGTGTCCCATTCGTCATTTTGTCGATTGGTTTATTAATTCCTGTATTTGTTTCTATTTGTTTATATTTAATCTTTCTGCTCGGAGCCAAAAAAAAAAATGAACATCATCATTCTTTTATGATCGACACGCGAGATCGATCGATCGATTGTAATTTGGTTGGTTGTCGTTTCGCATTAGATCGAAATTATGTTTGTAGAGATGTTTTCTTTTCTTTCTTTCTGAAAGAATTATTCTCTTACATTAAGATTTTATTTACACGGTAATGTAATACTATTTTTAGAAATGTGTGTGTGGTTTTCGTATGAGTTAAAAAGGGGAATAGCTAAAAAGAGATAACTTCTCGGTAGTAATAATAATAATAGTTATTAGTAAATAGTAGTAAATAGTAGTAGTAGTAATAGTAAGTGATAATAGTAGAATAGTAGTAGTAGTAGTACCAATAGCAGTAGCGGTAGAATAGTATAGTAGTAGTAATAATATTTATTAGCTGTAATATTTATTATTTATTATCGGTTTGTTTTTTCAATCGCCTCGTAATCATTATATCATCATCATCATCATTCTATTTCGTATTTAAATTCATCATGCAATTTTTAAACACACCGAATTTCTAACTACATCGATCTTTCCAAATTCTTATTACACACAACTATTACGATAATATGTATATAAACTTCTCGCGAAATTCATTTCCTTCTCTTTCAATATGTCTTTATTCTAGTATGAGTTTTAATATGCTTTCTCCTTTCATTTCTTTTTTTCTTTCTTTCTTTCTTTCTCTCATTGTATTTTTCATCTCACGTCATTTTGTATTCGAGAACAGCCCGCCGATATATAGCACATCACGGAATCCTCATTATTTTTGTTTTTATTTCGAAACCCTTTGTATTGAGAAACCGGCCATTAATCCAACGTCGACATATATTATTATAGTTCTTTATACTAAATTTTTTTAAAAATCTGTTTTTTGTTAATTTGTTTGTTCGTTTATTATTATTTATTTATTTTATTTTATTTTTATTTTTTTTAAAGAGGTATATCGAGAAAACATCGCTCAGCCGCATCTCAAATACTATTTTCAAGTCATTAAGATGAGTACTGTTATTTATAATCTTCATGCAAATAGATTAAATTGTATATTTGTGTATATTTATGTGAGTGAATGTATAATGTGTGTATGTATGTGTGTATCTATAAGTAAATATAAATATCGTGCCACGATATAAATATGTAACGTTTAATGGCCCTAGCATAATCTTGGTAATATGTCTATTATAATCCGTGTATCGTATAAATAAATTTCTGAAATTTTTATATCGTTATACCATGATTATTATAATAATAATAATTATAATTATTATTAGAATTATTATTATTATTATTATTATTATTATTATTATTATTATTATTATTATTATTATTGTTAATATTATTATAATTTTTTATGTTTCTTATTATTATTATTATTATTATTATTATTAATTCCTACCACCAGGGAAAACATTTTTAAACGTTCATTTTTCTTTCTTTTTAAAATCTAAGGTTTAATTCCATCTCTTTCGATACACTTCCTCTCTCTTTCTCTCCCTCTCTCTCTCTCTTTACTTTTCACTTTCGCACACCTTTGACATTCGCTCCATCTTTCTTTCACCTCTTCGATAATTATAATTTAATAATAATAATTCCTTTCTCCCTTTCTTTCTCTCATTATCAATTTGTCAATACATATTTCATCATCATCATCATCATCATCATCATCATCATCTTTGCGTTCCTTCTCTTATAATCTTTTATCTATTTATTTATTTATTTGTTTTTTTTTATTTGTTTGTTTGTTTGTTCATTTATTCTTCTCAATCTTTGTTCTTTCTTTCACCTCGTAATCTTTCTCTCTTCGTTTTTTTATACTTCTCTCTCTTTTTTTATTTATTTATTTATTTTTTTTTTTTTAGTCAGCTTTCGATATAATTTATCCATTAGAAAAATTTGTACTCTTATGTAGGGGGAGGTAAATCGAAGGACACAATAGCTACCCCTCATCGCTGCATTATTCATCCTATTTGGGAACATTTTACTCTTTTTTTTTATTTTTTTAAATATTTTTTCGTTTATATTATCTCTTTTTGATACCGATATTTCCCTGTCTTCTTTTTCTTTTTTGTATTTTGTTATTGTTGTTTTTGTTATTGTTGTTGTTCACTTATTAGAAGAAACATTCCAGGACTTTGGGTAAAATGTCCCGAGATAAGAAACCAGCCGAGTTCACAAATTTAGAACGCGCGTTCAACCACGAAACATTTAAATAATAATAATAATTTAAATAAATTATATTTTCATATTAATATATATATATATGTATTCATTTTAGAATAATACACGTTTATTCATATTTATAATATGCGAATATTATATTCATTTTATAATACGGAAATATATAATTTTTGTTTGTTTCTAACTTTTTTGTTTTCTTTTTTTTTTTGTCTATTAATAAAAAAGAAAGAGGAAACTCGCGAGAAATTTTTTTATACTTCTGCCCAGTAACTCTGCATCTCGACGCAATCTGAAAGAAAACACTGTTTGCCGAGTGCTCGAGACGTCTGCCAATTAAATTAAACGTATATTTTATATATATATATACATCTTTCGTAATCATTGCCAACTAAATTTAACCGAGCTTATTACTGAACTTTGTTCGTGATATTATAACCGTTAAAAGAAAAAAAAAGAAAAAAAGAAGCTTCTAGTATAGTTTCATAAGATTTCATTAGAAATATTTCAACGTTAAATCAAATCCATAAAAATAATATAATTTTTTTTTTGTTGATTACTCAATTACGATTACCCAAGATCATTAGGATTCGACAACTATGCGACCTTTTAATTAAATAATTATTCCAAAAATTGATTGACACGTTAAAAAATATATCTTTTTATATAATAATTATCTTTCGTGAAATAATTGTAACAATTTTAATTGAACAGTTTTAAATGAATGCTCAAATTATTTTTTATGTGTTAAACGAACAAAATTATATTTATAGATATATAACATTTATATTTAGCAGGGTAGACTTTGAAAAAAAAAATGAGGTCATCCTATACAATAATACTATTAACTCTCTTATTTTCCTTTTTCTTTCTTTGAACGTATGCATATCAAGAATATAAATGAGATTTGCGGTTTCGTGGTTGGACGACCTTAAAAGCGCGTTCTTTCTTTCTTTCCTTCTCTCTCGTTTTCTCTATCTCTCTCTTTCTCTCTTTCGAAGAGATGAAAGTGACTCCAAAAAAAAAGAAAAAGAAAGAAAAATTAAAAATAAAAAAAAAAAAACAAGAAAAAAGAACGGAAAGATCTCTAGTGGTCAACGAATGATGATAACACGTGAATATCGATGATCACGAGAAAAAATAATAAGAAAAAAAAAGAAATATTGAATATTTCTTAAATACGATAAATGTTTACAGATTTTTATTTTTTCATCATTCCCACAATTCACACACTCGTTCGTCATTCACTCGAGATTGCAAGATAACGGAGTCGCGCGTGCGTTTTTATTTTTTTAATTTTTTTAAACATTTTTTCACTATTATCGTTTTTTTTTTCATACATCGAACGAAATTTTTGTACGTACGTTTCGTTCGTTAGCGTTATAAATTTTTAGAACTTTTCGACAAATGTAAAAAGCAGCAAAATCTCTTTTCAAAATTTGCATAACGCAAGGGAAACTCCGTTTTTTGTACAATCTACCACCGTTGTTGGGGACTTTATAATTACTTTTCTTTTTCTTTTCTTTTTTTTTCTTTTTTCTTTTCTTTTCCTCTCTCCTCTTTTTTTTATTATTTTTACTTTTTTTTTTTTATCAATTAGCCTTATTAAATCGTGCTTTTTCATACCCGCACGAGAGCAACGAGGTTTCTTATGGGTTTTACGTGCGAAGATCGACGCGAATTTTTACGAATCGTATGTAGAGAGTGAAAAAAAAGAATTTTACGCACAAAAAGGAGTTAGAAGAAAAAAGAAAAAAAAAAAGATAAAGAAAAAACAGACGTTCACACACCTCGTCTGAGGCGTTTGCCACGGCGCTATCAACACCTGAGATTTAAAAACTATTACGAATAGGTTTATACATATGTATATCTACATATATATAGATATACTTTTCGTTAAAAAATTGAATATTTAAACTGTACGTCTATGTGTGTTAAATGTTTTTTCTTTTCTCTCATTCTTTTTCCTGCATATTTCGTGTGTGTATGTGTGTGTGTTATGTGTACGACATATGTGTACAGTGCATAATATAATAATTCTAAACGTGCTAGGAATAATATAAAAATCTTTCCTCACACACACACGTTCTTCTTAAAGATTCCATCGAAAAAGCTTCAACTTTGCGCGACCTAAATAATTTTGGGAAAAGTTATCTGACATTCTTCTTTTCTTCTTTTTTTTTCTTTTTTTTCCCTATCTTTTTAAACCTTTTTTCTTTCTCCAAATAATTAGCCTCTCGCTTTCCGAGATTTTAAAATTACTCCTCCTTCGTCTCGATAAACGAAAATAAAAAAGAAAATACAAACCAAACAAATCTTTCTCCTCTGAGACGATAGAGGGGATACAATAATACACGAAAGTGTTTTAAAAATAATTTTTTTCCTATTCTTTTAATCGTTCGATCTTTCTTAATTCGAATATTGTTTAAACATTTTCCTCATAATCGTTATTATTCGTTTTACAAGCCGCCCATTGAAAAGTATACTGTTCATATATTTAGAAAAAAACAATAAATAATATTACATAACCTAAAAATTAACATGTCGGACATACGTGAGGCGTTCTTACAAAATGTCGGCAAGTTGTTTCTTCTTCTTCGTGATTCGATAGAATAGAATATATTTATACGCAATATTTCTTATTAGTAGAAGAAATATCAATAAGTATTAAAGAGTTTGATAAGAGAATTATTGAAGGAGAAAGAAAAAAAACAAAGAAGGGAAAAGAAAAGAAAAAAAATAAGAAAATAATAATAATAATAATAATAATAATAATAATAATAATAATAATAATAATAATAAAAAAGATGAAGTTAACGGATTATTCTTAACGCTAGGAGAAAATACGTCGAATTTTACACATGTATAAGAGAAAAAGTGTGCATGAAATACCCTTAAACGTTAGCGTATCGCTTTCGAATACCACGTAGCCAATTATGGTTCTCTTCAGCGACTTAAGGTAAGGAGAACTTTTCGTAATTACCTCGGCACTTCGTTAAACGAAAGCTTCGGTACGAATTTACGAATGCCCACCCACTCTATAGTCGCCATCTTATTACAAGTTTATTATTATATCACTACGATCGAGTTCAGACGTTGATTTCCGATGGAACGGCAATTTATTACAATATATTTTTCTTTCATTCTTTCATTTCTTTCTTTTTTCAATCTTCCATTTTTAATTCCATCTTCTTCTTTTTTTTCTAACTTAAAACTTTCTTAAACCTTTCTTACTCGAATCATTTTTCTTTTGTTTAATCTTTCCATTCGCATTTGTTTGAGCTTTATCTTCTTTCTCTTTCTTTCTTTCTTTCTATCTTTCTTTTTCTCTCTTTCCCTTTCTCTTTTGTTTAAAAAACATTTCATCTTTCGTCGTTTGTTAGTCCCGTTTGGTCCGCACTACCAGCATGATTAAATTGCTTTTGCGTTGCAAAATGCACATTTGTTTTTTTTTTTGGTATTTTTTCCTTTTTTTTTTTTAAATTGTTTGTCTACAACGATTCTCTTTCTCTTCCTGGATCGTTTTATTCTTCTCACATGCTTGCCGTCCGATCGGTTTCTTTCTTTCTGCTTTCTTTCTTTCTTTACTTTTTAATTGTTTATTTTTTATCTTTATCATTAATCTTTATCATTAATCTTTATCTTTACCTTTACGTTTATTTATTTTTTAATTATTCAAACTTACTTTAAAATGACGATTAAATTTTATACCTTTAAGAAGAGCTAATTCAATGTATTTTATTTTTCTCTCTTCTGTTATTTAATTATTATTTAACTTACGAATTAAGAGTTGTGTGTAAGATTATCAAGAGAATTCGCCTTGGCCATATTTTCGATGCGATTTGTTAAATGTATTGTCTGTATATGTATTGTGTATATGTATCTATGCATCTTTGTCTGTATGAAAAGTTAATACGAGTGAAAAAAAAAACAAAGGAGAGAGAACCAAAAAAAAACAAAGAGTTTATTGAAAAGACACGACGAAAAATTACGTTTATCGTAACCATCGTTAAAAGGGGATAATAATCATTATCTTTGAAATAGATGAATAAAATTTGTCTCCGTTCAATCTGTTAGTTTTTTTTCTTCTTCTTTTCTTTTCAAAGTTATTTCGAAAACTGTTACTTCTTTGCTACTCAATGATACTATTCTTTTCTTTTTTGTAAAATTTTCTTTCACAATAATTCATTATTTTGTTCTCATTTTTATTCTTTCATTAAATTTTGTTTATCCCATTAGAAAAAATCGAACACGGGCTAAGCGGAGGCGAATCTCGGATCGATAATATTTATTATATAATACGTTTTGTTTCTTCTTCTTATTCTTCTTTAATTTTTTTTTTCTTTTTTTTCTTTTTCTTCCAATTTTTTTTAATATATATTGACGAATTCTCAAATTTATTTCGCGAATTTGACTTATTTTCATTCTTCCTTTCTTTTTCTACATCTTCTTTTCTTTATCTCATTAAATTTTGACACATAAAAATACTACAGCTTAAATTGTAAACGCTCACTTAAGAACTAAACTTAATCGGTGCCGTCTTAAAAGTCTAGCGTATCAAAAAACTTTATCCGACCATTCTCCTCCTTCCCCCCGACGGTAGCGTCGTTTCTTTTCTTTCTTTTTCTTTTTTTCTTAAACCGACTACTAGGAGAGAGGGAGGGCTGGTTTGATCGCACTTAAAAAAATAGGGTACAAAAATTATTCATCTAAATTTTCCGAATTTTATTAGCGAATCTAAATTTTGCGTCGCTTTTTTTATGTTTTTTTTTGTTTGTTTTTTTTTCTTTTTTTTCTCCAATTATTATTATTTTCCTTCATTCTTTCCATCTTTTTTTCTTTTCTTTTTTTCTTCTTCTTCTTCTTCTTACTCGTCTTCTTCTTCTTCTTTTATTTTTTTTTCATTTTCTTTTCTTTTTCGTCCTACCCCCTTTCAATTTTTATTAAACACAGCCGAATAAAAATGTTTCAAAAATTACGATCTACTAAATTTTTACGAAACCCTTAATTTAAGTCTTCGCGTTAATTGCCTCTTATTTTTTTTGTATCTTCTTCTTTCTTTTTCTCTCTCCTCTTTTATTCCTTTGCTTTCGTCATCATGCTCCTTTAAAACTTCTTTTTTTTTTCGAGACAATCTTTTAAAAAATCTACCCTTCGGATCCGTGCCTTCGTTTAACATTTAAGCCTCCTAATAAAAAGAAAAAGAAATAAACTTTGTCTCCGCCCAAACTCGTTGATTAAGTTAGAAAATTTATTTATTAAAAAGAAAAAAAAAGAAAAAGAAAAATAAAGAAAAAATATATACACATAATATTCATCTAATAATAAATCCAAATCGTAATTCTACAAAAAAAAATCTTATTTCGTCGAATATTTTAATTATTTACGCGCTCTTCCTTCAGCCCACCCGACAGAAAAATCATCCCTCTCATCACGCGAGATTGGTGTTAATTATTTTTAATTCTTTTTTTTTTAATCGTTAATTTTACGTTTACCGATTTAAATCGAATTACTTAATTGTAAAAAAAGCGAATTTTCGCATTGCAGTCTTAAAACGTCGTATTTTGCGAATATTATTCCCTCCTCCAGCTCATGACGTTAAATCGAGTCTGGTGTCTCTTTTATCTTATTCATCATTGACTTTCACGAAATACTCTCTCATTAAAGTATTCTTTTATTTAAATATTTACTGATACGATCGTAAAAAGAAAAAGGTACCGTTCACGATGGTCTTAAATTTAAGAAAAAAAAAAGAAAAAACGAAACAACGATGATTTAAAAAAAAAAGAAAGAAAAAATTAATTATCTCGACAAAAGATAATTATTCAAAATTACTACCAACTATTAATACCGTTTTTCTAATCTCATCGAAAAATTGTGTAATCATACATTATTACGAGAAAACAAAAAACAAAAAAAGAAAAAAAAACGGCCACTTGGATACAACCCCTTGCTTGGATACACAACGTATACTCTTATTTAAAACGTACAATATATATTTGAATATATATATATATATAAATGTGTGATATAATATTAGTAATACGAACGAACGCTCTAACACCGTTACTAATAAAACAGAAAGAAAAACCAGAATGGGGAAAGTTTCTTAGCCAACACATTCACACACCATTCAAACACTAATAATTCCTTTGTTTTTTTTTTCCACTTTTTAAAGCTTGTTTTCTAATAATAGAAGAAAAGTTGGTATTATACGTACGCTATAAAACGGATTTTGGTATTTTTCGGGGGATCATTTTCTTATAATTACAGTTAGAGGGGGAGAGAAAAGGAGAGGAGGGGGATAAAGAGAACATATTACTTTTTGTTGATGTTGTTGTTGTTATTTAGGATTATAGGGGTGGAGAAGAAAGAGGACAGTGGGAGGAGGAAGTAGGAGGAGGTGGGTTAATCAATATAATGCTGACGCATGTAAAATCTTAATTAACGCTCTCTAGCGGCGGCGCACTTATATACCTTCACATATCGTGGAACTATTACTATTTTTTATTTATATTTTATATTAATATAATATATTTATGTTTAAGTTTATATATATATATTATATCCATGTATTTTTATCAATATCTCTATTTTTTTTATTAGCCCCCCGAGCGTAGTGGTACAAATGCGAAGAGCGAAAACGGATCTTTTTTTTCCATTTTTCTTTTTTTTTTCTTTTCTTTTTTATCCTCCATTTGTAGCGTAATCATTTTTTCCTCTCTTTTTTTTTTACTTTTTTTCTTTTTTCTCACATTCTTTCCCTCTCAAATCGTCATCATCATTATCATTATCATTCCCAAATATATTATATGTCTTTTCTTTTTTTCTTTTTCTATTTTATAATCAGATGTAAAAGAAAAAACAAAAAATTGGAGAACGAACGAGACTTCTCGATCCATTTTTTTTTTTTTTAATCAATATATCTTTTTTTCTCTTATATTTCTCACCACCATTCTTTCTTGTCTGATAATTAATTCTCGCTCCTACGCGTCTTCGAAAATTGTACGAAATCTTTCTAACAACAAAGCTTTTTTTTCCTTTCTATCATTCTTTATAATATCTCAACTTTACTTTGCCAACTTATTATCCATTTAATTTGTTATTTATTAATTTTTTTTCTTTCTTTTAAAATGTAATTCGATTCAATATCTTTCTCTTTCTTTCTCTCTCTCTCTCTTTCTCTTTTTGAAAATCTCTTCAAACCGAGTTTTAACAAATTATCAATAAAATTTTCTATTCCAATTCCCAAGTTTATTCATCTATCTATCATCTAGAATTTTTCTTTTATTTTTTTTATTTTTTAATTTTTTTTTTTTTTTACATCCGCATAGAAAAAAGAACGCGTACGAGCGAATAGCGAATACAATCATATATGTATATTATATATAAGTATGTTAATTATATCCTGTGATTCGTGTTTTTACGCATGTGTATGTGTTTATGTGTGTGTAGGTATGTGTGTTATTAGTATTTAATTTTTATATGAACGAGAAATAGCGTTGTAATAATATGTGTATCATCGTTAATAACAACGTTATGTTTCTATGTACATTTGTACCTTAGCCAACGTATATCATATCCGCGGATCGATTCGATAAAAATGGTCGAGCTCCATTTTGTTTTTCTTCTTTCTTACTCATATATTTTTCTCTTTCTCTCTTTCTCACCCTTACTTTCTTAAATCATCTTTAAACATACATATTTTGTTCTCGATCTGTTTTTGTTTTTCTTCTCAGATTTTGGATCGGTTATCAACCACCGCGCTTGTAATTTAAAAAGATTCGATATATTTTGAGGTTATGTTTCGAACCTGGGAGGAGCTCAACTCTTTCAACCGTAAGAGTGTGAAAGACAGCCGGTGTGTGTACTATTTGTGTCATAGACGCCTTAGAGGGGGGGAAGGGAGGGGGAACAAGCAGGTATCCTTGTCTCTCTCCAACAACGTTCTCCATCAAAAAATCTTCCACTATTAAATATTATAATAATCTTTCATCTCTTTTTCTCTCTGCCTCTCTCTTCTAAAAAATTCTTACCTCTTTTTACTTTCTCTTTTCTCTCATATTTAACATAATTGGGGGCGGGTGGGGAAAGAGGGGGAATTTTAATTACAATCTTTTTTTTTTGTTTCTTTTTAAACTTATCTCTCTTTTACAAACAAAACACACCTAATCGGATCCCAATTCTCGTCATTTATACTATTCTCACTCGCGCGTTATTTCTTTTTACCAATTAATTTCTTTTATTTGTAATTTTTCTCCAATTCGTGCCTTCCATTTTAAGATTTTTTTATTCTTTCGTTAATTGCGAATATTGGGGAAGGGTTAATTTATTTTTTTCTCTTTTTTCTTTCCTTTTTTTTTACGAAACGCAAACGCATGATCCAGCGTATTCTTCTTCTTCTTCTTCTTCTTCTTTTTCATCATCTTCGCGAGCAAAACGGGGAAAAACAAAATTCGCTCTCCAGTAGCGGTCAATCGATATAAAATTTATTTCTTGTTCTAACGTTCAAGTATTAACAATCATCTCGGACAATGTACATTTTTATCATAATTGTATTATCGTATCATCTCATTATTATTATTATTTATTTTTATTATTATTATTATTATTATTATTATTAATTAAATCGTTTAGAGGAAATAAGAGGAATAATTTCTCTTCTTTTTCTTCTTCTTCTTCTTCTTCTTCAGCTTTTCTTTTTTTTTCTTTCTTTCTTTTCTTTTTCTCATTTCATTTCTTTTATTTCGTTATTTAATACGTTTGTTTATTTTTTTTTTCATTCTATCGCTCGGGTTCTCGGATAAAACGGGCTCTTTTTTCTCTCCTCACCCACCCACCCATTTTCTTTTTTTTTTTTACTTTATTTACTTCCTTCGATAAGACGATCTTTGTATTTTTTTTTCTTTTTTTTTCCTTTATGGGGAATTGTTGCGTGTATGCGAGGGAGGGCGTGAAATTTATAATCTGTTAAAACTTAATCGGGATTTTCGCTACGTGGAACACACCCTCTGTTGTTGACCGAGAGAGAAAAAGATCGTATCGACGAAACAAATGAAAAATAATCTTTCCCATATAATAATAATCGAAATGGAAGAGAGATTTTTTTTCTTCTATTTCTTGAGAATATGTATTTATGTCGATCAATACTTCCTCTCGTTATTTTTCACGGATGTGTGATCCACGTTCGAAGATATTTTTTCATTTTATTTCATCTCGTTCTCATTCTCATTCTTCATATTTATCTTTTTCTTCTTCTTCTTTTCTTTCTAAGCTTTCCACTGTCGCTTCCATTTTGTTTGTTTTAATTTTTATAATCAGTAATAAGCGCGTATGTCTCTCTCTCTTTCGTTTCATTCATTCCCTTCTTTTCACATTTTGTACGTTTCTCGTTATTTTTTTTTAAAGTTTAATTCGCATAAATAATATATAGTTGCATATGTATATGTATGTATTGTAGGTACTTCTTATGCATGCATGTATTTATTATGTACCGTTAATAAACTGACCGAGTAAAAATAATTCGCGAGATTTGGCGTTTAACATTTTTTTTTTTTTATATTTTCTTCTATTTTTTTTCTCTCTCTCTCTCTCTCTCTCTTTCTTTCTTTTATCATTTTCTATCTCATTATTTCATCTCTAATTTTTTCGTTAATCCTTTTCCGAGAAAAACATCATACACGTGCATTGTATGTTTGTGTTTCTCGCATTAGTCAAGAAAATTTATCTTGAAATCTATCCTGTTTAATTAATTATGTGCGTTAAACACGTTATATATATATATATATGTTTGTATAATTTCCGGTTCCTTAACGTTCTCCGAGAGAAAAAAAGAGAGACTTCTTATCTATCAATCGACGTTAGTGTCATTCATTTAAAAAAAGAAGAACTATCGATGATTCAATTATGTAATAATAAATATAATTACGAGAACAAAACGAGATGATCGAGGAGTCATCATATTTGCATAATTATTAATTGTCACGAACAATTCGGTCTTTTTAAGATTATCAATCCTCTATAGTTCGAACAGTCCTTTTCTTTTTGTTTGTTTTTTTTTATCCTTTTTTTTTTCCAAAGAGTAGACATTTCCCATTTATTGACAAAAACGAAACAGCAATATATTTTAAATATATTTATATATATATATATAGAAAATGTACGTATCGTATATATTTTTTTTATATCTTCCTAGTTTGTTTATAGCATAGATAAGATTAGTTTTCTTTCTTTTAAAACGAACCATGTTTTGTATATCTGTCTGTTTGTATTCGTACATATTGTACGAAGTATACGTATATATGTTTGTTTGTATGTATATACGTACATACGTACGTACGTATGTATGTATGTATGTATGTATTAATTGTTTGTTTGTTTATATATTTATATATTGTATGCACATGAATCTATATAATCTCCAATTACGTATATATATATATATATATAATGCATAAAGATAACAGTAATAATAGTAATAAACGAAGAAAAAAACCATTAAATATTTATATCGATGCAAAAAACCTACGCGATATCAAAGACTATCTATATGTGTGTGTGTATGGTGTAGTGTACGTTTGTATATGTGTAATATGTATTCAACTATACGTAATTATAATAGAAAACGAGTAGGCCAAAGTTTGTTATCACCGTTCACGTATGATCCATATATTCAATCTATTAGTTAACTTATGGAAGATATTATTAATGAATGGATTATTTCGTGAAGATAATAATTAATTAATGAAAAAAACAAAATTGTCACAAATAGATTATTAACGGTTCGTCGTGGTGAGGAAAAAAACAAAGCTACGCAAGAGTGGACAAAAAAGTCTAGTTACACAAATGCATGATCAATCCATTCGTTGCATAAAAAACAATGGATTGAAGTTAAGCGAGGAGATGTAAAGGAAAATTATTCTCTCGCGAAGTGGATTCTACAAACGACGTAATTAAATTAAACTAATAAAAACGAAAGGAAAAATACGAGAAGAGAAATACAAAAAAAAAATTAATGTGTGATCATACATGTTAGAAGTGAAACCTTCTTAAAGCCACACTTCGAGAGAATGAGATGAATGCACAGTATCAGGAGTAAGATAATTGTAGAAAGCCTCTGTTGAAGAAACCAATATTAATTGATCGATCATCATTATAGCATTTTGTTTATCTGTACTAAGAGCATCATTCAGCCACAATAAAATGTGTGCATGAGGACTACCATGATGTTGGAACTCAATTCGTTTAAAATAATTGACAACATGATAATTTCCAAATGAATTATATCTCTTCGATTGTAGAATACTCAATAATATATTGACTATTTTATTAAAATATATAACACAAGTCACACAGCATCTTCATTGACAAATGTAGTCTTAGATAAAAGATCCAATGACGCAGTTGCTTCTGTTGAAATTTCAGCTCTCTTATTTTTTAATTTGTACAGTAATTGTAGTAAATTATTCTATCCGATTTCATTAACACTTAAAGTAAGAAATATAGTAGGTTTTCCCAATTGTCGAATCATTGCAAGAAGATCTCTTTTTCGTTCGTTTCAATACCAAACAAAAATAGGTATTGATCGCAATAAAGCTAAATTATTTTCGATACAATTATTAATTTACCCGACTGAGTTAATCTGCTGCCGTGTAATATTCGTATTTTTTCCCACATGCTTGAATGCAATAGTAAGTGAATCACGAACTTTTAATCTCATAATTTTCATAGCAACGTATTATAAATGATACGGAGTAATTCCACGCCGGTTTGATTTCCGCAATTCACTAGTCACTATTGTGAATGGTGTTGCATTTATTCCGTCTCTGAACTTTCGGAAATAGCCCAAATTAATCGATGGGAAAGAAAGTTCTTCAGCATGTTCATAAAAAATAATACTTCGTGGAAGATTATACTGTCCATGTGCAACCCGTAAATATTCATCATCATTCCACATTAGAATCTGTTGTTGTACTGTTAGACTTTCTCGATCGTGAGGTATCCTTACCATAGAAGTATTTTTTGTGAGACCCTACAATACTATAATCTTATTCCTGATACTCTGCATTCGACTTATTCTCTTGAAGCTTGGTTTTAAGAAAGTTTCACTTCTAACATGTGTGATCTGCACAAAAAACTTTCTAAAGAAGTTTTCACTTCAAAAAGAAAGAAGCAATAAGAACGACGGGGGAAAAAGGTTAGAGTTAATAATATTGATTCCAACCTTAAATTATCCGTCGCGAATAATCGATCACAAATAAGTATCACTGTTTCGCGTACCAAAAAATTTAATATACCTATACTTTTTTTGTTAACGGGAGAATGATTGTTTGTACGTGGCCGTTGGTTGTATTTGTATGATATAAAAAATGAACGACTCTACGTGACAGGTTTCTCCTCGGTTTTTTATTTGTTTTTTTTGTTTTTTAATTTTTTTGGTACGCTCATTCATATCTTCTATTATTAATTAACGTTCGGACTCGAAAACGAACCGAAGATAAAATTATTAAAAAGAAGAAAATGAATGGTATAACAAATACGGTTATATATATATATGTTTATGAGGAAGAGAGGGTTCATCAGGTATATGCAAAAACTTTGACTATAATAAAACATAAAAGAAAAGCTTGCTGCTCTCTCTCTCTCTCTCTCTCTCTCTCTCTCGTTGATGCTTTTGATTCATGCAAATCGTTACTACTATCCAGAATAAAAGAATAAGAATAGCAGCAGAAAATGGTTATTATTATTATTATTATCATCATCTTTCGTACGAGCTTATCCATAATGTGTTTTGTATACGTGCAATCTATGTGAGAGAGAGTGTATGTGTGTGTGTGTGTGTGTGATTGTATTCGTTTGTGTGTTTCTGGCAAGCTTGCATCTCACACGGGGAGAGATTGATAAATTTATTATCTCTCGAAACATCGTACGTAAAATTTTTATTTATATTCTAACGAAAGAACGCGTCTCGTTAAAGAATAGTAGGATCAAAATTATCGAGAACAAAAATAATAATCTAAACTCGCGAGATACACTACATAACATATATTCATTTATTATTCTTGACTTGTTTTACGTGTTTTTTTATATTTTTTTATTATTTTATTTATTTATTTATCTATAGTATTCGTCTAACGCGCGTTAATTACGCGTCAGAAGCGTGAATAGTACGAATATTTATATATATATATATATATATATATATATATATATATATATATATATATATATATGTATGTGTATGTTTGTATGTGTTGTATTAGAAAATTCATGTATTATAATATATCTACCTATAGTTGTCTAGCACAGCTGAAATCTTAACGTTCTAAACAGAGACAAAAAATGAACGATTATTTTTGTAAATAATCGTTTGATCTAATTCTATTATTACTATTATGATTATTATTATTATTATTATTATTATTATTATTATTATTATTATTATTATTATTATAACACATACATATGGAAATACATATACATATACGGATGCATGACAACACATCGTTTTCACACGAATATATGTATGGCATGTATGCGTAAAATTATTTTTGTATGTCTCTTCTATTATAATGTGACGATAGGGGTATTTCAATTTTGGGATTTCGGCAGTGTATTAATCAAGCAAAAAATTAAATAGAATATTTATTTGAATCGAAAGAAAAAAATATAATCGTAGTCCAATTAACAAAATTAATTTGATAGGAATAATGATATACACGTTAAATGATCCATCAATAAGAATAAAAATCTTTGGGGACGTTTGATAATAATGTAACCATAAAACTGAAAATAAAAATGAAATCAACAAGAAAATAATAAATGAAGGAAGGAAGAAAAGAAATGAAATAACTCAAAGAAAACAAAAATACATCATATATACCGAATAACGCCTAAATATATTATTATTATTATTATTATTATTAATTATTATACCCTATTACCTACATATATATTAATATTCAATATATTTTCTTATAAATTCCGCTTACAAATTATCGATGATTCGAACCTTCATTTCCATACTTTAGCATCAGCTTTTTCTTTTTTTTTTTTTTTGTAAGTTTTTTTATTTTTTAAATCTTCCATTTAATTCTTTTTTTTTCATAATGACTATTTTCTAAACTCTATTCATAATTCAACCACTCATTAAACCTGTTCTATATAATCCATCATTCTGAATACACAACTCTTTCCCCTTTTCCCCCCATGTCCCCCACCCACCCAACCACTTTATCTAACAAGTCAAACATAATCCTGAGACAATATAATTTCACATGTGTATATACGTATATTTATATGTAAATCTATATATATATATATATATTTATTTCTATATACTCGTACGCGTGTGTGTGTGTTAAACTCGAGTACGTAGAGAATATTCAGTAAATATTTAATATAAAAATTTTGCGATTGCCAGATATCGATAATTATTATAATTATTATTATTATAATTATTATTATTATTATTATTATTATTATTATTATTATTTTATTATTATTATTATTATTACTAGGTTACACTGATGCAAATTTCAAGATGAGTGCGAAATTATCTTGACAAAATTCACGAAGAGTCTCTCCTACCTACCTATCCTACCTACCTACCTACCTACACCTACTCTATCCCTTTTCGCTTTTATCATATTAGTTTCTTTGTTTTTCGTTTATCATGTTTTTGTGTCTATATATATATATATATAATAGTAATAATATATTCATATAATATTTCTTCTTTATCATTTATAAATATAAATAAAAATTATCGAAATACGAAAACGCTCGTTCCGGCTTAATTGACTCGCACGAAAAAAACGAGTTATCGTGAAAATGTTATAGATGTGTGTGTGTGTGTGTATGTGTTGTTCTTCTTATCTTCTCTCTCGCTTTATTTTCCAAACTATATTCTCTTTCAATCATTCTCCCCATCCCTTCTTCTAATCATTCCACCTCTCTTATTTAATTTTTGAAAAAATAAAAAATATTGAAAATCATTCAATAAATTATGATGCAAAAATACGAGAAAAGAAAACGCAAAAATAATAATTTTTTGACTAAACAAAAGATGTGTATTTGTATAAAATAAGTCGAAGAAAATAATAGGGTGGTGGGCTGGTTTTTTAATCGAAAAAATTCTTCGTTTCGAATATTATAAATAATCTCTTATATTTTTTATGTTTATTTGTTTCGTTAAATTCATTTATTTCTCTTAATTTGTTTCTTTTTTATCCACCTCCCACCCTTTTTTCTTCATCATCGTTGTAAATATCTTTTCTATCCGGATCTCTTCTTTTTTATCTTCTTGCTTTTTTTATCATTTATTTTAATTTTTCGTTAGCGAGGAACTAAAACGAAGAAATCGTAGAAAACACAACTCTCGTCCATCCGTCCGTCTCTTTTTCTTTCTTAAACCCCATTCTATACGTCCCCCATTTGTCACCATTATGTTATTCCATCATAATTTAAAAAAAAAAATAAAAAAAAAAATAAAAAGAGACGAGACAGTAGTAGGAACTGCAATAGTCAATAATTATCGCACAAAGGTCCATGATGGAACTCCCACCCCCTTTATACATATATATGTATATGAAATTATATTATATAATTTATTTATATATCTACCTATATCTAATAGGTAGATATATAAATAAAAGGTAGATTATATAATATCGATATATGATCGATATCATATATATATATATATATATATTATGGGGGTCAAAGAATTGAAAATGGTAGGGAGTGCGAGGCGCCATTTTTCTTTTATTTGTTTCTTTTTTTTCCTAATAGTTTTTCTTTCTCTTTTTTATTTAGGGGAGGAGAGAGATTTGTTAATTAATTATTAATATTAAAAAAAAAAAAAAAAAGAAAAGGCGCCCCAAAAAAAAAGAATAAGGGTCGCGGTGTTATAGACAAAAATTATTTTTCTTCTTCATACTAATTCGTCTAAAGACATTGCATTTTTCTTCTCTTCCTTTCTTTTTTCTTTTTGTACCTCCGTTAAAGTCTTACCCACGTTTTTGCGCAAGAATAATGATCAAACAAAAACAAAAACTAAAAAAAAAGGAAAGAACTAACTTAAGGGCAAGTTTTAATTGAAACAAGATTTATATTAAATCGGTGGAAAAGAAGAAGATGAAGTAGGAAGGGTACATCAGGAGGTGGTGAAGGAGGGGTGAAGATTGGATCGTAGGATAGGAGAGAAAATCAAAAAAATGCATGGAAAGAAAAGGAGAAATTCGAATGAAAAATTAAAAAAAAAAAAAAAAAAAGAAGCAAACAACGTCTGACTCTTGTTTTTGGCACTCTGAGAAAATTTAGCTTTTTGGCGAGAGAAATCAAATAAAATATTTCTCCCTTTCTCTTTCTTTCTCTCTCTCTCTCTCTCTCTCTCTCTCAATCTCTATCTATCTCATAAAATATCTTTCTAGCTGAAAAGCGAATAAAAGAAATTTATTCTTTCCTTCCTACGTCTCTCGTTTACGAAGTAGTCATAATAGTAGTAGTGATAATAGTAGTAGTAGTATAGTAATAATGTAATTGTAGTTGTAGTAGTAGTAGTAGTAGTAGTAGTAGTAATAGTAGCAGTAGTAGTTGCTGTTAAAAGAAAATGATAAATGTAACTTCTTTAACTTGTTATAACTAACTCCTTCCCAAAATTGCTCGTACCAATTCGCATTGGGCATCTTCTCGCGTTTTTGTAATCGGGGAGGAGAAGTAAGTAGGAGGAGAAAGGAGATAAGGGTAAAAAAAAGCGCAAAAAAAAAATAATAAACGTTGCAAAATCATCGCATCATCATTACCGACAAAAAAAGCAAAAAAAAAAAAAAAAAGAAAAGGAAAAGAAAAGGGAAAGGAACGTGACGAGGTGTCGTGGTGATTAAAATTGAGAGAAGAATCCTCCTGTGAGGTGGTTGCATCAAACCTCATTCCTCCTCCTCCTAACAACCCCCTATCCCACCCAATTCCTCTTCATCGAACGAAATCAGACAGGATATCCTTTCTATCTTTCTTGTTCTATAGTATTATTAATAATATTATTATTATTATTATTATAACTATTATAATTATATTATATTTATTACTATTATTATTGTTATTAATATTAATATTGTATCTTCCCTAAATATAGAATTCTTCCCGACTTGTCTAATTAATCGTCGATATTATTAAGTATACACTTTTAAAAATTGAATAACGTAAAGAAGAAGGTACATTTTTTATACGATCGACTAATATACTCTTTTCTACCTTGGGAAAAACGGTGGGCGGTCTGTGTATTTGTGGGACGGCCGCTATTGATGGACAGCAACGACCAGCATCGCCAGAAAGTTATTTTACATCCCGCTAACCCTCCCCTTCCCTCCAACGTCTTTTTTTCAATTTTTTTTTTCATATTTTCTATCTTATCAATCCCTATCCCCTCTCCTTCTTTCCCTCCCCCCACCTTTATACTCGTCATCAATTCTATCTTCTCCTTTTTCTTCATCATCATCATCTTCTATTTTTTCTCTTTTCCTTTACTTTTGTTTTAATTTGTTTTTAGAATTTGGTTATTCTTCCTTTGTAATATCAAATTCAATCAATTCGAAAAACTCACTCATTCAAATCATTTATACTCGTTCGTTCGTTCGTTTGTTTGTTTGATCGTTCATTCGTTCATTCATTCATTTATTCATTCATTCATTTATGTATTATATTTTTCGCAAATATATTTTTCTTAAAACATATGTACACACACGCACACTGACTGACTTTACCTCGAGCGAGCGTGGACTCTTCATTAATTATATCCCTTCATTAATTTTCGCAGAATTTCGTACGAAAAGATATATATATATATATATCTGTTTACGAAAGAAAAGATAATACGCGTTATTGATATTAATAATTATTTGGATAAGAGAATTTTTCAATTGATTTTTTCTTTTTTTTTTAATCCTATCCCAAGTTTCAGTTCAAATTTATTGCTATCGATTCGAGAAAGTGAAATTTTGTTTATTACTAATCTCACAAAACTTCCTCTCAATTTTTCAAATCTCATCCTATCCAATCTTCGTAAATATTTCTATCAAGCGTTTATCTTATCTTCGAGATCTTACGAATCTTCCTTCTACTTATTCTTTTTTTTTCTTTTTATTATTTGTACGAAAATTTGCAAACGAGAGAATTTAAGGAAAAGTCCACGCACATGAGAAAAATCGCTCGATCGGTCGACATTTTTTTTGTTTTCCATTAATTATTTTTTTTTCTTTTTTTCTATTTTTCTTTTTTCTTTTAATAAACCCATCGCGTGAGTCCGTAGATCCTTAAACAAAATCAACATGGCCGCCTTAAACGTATAAACTAATAAAATGTAAAAAAAACAACGTGTCTCGATTATCTCTAAGTAACAAACAATAGTATTTTATTTTCTTTTCAATCTTTTTTTTTTATTATTTCTTTTTTTTTTTTTTTTAGTAAAAATCCTTACCCTTTTTTTTAACACCGCTCCTATACTAAACTCCCACACCCCCACCTTTCCTCCATCATCCTACAGGTTCCTCAAATTCTATTTTCATTTCCTTCCTTCGTAATCTTTTGAGATTTTTCATTTGTTTCCGTTTTATTTTTTTTTTTCATCATTACCCTCAAAAATTGTTGAACCCCCATCATTCATTTTCATCATTCATTATTCACATAACACGTCGTTGAATTAATTTTCAAAGCCGTGCCGCCGCCGCTGCCGCCCTTTTATTTTTTCGTATTTGTAATAATTATTTTAGAATGCAAAATATTTGACTATAAGATGATCGATGTCAATGGTATAATAATCTTTCATTCTTACTTTCTTTCTATTTTTCTTTCCCATTCGTAGCATGGAAATGAACATAACACCGATCACGAAATATCCCCCCCTCTCCCGAAGAAAATATTCTCTCTTCGTTGATTTAATTTTTCTTCTTCTTTTCTTTATTTTTATTTTTTTTTATATTTATCCGAATGTCTAATTTTAGCGCGTTTTAAAATTATATATCTTTGTAATTGTTGTTTATTATCTTTCCGAACGATCTCATTAATTAATCTTAATTTTAGTCTAATCTTAATATTCGCTAAACTAAATTAAACGTATTTCTTAAACTAGTAATAGGAATAGCAATTAATTCGTCGAATATATTCGTATTACGATAATAATTATTACACGCAATTATAATTCTCTACGAAACTTATCTCACTAAAAAGAAAAAGAAAAAGAAAAAGAAAAAGAAAAAGAAAAAAAAAGTAAAAGTAAAAAAAAAGGAAAGAAATAATAAAAGGATTAGATATTAAATTAATAATTCGCGAGAAATACAATTTGACTAATAAACGATTTATAAAGAGACGATTTTTTCCGATCTTAGAAATGATTACTCGAGTTAACGAAGGGTATTTATCCTAGAAACTTAAGGTTTCAGACGTTGGCACGTATCAAGACGTTGATTCATCAATAATTTCGCTATCTCTCGTTAACTTTTCATCATTCTCTAATAATACTGATAAATTAAACTTTCATCTTTTAAATAGCGCAACACAACCCCCTCTCCGCTTTCTTCCATAATCAATTTTTTATTTTACGAGATTCGAAGCTTTTTTTTTTACGAACGAAATAAAGAAAGAAAAAAAAATTAAATGAAACAAAGAATTATATTGTGATCGGTGTTATGTGAAATGTACTCGCTCGAAACATCATCATCATCATCATCCACGAGTTATTATTATCGATTATTATTTTATTACTTACATATGTGTAGTATGTATATATGTATGTTCGTAAGAGTATATGTATAAACATAACACATAATATATATATAGTAAAGAATAAAAAAAATTGATTGTCTGAATAATTGGTGGTATTTTACCACTTCGAAAAAAGACTAATGTGATATTTTTTTCTTCTTTAGATTCGATACGAAAACAAAAGAAAAAAAAGACATATCATCGATAGAAACTTACCTATCCTCCCCGTTTTCTCGTTAAAAAATAAAACAAAATTAACCCTTTCGCTTCGAGCGCCGGATATATCCGGCATAAGCGCGATAACTTGTACGCGTGCTTCCCCGTACGGTGATGATACTTCGGCGGACTGGACTACCGAAGCGAAAGGATTAAAGATTGATAATATTTGTTAATCCTTTGAGTGTTATACAAACGTATACATCCATATGTTCAATAAAAATAATCATCGTGGATGAGTGGAAAAATAATAATCGTATAAAAATGTGTCTTCTGCGTTGATTATTATTTCGATTCTTCTTCACATCAAAATAATAATTAAGTCTTTCACAGAATGAAACAAACAAACAAAAAAATATATTTTATTCCTAGAAACTTAGGTTAAGGAATTCATTACTCAATTAGGAAATGAATTCATCACTCAAAGGGTTACAAGAATAATTTTGAAAAATCATAAGCAAAATAATAAGAATTCATACGAATTCTTTTTCTTTATTTTTTCCCCATTCACGGGGTTGTGTTTTTATATAGTTAATGTTGCACAAGACAAAGAAAAGGGGGATGATTTCTGATCTATGAATAAATTCGTGGAAATAGTTGGTTGATAATTTCGTTGTTGTTGTAATTGTTGTTGTTGTTGTGTTGTTATTGTTTCGAAAACTATTAAGTTATTTAAGAGAGAAGAATGAAGAATATAAATGTAAGTCATCGTCATCGTCATCGTATTCGTCGTCATAATATGTCACGGATAATAATATCTAGAGCAAGGTTGCCCGAAGCAAGGAGATCAACGGGTCGAAGAAAAGTGGGCTCGGGTCGGACGGCGTGTTGCTGTTGTTTAGACGCCGGTTTGCTAACTTCTCTAATGGTTACGGCCACTGACTATAAAGCTGAAATTGCTCGCGGGTAAAGCACATCGCTAAAGGTTTCACAAAGTGGGCGTCGACGGTTCTACAATGAGGGCAGGCGAACACGCGGCTGTAGTCCGAGTAAAAGTTTAGTCGTTGGTGTGGATAGATCAGAGGCTTCTGGCAGCTGTTGCACTATAACAAACAAAAAAGTAGACGAATTATCGGTAACAATAATATTTATTCTTTCACTTATTATTATTTGTTTTTTTTTTTTAACACGTTCGTCACGTCATCGTTATATTTAGCTAACGGGTGGTATACGTTTCTGCAAGTTCTCCTCTCCCACTTCTCATTACCTCAGGCCCCAGACGTGGGGTGACGTTATTCTTGCTCGTTATTATCCAAAGGAATTTAATGGAATAATCATTTAACCCTTTCTTTTGCTTCGGCAAGTACAGTTTCCCGAAATACCGTCCATTGAACGGAAGCATGCGCTAAGGTTGAAATATATTGTGTAAAACGTTTTGAATTTTGTTTTAACAAAGATATACGTTTTAGGAAACGTATAATCCAATTTGTCAATAAAATTGAAAGAAAATGTTCTGACGATAAAGACAAATTTATTATCAATGATACATTGTACTTGTGTGTAAACGCATCATTTGGATGCCGGATGTATGAGGCGTTCGAAACAAAAATGTTAGATATAAGATATACAAATACTATTGATTCATTTATATTTAGAATAAAATATTATTTAGATTGTTAAATGTTTCCGTTTTGGTCCATGGGATTTAGGTTCTTAGAAAAACTGGATCACGGCTTGCGACGAACGTATTAAACATTATCAACTTTATCATATACTACTGATATTTATCACGTATGTTTGACGAATATTTCATAAATAAGTTAATTAGTTATTTATTATTTACTTATAATTTGTTTTGTTTAAAATTACAATCACTAATAAATGGACGATGAAAATTATTCTAACGAGTTCTATTTGTTTTTTTTTTTTATAATTAAGAGTGTGTAGATAAGAGTCAATTTGATACTTATAACAAATTTGAAATAAAAATCAAACAAATTAAGAAATAATATAAAAAATCGATATGAATCGTTAATTGAAACGAGACATAGGATATTATTATGAATGTTGAAACTTATCTTTAGTTTCATGAATCTAAAAAAAAGAAAAAAATACGTACCTTGAGACGTTCCGTGCAGCATGGCATGGCTGCAAATATATCATAGCTATACATGGTGCCAAGAACTAAACTGGAACCATCCCATTTTTTGGTGCAGCAACGACAACGAAAGGGTGCATTGCCGCTACCTTCGAGGCAACTCATACACACTGCTGATAGATATTGGATGCGACCTTCGACCTTTACCTGCAACCAAACACCCAAATAAATCATTTCAATTGTCTTTATTTTTTCTTTTATAATAAAATAATTTTTATGTTTTTAGTATTTGTAGTTATTTCTATATAAATATTATTATTTATTAAATTAATTTTATATTTGTATATATTTCGTATATTATTTGTAGTTATATTTTGTATATATATTTTGTTAAAATAATTATTATTGTTTTGTATAAAAAAAAATAGAAAAAAAAAGAAATTATTAGACTAAATATATATTTTTTTTAATTCCTTGTAATAATTTGATGAAATGTCGTAATTGTGATGTATAATTTATTGGATAATTAAAATTAGTATCGTTTACATTACCTCGGCACAAGCTGGTGAATGTTGTCGTGGTGATAAGAAAAACGTGCCATCCACCAAAGGATACCGATCGAATACGAGCATAGCTGCACGACAAAGGACACAAGAAACTCTGGACCATTGCAATGCTGCCAAAGTAGATAGAATGAAGCATCTGGTATCATCGTTGCCATGATTACCTTCGTCCTCCATCTGAAAACATCGAAAAAAAACATCGAACATTAATATATTTTTTATTCGTTTCCATAAACTATTCAAACAATTATTTTTCAAAGAGTTTTAATGATATATAGAAAACTTTTCATTTTAACAGTGTTACTACAATATTTAAAATACATTCTAAAAAAATGAATCTCAATAGTTTATTTTTTGATCAAATATTTTTATCATTTGTAGAATTTCTCAAACGGAGTATTGTAAAAAGCCAATCTCATTGCAAAAGTTTTTCTGTAAGAAGAAACATTCATAAAAATTGCATTTAGGTAATTGATAAATTGATAATTTTATTATGTACGAGATAATTGTCGTATCTTGTGAATAGCAAGACCAAATAATTGTGATATATGTGATTTAAATAAAATATTTTGAATATTTAAGAATTATTATTGAGATACAGGTAAAAATTTAAACAATTGAAGTTCAAACCTCTAATAAATGGTGTAAGAGTAATAACGTTGTAAAAAGTATGCTTAAAGTAATGTGAATAATTCTAAATCTTAAAATATCGTTAATTGTAATAAATAATAAAATTAAAATATTGCAATTCAATGAATAAGCAAATTTAAAAATTTTGCAATTTATTTTCATAATATTTAAATAAAGTAATTTTAAAGATACCTTTCAGGTATATATAAGTACCCCCTTTATTTTCATGTAAATAAATTGTAATTAAAAATAAATTAAAAATTATATAATATAATAAAGAAAAAAAAGAAAAAAAAGAAATTAAATAATAAAAGGGAATAATAAAAAGAAAAGAAAAAGGAAGAAGAAGCTTTTCCTTTTTTAAAATCCCATCCAATGTGAACGCGTCTATATTTTATTGCTCGATCGATAAAAGAACCCACCTTGGGACTCGTGCTCGTGAACCCGTGCCCGTGAACGTGACCTCGAGAAATATATAGTTAGAACTCTTTTTATTCTTCCTAGCTCTCCACTCACTCTTTTACTTTCTCTTCGTTAGTTTTATTTTCTTTTTTTTCGTTTTTTTATGATCATTTAAAAAAAAAAGAAGGAAGTTTTATGAATCAATGATAACAAGAAAGTATTCAATAAATTTCACATTTTTTTTTAAACTTACTCTTATTTTTAAAATTTAGAGACTGGACCATGTATTTTTACATTCTGAGATCATCTCACCCCCACCCACCACCACCACTTTTGTGTCTATCGTGGATAATGTGAAAGGTGTATGAAAAATTGACGGAAAAAAGGGAAGAAAAAGAAGCAAACTCTTAGAGCGAATATTTTTTTCGAACACATGAATACACATACACATATGCAACGCACATGTGAACGTTTTCTATTCTCTTTCTTTATTTCTCTCATAAGCAAAGAGAGATATCATCGGGATATATCCACGGAAAGCTATGTTTCTACTGTTTGGAGAGGAACTGAGAGGAAAAGGGAGGGGGTGGGTGGGATTGTCGAGTGGCAGGAATACCCAACTGAAGAGGGAATATGTAGAAAGAGAAAGAGAGAGGAGTAGTGGGTAAAGAAAGGGAGAGAAAAAAGAAGATAAAGAAAGAGAAGTATAGGAGTGAGTTCTCGTCTGGGAACATACTCGAGGACTGACTCGTTGGCGAACACGAGAATTCTCTGGACCAACACGTCCAGATCAATATTTTAGAGAAAGGATCAACCATCATCTCCACCCCCACCACCCTTAACATCTATATTTATCTTTATCACTTACTATATACTTTTTTCGTTTCGCATTCGTTTGTATCATATGTCAAATATATCATCAATATATAATAAAATAAAATTAAAATATTATTATTATTAACCCTTTCGCTTCGGCTGTCCAGTCCGCCGAAGTACTGTCACTGAACGGAGGCGCGCGCCGCGAATACGTCCAGTATGCGTTGTTGCTGCATATATGTTTTCCTGAGTCTTAAATTACTAATGTACCGAATAAAACAATCTTTGCTACAATATAATGAGTATAATTTACATTTTTGATATGAAAATATTTATAACTTATAAACATATATAACTTACATTTATAACTTACTGTTGAGGAATTGAGTAGGCTTATTGAGAAGAACGTCGAGCATTTGCTGTGAGTGGTCAGATTTATTAAAATTCGTACGTGTACACCGCGTGTCGGATGAGATTCAAATGAGAAGCCGTTGAGCGAACCACGTTCCGAGCTTTACAGAGAAAATATTACAATGAGCAGACTAGAGACGGCCTGATTATATTAATCAGATAAGATCCGAACGATGAAGATTATATTAATCCCACCGAACTTGTACTTTTGTGAGAAGACGTATAGCAAAGTTGAGAAGACACGTGTAGTTGGGACGAGATGTAGAAAACTAATAAAGATACCTGCCTAAGAAGCCGGCGTCACGGCGCTTCTTCAACCGCCGTGATGAGTTATGGCGAGTCTGCATTGAGCGACAACTGTCGCGAGTTCTGATTGGGCATTAGAAATACCAAACACTTACAAAGCTACAGGTAATATTTTTATTATGTGCACGCCGCTTATAAGCGACGCTCGTACCCACAGGTCATATTGCTTACGCCGCTTATAAGCGACGCTCGTACCAACAGGTCGTATTGTGCACGCCGCTTACAAGCGGCGCTCGAAGCAAAAGGATTAATTGGCATTAGGAACTCGAAAGTTCATTGCCGCAAATACCAAATTCCGCCATTGTTCCCGTCCCTGAGCGCGATCCTTCCATTCGCGGTCTTCGTATGTCAAATATATCATCAATATAAAATAAAATTAAATTAAAATATATAAAATAAAAAATAAAATTTTATTATATAAAATTTTCTATATATATAGAAAACAAAAAAGCGTATGATGCATTAATACACGTATACAATTCTTAAGCCGCGGAGGATGGGGAGAGGCTCTTTTCTCTCTTTTTCTTGTGCGCCGGCGTTGAGGATTATCGGAATTCAATAATACGCGAGCCGATACAAATAAATATAAAAATCAGCCCTCGAACGATATGCTCGACGGCACAAAATAATAAAGAAGGGAAAAGTATTCGAGAGAGGGGTTTAAAGAAGCGTAAAGAAAGAGAAACTGAAGTTGGAATACGTTCAAAAGCAAATATAACATTCTAAACGTCCTCGCCATTTTTCCTTACCCTTACAATTTCTTTCTCTCTCTTTCTCTTATGTTAAACAACCAATCAACCAATCCCTACTTCTCTCCCTCCTTTTTACTCTTATTTATCTTTTTACCTTTCTTTCTTATGACATATATTTGTTTAACTCGAATTATTTTGTTGTTAGTAATTATTATTGGGAACCAAAGGAGCTTTCTTTTTTTTCTTCCTATTTTGTTAAAAAAAAAAAAATGCGTCGTAGTTATTAAATGATGTAATTTAATTTTTGACCCTGTGACTACGTGTAACGAACTATGCGTAAAGATTGCCGCAAAAGATGTTTATGAATGTGGAACGTAAAAAAAGACGAGAGAAAAAGACCGCTTTTAGTTTATATACTCAGTAGTATGAAATGACCTGTAAAGAAGAGGGGTTTAAAAAAAGGGTGATGGAAAACGTGGTGAAAAAGGGCTCCATTGGGATCTCTGCTGGGGATCAACTCTTAAAAAACGCTCTTATTTGAAGTCTTAACGCTCTTGTCAAACGACCATTGGTCCCCAGACGTTAAAGAAATAATATTACATATATATATACACATGTAGAAAGCACGTAAAATTTCTTACGATCGGATCCAACTATAGTTGTTTCCGCATCTGATCCACCCATGAAAAGGGAAAGTTAAATTTATATTTATTTTTTTTTTTTTTTTATAAAAAAAGTACCATCTTTGTCCGTCTTCTATTTTATCTTATTCTTTGTTTTATAGTTGTACAAATAAATAATAATAATTTTTATTCTGATTAATGAAACTTTACACATAATTCTAAGAATATAAAAAATACTGTTAGTTTGGTGGATTATGTAAAATTATTTGTATTTCTATGCAAATATTATATCTGAATGAAACAATTTGAAAAATGATAACTACCATTTGAATTTTATGCAATATTATAAATAATTCTTATTAAAAACTAAATTGTCCACCTTAGACAAATGTATGCGTACACGAACATAAACTAATTTCCTTATTTCAATTGAAACAAAGGAAAAATAATGTAACGAATTATCTTACCCAATCCACTGACAATAGAATCGCTTTTATGTCTTAATAATATTTAACAAAATATTCTTTAACATTACCTTTAATTAACTTTAATTAATGTGGGAGTAGGAGTGTTTGTTGTATGTGTGTGGTGCGTGTGCGGCGTGAAGAAGCTTCAGGGGTACGTTGCCTGGTAGCATAAACGGGGGCAAGTTCGTGGCGTTTTGAGTCGTAGCCATGGGTGAGCGTTCCCTGGCAGCGCAAACTGAGGCAAACTGGTTGCCTGGCGAGATGTTGCCACGGGAGTATCGCCTAGCAGCAAAAACAAGGGGGCTTTAATATATAAAGGGTGGACAAGGAAACAAGAGAGAGATTTAGAGAGAACTATACGTGCGTACGAAGGTGTGATCGAGTGCGATAAAAAGCGATTATTAAATTAACGATTTGCGAGATAATTTGAGCGAGAGTGTTTCCGGAGAAGTAGTTTAGTGTGTTCCTTTACTTTTGGTGTGTTTATTCTTGTTAACGTTAGTTTTTGTGTTCATTAAAGAGTTTTTACCTTAATCTTCTGTGTGGTACCGGTTTTCTCGGGGAATTCGGATATCCTTAGCTGGATACATAATAAGTGTTTTCCCTACAAATTGGGGGCTCAGCCGGGATATTAATATCAAAGTCCGGTACTGCGGTGCGAGATTAGGAAAGGTGTTTAAGTAGTGGTGGACTGTAGAAGAAAGTTTGAAAAATGAATACCAATTTGTACGGTGATTTGACAGTGACGCAGCTTAAGGAGCGGCTACGGGAGTTAAACCAACCCTCTACTGGAACGAAAGCCGAATTATTATCGAGGCTGATGAATTTTGAGTTAAGCGGTGTGCAAGCGGCAAGAAATTCCGGAGAGGAGTTTCGGGATGAAGCATGCGCGGAGGTCACAGGAAGAGACCAATATTATGGAGCTGTTCCTCGTGATGTAAACACGAACGTCGAGGAACGAGACAATTCGCTTCACCTTGAGATTAGACAGTTGCAGCGAAGGATGGAGGAGATCTCCCAGCAATTGGCATTTGCTCCAGCCGAAGGGAGAATTTTGGGAAGACATAATTCTTGTTCGATGTTTCACGAAGAGGAAAGCCGATCGCGGATAAGCTTGATGGCAATTGCGGAGATGTTGAATTATTTCGACGGCGAGTCACCTTATGACCACTGGGAACGGCAGTTTCTTGCCTTAAAAAGGATACATCGTCTATCGGACGGAGAAGCGACGGTGCTATTTAGATTGAGATTGAAAGGGAAAGCGGCGGAGTGGTTCCATTCAAAGGCGGAGTATTCAGATATGTCGAATGAAGACTTGCTTGACGAAACAAGGAAAATGTTTCGTCACCTCCCTTCTTTGGCGGACAGGAAAAGAGAGTTTTTGCAGCGGCAGTGGAAGCGCAATGAGCGTTTTAGTGAATATTACCATGACAAAGTGATCCTGGGGAATCGTGTATCTGTTGGTGAAGAGGAGCTTATTGAACACTTGATCGAGGGAATTCCAGACTTGGTTTTGCAGAACACAGCAAGGATCAGGGGTTTCCGGGATAAATCTGAACTCTTCACTTCGTTTGAAAAGGTGCAGTTGCCGGTTGGGTTCGAGACGAACCGTGAACAGAGTAAGCCGGAAAGAAGAGGGGAGTGGGCAGCAGGACGGAGGCCAATGGGAGTGGGTGAGGTAAAGCAGCAAGGATCGGATGGTCAACAGCGGATCTTCGAAGGTTGTCATAACTGCGGAGTGAGGGGACACCGTGCGGCCTTTTGCCCATCGAGGGAGAGAGGTATAAAATGCTTCAACTGCCAGGAGTTTGGTCACATCTCAGCCGGATGTCCCAAAAGGACGCCAACGGTGACGGTTGTGCGGGTCGACGAAGGTTCATCAGCAGATAAGGAATCTTTAAAGAAAACTGTTACGATAAATAATGCTAAGGTTTCCGCGTTGGTAGATACGGGCAGTGAAATTACGCTGATAAGAGAAAGCGCCTTCGCTGAAATAGGAGCGCCGCGAGTGGAAGATGAATGGGTCGTTTTCAGGGGTTTGGGTTCGGGTTTGATTAGGACACTAGGTCATTTTACGGCTGCTATCGGGGTTGACGGGGAAGAGTATGAAACCAAAATACATTTAGTACCTAATTCGTGTATGCGCCATGACCTCATCTTAGGAACAAATTTCCTTGACAACGTGAAATTGTTGATAGAGTCCGGGCACATTGAGATCCGGCGTTCGGGAAAAGCGCAACCAATGGAAGGCAATCTGCCGAACGTTTTAAGTATAAATGTTTGTGGCTCGGAGAGTCGAGTTGGTAAGGATGGGATCTGTGGGGAAGTCGCTGCAATTTTAGAAGATACAGATTTTATTACAATTTTAGCAGAGAAGGTGAGACAACGGTTAGAGGAAAAGTTAGGTGTAAATTTTTCAGCAAGAAAAGAGGAAGTAGATGATTTAGTTTTAGAGGGTTTACAAGTAAAGCAGGTCAGCGAAAGGGGAGAGGGTTTAAAGCCCGCAAGGGGAAGTCCAACTAAAGGAACATCCAGTAAGCGTAAGAGGGATTCTTCTGCTCATGAAGAAAGTGTTAGTGATAGTGATATCGACGAATATTGGGTTAAAAACAAGAAAACTCCTAGGAACAGTGTTAAGAAAGGTAGTGGTAGGGGCAAGGGTGGAGATCATACTAGCGCTATTACATTGTCTCCTAGACTAGCGGTAAAATTTAAAAAGACCAGAGCATTGCGAAATAATTGTCACGAAATTTGTAAGCGGGTGAAAACGAGGGACAGAGGAAGACCAGAACGTAAACCGAAAAGAAAGAAACATGAAAGCATTAGGGAAAAATATGTTGGAAGCTATAGTAATAATTTTCGTTCTTCTTAAGTAAAGACTCAATTTACCGTTTTGTTCATCTAGTAGTTTCAATTTTGTATGACTAGTTCATAAGATTAAACATATTTGACTTTTTATATTATTAGTAGTATTGTGTTATTGCGTTAAAACTTTGTACAGTGGTGTTGCGAGACAAAAGCGATCGAATGAATTTAAAATGTAAACGTGTGTGAGAGTTTAAGATGTGAAGCAAGTAAGAGTGTGAAGTTTTCATATGGTAAATCGAATGTAACGCAGCGTTGTCGCTTGTAATATGTGTAATTTCGTTGACAGTTTGTTTAGCGTAAGCATTTGTGTTGGTTTTTAAAAAAACGAATATCTGAGGCCAGATATCTTTTTCAGAATGGCCGAGTGTGGGAGTAGGAGTGTTTGTTGTATGTGTGTGGTGCGTGTGCGGCGTGAAGAAGCTTCAGGGGTACGTTGCCTGGTAGCATAAACGGGGGCAAGTTCGTGGCGTTTTGAGTCGTAGCCATGGGTGAGCGTTCCCTGGCAGCGCAAACTGAGGCAAACTGGTTGCCTGGCGAGATGTTGCCACGGGAGTATCGCCTAGCAGCAAAAACAAGGGGGCTTTAATATATAAAGGGTGGACAAGGAAACAAGAGAGAGATTTAGAGAGAACTATACGTGCGTACGAAGGTGTGATCGAGTGCGATAAAAAGCGATTATTAAATTAACGATTTGCGAGATAATTTGAGCGAGAGTGTTTCCGGAGAAGTAGTTTAGTGTGTTCCTTTACTTTTGGTGTGTTTATTCTTGTTAACGTTAGTTTTTGTGTTCATTAAAGAGTTTTTACCTTAATCTTCTGTGTGGTACCGGTTTTCTCGGGGAATTCGGATATCCTTAGCTGGATACATAATAAGTGTTTTCCCTACATTAATATACGGTTAAATATTTAATATATATAAAATAAAATATAATTATTTATTCTGAAAGATGAATTTTAAATGAAACAAATAAATAAAGTTCGAACAAAAATATTACGGAGATAAGAACAAAAGAAAGAATTTGCAAAAGAGGAAGAAAGAGATAAAGAGAATGAGAGTGAGAGTGAGAGAAATAGGCTGAGGGTGAGGGGAAGAGAATGAAACAGGAACTCGAAGGGATCCTTGTTCTTCTTAGCGGATTTGCGAGCTCGAGGACAAAGGATCCTTAGGTCGAGAAAGAGAAGAGAGAGAGAGAGAGAAAGGAAGAGTGAAAGATGGGAGGGATAGCACGTGCTCTGTCGGGTGGAAAAAGGAAGAGCTAAAGAGACTCGATAAAAAGAGAGGAAAACTTTTCGTGGAAAGTTTTCCCTTCTCTTAGTTCTACATATAGGGCCCTTCCCCTCCTCCCTATCTACCATTCCACTCTCTCACCCTTTTTCCATCCCCTCGAGGGAATCGCGATGCAAGTGACCCACTGTCGTCGTAGCCTTGTACCGTATCGAGGTAAGCCGAATCGAACAAAGAAACCTTCTTCCACCCCTCCACCCTCTTCTTCCTCTTCTTCTTATAGTGTTCCTTCTCGCGTGAAAAATAATCGATTGATTCTACCTTCCTTTCTTTCTTTTCCTATCGTCCCTTTTCTCTCTATCTTATCCTTCCGGAAAGAATTTTTTCATATCTCTGATGTACTTTAGTTCTCTTGTTTTATTTTTCTTTTTAACTATCGCATTTTATCTTATTTCTTTAAGCAGTTAAGCGTGTTTGACGACTATATCCGTCATGGATATGTGGCAAAATTTTGTGTTATGACGTCTATATCCGTCATCGCTTGATTATCGCGACACACACCGGAGCGCACTATGCGCACAGATCGCCACACTTAACTGGTTAAGAGTAATATAATCGTATTCTTCTAATCGTACATCACATAATTTTTTTTAGAGAGATAACATATATGGATTCGTTTATTTTCAAATTAATGTTGTAATAATAATAAATCTATTTACAGCCAGAAAAAATGTATATTGCATTTATTTTAGTTAAAATCGTATTAAAAGAAATTTTATATTAATCAAATTACATACAACTATAAGTTAATAGAAATATTGGCAAACTCGACATAATTAATTTATATTTTTGACTTGAATAATTTCTATAATACTACTAGAGTGCCCCTTCCATGCGTTGCTATGGCTCACAATCAGTCCGATACACACGTCTTTAATTCGAAAATTTCAAACTTTTTGGAATAAGCTGTAACAATCTGGACCGTTTTGATGAAAATTTTTATTAAAAAGTTATTACAATATCTAATGTCATTACATGTACCAAAATGAATGTACTCCTCAAACGAATATAAAATCAATTAGCTAGACAAATAAATTTGTAGGTTAGGGTGGTTGTTAATCAACGCACGCGTAAATTTGATAAAAAATTATATAAAATACTCACTTCAATTCCGCACTAAATTTGCAAAGTGTATAGTTTTTTAAGCACACTTCAAAACTCTTCAAACACTAATTAGACCTTAATGTAATATTTCAATTAGCACACGATTGTTTGTAACACAATAATAACACAAAGCTACAAAATATTTTTCTGAATTTAATCGCAGCACCAACTGTAAGCGATCGTAGCGCAGTCTGCCGGACTGCGGAAAATACGAAATAATAGAAATATATCGAATATATATCGAAAAGTATAATATCAACAAAAAATTTCGACTAACTTCAACCTATAAACTTGCCGTATAACAATTTATAAATAAAAAATTAATTAAATAAACAATTTAAACTGGTCCGAAATGTAAATCTAAACAATTATCAAATCCACCTGAAGACACACAAAAAATTTCATTAAAATCGGTTAAGCCGTTTAAGAAGAGTTCTAATTTGAAAATGAGCACAGAAGAAATATATATATTAAGATAACCTTTAGTTTTCTCGAAGCAATACAAAATGAATTTGCACCACTTTCAAAATAAACGGTTCCATATATATAAATTAAATATAACATTACATATGTGTTGTATAAAGATTTTTTATTTCTTGAGACAAAAGAAGAAGAAGAAAAAAAAGAAAACTAAAAAGAGAAAGAGATCACGAAGTGATTTTATTCTTTTGCGAGCTTTAGCAGATTTTTTTTTTCGTACTTTTTTCTTCTTTCTAATCTCTCTTTTTCTCTGCCCGTTTTGGTCCTGACTAACATAAGCGGATTATTCTCGATTTCCGCGTGGAAAGTCGATTACACGTAATTGCGATTGGTACAAGGAAAAAGAAATAAAATAAAAAAAAAAGATAAAAGTAGTTTAGTCTTTGTCCTGCTCTTCTAATCGGAAAATCAAGTCTTATTTATAATAATAATAGTTATTTGTTTATGAATAAAATATTTTTCTTTTTTAAGAAAAATACAATGAATGATATCATATTAAAATAGAAACAATGTACGGGAAAGTTTAAGATTTCATTTTGAATAAAATTCATTTTGATAAGTTAAATAAGTTAAATAACACAAGATATCTGATCAAGTATAAGAAGATTAACATGAGAAGACTCGTTTTTGTTTTACGTAACTCTATCTTCTAACCTTCGCCAATCCTGTCACATTTTCCTCTTCTGTTTTCTCTAATTCCTCCTCTTCATTTCTTACACGTCCTTTGATATCAATTATGTAACACGAGTCTTTGCTTTTCACTCACGAATAAACTTACTTATACGTACTCTACTCACAATTTAATAGCAAATAATTGATCCGTTCTACAGGAATGTATCTTTTAAAGAAAAGTATTATTATTATTATATAATAATTTAATAAATAATTAATTTTTTTATTCAGCATGATAGACACGAAAAAATCTTTGGTTTATCTTGTAAATTTTCTAATAACAAAAAAAAAACTAATTTCTATTTAAAATTATATAAAGAATACAGTTTTCATGTTTTTCTGTATACATAGCATTCGTGTAAGACGATACTTTGAGCTTTGGAAATTTGTATAAATAATATTTTATAACATTACATAAAATTTTATTCTTTAAAATGATTTTTAAACATTTTTCTATATATTTTGATGAAAATATAAAAAACCAAGTTATAAAGATATTTTAATTAACAATAATCTAAAGTCATCTTTTTCATTCATAACTTTAATATTACATATACAAAATCATATCTCCAATTGTCGTTTAAGTAAATTCAAATTGGTTATTCTAATAATTAAAAATAAATATTTGATTATATTTTTCTTTTTTCTTATTTAAAAGCAATAATCGATCAGAATAAGAAAAGCCCTTCGATTGGCAAAAGATAACCAGTATAAAAGAAACACACACCAAAAGTATCACCATTCCCCACCCCGTCATCTCACATGGATCATAGGAAGAATTGAAAAAAAGGATCAAGATGATAAAAACCCTATCAGGGATCTTTTTCACAAGAAAGATATCTTTTTTTATTCACGCATGATGACTTTTTCTTTTTGACCTCTGCATTCCCTCTCTACTATCATCTCCAAATTGATAGAAAAAGTTCAATCGAAATTTAATCTCAAATCAGATACCAATGAGGGGGGAAAAAGAGAGAGTGAGAAGGTGGGATAGTTGGTAATAGGTACAAAACGACCACCCTTTGTTATTAGATCCTTTATAGAATAATTTCAATAGGATTCTTTATCTTAAAAAAAAAAAAAAGAAATACCATCGATCAAGAAAATCAATTTAATGCTTTTGCACAGATAAAAATATCGTCGCGATACTTTAACCCAACCCCCAGGAACCATCCACCCACCCCCTCTCTTCCACTTTCTCTTTTTTTGATTACGAAAAGTAATCGGATGAAAAGTCACGGGTCGCCTTTTTTTTTTTTTTTTTTTTTTTTTTAATTTCAAGGAGAAATACGAGATATGCGAAGAGAGGATTTATTTTACAACGGTGAGAGAACGAAAATAGACGGGGGTGAAGAGAAGAGGAAAGAGGAAGAGAAGAGAAGAGGAGGAAACAAGAGAAACTTGCTTTTCCTCTACGATAAAGATAGCAGCAACCAGTACTACTACTTACTCACTCACTCTCTTTCTTTTTCTCATACTCCCTCATTTTTTTCCCTTCCTTTTTTTTCTATCTTCCTCCTTCTACTCCTCTTCCTCTTTCTTCTTTTCCTCTTTCTTTTTCCGGGGCGAGCTTTCCGACGCTAAAACACCGATCAACGTAAATTCATACGACAGATTTTCGCCCGAAGCTAAGGGGGGTGGCAGAAGCAACCCTCCCTAACCGTGACTATCCATAAAAATCTATGTCCCTTCCACTAAGGGAGATTGCAACAACGTTCAGCGTTACCAGACA
This sequence comes from Polistes dominula, assembly GCF_049000335.1. Lineage (NCBI taxonomy): Eukaryota > Metazoa > Arthropoda > Insecta > Hymenoptera > Vespidae > Polistes > Polistes dominula. The sequence continues at coordinate 5,426,013 of NW_028301150.1, forward strand.
CGACTATATATCACACGCCATAGCAAGTTCGCTATATACAACACACTATACCTCTCATCCTACTCGAATATAGGTGTTATGTGTGTGTGTATGTAGCCCTCCTATCTACTTATATACATACACACACACATACACTCACGTAACCAACCTTTCTTCCATCTTTCTTTCTTTTCTTCTGTTACGTTCTTTTTTTTATTCCCTTTATTCCTTTCTTTTACTTTCATCTTTCTCGTAGTAGCTCCCCCCAAACCTCTCTACGCCTCTCCAACACATTTTCTATTTGGACCACTCTAAGCGACGTACAAGAGGAGTTTCTTAATGTCTGCCGATTTGTTTTTCTTACCAAACAAGAGACTCTCAATATCATCGGGGAAGAGGGAGGGGACTATCTTTCTTTTACGATCGTCATTTCATAATTCTTTTACACGTGAAATTAAAAGTATAATGAAATGTTTCGTTTTTCTTTTTTTTTTTTTTGAGAAAAACTATTTGCGAATGGCTTTGCAAAAATTTGACCAGAAATATTGTGTGTATAATTTTGAATAATCTTAAGAAAGAAGATTTTTAGTTGTTGGTTGTATTCTACATTGTTCGGCATTTTCTTGTTCTTTTTTGTTCGCGAGCAAAGCTAGAAAAAAAGAAAGGAAAGGAAACACAAAGAACAAGAGAAGAGACAAAGAGAAAGAGAAAGGTAAAGAAAAAAAGACAAAGAAGAATATATTTTTTCCTTTCTTCCATAATCTTTCATATTTAAAAAACGTTATTGTGTTGTGTTGTCTGTCCGTGTTGGTGGTCCATCTTTTAAACGGTTATATCCATCCATCCTCCCGCTACCCCCCCCCCCATCTCTCTATGCTTCTTATTCTGCCGTAAAATTCATTCGACCGGAAATCCCTTCGACATCTTCATCATTCCCAAGATATTTCTCTCTTAAGAAGAGGTTTGAACAATTTCGACTAGACACGAGGGATGAAGAAGAGATGATAGAGAAAGCGAATAGATGTTAGACGAACCTATACAAAGTCGAAGAGGAATGGCCGAGAGAGTATGAGAAAATAAGAGAGAGAGAGAGAGAGAGAGAGAGAGAGAGTTAAATGTCTTTCGAGACTAACAGCGAAACACGAATGGACACGTTTCTACTAGTAGAAACTAGGAGGAGGTAAGAGCTTTCGAGGAAATTGTGCCGTTGGCTTGAGAAACTCCGAGCAATCGTCCTAATCGTCAGACGGCCACCACCATCACAACCCCACTACTATAACTACTACTACTACTACTACTACTACTACTACTACTATTACTACCACCACTATTACACTACCCGGATTCTCGAGGTTAATCATTCCGAAGGTGGTTTTATCCTCACCCTTACCTTCTGCTGCCTTCTCCATTTCTAGCATTGTTCCACTCCAAGGAACACTGAATTTCGAGCTAAGTTATTTCTTACTTGCTAAGTGGTAATATACGAATGTCTGATTCCGGATGGAATGATTTATCATCGAGACAACAATGAGAATGATGATGATGATGATGGTGATGATGATTGATCATCACGTTAAAGTTTTATAAAATAAATAAAAAAAAAGTCATTGATTTCGATCAATTGTTTGATAATATACAACAAATAATTGTGATTATAGATAAAATTATATAATAAATAAATGTGTAATTTTGTTTATGGTTCAATTGTACAAATTGTATTCAACTCTCTGTTTGAATTTGGATTAATAATTCGTAGCAAAAAAAAAAAAAAAAAGAGAAGAAACTTGATTCCAAACTTTAATGGACCATTTGGTTTTATTACTTCGCGCGTTTTTCATTTACGGTAAGTTCTTGTATTAGGTAAATTAGGTTCTCGTGAAAAAGAATCTGACGGGATTAATTAAGTATTATATATACACTGTAGGAAAGCGGAGAGCTTTTCATCGGATTACGTGAAAATATATGTTTCTACGGTGGTGGTGGTGGTGGTGGTGGTGGTGGTGGTGGTGGTGTAGAGGAGTATATTCATGCTTGGACTCAGATTTCCTTCGAAGACCATAGATCGTTTAATGCGAAACTAACTTTGTTAATGGTCGTCGTAAATGTACGCACAGACAACACATAGAAAAGACGTACGCGCGTATCCACGTGTATCACGCACACGCATTCATGTTCCCGGTGTTTTACTCGGAAACAGGGCTAATTACAGAACGATTTCGTGCGACACGCGGGCCTACGAAATTGGAAGGAAAATTATAAATAACGAGGTCGAAATATCGCATCGAGTTTTACCTCTAAACCATCCACCCCTCTTTTTCTCTCCCTTTACTGGTTTTCCTTATTCTTATCCTCCTCCTCTTCATTTTCCTTCTCTCTTTTTCCTACACCTCAGAAGTCTCTCTTTCTCTCTTACACGCCGATAATACGAAAGAGGCGTGGAAACACAATTTAGAACCCTCTCTCACCGTCCCTACGAGACTTCCTAATTACTCGTTTAAGATAAGATTGTCATCAAACCTTCAACGAGACGCGGACGTGATTAACGGTGGCCCTTAAAGGCTCGAACGACGAGAGAGAGAGAAAGAGAGAGTGAGAAAGAGAGCAAAATCACTGCCGGCGCGCGATTTTCGCGGCAGCGGGTGGTGGTGGTGGTGATGGTGCTTAAGGGGTGAAAGTTAATTCGCGTTATGTCACCTACTTAAACCCTCCTCCTCTCCCGGTGTCCTCCTGTTCCTTAGACTTCCAACGTAATACTTTATTTCTTTCGTGATAAGGAATATAACGTTATCTTTTCAAAATGTATTCAACTAAGTAAGTCCTTTAAGTATAAAGAATTCTTTCGAATAGTTGCAGACTTTAAGAGCTTAATAATCGCAGAAAATAGGTACATTGCTAATTTACATGAAAATACTTGGAAAAGAAAAGTAAAAAAAGAGAAAATATAAAAATTCGTTGAAAATTTAGAAATATAAATAATAATACTATTTTTTAATGTCGACTGTACTACGACAGCGATATGCCAAAAAAAAATGCACAAGTTGTAGGATTTATCTTTAGTGAGTGCACCCCTTCTCTTACACCCACCCCTTTCCTTTTACAACCCTAACGTGCTGCTGCTGCTGCTTCTCTCTCTCTCTCTCTCTCTCTCTTTTTCACTCTCTCGCAAGAGAGCTTAAGAGCTCTTCCCGACTAAGAGGCTTTAGCAGCACTTAACGTTGATATTTTATTAAATATAATTCGCATCCGCTAACTGATGTGAGTGTTAGTTCTCTCCCCTCCAACAAGAAATATTCCAAAGCTAGAGTAATGTTAGATATGGAGGAGGGGAAGGGGTTAGTAAGTGTCTTATCGTATGATCTTTAATCGTTTCTTTTTGAATACAAGCAAAATCAGATTTCGAAGATAGGAAAAGAAAATTTATATGCATATGTGTGTATATGTGTGTACGAAGAAAACTTGATTTCATTTTTCGTTATCTGTCGTAAAGCAGAAAAGAAAAAAAAGAGTTTATAAATAAAACAAACAGACAAATAAGAAAATCTATGTTAGTGATAGAAAGATCGTGCCGTTAACTAGTGTATTGAACCCCATTAACGAAGTCTTTAGCAACGTTGTTTGGCATGAGAAAGGGATACACGGTTAACGAGCCAATTTCCACGTAGAGAGAGAACTAGGTTCCCAAACGATTATTACTTTCTACTTCGAAAACTACTGTTTCACGAGTTGTTCTCGTTCTTTTTTTTTCTTTTTTTTTCTTTTTTTTTGTTTTTTTCTTTTTTTGTAGATATCGGAAAATTTAATTAAACGCGAGAAATGTTCTCATCTCCTCGTGTGTCTTTTATGTAAGTGAAATTTCAATATTTTTTTTGTTAGTGTATAAAAGTTTTGACAATTTTTAAGAATCATTATCGTTTGTAAAATTGTTGTGTGTACTATTTTTATAATACACTACTTTTTTTGTAATTTAATTTAATTTATGCATAACTTTGCTGTTTAAGACTTGTGTGCAGTTCTTTTTTTTATATGGAACAGGATTTCCTTTTAATCGATAGAATGATTAAACCTAATCGAGAAATAACCGATGACTAGTAGCCTCGATCGTTATCTCATTGCAAAGTTGCTTAATGACACATCCTCGTTGCAACTTTTTTTTCTTCTTGGTCTCGATAAATCTGGCGATTTCGTTCTTATTTAAACTTTTCCTTGTGATATTATTTCTCTTTGAATATTACAATATATTTTGTAAATGAACATTTTTTATCAAACAAAATACATTGTGTGAAAATCTGTACAAATTTTTTATACGATGTTTTAATCAAGTATACCTAAAGTTTAAAATAAGTTCATAATAAAAATAAACTGATAATAATTAAACAAATAAATAGTTTTCAGCTAAAAATAGGGATATTAAAACTTAAGATTTATGAAATGTTTTCAATAAAAAAAAAGAAATAAATTAAATAGAAAATTGTACTTCGTATAAATGAACAAAAACTTTAACGACCGATGATACCGTCGTTAGTAGAAAAAATATCGAAAGACAATGAAGAAGGGGGACACACAGAGAATGTATATTAACATTAATTCAACTTAATAGGAATGACTTATTTAAAAGAATACAAAGGAAAAGAAAAAGATAGATAAAGAAAAATTGTTAAGAGAGTTCAATGCACTAAAAACTCTTTTCCCGTCATTGTAATTCTAAACGATTATACTTGACTTCCTTCGATGATCGGTAAGCAACAACTACGACGACGATGACGACGACGTTGACGTTGACAATGACAAGGTCATCGTCTACGTCGAGTTTAGAATGCATCTGAGAAAATTTCCTTCAACCTTGGGAAAGTACAACAACGCCCTTCTCTTGTGATCGTAGCAGTTAGGGTCTAAAAGCTATTGTGATTGTCATTGTCTTTCAATCATTTTATTTTCAACGTCATCGTCATCTGCATCATCATTGTCATTATTGCCATCATCATAATAATTGTCATCGTCATCGTCATCGACGTGCGTAGTTTCTATGCGTACAGAGACAAACTTGCTATATAACGTGTGGCAATATGTAAACGAGTGACCCGGATTCGAGTGCGTTTTATTACACCGGATACGGCGCGACTATATTTATCCGTTCGTGTACGCGCGAATGTTCCAACACCAAAGAGTGAAAGAGAGAGAGAGAAAATACATTTGTCGAAGCAACGCGATAACCATACACACACACACATAGGGCGGATACGTTAATCTGCAATAATTAGCAATATCACCGTGGCTCTTAGTGAACGACGGTCGAAAACGGACGAAGAAAATGTAAAACGTGATTTTTATTACGATTTTGTTTTTTTTTTTTAGTTCTTCTATCATTTTTATTTACTAATTTTTTTCTTCTTCTTTTATTCTCCAATCGCGCAGCAAACTCTAAAATTAATATTCAAAATCCAAAGAAAAAGTTTACGAGGTTAAAAAAAAGAAGAAAAAGAGAAAGAGAGAGAAGGAAAACTAAAAAGAAAAGAAAAACTAAGAGGATGTTATTAATTTATTCTCGTCTTACTCGAGAAACTTCATTAATCACTTCGTTATTTTTCGATAATACTTATTAATGATTTATTAATGATCGATAGAATATATATATATATATCGAGGTAAAATTATTTTTATCATTTTTTATCAATTTTATTTTATTTTTATTGTTATTTATAATGATTTTTTTTCTTTTTCTATGCTTTTTAAAGCCACATTTAATACCGAAAGGAAATAAGATATACGAGGTTTCTTGCTGACAGGTGAGATAGACCTGTGTAACGTTTAAATCGAAAAGTACGAGCGATCTAAAACTATATATATGTTTTAATATTATATATAAATATAATATTATGTAATTGAATATGTAATTTAATCATTTGTATAATAATGTTGTGTAGTAATTTATTATTATGCTATTGATTTGTTTCAACACATGAAACTTATTGACAAATTCAAAAAAAAAAAAAAAAAAATTCAAAAAAAACAAAGTACAAGAAAAAAGAAGAATATAAGGGAAAAACAGTAACTGTGGGAAGGGGTAGAAAAAGAAAAGTATCAACATAGTACGAAATTCGTTAGAAAATCGTTAAAATTAAATTAGATTTTTGAGAACTTTTTGATGCAACTCTTTACTCACCATCTTTGTCACTACTACACGTGTTTTTTTTTAAAGAGGGAAAACAAAACGCAATTGGGAAAGAAAAATTTGTTGCCAGATTTTGAAAAAAGAAAAGAAAACGTTCGCTTTAAATCGATTATCATTATTCGCATCTTCGATAATCGCAATAGTAGTAGCAACAACAACACAACAGTAACAGCAAACAGCAAGTAGAAACATAGCAGTAGTAGCAGTCGTTAACTCTCGTTTCATTCGATGCTAGAAATAGCGAAAAATAAATAAGAAAAAGAATAAAGATGAAAGATATATCTTCCTCTCTCTCTCTCTCACTCTTTCTCACTTTCTTTATTTCTTTCTTTCTCACACTCTCATTCAATCAGTCAGTCAGTTTTGTCTATCTATCTGTCTATCTATCTGTCTGTCTGTCTGTCTGTCCATCTATCCTATCTATATATCTTTCTCGTATAGAAAACGTACGCGAGCAAAAGATATCTACATCGACTTAACGTAGAGAGAGGCTAATGCACTCTAATCTAGTCTCTCTCTATAGGTAGAGAGACCCCCTCAATGCCATTCACTGCACGTACGTATGCAGCCAATGTTCCGCGGACCGTGCAATGCACCGCCGTGAACCGTAGACCTTCGAAGCTTATATCTAACTATCTATCTATCTAACTATCTATCTATCTATCTAACTATCTATCTATCATCTATCTCTCTTTCTTTCTTTTTCTCTCTCACTAACTCATTCACTCTCTTTCTCTCTTTAAATGCACCGTCTGTGTAAACGTCCGTATGTTTCGTTGTGTGCACATTTTAGCAAGTCTCGCGCTTTATGTGTCGGAATTATTTGCTCAATCCGATTGAATGCTGTTAAGTGACAGATACACACGTACATCTCTTCCTCTCTTTCTCTTTTTTTCTCTTTCATACATACATACAATATACATACATATACATGTACATTAAACAGTTCTCTTTCGATTTCTCTGTTTTTTTTTTAAATTTTATTTTCCTTTTACTTCAACGTATTGGGTGTCTCTGATCACCGTAAAGCTCTTTAGTGATTTTATGCAATGTCCCTATCATTAAATCTCTCTGTAAATGATTCTTTTTTTTTTTATTCGTTTTTTTTTTTAGAGAAAAGGAAGAAAGGAGGACATAGAGAAATAGCAACGTCGTCCTCGAGATCTTTTTTTCTTTTTTTTTTTCTTTTCTCGACTCCCCGGAGAGATATCCATTACTCGAGATCAAATGATCATCATCTACAATACTACGTGGATATCCAATCACCCGATGATCTATCTCAAACGTTAACTCTGTCTCATTTTTATAACGATCTATCTACTACTGCAACGTTATCAAGGTTAACCACTTTAAATTGTAATAAAAGTAACCATAATTCTAACGTAGGTTTAAATTAAGAACGAAGGATGACTGGAACAATGTTTGAAAAAAAAAAAGAACTATATATTTTAACTCGTTAATAGAACTTAACGATAAATCCCCATCGATACATCGTGTATATTTAATAATTCTCTTATAATGAACGATTAAATGATTGCAAAAAAAAAAAACCATATATCATAATAAAGAATGAAATTTTTAATCAATTTGATTAACGAAGAAAATATTTTCTTTTTATATGATAGCGAATAATGTAAAATATTTTATGACTGTTTCGTTTGTACAAATTGTAAGATTTTTACAAATTACAAGACATGGTGATGATGATGGTCATTTGATCAAACGTGGTAAAGAGGTTTATCGTTAAATGTAACGAGAAAAATATAATGATAACGTAAGGGAAAAGATGAAAAGGTACCTTGGCAGATGTCGTCTGCGGATTACCATTAAGATACATCTTCCTCGCGTTGTTCTCCCTCCCGGAGAGAAGTTTATTTATTCTCGTTTATACTGGCATCGTTCTTTGGTATGTATGTGTGTGTGTGTGTGTGTGAGAGTGTACGGTAGATAAGTAGGAATTAAATATTCATTCGGCAGACAGAAACGACCGCTTTGTCGAGAAAGCGAAAATTTCAACTAAAATGGTAAAATAAGGGAACAAAGAGAGAGAGAGAGAGAGAGAGAGAGAGAGAGAGAAAGAGAGAGAGAGAGAGAGAGAGAGATAAAAGTATATAAAATACCTGATGATATTCATTAATTTCAAGGTTAACTCTCTACAACTTGCATTATTTTTCTTTATCGTAAAAAAAAAAAATAAATTATATATATATATATATGTATATAAACCTGTTATTAAGAAATATAAACTTTCTAATACAAATTAAAAAATGTTTAAAAGGATAGCCAAAAACTTGATTTCGATGTTTCAAATTACAATTGATTTATTTTAAAATAAAATTGAAGAACACAATTAACTTAAAGATAATAAATTTTGAATATAATATACTCTCATACGTGATTTTAAATTTATGCAATATTATAAAAAATTAAACGGATATAAATAGGAAAAAAAAAGATAAGAGAAATTAGAAACGAAAGTTGTTCTGAATTCGCATAGCCAAAGAAATTTTACCCTCTTATCATCTTTAAAAGTCTTTCTCTCTCTTGTCATCCTTGAAATAAGAAAATAAGGAAGAGGAAGAGAAAGAGGAAGAGAATGAATGAAGAATGAAGAGGAGAAGAAGAGGGCGAGGAAAACTCATGTTGGTAACGTCAACGTGCATTATTAACGCTTGATTTGCCCATCCTTACCGGTAGCAATACCACCAACGAAGACTTTTGCATTGCTTTCATAAAAGTGTCGCGAACTTTGAAAAAGGTCTCGTCAAAAGATTATATTCAAATTCGCATATATTTTCCAGAAGCTGGATAGTCGTGGTGGTGATGATGGTGATGGTGTAAGTGCGGGAGGGGAAGAAAAAGATTATGTATGGATTTCTGGGCTGACGGTGGAAACCCATGCATTTTTATCAGGCTAATTTCGGTTTTTGTTTGTTACTTTTTAAAGGAGAGAGGAAAAGAAAGAAAATAAAAAAATAAAAAAATACTAACCTCTATCCTTATTTTAAAGGACGAAAAAAGAAAAAATTACGGGAGAAAATTAAAATGAAAACAAACAGGCAAGAATTCGCTGACTTGTTCGAAAAACGTTGTGGATTATTTCTTTTTATTTTCTTCTTCTTCTTTTTCAAATATTACAGAACAAAAATGGGAAAAATAACTTTGAAATTAATTTTGTACAATATAAAATACAATATAATAAAAATATCTAATATCTAATATAAAATATAAAATAAAAATAAGAAAATTTTATATATATATATATATATATATTTATGGGAGCACTGGTAGGATTTGGTATTTGCGGCAATGAACTTTCGAGTTCCTAATGCCAATTAATAATAATAATAGTAATAATAATAATAATAATAATAATAATAATAAATATTTATATATATTTATATATGTATTAGAACAATTTTTGTTATTATGTTAGAGTAGTGATGGTGATGGTGGTTGGTTGACATTACAGGGAAGTAGTTTTATTTGTAATATGTTATTTTTATTTGATATACACAGTAAAGGGGATAATAGAAGTTGGATGGATGACAATAAGGGACATAGTTTATGACTCGCTTTAGTTTCTCGTTGAAATCCAGAGAAATTGTCGCGTACGTATCATCTGTCTCCTTCGTGTTGTCTTTTACTAACGTAAAAAAGAAAAGAAAAAGATAGAAAGAGGGAAAGAAAGTGGGAAGAAACTTGACAGCCGGCGCACTCGCATTATTAGGAACATAAAAGCCAATGTCGTACGTTTCGAGACAAAACGACGGTGTGTGTGCTTGCTTCGTCGTTCATACATCCTCCTACCTACTCTTTACCAACCCTCATATTTTTTTTCTTCCTGTTTTTTTCCATTCCCTCTCTTCTTACATAAAGTTGAAAAATTCTTCTTCTTTCTTCTCATTTTTTTGTTGTCTTTTTTTCTTATTTTTCTTCCATGCTGTTTTTCTCAACCCTCACATTATGTCTCTCGATAATAATTTATATTTACAGGATTATCACATATAACTTGATTTTGTAATCATATCACTTTATTAATTTAGAATAATCTCTATAGTTTTTAAATTATTATTATTATTATATATTTTATTGTTAACGTTTGTTGCACAACAAACGCGGATATAATTTCTTTTTATTTTGTTTTAATTTTTTTTAAATATAATATCGTATCAAAACTTTTATTCATTATTTTCTTAAATTTCACACATAAAATATTGTTCTTTCATATACATATATACATATATATAGTATATTGCAAAATGTAATAATACCTAGAGTAAAAATGGATCGTATGTTATTTTCTAAGATAATATACTGGATAAGTATCGTGTGAGTGTAAAATTTGGTATAAAAATGAAAAAAAAAAAAATAAGGAGAAAAAAAAAACATTTGTAAATGATCCTCCAATACGTAATTATTACTCTAAATAAAAATAAAAAAAAGATGTCAAAAATTTATCAAAAATTTATTACTCAACTTAATATGTGAGCACATTAACATATTTAAATAAAATAAGATATTAATTTTACAATTTTCTTTCATTTTCTAGGTGATATTAAACACAAAGATAGATACATAGATAGATAGATAGATAGATAGAAAGATAGATAGATAGATAAATAGATAGAAAGATAGATAGATAGATAGATAGATAGATAGATAGATAGATAGATAGATAGAGAGAGAGAGAGAGAGAGAGAGAGAGAGAAATGAGGAAAGTAATAAAGAGAGATAGAGAGAGAAAGAAACTTCGGAGGTCCTTGAAAATATTTTTAAACCATGTTCGATCTAAAGATAGAAGAGAAAACTGCTGTGGACCGTGTGTGTGATGATTCTTTCTTCTTCTTCTTCTACTTTTTGTCGTCATCGTCGTCGTCGTCGTCGGCAACCGCAACCCGCGAACCCAACGACGACGACGACAAGTCATTCCGTATGAGAATAAAAATGATCCTTGCGGAGAATAGAAGAGAGAAAGAAAAAGAAAAAGAAAAAGATAAAGAACGAGAACAACCGCGACAACGGCGACGACGACGTTTAAAAAATTTTGCTTCGAGAAAAAAAAGTGCGCGAAGCATTTCCATTACTACGCCCTTTTTTTATTTTTTTTTTCCCTCGTACATAATTTTTTATCCTTTCTTTCGTCCCTTTAAGACAATGTTGTGTCAGTATGATTATACTGAATAGTATAAAGCTATCATTTTTTAACAAAAAAAGAAGTTAAAATATAAAAATGAATGCGAGGATTAGAAACCCCATCACACGATAATAAATAATATATTTTTATATATATATATATTTTTTTAATATATATTTCTTAATTTTCAATTAAATGAATTAAATAATATTAGATTAGAATTTATAATATTAGAATTTTATTATTTATTATCGTATTATATATTATAATATATATTATTATTATTATATTTTATTATTAAAATTAGAATTTATAATATGATATTAGATAAGATTTTGACGAATAATCCAATAAATTGTTATGAATGCTTTGACATAATCTTTGTAATTATAAAGATTAATGGGATTTACAACCCCCGCATTTTAATCGTTTTAAAATTTATTAGTTTGTTTAATTTTTCTTTTTAGTCTTTTTCTTAAAGAAATAAAAAAAAGAAGATTCTTATAGAAAACTTGTTCGTGGGATATTGCATAAAATTGTGCACGATTTTTTGTCAATTTACTCTTTTAATAATAATAATATATCTTTCATTTTATATTACAAAAAGTATTGAACTAACTAACACAAAGTTTGGAATAAAAAATAAAGACAAAAATTGTTGTTTACAGAAATCATTATCAATATTTTTGAAAGAGAATTCCTAAGATTATTGGAGATAATATTCAGCGTATGTTACACGGACAGTCGTAAAAGCTAGAAATATCATTCTGTCTCCGAAATTTCTATATTTCTCTCTCTCTCTTTCTCTCAGTGTGCATGTATGTGTGTGTCACGCAGAGTTACAAACAAGTCTGGAAGGTATCTTCTAGCCAAGGTTTCCTTTGGAGAATGAATCGCAAGCGAAACGTCGAAGCATGTAAAAGACGAGCCGTAAAACGAAGACACACGATGACAATATAGAAGTAGTAAACACACGCATACACACACAAATACACTACACATAAACAGAGTCAGATATCTACAAACATGCGTTATATGTCATGCGTATCATCGAGAAAGAGAACCGTGTGTCCTGTGTGTCACGTTACGAACAAGACGAGGGCGGAGAAAGTGTTGTAAAAAGGGTACGTGAAATACGACTGGTATTATTATTGTTATTATTATTATTGCTGTCTGTCAATACTATCAGAGAAAAATTCGTTTTATTTTTTATTTTATTTTTTTACTATTATTTTCTTTTACACACTTTTTCAATCATCATACCGTGTACCACCTTTCCACCCCTCACCTAATGTGATCTTTGATTTAAACAAACAAAAAAAGCAAACAATTTAATCATTTATTTTCTGATGTATCAATTTTCATTATCATCATTAAAGCCCATATATGCGTTTCTCATAAATTACACGTTATTCGCAATGACAATGAATATCACACAATACAATAAGTACGAATGCGTATTATGTTACTAGTATTCGGTATTGTATAAGGTAATGTTGTAATTCAAAGGACTGATAAATGGTATTATTAAGGATGAAATGGATATTTTAGTATCTAATTAGGAGCTTATTAGATAGGTTAAATTAAGGGGTTATATACAGTTAGAATTTTCAAAAAATCGATTTTTTTTTTATTTTATTTTCTTAATGTACATATATTTAAGAATACACACAGAAAATTTCATATCGTTCCGGTGAATATTTTCAAAGTTACAAGCTAATTTGAAAAGGCGTTTCAGAGTGCTTGAAGTACAAGGTACAAGCTTTAAACGCGTTTTTCTCAAAATGGTGTTATCAAAGTCGGTGACCAACATTACTCGAAAACGGCTAAACCGATTAGTCTCAAATTTTAACACGACCTTCTTAAATATATTTTTTAGTAATTAATCGAAGATTTTTTCTCTCCGATAGATATTTTTTTTTTTTATAAACAATTTAAGGCCGAAATTTCGGTGAAGAATCGATTTTTTTTTTTTGAGAAACCGCCATTTTGTCAAAAAATTTTATTTTGCTTATTCCTTCGATTAATTACTAGATTTAACATTATTTTAACGAAATCTGTTTGGTTTTTTAATTTAAGATGATCCAGTTCCGAGATATAGTGGTCACCGCAAAACGTCTTTTTTGAGAGGAGCTCCTGGAGATCAGCTGTAGCTCTTTTTCAAATAAATATTTTTACTAGTACTAAGTCTTAAAATACAGTTAAAAGATACCATAATATGTGTATAAATTTTTAGATCAATAAATTTAAAAGGTTTCTCAGAAAAAATTCTGGAAAATTCACTTTTTTTCGGCCGTCTAACTGTATATAACCCCTTAAGAAATATCGGTTGGATAAATACGATTTTGTACATACCGACTATGATCAATAGCATTGTGTGTACGTATTAATAGGATTGATTTTTAATCGAAGAAAAAATATTGATGTACCAATAGCGTATATTTTATTATAAATTTGATATGAAAAAATAATCAAAGAGAATATATTTGTGAAAATTATTTTTTTTTATTTATTTAAAACAAAATTCTCCGACGTTTAATAATCGAAATGATAGAAAGAAGAACGTGCGTTGAAAAATAAAATACGAAAAATATGAGGAAGGGGGTACTGGGAAGGGAAAGAGGTGGTTGAACAAATTTTTAAAAGGCTCAACTAAAAACGATATTTTATTTCGTTTTTATTTTCGTTTCCTCAAATAAAAATGATTTTTTTGATCAAAAGAAAAAAAGAGAAAAAGAAAAATATAAATTTTTGTATCAACCAATTTAATCTAACACATTCATGACAGGGCTTGTTTGTGTGTGTACCCACGTAGTAGTACAAGTTAAAATCATATAATTGAAATTTTGTGACATTGGGTGTAGAAAAAAAGCTGTAGGAAGAAATTTGATGGCGAAGAAGAAGTGCATTCGAAAAAATATACGACCGATTCCGTCCTGAATGTGTTAAAAAAAAGAAAGAAAGAAAGTGGGGGAGGAGGAAGAAGGGATGGCCACGCGGTTCTCGTTTATAAAAGAAAATGTGTTTCTCTTTTTCGAGATAAGATATATCCGTACATTTGTGATTTATCGCTATAGGGGAATAGAAAAATCATTCTCCTCGAAGTAGAAAACGTTAACAATGGCTCGTTGCATCGGAATTACTCTCATTCCCCCCCATCGTACGACGAAGATAAGAAGACTATCGAAACTGTTTGCATTTGGCGCCGATCATCGACAATTTACTCTTACTACTACACTATTACTATCTATCTATTACTATAATACTCTTCTACAATTTCATACGAATCGTACAATAATATTAGATTTTTCTATACGATTTCTTCGATAAGCTGGAAAATAATCGAACTATTCTATGAAATCGAATACCCCATACGAATAATACTAGTAATATATATATCGATAAGAATTTTAAACGAATTCGATATTAATAATAAATAAAGATAAAAGTATTTTTATATAATCAAATCTTTAATTATTTATTTTAAATGATAGGATTTATTTTAGAAACAACATTTAAATGTGGTAAACATTCTCAAATTATATCGTTTCATTTTATCGACACAGCATCCCATCACGAATTACGATTGACATAATATTTAAATATTTTATTCGGAAAATTAATTAATATTAATTAAAAAGTAAAATAAACCAAGAAATTATTAAACATTTAATTAACAATTAAGCAACGTGAATTAAAATTCTAATTTTTCTTCTTTTTTTTTTTTCTACGAAAAGTTTACTATCATCTTGAGCTTTTATAACGTATAATATATATCAATATAAATTAATTATATAATTAAATAAATAAATGAATCTGAAAATGAGACGAGAAAGAAAAGAAAAAAGGAAAAAGATTCTACGTTAGAAGATAAATAATACGTTATCTACCACCATACATGCATATATTATGTATGTGGTTAAATACGTACACAATACGTGTGTGTGTGTTTAGAGATCGTGTAGACGCATAAATGAGAAGATTTACGTGATTGGTTAGACTCGGACGTTAAACGTACGTAGAGGATCGATGCACCCGCGGTTACAATAGTAACGGCGCAGATAGAAAGAGAAAGAGATAACAACGCATTGCGAATTATGCATGTACGTGGTGCGTTTGACAGGTCGTTCTATGCAGACAGAGGAGACATGGACACAACAAAGTCCCTGGTTTGTTACTTGTTGTGTTGGTTTCACCCTTTCGACAACGACAACGACGACGACGACGCAACGTCTGCCGTTGATGCTTACATCTACATGTGTTGTGTGTTGTCTCTTTGAAAAACGTGTTTTAAATTCTTAAACACGATTTTTTTCTTTATACAACTCAACATTTCCACGAATCATTGAACGATACTTTTTTCACGCTTTGCCATAACGTCCCACCCTCAACCCTTTCCTACATTGACGAGTTTTTAAAAATGATGAAAAAATAATTTACAATTTAAAAATCATATTGAATTTTCTTTCGTTTTAAAACATAACCAATTACCAAAAGTTTAAAATAATTACACATAATATTATTAATATTAATTCATATTTTAATTCGTATAATAAATGTAATTGTCGTAAGAAACTTTTTTAACACGTTGCCGCACACTTTTAATTTGACGATCGTGCTTAGAAATACGAAGATCGGACGGCTATAGCCGTCATTTGCGGCAACGTGTTAATTTAATAATACGCCTTTTTTTATTTTAGTAATTTCTTTTACGTTCTACAAAAATAATTATTTATGTTTTATTTATAGTAAAAATGTATATTTTCTATCAAATATTGTTTTTAATAATTACGATATGTTTCGAGGTAGAATTTTTGATAAATACCTGTTAAAACATTAAGTATATTTTAAACGATTAGATAATTATTTAAAAACATCAAATGAACGTGCATATCTCGACTCAACTTTGATTCATACAAGTATTGGTATTCGGGGTATATAAGAAGCGTGCAATGATCTGCAACCTGAGTAATCGTTAGAATGAAGAAAAGTGGGGAAGAAAAAAAGAGTGGGAGTAGAGGGAACGAAGGAAGGTGGAGAGTCTGGGCTTGGGTTCTCATTTCTTGGCACGTACGACGATTTCTTTGACCCCTTGTGACGTCCACTGAACTTATGAGAAGTTTTCTAAACTTTCCATGTAACAATGACATCAACTAAGGAATTGAGAAAATTATTCTTGCACATACACACGGGAAGGGGGGGGGGCGAGACAAATATTAAACGCATCGTTTCCATCTTTCTTTTTTTTTTTTACTTTTCTAACGTGTAACTTATAATTATGAGAAAAAAAAGAGAAAAATATATACATATATACATATATATATATATATATATATATATATATATATATATATATATGTAGGTAGAAAAAGGATGCGATCTATCAACCAAGAACTTATTTGGATCGTAATCTAAATTTGGTTAGATAAGAAATAAAAATGTAAATCAATCTCATAACAAACTCTTCTACTCCCACGCGTCTTACTTTGATTTTCTTTGTAAAAGAAAGAAAAGAGAGAGAGAAAGAGATAAACGAACTGATTTAATAACGTCATCGTGCCCATAACTCTGCCGGGGTCAATTATCACAAGAACAATAGCTTTTTCTCTCCCGTTTGGTTATTATGCTCGTGAAAACGCTTATCGTTGACTCTTCACTCTTGGAGAAGGAAGAAATGAGTTGGCTAGCAAGCAAGCAAGCAATTCGTTCTTGGTCTTGCTTTCGACCTGAATGACGTCACAGTTCAGATAGCGATAGTTTATAATTATAACGGCAATGGGGGGGGGGGTGCTTAGCTTTCTCACTCTATTTCTATCTTTTTTTTTTTTATTTTTAATATTATTTACCTTACTTTCAAACTGAACTCGTCAATATTATCTTTGACCTTTGCCAACGCGATTTTCTTCTTCTTCTTTCAAATATGGACTTTAATACTATTGAGAATAGTTAATACACACATGTTTCTCAATTGCCTATCCCCCTCCATCGTTTGGTTAGTTAACGAGAGAAACTATTGTGTGTTTTAAGACTTTGACTCAATGAAGATTAACTTACGTCAGTTATACATCGATTATAAATATCTTATTTAGAAAACTTCATTTCAATAGAAAAAATTTGATTTTATTTCAAATGAATACGTAGGAGTTTTTTTATATGTAAATTTTAACAAATAAAATTTTATTCCTTGTTTCGTGATATGTTTGCACAAATTGTCTTTAAAAAATAATGACCTACAATATAGAGAGATAAATCCGTACGTCGCAAAATTTATTTTGGAAAATAATTTATAATTAATATTTTGTTTTATTTTTTTCATTTAAATATACGTACAATAAAACCTTTTTCTTTTTTGAATAATAAAAAAAAAAAGATATTTATGAATCCACAAAAATAAAAATTCCAAAACTTAGATGTCATTTAAATTCTTTTAAATTTAATATCTTTTTAAATCGCACAAAGTTGATTTATCTTAGAAAGATAAATAACGTAATATAAAAATAAAAAAAAGAAATAGGAAATAATAATAATAATTTAATAAAATCTTTTGTTATACATTACATATCAAAAGGGTAGAAAGACACTTATAATACCTTCCTGTTTAAAAGAGTTATAAATAAAAGTATCAGAAATAGCGTTACCTCTCAATTATCACAAAACGTATACTAGAATCTCATGTATTTTCATCATATATCGATAAAATTCAATAGTAAACCATTCGTGTTTCCTATTTCTTTATCCATTCATTGATTTTGAAACGTGTCACCGAACGACAAGAAAACTGACAGATACACGAATAAAGTTGCGTCGTCGTCGTTTCAGCGAGACCGAGAGGTGGTTCCATTATCAGAAGGAACAGCTTCTTGAACCGGATCATAAATCGAAGGCCTACGTGTTTTCTAGGAGAACCGGTACTCATCCATCGCCATTCGTAGAGACTAAGTATAAGTTAGTTGACTAGCTGGTTGGTTGGTTGGTTGGTTTGGTTTGGTTTGGTTGCTGCTCTCCATTGCTCGATCCTCGTTTCAATTAAAATCATACAAGAGAAACGACAACTTCTCGATGTTTCGTCTACCATAGAAAATCAAACGGTTCAAGATGGAGAACACGCGTTGGTTGTTAGATCGTAATGTTCTTGAGTGAACAAGAAGGAATGAGTTAACAAAAGAGAAAGATAGAGAAAAAGAGAGAAAGAAAATTATCGAGTGATATGCGACACAATGTAATAGAAAATAGCGAGTTAGCGAGCACTCGTGTGGAATTCACGGAACCTTTCCATTTCCCAGATCACGTTCGAGAGAGTCCGAAACGTGCCCGCGACTATTATTAGAATGCTAAACCTACACCAACGACGGCTATCCTTTTCCCTCTTGGAATTTTCTATCTAACGAGCAAGTTATATTTAATTTAAATATATATACATATATATCATTTACTGAACATCTGGTGGCACATAAATAATGATTTAAATATCTTCTTCGTGATTCGTAGAGTAGAATGAACAAATCTATAATCTCGGTAAACCATTTTACATCATAACACACCGGCAATACAACCATAATCATTTTATTTCTCTTCTTATTTTAATCACCGTTGTTCGCTAACCTTTCCCCTTCCCCTGAGTACAATTTATTAACATAAATAATACAAGTATACTTTTTTTAATGCGTTTGACTTGCTTCAATATATGTTTTAACGTTAAACGTAATTGTTTACAATTGAATTGTACCTTAATGGCTTCCTCTTTCTTTCTCTCTCTCTCTATCTCTCTCTCTTTATTCTTATGCAATTATCAAACGATCGAACGATAGGATGGAGAATAGATTTATCTTGTTGGACATCGAAGTAAATCACACGTAATTATCGCGAGCAAAATCGGTCTATTAATTTCTTCGACGGGGTTTGATAGACGAATTACTATCTCTCTCTTTCTCTCTCTCTCTCTCTCTCTCTCTCTCTCTCTGGCAGATAATCTCGAGAAAGCACTAATGATTTCTCTCTCTATCGTTTTCTCTCCTTCCTTCCTTCTTTCTTTCTCTCTCTCTCTCTCTCTTTCTCTTTCTCTTTCATACCCTGTTTCGTGATTTTGCAGCCTAGCTATAAACACCGATCGTCACGAGAGAGAACATAGTAATACATATACTACCATAGGACTAATTTGTTTGAGTGTGTACGAGTAAAGGTCTGATAGATCTTGTATATAGTAACCACAGTTAACGGCACACCATTGGCTGCGGTTGGCAGCTACCAACAACAGCGCGACCAGTTTATAGAGATTTACTAGACGATTATTATTGCGTTAGAGGGATAATAATTAAGTATCTCTCTTAAGAAACAAGGTAGACGATGAAGTGATGGATTTATTTTTCTGTCTTTTTTTTTTTTTTTTTTTTTAATACATTATGAATCAATTCTCAAAAATTGTTCTTAATCTTTTTCTTTCATTCTTGTATTTTTTTTTCTTTTTGTAATTGGTTTTACGCTAGCAATTATCTTTTCACTCCACATTATTTAAAATCGAATAATATACGATTCTTATATCACTAAAAATAGTATACTAATGTTTTTATTTTTATTCATAATATTATATTAATATAATTTAAAATATAATTATTAAATTATAACTATTTTGCTAAGCTGTATATATCGATCAGTATAAGAAAAAAAATATGCAAAATTTTGGGAAGAACAGAAAAAAATATATATATTTCCATATAGAAATAAAAACATGATCTAATACGATCGAGTAAAAATATAAAAAAAAAAAACACACACACAGTGATAACGATATCTCGTAAGTTGCGATTGCGTGACACAAAGTAACTCGAGAAACACAATAAATATATATTTAGTAGTACATAACACCAAGAGAAGGTATTAGTTAGCCTTAGGTGTTGTAAAGATACTTATGTGGTACTACTGCAATTCATGTTCCGTGTGTCTGCAACACTATAGTCCTCCCCCCTTCCTATTTCCTTTCGATAGCACAGGTGGTGGCATAAGCAAAGAGAATTGAAATCTTGGTTTATCGTTCTCGCCATCTGTTTCCCTACTCTCGAAAGATTCATTCTTCTTCTTTCTTCCATTTCCTCTTTCTATTTCTCCAACTTTAACCACGAACAAATCTGCACGCGAATCGTTTTCGTAAGATAATCTTCACCCCCACCTTCTTCTTCTTCCGCCCCCATCTACCTGTTTTCCTCTTTCTTACCCCTCTTCTCTCAACGCGTAAGCCACTTTATGGATACACCTTCTCTCTAAACTACACTTCCGACATTTTGCACGAAACGCGATAGACTTAGGGGATTTAACCTTCGAGCCTAAAACGAGACCATTATAATACTTTTCCTCCTCGTCGAATTCGCTTGTTAAGAGCTTTAACAATTATGCCTTACTTTGCGTGTTCAACATTCTACCCAATGTTTAAACTTTCCTCAAAATTGGTATTCGAATTTTTAACATGTGTACCCATAATTATGAAAATGGTCTAATTGTAAGTCATTAATTGTTTCGAAATATTTAATGGATTATATTTGAACACTAAATGAATTCTATATATATAATATTGTAATAACAAACATTACCATTTAACGATTCATTTTTGACAATAACGTGAAATTTACGTTGAGTTTATGTAATTTAAAATAATGTGATGTCAAATAATTGATAAACTCATTTTTATTTTTAAATTTTGACTCAGACCATTTTCATAATTATGGGTACATAAAATGATAATAATAATGTTAGAGAAGAAACATATGAACGAAATACATAAGAAAACCATACACATTATTTTTTATACCCATTAATTTAAACAAAAATTTTTCTTTATTCTTTTTTTTATCAATTAGGCTTATGTTATTTTTTTCGTTATAATTATCCCTTACGAAGATATTAAAAGAAGAAGAAGAAGAAGAAGAAGAAGAAAAAGAAAAAAGGGACCAGTTGTCGACAATTTTACGGGCTTCCGCAGGTAATTATGTAACCGGTCAGTTTATTAGACGACTATGCAGAGTCATAAAATCGTTACGAGTGATCGTCGTTAGTCCTACGAATTAGCCTTCTGACGTTTATGAACCATCGATCTCGGAAACATCAAGTCTAACTTGTCCCGTGCATGCTCGCGCGTGCACGCCTACGTTTGCGTGAGTATATGTGAGAGAAAGAGAGAGAATCATAGTAAAGTCTTCTCTCGTTCTTCGTATTTTCCTTCGCCACAGGAATGTAATATAACACTGGCGTGCAACGACGAAGATGCTATCGAATCGTTCCCAAGCACCGTGGTGGGTCCTCGTATTTTTTTCCGAACCTTACAAAATTTTCCCCAGTCATTTCCGAAGAGATTAGTATCGGTTCTAGAAAAAAAAAAAATAAATAGAAAAAGAAGAAAATAATTTTCCAAATAAAGGAACAGGCGTGTAAAAAAAAAAATCCAAAAACTAAAATTACACCTTTAAAACCGATCATCGTTTATTTGTTCGAACGTGCGAGTGAGTTGAAAAAAATGTCAGCCTAACGTAAAAAATCACTTTATATTCTGCTTAACTCTAGCTTTTACTTTGTCGATACAATAATCTGATTACTTTTCAATCCATCCCCGATATTTACTTCGATCGTATGTATTTCTACTTTTCTATCGAGAAAAGCACCTAGTTTAAGATGAAAATGAAGTACAACTTAAAGTGAGTACGAAAAATCGCGTATAATCTCTGATGTTTGGCATAAAAAAGTATAAACTTTTTTTTAAAATATTATTTTTGGAAAATTAACAAACAACTTAATAATAAATAGAAACTAGAAAGATTTATGACAATAACGATCAATATATAATATCATTATATTAAATAAATTTCTTTACAAAATTAAGGTGATTAAAAATTAATTTAAAATACAACAGAAACTATGCCAAACAGCAAAATAAATGCATATATTTCAATATAATATTTATTTATTATTATAGAGTATATATTAAATATTTATCATACATATTCAGATATATTATTACTGTAATATATCGCATATTACTATTACTCTAGTAATGATATAATATATATATCGTAATCGCACGCCATCAACGGCATAATGGACATGGAGTGCTGGTTGATATCTATTTTGCTTACTAATTGTTAACAATCACGATGAAAAATACATTGGTCGAATATAGAGAGAGCAAGAGAAAGATAGAGAGAGAGAGAGAGAGAAAGAGAGAGAAAGATAATATAATAGACCAGACGGGGTTGGTTCGAAGTGGCACTCCCTGTCTGCCGACCCACGCCACCTATCCTGCGGCCTGTCACATGATATTATTATGTGCACATGCCCATGTATCACCAAGCTACCTGACAGATCGGGCTCTGTATATCTCTGTACAATACCATGCCAGTAAAACTAGGTGCGTTCTTTTTATTTCTCTGCTTCTTTTTTTTTTATTTCATTTTTATTTCTCTTTCTCGATCTCTCACTCACATACCCCTACCCCACCCGACAAAAAAACACACACATACACACGTGAGAATGTAACATCATGTGCGTACATGTACACTAGAGACCCCGAACGTGTAGGATAAAATGAACGAGCTTGTCTTGTCCTCTTTCGTTCGTGCCACAATCACCATCACCATCACCATCAACGCCAGCCACCACCACCACCACCATCATTCACATCCACCTCTTCTTCATTCTACCAAATGCGACTTCGTCTCCTTCGGAACAACTTTTAAGGTCAGAGACCTTCGATACACGCCAAGGCTCATACTCATGCTCAATCTCACGTATTGAACGAAACGGGGGCGAGATGATCTTGGCCCGTCAAGAGAAAATCTCCTCTCGTTTATTGACCTCTTTTTTTTTTCTATATTTTATTTCTTTTCTCAGCTGATCGACTATACGTTTAGGTCTATACCTTTCTTCTTCTACTTCTCTTCCCCACTATCTCTCTCTTTTTCTATTTTTCTCGATTACAATCCTTCTCGAATTACAATACAGGTAAGTTACGATCCAGTAGATAGATAAAATTCGAAATGATGCAGCTGCTGCTGCTGCTGTTGATGCATATCACTCGGTAAACGATAGTCTTTTGTTACATCTATTCATTGTAAAATTAAAAAATAATAAAAAATAAAAATAAATATACACCTTACACTCAAATTTCCAATACTTTAAATATTTTGATTATTTAAATAAAATGATTTACGATTGTTTTACTACTTTTTATTCGATTATTATGGAACAATTATTAGTAATCCTATCATCATCATCATCCCCCTTCTTCATCAGTTTCTTACAAATCGATATTATTTAGAAGTAAATTTAAAAAAATTAATTTATCGATAATAATCGATTTAATGTTGCTTTGTTAATTAAAATTGCACAAATAAAAATAAAATAAAATAAAATAAAGTTCCTTTGATTCTTCAACAATAATTTGTTTATATTTATGAATACTTTTCCAACAAACAAAACACATAAGATGAAATACAAAGGGATGAAAAAGCAAAAAAAAAATCAAACAAATTTTTAATCAAAATATCTTAATTTTATAACATTTAATAATTTTAATATAATTAAATAATAATTTAAATTTAATAAAAAATAAAATATTCGAATTTTCCTTACTTTTTTGTAAAACGGACAACAGTTTACTACTACTAGTAACACTCTCGTAGAATTCGCGAGTGAAAATTAAGAGCAAAAATGTGAAGAAAGAGACACAGCGACAGACAGAGAGAAGAAAGAGAGATTAGGTTTGTCTCGGAAGGTTAAGCTTACAAGAAAGAAAAAAAATAAACAGAAGAAGACGTAACGCTCGTTAAGAAGAGACTTGCTCGAGAAGAGATATATCCCTTGAAGAAGGACGTCTTTTTCTTCTTCTTCTTCGTTTTCTTCTTCTTCTTCTTCTTCTTCTTCGTTTTCTTCTTCTTCTTCTTCTTATACCACGTGAACTCACAAAGGCTACCCTGATTGGCCGTGGATGATTTAGTATAGTGCGTTGGCGCTTTTTCACTCGTGCGACATACTCGTGCCGTGAACGATATCCGTAAAAGATTCGCATTTAATACGAGCCACTGCGCTCAACGACGATCAAACAAAAAAAAAAAAAAACTAACCCTCTCATCTTCTTTTTCTTTTTATATTTCTCGTATATTTTCTATCTTTCTCTTACTTTACTGAGAACCTTTATTAGAACAGACGTAAAGAAAAAAGGGTGTGGGAACAACAAAATACACCGATGAAGAGAAACTATACTACTCACGAAGATAGTTGACCCTTTTATCCATCTCTTAACACCATAACATTTTCTTTTATAATATCAACCTACTTCTCTCCCCCCACTCTCTCACCCTTTTTAGTAACTCCGAACCGATATACTTGGACATGATAGTTTTTTCAATAGACTATGCTAACACGCTCGTAGTCATCATATTTTTTTCAATATTTACAATTTTATAGGTTTTACTAGAAAAGGATAAAACAAATTAGGTTTGAAATTATTTTTTTACCGTAATAGATCGAAATTGGAGATATCTAAATTCACATGGTAAAATTTCAACACCTGCAAAATACGTCGGTGAGTGATGATGGTTTTATTCTTATAAATTATTCTTACACGTTAATATTTCGGAGAGATACACCAAGAGATAATACGAACTATGACATTATCCAATTCCAATCTTTCATATTAACATATACATACGTATATGTATATGTAACCTATATATGTATGTATATTTATCAAAATATTGGGTTGGCAACTAAGTCATTGTGGATTTTGTTTTACATCTAATTCAATTTTTTGATAGCAAAGATCAGAAATTTTATGAACGTGGCATTATGACACTGCCTGACCGATGGTAAAAGGTCATCAACAAAAATGGAGAGTACCTAATTGAATAAACTTATATTTTCAAGCAAAAATTTTTTTCAAGCCAGAATTTTCATTCTTATTTAAAATCTGCAATCATTTAATTGCCAACCTAATATTGGTAGGTTGTGTTGAATAAAAAAGAAAAGCTTTTATACTGGAATGATAAGAAAAAAAGTAAAAGAATTATTCTTGTATGAAAATTAGTAGGCAGATACGAATGTTTGGGATTTATTTTGATCTCTTTGATGATACGATGATATTGAAATATTAGAAAATATTTTCCACTTCCAAACTTTTTCGTCCTTTCTCTTATTCTCTTCCATTTACTCGCAGCTTCTTCTTTTTAAGCTCCCTTTTCATCAAAAAGGATACATATTTCCAGTCGAATACCGATTTGATATTATACTTCCAGTCGCGTCTTCTTAACGCGAGGAACTTCTTTGATCGCGTTTACGCGCCATGAGTTACCTTGAAACGAAATCGAGTTATTAAAGCACGACTGGTTCCGAGTAATAGTAAGTAAAGTAGCTCGGAGACATTCGTTTTCGTCGTGTGAAAAGAAAAATATAACATCCCGTTCATTTATTTCTTTTTTTCTTTTCCACTCCCCTTATAATACACGATTTTTCATACTCACTTTAAGTTGTACTTTTTTTTCATCTTAAACTAGGTGCTTTTCTCGATCGAAAAGTAGTTGTATTAACTGGTTGTCTTACCTGAAACATAAAGAAAGTAAAATAAAAATTAATTAAAATTAATTATAAGTTAACAAAAAAGTAATGGATCTAATTATGTATACAATTGGAAAGTTAAGCACCATGTTGTTGTTACATGTCAGTTACTACCAACTGACAATATTAAATTCAACCCTTATCAGACGTATGCGCCACCTTTCACGTGATATTACAACTTTTTACCATAGCAGACGTTTGTCACCTGTTACGTGACATAGCAAACTCTTAACCGCGTCGGACGTATGTCACACGTTGTAGATAATGTAAACGATATAAAAGAAGTCTCAAGTCACATATATATACATATATATAAATTTTTAAAAAAACTTTTAAGTGAAATATTGGAATATAAAATGTTTTTATTAAATTCTACAAACAAATAATTAAAATGAAATTATTTTTCTTTTTAAAAACATCAAATAATCATCCAACGTAAATATATATTTTATCTTCAAAATGATCTTACAATCGTCAAAGCCATACAAAAATTACGATCTTCAAAAATCATGAAATAAAAAAATACTTACGAAGCAGAACAACATATAAAAAAAAAAGAGTCCCCATAAATAATTAATCAGCAATGTTACCTACCTAACATGTGTATATTTGTACGAGAACTCGTTTCTTTTTTTATTTTTTTTTTATTTCAACGTTACGTTTTCGAGCTAATAATCAAATTGGAAGTGCAAAGGCAAATATCATAACACTTGGAAAGAATCGAGCATGAAATTTGAGGAACAAAAAAAGAAAGAAAAAAAAAAGATTGTCTCTGTTTGTGAGAAAAAACGGACTCCCTTTGAAGAAAGTCTCGTTTGTATTAAATATATGTATGTACACACATATGTACGTGTGTGTGTATGTGTGTATTGTGGATAGGAAGGCATTTGTTCATTCGAGCGTAAGGGAGAGACAATCTTTCAGGTTTCTCAAGCTATTTGCCCTTCTTCTACTCTTCTCGTTCGTAGGAAAAAGCGAACTTACCAGACGAAAAGAGAAGGTTGGAGAAGGAATGGGAGGAAGGATGGGTTTCGAGGGGATGGGAGGAAAGGGAGAAAAGACGACCTCAAAGAACGTAATGAAAATAGTCCTGCTGCCTAATTCGGCGCGACCTCCAACCGCAAGGTCCGAGACTTTTCTTATCTAAAAATGGCCTCTGTTCACCGGACCACCCTCTCATTATGGCACCGTAATAACCGCTCCAGCTATATCTCCTTTTATTCTTCTTTTTCTTATTCTTCTTCTTCTTCTTCTTCTATTCTCCCCCTTCCTTCGTTCTCTCTTCTTCTTTTTTCGTTTCTAAGCTTTTTGTTCAACAGCGCAGTGTCACGATTCTTATACGCCAACTATTGCTCGGAATCTCTCTCTTCCTATTGTTCGACAGAATTCTTTACTTCGAAGTAATATTCGAGAAACTGAACGAAACGGAATGGAACGGAAATGACTAAAAAAAAAAAAAAAAAAAAATTCTCATGCATCGTTTTCTCAACTTTTTAACTACTTTTTTCATTGTCCTACCCACTTATTTATTAGAATTATGTTTCACAAGATAATAAAAATACTTTAAACTTACTCCTCCCTATATCTTCTCGTGGGATCGAAGTGACAATTTTTGTTACCTGTACCTTCCTAAATCTCCCCCTTCCCCCTTCTCTTCCCAATCCATCCAAAGATCCCTTTCATCTTTGTAAATAACCTTCTACACGCCATTTGGTACGAAATACGTTAAGTATACCTCTTACGCGACTCCTACTAAACTCCCGGTATCATTAAACGAACAAGTTACACGGCCCGGAAACAATGAACATATTCTAGCCAATTTTCTGGAAAGTGCTTAGTAGTGTGTTCATATCACATGGTGAAGGAGGAAAACACAATAATATCTCGAAGCTTTTGACTAAATCCTGCCTGGTGATCTCCTCTAATTTTCTATGGGTTATCATTAACCTTTAGAAGAGAGAAAGAAAAAGAGGATAAAATAAGAAGAACCCAGCACACAACTCGATGTTTCCTTCTTTTTTATGGTTAGGAATAAACGGTTAAAGTACAACGTCCATTCGGCATGACTTTACCACCTCCCTCTCTCACTATTTGGACAATTTCGGATGAAAGTCAACGACTATGGATAGAGCCTAATTCCAAGGTTCTTATCAGTCGGCACCTTTGACCCTTAAGAGAAAGTCAGAGAAGTAGGAAAATGGTGTGAGATTTTGTCTGGTGGTGTTACTTCTTACTGTGGATAACAGAAAAAAAGGGATAGAGATAGTAAGGGATTATCCCATCGTCTCTCTCTCTCTATTTCTCTTAGCCGTTAACATCTTTGGGCTAGGAAACGTCGGGAATCAGCGTTTTGAGCTTGATTTTCTCGTTACAAGGTGTTAGTTATACAGTAAAGAGAAGATTCGAAGAAGAATCACCAAGGGGAGCATCTAGAATAGGATAGGAGACGAGACTTTCGTAAAGACGTGCCAAGGGACAAAGAAGTTGAAGAGGGTTGAATGAAAAAGGAGTGAGGACGAGTAGTACATTAGGAAGACAAGGATAGATATTCGAAGGAAGGGAAAAGGAGGAATCGTGTACCTAATCCTCCTGCTACCAGTAATTAGTGACATTTGCATATCTCGCACTCAGAGACTACTTCTTCCTTTTTTCCTTTATCCTTATCCTTATTCTTTTTCTTCTGCTCTTCCAACTTCAAACGGAAGAAGATATTTACATGCGAATAACCCGTACTTCAAGGTAATGACAAAAATGACAATTATCTCGTAAATAATAATAAAAAAAAGAACATACTTTTATGATACGCTATGTACCGTGAAACGGATTTCACTTTTCAAAAATGTCTCTTAAAAATTGTAAAGAATGCTAATTTAAAGGGGATATATATTTACATATATGGGAACGTATGACTCGGTTTTTTATTTTTTCAACCGTTCGATGAGACGGACGTGATAATAAGAATAAAATATATTTTTTTTTTAATCGGTTAGGATATTCTTTCGTAAAATAATAATCGTAGTTCACTTAATATCATTACAATCAAACATGGATGGGTAGTAAGCTACTAGGAAAAAACTGTACACTACACTGTTGATTTAAGAAAAAAGGTAAAAAGTACAATTTAAAAAAAAATAAAGATAACAATAAAATATTTTAATGTTAAAGAAAAAACAAAGGAGTCTCGTTCAATATACCACAGAAATTAATTAAAAGGTACAAGACATTCTAATCAGAATTTATAATTATTGATACTAATAATATTGAAGGAAGTTAACACCTAAGGAAAATTGGGTAGGGATCAGTTTTGAAAGTAAATCCGATCAACACTTGGAATTTAGATTTTGTGGATTCGAAACTGATGCTTGTTGGATGCTCAGCACGCGTCTGAGAAGTGAATAGGGAAACCCATCCGATCGAAACATGGGCTAAGGATTAGCCAGATCCAAATCGCCAGTTTGGAAAAGCTCGGAGTTAGCTACGCTCAGCACGTTTAACCTCGAGGTTGCTTTCGATCGGGATTTGATGTAGAAGAAGGTGCTGCTGTGATAGAATTCAGTTCGTAGTTACTACATACGATGATCTTGACCTTGATTATAAAATTGATTGAGCACATAGTTTAACACTCTGTTAACACGTTAAATTACAGAAAACTTATTAACAGGATACATTGATAGTGTTTATAGTAGACCGGTATCCTAAAAAATAGTCATTTTGTAGTCCGAAACGATCGAATGAAATAAAAAATCGTTCGGATCAGGTGATCCAATTAAAAACTCGCCCAATTTTCGATTTCGTAAAGGGGCAGAAATTCGTTTAAATCTTTTCTCACCAAATAAAATGTATCTGTTGTTACGCAAAAGGATGAGACTTTTCTCATTTTGTATCTCTCTTTCGTGTTCTCCTTTATCTAGGATTTTCTCTCGATCGTTTTGCATAATCGTGAGATAATTTGCTCGCTTTATCATCCATTCCTACCTCCTAATGTCTGAGAAAGTTTGGTACGTCTGGAACGCAAGTAGGGGTGACGACAATACCGCGTTAATGACCCCATGAAAGAACTATGATTAAGAGCAGTAAACCGCTTTGCAAATTGCTGAATGTTCTCGTGAATAGTACATATCAAGAAGATAAAGGAACCCGCCGCCTAGGGGCACATCGATTGCGAGAAAATTCAAATATGACAATAGGAAAGATTTAACGCAATTATTGGTTATACTATCACCACCACCAGGTCCCATAGATACGTTGTTCTTTACACTAATTTCAAATTTACGTAAGAATTTTTTTACAAATCCTATGGGGTGCGTCAGGATTTTTAAGCACAATACAAATTTTTTGTTTTGTTCAGTTTAAACAGGTAAACGAGATTTAACCCAGTATAAGGGGGGTTAGGACTGAGTTTATGTACGACACGTGAAATTTATAATTAAAGTGTAAATGATCGACGCGTGTTTCAATTATTTTTCAAGTAATGTTATTAACACTAAATGTATTGAGCTTCATGTATATCTATTTCTACCATAACGGATCAAATGATCCTCCCCACAAATTTTCAAAACGTCATATATATTTTACAATGTATGTATAACAAAACAAAAAAATATAACATTTATGAAATACAAAATTTTTAACTCATCAAATAGTACAATTGTTCCAAAAAAATGACAATCGATCATTTGATCAGTTATGGTTAACTGTAGTGTTAATAACATTTCTTTTTCAAGAATATAAGATTAATCAAAGTGAAATGAAAACAAAAAATACTTTAGGAGTCTGATGTACGAGAATGTATAGGGCACAACAACAACTACTATTGAACGACATTCGCGGTACTTGACTTTATTGCTAATAGGATGTTGCCCGGTTAATTCCCAGCAGAGCGAACGGCTGACTCAGGGCCCAAGCGCGGGAACTGCGTAAAGTTTCGAAGGGTGAAGAGGATAGGTAGGTAGGTAGGTGGAAAGGAGAGCAGATAGAAAGGGGGAGGACACTAAAATTTTACTGCCGAAGGCGGCTCGATGAATTTGCATGGAAATGAGCGAACCGAGAGACACTGCGATAGAAAGAGAAAAAGAGAAAAAGAGCAAAAGAGAGAGAGAGGAGCATCGAAGAGGGACTTGGTGAGAAATATAACTCGGTTACGTCTAATGAGCATTGAAAAGAGAGAAAAAGAGATAGACTCTTGACACGAAGGAAAAGGGCCGAATGATGTGAAAGTCTACTTCGAATTGTCTCTCGAATATCGCAAATACTCATTCCCATTGAAATAAACCTAAAGTTGTTATTTCTAGAACACCATTTAGGCGGTAATCGTAAAACGTCAAAATCAGTAAACTACGATTAATCTACTCTACTATTATTATGACTACTACTATGCTGTAATAGTTCAATAATTCTTTATTTTTTCGGTCATCTTTATAATCCTTTATTTTTTTAAATCTCGTTTTGTGTGTTTTTTTCTTTCTTTTCATATCAATTTTGTATAACACACAGTTCGTAACTTTCTAACGTATATCAATAAAACGATCTTAAATAATTTTTTTTCTTTGCTTTTTGCATTAAAAGACCAACTGTGAAAAAGATTATGATTATTTTCTTCATGCCATTAACCGTATGACGGTAAAAAAAAACTTCGACGATCATTGGAATTTTAAATACGCTAAATGCTATTTGTTGAATTAAAACAATTCTAAATTTATTTTTACCATTCGAAGTATACTCTTCTGGATCCTTTATTAAAGTAATATAACAGATCTAATATAAAATTTATTCATCATAAACGTAGAAAGAGGGGGGCGATAGTAATAATAGAGATGATACTGTATACTACTCTAGAATCTTTGAACAATATGGGGGTCTTTGATTACCTACATTTAAATTTCTTCGTAAAATGATAAATAAAAAGAAAATATGTTTAAAAAAAAATCAAAAGATATATAAAGACGAATAAAATTTCCATTTTGTTTCTAAGTATGGATTACAGAAAGATATTATATACGAGGCGAGAGAGAGAGAGAGAAAGAGAAAGAGAGAGAGAGAGAGACATGAGAATTCGTTTAAATGACGAAATTACCGAATTCCTTGTATAAGCTTGCCAGTAAGCTTCTTACAGGAGTTAACTAACCTCATAAAATTAGCGGGAAGGTGTAAACTTTCTTCTCTTCCTGCCCAGTAACAGTAACAGCAGTAGTAGCAGCAGCAACAGCAGCAGCAACCCTTAAAACTCAGCATCCCCTTTCTTACCACACCCCTTTTTCTTCTTCCTCCTCCTCAACCACCTCTTACTTCTCATCATCTCTTCATCTCTTTCTTTACCTCTTACTCCTTTCATGTCAGTTTCCGTCGCCTCGTAAAACCCAAGTCGAGACAATGCCAACGTTGCTGACTATCTCCTCCAATGAGAAAGGGGGATAGAAATATAGAGAAAAAGAGGAAGAGAGGGGTGAGGGAGGGGTATAAGTTCAACCCCTTTTCATAGCACATTCACGAAACTCTCATATAATCTTTACTGCGGTTTACTTAACTTCAGGAATCTTACGAATAAGACGTAAATGAGAAGGAACAATGTAAAGGCTATAAATTTCTACTGAAAAATTTTAGAAAATATTTCAATAGAACATACTCGAAACCTTCAAAAATGTATAAATACTTTTTGTTAGATAATAATTAATAAGATTGATTGAAAAACTTTTAAGATGATTATTTAATTAACCTCGTAAAAAAAAGAATAATCTAATACGAATTATTTTGGGGTGTATTCTACGAAACACGTGGATGCTGTTGAAAAGTCTTGAATCCAATAAGGGAAAAAATTATTTTTATTTTTTTATTTTTCGACATAGAGCAAAAAATTATTTTTTAACCTGCTATCCACTTGACCAACTCCCCCAATTTTTCCTATCCTAGGATACCACCACACCTCATTATAAATGTTCCCTTTTTCTTACTTTTCTTTTTCTTCTCTTTTTATTTTATTTTTAAAATTTCCATACTTCATTTTCTTCTTCCGCTAGCCAAGTGTCATATAATCATTAGAAAAGTACGACTACTCCATGTGGTAGATTAACCCGCTACCACCAACGAGGCAGAACATTTTGGCAAGGAAAATTTAACTGGTACTTCTATTCATATCGACTAACCCCTTTCCACCCCACTCCTCTCCTCTCTTCTTCACTCGTTTCCTTTCCTTCTCTTCTCGGCCTCTTTTTCTCACCTTTACTCGACCAACTAACTGGTACCAATTCGTTCAGTACCACACTACTATTACTAAGCTACCATTACTACTTCTTCTAAGTACCGAAGCAATTTCGCATAAATTAAGCAAAACTAGACGATTAAATGCAAAGCGAGTCTCGTGAATAAAATGAGAGAAAAGAAAAAAAAAGGAAAAGAAAAGGGCGTGGTAAAAGATGACGGCAAGAGACAGAATAAAGAAAAAAGGGAAAGAAAAAGAAAGAAAAAACACATTGGGGAAAGGAGAGAAAGGAAAATTTCATCCTGTTCAGACTGCTTGTTCTAAATATGCATGGGGGTAGGTAGGTAGGTAGGTAGATAGGTAGGTACTAAGCTAAAAGACCCGTGTATGCTGCTGTTCTATGTGATCCGTCCGCTTTTCGTGGAAATTGAGTCACGTATTTTCTACGAGCACCTGGAACTGTCAGAAATTTCCCTTTCTCTTTTTTTCTCTCTTTCAAAAAGACACACGAATACGACGACAAAAGAAAATCTCAGCCGATTTCTACGAAGAGAGACCAACCAACCCCCTTCTCAACCCAAACCTTCGAGGAAGAAAAGTATTCTGTGTGTATAGTACTAAATAAATATCAATTAAACTGAGAACAAAGTTTTCTCGAAAAGGGTTCGTCGTTCGTATATACCAATAGATTGTACCTTTTTTTTTATTAAGGGCTGTACGAATATACACGGAATTTGGATGAAGAATTTTTGTTCGAGTATGAGATCCGTGATCCCAAAAGTTTCCCCGCCAACAAAGAAGAAGAAGCATACCTGAGATACCTGCTATTTTCTAACCTGATTTGTTATGCGGGATCCGATTCGGAGAATTCTTTGCATAAAAATGTTGACATCTGCGAAATCAGTAGATAAAAATTTAAACGTCCAGAGATCCTCGAATGGAAATATTATATTCTCGTTCTTGAACAGAGGATTTTTTTTAGAAAATCTTACTGTGTGAATCGACAAATTTGGTTAGAGCAGAAATAACGTCAGGTAGTTGAATTTGTGCGTTTATGTTTGGTACAACTTTCGAGAATTTAAATTGATCCAATTTCATACCTCGGACTAAAATATCTGAAAATTTGAATTATTTAAATGTCTTTCTTGGTGTACAATGAAAGTTGGGTTTAAATAATTATTAATGAAATAAAGAAAATAAGATTTGTACAATACACTCGTCGTATGTTCATTCCATTCTTTACCAAATTCGTTACGATTTAAATGAATACCACACGAATAGGAAAAACAGAGAGAGAGAGAGAGAGAAGGAAAGAAAAAAGGTTTAGCAAGGTGCAGGTAATGAAATTAATTGGTGGGATGCCTGAGAGAGAAGGTGGCACGGTGTACCTTAAATGGGATACCCATCTGCATTTTAAATTCCGCGCGCAAACCGAGAGAAAGGAACACACCACCACCACCATAGCGAATGCGAAAACGATGCGAAGAAGGGCTACTGGCTCTTTTCCTTCGTAGGGCACAAGCATTTCCTTCGTGAGATAAAAAGAGAAACACACACATCTCTTACCCACCATCATCCCTTTTCTCACGATATAACATTTATTTCGTATTTTATAATAATTATCCTCGAAGTAGTAGAAAGAGTCTCATTTATTAATTATAAAAATAAATATTCAAAGTGAAGAAGAAAGTTACTTACAAGGAACAAAGTGATGAATCAATTTAATGAAATGAAAATGGTGAAATATTTAATTTTTTTCTCTCTTTCTACAATATTATTAACGCCCTTTGCGAAACGAATGTATTTAAAATTTAATTAATATTAATATTAAACGAATTTTATTTTTATTTTCTTTACATTTATGTCACAATCATAAATATTTCTTCGTAGAAATTTTTGACAAATCACGAAAAATTTTGGTTCTTCATTTTCTTGCCAGTGAACGTGTTTTTTTTTTAACGAATATTAACTGGTATATATGAAGAGAGGTAATTACAAAATAGGAAAATGAACGGATACAAAGCTATAGTCTTTTAAGAGATGTGTTATAAAAATTAGCTGTCGAAATAAATGTTGTATTTCTGACCACGCCTTACTATTGTTAAACGAGGACACAATGTCACGCTGTATAATGTAATACA
Source organism: Polistes dominula (assembly GCF_049000335.1). Classification (NCBI taxonomy): domain Eukaryota; kingdom Metazoa; phylum Arthropoda; class Insecta; order Hymenoptera; family Vespidae; genus Polistes; species Polistes dominula. The sequence continues at coordinate 5,461,226 of NW_028301150.1, forward strand.
GTGCGTTCCTTCTCGCTGACACATTAATGAAACGTACAATGGTATTCGTGAATGCGCATACATACATACACTATAAAAAAAATTATTCATGTTCGTACGAGTGTGGTATACATATAAGAATAAAAATGACGTTGTTTCTTACTTTTTTACGATCATTAAGAACTTTTTTATTCTTTGGTATCGGTTCTTCGTCCTTGAGGAACAAAATTTCAGCAGACTTTTCTAATACAAGGATTTTCTTTAACTCGATCAAGAATCAAATTCATTCGAGATCGTTAATTTTTCTTTTTACTTTTCCTTTACCCACACCCTTCATTTTTTTAATTTTTAATTCCTTCTTATTTTCACACTAAGAAAGAAAGACAGGAAATTTAGAAGATTCCCTTTTTTATTCTCGTAGGACTATTGTCCATTGTCCTTGAGAACGTTTCTTTTTCAATTTTACGCGTACCTTTTAATATGTAAAAGAAGAAGAAGAAGAAGAAAAAGAAGAAGAAAAAGAAGAAGAAGAAGAAGAAGAAGTAAGGTGGTAACGATGCGGACAATGAAGTAATTAAATGCAAAGAATTAAATGTTAGAAATATAAAAAGTGAAAGATAGTATAACCCGAAGATACTCTCATAAAAGAATCTTATTAAATGCAAAGTTCGTACAATACCAGGATTGTTTTAAAACCACCTACTACTACTGCTATTATAAAACATTTCTGATCGTAAAAGAATTCGATTCGTAGATACAATAATCTCTGCTTATTATACTGTTTGAAAACAATCAAAACGATTGAAGTAGTTTGTGATTGACCTTAAAATTTAAGTAGGATGATTATTATAATATTGAACACTTTCCAATAAAAGCTAATAATTATTTTATTAGTTTTTATTTTTCTTTAGATGAAATCGGAATACAACTTCGATAAGTTTTATACGCGAATATTAAAAACATGTACCGATATGAACAAAAAAAAAAAAAATAATTTAGCTTTAGAAGCAGAAAAAAACAAAAACAAAATTAACACAAAAAAGAAACAAAGTGGTGATTCGCCAAAATAAACTACGAACATGTTTAAATGAACTAAATTTAGGTAGAGGACACTTTTAACGAATTTACAATTATTTTCTTGTAGATGAAAATCGATTAAAATAGAACAACTTCGATAAAAATTTACAAGCGAATATTAATAAAAAAAAAAAAAACGTACCGATATGAAAAAAAAATAAATAAAATGAAATAATTCTCAGCTCTAGAAAGAAGCGTGTATGTTTTCTAGTAAAATGAAAAAAAGAAGAAAAATAAATAAATATACAGCGACGAGTGGGTGGTATACTGTATAGAAAAAACAAAATAATACTTTTAACTGTGCATAGTAAAAAAAAAAAAAAAAAAAACTAAACCTACCCACCGTACGCGAAATACACGTGTGATTTAAAAGGACGTAGGATTAATTTTTAAAAGTATTATATTGAAGAGTATAGAAGAGAGAGAGAGAGAGAGAGAGAGAGAGAGAGAGAGAGAAAGAGAAAACAAGAACGAGAAAAAGAGAGAGAGAGAGAAAACAAGAACGAGAAAAAGAGAGAGAGAGAGAGAAAACAAGAACGAGAAAAAGAGAGAGAGAGAGAAAACAAGAACGAGAAAAAGAGAGAGAGTGTGTGATTATTAGAAGAAGATTAAAAACGGCATCCACGAAAAATCATCGGGAAATGATAGTTAATCTCCGGCGTTACAACACACCCCCACCCCCACCCAACCCTAACATACAAAAAGCAGTTGGTTTAGCGAATTTAACATTAAACGATTTCAACATTCTCTCTCTCTCTCTATATATATATACACAATCTCATTTTCCGTTTCAATAGAGAAACAAAACTGATATTCAATTTCCTCTGAACGGTGTAGTTGTTGCTTGCAAAAGCTCGTACGCGGTCGATGGCACCGAAGAAAAAGAGAGAGAGAGAGAGAGGACTCTATACTTTACACACTTTGACGAACATTTCCGTGATACAACGAGGAGTCAAATATAAAGTGTTATTTCTCTCTCTTTCTCTCTCTCTCTTGCTCTCTTCATTGCTGGTGGTGGGTGTCAAGGGAAATCCGGAAGAGAAAGAGCTAGAGTGAAAAGAGAGAGAGAGAGAGAGATAGATAGAGTGTCGACGAACGACGTGACAGTATCTCGCGACGCCGACGCCGACGCCGACGCCGACGCCAACACCGCGACGCCAACACCGACAACGACGACGATGACGCCGACGCCGACGCCGGTCGTCGTCGTTGTAGTCCCTTAGAGTAAAGCCAAACTGTCGAGTTGCCTATTGTATATGGAACGAGCCGATAGAAATGTTACCACGGAACTTCCTGACAGCGATAACACAACGTGCCTACGCGCCATCTTTCTCTCTCTCTTTCTCTCCTGGTTGGTTGGTTGGTTTGTCACACGTATATACACATTTCATTCGTTAAACGAGCCTGTCCCTGGTAAAACGAGTCCTTCAAGTTCTTCCGTTTCCTCTTGTCAAAGAGAAACGGAACTTAACAGTGGGATATTATTGGTAAATCTTGTCAAAAATGTCTACTTATGAATAGTTCTCTCTTTTTATCAATAAAGGAAATTATTCTATTTGAAAAGAATGTTTTTATATTGTTTAATGAGAAAAAGAAATAATTATAACAATTGTTTAAAGTTTCATTGTTTTATTATTAATCGAGCATATATTGAATTGGCAATTAACCCATTACCCACCAATAGCCCTTTTTTGGGATGTATTTTCAAAAGTTTTTTTTTATAACTGCAACTTTAGAATGAAATATATTAGAATATATAATAGACATTGAATTTCTTTTTAATATTAAATACACATGTATTCAATATTTTTTAATATTTTGTGCTACTAGGGTATCTTTTTGAGAGAAAAATTATCGTACAATTTCCGATCAATGATAGTAGAGAGATCAAATGAAAGAACGAACACAAATGAATGATAGTCGGGAATGATTCGAAAAATAGAAGAAAGGGGTCCACCGAAATGACCATAATCGCCTGGGGGAGGGGGAAAGAACGTTTCTCCCGAACGAGCAAAAACAAAAGGCAACTTTGGGGGCCCTTTATCCCTACCCCAGAACCCCCACAGTCGTCGGCCCGGACCAAAGGGCAATAAGAAAAAGAGACAAACAAAAAAACAAAAAGAGCGAGAAAGAGAGAGAAAAAGTAAGAGAGATACACAGTAAAGAAAGCAAAATAGAAAAGGGAAAAGAGGAGATATGCCAAAATGCAAGCGGACGCGTATTTCCTGTCACGCTCACGGCAAAATTGTCTCGACGACGGACAACGGAAAGAGAAAGAGAATGAGAGAGAAACACCGTAGAAAAGGCCCCGTATAACGTCACGGCTGTTTCGTGTCGCGGAACAATGCACCATGAAACGCAGACACCGTGACGCCAAAAACGCATTGCGTTTCGTGGTCCTACCCTCCCCTTTCTCCCCTTTTCTTCATTCCCCTTTCTTCAACGTATCTTGCGCTTCTTCTTCCTAACACCCGGCCATTAATCATGGTCTTACTACTAATCATTTTCTTTCTTTATTTATTTATTCTTATTCTTATTATAATTATTATTTTTGCTTCTTTGAAAATGAACATTTTCTAAAAATAAGACAAAGAGAACCAATGAAAATAATTGTATTTAAAAATTATTCGTTTTTTAAGGATAACTTTGTAAAAAATTGACTTCAGATGTGTATGTAATAAAACCATTATTTGTGGTTTCACATTAGATTTGTCATATCTTAACTAACAAATAAATAAAAAAATAAAATACATAAAATAATTTTAATGATGTACAAAATGTTCATAAAACGAAGTACAATTTTTTTGTTTTGTTTTATTACTACTCGATTTTAAATGAAATACAAAGAACCAGCGATGATGTCAACGTTTTAATTGAAACAATAATAATATAAAGAAACAGAAAATGAAGAGAGATGAACGAAAAAATAATAAAAAAAGAAAAAACCTAACAAATAATTGTATTTATTTGCTTTAAGATTCAAACACAGAGCGGCGGCTTCGTTTCTATTTCTTTGTTTCTTTCTTTACTTTGCTTTATATATTATCGTTTCGTCTTTACTTTTTTTCTTTTTGCTATTTAACAAAGTTGCCGCCTTTGCCCAGCACTTTTCTTTCTCTTTTATGCTCGTAACACGAACGTTAAAGTAATTATTATTAGTATACATATATATATATATATATATATATATATATATATATATATATATATATATATATATATATCTTTTCTCTTTTTTTTGCTGCACACGGCTTTGACGTAATTTTACATATTTCGTGCAATATTCCATGTCTGAAGAAGATGGTTGGTTGAGGTCTATTGCTGAGAGGTGTACTACTACGGTGGGATGATGATGAGTGAGGATGAGGGTTGAAAAAAGGGGACAGGGAAGACCTACACGTATTTTCTATCTCTCTTTATCTTTTGCTAGAGTTAAAATTAAAAAAAAAAAATAATAATAATAAAAATAAAAAAAATAACGGGCAAGAGAGTTGTGCGTGCATACGAGAGACCTCTCTCTCTCTCTCTCTCTCTCTCTCTCTTCTTGTTGCCTAGCACGAGAGAGAGAAAGAGAGAGAGAGAGAGAGAGAGAGAGAGAGAGAGACCAAGTGAAAATGATAAAAAGATAAAAAAAGAATAAGAGGCTTATATGTGTTATACGTTTGACGAAATAGCAGCAAAAGCCGTATAATACGTCTGAATACACACGTATGTAATATAAGTATTAGTATGCACCTATGAACTTGGATGCAGAAAAGAAAGAAGGGAAAAAAAAAGGAAATAAAGTATATGAAGCTTTTCTCTCCATGTACGGGTACTACCACCGTCAATTAAAACTTTTTTTTTCTTTTTTTTTATATCGTCTACATGCATCGCCTTGTCCGAAAGGGTAAATGCCTCCCTTCTTCCCCTTTACGGCCCACTCATCATTTTTTTTTTCTTTCATCTTCTGCTTACTTAAAAAAAAAAAAAAAATAATAAAATAAAAAATAAAAAGATCGGTGATAGGTCGTCCGTATTAAAAATATTTTTTTTCAAATGTAGTCAACTTTTCCGTCCCACCGATAGAAACGTTTTTCTCCTTACCCTCGCGTCTCATCTTTCTCTCCCTTTCTTTCTCATTTTGTCCAAGTTGTTCGCGACAGATACAAATTTTTGTGTATTTAAAATCAGAGTGGTTACGTAGAGAAAGATAAGAGAAAGGAAAATGAAAGAATAAAAAAAAGGGGGGGAAAAGGGGGTTAGGGGATAGGAGATAAAGATAAAAGGGAAATGTACGGAAAAAGGAAAAAAGGGAGAACTAGAGATGAACGTTAAAATAAAATAAAAGAATGGAAAATGTTAATCCGAACGAGTAGAGGAGAGCACTACCACCAACCACCACCACCATGTCCAACATTTCGCGTTTCTTTCTTTCTTATTTTTTTATTTCTTTTTTTTATTTTTATTTTTTCTTTTTTGTACTTGCCCACAGGCTGATAAAACTCGTCTACGTTTCGGTTAGCAAAAAGTGAGGAGAGAAAGAGTAAGAGTAAAATGAAGTGAGAGAGAAGGTGTGGGGGAGGGAGGGAAATAAATATACAAAAGAAAACGAAAAACGATAGGGGGTCGCGTCCGGGAGAAGGAAACAACACACACGCAACGTTGGATCTCTAATAAATGTGTGCGTGTAGAAAGGGAAAGGATATTATATCCAGCAGACGAATAAAAAATGGCGATTGTTAATTAAATCCGGTAAGCCGTTGAGGGCCTCCTCTTTCTCTCTAACCTCACCTCATCCCCCCCCCCGACACCGAATGTTGTCGTTAACGTTCGCAACAACCAAACACGCGCATGGCTATTTCTCGTTCACCCTATAATATTTTTCTTCTCTCTGACTCTACACGCTCCAAAGAAACACGCGGTACAACATTATAGCTAAAGATAACGAAAGAGAGAAAATTATCCCCCTTTCCACTTTCTCCTTTTCCTCCTCCTCCTCCTACCCACCTTCAGCCCTTGTTACCTCTAATATTAAAAGAATGATGATCTATTGAAATTATAATCGAAATGGTTTTCTTCTTTTCTTTTATGGTTTTTTTCTTTCATTTTATTTTCATTTTATTTTTATGTGTTTTATTTTTTCTCCTGAGTATATTATTTTGTTTTATATATTAATCCTTACAATGCTATGGTCGCATATATGCGTTTGGTAAAAATTACTAACCTTATCGTTCGAAACATATACGTGTTTGTTAATATTTATGTAAAATAATTTAATATTTATACTAATTAATTAAATTATATTCAAAAACAAAAATTTTAATTAAATATAATTTGTTATTAGAATCCGGTTAATAATAAAGTATTCTGTTTCTACAAAACATTTTAGATAAAAGTATTCAGCACTCAAAGGGTAAACATAAATTTATTATACTATTTGGTGATCTACAAGAAAAGTTTTGTCCGTTTTTACAATAAAATGAAATAATAAAATTTTTCAAATCTTGCGAATAAACTTTTTATTAAATAATAATATAATTGTAATCATTATTTATGTCTAACTTACCAACGTGATGGCGTTTTGTATATCACATTTTCAAAAAATGCCCTTATATTATCCCTAGAGGCAAAAAAATTGAACCAGTGTTTATATAAACGGACAGAACTTTTCTGGTAGACCTAATATTTAACAATTTGATGATATAGATTTTTTATGTTTGCTTTTCCTTTTTCTTTCTTTCTTACTTTCTTTTTTGCGAACGTTTGAAAATATTTCGTGCGAAAAGAAAAAAATATTATTATTATTATTATTATTATTATTAATTGGTATATTTCTGCATGAGAGAGTTGGCTCTACTAAAATTTTTTGTACTCATTCGAAAAGAAAGAAGATAATATGAAAAATCTTATTAGGGAGGCGAAGGTTGGGGAAAAAAAAACAAATTTTTTTTCATTATTTTTTTTTGTTTAATTCGCTAGAACGGAATATCAGCTTTGTATTTTTCATTGCGAGTTTTCGCTCATTGAGAATGATGATTGGATAAAAAGGAGGAGAAGGTGGAGGAAGAGTAGGAAGGAGGAGGAGAAGGAGGAGGAGGAGGGATTGAAGAAGAGGGTATTTTGTGGGATGGTCGTTCCTAGGCTACGTTAATTGGACGGATGATGCCGCTAAATCCTGCGTACCTTGAAAGCATCAGCATCGAGGGAAACGTCCGAAGTGCTTCGTCAGAAATTAAAGGGGAAAACGCGTACTTTCTCAAGCGTGAAACTGAACCACCTTCTCCACCTCCTTCACCACCACCTCCTCTTCCTCCTATTCCACCTACTACTACTAACAATAATTCGATTCTTCCAAGAGTCAATAAAAAGAATCGATAAAATAATTACTTTCTAATTCTCTCTCCCACCAATCCACCAACAAAAAAATTATTATTTCGTAAAAGTTCTACAAATTTAGTGACCAAAGTTGTCGAACCCAAAAAAAAAAAAAAAAAAAAAAATATCGTTTATAGTCGAGTAAATCGAAAACATTTACAACGATAAACGACAAAAGAAAGAAAAGTGAGATTAGTAAAATGCTTGGTAATAAAAAAGATGGACGCTTAATTAGTTCTCTCTCTCTTTCTTTCTCTCATTCTTTTTCTCTTTTCTGATATCAAGAGACATCAAGAAGAAACGAAAGTAGTAGTAGTAAGTACCTGAAACGGTTCGAATTTTGCTCAAGGCGTAACGCGCACGAATATTACCTTATCTTGCGACTGTGACTGTGTATATATATGTGTATACATGTATTTGCGTGTCTGTGTGTGTCAGAGAGAGGGAGAGGGAGAGGGAGAGGGAGAGAGAGAGAGAGAGAGAGAGAGAAAGAGTTTTTCTAATAACCGTAAAAGCGACACATTAATAAACCTTTGAATAGTAGAATAAAGAGGAGGACGATGAGGTAAAGGTGGTGTAGAAGGGAAGGAAGGGGAGGAAAGAAAGGAAAGAAAACAGGTGATTCGCCTTGCTCGGAGACTAAATTACGGAAAATTGTGTAGAGAAAACGAACAAGGACCGTGAGTACCGCGTACGAGCAAGATAACGTTACGGGAACATTATTAGTCGTGTTTTGCGTTAATGTCTTCCTATCTCTTTCGACATAAATTACTTTATTACGTCTGCCGTACATTCTGCTAACCCCCACCCCACTACCCCCACCCCTTAGCCTCCTCTCTCTCTCTTTCTCTTTCTCTAGTTCTACTATATATATTATATATAAAATATATATTCTCTCTTACTCTCCCCCACCTCACTCACTTTGTACGTGTGTACGTATATATGTGTTTGTTGTCTCTGATTCTCTGTGTCTTCTCTTTTTTTTTCCTTTTATTTAAAAGATACGCTCTGCTGCTCTCTCGCCAATACTGGGACACCAATATTTTTGTGCAATTTTTATGCTTTTCCCTATCTAAACGAGCCCGTTGCTATCAATTCTGGCAAAAAAAAAATAAAATAAAATAAAATGTTAGTAGTCTTATCGGCGAGTAATATTCCAGACAGATGTACTCGTGTTTTTCTCACATCGAGAACAAAAATAAAAAAAAAAGAATTGTTTTCGATATCAACGATAGGTAGTCTCGCATTATAATATCGATTTTATTTATTTTTCATAGGAAAGAAATTTAATTTTTCTTTCTTTTCTTTACATCTGACATACTTATACAATTTTTATAATATACATACATAATTTCGAGTAGAAATCGTAGTTTGATATCATTGATCCTTTTGTACAACACTAAGATTCATTAATTAATGTAATTTTTTCTTTTTCATAATTTTATTTTTAAATTATTTACTTGATTAATTAGATAATTAGAAAAGTTTTCCTTTTTTATATCATTTATTTATTTAAAATAGATAAAATGGTTCTTTTCACATTAACACGAAATTGTTTCTGTCTGAATACAAATTTTTGACAAATTTATTGATTAAGACACTCAAAAAAAAATATTCTGAAGATTTTGAAAGAAACTTCTTGTAAGATTTTTCAAATGAAATATTTTTTGACCAATCCAAGGAGAAAAGAATTTTCATGAAAAAAATTCATGTGCAATTCTTTGGAAAATATATTTTCACTAAGGTCATCTATCCTTTCTTCCTTCCTACGAAGCGTGCTTTTTTCTCGGTTATACTGTCTTGACATTTGACATGATAACCCTAGGCGCCTTGCGAAATAACCGAACAATAAACATTTAGTCGTAACGCCAATCGAGAGATAAGAGAGAGTAATAAAGCTAACAAATCGACATTTTCATCAAAACTAACGGCAATAATCTAAACGCGGTAGTAACATCAATATACCTGCGAACAATAATGAATTAAAGAAAATTTAAAAAAAATTTAAATTAAAAATAAATAAATCCAAAAAATAAAAAATATATCAGCCTTCAGTATAATCGAATTTTACATCTCATCGATTAAACAAACAGTAAAGTCTAGAAATTCATAATAATAAATAACTAGAATTGTTTCATTCCAATTTAAATAAAATTACAAAAAAAAAAGAATTGCAACTTTAACAATTCTAACTTTATCTAACAATAATCCGACAATGTCAAATAATATTTAATTATGATTATTCAAATGTATAATTTTCCCATCCACATTTTAATTATTTAAAAATCGAAAAGAAGAATTTGACTTTTAACAGAGAAAATTTCTCTCATCAGACATTACACATATACACATACACTCAACATACACTCACACACGCACGTTCCAAACATTAATTTCATTTTTCCTGAGTTGGCTTTTCTTAGTTCTCCTCCCTTAGCAAGAAAAAGACGAAAGAACGTAAGTTTGGGGGAAGGAAAAACGATGAGAAAGAAAAAGACTCTCTATCTCTTTCCTCTTGGATCTCGTTTGAGGAAATAAAAAAGAAAAAATATATAAAGAGAAAGAGAGACAGAGAGAGAAGATTCGAGCGAAGTGCCAACTGAACAGAAATAGCCGTGCTACCATGGCACGATGCTAAATTCGCCGAGCAATAACGAGCAACGAAGAAGGGGGGGCGGGTGGATTATACTACTATTCCTCTTTCTCTCTGGAAGGTGAGGAGAGCTCACGTCCAATCATAAATTTCCACGTGTTAAGCTGGTGGTAGTAGTCACTTATTTTTTTCAAATCAATGGAAAAGAAAACGTAAGACTCATCGATCCACCACCACCAACCACCACCACCTTCGTAATTTAGAAATAAAATAAAATAAAATAAAATAAAATAAAATAAAATAATACAAAATAAAAGTAAATAGTTAGAGAGATGAGTTTTTTCCGCGTGAGGTTTCTCTGTCTATATTTCTTGTTCATTCTCCACTTATTGTCAGTTGTCCTAGCTTCAAGAGAGACTCCTTCTTCTTCTTCTTCTGTTCCCAGTCGGACTATAAAATGCAAACAACAAGAAACAGCAACAGCAATAGCAACATCAGCAGTAACGGAATAAACAGCAATAGCAATGGACTTTGTCATCTCTGTCTTTCTCTTTTTCTCATATGTTGATCTAGCTGTGCAAATACGTGGACTAGACACATACGAAGATGACGTGCAGTATACACAGTAGCAACAGAGCACCACACATTGGTGGCAATAACGGTGGTGGCAGACAGACAGCCGGCGGTCTAACGAATGACCGTCAAGTCTTCTTCCCTTCTTACACTCCCTTTTTCCTTTTTTCAGAATGGGACTGACATCGTCACTATTTTCCTTCTCGATGACATCGTTTACGAATGGCAACAAAAATTCCAATCGATTTCCTTCGAAATTTCTACGATAGAAATCTGATTAACACTACTACTTTCCAATGGCATATTACAAATAACTATTTTCTCAATCGAAACTATGAAAATGAAAGCAAACGACGAAGAGGATGAGAAGTTGTTAATATTAATTGAGAAGTTGAAAAAAGCAAGTTAAAGTTGACAACACGATTTATTGGCCAACGACGAGACAACACAACGAAGCAACTCTTAGTATTATTATAGTCATGTGTGATGATGAGATATCTCATTGCTCTCCTTTTCATTTATCTTTTTTCTTTTTTCTTTCTTTCTTTCTTTCTTTCTTTCTTTCTTTTTTTCTTTCTTTCAGTTCAATTCTCGTCTATCGTCATCGACAATTTTGCGACTCTTTTCGTTACGAAGAAGCATGGCTGCTACTGACGATGGGGCAGCCTGCTGATTTCTGACATCTCCGTTACTCCTTCTGTTACCACTGTTAAATGCACTCGCGTTAAAAGAAATAACGAGGGATTGTGGAGGGAAAGGGAGAGGGGGAGGGGAAGGAAGAGACAGAGCTTGCCAACAGGGGCAGAGCTACGATTATTACAAGATTTATTGCTTCTCTTCGTTTCGTCTCCTTTTACGAGAGAGAGAAAGAGAGAGAGAGAGAGAGAGAGAGAGAGAGAGAGAGAGTGAGAGAAAGAAAGGAGGACCCTGTAGATTACAAGAGAAAGAAAGAAGGAAAGAAAGAATGAAAGAATAAAAGAGCACTCTCTCCATAGTGATTCGAAAGACCTCGGCTCGGTTGTTTCCACGTAAACGAGTACGCTTTCTTCTTTTCCCCCCTTTAACCTCTTGCCTCTCCTTCCTACCCTCCTTCCCTTCCCCTCTAACGACTCAGCCAAACCCCTTTTCGAGAATCTTTATTGTCCGTCTAGTCTCTTCCTTCTCATTTTTACACCAAAAGCGTGCACCATCACCATACAACCATGTCTTCTATCTACATTGTTGCAATGTCTTATTTTCGTTCAACGTTTCCCTTTTCTTTAGTTTGACTCCATGCTTTTCACTCAATTTAAAGTAATTTTAATTATTTACGCTTGAATTGAATTCGATCGGGCTAATAGTTTTTATAATAGTTTAAGAAATAGCGCAAGAAGATTTTTTATGTATTAAACATCAATGATTGCTGGCCGGGATAAGTAAAAAAATTCAACATTTTTCTTTTGTTTTTTTTTTTCATTTTTTAGGGTCTCTGTGGTTATTGTTGTTGTTGGTTCGCGCAAGTTTTCTAAATTATTGCAAATTTGTAGAGAAAGAGTAAAACGATGCAATTTTCACGAACATACAAAGCACGTCAAGTGATTTTCCGAGAGCAAATTGGAGAGAGAGAGAGAGAGAGAGAGAGAGAACTAATGATGCTTTCATGGAATTTGCGTTGTTTGGATGGTAATCTCTCTCTCTCTCTTTCTTTTTACTCGTCCATTTCTTTCTTTCTTTTTTTTTTTCTTTTGTTTTTTTATTCTTTAAGTCTTACTTAATTCGAGAGGCTCTCACGAAACCTCTTTTCCTCTTTGTCGTACTCTCGGAAATAAGTCGAGAGGATCGAAAATAACGGGAAAACGAAGGAAAGAAAAATGAAATGGGGATGAAGAGAGGGGTGATGAGAGAAGGTAAAAGATGCTAATTATCAGGTAAAGAGAAAGAAAGAGAAAGAAAGAGAGAGAAAGGAGAGAGGTCGCTTCCCGATTGAAAAAATCGTAAAAAATGTTCGTACGCTTTTATCGTGGAAAAAAAGGAGGTAAAAGAAAAATACGAGAGAGGACCAAGAGACAGAAAAGAAGGTAATAAAAGGAATAGGAAAAAAAGTATGGAAATGAAAGGAAACGCTAATTGGTCGGTAAAATTGTATTCTTTCGTGAAATTTTTATAACAGAAAGCAGAAGGAAAGACAACGAGTGAAATGGGGGAGGAAAGAAAGGGGAAAAAGGGAAGAGTGCAAGTTACCAAGTCAATTGTCGTCTCCCGCGAAAAACATTCCTCGTTAATTTCATCTCATCATTTATCATTTTTCTCTACCCAGTTCACAATAATTTCCAATATTATCAACATTACTACTCAGCAAACGTTTTCCCTTACAATTGTCTATAATATCAGGGGTGGACAATTTACGATTCGTAAAGTCTGCACGCAATTATTATTATTTTTGTCTGTTTTGGTTCAAAAGTAATAACAAACGAGTTTTATCATATCTGACGAATTTTGTTGTATGAAATAATAGTAATGACCGATTATACACGACTGGTTTCAAAATTTGAAATTAAAATTCTGCATTTTATTAATTTTATTAATATTTTTACTAATTATTAATTATTTAATTATATCTATTATATTATATATTATTTAATTATTAATATTATTACTTTGTCTACTCTTATTATTTATTATTTGAAACTACTAACAAATTTTTGTATATTACCTTCTATCGAATTATGAAAAAAAAATAAAATAAAATAAAAATATTTTCAAATAAAAAAGATCGGTCATTTGATTGGTTAATGTACAAATTGTCATGAATAAAAAAAAAACTATCATCGATTATGCGAATTGTGTAGCCTAGTGACAGAAAATATTCGGCCCTATGTAACGTATTATAATAACACATAATGAAAATAAATCAAAAAGTAACAAACACAAACTCGATATTATAATATAAGAGGCTAACCTTTAACGTAAGAAATAAAAGTTCACAATGCACGAAAAAAAATTGATATTATTATCATCTATCATCCTTCATTTTAAAATCAGAACGTCGAGTGGTTAAACAAATAAAAAAAAAATAAAAGAGAAAGAAAGAAAGAGAGAACTTTGATTACATAATCGTCGTTTGAAGGAACGTCGTCGGGTGGTCCGAATAAGAGATATTAAAAATTCAACGTACCCGCGAACGAATTACGTCAATTGTCGTCAAAGGATGAACGTTTTACGAGCGAGTTCTCTTTCGTTCCTCGTTGTTATGGTTGTGTCCGTTTTCGTCGTCATCGTGTAGTAAAAATCGTCGTCAACGACTCTATAATTTCTCCAGGTTCCCTCAGTGAGGTTAAGTTCGTCCCGTACGAGGGTGGGTAAGTGGGTGGAGAGGATCTTTTTCTCGCAAATAGGTGGCGTGTGCGAAACACACCCATTTAACCCCCTTCCTCTACTCACCCTCTTATTTTTTTAAATAATTTATTACGCGACCAAAAACGTTTAAAAGGCAGAAAAATGATAGAAACGCCATCATAAAGTTAATAATAATAATAAATGAAAAAAGTAAAGTACTTTAAAAAGATTTTAAAATTACAATCAAAAGTACATACTTCAAAGAAGTCCTATATCATTCTCTTCACTCACGTACTCTTCTTCTTTATTCTTTCAAACGTATTGAAAATATTTTTACGTTTAAAAAAAAAAGAAATTTTGTAAAAGAGAGAAGAATTGAAGAATCATTGATGATATTGAGCGAACCAAACCTCTTTGAGATTTTTTTCTCTGCAATTTTTCCCCTTCACCACCACTTCCTTTACCTTCTCTAACAACAATTCTTCCATTTCATTCTCTCATTCTCATTGCTTTTTTTCGTAGAACCATCGCAAGTATTTTCAACGTCTTTAAAGTTATCGCGAGGATTCTCTTCTCTTTCTTTCTCTTTCCCTTGTACGGTGGTCTCTCTCTCTCTCGTCGAGGTACAATGAATCCCATTGTGTACATCCTTCGCACACCGGACTTTGGCTTCTCGTTCTTCTCTTCACTTCTACTACTACTACTACTACAACTACACTTCACTTCACATCACTTCACTTCGTTTCCTATCGTTTCATTTTTTTCTTCCCTTTTACTCTCGTCATACAAACCACGTTTTCTTTTAATATTCCTGCTGATATCTTCTGTTGAATTTCTCTGACTCGTAACGGATTCCTATGACGTGTGGTTTGAAATGATATTCGTTTGGGTATCAATAATTTTAATCGATGATCTTTTTACAAATTTAAGAGAGAGAGAGAGAGAGAGAAAAAAAAAAGAATAAAAAAATACAATGAAAATAATTATAAATAATTTACAATAAAAAACACAAATTACTAGTCAATAGCGAGCTCGAGAAAATTTTACGAAAGATTAAGGGCAAGAAAAAGAAAAAAAAAATAATATATTATAATTTCAAAAAGAGATTGTTAGGACCAACGATCTCCACCCTCCTCTCTTTATCCTACTAGTAGTATACCACATATATTTCAAAAATACGATGAATATAAAAACGAATATTTACTCGGTGTATTATAATACGTGATTTACTCCGGGTGTGAATCTGTCGTAGATTTTCGATAGGAGGAGGATGATATTCTCGTGGTTGTGTGTAGAATCCCCCTTCTTTCTTCATCGTTTTCCATAACCAGAACGCCCTTACTGTTCCCGATGATCGTTACGCGTTCCCCCCCCCTCCCCCTCCACCCATCACCTCCTCTTACTCCTCCACCTATAGTTCTTCCCATGAAGGGAGGCCAAAGAGGGGTTCTGTGTATGTACAAAGTGTTGTACGCACGTATGTCGATGGATGATGAGAAGAGGTACACGTGCATGAGAGAGTAAGTATAAGCGAAACAGAGGATGGAAAGGAGAGAAGAGGAAGAAAAGAGGAGGACAAAGAGGGGCGATACAGTAATGACCCAGACGAGTTGCATCCTTGTGCCACATAAAGTCACCGACTGTGTGGTGGTACTGCTGATATGTATGCGTATGTGTATGAACTCCTCTCGTATTGTATATTACGTATACACAATCAAACGGAACGACCTCGAAAAATATATTTCTTGTTTCTTTTTACCGCCTCCACACCCCATCTTTATTTCTTTTTTTAATCCTAATTTTAGAATCATTTTTTTTTTTATATAATATATATACTTCATTACTAAATATATTTATATACTTTAGGAAATTATCAATTTTTTTGGAGATAATATACATGATATTTTTGTCAATACTTTAATTTGATTTTAATTATTCATTTATTTTTTGTTTTATATATTGATTTAATTTGTTATACATTAATATATGAAATAAATTTGATATGATATCTATCCTGTCAGTGCTAGAGTAAAACAAGCCACGAAATACGAACGTGTTATATTTTTTTTTTTGTGAATTTCGCTAGGGTAGAAAATAAATATTTTTATGCTGTTAGTAACTTTCTATCTTTGTTACTCTATACTAAACAGGGGAAAGAAGAAGAACCCTTTGATTCTATACTGTATTTCCCCCTTTTTCTAGGAAACTTTTTATATAAGAATTTTATGGGACGGAAAGACGACGATATGTGTCAAAAATCAAGTATATAGTTCGATATTTACACAAAATTTATATTCACGGATAATATATATGTATGCTAAATTTCAAAGTTGTTTCTTTTTTTTTTTCGTATCATCGAACGATTTCATCAATGAATTAAGAATACTAAATTCGATTTTATCTTCGAGAAAGCAAAAAAAAAAAGGAACTAAAAAAGAAAGAAAAGAAAATAAATAAAATATTAATAAATGATCAAATCTCAGCAACGACGTGCAAACTAACACACGCATATTATACTATTGACAGTGTATAATAATAAAGCTTAAAAAATCTATTTTTTTCTTTTTGATTATTTTTTTCTTCTCTCTTCTTTTCACCTGTAAAAACGTATAGTAAACGTTTGTGATTTACGGTCGCGTAAATTAACCAAAAGAAGGTTTCCCCAACCAAGCTTCGTTTTCTCTTCTCCTTCAAATTCAAACCTTCCTCCTTTTTCCCCCTCTTCTTCTCATTCTTTCTCTTTCGTGATTCATAAGAAAAATGAGAAATGGAAAGAAAGAAAAAAAAAATGAAAAAATATTGAACGAACGTAAGGTTAAGCTGGTGCTGGTGCTGCTGTGCTTCCCTTCCCGAACTGAATGCTGCTTCGTACCAAAATGTTACCGAGATAGGGGTAATTTGTCCTTCGACAAATTAATTTCTTAAAATATGCGCGATGCCTGTTGTTGCAGGCAGCTTTATTGCTAGAATGCTTTACGACGACTCGGCCATATTTTTTATTATTTTTCTTTTTTATTTTTCTTCTTTCTTACTACTACTAGCTTGCTTATGTACTTTCTTTCTCTCTCGCTCTCTCTTTGTCTCTTTCATTACGTCCTTTTTTCTCTACGTGTACGAAAAGAAAAGGATGTAATTAAAACAGCACGTTGACCTTGGAATATTATATATATATATATACTGACACGACTCATTTTCGAGGTGAACCCCGATGTTCCCAGGCGGCAGCAGCAGTCTGACGCATAATTTTTCATTTAAAACAAAAAAAAAAAACAAAAACGAGGATCTTTCGAATAGACCGAAAGAAAGCAGGGATCGTTTAGTCAGAACTTTAAATGTTTAATTAGAACGAAGAACTTCTACTTATAAAAATGAAAATTAAAATAAAAAAGAAAAAGAGAGAGAGAGAGAAAGAGAAAAATTTCATGCAACTAAAAAGCAAAGTAAAACTCGAATCTTTAAAGTTTCTCTTTGCGAAGATAAGCGAATGTAAAAAACACGCGCACCCAAGAGAGAAAGAGAAAAAAAAATTATAACGTTTCTCTACCCAACACACGCGACATCGACATTTAATTAGAACAACTCGAAGGAGGAATTCTCTTCTCTTCTCTCATGATTCTCGTTCATGCAGAAAATATCATCAGAAGGTACATACGACGTTGTATATACGTGTATGCGGTAAATGTGGTGTATCTGTATAAATACATGAAAAAAAAAATATCGAATGAAGGAAAAGCTCACTCGACGCGTCTATCAGTACTCTTAACGATCCAACCAGTGACACAAGGTGGGTCTCTTCTCTCTTCACTATGTTTAAATGGCAACTCTTCTGATCTACTTTGTTACAAACATTATAATTTTCTACGAAGAAATTGAGAAAGATTGATGTATATATATATATATATATAGAGGGGGAAAAAAAAAACAAAAAATAAAATAAGAAAGAAGAAACACACAACCGGTTTTTCATCTTTTAATCGAATCTAAGTTGTCCTTAGATTGCTTTTTTTATTTTCTCTCTCTCTCTCTCTCTCTTTTGTCTTTCTTTCTCCTTTTATATTTTTATCTCTTAAACATCGTTGCTTGTTACATATACGACGAAGTAAGCAAAAGAGAGAGAGAGAGAGAGAGAGAGAGAGAAAGCCCGTTCTACCGGATGACGCGAATCACAGTGGTAGTATCGGTGGCATACAACGGTACACGCGTCGTACATGGTTCACGCATCTGCACACTTACTTACCGATCTGACTTTGTACGAATCGAATATATAATTAGGTCATTTAAAAGAAAAAGATAGAAAGAGAAAAAGAGAAATGATGATATACAAGCTTTCATTTATTAATATTGTGATATGTGTATATTAATTTGATTAATTAATCGATACGTCATAAGATATTTCTGACGATTTTGATATCTTTAAAAGCGAATAACAAAGCTCTCATATTCAAATCAAATAATATTTGATAATATGAAAAGTAGAATAAACAAATTTTGACAATTTAATAACATAAATTAATCAATTTGACACATATATAATATAATCATTGGTCATATCGTAATATTTTCAGCAGTCAAAAAAAAAAAAATAATGATATACGTTTTACTATAAAAAGTTCTCATATTTAAATCAAATAATACTTAATAATATGAAAAGTAGAAAAAATAAATTTGAATAATTTTATAATAAAAAATTAATAAATTTTACACATATATCATTGATCTTATCGTAATTTCTTAAGCAGTAATAAGAAAAAAAAAATAATGATCCTCGTTTATTACTATTACACAAATGAATGTTGTAGTTAACTAAGAAAAATGAAATTTATCGGTATTAAAAATTAGAAAAATAAAAAAAAAAAATAAAATAATACAATAATAGTTAATAGTTTTGATTTATGAATGGTTTCACTATATATCCGGACAAAGAGAAAAGGATGAAAGAAAAACATTATCTGAAAACGAAGGATGGACATACGTCATTTGAGATTGCTGCAGCAAGTGTTTGCATGACTTGAAGTAAAGATGATAAGAAGACAACAAAACAGAAAGAGACTTCTTCAAAGACGAAGATAGAAAAATTCGTATTTCGTAAAGAAGTTTCATTGACAGCACCCCTTTCCCTCTCTCTGCTCATTGATTTCACTGTTGACGTATGTTAATGAACTCCTTTTTGTTGTTAAATAAAAGGGGATTGTGAAAAAAAACCAAGCCTATGAAGAGAACAGCGAGCTTCATTGATATTGGGCTTCACGGGATTGAACGAAAAGGTGGGTAGTGGGTGTCGAGGGGTACACAACGGGAAATAAATAGATACGAGACCGAAGAAAGAAATAGAGAAAAAGAGAAAGGAAAGAAGGGAGGAGAGGAAACAGATAGCAGATGATACAGCGTGCGTATATGCTGAAGAGAACCTAAAGAGGGAAGGGAGGGAGGAGAAGGAGGAGGTGGTAGTGTAGTGAACGGGAAGATACCGCCCGGTTATTTCTGAGTTGACTTTATTTCTAGACACCGATAGTCGTCGACTCGCATGATCGTGAAACGACTGAGAGAGAAATAGAGAGAAAGAAAGAGAAAGATGGAAAAAAAGATAAATATATGAAACATCTACATATATATACTGTATATATAACTTGGTAAAATAGTATAAAATACAAAATATTGTGTATATAAAATTATTAATTTTAAGACAAAAAAGAAGAAGAAACTTTTTAAAATGACCTAATAAAATAAATATTTATTTTTCTAATTACCTATTATACACATTCTGTATAATAATATTATAATTTCCCTCAAATATATTTCAACAACAACAACAAAAAAAACGCGAGCTCAATAATTATTATACTTTAACTGTCGATTATTTTTAAGAAATTACTCTTACAGTAAGAATATTTCTTATTTTTTCCCCCTTTCTTTCTTAATTTTATATAGTAGCGTTTCGAGTAAGCTCCCTTTTTTCTCAAATGTAAAGAAAAAAAGAATAAAAAAGAAAAGAAAAGAGTAGCTTTAGAAAAAGGACACATCTCGAAGTAAAGAAAAGTTTCTTCATCATTTTCCACGTTCTCTAGTTGATCTCTCATCGAAGTCTTATCTTTTTTTTTTGTTTTATTATTTCCATCCTCAAATTTCTCGAAAATCTTCTTCGGACCGATCTCGAGATGGAAGATGACGTTTAGTCGCCAAAGGAGAGTAGAACGGGGGAGGGACAGAGAGAAGAGTAGCTCTCTCGCACTCTTTTCCATCTTCCTCTCACTCCGAGAATCCCGTCGAAGAAAACGGTAGGACCGGTTTTCTCTCGATAGAAGTTTCAGTAAGAAAAAGAGAAAAGAGAGAGAGAGAGAGAGAGAGAGAGAGAGAGTAAAAAGGAGGGCTAAGATTTCTGCACAAAGAAGTCGAGAGTAATACTTTTCGGCTTGATCGACGTAAAAATTGCATTAATAAAAGATACAACACAACAAAAAGAACAAGAACAAAAGTAAAAGTACGATCATATATGCATATATATGTATGTTACTGTTGATGGATGGATAATATATAAAAAGTTTCGATAGATTGATCAATTTAAAAAAAAAAAAATTAAAATAAAAAATAAAACAAAAAAACTAGGTCAATCGTCTCATCTTTTTTTTTTTCTTTAAATCATTTTTATGGTCACGACATATAATTAGCATCGAAACGACCTTAAACCTTACGATTCCAGGTTTCTTTTTTATGTTTTTTTTTTCAAACGTCAAATTTTATATACATATGATCTCATGAATTAAGATAAGCAAATAATATAATATATAAATATAACAGAATTGTAAAGGAAGAAAAAAAAATTAATAAAACATTGTTTCTTCGCCCCGATAACGAATCTCAGCGTTGTTTCTGTATATATATATATATATATATATATATATATATATTTATATATTCATACATATATGCGTGCATGCGTGCGACGTCATTGGCGTCGGCAACGGCGGCGCTCGAGAACTATAAAGGCCATTGGCCTCCAACTCGGCGATGCAATGATGGTGCAGTGTGCACAATCGAGTCGAAGGATCGGCCCGCTGGTGCAAAGAAGGAGAAGAGACACCGAGTGTAAGAGAGAAGGAGACAGAAAGAGAGAAAGAGAGAAAGAGAGAGAAACTACATACGTACGTACGGAGGTACGTACATACAAACATACATACAAAACATACATACAATACATACATACATACAATACATACAATACATACAACATACATACATACATACAATACATACAACATACATACATACATACATACATACATACAATACATACAACATACATACATACATACATACATACATACATACATACATACATACATACATACATACATACATACATACATACATACGTGCGTGTGCAAGTGCGTGAATGTTCATGTGCGATTTGCAACAAAATGAGAGAGAGAGGGGAAGGTAGAGTGAGAGGGAGGGGACGGGAGCCTTCGACGAGTGCAGATCGTGTGGGTTGAAAAAGGAAGAAGAAGAAGAAGTAGAAGAAGGGATAAAAGAGAGGGAGAAAAAGTAGCAGCAACATGCGCGTACAGAAGTGCATATACATGTACGTATGTATGTATCTATGTGTATGTAGTGTCTACCTCCCACCAAGTCTCTCTGTACGTATCGCAAAGTCAAGAACTTGGCATAGCGACTAAAGTCCCGGGGAGTAGCCAGCCCCGATGCAATAATGTTGCACCGCTGCAACGCTTTACCGATTAACCGATGTTGAAAGAATTTTTCGATAATATTTTCCTCGCCTCCTCCTACTCTATCCTCGGTAATTGTCCGATTAGTTTAACAAGACGAGGATCGATTAATGTTATATATCGCGAAAGTAGTAGATCTCTCGAATAAATATCGATTTCTTATCTTTAATGATTGGGTGAAACTGGGTTTCTGATTCTCTTTTTTTTTTTTAATAGGAATTTTTGATATCAATATTTATATACCATATTGTATAGTATAGATATGTAGATATATATAAGTATATATACTTTTATTTATAATATAAATTAATATATATGTTACTAGGTGAAAACCCGAAATTGAATAACGTCAAGATTAACATAGTCACTTGGTGAGGTATGTCAGAAATATAATAATAAACCCAAATATTTGATTGTACGTGTTGACAACAAGAGATCATGTGAATCTTGACATTTCACAATTTCGGTTTTTCACGGTGTAACACATATATATTATAATAATTCGTAATAAAAGCTTATGTAAATGAATAAATTATGATGAATATATTAATAGAACCGTGCGTGACTATTATCCAATATTACAATGTTGCAAAATACAATAAAAGCTTAAGAGATCGAACGCAAATGGTTAAAACACGTTCACCGATAAACATATGTGGTCCGTTGTAACGTATATGTATATAGTGTATATAGTATATATCGTATATATCGTACATATCGTTTCATCAGAGTTTTTAATCCGACGTTCCCAATCGACAATGAAAAGCCCCTCGAGCTGTAGATCGTCGCGTAATCTACGCCATAACGAGCCAATGACGTTACGCGTATACATTTTGCAACATACGACGCATTATATAGGAACACACGATGATTCTACTAAGTAGATGCGAAGTTTTTGCATTCTCTTTTTTCCTTTTTACACCATTGACGATAAAAAAAAAGGAATAAAAAAAAGAAAAACAAAAGTGTGTAGGATATTTCTTCGATCTAGCCATTTGATGATGATTGTTGAGAAAACTTAAGTAACTCTTCGTGTGAGAACTATTAACGATAGTATTGGGAGGGTGTTAAAGGGAAGCTTAAGAAAAAGGGAAACAAGCAAACTGGATGGTGGTGATGGTGGCGCGAAGACACCAGACGAGTTTTTCGCATCACGAAACGTTGTTCTCTCATTTCTTTCTTCGTGGGAAGAAGAAGCCCACGATCGAACGAACAACCAGTCAGTCAGTCAGTCAGCCAGTCAGCCAACCAACTAACCAACCAACCAACCAGACAGTTAGCCCTCTTTCGCTTCTCCTCCTCCTCTCTCTTTCTGAAAGAACGTCGATGAAACAACATGCTGTCCGTCCGCCCGCCCGCCGTTCGTTCTCACTCGGAGAAATAACGGGAAGAAAAATCGCGTTAACACACTTGCGAACATAAGCGAACAACAAAACTTCGTGTTAAAAAACAGGACCCTATTCGTTCGTTCGTTCATTCGTATGAAGTAGTTTCAATTAGTCAAGTTCATTAGTCAGTTCAATTTTGCATTTTCCAAAAGACGATTTTGTAAACTTCTTTTCTTTTTCATTTTCAAATTTTCACAACGAGTTCATATTCGATGATTTTCTGTTTGAGCCATATGGGCTACATATGACCCAAAAAATTAACGAATAAAAAAATATTAAGAACAGACAAAAGTTCTGTTTAATCGACTGCATGTAAAGATATCGAAATAATTTTTATTATTAAAGTATCAATATCTCTAATTGTAAGAGATCCTATAATAGAAATTTCGCGTTGTAATAGAAAAGTTCAATTTCCCTGTTGGTGGAAGGATTAATAAACGAAGAAGCATGCATATACGAAGGATGTAAGATCAAGGAACGGATCTTATTACCGGAACGATCCAAAACTCATACCAATGTTGGGTGGTATCTACTATTAGAATGAAGATTCCCGTGAGATAAGGCAACGTGCGATGGTTCATAAATATAAATTCGACTGCATAATCGATTGAAGAGAAATAGGACGTCGAACATGCACGAGACAATCCGAAGGAACCAACCAGTAAAGTAGGAGGGGGCTTCTGAACCACACATCGTCGCTCGAATTTCAAGAACGTTAACCAACCAGCCAGTCAGACAGTCAGCAGTAGTCACCTTTCTCGAAAACGAACAATGAAGAAATAAAAGAGGAAAAGAGAAAGGAAGAGAAAGGAAGAGAAAGAAGAGAGAACTGGATAAACCGATAAATCGAGAAAAGAGAAAGAGAGAAAGAGAATTAAGGTTCCCCGAGAACATAAACTTTAAACGTGACCGACCGTCGCGGTTTCTGAAATGTCAAATTGACGGTGGTTGGTTGGTTGGTTGACTCGAACGAAGAAGAAATTTCTTGTCTTTTATAGAAAAGGTTTTACAACAATCACGGATGTCTCTTTTCTTTTTTTTTTAAATTCTTCTTCAAATAACAAGTTAATCCTTTAAAAAAAAAAAAAAGAAAAAGAAAAAAAAGCTTAATTATTATATAGTAAGCCTTGTATTTCGTATTATTTTATCGAAGATATTCGATTTTTTGTATACAAAGAAAATCTTATGAAAATTAATTTGACAAATTTTAAATTGAGAAAAAAAAAGAAAAAATAAACGTTAAGGATAAAATATATGATTAAAAGGGGGTGTATGTGTGTCTTTGTCCTTAAAGTAATAGATCATCGATCGACACTTCGAATTCTCAAAGTTGATAGGAAAAGGAGAGAGGCAGAGAAAAAAAAAGAGAGAGAGAGAGAGAGAGATGCCATTTTCGCGCCCCAATAAACTTGCCACCTAGATGAAAGTTTATTCCGAAGGGCGAAACGACGACGAGCCCTTTAACGAGACGAAGAGAGATAAGAGAAATAGAGAAGAGAGAATGAGAAAGAGAAAGAGAGAATGACATGGAACGGGATAAGGTCGTATCCTGGCCTCACGGCCCGTTAGTCCGACTAACGACATTCAAATTCCATTAGGGTACCACGATGTGCGCCTGACAACTTTCCGATTACAGATACTCTCTTCTTCTTCTCCCCAACTCTACCTATTTATCTCTCTCTCTCTTTCTTTGTCTTGTCGTTCTCGTGAGAAACAAAATGAGAGATTGAGTGGGAGAAAGAGAGAAATAAATTTGAGGGTGAGAAACAGAAAACTGTGAGAAAGAAAGACACTCTCTTTCTCTCATTCTCTCTTGTCGAATCTTTTCTTGTCGGCAAACGGGATGAAATGTGTCAAGAACAAACAGCTCAGTGAACGGATTGTTTTTTTTCTTTCTCTTTCTCTCTTTCTTTCTTTCTTTCTTTCTTTATTTTTCACCGAATAAGTCAGATAAATACTTTGGCTGGAATCATCGAAGATAATGAAGTTGAATAAAGTAGAAAGATAAACCATTTGAATGCTATGGGCACATATATGCGTCCAACGAAAGCAATTTGTACTAAGGACACGTATATTATTACATATGTTTATCAATTTTTTCGAGCTTCCTTTTAGCTCGAAATTATATTTCTTTTTTTTTCTTTTTAATTTTATCCGAATAGTTAAACATTAATAGAAAAATCATTCCGTTCTCGGTGATAGTAATCGTTAAATGCTATCTAATGATTTATCAAAGGGTTAAGAATGTATAAGGGCATATCGTTAATGAATAATTAAAAGTAACGAAGAACGGGATATAAACTTTTAAATATCTGATTATAATCTATTCGTAAAAGGGGGAGGATTGTATCAGATCGAAACAATGAGAAAATTTTTCAACTTCCAACCCTTCCTTCTACAGTATTAGAGTTGTTCTTAAAAGAAACATTGTGATTTCACAAAGACGATTTAGTCTTAATAATGCAAATGAATTTGTCGTTAGGATTGGATTGTGAAGATAATGCAAGAAATATTGAACAATTATTACAAGTTATTAGAACAAATGGCCTCAGTTTCTATGATCAAATGATATTTTCTTTTGCGAATAAATTAAAAAAAATTATCTTCGGTATTCTTTTAAAGAAAAATTAAATAAAAAGAAGAACACATAAAATGTTCATTCGGTTAATTAAGAACCCTAACAATTAACATCGAACACGCAAAGTCCATGTCCGTTGCACACGCTACCACGAAAGAAAAGAATCCCAGTTAAAATCCAGGGTAACGGTTTCTGGGCTTGAATAAAATGAACGTTCGAATTTTCTGTTAATGAAAGAACCAAACACACGCAAAAAGAGTTCAATTTCATTTTTTATCTAACGTGCAAATACTAACACAATACACACATACCGATAATATTACCAATGTACAAATGCCTGGCTTTCACAAAATCTTCGATTGATACTCGTGAATAAACTCAAACACACCTTGTACATACATAGATATATACATACATATAAATAAATAAACGGGCCACACAGGTGCGTGAAGTACGTCATTACGATCTTTTTACTACGTTGAAAAATATATTTGCATATAAATATAAATAAAAAAGTGTATTTACATTTAAATGCACCCGACTCAAAGGGTCTCCGCGGATCCTTAAGGAGAATCGACGAGGTCGTCCTCCTTCTCCTCTTTTATTTTTAAATCGAAAGTTCGTCGAATAAAAGTCGTCGAAAGGACATCGAGAAGTCGTTTACGTTGGAAGGTAATAAAGACCTTTAGGAGGGAAGAAATTAAGAGAGAGAGAGAGAGAGAGAGAGAGAGAGAGAGAGAGAGAGAGAGAAAGAATGTAAGGAAAAACTGAGAAAGAGGAAAAACTTTATGAAATTAACTATAAAATTGTCAAACATTTCTCGTTCGATTGGTTCCATTTATCCCACCACCTTGAAAAGAAAAGAAAAATAATAAACGTAGCAGTACATATTACAAAATAGAAAAAAAAATAAAAGAAACAAAAAATTAGAGTGTAAATTTTTGAAAAAGAGAAAAAGAGAGAGAAAGCATAATTCAAAAAATTTCAAACTTCTAAAAAAAAGCGAACATTTAATACTTTTGATATCCCCTTCTTCGATGGAGTTATTGTAGTATAAAATTACATAGGGACAATATCCAACTAAAAATACGTAAGTTGTTGAAGAAGTATCCCTTACTAATTGCATGATAAAACGTGAAACTTTGTTTGCAAATTATCGTTAAACTTTAAAAGAGGAAAAATGAAGATAGGTGAGAAATAAACGAAGAATATGCGGAATTTAGTCCTTCACACGTCGTGAGAAAGACGATAAAGTTTCAATTAACTGTTTGACTGAAAGATGCAACAACCTCAACAGAATGCAGATAAGTGTACGAAACTCTAAAGAGAGAGTGAGAGAGTGAGAGAGAGAGAGAGAGAGAGAGAGAGAGAGAGATACGTATTTGAACGTGTATGTAACGTTGCATCCTACATGTGTACGTACGTGAGCCCGTACCTATATATGTTCACGTGTACACGTGTGTGTGTGTGTGTGTGAGTTTATGTGAGAAACAAGATAGAGAGAGAGAGAGAGAGAATATTGCGGTTCACGTAAATCGCATCTCGCAGTACACGCGAAGTAATTAGACCGCCGGTGGGTTAGGTTCGGCTAGCATTTACGAGAATGAGGATCACCCTGGTTAAATGGAAATCGATGGCCACTCAAGGATTTCCTGTAAATTAAACCACGACGTGTGTTTCTAGCGTGAAAGCTATTAACGCTACGAAAATCGTTCTTCGTTAGATATTAGTGTATATGTATATGTGTATTACCCTATTAGAGCATATTGTTTTCTCTTCGTCTATTATCTCAACAAAAATATACGCAAAACCCAACATTCCTAACACACTTAATTATTCTTGTTAACGATGCTGACCGGAATTTTTTTTTTCTTTTTAGTTTCTTATTATATAATTAAATCACGTATACAGTTAAATCGTTATGCTGTTAAATGTAATTATAATTCACAGCTAATTATACAGACAGAGAGAGAGAGAGAGAGAGAGAGAGAGAGAAAGAGAAAAATAATTTTTCATGAGATATACGTCAGATACGAAAATCGCTATATCATTAAAGATAAAGTATAGAATCATACGGCAAAATACCGAGAGAGAGAGAGAGAGAGAGAGAGAGAGAGAGAGAGAGAGAGAGAGAGAGAGAGAGAGAGAGAGATACTCTCTCAACACTAAGAATATCAAGGTACTTTGTCGTTTATAAATAACTAACCTACATGACGGCAAAACGATAAATCGGAATTTTGCATAAACTACGTTTATCGACTTTATTCTTAAAGAATCGATGGGTACAAGGGTGAGGGACGATGAGGGGGGGGGGGGTAAGGAGAATAAACGATAACCAAGAAGAATGTGGATGTGCATGGTTAACGTAAACTCGTTCAATCTTTTTCGCTCTCTTTCATAAATAAACTATGTCTCTCTCTCTCTCTCTCTCTCTTTTTCATACACACACATACATACTACTTTCTCACACATGTTGTGCACCTACTTGGGTTTCTAGAGTGTATGTACAGACCTCCAAACAACTTACATAAGCCCCACACACTGGGCTTGCTACCTTGGAGTCGGTCGTTGCCGTTTGTCTCTCTCTTGCAATTGCACTGGCGTAGTATACACACATCGAAAGATTTCTTTTTTTTTTTTTTCAAACGAATGCCAATTTTTTTTTTATTTTTCTATCACTCTTTATCTTTTATCTTTTATCCTCGTCTCTCGTATTTATTCGCCATTGACTAACGTACGTAAACTCGATTAAAGAGACATATTATACGCGTTCTCCTTCACATTATTATTACGTACACACCACTGTACTAATGCATAAAATAAATCTAAAGTTCATTTATAACTTCATATTATAATCTCTCATTATTGTTATTACAAATATTTGATCTCCTCTCTTTCCCTCTTTTTCTTTCTCCTTCTATCTTTTTCAAAGCTTTCGAACGACAAAAGAGGGAACGCATTTTTAATTAGGTCACTTGTAAAAAAAGAAATATTACGAGAATCGTAAAATTAATTCGCTTTCTCATCGGCCACACTTCAAAGCAATTATTAAATAGCAAATTAATCAAAGCGAACTCGCGTATATATATATATATATATCTCTTTTTAGATATGGCAAACGAACAATCCACCTTTTCCTCCTCCTCCTCTCCACCCCTCCTCCTACTCATCTTCCTGCTGTTGCGCTTGTCTCGCAAATATTTAAATAGATGATGGAACATGCAGACAGTAGTAGTAGTAATAGTAGTACTAGGTTCCCTAATGAAAATACGATTATTTCGGTGGTTAATCAAAGCTAATTCTCCCGAACACGATTCACGTAAATTGTTTCCCCGAAATCTCGATTGGCAGAATGAAAGTGAGAGAGTGAGAGAGAAAAATACTTCGAACGATCTAATTCCGTAGCGACGTGACCAGAACCCACCCTCTATCTTTATCCCTTTCTCTCTTTCACTCACTTTCTTTTTTTCTTTGACTCTCGGTTGCACGTTCACGTGTCCACCACTACTACTACCACTGCTACTACTACCACCTACCCTTCGAAGTTCGCGTGCTTCGATCGATTCTAACGCGAGAGGCTTACGACGGACGATCACCCTCGTATAAATCACGGCTTCTTCGTCCCCAACGGGGTGTTAAGGACGACGAGAACGGCATTTTCGATAAAAGTCGGCACGCTATGCGATAAAATCCGCTTTAACTCAGCTCAAACCGACACAACCACCACCTACGCTAAGACGAAGACATCTACTACTACTACTATTACTGTAACAAAGAAGACCGAGCACAAAGAAAAGCGTCTGCCATCCTTTGGACCAAAAAAAAAAAAAAAAGAGTAGAAAAAAGTACTTTTCCTTTCACTTCTTTTAACTCGACACACGTTCCTCTAGCAAGGAAGAGAAGAAAAAAAGACTTTGTGTTGATAGAAATGCCACTTTTCGTTCCTTATTTACCTGCAACAGAAAAAGAGATAATCGATTATAAAAAGATGTCGTCGTTTAAATCAAAACTATTGTTAAATCGATCGAAAGTTTAGAAGATATTTAATGTTGTTTTACATCTACGCTTAGTTCGATTACTTTTGATGATAGTTTGATTTATTTATAACATTATAGATTTTTAATTATTTCTCGACATTTTGTCAAGGCATTTTTTCTTTTTTCTCAAATAACAAAATCAAATGTATTTTAGGAAAGTTATGATGTATAATATATTTTCTTTTTAAATTGGAAAATTTAATTTAATTTAATTTTCTTTTTCGTCATAAAATCACGCCAATTAAGATGGGCTGATTACGTGGCGCGCATGGGGAAGGATCGAACGGCGCACAAAATATTGGTCGGTATACTAAACGGAAAAAGACCACTAGGTAGACCGAGACGTAGATGAGAGGATAATATTGGATTGGAAAGAAAATATCCGCGGAAATTTACTTTTATTTCAAATTTAAATTTACAAAGAATGAATAAACCGATTTAGGTAAAATATGCGCCGTTTTGTTCGATAACTTGTTGCCATTTTGAAGGTTATTTCATTATGCCTCTCTCATAGAAGCCCTCATCCCTATTGGCAAAAAAGTGAGATAACCAATTTTCACAAGCCTCTTTTGAGGGCAGCATAGTACTGCCAAGAGCATTTTGCATGGACCGGAAAAGGTGGTAATCACTTTTTGCCAGGTCCGGACTATACGGCTGGTGCGATATAACCTCCTATCCAAGCTCCTGGAGTCTCTGCCGGGTCGTTAAAGATGTGTGCGGTCTAGCGTTGTCCTGATGGAACACAACACCCTTTATATTCACCAATTCTGGCAGTTTCTGGTCAAGCGCCTGCTTCAATCTGGTCAGTTGTTGACAATATATGTCCAAATTGAGTGTTTGGCCATAGGGCAGCAACTCATTGTAGATGATTCCCTTACAATCCCACCAAACACACAGTAAAATCTTCTTGGCCGTCAATCCGGGCTTGGCCGCCGTTTGGGATGCTTCGCCAGTCTTCGTCCACGCTCTTTTACGCTTTACATTGTCGTATGTGATCCACTTTTCATCACCAGTCACTATCCGCTTCAGAAATGGGTCGATTTTATTGCGATTCAGCAGTGTATCGCATGCATTGATTCGATTAAAAAGGTATTTTTGCGTTAAGTCGTGTGGCACCCAAACATCCAGCTTTTTTTTGTATCCAGCCTTACTCAAAGGGTTCAAAACGGTTGTATGAGTGGTATTTAGTTCCTGGGCTATCGATCGAGTGCTCACATGATGGTCTACCTCAATTAATTCCATGACTTTATCAACATTTTCGACGATTGGTCGGCCAGAGCGTCGTGCATCTTTGACATCAAAATTTCGAGAACGGAATCGAGCAAACCATTCCTGTGTGCGACGATCACTTACAGCATCCTCACCGTAAACTGTACAAATTTTTCGGCATGTTTTTGCAGCGTTTTTGCCTTTTTTATAGTAATAAAGCATCACATAGCGTATTTCTTCGGAAATTCCACTTATTTTCAATGGAATATAACTTTTGACACGCACGACGAATTGCAAAACTGTCTTCATAGAAAATGTAGCTTTAAATGTCATCTTTCAAACGGCGTATAGTATAACCCGATACAAATCATACAAACCGAGATTTCGACGCTAGCACTATATATTGGCAAATTCCGCGGATACTTTCTTTTCAATCCAATATTAGAAGGGACTTAAAAGAAATAGGATACGAAGACCGCGAATGGAAGGATCGCGCTCAGGACACGGAAACAATGGCGGGATTTGGCATTTGCGGCAAGAACTTCCGAATTCCTAATGTCAATTAACAATAATTT
Organism: Polistes dominula; assembly: GCF_049000335.1. Taxonomy (NCBI): domain Eukaryota; kingdom Metazoa; phylum Arthropoda; class Insecta; order Hymenoptera; family Vespidae; genus Polistes; species Polistes dominula. The sequence goes on from NW_028301150.1 coordinate 5,492,631, forward strand.
TATAAATTTATAGAGTTTATAGTATTTTAATTTAATTATATAATATAATATTATATAATTATTATATAATTTATATATATATATATATATATATATATATATATATATATATATATAATATTAAATAATTAGTTATTAATATTATATAAAATTATTAAAAATATATATATTTACGAAAGATAAAAAAAAAAAGAAATTTTGTCATCGTTCAATTTTGTTTCTTATCCAAATTAAGAAGAAGAAAAAATGTTTAGGGAAGCCTATATTATCTAAATTGGAAAACACAGTTTTTAAATATTCGAACTATTATTTTTCCAATTAATATAAATGTGTTTAACTAACGTAAAATTATATATCGAGATAATGATCCAAATATGCGTGTATTATAAGTTAGGTGACAAAGATAAAGAAAATAACAAAAATTTTCTAATTCGTTTATAATACAAAAACCAAAAAAAAAAAAAAAAAAAAAAATAAAAGAAAAAGAAAGGGAAAGAGAAAAAGAGATGAAGATAAAGATTTAAATAGAGTTACGTAGGGAAGTTGTGGTATTATATCGTGTGTGAAGCGCCTACAAGAAAAGGCCGTGAAGTAAAGTGCGCGTGACCCCGTTGATGTTGTGTGCGTATATATTATACAATATTCCTCTATGAACATATGGGTTTTCTACATACGTCCACGTATTTCACTATGTTAACACATATATACACATACACGACGTTATATGGCCTGGACCCGACGTTGATTTACTTTTCATGCTCGACTAAACGTCATAAAGCGCAATAATAAAACTGGTGACACGTCTACGGTACACGTAGCATAAACGATAACACCTTCGCTCATATCCTACGGGAAAATTCTAATAATGATAATATTAATAATAAGAAAAAAAGAAAACAATATAGACAAGGTCGCGTGCAGAACAAAAATAAAAAAAAAAGAAAAGAAAATGATGAGAAAAATCTTGTGCGTTGGAATTTCCAAATAATTTCATTGATCCAAAAAGAATTTAGTATGTTTCTAAATGTTTATGATAATGCACCTATTATTATAATTTTAACTAATTGTAAAACATATTTTGTAATTTTAAATCTTATTAAAAGTATCATTTTTAACGATAAGACAAAAAGTCTGATTTAAAAAATTTAGAATTTGAACTTTTTTTTGTACAGTTTTTGTGTAACTAAAAAAAAAAAAAAAAAAATAAAAAGAAAAAAATTACGACTATATAAAATAATAATAAGGATAAACGAATTTCAAATAAATTTGCCGGGTCATTGCAAGGGAATAAATCTCGAAGGAAATAAAATGACAAAAATTTGTATGCACTTTATATATACGTATATATGAAACATGAAGAAGAAAAAAAGGAACTATGATTCTCTTCTCATTGATTGCAATAAAACTTCTTCGGACTGTGAGAGAATAAATCATAATTTCATTATTAGTACAGTAACATTTCGCGGTTGTGTTCAAACTACGTGAGAGAGTAATAGGCAACAAAAAAAGGAGAAAAAAGAAAGAGAATTCCAGTGATTTTAGTGGCGTAACGAAAAGGCTAACCTGGTAAAGGATTTACAGTCAATATATTGCCGGCGTCTACGCATTTTGCGAACGTTCGTAAGTTTAATGACCTCAGTCGTAATAATTTTCGTGCCAAGAAATTGCGCGGTTATATGTGTATGCATAAACATACATGTGTTCACACACACATAACCCATACACATATTACATACGTTGATAATCGTTGAGCAGATCACGAGTTTCTCGTGCGCCTCTCTCTCTCTCTCTCTCTCTCTCTTTCTCTCTTTCTCATTTTCTTACAACTCTCTTTTACTCTTTCTCGTTTCTTAGCCCGTTCATATATCGTTTGAGCTCGTAACGTGACAGAATCAAGCGCCGTATGCACCTTTGATATTCAAAAGAGAGACGCGAGATAAACGAAAGACTATTAAGGAAAGTTCATCGTTCCTTTTTTTTTGTTATTTTATTTCTTACCTTTTCTCTATCTCTTTCTCTTTTAACAAACACCGCCGACACTAACTTCTCAAAAAAAAAAAAAAAAAAGGAAAGAAGAGCCGGCGCTAAAATCCTTTCTTTTTTTTTTTATTCTTTTTTATTTGCATACATATATTACGTGTTACATACACATACGCACGATATAACAACCCCTGTCTTGTACATAAATTTACGAAAACTTTGACTCCCACGCGAAGATTTTATTACTACATTCCTAACGCCACTTTTTCTTTTTTTTCTTTCTTTCGAATTTTAGAGAAAGGTGTGAAATGTTAAAAGAAGGAATTCTTTTATTTATTCTTTCGAATACCATGTTATTTGAACAATGATTATTTTAATAAAATTATATTAATAATCGTTTTCTTTTTTTTAAGTGTTGAATCCTTTTTTTTGTTTTAAGATTTTTACATATAAGGTTTTTTTGGGGGTGAAATCACTACGAGATAAAACATCATTTATTTTAACTCAAAGAGACCGAGGAGGATCAAGCGCGTAAACGTGACGAATAAGCCTTAACCAACAACCCCCTCCAATCTCTACCTTCTCACTCTCACCCTTCGATTTTATCGTTAGACGCAGATCGACTTACCCTCGATTTCATTCTTTGCTATCTAGGGTGTGTACTGATTTGTTATTTTTCTTATCGTAACCATTCATTTTTCACTTAAGTTTTCTCTTCTTATAATTTTAAATTTAGCGTTTCTTTTTATCATAGTTTAGTGCATTTCTTTATTTTTATATAAATATTAAAATGTTCTAAAGATCATTCAAATGATTTTATCGATGACAAATAAAACGATTTCTTTTTTTATATTTTTTTTATCAAAGATATTTTAAATGATCTAATTTGATGTATCGATAGGTCCCTTCAATTTTTTTCTGACCTAAACGATACATGAGTGGTGGGCACATTTTTTCAAATCAAAATTAACAAAATTTATTTAGACGCTGATACTGATTCATAATTCAAACGAATTCTTTTTCTATTCTACATATGACACGTAATTTTTTGTATTTTAGCATTCATTGCATTGTATAACACACTCTTACGATAATAAAACTGCAAAATCTAACGATAAACGTTGACTTTGATTTTCCATTTCTGACATGATAGCAGAAAAAAAGAAGAAAAAACATAAAATAAAAATCTACTAGACGAATCGACGCTGACTTCGATTTTTCATTTTTGATGCGATAGCAAAAAGAAAGAAGAAAAAAGAAAAATAAGAAATCTACTTATGTTAGGAGACGAATGGACGAGCTGATTTCGATTTTTCATTTCTGATGCGATAGCAAAACAAAAAATAAATTACTAGACGGATCGAAACACAAGAAGGTTCTAAATTACGTCTGTGTAGTGTCTATTGTTAGAATGTCAAACGAATTTGAGATATGGAGTAAGGTTTTGAGAATGCAGAAGAAGGAATTGTAAGGGGAGGGGTGGGGAGTTAAGAATAAACGTAACTTACTTTCAAACAATCATTATCAATCTTTATATGTGCCCATAATTATGAAAGTGGTCTAAGTCAAAATTAATAAAAAATGAGTTTATCAGTTATTACGCACCATTATTATAAACTAAATAAATTCAATGTAATTTTCACGATATTATCAAAAATGAATAGTTAGATAATGTTTGTTATTTCAATATTGTGTAGAATTCATATAATGTTCAAGTATAAATCTTTAAATATCTCGAAACAAGAGATATATGACTTAGACCACTTTCATAATTATGGGCACATATATAAAAAATGAGTCACATTGTTGATTTCCAATGAACTTCGAAATTACTGAACCAATCTTAATGAAATTTTGGTTATTTTGTGTTATTTTTTTCAACTTAAAATACAGGATAATTTTTATCGCGATTTTGTATTTTTTATTGCTAATTTAAGTATTTATTATTTAGAGGTTATCTAGATTTCTAGATTGTTTAAGTATTCGATAGATGGCATCGTATTTTAATTCAATTATTTCAATTTAAATACGACATCATAACCTTACTTTTTCTATTTCTTCGTATATTATTATTATTTTGTGCGTTGTTATAATTTATTAAATAGTTTAAAATTATATTAAATCAACATTTTATAATAAAGCCATAGCAACGCGTGGCTGGAGCATCCTAGTATATATATATTTATTTTCCCCTATATTTCAATATAGTTTTTTACTCTAACTACCATGAAACATTATACATAGAAGTCAAATATTATTTCTCCTATATATCAATATAGCTTTCTATCTCTTAACTACCATAAAAAAACACTATACACAGAAGTCAAATATTATTTTTTCTCCTATAATTTAATCTCGTAATACCTTTGAAAAGAACAATAGGATTTGAAAAGATTTACAAACAGGAGATGATGATGATGATATACCGATGAAGAGAAAGTAACATAGAAAATCGAAGAGGACACACGGTCGGGTTGTCATAAAATGTTCGGGGAGTGTCACCAAAGATCAACATGATCGATCGATCACGCGGAACGATCTCCCCTATTACCGAAGTTCATTGTATTGTACAGGTACATCGAATACTAACCCCCTTCCCCCTTCCCACCCCTTCCCCTAACCCCATTCCTTTCATTTTCCTTTCTTTTCCTTCCTTTCCTTCGCTAACATTCTCTTTCACTGTGTACATATTTTTTTCCGTCTAATAGGGACACAGCCCTCCTCTCACCCTTTTTAAAAGTTACACCTGTTCTTTAATGCAACGACGTTACCCTTTTGTAACCGTAGTCCCTTTCATAATCTTCCGGGACCCAACAGTTTTTGATCGTACCTAAACACGAAAACTACGACGAATTGCTTAATTATAGGTTCACTTCCTTTTTGGTATATTACAAGTTAACTCCCCCTTTTTAATTGATTCGAATCGATTATTTATAATTAAGTGAATTTTGTTGGTAAGTGTATTTTTCTTTCAACTTTGAATTTATTTATTGAATAATACTTCTAGAAGGTTTAAATTATTTGTAATTTAATTTAACAGAAATATTATGTAACAAAGATGACTATTTACGAAGATTGGAAATAACCACCCTTCATTGTTCTCCAAACAATCTCTAAAAGAAAATAGCAAAAAAATTGTTATTAACATGATACGTGCCGTTCATAAAAAATGTTCACAAATAAAATATTTACACTGCTTGATTGATTTATCTCTTTCTTTCTCTCTCTCTCTCTTTCTTTCTCTCTCTCTCTCTTTCTCTCTCTCTCTCTCAAGATTAGATTCTTGTTAAAGTTATATAAATTCAGCAAGAACAAATTTAATAATTAACATTTTTTGTAAAAGTTTAACAATACTTGGTAATATTATTAAACGATGAAACTGATGTCTCTTCAACCCCCCTCATTTCCACCCTATCTGTTGATAATATATTTTTCTTTCTCATCATTTAAATGTTACTCATGTTAAATAAAGAAGAAAAATAAAATACAAAAAAAAAAAGTAGAAGAAGAAAAGAAAAAAAGAAAAGGTGCAAATCGTAACGGAAGATAGGATGGATGCGGTCGGTGAGGACGACGGAAGTGCGGACCGCCGGAAGACTTTCCTGGAGAAAGGAAAAAGAGAAAGGGTGGGAAGGGAAGGGAAGGAGCGGCAAGCTGCGGAAATGGAGGATCCGGAATGGGAGAGGGGTGTGGTGAATGACAGAACGAGGAGCGAGAAAATGGCCCGAATCGAGAGGGTGTGTAAAAAGAGAGAGAGAGAAAGAGAAAGAAGAAGAAGCAGCTGCTCGAGTATTTTGTGAATTTTGCTTGGAGGCATTAAACGAGACCTTTTGCACTCCGCCACCCATCACCCTTCGGCGTCTTCTTTTTTCTTGTTTCCTCTCCGATGCCTCGAAACGCTGAAAAGAGAGAAAGAGAGAGAGAGAAAGAAGGAAGTGGTTAAAAACGCGAGAACCTTCTTGCCCTTGGCTAAACTCGATTTTACTTTTCGCAGTTTCTTGATGGCTCTTACATTAGAGAATAAGTAAGAAAGAAAGAAAGAATGAAAGAGAAAGGGATAATTCTCTGAAAGATTTTCTAGCAATTTTTTTTTACCTTCCTACCCCCTCCCTACCCTTACTTTCTATGAAACCTTTTTACCTTTAAAAAGATCTCGATCGATATAAAACTAACATATTGTTATTTGAATCGAGAGAAAGTTTATAAATAAGTTCGTACAGATGCATGCAAGATGAAAGTAAGTGTCGTAACACCTGCGTTTGTAAGTGCCAAATGGTTCTTTTTTTTTATCCTTTTTTTCGGACGATAAAGGGAGAACACAATACAAGCCCTTTATTGTCCCGGAGTCCACTTCGTCGTTACTTTTGTCAACGTTATACTAAAACTGTTATTTACATCATACATTCTCTCTGTAACCTCCCCTGTTCCATTTGTGGATCAAAACTATTCAACGAAATGATCGATTAACGAGTTAGGAATCGTGAAACTTGTTAAATAAAGAAAAAAACATTCAATGTATTTCGATAAAAGGACAGTTTTTTTCTTGACCTAACCCCCTTTTTTATTGCAAAAAAAAAAAAAAAGAAAATAGATGTGATCCTTAAGTTGCCATAACTCGGTCACCTATCCTAAAATATTTTTCTCAATAAAAGAACTGGTAATAATAATTAGAAAAAAAAATTCTCATAACATTTGTTATATAATAATGATGATTAATTAAGGTGTAAATAAAAACTGGTGTTAGGTAATTTCTTTTATCGATAGAAAAAAGAGAGAGTGAGAGAAAAAAACCCGACAAATAATGATGCGAAAATCTGTCCCATACACGTTGGGTCTTTGAAAGTTTAGCAAGTCTAACGGCAAACCGATAGAGAAACTGTGTCTTCTCGTAGTAGAAAAGCAAGTGAGGACTTTCTATTATCTTTTTTTTCCCTTCTTCTAATCCAACGACCCTCGTAAATCTACTTGAAGAACGTTTCGAACTTTCCCGTTAATCGAATATCCCTGGTCTGCCTGTCTGCTTGCTTGGTTCTGTTGTTCGTTCTATCGACTGCAACGAAATGATAAGACAAAGGAGGAATAAAAGAAGAATGATGTTTTTATCACGATGTACTACTAAACTTCTTAATCCTAAATCAGAAAAAATATATGATGCACCACGATATAAGAAACATGGACAAATAATTATAACTCTTTTTTTTACATCCTTTGAGAGAGAATATTATCGTTAAACAACCCGTCATAAATCGAATTTCTGAATATTGTTTATCTACATGAATAGTAGTAGTAGTAGGAGGTAAGAGACCAAATAATCAAAGCTTCCATAATATCTGGATATCTTAGGGATATCATATGAGAAACAAACATATGAGCATCAAAAGGAAGACACGAATGTACAAGGCTTGCATCAGACCGATAAAAGACTTTAATCAGACTTCATTCAATTTGTTCTAATTTTCTAAAAAAAACTATTTAGAAGATAAAAAGAAGAAGATAGAAATAAGATAGAGGATATAGTCATCGGTTAGGACTATTCTTCTTTTCCTAGGAGGGACATTCTAGGAAACAAAGAGAACGTATAGGGCAACAGGGAAGGATTATGAGCGATGAAATAGCGTATTAAGGGTCTCGTATACCCTCCCCATTCGAGAGACTCGCGCACCTGCCACTCGTTTCGGCTCAATCCGAGGACTCTTTCGGGGTTTCACGAGAATAGGATTGTTTCTTCCTCTTTCTCTTTCTTTTCTTCTTTTTTATACTTCTCTATCTCTTTCTCTTTCTCTTTATCTCTCTCTCTCTTTCACTTACAACACTACTGGTCCTCTCCTTCCTTTCGTTCGGTCACGAATTTCATCTCTTCGAAAAGTAGACAAGCGTATCCGATAGCCGCTTATTGGATTTGCCAAAGAGGTATCATCTCTCTCATTCCCCCTAAACTATTCCTCCTCCTCCTTCCCTTACCCTTACACACCACTTGAGTATAAGGGAAGATTCTTCTCGTTAAGAAGATTACCTCCCGGATATACTCCAATGGTAAGACAAGAGACGCCATTTGTTAAGAAATTGAGTACGTATACTTATTACTATTATACTATAGATTGAATGTTTCAGAACAACTATAAATGCATTTTATATTACACATTTTCATGTACTATAGTTATATGTTAGATTTCATATCACTTTATTATTTGTACGTGTTTCTATTAACGTTATAAAAATTAGTAACAAATCTTTCAAATTGTAAATGAAAAACTTTCTTGAAAGATTATTAAAACTATTTATAAATGGATTAATCAAAAAAACGAGTTGCACTTAATTTCTTTTAATTTTAATGAAAAAATTATTTAAATGAATTGTATAAAAAAGAAAAAAAAATGTTATTAATTTAACAAATTTTGTTCTATATCAGTAAATTTTTCTAATTTAATTTTCTATACGTGTCATAAAAATCTCATAGCTTTGTAGAGACACAACTGTGGGACGAACGCCTCCATGCCAAACTTATTAAGCATTCGTGGAGAGGGATTGGTCGGTGGGTCCTGGATAAGCTCAAATAGATAAGAGCAGTCGCCCGGAAAGTGAAAGATCCAGGTTTGAGTCTCAGTTCAGTCCGTTCAGCGATCCAGTCTTTTTTCACGAATTTTACATAACTTTCAATAATCAAAAATATTTCATATCATAGTGCGCGTATCAAAAACTTTTGATCGTATCGATAATAATTTACAAACAATTTATCGAAACTTCATTCTTCTTTCATAAATAATTATTTAATTAATTAGAAAGATAAAGATCGTTGGTATTTAAATATCTAATGATGACCTATCAACCAACTCGATAATCGATCAAGACAAGATAACAAATTGCGAAAGACTCTAGGGATATTTTCTCGATTAAAGGTAACAGTAGTTTTTCTTTAATTGATTTTTAACCGTGATACATGTTTAACTATTAGTATTACAAATTTAAAAGAAAAACACATTAAAACGTTTGGTAATAACAAGAAGAAAGAGAAGGAGAAGAAGAAGAAAAGTCAACGTGTTTTACGAATGGGACGAAAGAGAACAGGACTCCAAACGACGATTCGTTCTTTAGTTTCGCACAAAAGGCAAAGAGCTGACCGACTACCGGAGAGACCGCTTACGATCGAAAAGGTAAAACTTTAACGTTCCCGAAGGAGGCATCGTCAACTTGAAAACCGGTTGTGTATGTTCCTCGTCGCTTAGCAAACGACACACACACACACACACACACACACACACACACACACACACACACACACACACAAAGTATGAAACTGGCTAAACATTTCTCGCGACCGACTCACGCCGCTCGTAAATTCTCCGTTAAATTCGAAAATTTATTTTTATACGATTAGTAGCAAAAAAAAAAAAGAATAAATAAAACAAGAAACATTCTTCTATTGCGACTAGTTTGATTAAAATAAAAAAATAAAATAAAAAAAGTTTAGCCCATCGTCCATTTCGTATGATAATTTTAATTAAAAAGAACCCTATTTTCTTCTCTTTCTCTCTCTCTTTTCAAATTTATTTGTATAATCTTTACGTATAATTAATTAAACGTGTTCGCATAAATACGAAGGGTGTTGTTGTATTGTGCTGACAAAATTTTTTGCCTACACATTTCTACAAAATGTTTCGATATAAATATCATATATATTTTCCTGTTATCGGGTAATGGATTTCAAACTTTAAGCAGAGATAAAACGTGTAAATTGAATTAACTTTGTATAAAACAGTGATGCGTGGAATGAGTTTGCTATATTAGAGAAAGAAACAAAAAATAGTAAAAAAGGAAAAAATAAAAAATATAAAATAAAAAAAAAGAATCGTGAAATCAAACGAGATTCCTTATCGGGTCATCTGCGGATAACTGGTTTCATCATCCGAGCAAGAAAATTCGATCGAGTGGTTGATCCACGAATAAAGAGAGAAAGAAAGAAAAAAGGGGAAGAGAGATAGAGAGAGAGAGAGAGAGAGAGAGAGAGAGAGAGAGAGAGAAATCGAAGTTAACCGAAGTCAAAGTAATCAAAGCAACAACACGCGAAAGTATGAGAGAAGAGAAGAAGTATCAGCCAATTTGAGTTGCTCTTTCTTTACGTTTGCTTATTCCATTCGAGTAGTTAGTCTTTGGTGTCTCTCGACAGCACGTTAACTAACGAATCCATAAAAGAGAAAAAAAAAGAAAAGAAAAAAGATAGGAAGAGAAAGATCAGAGAGATCAGCGTTTTTTAAACGAACCAACCCAACAACGCGTGACGACGACGTGCCAAGAAATTTCTTCTTTCGAGATTGAAGAATATTTCTAATATTTTTTTGTGGTAGGTTCTTTAAACTTAGTACTAGTAAATGACGAGAAAAACGACATACACGTGTTAAATCCTCAATTTCTGTATTTTTTATTTGATATTTTGTTAAAAAAAAAAAAAAAAAAAAAAAAAAAAAAAAAAAAAGATAAAGAATCATTAATTTCGTTAAATAATCTAAACAAAAAAAAAGGATTGAAAATTTTAGTTCATTATCGTAGTATATATCGATTTTGAACAATGATTTAAAAAAAGAAAACAAAACAATGACCTTGATATCGAGATGATACACGTGAGAGAGATACAAGTTGACAATTTTTGAGCTTTAACAAAAAGTAAAACCTTTATTTGTTTGGAATTCAAATGAATTGCATTGAGAAAAAAAAAAGAAAACTATTTCTAACTTAGGCTCATAACTTTTCAATCCACCCTCTCACATATACATAATGCAGATTAAATTATGGACAATGGGGATTTTAAAAGTATGAGGCAAAAACTTTGTTCAATGGTTCATATAATAATAAAAAAAACCCGCGGCTAACTTTATTTTTTGTTTTGTTGACTTATCCTTAATAGCGTGCTGTCATAATTACCGGCACATATATCTTTTGAATCTTTTTTTTCGGAGTCGTCTCCTAAATGAGGGACCAAAAAAAAAAAAAAAGAAAGAAGGAAGGAAGGGATTGAAAAAGAAAAGAAAAAAGGAAAAAAAATGAACTTCCGGTGGTTTATCCTCTGGGAATCAACCCTGCTATCAGTGGTGTGTATTTATGAGACACCCTCCCAACGGTAGGCTCCGAGATCAAGGAAAAAAAGAGAGAGAAAGAATAATACTACCTAAAACGTGTGAGAAAGAGATGAGAGGGTAAGGGTGGGTGGAATAGAAATAAAAAGAAAAGAGAGAGAGAGAGAGAGAGAGAGAGAAGGTGGAGATAGAAAACTAAATCAGTGCACGATGTCCTCCTGACGTATTCGCGAGCGTTTCCGACGTGACCTGCACGGATGAGAGATTGCCTGAAAAGCTCACGTCGCATGCTTTTCCACTGAAAGAGAGAAAGAAAGAAAAAAAGAGAGAGGGAAATTTGACGTAGTGTATGCCATCGCAATCACAACCATCATACGCACCACCACCACAACAACTATTTCTACCCTGGCAGCAGCATTTCTTCCCCCAAGTGACATATACTTTTCACCTTGTCGATTTTGCAAAAAAGAGAAAGAGAAATAAAAATAGAAAAGGAAACATCTTTTCTGAATTTTGTATATTTCTGTTTTTTATTATATAAAAACCACCCCTCTGCTACCATCGTTCGTTTTTCTATTGTCCTAAAGTAGACATACACAATGGTACCGCAACGTATCGGCATTACCACCCCACTGCACCGCAACAAGCGTGAAAAAATCCGACAGCAATTCGCTAAAAATCAAGCAATCGTTTCCGTCTATCACAAAAGATGAGAGACAGAGGAGAAAAAAGAAGAGAGAAAAAAAAAGAAAAAAGGGGGGGGGGCATCTAAAAAAAAGGTGGTAACACAACCTTTGTAACTCTTGTCGTCAAATCGAATTCATCGTAGCACATTAGGACAGCTATCGGGATCGTTACGGTTCCTCGATGATGGCCATTCGTGTTCCCTGCTATCCGTTTTTGATCGTGGTCTTTATATGGGAGAAAGGGAAAGAATGAAAGAAAAAGAGAAAGAGAGAGAGAGAGAGAGAGAGAGAAGATGGAACGACAGACGGATGACAGGCGCTCGTCAAACGACAATGCTTCTAAAGGGCGTGAAAAGAGGGTAAAAGATAAAATGAGAGAGAAAAAGAGAGAGAAAGAGTGGGAGGGTGACGAGAATGTCGAGAAGGCAATGTCAGGAACGCGTTCTTCGTAGTCGTCTTCAGTTACCGGTTACCGGTTACCGGTCGACAATGAAAAGGTAGAATATATCGTGAGCGAGGGCGTAACAAGGGTTCAGTGATAGTGGTGGTGGTGGTAGTAGGGGGTGGTAGTGGTGGATGATTGGGGGACAAGAGAAAGAGAGACCAACGAACGAAATGAACGAACGAATGAACGAACAACAAGAAACCCGTCGTAGTTTTTACGAGAGAGAGGAAAAGAGAGAGAGAGAGAGAGAGAGAGGGGGACACGCTTTTCCGAGGGGTCGCGAAAATCTACGGGCTCGATAGAAAATTAATCGCGATTGTGTCGAGCTTTTGGAGGAGGGTTCTTCCTTCCTTCCTTACTTGGTTCGGTATTGTCCCTTTTTCCCTTTTTATCTCTTCTCTCTCTGTCTTACCTCTTGCTTCTATATCCTTTCTTTTTTTTTCTTCTATTTTGGCTCTTTTTCTTTTATTCCTTTTCTTTCTTTCTTTCCTGCACTCTCCTCTGTCGTAGGAGGACGGAAACCGGATTCCAATCGTACGAGGGACAAATTTCCTTCCAATTTTTCTTCCTTCCGATTCGAGGAGAGTCCTACTACTATTGTTACTACTACTTATACATATTTCTTCCCTCTCGAGTATATGCTAATCTATTCTTAAGTGCTTTTGTTTTGTCATGGTAAAAGAAAAACAAGAAGAAAATGAAAAAGAAGAAGTAAAGGATTAAAAAAAAAAAAAATTCAACATTTTTCGTTCGACGATTTTTCAATCGGAATAAAAATTCTAGGATTCCAATTTATGTACATACATACATATATTTATACATATGTATATATTTTAATGTGTTTTTTCTTTTATTTTTTGTATTCAATGCATAACAAAGTACACGAGATTCAAAGTATCGTTTAATCATCCGAGTTTAAGAATAAAGTATAATTATATAAGATGGAATGAAAAAAAAAAACAAAAAAAAAAAAAGAATACATTAGAATGAGATAATAGAGAACGAAGAGTTTCTCTCTCTCTTTCTTTCTTTCACATCGTTCGTCGCAAAGACGAAGGCCTTTTCTTGGCTCTTGCAAACATCTTATATAATATTATACAAGCATATATCGTTGTATTTATTTATTCTCAATCGCGAATTTACAAGCAAATTTACAACGAATTATTATTATTATTATTATTATTATTATTATTATTACTACTACTACAGCTACTACTACTACTACAAACTAACGTCGGATGAACCCTCCTACCCCTCCCATCCACCCTCCTACATTGCTTCTGTTTACTGTCCGCTGATGATAAACTCGCAAAAATTTCTAAACAAACTTTCCTTTTGAGTTCAATAGTTCCAATATAAACACGAGTTAGTTCGTAAGAGAAATCGCGTAGATTTCTAAAAAAAAAAAATAAAGAAAAAAAAGAAAAAAATAACAAACATTAATATATATATATAGACTATCGGAAAAAAAGGCTACAAGATAATTATTAGATTATTTGAACTATCTTTGTAATCGTGTGTTTTTTTCGTTATTTGTCTCTTCACTCCCTATCACCTTCTCTTTTCCCTGTTTGATTTTCTATGTTTGTTTCACTTTTATCGTTTGGTTAATATCTTATCTCTCCCTCTTTTTCTTTCTTTCTTCCTCTTTCAAGTTGTTCGTTATCGTTAAACATTTTGTTATCGTGTCTCGTTTTACGATAAGTATAATACAATACTTTTAGTTGAAAGAAAAAAAAAAAAATAGGAAGAGAAAAAAAGAAACATTATTTAACCAGTTAAGCGTGGCGGCGATCTATGCGCTGAGCGCGCTCCGGTGTGTGCCGCGATAATCAAGCGATGACGGATATAGTCGTCAAACACAGAGTAAGTGGCGCTGTTGAAATAATAAATCAAAAAAACCACTTTATTTTAGAAAATGAACAATTTTTTTAGTAATGTACACATAGTTTTTTAATATGAACATATATTTATACATAATAAACGAAAAAATTAGAGAAAAAATCGAATATTTATAGAAGTTAAAAATTTATTCTTGACTTTTTTTTTCTTGACCTCTAAACATTTGAAACATATTGAAATTTACGAATATAATTTAGTTTTCGCCAAAATTACAATTTAAACATCAAATTGTAACAAACTTTTACGCATGGCAGATATAGACGTCATGACACAAAATTCTGCCACATCTCCATGACGGATATAGTCGTCAAACACGCTTAACTGGTTAAAAAAGAAAAAAATGTCGCTCTCCACTCGATTAAATTTAGCATTGGTAAAATAAACTATCAATAAATTCCATGAAGGCCAAAGGCTGTGGTAAAAACAAGAAAAAAAAAACTTGTCGCATCGATATACAACGTAAACAACAACGCGTTCTTTTTAATTATTCAAACGACGTTTTTTCTTCTTCTTTTTTTTTCTTTTTTCCTCCTTCTCTTCAGCCTTCTTTTCCATTACCCTTTACCACCTCCATCGTTTCCTATTACCTACTTGAAAAACGATCATCATCCTCTAAGCACGTACGCACACATACGATGAACACGTTTTGCCACAGACACAGAGAAACAGACAGACAGACAGACAGACGGATGGACAGTCAGACAAGAGGATCGGGGACAACGACGTTCTACGATCACTTACACAACGTCATACATATAGAGATGCTATTTATTTACAACGCCGCTTAAATACGCCTGGAGCAGGAAAAACAAGCGGTTTCGAACGAGAATAGAGCAGCTCCGATGATAGCTGACCTGACTCAACTGAGAACCAATCGTTGAAGGACGTCTTCTTCTTCTTCTTTTTCTTCTTTTTCTTCTTCTTCTTCTACATTTTTTAATATATTTTTCTTTTTCTTCTTTTATTTTTATCCATTAGTTTATTTTTTTTCTTCATATTATAATATATCAATACACCTAACGGGAAGAAATTATTTAATGCACGCGAGAGTTATGTTGTAATCAAAATTGTAACACAAAAAAACAACATTATAAGTATTCCATTGTTGGGTTTTATATTCAAAATTGTTTAAACAAATATAGACATTTTCTTTCTCAAAATTTGTCAACTTTTCTAGCCAGCCTCATATTATTATATTTATTATGTAATAACTTTTTCTAAATATCAATTTTATTCAATATTCATTCCATTGACAATTTAAATCTAAATTTATATATGAATTCAAAGATCAAGTTAATTGTTCAATGTTCACTGTTCAGTTTTACTTAAATTATTTAAATATAGACATTTTCTTCTCAAAAATTGACACAGTATGCGCAAAAAAACTTTTTTTTTCATTGATAATTTTTAATAATCATCTCCAAAAATTTGAATAACCTGACAATTGAAATTTAAATTTATATAAAAACTCAAAAGTTAAGATGATTGATCTAAAAACAAAACAATGAAAAAAACAAACCAAAAATATATACATCATTCCGTCTAAAAATATTTCCGCACGAGAAACTCACCTAACACGATGTGTGGGGTGATATGTTAAAGTAAAGTTGAGTTAAAAACAGTCTAGGCGCCCGTATATAAAACATAAATACCTCTTGTTTATATCATCCTAATCGGTATGTGTACATCGAGCAGCAGTGGTGGATCATGCCAAATGATTAGAAATTTGCCAAATTATTGTACGAAAGGAGAGCCTTGTCCGAGTTCCCTCCTCCCTCGTCTCACAGTTTTGCGGTAATCGTTTCGAGCATGCGCTTTGCATAGCATTTAAGAATAGAATTGGTAAATAGCGCTCGAACGACTTGCAAAAGACAAGGAAAGAAGAAACGCACTGATGAAAAAGAGATAGAAAGAGAAAGAGAAAGAGAGAGAAAGATAAAAGAAGAAAATGGTGACGAAGACAAAGACAACAACACGATGATAATACTAACCTAACACAACGTTAGGCTTACGAGAGACTGAATACGAAAACGTGGTTTCTATACAACCAACCACGTCCGACCCTGACGTAAAAGTAGTAATATAGCTAGCGTTTAAGTGTATGTGTGTATGTGTGAGCACGGTCGTTGACTGATTATTATTGTACACTCAATGTAAATGTACCGACGACGACGAAGTCAACGAGGACGACTTCTCGAATGTCGTTAAAGCAAGATCATCTACCAACATCGAAGAATTTCATTTGATGCCCCCACTTTCCCACCATCCGTTTAAAATGTGTGTGTGTGTGTGTGTGTAT
Source organism: Polistes dominula (assembly GCF_049000335.1). Taxonomy (NCBI): domain Eukaryota; kingdom Metazoa; phylum Arthropoda; class Insecta; order Hymenoptera; family Vespidae; genus Polistes; species Polistes dominula. Next base: position 5,509,011 of record NW_028301150.1, read on the forward strand.
GTGTGTGTGTGTGCACATTTGTGTGTACTCGATTCGTTAATGATGAAACATATGAAAAGATTAAAGATCAGTTTTCAAGTAATTAAATAAAAATAATAAAATAATAAAATAATAAAATAATAAAATAATAAAATAATAAAATATATATATATATATATAAATAATATAATGAATTATATATATTAATAATTTTTTAATTTTATAAAAAAAATAATTATATTATTATTAAAATTAAATTATTATTAAATTATTTTTTAAATTATTTTTATTATTATATTATATAATATATTAAAGAATACTTATTTACTTTTTTGAAGAAGTACTACAAATATATATGAAATTATTAATTAATTAATTATAAATAACATAATTTTATTTGTATATCACTTTCCACGTGACTTACGACCGTTAAGGATTAATAATATAATAATGTAATACATATTAAATAATAAATAAACGAAAAACACCTTTAAGAATGTGTTCAGACGTTGTGGAAAAAGGAGGGGAGAGTTAGGACGACCAAGAAAAGCGTTAAACGTACAAAGTGAAGAAGATCGTTTAAAATTCAAAATCGTTGTGCCGTGTGCGTGTACGTATACGTGTACGTGAGACTGTGTGTGAGATGACAAGCATTTCCGTTAAAAGAGCGTAGGCGTCGGCAAAACATTTGACGAAAGACCCGAGAACTGAACTGCTTTTCATCGTTGGGTGTCTTTTTCAGCAAAGGTTGGTGGCGGCCAGCCACCACCGCACACAACCTCTGCCTTCAAAGGCGTCAAAATCTTATGCTCGATTTACAAGTGTATTCTTTCTCTCTCTTGCTTTCTGCTTGCTTGCTTTCCTGTCTGTCTGTCTGTCTATCCATCTATCTGACTCTGTCTTTGTTTATCTTTCTCTATTTCTCTTACAACGTCTATTTCGTCGCGCGAAAAAGGAAATTCTAATTCGAGGTACACGCTCGTTTAACTTCAGGAAGAGAGTAGTATAGAAAGGTTGCTGTTGCTGCTTACTACACTATTGCTCCTGACTGCTACTTACGACTAGTCAAGAATAAATTTACTTCTGGCGACACAACCAAGTAAAACACGCTTTACGCACATCCTAAGAGTACTATTACTATTACTACTACTAGTACTATTACTAAAATCCAAGACGTTGTTGATTTTCTTTCAAATTCACTTCAAAAATTCTAAGGTAAGTAATTTGATAAGATTTATCAAAAATTAAAATGAAACGAAAAAAGACAAACATTTTCATTAATGAGTGGGGGAGAAGAAAGGGAAGGGAGGGGACAGATTTAACAAAGTTACAAATATACTCAGCTGATACATTTATATAGAATAGAAAAGTTTCATAAATTTAACTTAACATAAACTTAACATAAAAGATGAGAAAGAGAATTTTCATCCAAAAAATTTACACGACAGACATTTGCAAGATGCGTTTTATAGGAAATTCTTTTTTAATGATCAGTAAAAACACAAAGAATATACGAAAAAATTTTCCAATTGTTCCAAACGAATTTTATAATACTTGTTTAGGTCATAAAAGAAACTAAACAACCAAGATAAAATGGCGCTGCTACCTCTACCTCTTCTTCTAATGGCATCAACCAACCTCCTATCCTCCCCCTAAACCAGTTTTTCCCCACTCGTTTTCTTCAACCACTATCAAAACATTCGACCCACTGGATGTGTTCCTCTTTTTTTCTTTCTTTTTTTAATGGGACACGCACCACGAGCTCGAAATAAATTTCGTCTAATTGTAAGTAAGCGAAAAGTTTTAATGGGGATGAAGGGGACGGGATGAGAGGGGGTAAAACGGGGTTCGCAAAAAGGGATTCTACTACGCCACCCGCGGTAGGTAGTATTTACACACGATATTTACGCAAACGAGTAGAGTCCCTTTTCTTTCTTTATATTTTCTCTTTAATTTATGACACTACTGTGTGGTGGTATAGCTCATGTCACTAACCCTTTTCAGATACCTTTTTTTTTTTACTTAATGCCTTTTTTTTTTTTTTTAATTAATCATTATAAAGAGAATATAAAAAAATTTTACGTAATAATATATGATCTTGATCATTTCCGAAAGTAAAATGTGAATAGAAATTCCTTACGAAAATATGAACAATCAAGGTCTAAATTGAAAAAAAAGAAAAGAATATTTGACGTTAAACCTACCACACTACCACTGCCAAGTGCAGTCAAATGACAGCATCCTATTGTAATTTGTATCAAAAAAATAAATAATAAAAATTTGTGTTACGAAAATCCATAAAATGTTACATCATTAATTTTCTAATAAAAGTAAACATTTTATTCATAGTATCCCCAATTGGTTAGCAATCTCATTCTGTATAAAGATATATATATTTATTTGAAAGTGGTCATCCAAGGGGAAAAAATTCTCACAATAGAAGAGGAATCTTCTCAGATATACGTACATTCAGGTATACTACTTTGAGGTATACACACCAGGTATTATTCCTCGGTGCGTGTGTCGGTAAGTTTATTAGTATTAAAATCGTTGATGAATTGAACGAGGAGGAAAGACTTCATTCGTAAATATTTTTTTTCTTCTTCTTCTGACACAAGCATGCAGAAGGAGGGTGGAAAGGTCTAGTCTTCCGGTGCAACACAGCAAGCAACAGCAGCAGCAGCAGCTCATCGACGAATTCCTTGGCAGTGAGAGAGAGAAATGTGCGCCACGTGATTCATACGAGACTAACTGACCTGTGACAATGTTTCCTCGTTGAGAGCAACAGCACAAGATTCTAAAATACACACACGGGTTTTCGTTTAGTTGGTTGAGTTGGGTTGGGTTGGTCGGTTTCTTCCATCCGCCCGACCAACTTCTACACCTTCGTTCTAGTTGACAAAGTCGATATATACAATCTATCCCACCCCTCATCCCCCTTCATTCTCCCCTGTTCCACTACTCGGACTTTAGCTGCGTGAGAAAGTGTCCACGACGACGACTGCGATCTTCCTCTCTCTCTCTCTCTCTCTCTCTCTCTCTCTCTCTTTCTGTCTTTCTTTCTTTCTCGTTTTTCCTTCTACTAGTTTGAAATCCCGGGAAATTAAGGCCGCGAGCAAGCATTACGAGCCAACTTATGTAACTTGCAAGGTACGACCAATTCCTCGTAATCTCTCAACTGTTACAAATCCTGTCTCTTGAAATATCGATCAATCGAATACAATACAAGATTGGTATAGGTTTAAAGGTTCTTCTTTTTTTTAATCTAACACGGAAATAATATTTTTGTCGAACTAATATGATTCCCTTCTACTTACCTTTAGCAAATCTACTCACAACAACAAAAATACGAACTTGTTTGCTAATTATCGAAAATATATTTTTTATTAACTTATTTATATAGTTCTTCTTCTTTTTACATTTAAATTAAATTATAATATTATATATATTATAATTTATTTATTCAGTCTTTATTTGAATATGTGTAAACATTTGAAACTTTTTGGGATCGATAATTTAATACACTATCTTCAAATATTTCAATTCCAATTTTATGATATTATTAGTTCGTTGTTTTTCTTTATTACTTTTTATTAAAATTCGACATATCCTGCGAAATTCTACAGAAAAAAAAGAAAAAGAAAAAAAGAATAGAACACACACCTTTTATTTTCTTTTTTCTCTTATTCGAAAGGTATACTTTTATTATTCCAATTTTTACCTTTCCAAGAGAGCCCGAATTACAACAGGGTGTAGAAGAGAAAGAGGAGTAAACTGCTCCTGGGGGCTCAAGGACTCTTATTAAAATGGAGAGAACTACGTAGAATCATGTTACTTCCGGGCTCGTGCCTCCGAATTGTCGAGAAAATTGCATTAAGTCCTTCCCCGTGTCTCCAATGAAATTCGCAGTTTACGAAAAACCAAGCGTGCGATAGGCGTTCGTGGTAACAAACTCTACCTCCCACTCTTTTCCTCATCATCTCCGTTTTTACCTAGCTCACAGTACCTTTCGTGTTACCTTTAACAACCTTTAGGCTACTTCGTTTGCAACGTGTCCGCGTGTGTGTGTCTCTTTTGGTATACGTATATATGTATGTTTGTATGAGTATGTATGTATCTGTGTGTGTGCATTTACACGCATAGTCATGTAACGAATCGTCAAGGGGCTGCTACTCTTCTCCTCCTCTTTCCTTTTGGCCCTTTCCTCATTTTCTCGACGTAAAAGTGACAAAACGGGTACGATTACCAAGAGTCAGTCTCGCGGGATGAAAAAGAAGTAGAGATGGAAGAAAAACGTGGACGTTGGCTGATGACACGCAAGGGAAACTCTTTCTCTCTCTCTCTTTTTCTGTAATTAACTACCATACCGGGGTTACTACACAGTTTTTCAACCTAACCGTTTTCTCTTTTTTCTTGTCCCTCTCTCCCACTCATCCGTGCATCTGTCTTTTTTCTTATTTTTCCCCCTTACGCTAATCTCCCGCCCATTTTTTTTTATTTGTCTAACTATGTCGATCAATTCTCGATTACCGGAAGGAAAGTGGTTCGATTTTAATTTTTATTTTAATTAAAAACAGATCTATCATCAATCACTAAAAGAAAACACAACAAAACTTCAACTATACACGCATGCATCTAAAGAGGTAGGCAGGCGGAGGTTTTTTCTTTATTCACAAACCGCTGTCGGTAAAGTTACATCGTAAAAAACAACAATTTCAAGATAACAGTAACAAATCTTCTATCCCTCCCCTTAAAAGTATATTTCCATCGTACATATAACGTAACTTAACATGAAATCGAGAAGATGTTTTCGGTAGGTATCATCAATTATGCTTAAAAAAAAAAAAAAACAGAGGCAGAGCTTAAAGGATAATGGGCAAAGAGACTTCAGCCCTTACCTCTCCCTATCCCCTTACCCTTACCACTCCAGATAACCCCATATCCGGAATTACTCTTAGTGCAATTACTTAACGCCTTGAGACGTTTGGGGATACAAAACGCGATGTCGTGCTGGCCGCATGGTTTGCATGCAAAATAGGCATGTATATATATATATATATCGTTCCTCCTATCCTCCTCCTCTTACTTGCCCCACCTCATCTCTTTCCTTCTCTTCTCATCCTTCACACAATGTCTCCACCTCTTTTTACTTGAAAGTTGCTCTGCCCACCTACAGCGAGAAGCTTACGTGCCGTAGCATTCCACGTTCGACTTATAGGAAAAGCTTTGCTCGATTAAAACGAGGCTTACCACCAGTATAACACGCTGTTGCTCCTTCTGGGCCCTCCTCCTTCTCCTCCTACTTCTACTCCTCTTCTTTACACTTCTTCCCACACCTAATTCTACACCATCTTTTTCTCTCTCTTCTATTTACGAATCCCTAAAGTAGCTTATCTTCACAGTTATCGAGAGTTCATCTCTGCTGCGATTTTCTTTGGACAAAGCTACCACCACCATCACCACCATCAACCCGACAAAACCCCGTTATCGTGATCGTAAAAGGAGAGATTTATATTCTTCCACCTACCATTCCTCCTACACCTTCTACTCATCCTCTTTCTTTTCCTACCATTTAAATCCGTTGAATATCAAGCAACTCTTAACGTCGTTTGATAGCTCAACTCGCGAACATTCATTTAATGTATGTGTGTGAGGTATATATGTGTGTTCAGAATTTAACGAGATATATATATCGTTTTTGTTAAATTGTGTGTAAAAAATTTAATGTCAAACGTTATACCGAGTAATAACATCTGATCAAAATCTTATCAAAATTAATAAAGATATGAGAAAAACCGATGATAAAAAGGAAAGAAAGAAGAACATGCAAGACGTATATCCTTATCCCTATATTTTCAATAGATCAAAGAAAATCTAAGAATGATAGAGAAAGGTTGTGAAAGGAAAAAAGGAAACAAATTGGAGAACAACATCCGACGTGAAAAAATACGCCAACCAAAAAGTATGTGTGTGTGTGTCCGAACAAATTTGTTGAGTTCGTCAAGAAAAAAAAAGTAGGAAAAGATGAACGCACAGAAAGAATAAATAACAAACCAAAAAAAAAAGGAAAAGAGAAAGAAAAAGGAAAAAAGAAAGAAGAAAAGCGAGAGGAAAAGGCTTGACAAAGGCAGCACCCAGGTGGTCTAGTTACGCGGTAGGACGTATAAGGGGTGCTGTTACGCAAAAAGGGAACGAGAACAAGGCGGCCCGAGTATTTTAATATGACAGAATCCTCTTACTAAGGTCTATAAAAAAAAGTTTAATATACTAGCGTTGCCCGTGCAATGTTCCTTCTCTTCTTCTTCTTTTTCTTCCACCTCCTCGTCCCCCTTTTTACTCCACCCTTTTTTTCCGTTCTCAAGAGACGTCGTCTTGAGGATAGAGAGAGAAAAAAAGAAAGAAAGAAAGAGAGACAGTAGTATGAGAAAGAACGCTTAAACCTTGAAAACTTTTTGAGACCGGCAATAAGCCATAGCGATGATCCGACCCAGCCCTAAGCTCCCTATAAATCTTCATTATACTCTGCTACGAACTTTCCACGTTAACTTGCGATAAGGATATGTGTTTGTGTTTATCTTTAAGTACATATATATATACGTGTATATATATATATATAAAATATAAGATGCACAAGTCACGTAGCCCGTTGTTTTACAAATGCACTTTCCGATAACAGACCTAAATTCTTTAAAAAAAAAAAAAAAATAGAAAAAAAAGGAAAGAAAATATTGTTGACCTAGAAATGATTAGAAATATTTAGTCTATACGGATAAATATGAAAAATTATCAATAGATTGATTGTGTAATAATACAGAATACGTACAAATGCATTTAAATATTGGTAATATAATACTGATAATATATACTGATTAATCATTTGTAATTATCCTAAAGAATAGTTTTTAAGCTTTTCTTTTTTTGTTCCATATATATTTTTTCCCCATTCACACGATAATCTACAACTCTAAACAACACACACAAAAATATTACACCTTGTTGAATAGTAGTTCGAATTTCCTTTTTTCCTCCTTCTCCCAAACAAACTCTAAATTTTCCCAAGGGAACATTCTTTCCCCCGTTGAGAACCCCTGATACAGATGATGCGGCTGCGTTGAGGAGTCCTATAATAGTCTCTTATATGCTTTCTCGTTTTCTTTCGTGTTGAACCGCCATCGTACAAGTTAGCTTAGGCAAACCCATCTTTTCTTCATGCGTGTTAAATTTTTTCCTATACAGTAAAACTTAAAATTCTCGATAATTTTCGGGAAAAAGAAATACAACGTGATAGATAAATAATATTTTACGTATAAATTTCATTACAATTAACTCGATCTAATTTCCCAATAAACTTTCCACGATATTTAAAAAAAAATTCATTCCTTTATAGGATGGTAGGAGAGTGAAAAATTAAAATTTTAAGTTTACAAAATTTTTAAACAAAACTTACGATATATAAAGAGTTCTCGTATTACTGTTGTACCACCCTATATATATTTAATATATATGTATAAAAAGATCAGATAAATGGGGGAGTAGTAGTATAGTAGAGTTCGGTTGGCATGTCGATGATAGATCTTGGAATTCTCACAGAGGTTTAGGGGAGGGGAGGGGGAAGGACAGCAGCAGCTTGACGTCGGGGGATCCTCGTCGTGTCGTTGAGAGAGAACGTCGTTGGAAGTGGATCGAAACGTCGAGACGAAAAGCGAGGCAGCGTTGCCTGCCTCCTCGCTGCTGCTGCTGCTGCTACTTGGGTACAAAGCCCGAACCTAGTCGAGGATGAGATTTTGAGAAGAGAACAAGAAAGAGAAAGAGAAAGAGAAAGAGAAAGAGAAAGGGAAAGAGAAAGAGAAAGAGAAAGGGAAAGAGAGAGTGAGAGAGAAAGAGCAAAAAACGCACCCTTCCGTTCCTCCATCTTTTTCTTCTGCTCAGCCAACGTTTTCTTCTGCCCCTTTTTTTCCCTACCAGAACATTTTCCTTCTTCTCTTATCCTCACACTCTTTCCACATAATAGTGGTAGTGGTAGTAGTAGTACTACCACACCACCACCATAACCGTTAGAAGACCTTTCTTAGGTGAAAGTTCTAAAGCTATATAAAAGGTACGTTAACCTAGGTGGAGCTTGGACAAGGCTTCGAGAAAAAGAAGGGCCGAGACCGGACCGGTGTTAGTCCTTTGTCTACGTGGAAAGAATTTAATGATCTCTGACGGACGTGCGAACGCACGTAACACGTTATTTAATCGGCCCTCTCTAACGTTTGGAATTCTTTAAGTTCCTCTTTCTTTCTTTCCTCTCCTTTCTTCTTTTTCATTTCATTTCATTTCATTTCATTTTATTTCATTTCATTTCATTTCTCTTTTTCTTTCTGTTTTTACCTTTTACGATTACCTTTGATCGCGTTCTTATCTTACCTAAGGTGAGCCGATCTTTCAAGAGGGGTCTTCTCCTCTTCCCGTTTAATAGCATCCACACACCGTTTCTCTTATTTGGCTTGGAAAAGCGAAGGAAGCGATTCGCCGGAAAGAATTCGCCGACAACGAATCTCTTTCTTTCTTTCTTATTTTGCTGGATTTTTCACCAAGAAATGATAAAAAGGAAAAGAGCAAATCTTATCGCGTAAAACTGGAAAGCAAAAGCTATTTCTTTCTCTTTTCATCTTTTTCTATTTTACGAGATCATCCATTCCGTTGGTTTGAGATCTATGCGAACGTGACACGCTTAAACTTCACACTTGGTTCCTATCCGAATCCACTAGAAGCTGGATCAGCGAGGAAAAGGATCCTTCCTATTGTTCGTACTACTAAAATTCACTATATGTGATTCGAATTCAACGCGTATTTTCTATCTCTCAATTGTCAAATGTTTTCTTTTTAAAAAGAACCATCGAGAGTATGGAATAGATGGAAAAATTCGATTCTTCTTTCCCATCGTGCGAGAAACGCGAACAACATTTGGTGGTTTGTTGATACTCACTCCGGGATGTTCGTGACAGGATCCATCATCATTGCGTTTGCATAAATTCGAAAGAATTTCAAATTTCGGTTTACTTTTTATTTCTTATTTATTTTTTCCCCCTTTCCCATTTCGAAATATAATTTTAGACGAATAACGCAGGAAGAATAATTCGAATGTTTGATAGGACCTAAATAGAAGGAATAGGGTAAAAGAAATGGGTTTGATGGTTTACTCTGCAAATTTCCCTTTAACTTTTCTCTTCCGACCTGGAAAACAGACGATCCTTGATGAGTAGAAGAAGATTAGCTTCAGTCTTTCCTCTCTGTTTAGGCAACTGATTAACCGTCTATCCTTTGACGCAAGACTTTCACCCAACTTTCTATCCCCTTTCCTCCCTTCATCTTCTCCTCGTTTCCTCTCTTTCATTATTTTGCTCACAGTTTAACGTAATCGTGTACGGTGCTTCTATACTTATTTTTTTTTTATATTATATGTATTAATAAAGATTCTTACACCTTTTTTCTTAAACCTTCATTAATGGGGTAGAAAAATGGTTTTTTTCTGTATATTGTAATCTGTTTTAAATAGAAATTATAATATAATTTATAGTGTGTGTGTGTGTGTTAATAATACAATTTAAAATATAATTATAATTTATATATAACTTATAGTGTTAAATATAATTATATTTATATATAATATTAATATAAATAATACAATAATTTTATATCTTCGTAAATATTATTTTCAATTATGTTAAAGATTTTCATATTGAACATACATGCACATATATATGTAACTTCATTTGAAAAGGATTAAAAAAAAAAATCTCGTTCAATTTACCTATGTGAAAAACCCAAAAGTATGATAAATCAACCGTCTTGTCTTTTTTATGAATCATCGTAAAGATTTATTCGTATTTCTCTTATTGCAAAAGCGATGAGGTCATAAAGACACAATGAGAAAGAGAGAAAAGAAAAGGAAAAGAAAGAAAAAACCCTATGGAAGGGAACGAAAACGAACCAAAGTTAGGTTAGAAGAGAAAAGTAAGAAGGATGGGGAAAGGGAGGTAGTATACAAGGAGAAGAAGAGGGATGAAAAGGCGTGCGAATTTTCTCCGAGACACCCCCGGAATCGGGCCAGACGGTGTCTCGGCAGCAAAGCTCATACATCAAGTTAATGCGAAACGCTTGACGTCTTGCAGGAGCGTGCCACGACACCTTTTACTTCTTCTTCTTCTTCTTCTTCTCTATAGGCCTACACATAAGAGAACTTAACAAATCGAGACAGTTAGACCTGGAGTATACACCACGACATACACAATGTCTTTCGATACTCTCAAAAAGGGAGGTGGAAGAGGATGGATCTAATATAAGAGGATAACGAGAAACTCGAAGGACAGAGAAATATGAAAGTATTTTTCTATTGCAATGTTCAGAATAAGGAGAGTGATGATGATCTATAAACGTACAAAAATAAAATTAATAATATTACAAAAAATTATAATCAGGATTCAAAGCAAGTTCAATTTCAAAATACAACAAAAAATTATATAATTATATTTTAAAGAGAAACCGTTTAAAATATAAACGTAGAAATATTCTTTCTTGTCTGTCTTGTTGGGTAAATAATTGAAAACAAAAATAGAAAAAAAAACCAAATGAAATAAAAATTAAAAGTTTGATTTAAGAATTTAAGAATGAAAATAATAAATAATCTTAAACCAAAGATAAGAAGGTGGTGGTTTGATTTAGGTGATTTAGGTTTAAATAATATCATGCAATATGTATAACGATTACAATAACGATAATAACAATAGTAATAATATGACGATGATGATATTATGATAATAATAGTAATATATATGATAGTGGGGTTTGGTAATGTTGGTAATAGTAGTACGAAAGGGGTGACGTGAAACGGAACATAACAATTACTATTATTAAAATGAACGAAATTTTTCTTTGTTTTTTATTTGTTTGTAGAGTCTAGATAGCTGAAAAATATCCTCCTCTATTCTAGTATTTTTCTAGTAGTGGTAGAAATAGAATAGTGGGAGAAGACGAGAGTGAAAAAGAAAGAATATGTTGGTAGGTACACACCCCCATTTGAAAGCTAGTATTATCCTGGCAAATGTGAGAAAAAGAGAAATGATAGAAAGAGAGTGAGTGAGAGAGAGAGACGACAGAGCCCTGGAGCAATCGAGGAAAAGGGAAACGAAGGGAAGACACATTGTGTCCTGATCACGCTATTGTCTGCGTCCTGAACGGAACCAACCGTTCTCGACGAGTGTTAGCTGACGTTTCGTACGATTAACGAAACACTGCTGCTTCAGGTATATATATACGGGTGGGTGTACGTGTATTGTCGTTTTATCTCATACCGCCCTTTTCTCCTAGGGAATAAGAGACTGGGTCCTTCCATCCACGTGATTACGTCTCTCTGATCATCATCTCTTTTGGTGGATAGGAAACATAGTTTGGGGTTCTTTATTTTGCTTTTTTTGATATTAAAGGAAAGCTTCGTCTATAGTTCCTGTCACGAATTATTTCTTAACTCTCATACGAAAATTAAATTATTTCAATTTTTTTTTTATTATTATTTGACAATATCGAAGATCGATTTTTATAAACACTTTTCTAAACCCGTATATTATCGCATGTGCAGTATTTTATTTTGGTAAATCACATCAGCATATCTATATTTTCTTTTGTATAACTAACACATGAACTGCTTCTATGTAATTAACAAAGATTTTATTATTTTATACCTAAAATATAATTATTATTGTATATATAATTTAGGAATAAATTATTATATATAATATTTATTATATAAATATATCTATAATTTCAAGGAAGAATTGTTAATGCCAAATAATTACTTTTCTTTATTTCAATTATAGACAAATTCTACTCCAATGTTTTCCAAAATTAATTATAAACTTATAACGAATGTTTATATATCAGCTTCTTATGCGAATTAGGAATATTACTCGCTAATGTTGTTAAATATTCGTGTTTTTCAAATTTAGTATTATTTTCCTAGACTTAGCTTTTGTTTCGTGAATTTTATTCAATCATTCCTCCCATCATGAATGATATAATTCATTATGCAGCAAACGAGGTTGAGAAAGATAAAGAAGCATAAACGGGGAAATAGAGACGAACAGGATAGAAAATGAACGGGGAGGAAGGAGGTGGGTAAGGGTTTGAGAGAAATATACGCAAAGAAGGATGCGATATTAATATCCTAAAGATCATGCATAATACAAAAAGGAGAATAGACAGAAGAAAGGATCCGTTAATATCATGTCTGCCTAGCTTTCTCTTATACAAAGAAGAAGATGAAGAGGAAGAGTAAGAGGAAGAGGAAGAAGAAGAATTCGATAGCAAACGTCTAGCCGAAAACCGCCATTCTGAATAACCTAAAACACATTAGAGATTACAATCAATCCTTGATAAAAGGGATTTAAGTGAAATGTCGGTTTAAATAAATTAACATTTCAAATGTAACCACAAAGTTGAGATAAGAACGTTTAACTATTACAAGTATTACGCTTAAACGAATAAATAAATAATACGATGTAACTAAATAAACAGTCATAGAAAATAAATTAGATGATCCTTGCGTAACGAGTAACGTAACCGAAGAGAGTAAAAGGAAAAGGATTAAAGCCGATCCCTCAAGCAGGTTCGACAAGACGTTTCTAGCAGATTACCCTTGAAATGGGTTATGAGGAGCAAGCAAAGAGGAATAGTAGTAGTAGTAGTAGTAATATCGAGGTAAGTGAGAGAGAAAGATAGTTGTTTCTAACACCCTGGAAATATATATATGTATATATATCAACGAGTACACGAAGAAGAAGAAGAAGAAGAAGAACAAGAAGAACAAGAAGAAGGATCTTTATAGTTCGAGAGAGAAACGTAGGAGAAGAGTATGAATGTGTTGGTAAGGGTGGGTGGGTGGTTGAAAGGTTGCAACAGTAGTAGTAATAGGTAGTAGTAGTAGTGGTGGTGGTAGTGGTGGTAATGGTGGGTGGGTAGTGGTGGTTCGACACTGTCGTCTGTACGTCTGGTGTGGATCATCGGGGAAAGTTATCGGGCAGGCGCAGAGTCAAGGCCGTAGCATTGCAGCTCCGCAGACGCAGCCGCAGCCCGGTCGAGGCCAACCCCCTCTTTTCTCGTTCAAGAGCAGCAAACCATTGCCGTACTATGACGATGGGACGACCCTGGGAAAGAAGGAAGGAAGGAAAGAAGGAAGGAAAGGAAATAAAAGAAAAGGAAAGTATATACCCTGTTTAAAAAAAAAAAGTTTGCCGCACCCAATCATGTTTACTATTATAAATGTCATTATTTCTTATACGATAAGAAACCTACTATTACTACTACTACTACTATTACTATTACTACTACTAACCCCCATAAAAAATAATTTTCCGTTTTGTATTTCCATACAATGTATATTAACGATTTTTATTCTTATTTAATTAATAGAAAAAAAAGAAACAAATGAAACGATTGACAACAAAAATCGTACTGTACACAAAATCATTCATAAAAATAATTAATATCTATGAAAAATGATAATGTTAAAGAGATAAGATTAATGAAATAATAAAGGAACATTAAAAGATTTATTATCTATCCATAGAGAGTGCTACGAACTTGTGTGACCGTGGGTGTAGTCCGCGATTGGGTTGAAAAGAGACAGAGTGAAGGGTGGAGAGAGGTGGGGGTGGTGTGGGGGGAAGAGATGGCCGTGAGGGTGTTGGAAGGTGTAGGTTGCCGTGTCTATGCTCTCTGCACCAGACGAGGACGAGGACGGTCGATAGAATCGTCTGCGAGCATGCGCAGAAAACAGCTCATCAGCTGCGCCATTGATTCCTACCCACACCCTCCTCCTCCTACCCACCCAACCCCGCTAGAGACTTAAAGAGGAGAGTGTTGGATAAGACTCGCTAATTTGCACCTCGTCCGCTGCTGCTGCTGCTGCTGTTGCTGCTGCTAGGCATGTCGTCCGCTTAAAATTCAGATACTCGTGGTGTCCCTTTCTTTCTCCTTTATCCTTATGCCTATCCCTTTTCTCCCTATATCTTTCACTCTTTATCTTTCTCTTTCTCTCTTACTCCCTTACTCCCTTTTTCGCTTTCAGGAGGAAATGTAAGGGTGTCCTGGAAGGACAAATCAGGGAAAACGAGGAAAGGAAAAAGGGAGAGAGAAAAAGAGAGCTGTTCAGGAACGAAGGGTTCGAACGTAGGAGACCTTCATGCTTGACCTTGTTCGTGGTGTATCTGTTATGACACCTAAATGACCAAGGATCTCGTGAGTGTCTCGGATAAAGCCAATGACTCAACAGTAGGGTAAACATTTAACGCATCAAAGGTTCTTTTTTTTTCCTTTATATACTATATATAACATATATATACATATATGTGCCCATAACTATGAAAATGGTCTAATTATAAGTCATTGTTTCGAGATATTTAAGGAATTACATTTCAACAGTAAATGAATTCTATATAATATTGAAATAAAAAATACTATCCTAACAGTTCATTTTTGTCAATATCGTGAAAATTACATTAAATTTAAGTTTAAAATAAGAATTAGAGTTTAAAATAATGTGATGTGTAATGGACTGATAAACTCATTTTTTTTAACACTAGATTTACGAATGTTTTATTCATTATTTTTTAATAATTTATAAACATTGTTTAAATGATAGATTAAGTAGAGAGTAGGAATTAATATTTAAATATATTTTATTACATAACTAAAAACCAACATATATTTTTAAAAAATATTTAAGTTTTATATTTATGTAGCAAAAAAATTTGAAATGAGTTAAATTATCTCAGTCCGTAAATCTAGTATTAAATTTTGACTTCACTTTCATAATTATGGGCATATATATATATACTATATATTTGCTTCGTTAAATAATTCATCCGAAAGAAGATCCTCAATTTAATTTTACGTAAATACAAAAGAAAAGAGAAAAAAATAAATGATTTTTTTCATTGAGAAATGTAAAGGAGATATTTCTTCATCGTGCAAAAAAGGGTGTGCTTGGTCATCGATACTAAACATTGACTCACTCAACAAAGTTCCGAATCCGGGTATAAGGCCAATAGGATTGGTAGTAAGAATGCGTCGAGAAAAAAAGAAAAAAGAAAGATAACATGATAGAAAGAAAAGAATTTTCCTCAACTACTACTCTTGGGAAATTGAGATTGGATCCATGAACCGAAACCAAACGAGAAAATTCACTGCAACGGAGAATAAGACTTTTGCGACAAGATTTGACCCTTTTCCCTCCCTTCTCCCACCCACTTTCCGTTAGCGTTGATTTCGAATCGGAGAGAATAAAAATCAGAAGAAGAAAAGAGAAAAGAAGGTAAAATAAATTAAAAAAAGAAAACACTTTCTTAGACCACAAAAATCACAATAACGATTGAGATCCCATTTGTTTTTTTTTTTTTTTCAATTTCCCATTCCATGTTCGAATTTTCCTTTTTTTATATTCCAATGAATAAAACTGCAACGATTCTTCCTCGGTGTCATTTTTCTTTCCCAATATAAAATTGATTTCTCGTTGACGAACAAACCGTGTTATTGTTGACCAAAATTTTGTTGTTACAAAAAGTAGTAACAGGAATCAAAAAAACAAAAAAATTGGTCATCCAACCAATATTTCCAGAACCTCAACAGAGATACGTTAACGTGTTTTTTTATTTATTATTATTTTTGTTTTTTCTTTTTTAAATTATTGGTAACTTTGACCAGCAAAAAAGGTTGAATCAAAAAGAAGATGATAATATAATAACAACAACAACAACATGACATGAACGTATGGACAACAAACAGACGGAAGGGAGAGGGGGGGAACTAACCAAGCTGAAAAAAGTTTTCAGTACATTCTCGTAGGCACGTTTTTAAAGTATAACGAAGTCATTCACTTCCGGTTCTATTATTCTCCCTCAGCTTTAACTCCCTCACAACAAAACCAGTCACACTTCATTCGTTCGTTAGTTCGTTAGAGTTCGTCGTGTCACCTTAACTTGGCTTCCCAGAATACCGCGAGAGGAAGAAGAACTATGAGTAGGTTCTGTGCACGCCATATTGCACCGGATACAAAACACACACAAGCACACGCATGCACACCTACCACATTTTTCTTGCCGCGAAACTCTAAAAGTTCTACTACGACTAGATCCAACAACCCCTTTATTTCGCTTCGTAATAACTGCTTAAGAGAAAGAAAAGAAGGAAAAAAAAGAGAAGGAAGGGATGGAGGGTGAGAAAACTTGGAAACTTTTGAACAGATTTTCGGAATAAGTATTCGACTGAAAAGCTTAGAAGGGGAAAAGGGGGGAAGCTTAACTTCGTGTCTAGAATTTCTTACACGAGTGAAATGTGTGTTCTTTTTTTTTTTTAATAATATCTTCCGGTTCAAAAGAGAAAAAGATAACTTTGATACGAATTTTGTACAAGTTTTTTAAAAAGAGAAAAAGATTGAACTCTTTATTGCAATTTTTTTCATAGACTTGTCGTTTTATTTTTACACCCAACATCACATTATATTTGCAATAATGTTGCAAATTGCAATTTATTTTTAAAAAAATTTGCAATTTGCAATAAAAAGGTATCTTTTTTTCGAAATACTTCGTTTGATTCGTTCAGAGCCTTATCTATTCCTTCTTTCTTTCTTATTTTTTTTATATACTTATATATCGCAAACCATACGAAACATTAATTTGAAAATAAAAAAAAGGGAAAGAAAAGAAAGAAAGAAAAAATTAAAGGGTTAGCCTATAAAGAAAAGATTAGAGGGAACGTTATACTGTTTAAGGTATGGCAATAATATTCAGAGGAAAAAATAAAAATAAAAAGGAGAAAGACAGTTTAAATCTTCCCATCTCTTGACATAACACTTTTAACGTCGACCCATAGAAAGTCGAGGAAAGAGGGTATCCCTCTCTTTTCTGTTAATGTCCTTGATATTCAGGATTCTAAGTGCGAGCTCGCATTAGTGTCATGAAAGGGTTCTCTTCTCTGTCCAGTATACACCACGAAAATCAGATTCGTTATCTTTGTGAACCAATGTCTAAATCCAACCAACCAACCGGTTGGCTGGTTGGGTTTGGTAAAGGAAGAGGCTCTTACGAGCACACGGTTATATTTTTCGACCCGTCCTAACCAAAAGGGTTTACCCTTTTCTCCCTTTCCCTTTCAACAATCGTGACATAGGTCTGACTAAGAAAAAAGGATAAGTACAAAAATATAATTTAGAATATAATCCAAAGTAAAAAAAAAAAAAAAAGAAATACCTGAAAATATTCTAATTGCATGACAAAAATATGAACAATAGATGACAAGGACATTTGTGAATAAAAAATCATTTATAAATTGTCACATCACGTTTGTGACAACGTAAAAAAAGAAAAACGGAAATAAAGGTTTCCTTTCTCTTTATTTTTTTGTTTAAAACGGAAACGTTTAAAACCTATCTCGCGTATATTGCCAGATAACGAATTACTATTACTACTACTACTACAACCTAACATCCGAGCCGAGAATAAATCGAGTGAAAACGCCCTATGACTTTTAAGCTATTCCGTTTAAAATGAAATGCAAATGAGCAACACAACGACTGTGGTGGTCCGGTACTTTTCATTCTTTTTTTTTACTTGCTTCTTCTTTTTCTTCTTTTCCCACCCCTCTTTACTGTTTCACTCACCCTAGGTTATTCTCTCCTTCCTTTTCGTGAGAAAGAGAGATAAATACAAACAAAATGAAATAACAAAAGAGAAAGAGAGAGAAAGAACAAAGATCTTTCTTACGATCCCACTTTAGTAAAAGGGCAGACGCATTGCTCCAAAGTTTTTAACCAGCCTTCCCCCTCCCCCTCTTCTCTCCTACTTTTCTCGTTGTGAGAAAGATATATATGTATAGAAATAGAGAAAAGAAGAAAAAAAGGGCTGCGTAAATACAGACAAGCGGACGACTTTAACGACAGTGGTGGTAGTAGAAATATCGACGTGAAATACTCACCCCCATCCCCCTACCCCTATACTTATCTAACTAGAAAGTAGAAAAACTATAAACATATTCTGTTTAACTCTCCTCTCGTTAAGTCCCCGACACACTTGGAACCTTACACAAATATTTACTCCAATCGACTACTACTATTACTAGTACTATCTATACACCTTTTAACTCAACGACCTATCGTTCATTCTCATAGGATTCACTCTATCCTAGTAACCATTCTTCTTCTCCTTCTTCTTCTACTCTTTTCCTCTCTTGTCCTTGAAAAACTCTAAGGAAAACACACCACGATTCTCAACGTGTATAAATTCTCGTTCAAAAGTTTCCTTTAACGACACTTTTCTAAACTTTAAATTGTATATCCCCAAGAAAGAACGCGCGGGGAAAGTCAAAACGGTGAAGGGTGAAGAAAAAGGACGGCATGAAGATCAACAAGAAAAAAAAGAAAAAAATGAAATAGATGCAAGTAATACAAGAACGAAGAGAAACAATCTCACAGGAGAGGGATAGGGGAAGGATTTAAACGCAAAATCTTTCTTACTTATACTTTATCGTAGGAACAAACGCGAAACGATTTACTCGCTACTTTTGGTGATATAA
This sequence comes from Polistes dominula, assembly GCF_049000335.1. NCBI lineage: Eukaryota > Metazoa > Arthropoda > Insecta > Hymenoptera > Vespidae > Polistes > Polistes dominula. The sequence goes on from NW_028301150.1 coordinate 5,527,596, forward strand.
GATAAATTCTTCGGTGTATATCTCCTTCTTATGAAAAAATAACAATCTAAAAAAAGAAAAAGAAAGTTTCAGGAGACCAGATAAATAAAAAAAAAAAGTTTATAATAGATATATATTGAGAAAGTATAACAAAGACAATAAAAAATATCACGTTTTCAATATGTGTAACATAGTTGATAGATAATATATTTTTACGTGACACGTAAAATTCTCTTACGAGCATTTAAAAATGAAATACAGGGCAGAATGTGTATGAGATGGAGTGTGGGGGGAGGGAAAGAAGGAATACATTCCAAAGAAATGTGCATCATCGTATTACATAATCGGACTAAAACCTTTACCAAAAAAGAACACTGTCATCCAGATAAAGATAAAGAGAAAGAGATTGAGAGATTGAGAGAAAGTATAGAAAAGCAAAAAGAAAATGTAAGATGAGAAGAGACCAAAAGAGAAGAAAAAGAAAGAAGATAGAAAGAGAAAGCCTTGAAGAGTAGAGAGTAGTATTGCATTTAGGATGAACATAGCTGGCATTTCTACGTAGGGTATGGCGCCTTCCTGGAATACGAACGGTGGCCACCGGCAATACATAGCTAAGAACGAACTCCTCTCTCCCCCTCTTGGTCTCAAACTATCCGTGGAACTCGAAGCATCGGTTGGTCACCCATCCAACCTCCCTTATCCCCAGTCTCCCCCTTCAGCATCCTTCTCAGTGTCCTTCTCCTCGTGACGGCTTTAATACCTTGCGGCTTTCGATAGGTTACTATTCTACAGACAACGTGACCAATAATACGCGATGCACGTTCTATCTATCTATCTATGTATCTATCTCTATCTTTGTCTAACATATCACAATAGGATAAACGATACTACTATCTAACCGTTTATAGTAAAATTGATCGATGCTTACTTCATCTCTAATAACTATGCTCGAAATTCTTTAATGGATGTTGAAACAATTTTTGATTTATTCTTTAAATATTTTTTTGTTGGGGATAGATCAAAATATATATAATATTTTAGGGGTGTTTTTCTTTTTGTATTTGTTTTAGTCGTCTATAAATTTTTTTATTTAAATCGAATAATCAAATTCAATTACAAAACAAGTGTTTGTTTCTCTTTCTGATGTATGAAAGATCAAATTATGCAATTAGAAAACAAAATATACTTCGAACGATGAACAACTAGCAATAAGAATTTTTTAGTGAGAAGGGGGTACTATATTGTGTTCTTACACTACTGTTATTTTATTTTTCAACTTTTTTTACGTACGTTTTCTCTTAGGATGTCGTCAGGACACTCACCCCACCCCTTCCTTATTTTCTAAACCGAAGTTTCCTGTTTTCTAGCTTATTTCAATACCATGTAATTTTTGTATAAAGTCATTATTATAACAAAATATAGTATACAAATGATAATTTCTTAATATATTGAATCATTCTTCTAAAAATAATCTCTCTTACGTTTAATATTGCAATATTACTTAACTCTTCCTTCCTTCCGAGAATCGGTTACTTCGAATCGTGAGAAAATTTTGGTATCGTCTGAAGAACGATTTTCTCGTAATCATTGTACACTTTGAAACCAGAAAAAAGATTGAGAGAAAGAAAGAAAGAAAGAAAGAGAGAGGTCTTGTCGGAGTTTCGCGGTGTTCTGAACACAGTGATTGTATTCGACCTCCCGCGAGCAAATTTCGGGCGTTCCGTAACCATAACCATTCCGTTCGAGCGAGCGTATCGCTTCTCGAGTAATGGCGTAATAAATCTCGCAACTTTTCGAGTTCCTTCTTCCATCTCTACTCTCTCTTTAGTTTCGGTGTCTGCTCAGTAGAAGAAGAAGAAGAAGAAGAAGAAGAGAAGAAGGAAGGAGAGAAGAATCTTGAAAATGGTATAAGAAGAACACAATGAACGTTTTTCTTCCTTAACACGTTTGTAAGTAAAACATATAAAGCAAATAAAAAACAACTCAGCCCCCTTCAAAAAAAAAAAAAAACATACGTGCAATAAGTAATCAGAAAAGAGTTTAAGGAAAAAAGAAGATAGAGGGTGGTGGAAGGGAAATAGGGAATAGGTTAGTTAGAAATATTAAAGATTTAATCGTATATTCGAATATTCGATATGAGAAGATAAATTTATTTGGGGTAAATAATTTTTCAACGATTCAACTATTCAAGAGAAAAACCGTCAATGTTCTTCCTTTCTTTTGGTATCAGAGAGAAAAGAGGAGAACGTGGAGGACGCAGAAGGGTAGGAGAAAAGGGGTGATGGGGGAAGGAGGGCAACAGCAGCAGAAGCAGACAGATCGATTCATCGTGCACCCGAACCAAATCACCGCGCGTAACGCCTCGTATTCCAACTATTTCTCTATCAGGACTTTCCCTGGGGTTCTCCCTCTCCCTCTCCCCTCCCTCTCTCTCTCTCTTGCGGTAGGAAACGACGAAAGAAATAGTCAGGAAATACGGTGGTGGTCCAGACAAAGAGGTCGAGACAAAAGACAGAAAGAGAGAGAGAGAGAGAGAGAGAGAGAGAGAGAGAGAATATCACGAGAAGCTTCAGGGAAGAATGTCTCGTCGTAATACTCATCCTCCCCCACCCCTTTCTCTTTCTCTTTCTCACTATCTTGTTCTATTCTCTTTCTCTCTTGTACGTTCTTATGGCTACCCCTACCTAGTACTTCCTTCCCCACCCTTGGGTCCCTTCTGTAATAATTACTTGGAATACCGTTTGTGAAGGAGCAAAAGCTGTGAATACCACACCGTGTAGGACTTATTGCATTCGTCTGCAAACGCGACCGAAATTAGTATTTCTTTCTCTTTCTTTGACACACACACACACTGACACACACACACACTGACACACACACACACACACACACACACACATACACACACACATATACACATACATACATACATACATACATACATACATACATACATACATACATACATACATACATACATACATATATATACGTATGCACACACACTCACTCGTTTTATCTAACGATAAAACGATAAGGCTAAAAATATTCGAATAATGCTGAACTAAGCGTCTGTATGTCTTCGGATTCGAAATCACCGATTTATCTCGTTGAATTATTATATGAATGAAAGAAGGGGGAGATTAATATGAGCTTGCAACAAATATCAATTGATACAAATTTATAATTGTGTACTTATTTTTATTATTATTTCTTTTTTTTTTTTTTTGTTTAAATACTAAAACACTTAAACTTTCGTTGAACTTTTTCCCTATACACGGTATTACTACGATCAATCGATAAGTTACGTCGTATCGTTAATCGTTTAAGAACGATTTTAATAGCAAATGTAAGTATAGTTTAGTATAATGTAGTATTCAAGGGATATTTTTTTATAAACACTTTTCCCTACTCTCTCTCTCTCTCTCTCTCTCTCTCTCTCTCTCTCTCTCTCTCTCTTTCTCTCATTGAATTTATTTAACGATAAAGAGAGACTTATACTTCTATCGAAAGAGATTTTACTAGTATCATCATCATCTCGATGGCAATGGTTGTTGTTGTTGTTATTATTATTGGATATACCATTTTTGCGGATAGCCACATATACGACGTCGTATCGAAGAAGCAAAGTACCAATTTCCTTGCCGAGATTCGAAAAATCCTCTTCTAGACGGATCGATGACATTTGCACGATCCTTTTAACATTATCGGAAAATCATCATACTACGTATATCTCTCTCTTATATGCTTTAAGCAAAAGAGTGAGCAAAAAAAAGATAGAAAGAGAGAGAGAGAGAGAGAGAAATTGACCGGTGAAAGTGTTTATCGTTATGGTCATCGAAGTTGACGACGATATACGCATTTCTATTTCCATAACGAGATAGGATATTTCCATTTCCTTCGACATAAAATGTGCAACACCAAAGAAGTCAGAAATATTCTAAAGGAAAAATACAATATTTTTTATTACAATGATATTCAATATTCTTTCTTAAATATTATCTCTCCTCATTTGAGAAATAAAACAAAATTGATCCATTAACTTTAATAAATCATGATATTAAAAGTTTGAAACTAACGATAATTTTTAACTAACAGGACATATCGGAGGTTCTTAGGGTCTAAATTTTTTTGGATTTAAAAAAGTTCATAAATAATTCTCATTTTGTTTTAAAAATAAAAAGAAATGAAATATATTTATTTTTTTTTTAAATTATTTAATAATAATGTTTTTTGAGTTAAATATTTTTATAGTTTGGGTTTTTTTTTGTGACCAGACGTCACCCAGTTAAAAATTAACGAACGTAGATAAATGATTTTTTTTAAATCGAATTTTTATCATCTTGAGGTTCTCGAGAACGATGATGTTACTTGAGATTCTTCAAGAAATTTACGAAAAAAAAAGAAAAAGTGGACGATAGGAGAGATAGGAACGACATCGAAAAGAGGTTCATTCTTCTCTTCTTATTTCCAACGAGATTTAAACTAAGAAAACACCTCTTCTTTCTAGAAGAAACTCTTATCAAGTAATTTGTTACTTCTTATCGAACTCGAAACATCGTACGAGATTTCTAGACGTCCGGAACTAAAAAGTAACTTTCTTTCATCTACACTATTACTTTCTTAAGAGAGAAATTCTTCAAAGGGTTTGAGATTGGAGATCAAACGCGATAACCCTTTTACCATCTTTTTATTCTAACACATACTAATTACAATATGTCTCTATTTTCCTTTTAACGAAATGTCTCCAATATAGAGCTATAAATTTTATTTTATCGAAATTGATCAATGCTTCTCATACGAATAAATTTCATCTTCCATTTTATCATCCAGTTGCCAATATCCTATTTTTGGGAACACATTTTCAAATGTTTTTCTTTTAAATAACTACAAGTTCAGAATCAAATATAGTCAGTAAAATAATAAAATCGAATTACGTGTTCAATATTTAAATAAAAACAATAGCCATTGTGGCAAAAATAGTTCCAGATAATTATTATAAAAATGATTATACAATAATTTTAATTTTTTTTTTGTTATATTTTAGCGAGTAGTGGATTAATAAACTATACGGAAAAAAACAAAATATTACCCTAAAGTTTGCAAAATAAATTTTTAAATGAAAATGACAATATTTAAATTATTGACAAAATTAATTGACAAACAAAAAATAGGAGTCTATTATGTAAACGTAAAAAAGAAAGAAGGTGTGATTCACCGTGTTCCTACTCGTTAAGGTTCAATTGCCAACGCGAAACGGAATCAAGTCTCTTTTCCATTTGCCAATTAAGAGTTAGTTAGAGAAAGAGAAAGAGAGATAAAGGAAAATAAGTAAAAGAAGAAGCAGGAAGAGAAGAAGATAAAGAGGAAGAGAGGGGAAGAAAAAAAAAAGAGTGAAGAAGAGAAGAACTGGCCGCCCACATGGAACAATTCTTGTAATTTCCGCCGTATCTCGGCGGTTTTCAAATTGATGAGCGCATATCAGGAGAAGAAGAAGAAAGAGAAAGAGGAAAGAGTAAAGAAGGGACAAAAAGGAGGAGGGGAAAGAGGGTTTATAACGTACGGTACGTTATCATTAATAATCCCGTTCGGTAAAGACGAGAGGTCGAAGACGGTCGGGGCTTTTGCTTCCTTCTTCTTCTTCTTCTTCTGCTGACTGATTTTCATTCTCCTCTTTCTATCCAATAATAATGATGACGACGAAGCAAAAGATGAAGATGAAGATGAAGATGAAGATGAAGATGAAGATGAAGTTGAAGTTGAAGTTAAAGTTGAAGGAGAAAGGAGACGTCGTAGTTGTCTTATCGTAGTTTATTTCTTTTCCTCTTATGTTAGAAGAAAGAGTTAGTCGAATACTTGCCAGTTTATGATCGACGATGTACAACAACCAACCACCACAGCGTGAGCATATAAGTCATGCAACATGATTTTTGTTGCAATATTCCCGCCCCCTCTTCCCCCCTCTCATATTCTTCGTTCGCACGAAACTTCAAGTTACTTCTTTCGTACGAGAACTCATGAAGAAGATCTAAATAATATCTCATATTATACTCGCGTCTTCGTCCTTTCTTTCGTGCCATTAATATTAGACGACTATTTTAATATCTAAGGTATAAAAAGGTCAAACATGGGCGAGGGGTGGGTGATGGTCTTTTTGTTTATAGCCTATCCAGTATTTTATTTTATTTTATTCTTTACTTTTAAAGTATAAGATAAATTAAATGATTGAGATCGAATTATAGTAAAAAAAAGGAATTAATTTGTATAATATAATATAATAATATTAATTAATTAACTTGTATAATATAGTTATATTATGCAAATATTATTATTTATCTCTAAAACTGTTAAAGAAAAGTTCGACAATGATTTTTATTCGATGCAACGTTGTGAAATAGATTCGAATCGTATTATTAGGGTTGAAACAAAAGTTCAATACGTTTATTATGCTATAAATTTTTATTTTTATTTTTAATTTTAATACACAAAAATACAATCAATTCTCGTAGGAGAATTATAAGTATATGTTATAAACTACATAATAGATAATTCTTGTAAAATTTACTTGGGAAATATTATTTAACAAAAAAAAGCACACGAAATTTTTTGTTTCACCCTAATAAATGAAGAAATAACTAACTAAGAACAAAAATAAATAAAAAAGACAGAAAGTAAGTAAACTCGTTTCCGTGTTTTCCACGTAAAAGATTTTTAGCCTTAGAAAGAGGAAGGGATATTTGGGAACAGAGACCCTACCACCCCCACCCCACCACAGCCCTTCTTTCTTCCTTCCTTTCTTTCTCGGTCCGATTCTTCTTTTCACCCTTGGAGAAAAAAAGGAAGGCACGTCGTTGTAGTCGTTGTAGTCGTTGTCGGCCATCGTACGTAACAAGTTCAGGGTCAAAAATAGTTGAGGAGACGCCGCGAGAGGAAAAGGGCCGTTTACCGGGGAGAGAAAACACCGGGGCGGCTATTTGGCATCGATCCGTCGTGACGCGTTGGAATTGAGGTAGGTCTTGCTCTCCCAAGGGAAACGACGACGAAACGACTGACTCTCTCTCTTATCCCAGTTCAGGGATGAATTTCAAGGACACGCGCCGAAAACCCACCAAGCGACGCGCCGCCACCCCAACCTTTGGTTGTAAACCACTAACCTTTTTTTTCCTGTCACTTCTTTTTCTTGTTTACTTTCTTTTTGATTATTATTATTATTATTGTCATTAATATTTATTTATTTATATATTTATTTCTTAATAAATAATTTGTAACATTTTATACTAGTTCTCAACTTTAAATGCTAAATATCCCGATCATACAGTTATTTTTATATAGAAAATAAATGATTAATGATAGAATATGTATATCATCGTTAATTAATTGTTATTAAATAAATCAATAATTTGATAACGAATAATATTATCTATAATATTAACGTATATTATCTCCATGAACGTAAACCGTGAAGAAATATTATTCCGGTGTTTATAATATCGTGTTTGTATCCAATTAGACAGGTTGTAATTATCAATACGTTATAATCCATAATTGAAGTAATTGCACAGAAGAAAGAAAAAAAAGAAATAAATAAATAAAGAAAGAAAGATAAAGATAAAGTGAAAAAAAATCCCTGTAGCGTGCGAGTTAAAGGCTTATTGCGTTCGCACGAATGGCGTGTAGATAAAGAAAGACAAAGAAGGAAAGAATTGTGAAAGAAGGGAGTATTATAAAAGGAAGGTTTAATCGATCGTAAGATTATCGCGAAGCCAAGTAGCCTAGTTTCGTTCGTTTAGGGTGAGAGGTTAAAAAGAACTTAAAAAGGATGAAAAAAAGAAACAAAAAAGAAATTGTAGAAGAAGAAAAAGAATAAGAAGGAAACTAAACCAAGCGGGAATAATACTGGGTAATGTTGGTTGTAGTTGTTGATGAGATGGTGGGTTTTAAACTTGGTAAGGGTTATATACCCAAACGAAAAGTCGGTTCAATTATTTTGCGTTCGAGCACGTTTCCACTCACTCCTTTCCCCCTCCTCCTACCCTCATCCGACCTCATTCCACCCTATCCCATCCCCAAACCCGCTCCACCCTTTTCTCTCTTCTTTTTGACTTTTTATTCTTCTCTCTCTCTCTCTTTCTTTCTTCCTTTCTTTCTTTTTCATTTCTCTCTAACTGCTAGTAGCAAAAGCAAAGCGTTGAGAGGAATCGTTCAGCTTGCTTAACAGGAAGCACGAACGTTTAAGCTAATGACCTTTAATGCAAAGCTCCATTGTACAACACGCCTCCTCCGTTGGGCCCTGTGATACACTAGGTGATGGTGGTAGTGATGATGTTGGTGGTATGGTATAGTTGTGTATACTTCCTAAGGTAGAAAAAAATCTAACCATCGAGAAAAAGGAAAAGAGAGAGATGTTAAAACCCACTACTACTACTATTAGAGAAGTGTATTCATCAGCCAATGGAAAAGAAGAGAGAGGGATAACACCACCCTTTTGCTTGAATGAATGAATACCTTTCGAAAGCTAATTAATGATCGATATGAAGAAGGGGAGAAAAGAGAAAAAAAGAAATAAAGCTTACCTATTCATTTGGATCAATGTGCTGTGCTGTTTTGTATCTCGTGTTGCTAATAAGTGAATCGAATCGAACGATACTTTGTCAATATAAATAAAAAACCCCAAACATTATTTAAAATACAAATTTTATTCAATAAAATGTTAATGTTTCATTAAAACGAAATATTTTCAATTGATATTTTCAATGCAATATCTGATTGGTAATCTATTAAAATCAATTTTTATAAGATTTTATTTTTATTTTACGATAAAAATATATATATTAGGTCTATCTGAAAGTACTGTCCGTTTTTAGAATAAAACATATCAATTATCATTATTTATAATTTCTTACCACAGCTTGATGACAATTTGTAAATTGCATTTTTTTTAAAATGTCTTATCCCTAGTGATAAAAAATTGAACTAGTGTTTGTCAAAATGGACAGAACTTTCCGGTAGACCTCATATATTTTATCTAAAAAAAAAAAAACGTGTAAAATCTTTACTGATTACAAGATAGTAATATAAAAAGTATTCCTTTTTTTATTTTAGAAAATAAAAATAAAAACGTTGATTTTTATAGTACAAAATTCTAAATTCAACTATTAAAGTAAACTTTTATCCATTAGCAATAAAATAAAATTAATTTTATTCTAAGCTTAAAAAGAAACTCCAAATAATCGACGACTTTTAGAGGAGGGGGAGGAGGTGTCTTTTTAAAAACAATTTCTTGAAAATTAAAATAATTATTTATAATTATTTCTCCAAAGGATAGGAAAATTCTACCAAAATAGTGATGAACTAACCGGAAAGACTAATATTAAAGGAAACTCTCGAACCAAATCAAAGTTCAACAAAGGGACAAATGAGGGATAGAAGAGTAGCAGGAGGAGGATAAGGAGAAGTGAAAGGGTTAAAAGGTAAACGTGCAAATATCTGGATCAAAGACGTGACCTGTTTGTACCAGTTTAACAGCACAGTCACAACGAAATTAGCCAGTGGTCTTATGGTCTTTTCGAGTAGCTACTATATATAGTAGCTACTATATATATATCTATCCCCATACAACCACCACCATCATCATCATCAACATCATCCTCTACGTTCTATCTTGCTAGCAACTATGCGAATGAGAAATCCGACTGGCCAAACTTCCGTCCACATCCTTTTTGCACGACCTCTGAATTTAATCAACGCCGGTCGGGCAGGGTAGAAAGTGAGAGAGAAAGGTTGAAGGTAGAAGGTTGTCGGTGAGATGAAGGAGAAGAAAGAGGGGGTGAGCGAGTACGCTTCAGGATTATATTACTTTGAAACTATCTAAGGAATATTACTCGGGGTACTCAGTTAGAAAGTACAGTGGGGGTTTCTCTCACGTTCGCAACGATCTCATGCCTACCGATTTTATACCCCTGTGCGTTAGGGTTGCTGCAGCTTGCTAGCCAAAGCTAGACCCACTACCGTGTAAACAAGCTCGTAGAAACTTGAAATATTCCCTCCTGACTTTTGCCATCTCCACTTCGAACTGATTATATCACCTATCTTTCTTTCACGAGTGTTCTAACTCATTTCATCTATTTTCCTCATTTTGAATAAGAAATTGTAACAAATAAACAAACAAAAAAAAGAAATAAGAATTTGTTTTCTTAAATTACTCGACTGTAAAAGGAAGTAAAAATAAAATTTAAAAAAATCAAGAAAAAAAATTCTTTGTCTCTTCGTTTAATAGGGAAAAAGGAAAAAAGGGATAATAATGATAGTGGTGGTTATTTTCTTTTTTCCTTCCTCGTGACAGTTTCCACATAAAGGGCTAAAGACGCATAGGAGAGACAACTTCGATATCGAAAGATTCGTACGCGACACGAACACGATAAATTCCTAACCGGCGTTTTCCTATTAGTCTCCGAATGGTTGTGAACGTGCCCGTCGTATATCAGCGTCGACTCATTGGGAATCAATGTCCATCGAACGAACGAACGACTAGGTAAAACGAGAAGGGTGAAGAAATGAAAAAAGAAAGATAAAAATAGAATGATATAGAAGAGGTTCCTCTTCTTGAGTTTCTCTTCTTCTTTTTATCCTTCGAGAAAGAGATAGAGAGAGAGAGAGAGAGAGAGAGAGAGAGAGAGAGAGAGAAAGAGAAACAGGAGCCAGTTGAATTACGACGAAAGCTTTTCGACGTCGTCCTTACGAGAGGAGTTCCTTTTAATTAATCTCGGCCCTTTTCTCCTCTTCGAGAACACAAGTACTATCATCCTGAGCTCACTTTCTTTCTTTCTTTCTTTTCTTTTTCTTCGTTTTTTTATCTGCCTCTGTCATGTTTTCTCAATGTCGTTGAATTACTAGTATTTCTTCGTAAAAGGAAAAAAATTATTTCGTAGAAATTATTATATTTTTATTATATTTATTTATTATATATTTAATAAAAAAGAAATTATATTATATATTTATTATATATTTTTAATTATTATATTTATATTTATTATATATTTTTAATTATTATATTTATATTTATTATATATTTAATAAAAAAGAAATTATTATATTTATTATATATTTATTTTCGTAGAAAGAAAAAAATTATTTAAGATCGTTATCACCACGAGATAGTATTTTTCAATTTTTATTTATTGTTATTGGGTGCACGTCATTTGTTATTATTTAGTCTTTCTTTTTTTTATCAGAGATAGTAGGTACTTAAGAGGGGTAAGGTTAATTCGATGAAAAAAAGGCATGTTTTTACGAATTTTTTTTGGCGATATGGGTAGTGCAAATATATTTGTTCAAAGTACATATAATAATACTTGGTTTGAACTATATTTTCCAAAATTTTCATACAAAAATATTGAGAATTAACAAAATGGCCGCCTATCTCCGGAGACGCCTCGAAAAAATCTTGAATTGCGGTGTTCAACGAAACTCTCGGAAAAATCTTCTAAATCAAAAAAATCAAAATGCATTATTTTAAATAAATGTTCTCCCAAGTATCCCTGGGACGAATTTTTTTTGTTGATTTTTTTTTTTTTTTTTTTTTTTAGCTCTTTGAAGTGAAAACATCAATTTTCACCAAAAAAAATCGGTCTATTTGTTACTGTAAAATTGACAATTTTCCAAAAAAAAGTAAAAAAGCTCCCAGGGTTACCTGGGGAATCATATCACGAAGTACTGTGCAAAATTTTAAAGCGATCGGCTGAGTATATTTTGAGGAAGGTTGAACACGGACTTTAAAAATGACAAGTTTCAGAAAAACGGTTTAAAGTTTTTCACATCAAAAAATACATAATAAATCTCGATAATTGCGTTATAATCCCACAGAGTCATCAATGTCAGGTCCATAGAGTAAAAAGCTTTCATCCAGAAGGTTTGAAGCATCTTTTTGTCTTTGTCTACGCAAAACTCTTTCTGCTTTACTGTCGTGCGGCGCTTGCTGCTCTGCTCTTGTAAATTCGCAACTCATCAACTTGTCGCACCCATTCGTGAGAACTTGGCCATGTTCCGATGTGCATCTCTTGCATAAATGCCAATAAAGCAAAAGAACCTTCATTAAAAGTGCATGCAGCTATATTAGCTGCAATTTCAACAACCGTAGAGGTGCCACTGACTGACTTAGGAGAAATCTTCCAAATAAGTTGGTTCAAACTTTCGTTGTTTGTTGTTCTGGGTGAAACCACCCAGACAACGCTGCAGAAGTTCATCCTTGCTCAAATCTTCATAAATGGGTTTCATGGCTTGTAAAACATCAGTAGGAAGAGCTGTGTAGAGCAGCTGCCGGCCGCTGACCAGCAGGTATAAAAAAAAACGGTCTAGAGGAGCGCTCGTTCAAATGCTCATAACTTTGTCAATTTTTCTCTGATCGACTTAAAATTTGGACACAATATGCTTGAGATGTTATACATTCATTTAAAATAATGCAAAAAAAATGCAAAAAAAAATTTTAAATACCTTACCCCCCCCCCCTTAAGGAGTAAAACCAAGTGAGAATTCTCTTCATTAAAAGAAAAGGTACTTAATAATAACATGAGTTGTTGTTTATTATTTATTATTAGTCGTAAAAAAACGAAATCGTTGTAAAACATCACACGTTGTGGTCGATTATTTTCTTTGATTTATGCACAAATATGATCACAAAATAAATTTATTAAATCAGATAACGAACGTGAAGATTTACCGCATATTTAAGTATATTTATATAAAAAAATAAAACAAAAGAAAAAAAAGAGAAGAAAAAAGATTCGTTTTAACGATCATAACAATCAATAAAGTTTTTTCCTCCGACATTTTACATCAATGTAATATTTATAACTTAAAAATAGATGATAAAAAAAAATAAATAGATAAATAAAAAATTGATGAAAAGCAGAATGATTAGATTTCTTTTTTGTGTGTGTACATTCGAAGCTCATTAAAATAAAAAAAGAGACTTGAGTAATCGTTAACATATAGAGAAATCGATTTTTATCGATCTTTAACGAGCTTTGAAATACAGTAAGAATGTAACACATACATTTGGTTTGTACATATTACTACACATATATAATAACAAAATGAACTGGTATATAATCGTTGAAGAGGTGCCGTGAGACCGGTAACGAGCCACTCCTAGATTCGATATATCTCTATAAGATGTGCTAACGTGTGTGAAGTTATCGCCTTGCGGCACGCCACCACCTTTTCATTTCCGTTTTCGTTACTACACAACACTATATATATATTCTCTATTTCATCTATATCGATTTATTATTTCGTCTCGATACCATAGACCATAAACGTCAAAATTCGATCCATTACATCCTGACCGATATATTTTCTCAATTCCATTTAATGATCTATTTAGCAGACTTTATAAATAAAAATAAAATAAATAAAGAAAGGAAGAGAGATAAAAAGGTGACAATGTTTTTTATAAATTTGTATTTATTTTTTTTATTTAATTTTCTTGACTACCAAGTGTTGTAGATGTATGTGTTTGTATGACCGTAGCCGTTATCGATTCATTGCCGTTACTATGGATTTTCGTTCGCTTTTTTCAAATCACCCTCCCCCTTTAAAGAAGTTTTCACTTAAAAAAATATATATATAAAAACGATACATATATCAAAGAGAGTAAAAAAAAAAAGAACGAGAAAGAGAAAAGAAAAAGAATATCCGCTGATTTCCAATTCACGCCACAACAATCTCGGGCTTTTAAAAAGCGACGTAACTAAACGCACATATGGGGGTGAGTATGGGGGTGTAAGGGGAAGAGAAAGCGTTGGTGATGGTAGTAGTAGGTTGTTCGTTGCCTGCATATCGGTATTCACCGAGCAAAAGGCAAACCTTGCATTTTGCAATTCGCATAGAAGGGTGGGTGGCTCTGGCACCCTTGTTCGAAGCAAGAGAGAGGGTTAGAGAGACGCATATACATACCCCCCCTCACTAAAACCCGCCACCGGCCGAGTCTCGTTGTTGTTCCCTGCCAACATTGCTACGGCAAAAGGGATACGTTTGAGGGTCTCTTCCTCTCTTCCTACTCCTCCTATTCTCTCCTCCTTTCTGTACTACGCATACGATCATTCTCTTCCCTCTCTCTCTCTCCCTGTCTCTTTCTCGTCACGTCGTTAGAGGGTTGCGAGTTTGAAACGAAATGCGACGCAATTGGAAACCGGAATATCCCCGGACCGGTTTTAGTTCGATCGAAAATATCATTCTTCTCATATATATATATATATATATATATATCTGTCTCTCTTGTTGTAAGGGGGAGGAAGGACCAACCAGTAATATCCTGAGCCTGTGGGAATACGTTGCTTAGTTTCCGAATCATCATCATAATAGTAATCACCAATCGATGATTTCCCCTATCTTTCATATCCTTAAAATATATTCTTCATGTGTATATGAATTCTATAATTCATTGGCAACTAAATTTCACGTCGGTTTATTTTTTTTTAGAAGTTTATTTTATTCAATAAAAATTAACAAATTAATAAATAATTTATTCTTCTTTGTTAAAATTTTAAAAATAAAGACAAAAATTTAATTGTCGCAAAACCTAATGTTATTAGAATTATATAGACTTTTTATATACTATTCAAATATTCTCAATAACAATACGTTAAATCGAGATAATAATGGAAAATTGAATTTTGATTTAAAATTTGTTTCGTCGTATAAATCGTAAGAAACAAGCTAGTTCTCTTGGAATGAATCGTCGTCTACGTGTTTCTTATTGTGGAAAAGAATATACGCAAACAAGTATTCATATAAGTTGCGATTAGTTTACTTAGACACGTACGCACATTGTTCTATTGTGTTTAAGTGTTCCTGGTTAATACCTTTGAGCAAGTAAGTTTTAGAAACGTTAGTATTGTTACTTCAAGAAACAAGAATGATCGAAGTTTGACGAAACATTTCTAAACTATAAACGGTATTTCTGTAAACTAACATTATTTGTTAATTTTAATCAAAATAATTACAGAACAATACTTTCTTTTCTTTTTCTTTCTCTCGTACATGAAGTATAATACAACAACAACGAATATACATACAACTACCACAATGACCCCCCCCCTAATCTTCCCTCTTTTTATTTCCATTCGTTCTTGGTACACAAAACGAACAGCAGCAGTTTTTCTTTAACCCATGTCAGAAAAGGTACACAGAAATTGGTTGAGAAGAAGGAAAGAACAAGGACTAGCCTGCTGCTGCTGCTGCTACGGTGGTATTCTGGTTCATACAAACTGTTGTGTGTAATTCTCGTACTACGCACCATAAAGGGTCACGTCCCACCCTACCCTACTACCACCTTTTTCTCCATTTCTTTATTTTTCCACCTTTTTGTCTTTCTCCTTCTCTCGTTTTTTCCTTTCGTCTCGTTTTCTTCGTATTCGAAGTTCTCGTTGAACTACCAACATGCTCTAGAGGTTCTGTCTCTTTGTATGTTAGAAAAGCTAAACATCTAAAGGTCGCCTTGAAAAGAGACTTTACGATTTTACGATCGTTCTTTGACGTAGAACGTAACAAGAAAAGTATCCGAGGATCCCTTTACCTTTTTTTTTATTTCTCTTACGACCTGTACCGGTAATACGTATGTTACACGTTTTTTTTTTTCTCTTCTCTGTCTCTGTCTCGAGGGACACGAAAATGTCAAATGAAAAAATAAAAGAGAAGAACAAAAAAAAAGAAAAGAAATAAAATAAAAAGTAGAAGAAGAAGAAGAAAAGAAAAAAAAAGGGATGATAACTTAACCGTTTAGCATCGTAACCAACGAGCTGATGGTAGTTTAACTATCGAAGTATACTCGTCGAAGCCCAACCCCCTTAAACTAAATTAACCCTTTCGACACAACGTCCTGTCCTTTCTCTCTCTCTCTCTCTCTCTCTCTCTCTCTCTCTCTCTCTCTCTCTCTCTCTCCCCTATCCCTCTTTCGAACTTTATTTTTTTTTTACTCGTGCTGATGTAATCCCGGAGAACCAGTGGCAGCACAAGTCCTTTCGATTAAAATATAATAGTGTAGAGAGAGAGAGAAAGAGAGAGAGAGAGAGAGAGAGAGAGAGAACGAAGGCTCGATTATGGTTGCTCGTTCGGAAAGCCGCAGGCACTTAGCCGAGTTCGTAAGGGGAGCCGACTATTTTACTAGTCATCCTTCACTTTGTACTCACAAACATACATATACGACGTACACCCCAAAATATAGGACCATGTCAAGGTCGAACTCGAACATACTTCGTCCTACAATCTCATCTCATCTCATTTAATCGCATATCATTTCATCTCATCTGATCTGATCTCATATCATCTCATCTCATTTCATATTATCTCATATTATCTCATCTCATATCATCTCATTTCATTTTCCTCAATTGTTATAATAAATATGACGAACTTTTATCTATATTTTTCTTCAATATAATTTCAACGAACGAATGAATCATTTGAATGCAACAGAAAGGATGAATTCGCAATAACGAAAATTGAAGAGTGTGTCATATCCTCCTCTCCCTCTTCCCTTTCCTCTTCCTTTTACCCCTACTACTCCGTTTATCGATCCTATTCAAAACGTAAATGCGTAGTTGCGTTGCCATATTACTCCATCGTCAAAACCAGATTCGAACCCTTTTACGAGCCCTCTCTCTCTCTCTCTCTCTCTCTCTCTCTCTCTCTCTCTCTCTCTCTCTCTCTCTCTATGCTACCATCCGACACCGATGCACGAATAATTCGATGACTTGTTTTATGCGCGTCGCATATTATATACCCCCACCCCTGCCCTCAAAAGTACTCGCAGTACATTTTTATCATTTCTCTTTTAAACTTTGTTTCCCCCATTTTTTCCTTTCCGTTATTGCGAATATTCATAATTTACGTACGCGCTGGATCGACGATTTTATTTTTTATATTCATCATGGCAAGCTTGTTATTTATGAAATTTTAATTTTAATGAATTAAACGTCAAATAATTAAAATAATATTTATCCCTTTTGGTTTTCTTTTTACTATTATTATTATTGTTATTATTTTCTTTAATTGAAAAAATCGATCGATTTTTATTGACAACGAAAGAAATTGTCGAATGATTCGTATGTAAAAAAATTAAAAAAGGAACCAGAATGCATTAAAAAAAAAAAGAAAAGGAAGAAAATAATGACGTTATTATTTCAACGAGGAAGTAGTATTTAAAGCGCGTGCGTAGGAGAGCAAAATGCGTACGTGCAGAAAATGCGAGAATAAGTGCAGGGTAAAAGCACCCAACGACGGACGAAGGGGGTTGGTATTGATTTTCCCTCGTATTTGGGGTAGGACGACAGTGTTACGACGCAACGCGCGAAAGGATTCGTTCCGGAAGGGCGTGATCGTGATGCGCACAAGAGGAACGATGCTTGTTTGCGAAAAAAAGAAAAAAAACAAGAAAACGATCGGTTTCGCGTGAGATTAATCGGTGATAATAAAAAGAGAAAAGAGGAGGAACCCTCATGCGGGTGGTGTGCTGATATATTCGCATGATTTATTCTGATTCTAACTTTAGTAATTGGTAACACTCTAAATGCTAAACTTTTTCGTTCTTTTTCTTTTTTAGGTTTTAATCTCAATTATGTTATCTCGAACGTTCGTACGAATAAAAAGTATTGATGGTAAACAGAATCAAAGTCGAATACTGCAATAATTAAAACTTATTTTTGCAATGATCGAATTATCAAATCGATTTTTATTCTCGTACATTATTATATATAGGAATTTGTATTTATTTATTTATTTATTTAGTAACGCGAAACAATCAGTGATAAATAAATTAGAATAGCATGATAGTTGTGATAATTAAACAACATTGGGTATCAACTATATCTTTGTTCAACAAGTTTTAACAATTTTTAGAAAATTTATTTTGTTATATTAAACGGTATTAGGTTAACCAATGAATCCATACGATTGATATCATTTAGATAAATTAGGGAAACAAACCTACGTAAATTTATCGTTCAGTTGAATATGGTCATTTTGTTGACGCTAAAAACCTATCAACGTGAGGTCAAATGTAATGGTAATGTAGTTCATATACTGACCAAAAACATTAACATATAAATTATTTATTTCTAAATAAAAGAAAATATGTTCTTCCTAATCCAATGAGCTAAAATCTTATTATATATTAAAACATGTTTTTTTTTTAAACGGTCATTTGACCATTCATTGTAAGAATAGAATTATACTTATTATATTATAATATAATATATTATAATATAGTGTCGTTAGATGTATTAAATTAGTAGTTTTAAATTTCTTACCTTAATATGATAGGAGTTCAATTTGGTCCTGGGTAAGCTGTTAAATGCGCTGAAGTCCAAACGACGAGAAAAGATGCCATTGGCACCGCAGCTTTGCCTGAAATGAACAACATTCATGGTTATTACGACTTTGATCATTACAGGTATTAGAAAAACAATTAATCAGTCAACAAATACATATATCAATGACTTTTGTAAAGACCTGTGTGTATGTGTGTCTACCGTTTGAAAATATTTCCTCCTTTCAATATCATTTTTAATTAAAAATTGATTACTTAATTATTTAAATAATAAGACATGATTTTTTTTCAAATTCATTATTTAACGAATAGAGTAAAAATGAAATAAAGAAACATGGATTAAAGAAAAGAGAGAATAAGAGAGAAACTAAACATTCCATTTGAAGAAAGGCTTGCACAGGAAAAGCTTGTATAAAGGAAGGAAGAAGGTTGAGGGGATGCGAGGGAGGGATGGAGGAGGACACAGTGAATTTCTCGTGAATCATAATAATTCCGCACCCTTCTTTCCTATCCCTTGATAACCCTCGAGAAGGAAGCGGCAAAAGAAACGGGCGATAAAACTCATACGCATATGTTTGTACTAGTAAGATACGTACACATACGTACTACTACACAACGAAAGACATATATATACATATATACACGCATTTATATGGTAAATGTATTGGTATATATTTTTTACGTATACAAATTTACTCGAGGATACGGACGAGTGCTGAGCTATAGCTTAGGAGCTTTTCAAGCTATACGTATGTACTCTCTTCTTTATTTCAGATTTCCGGACTTGCTTGAAAAAAAAAAAAAAAATGAATTTTAAAAATATCGACTCTCGACGATATATATATATAAAATGTGTGTGTTTCTTTTTCCAACGTGAAAGAACGAGAATTACGAGGAGCTATGATGATGATGATGTAAGAAGGAATCGTTTTATTTGAAACGAGCTTTTTTGAAACGAATAAGAACGTATTTATGTAAAAGTATCTCTCTTTCTCTCTCTCTCTCTCTCTCTCTCTCTCTCTTTCATTCTCTCCTCGTTTTTTTTAGATGCCATGCTCTCGGATAAATTATTATTTGAAAGCATATCAAAGCAAAACTTTGTTGTTTTTTAATTCAACATAAATATATATTATTTATTATAAATATTACGAGATATATGAATTTAAATCGGAATCATTTATTTATATTATACATTTTTTTTTAAATCGAATATATATATATATAGATGTGTCTGTAAAAGAAAAGGAATGTATCAAATTATTATTACAATTTTGTAGTAGGTAACATAAACCTTCTCTTTCTTTTAGATACCATTCTTCTACCTCCTGTCCAAATTCCAATCGTTAATATCAGTTCACGAATACAATTTAAATATCGATGAAGTTAATTGCGATTAAACACAACGAACTATTCAACGTATTTTAATTACGTTTTTAAATAAAAATCGGAATTAATTGAAAACAAAAAAATGGCCAGATTGTTAAAACTCGACGTTAAAACCCAGTTATACGATATGTTACAAAGTAGGTATCCATAAACATGCGTGGTAAGGTTAAATGTTAAATCAAAAATACTCGACTAAAAGAAAAACAAAACAAAAAAACTGTAACAAACAACAACTCGCGCTCGATGATGATTACGTGAATTTTCGATAAAATTGATAAACGGATTTCAAAAAATAAAAATAAAAAAAAAGAAAATACGTAGTAAATTATGGAATAAAAAAAGTGAAAAAATAATCGTAAAGTTTAAAAAAAAAAAAAGAAAAAAACCGTTTTATTGATTGAATGACGCAAATTGTGTCATCGGAAAACGAGACAAGCGAGCAAACAAACAGTGCAAACAGTCAAATGCAAGTAGAGACAAGCAACAGCAGCAGCAGCAGACGTAGTAGAAACTGAGAGACAATATAGCAGAGAACGGCGATATAGTTGAAAAAGAGGAGAAGGGGGAGGAAGAGGAAGAGGAAGAGGAAGAACGAGAGTGAGAAAGAGAGAGATAGAAACAACTCGACCTTAACCTTGGCCTCCACTCGAATGAAATCGTCCTATCGTCGCCCGTATCGGTTATTTTTGGCAATGTCAAGCAAGGGTCACGAAAATATTACGCGTTCGTCCCCTCCCCCATCCCCCCCTCCTCTTTTCTCACCACACCCCGCCATCAATGTGGCCTCCCCTCCTAGCAGCAATTGAAGGAAAACAAAATGAAAAACACACGAGTTTAGAAGAAGGGGGGAGGGGTCTTGCTTGTGTTATGCTATGCGATCGAATGTAATTGGAGAACTCATTTTGTTTTGTTCATAATCATTTTTACATAATTTCTCGACTATTAATATCAATAATCTATTTCTATTTATAAAAGCACTCGTTATCGATGAACAAAAACACATGATAATTCGTAATAAATGAGCCAACCCCTCATTCCTCTACCCTGTGGGTATTTATGATAACTTATCGGAAATCAATTGGAAAAAATCTCTACGTTAGTGGTATCCCAAACAAGTGGGGAAGAAAACAGTTGACCTAATCGTTATGATAATAATCGTGCGAAGATAACACTAAACCGATCCCTCCAAGAACATTATCGAGATCGAATGATTATTCTTTTATGAGAGGAAGAATGTTGTTTTTCTTTTTCTTCTTCTTCTATATATTTTACGTAACATTAAATATCTCTTCTCTTTAATTCTCACTTCACTTCTCGTAGGCGGTGTGCAATTTTGGTGTTAATCGGACGAATAACTCGGCCAATAATAATCATCGTCCTCGACGATGTTCATGCTGTTTAAACGAGAAAGAATGAAAACGTGAGTTTAACGAAGATGACTTCTCCTGAGTTTATGACTTTTTTTCTTCTCTCTCTCTCTCTCTCTCTCTCTCTCTCTCTCTTTCTCTCTTTTAATAAAAACTAACGATATTATTACCAGAAATGGGCCGCTTTACAATGATTCCACATGGCTGCTTTACTAATGGATCTTCTTCTTCTTCTTCTCGATGAACGTACGAATAGACACACAGTATAGTTTTAAATAAATAATTTCAATTTTCGTTAAAAAAAAATTGTAATATTAATTAGGAAGAAGGAGGAAGTTTCTACGTATTTTTCTTGATAGTTTTAAACTAACGTAATTTAAAAAAAATAATAATAAATAAATCTAACATTTGATCATAATTTATTCGATCAATGTATTATTTTTTAGACAAACGCCGAGAATTAACCTAATTTTATCGTAATCTATATCAATATTAAATTAATTACTTATTTAACCCTTTGAGTGTTGAATACTTATACTTTTACCTAAAATGTTTTGTAAGAAGAATAATTTATCATTAACCAGATTCTAATAATAAATTATATTTAATAATTGAAGTTTTAGTTTCTGAATATAATTTAATTGACTAATATAAATATTAAATTATTTTACATTAATATTAACAAACACGTATATGCTTTGAATGATAAGGTTAGTAATTTTTACCAAACGCATATATGCGTCCATAGCACATTCAAAGGGTTAAAAAATCTTATAATATAACTTTTGAATTAAAATACGAAGAAGAAACTCCCCCCCCCCCACAGTTCGATAGTTTAACGATCAACAAATATTATTATAATATATTTTTTCAACTCCGTGTTTCTAACTGTAAAAAGAAAAAGAAAGAAAAAAATAAATGAAAAAAAAAAAAACAAAGTGAACGATCATGACTCACGTTAGGTGATAGGCGGAGGAAACAAATACGGGCAACGGATTACGTCGCAACTAATTAACGAATCGCGGCATGCACGAACACACACACAGACAACGATAATGAACGTTTTAAAAATAACTTTTAATAGCTGGCGCTCTCGTGTTTACGATAACTTATTTACGTATATTTCGTTTCCTGTCCCTCTCGGACGAAATGACTTGTACGAATTATCTGCACATATGGCATGCATACTACGCGTACTATACACGTGTACGTGCGTGTAAGTGTAAATAAAAATTTTAATGATAGTATAACAGATAATGGTTTTGATAAAAGACAAGTTAAAAACCTGTAAAATATTAATATCTATTATCGATACAAATTATCGACATTGAAATAAAATATAGTTTAACAAACTTTACAGTTGGTCAAGAGTAAACGTAAAATAGTAAACAAAATAATTAATACGTTAATTCATGGTTTAAAAAAAAGACCAAGAAAAAAAAAAGAAAAAATAAAAAACACAACACATCAGCCAACGTCGAGTCAAGGTCGAAAAGATAATCCTTTGATCGAAAAATAAAATAAAAATATAAGTCAAAAGAAAATAACTCGTAACATGTTTTATGAATCACACGCGTGGTATCCCATCATCATCATCGTCAACTGACAAATTCTCCTGGGCTTTTGCACAGTTTCTAATCTCGACATTCACAAGCACGTTAGAAAAGAACACGGTGTATTGCATCACATTGGGACTTATTGTTTTTAGTATGACTAATACTCTTCGTAAAGAATTACGTAATACAACACAACACAACACAACACCGTCACGAGAAAGACAGAGAAGACGACAGATACGAATCGATATTTATGTTAACCACAGTATTTGGATTGAACTATTGTAAGAGGGGGAGGGGGAGAGGAGAGAACATCATATCGCGTGTGTTTACCTCCTACGAAAAATAACTCGAAAGAAACACGTTTGTTTCTTAGAACGTATGCGATAAGCTGAAAGAGGAGAAAGAGAGAGAGAGAGAGAGAGAGAGAAAGAGAGAGAGAGAGAGAGAGAGAGAGAGAGATAGATAGAAGAAAAAAAAATCTACTCGATGAAAAATATAAGAAAAATAATATTCGACAAATCATCGTATCTTGTTTACATTTTCTAAGTTTAGTATCGTAGCGTATGTTATGTGTATATATATAATATTATATAATATAATACATAAAAAATTAAAAGTGCATAATGATAAATAACATCCGTTTAAATTGAAAACAATTAAAATCACGAATAGTAAATTTTCAACATGTTCGTCGTGAGCGAAAAATCGTCGTCATACTTCGCGGTCCAATTAGCATCAGAGTTCCTATTATCAATGATACCGTCGTGTACACGTGTTACGTATGTCTATGTGTAGGTGTGTGTGTGTATATAGGCGTAACAACGCAACATTGTTATCACGAAGCAAACGAACATAAAAGAAAAAAATACGATGTAGCTAGGAGGGATACACGTACAAAATAATCGCAAGATTATAACCTAAGCAGTATTCGACTTGGCTGTTCCTCCTAGCGGGAGAACATTTTTATCTGACCTTGTAGTGACTTTTTTTAAACTGCTTCCCCTTCTCTCTGGAAAGAAAGAAAGAGAGAGAGAGAGAGAGAGAGAGAGAGAGAGAGAGGTACAGACATACAGAGAGAGAAAAAAGAAAAATATTTTGCCTTTCCTTCCTTCCTTTTTCTATCTCATTTAACTCGCGTATTAATTTGCGTACTCTGACAAAGGAAGAACTTCGAAGGACGTATTATATCATTAAATTTCAACGAGTTGAACACGTGCGATATGAACTCTAAAAACTGTAAATTTCATTTGATCAAATGAACAAATTAACATCACTAACTCGTGTGTGTTTATATATATAGAATAAACTATTGTTATTCTAATTATAATATAATATATAATTATATTAACTATAATAATATATAATTAGAATAAAAAATAATATATAGGTACTATATATATATAAGATAAGAAAATAAACAATTATTAAGATAAATAAACGTAAGGAATTAAAAGATACTCTTTTTTTGTAGTGAGTCATAATACTTGAAATAACAACTATACGAGAAATAGACATGAATTAGGAATAATAACCGAGCAACATCATAATATACAAAACTCGTGACTATCTCGGTTTCTGCACGCGTGATTTCTTGCACGAGTGCTCGCGCGAAATCGATGCGCTGTCCGCTAGGTTGTGGCACGCCCAAAGCATCCAAGAGAATCAGAGAGAATCAGAGAGCATCAAAGAAAGAGAGAAACAGAAAGAGAAACAGAAAGAGAAACAGAGAGAGAGAGAGAGAGACAGAGAGAAAAACACGCGTGCGCTATTCACCGATCTCTCTCTCTCTCTCTCTCTCTCTCTCTCTCTCTCCCTCTCTTTCTCTTTCTTTCTGTTTCTTCTCGTATGCTCGTTCGTTATCTCTCACTCACTCATTCGCGAACTCGTTCACTCTACGTGTAGGTGCTATTGGGATTGTCATTGAGACCTGAAACGGAAGGGCATCTGAGTCACAAGCTTTATCGACTAACTGCGCAAAAATGCCTTGAGCAAAAACATCGCTAATAACGCCGGCCACTCGACCAATCGACCAATCGACCAATCGACCAATCGACCAATCGACCAACCAACCCAACCAACCAACCAACCCACCAACCCACCAACCAACAAACCAACCATCTATCCATCCATTCAATCATCCAATCATCAAACTATCCAACAAACACCAAACATATATGTATATATATCTTTATGGTGTCAGCTTTGTTCCTCAGTATTCTTATTTAAACGAAATAAACTACCTTTGGAATATCACACCTTGTTTCCACACCAACCCCCACCTTTCCCTTTCTTCATTTTTTTATCCATCATCTACCTTTTTCTCGTTTCTATGAAGCACGTAGAGGTAGGTAGATACGAAGGAGGAATAGGAGGAGTAGAAGGAGGAGAAGGAGGTGGAGAAGGAACCCGCAAACAAGACATTTGTTATCTATTAATACGCTTCTCGCGTATGTATGCGCAGGTGCTCGCCGTCACTGTCGCATTTGTTTGCGCGATCTTTGTAAGAGAGACGAGTTAAAGAGAAGAGAGGAAGTAGAAAGAAGAAGAAGGAGAAAAAGAAGGAGAAGGAGAAGAAATAGGAGGAGGTAAGATAGAACGACGACTTTGATCTTGCTAGTCCGATCATCTTTTTTACTTTGGTACACTTGCACTAACGATCAATTCTATCTTCTAAAGAGCTAAGATAGTTAATACTATGATGAGTATTTATTTTTATCTATCACGATGACTAAGTATGTATATCGATTGGTGTTGTTTTTGTTGTTGTTATTGTTGGTTGTTGTCTTAACAAGGTTTTTCTTCATTTTAATATTTTATACGCTAGTATAAAGCGTAAAAGACAATTAATGTCATAATTTAGTTGAGATAAATATATATATATATATATATATATATATATATATATATATATATATATATATATATATATCGTAGAAAAAATTGTTATAAACGAAATTATGAAGTAACGATTCAACTGTAAAACGTCTAACTGTACTACGAACGAGATTAAAAGGCTAGACAAGGGTATTGCATGCAGCAGACTGGACGACAGACTGCAAAGCAAAGGGTTAAGTATGTGATGCACCGTTTAACTTACTTACTCTCTTTCTTTCTTTCTTTCTCTTTCGTTCAGTCTATTATCCCATCTATTTCTATTTCACACCACGGCGATAACGATTATCTACGTTGGAAGGCCAACGACCAAGCCAGTCGAAAGAAAAATGAAGATGTCTGTCTAGCAAAACGTATACACAGTTTACTATTGGCTAAGTCGATTACGGTGAATCGTAGAAGCAATTCGTGGAATCACGACTCGTGTTAACTGTCTTCGATGATATAAGCGAATTATGAGAGAGAAATATATATATATATATATATGTGTATTCAACAACAGTATATCGACAGAACAGTAATACGTTAACTTTGAACGCGAACTCATCTTTTATTACATTATTAAATTTGTTTACTTGATAAAGAAAATGTCGATATTTTTGTCTACGATTCTCATCGAGGAAACTATTGTTTTTTTTTTTGCACGAACACATGTCAATAACCGCGTATAAGTCTCGTTTAACGGAAGATGAGATAGAAACCTGTAAATAATATCAACGCATTTTTCCTAAAGAATAACTTGTTGTCGAAACACACACACGCGTGTTTTTCTTATACAAACGCGGAAGAAAATATGATGATGATGATGATGATGATGATGATGATGATGATGATGATGATGATGATGATGATACACGTGGAGACTTTTCCATGAAACGACAGGGACAAACTTTTATTTCCACCAGCAATGGAAAAAGCCAATTAAATGTTATACACCCATGTCGTGTTTTTCTTAGGGCACACCTATACATAAAACGTTGGAGACAGGTGCAAGAGATGCACCGGCATTAAAGAAACGACCGTGGATTTCATTAAACTTACATTTTTCATTTTACTTCGATATTAACTAGTTTCTTTTTTTAATTTCTTATATAATTTCAACGTTTAAATATATGCTTTGTTTCTTTTTTTTTCTGTATCGATGGTAATCGTCTCAGAAGAATTACTTTGAAATTATAGAAAATTATGTTTTTCAAATGTTTTCTTTTTATTCTTGTTTTTTATATGCATTTCAAAAAAAGAAAATTAAAAATTAAATATGTAGGATAAACACGTCTGTCTTACTCGTACAAAATTGAAGACCATTTATAATATAAAAATCTTCTAAATTTATAATAATATAATTAATATAATATAATATAATTTAATATAAAAATCTTCTAAATTTTCTCTCAACTTTGGATAGTTGTTGGTACATATGAGCATAGTAATATACAAATGCAATCGATGCATCTAAACTATCTGCCAGGAGTGTACACCATGCAGCACGTGTATTATAAAATTAAAGAATCGAAGCATCCAATAAATCTGCAATTTCGTGAGCATTTTCAACATCTAATGTTGAACAATATCTATTGTATATTACGTGGTTGATATTTAAGGAAATACGTTCTCCCTCTTTTCAATCATAGAGATATTATACACACATCCATTTACCAATCATCTTGAATATCTAATCGAAATCATCTTATCCACCATTCCCCCATATACGCATAGTAACATCAAAGAACAGCGAACGTGTTAAAGAGAAAGGAAGAGAAGGAGGAGGGACAGGACGACCCTCTCGAAGATGGTTCCGCCTTTGACATCTCCCCATGTGTCCTTGAACGACGCGGATGGGATTCCTCGATTCGCTTCACGAATTACTTACGAGAGACGTGAGGATCCTTCTAAGGAAGCCACCAACAACCAAGGAACGTTAGCAGCTGCCGCATACGATTGCGTGCGATAAAACCGAAGAAAAAAAGACGGATAGAAAGGGAATGAAAGAAAAAAAATAAAATAAAAAAAAACAAGAAAGGAAGGAATGATTATTTTTTCGTTTAAATGTCAAGACCTCTATTTGATTGTGAATTTTGCAAAAAAAAAAAACGTCAAAATATCTTTCATGGGTTTAACTGATAATAAACTTGAATACCAATATAATGATTAGCAAAATATGTATTATGCTTTTTATAGCACGAAGAAAATATTACTACTAGCATTTACCGTTAATTTATAAGACAAAAATTCATTTTATTATATTTAGTTTAATACAAATTTTTCCTCCAATTGCTACACTAGGACTTATTTAATTTATTACTATTATCATTAGTAACACATTATCACATCTTGTTATATAATTAATAGCAAGCAAATGCTTGTCGTATAATTAATTATGAATGTTTATAGACCGGTAGCTTAAAAATTGTCTCCAATTAAATCTTATTGCTTAACATAGAATGCATTATATCTCAAACATTTGATATTTTCTTTCGTAGTATTATTTTGATAAGAAAAATTAACATAAAAGCTTTATATAATAGCTTATTAATAGTCTCGAGCCTGATCGTTACAAATTTTGTTTCAAAAGATTAACCGTTAATCAATTACTTTGATGATAAAAATTTCAAACAAAAAAAATCAAAAATACAGTCAATCCGCTTTGGCTTATAAAAATAACTCTTAATTGTTGCTACGAAAATTTTCTCAAACACGGAGATAAATTAAATGCGTATAGAAAGAAGAAGAGGAAAAAGAGACGAGACGAAGAGGTTAAAAAGAAGGGTCGCGCGTAAAGGAAGAGAGAGAAAAAAAAAACAAAAAAAGAAAGAAATCTTTTTCTACGTCTCAAAATGACGCTTCTAACGTAGTAAGAAAGTCGTTCTATCGAAAAGAATCAGGGGGAGAGTGAGTGAGACCGGTTCTTCCAGCAGGTTTTTACCACTACTATTAATAAAAGTTTTAAGTATGCGACACGCAATGGACGAAGAAAGAAAGAAAGAAGGGGGAGAAGATAAAAATTTGGTATACGTCACGTTGTTCGTTCGTTCATTCGTTTATGCGTGTATTGCATCGTAAGGCAAAAATTTATTTGCCTGTATGTACACCTTGGCTTTAATTGTATGCTAATAAAGACCGTTCGTAACATAAGAAACGATGACTAGGTTCGTTAATTAAGCCAGAACAACACTAAGTAAGCCTTAGAAACACGAACATCATCTGCCCCCACTTCACTCTTCTCTCATTCTCTCTTCGACTATCGATCATTCGATATTAAACTCGACAATAAATTTTTTTTTATCTATTTCGTGAAATAAATCTGATATAATCTATATAAGTTATATATATATTCTTGTACGATGTAAACAAACATTCAAGAGAGAGAGAGAGAGAGAGAGAGAGAGAGAGAGAGAGAGAGAGAGATAGAGGCTAGTGCACTCTCTATGGAAGTAGTTAGCAGATAATAAGCAATCTCGTTATCTTATCGTGCGATCTATTGCACGATTATCACCAACCACCACCAACCAGACCTCCAGTGATACCTTCGTTAAGGATTAATTAACCCTTCGCACCAAGTTATTCGAGTCACGCTAAAGTGTCTGAATAACGGAAGCAACAATTTCCTTCCTTTTGTGATATATTTTGCTAACGAAAAAAAAAGGGAAAAGGAAGAATTGAAATGAAATTAATAAAATATTACTTTTTGTGAAAGAAAAAATAAATCTTTTTCGTAATGTTACGTTATATGGAACTGTTCATTTTGAAAGTGATCTAACTCTCTCCATTCCCCCCCCAAAATCGAGTTAGTTACCGCAATTAGTTATTTTTGCACAATCATTTCATTCTAAAAAGCAATTAATTACTAATATATTTAAAATCGTTAAGATTTTGTAACACGAAAATTTACTGATTTATTGAAGTGATGAAAAAGTTTACATATATGATGATTTTGATTAGATATTGAAGATGATTGATAAATGAATGTGTATATATACTTGTTTATTTTAATTTATTATCTATACTTTTCTGAGTAGTTCATTTTTAGTTTAACGTATTATATTTCACCCTAGACCAATGGAAATTCGATTAAAGAAAATACAAGACTCTCGGCAAATAAAGTTTTCCCCAAATCACGATAGGGTGATTGTTGTTGTTGTGCTGTGCCTATTGGGTTTGTCGACACGTGTGTATGGTGTGTTTTACCTTGACGCTTATCTTTTTTTCATTATCGCCAATGCTCTTTTCTCTCTCTCTCTCTCTCTCTCTCTCTCTCTCTCTCTCTCTCTCTCTCTCCCTTTCCCTATACTTTTTCTTTTTGTATAAATCGTAAAAGTCGTGCGACAAGGCAAGTATACGTGTATTGTGTATCGAAAACCTTGAAAGAAGCTCTTATCCCCATTAATCTCTAACCGAACGTAGTAGATTTGTTCAATAATCCAAACCGATAAATCTCGAATTTCTACGGGGAGAATATGTGTTTTCGAACGAAAATCGAAAATATCTTTTTTTTTTTTTTTATTACGAAACTTTCAATCCCAACAACTGGTGACTTTTTTATTTTTTTTATTTGGCTTTTTGGTTTAAATAAATCAACGTCTCACGAGATATAAATTTCTTATCGCTTAACTTTTTGTCTTATCTTTTATATAAAAGAAAAAAAAAAAAAGAAGAAAAAAATACCAATTCGTTATTTGCCAAAATAACGTATTTACAACTCTCTCTCTCTCTCTCTCTCTCTCTCTCTCTCTGTGTGTGTGTGTGTGTGTGTGTGTGTGTGTGTAAGTCACGTGCAGCCAGTGATTGTAAATCGAAAACGATAGATAAAATTAAATAAAGACTGATTATTCGTTAACAAATATCAAAATGATAAACAACAATGTTATTATCGTTAAAAAGAAATATAAAATAAATATCTTGTTATCGTTGTTCTCTCTCTTTTTATAATTAGAAATACGACAGAATATCTAAATCAACAGAGCAAAGAAATAACAACGAGGCTCGTGCATCGAATAATCAAAACAACAATCATCTTTATCAAATGTGCGTGGAAACATATGGAAAGAGAGAGAGAGAGAGAGAGAGAGAGAAAGAGAGAGAAAGATAAAGATAGCATAAAGTGAGCAAACTAGCATCTCGGGAGAGGTAAATACGAGGTTAACAAAGCAATTAGCAGTAAACAACCCTTGGGCTTGCAATAATTCATACCAACATACGTGATACATATATATATAAACCGGCGCCTGTACACGCGTGGCCTTGAAATCCCCCCCCCCTCCCGAAAGGGTTCTTGTACTTTTACGCAACATTATTTTTTAAATGTTGAAAGACGATTAGAGATAATCGACAAGAGTCAGGAAATTAAAAATACATGGAGAAAAAGAAATATTGTAGACATTTTAGAAAGACGTACGTAAACAAAGTTGCAAAAGTTGTTGAAAGCAGATAATAAGAAAGTAAGATAGAGAAAAGATAACGGGTGGATCGAGTAAATAAAGATTCTTATTTTTCTACGATTCTCAAATCAGTAAGAGATTTAATCGACGAGCATTTACGAACATTCACGAAAGAGTTTAGACGTACCTTCGTGTTTTTCGTATACTCTAGCTTAAATGGCTACGTTATACAGGAGATAAAAAATATATAAGTGATATAAAAAGGATAATAATTATTAACGTATGTTTTTATTTTAACAACTAAGTATATATATATCAAAAAGAAAAAAACTATAGGTGAATTTATCAAGTATTTCTTTCTTCCTTTCAGCTTCATCAGTTTCTTCAATAAGTTCATTACAGATTCGCATGGAAAGAATTTCAATAAATTAACATAAATATTAACAAGCGTATTTTATTCGTTTATCCATGAAATTGAAATTCGACCCAGGAATATTTTAGGAAATTTTTGGAAAACGTACCATTCGATACAATTACGTTTACCCCGACAGATGTCTTTTCTATGTCACAGACGGAACGTTAATGAAAATTCGTTGTGAAATTAGAGTCAGTTGAAAGAGAAAAAGAGATAGAAAAGCGTGATTAATGACGAACGATAAATATTTTCTTGTCGCGGTTCAATCGATAACGGAAGGACCGAGGGGGTGGTACACAAATGGTGTGCGTACCTTATCGGAAATGTGTTCGGCAAAAGGCGAGACGTAATTTTCTTTAATTACGGTCATTCGATGGGAACTCGACAACATGACCCCTTGTATACGAACGAATATATATATATATATATATATATATATATATATATATATATATATATATGTCTTTTGAAATGGGCAATGCACGTTGTTGAACGAGTTTAATGTAACTAGACTTGCCGTAGGGGTTGATATTTTTAACGAAAATAACCATTCCGTAACTGAGTACCCGTGAAAATGGTCCATCGACAAACACAGTCTGGACGCCACTACCGGGCTACGCTAATTAACCTCGAGAAGGGCTACCACCCCCATAGTATTCTCCTACCATTTCATACTCATTGTACACTTTCCAAATTACTAAGCTCTCCTTTTCTTTCCTTCCTTCCTTCCTCTCTCATAGTTCTACTTCTATACTTTCTTGTTTTTCTATAATAATATGTGTAAATACACCATATATACAGGATAACAGTTTAAAAAAAACTTTACTGCCGATTTACGTACAAATCGAATACAACGTTCGATGATTAAGCAAACAATGATCTGTCGTTATTCGATTATTATCAAATATTTAATAAACTCCATTATGTGTATTATTTAATTTTGATTATGATTCCTCTTATGGGATTACAAAATTTTGATCTGTAGTGTACAACACACTTGTCTTTTCGATATTACGAGATAAAAACTTAAGAAACAAGAGAGAAAGGAAATTCTTATATATTTCTTACACGAGGAAAAAAGGTATAAATAAACTCTGTAAACTCTAACGTAAACTCTGACACAACGACGATATATAAAATGAAATCTATTTTATTCATTCAATCTCAACAAAGTTTCTCTCTCTATCTCTATCTCTCTCTCTCTCTTTCTCTTCCTCACTTTTTCATTCAATCGAACTAAAGTAAATTCAATGATAAAACCACTCGATATTTATCAACTTTGTCAATTTATTTCTATTAACCGAAAAATTGTTTTCTTTGTATTTATTAATTTTTTTTTCATTTTTTTCTTCAATGATTTTTTTATTAAATACATTGCTACTTTGTCAAGTTAAGACAAAGTCAAATAAACATTCAACCAGTCAGGAAACCTCTTATAACATGACCAAAAAAAAAGCGTGGCTTGGTTACGAAAAAAAAGGCGCAAAAATGATCGTCAAAGTATGAAACAAGACAAAGAATAAAGAAGAGAATAGGAAAAGAGAGAGAGAAAGAGAAGTGATTACGAGTAGCTTTCAATTCATGAATGTTAATGACATGCGAAGAAGAAGGCGTGTTTGTCGTCGTTTCCTCTACCAGGCTTCTACGATCTATGAATTTGCATAAATTTGGCAAACAGTTTATTACGCATTCGTCGATGTACACGCGCACGTGTAATCTTGTGTATGTCTTTCTTTCTTTCTTTCTTTCTTTCTACCTAGTACAAAATAAAAGATGAAAGATACGCAAGTGGAGTTTGGGTCAACGTGTGAAGGACGTTTCTTCTACCAACTGAATAATGTAAGGCACACGATGATAATCCCGAGGACTGCGAAATTCTTTTTCGGAGAACTTGTTCTCCACGACCGGTACTGCTATATAATACTTTTATATGCTAATTCTTCTCATAATCACTAAGCAAATCAAAATGATGCAAATGTATTACGTGAGTCGATATAAACGATATTTTTTTTTATATTTTAACCCATCTAATAACCCCACGGCTGATAAATTCATTCGTTAACGACAATAAAAAATAAAAATAAAAAAAATATACATAATCCAAAATTATATAATAAAATAAAATATGTTTGATTGTAAAAATGACATTTGCAAAACTTATTTTTCATTATCATCGATAAACACAATGTTGCAATAAAATAATATCATTCATATGTACATGTAAATCAGTTTGGCATGAAATGTATTTAGAATATTAAAAAAAAAAAAAAAAATGATCGTTTCATTTGGTATCACGTAATTAATCACGTTCGTTAATCCTCGTGAGCTCCCGAATAGATGGAAAAAAAATTTTTTTGTTTTTATAAAACACGAATACACTAAGAGAGGGAGAGAAAGAGAAAATATAAAAAAAGTTTACTAAAAAAACATGGTCATAATTTTCGCTATACCCCATAGTTGGCCCCCGTCTTCTAATCTCGTTAGTCGACCGGTCGGTTAGTTAAACATGCGGTAATAATGAAAGTCGTCTTGTTATTATTAACCTAGCACCATGGGGAAAGGAAAAATGTGTATCCGACAAGTTGGTGGTTGTGTAGCTGAGGAAGAAGAAGAAGACAAAAAAAAATTCAGAAAGGCACGAGTTATAACGAAGTTTAATCCCTTTATAAACTTTTCTTCTTCTTATGCGGCCAAAACCCCCTTCAACCCCCCCCCTGTTCTCTAACTATCCCTTGCAAGAGCTTATTTCAGAAAATGAGCGAGGTTCATTCAAAAAAAATAATGGGGGGTAAAAAAAAAAAAAAAATATGCTACTATACAGAAAAAAAGGCAAAGCTCGTCACACTCAGATTACTTCGATGCGATTTACTTACTTACTTACTTTTTTTTTATAATGGGGAAGGGGGAAAAAAGCGGGACAAATTTATTATAAATCTTAAACTAGTGTTCTATGTATCTACGAAGTTAGGGGATGTGATGTGATGGAAACTATGAGAACCTCTCTGTTTAAATTTTAAATACAGACACGTACATAGTGAACAAAAAATATTCTTTATGCTGAGTCGCAGTTTCGTCCCCTAATATTCGTACCTACCCCTACACACTCTGTCAATTTAAAATAATTGATATATGCTTGTAATACAGAATTGTAGAATTATTAAACAGGAAAACCCATTTTTTGGGATTATTTAACATTCAAATTGATATAATTCTTATTGCAAATAAAGAATATTTTATTTTTAAGTAAAAAATATAATTCGAGATAGATGATAAATCGTATTTATCCAAGATATAATAAACACACGTAATAATTATTTTTTTAAGTATTATAATACTCCCTAGTTTGCAACTAATAATATTTTTTAAACGATTGGTTATGTTGTTAAAAAATCGAAATATAATATTAAATTAAATGCAAATTAAATTAATTATATCTAAAATTAAAAGAAAAGCTGCAAATATTTCTGCGACTAACTGTATGCATAATATAATAGTAATAATAATAGTAATAATAATAGTAATAATAATAATAATAATAAATTACTTATTTATTCACAAAGTATATAAAAAATAAATTAATAAATATAAGGACAAAAAGAAAATAGAAAATAAATAAGCATAAACCTCTTAGCATATCTTATATTTCACATTACTTCCTTTTTCCTCTTCTTCTTCTTTTTTTTTTAATAATAATTGGAACACTCACGACCCTCTTTTTCGACTACGGCGCGAATGGAATGTCTTATTTGGGATGAAAAGAAGAAAAAGAAAAAGAATAAAGAAAAAAAGAGAGCATGGGAAGGAGGAGGGTGGAGTAAAGTTCGAGGTCCGATAATAACGCGAAAATTCAACTGGATTTGTCCTTGAGAGAAGGGGGATGAATATATCCACCCTTCGAAGAGAATTTAATTAAGGGCAAATTCGACCTTTACAAAAAAGAAACACGCGACTGCCGATAGGAGGAGAAAAAGAAATGCTGGAAGTACGCATCTTGCCCTGTCTTCTTTAAGGCATCCTTGGAAGATCTCACTGTCTTACTTACTCTCATTCACTCACTGTTCTGTTCTGTTCTGCTCTCGCAAATTTAAGGGTCGAGGTTCGAGGTTCAGGGTCAATCCCCAAACTCGTCGGTCCTTTCTAAGCACACTCTTTCTTTCTCTCTCTAGTTATTTTCATTGTTACCTAACTTTTAACTTCTACCTATAAATATCTCATCGAATTTAACTAAAATAACTGAAACTAAAAATGTATATGACAATTTATTTGAAATTAATTATACAAAATGTCCCAGATTTTTTCGTACACGCAGATTCGTAAGCGTATTTTATTGTTAATAATAAATAAAATGAATTTTCTCATAAAATGAGAGAAGTATTATATATATATATATATATATATATATATATATATATATATATCAGTTAAAACTTTATTCAAAATACAAATTGCAACATTGTCTAAATGTGTCGCACAAAGATGATATTCGTTTTGTTTACTATCTTGGTATGATTCAACTATTTATTTTTCTCCGAACAATAGTTTGGCAACCTAATTCATCCACTTACATTTTTATTTATAGAAGAAACTGATGTAAAAGAAAAATCTTATGCAACTGTTATAGATATATTTAATGTTATTGTAAAACGGAATGAAGAATGCAGTTGTAAAAATTAATAAAAATCATGTCAGAAAAAACATACTACTACAACGATGTCAAACTATTATACATTTTCAACAGTACATTGAGATATTTTTAAAATTTATGTTCTAACTTTTGAACAAAACTTTAAATGATTTATTTTAATAAAACACATTATATTGTATTATTTTTCATCATAGAATTATTCTCAAAATTCGTATAAAAATACCCCATACAAATTTAATAATAAAACAAATAAATCAAAAAATTTGATCAAAATTATGATTGGTTTAACCATAATCATTGTATTACCGTATTACATAAACCAACGTATCAAATTTTACGTAATTTGTATATGTCAAGTAATAAAAAAAACTACCTTGACATTTTCGTCGATATATTTTTAAGTTTGTAGGAAAAATATGAAGGAGAATAAAAAAATATTGTAAAGATCATCGAAAGACTTCTAGCAACGCGTTAATTCCCATGTTTGAGGTACGAATTATCGATCGGTCGATTGATCATACTGAACACAATTGAATAACATGTAACGATCATTTACCTTTACTGGAAACGATCGATAATGAAGAGACGAAGAAAGTGATAATTACTATACCAGTTAAAGCTGCAAACTCTTACTTAAACACACCTCATGTTCTTGCTCAACAATATTATGCAATTCATTCATATGAAAAAAAAAAAAAGAAAACAATATAATTAAGGGTCTCGTGAATCCTCGTTGTAATTATTATTAAAAATGTTAACATTTATATAAAAAAAAAATAATAATAAAAAGTTGGTAAGAAAGTTAAAGATACATTTTACTTTTTTTTTATAATAAAGTAAATTTTTGATTTGAAAAAAAAATTGAAAAATTAATAAACTCTACAAGAGTTTAACAAGAGACAAAAGAGACAAGAAATGAATTGCAGGAATGCAATTAAATTAAAAAGGAAAAGCTTTGTGAATACACAAATGAATAAATATTTCCCGAAAGATTTACGAACAACTTGCTACAGTCATTGTTATTTCTTGGTTAAGAAAGATACCTCAAAAAAAAAAAAAAAATGATAACATTTGTTTCTTAGAAATACTAAGCATTTATCTGGCGTGTGAAACTGCGATTTGTCTAACATGAAGGTGACTAGGTAAGATAATTTCTTATCGCTACCGGCTAAATGCTTGGGGCTTGTTTATCCGAGCAAGAAACTCCTTAAAAAAAAAAAAAAAAAAAAAAACAGGAAAAATTTTTTGTTAACTATAACAGCGCAAAAATTCGAAATTACTTTCAAAAAAAAAAAAATAATAATAATAATAAAAAATGCAAAAAGAAAAAAAAATTCTGAATCCAAACTAACGCATGTAATTGTGTTCGGTCTTTATTTTCGAAAACCGTGTATCAAAAATTAATTTTTTTTTAGATTTAATCGATAAAAAGAAGAACAAAATGAAAATCTTGTGTAACTATTATAACACTTAAACTTACACTTTTTAAAATTACGTTAAAGTGCACTGTGGGTATTTGATATTACTGAAGCCGCTATTTAATATTTAGACCTCGCAATTTTTGTAAAAGTAGTTTGATACATCTTTTTTAAAATAGAATAAGTATTATACCCATCTGAATTAACACTAGATGGCGACAAATAACCCATTTTTTCGAATTCAGTACCGTTTTCGAGAGATCAAAAATTTGTTGGCGTGTCAAACACCAAGTGTGCACTTTAAGGGATAAAAATGTATTATCAATAATCCTGATAAATAGTACAAAATTATAAGGATTGATCGACAATATAAAAAATTTGTAAATGATATATTTAAGATAGATAAAACGAAAACAAAGAAGTCATGATTACTTTTGTAAAAATAACGTTAGGAAGGTGTTTAGAATAAGAAAAAAATAAAAAAAAACAAGTTACTTTAATAACAACGAGTAAGCAACCCTCTGTTGCTACTGCTACTGCTGCTGTTGCTGTGTTGTTACTGACTGCCTGTGCCTTCGCAGTTACGTACAACGATATTTAGAATTGGTAATCGACATCCTCGTTGTTATCCTCTCGATCCCTCAACGGAACAAGGCGTGCCATACCGTCTTCTTCTTCTTCTTCTTTTTCATCGTCTTTATGTGTCGTTGAGATGATGGTGGTGGTAGGACCCCTTCTTCTCGACAACCACCACCCGAAAGATTTAGGATAATGCGCAGTTCGGAGGAAGCTCCTCCTTTTAATTGAAGCCCATAAAGGAGGAGGAATGTGTCGCGAGACAGGGCTTGGGATAAGGAAGTAGAGAATATAAGAAAGAGAAAGTGAGACAGAAAGTGAGAGTGAAATAGAAGATAAGAAAGAGAAAGAGAGACAAAGGATAACTCCTCGAAATTTTACGAGCCCGTTCTCCCACCGACACGTCGTTAGATTGAAAATAAAAAGGAAACTCGCGTTTCTAAAGGATGAGGGCTTACGGCAACAGTAACATCTTTAAAAAAAAAAAAAATTCTACGAGAATTGAAAAACAAAAATGTAAATTAAATCGAAAAAGATATTATTTTTATCTATAATCAATAAAATTGTATAATTAAAAAGAGGGAAAAAATGACTTTTTAAAATCGATTTATGAATCATTCATATGCTAAAACTATTCTCTCTACAGAAATAAACAATGAATAAGAAAAAGAAGAAACAAACAAAAGAAGAAAGAGTGATATAATAAAATACATGATATTATCATTTATAATCAAGTGACTAAAAAATAAATTTTAATGTTATTAAAGCTTGATTAGAGAAAGAAAATTGGTCTTACGTTAAATACAAAAACAAAAATATTGAATTTCCATAAAACCGATTTTGACAATGAGACATTTAACAAAATTTTAAAAAATCAAATTAATTCTTTTAACTCGCGAATATTTCATATAATGATACAAAAATCAAAAGTACAAAAGAAAAGATCAGTAGATAGTATCATTTGAAAAATAAAAAGGGAGAGTGAAAAAAAGGAACAAAAAAAACGTGTACGAATTTTTAAACGTATTTCTCTCTCTCGTCATTCTGCCTCTTTAAATGCATCGTGGTGCCGTGATTCAATGCAGTTGGCCTTGAAGAACTGCTAGAGCATCGGGCTCCTCCTTTACTTGGTGGCCCTGAAGAGGTGGCCACGGTCAAGGCCACAAACATTTCTCTCTCTCTCTCTCTCTCTCTCTCTCTCTTTCCTACACCTTTTTCTCTTCCTTTCCTGTTCCTTTTCTTCTTATCTTTTCTTTTTCTTCTTCCTTCTATATCTTCGTTCAGATGCACACGCTCAAATGCAGCGAAAAAGAAGAAGAAGAAAACAAAAATTCTCGGTAAATGTCGATGGTGGTGGTTTTAAGAACTCGAGGAACGTTGTGTGTGTGATTATTCGTTCTTGTCGTTATGTTTGAGTTGAAAACGAAAACGGCTCCTATTCTTTTGCACGAACGTGCGCACTTTTTTAATCGCAACACGAGACCAAACTTGCAAATAGAAAGGATATCAGTAACAGTAGCAGATTGTAACAGATATATATATATATATATATATGTGGCTCGTTTTAGGGTGCAAAAATCATTCGAATCAACGCGATGGATTGATTATGAATTAAAAAAATAGAAACACAATCCCTAACATATAATCGAACAAACATATGTCTTTCGAATATTATGCTCTATTAAAAAAAAAAAAAAAAGAAAAAAAATCTACGATAATGTAAACAGCAGATAGTAAAAGAAGCTGTTATGGTGTGTGCTTTTAAGATCATCTTCGTTCCTTTTCTTCATCTAAACGATTCGATAGAAACTACAACAAAAATAGGACAAGTTTCCAAGCCGGGATCTAAAAATAAGATAACTACGAATATGCCTGAAACGCGCGCGAGCACATACAAACGCCCTGGGTAGGACGACATCGTAATCTTCTTCCTTTTTTTTTTTTATCCTTCTCGTCTTTTCTCCCTTCGCAAAACGACATATGATTATACATATATATAGCTGATATATATTTTCTCCTTATGTGTTTTTTCTCTCTTTCTCATATACACCCATACGACACACACACACACTTTTTTTCTCTCTTTCTTTCGTTTCGTAAAACGAACTCGCAATTTCATTCAAGCCTCTCGGAAAGCTCGTCTGGAAAGTTCTTCAATGGGGGGGGGGGGGAAGGAAAGAACTTCCGCTTTCCTTCTCTTTACTCAAGTGCTCTTTT
Source organism: Polistes dominula (assembly GCF_049000335.1). Taxonomy (NCBI): domain Eukaryota; kingdom Metazoa; phylum Arthropoda; class Insecta; order Hymenoptera; family Vespidae; genus Polistes; species Polistes dominula. The sequence goes on from NW_028301150.1 coordinate 5,567,750, forward strand.
GTTCTTCGAAACGAAGTAGAAAAGAATCTTTTGCTCCTCTTTCTCTTTTATTCTCCTAACTTCCAATGAAACTAATCGATTTGAACGAACGATCGCGTTCTGATGTTTCTTTTCTAGGTTAAACGGACCAATCGTCTTAAATCAAGGAGACTCTTCTACCTATCCTTCTATCGAAATTCTATCCTAGGAATAGGAGTGGAAGAGAAAGAGAGAAAGAGAGAGATCGAAATTTCAAGCTAACAGAGAGTGATCCTAAGGGATATATCGGGTTACGTTTATAAGAGGTAATCTCTCTCCTCAACTACGTTCTCCCGTTAACGTTTCCGAGAAGATTCAAAGTGATAGGAGCCTCTGACTCCTTTACAAGGATATCGCCAAGTACGCTGTTGCTATTGCTGCTACTGCTGTATTTCTGTTGCTAGATAATATACGAATACCTCTCAAAGAATATTATACATATGTTTCAAGAAACTTTAAAAAAAAAAAAAAAAAAAAAAAGAGAAAAGAATTCCAAAAAGGAAACTACGTTCAACATGAAATAAACCATTGCTACATGAGGAAAGACGCAACTGTTTTGTGTGCAAGAGAACAAGAAACAAAGAAAATATTTTCATTCAGCGGCAAATTTCAAACGACACATAATAAGCAATAAATGTGTTCTTTATTATTGTCGGCATAGTCTTTATACAAATTTTAACAACACACAACCATTTATTAAATACAAGATCATTAATAATTTATCTTGATTTGTTAATTATTGAATCACCCCAAGATTTTATTATTAAAAAAAAAAAAGGAATAAATTGTTATAAATAATAGTAGGAAAAAATATTAGTTAAGAGACATTCACAAACAATGTTAAAAATTGTTAGACAAAATTACTTGTTGCCAATGTTAATGTATCGGTACTTAGATTAGTCGGTGATCATTTATTGTTATTACTACTAACCTTGCTCGATCGGCAAAAAAGTCAATCTTGCTTTTCTTCTTGACGATGGCCTGAGGTTGATGAAGAGGACTAACACTGGGCTCGCTGGTGGCCGGTGGTGAGCTCGAACCGGTACTCGATGAAAGAGAACCGGCCCTACCGCGTCCGGACTCGATGAGTTGTGCTTCGGTGGTGCCACGTCCGTTCGTAGAAACTACGTGACTCGAGTGATTGGGTGGACCGGCCGATACGGCTAAAGTTGGACGAGTATTTTGTCGATTGCGTCGTTTTTTCTTCTTCGCTTCGTTCTCGTCGTGACGATTGCCTGGAGCGTTACCTAAGCCCGGTGGCATCCAGTCGAGGTCTTTCTTAAGATGGCCACGTCCGCACCGACATCCGCAGGCTTTAAATGCAAGATCATAGCCTTTCTTCGTCCAAAGATTCTGATGACGTTGTCTCTCAGACCAACTTCTTGCTCGTCCGCAGCTCTTAAGATAGGTCAGGATCGTTTGCTCCCACGCATCGAAACACTCGCGATGCATGAACTGTCCTACTGGACAGTTCTCGTTATTGCAAATGACCTTGACCGCGTCATGCAGGGCATTCATTCGTATCAAAGAATCACTGCGCAAGCATTCGCCCGTCGGTGTACAGCAACGAGTCGTACCTTGATTGTTTAAACCGTTGTTAATATTATTATTATTGTTGTTGTTGTTCTGGCCAACAACCAAATTATTCTCCATTTGAACGGCGTCGTTGCTTCCGGTCCCACCTATGCCACCGTTGTTATCTCCGAGGCCACCGCCACTAGTAGCGTGACCATTGCCGTGGCGCCGAGGGGCCATGGCTCTCAAACAACCGATCTCGAAAGCCGTGGCAGCCGTTTTTCTTGATTTTCTTGCCTGTCTCTTCTTTCTTTCTTTCTATTTTCTATCTTTCTCCTTCTAATTCGATTACCTTCCTTCGTCCAAAATTATACCCTGTTTTATTTGATTCTTAACGTTCAACAAAGACGCTTAAAAACACGACGAAGTATCGATATTATAAAACGTTCGAGTAATCGACTTTTAAATTACTCAGTCATTTTCCCGCCCGTTTTGCGTTTCCACGTTCGAGAAGTAGGATGGAGTCACGTGGTCTTTCTTTCTTCTCTTTCAGACTAGCTTATAAGCACGCGCGATCAACTTTTGGAATGTTATTTAGAAGTTAGAGAACTCGAAAACGAGGATATTTCATTCACCCCCATAAACCGGCATATGAATCCTCTCGACTCAACCAATTCAGCAAACCGAGATCGCGAAAATCGACGAAGAATCAAAGTCAAGGTCAACTCGATCGAGGCGACACCGTTCTACGCGAGTGGAGCTGCACGTACTCAGTTATTATTTAAATGCTTTTTCTTAATTATTAAATGCACTTAACTTCAAATTAGATTTAAAAGGAATTACTTTGAGTATGTTCGTCCTATGATTGGCTCAATCGAACGTGACAAGTAACACCGTTAGATCTGTTTCTCACAATGATCGCGGACCATAGAGAACGTGTGATGAACTGGTTGGTTAGTTAGCTGACTGACTGACTGACTAGTGGTCGACTCGATGTTTCTGCTGCTGTTTCCGTCTTCTCTCTTCTTCTTTTTCTTCTTCCTCCTCTTCTTCTTCTCCCGCCTGCTGCAGAGTACAAGAGACGACGTGCGCGCCGTATGTACCCGGTGTATCCGAGTGTCAGGGTCACCGGTGAGGGGCGCGCGCGCGATGTTCGATGAAACGCAATATCCAAAGGATAAATTTTTCTATCTCTTTTTCTCACTTTCAAATCAATTTTTTGCGCCTTCGACGAATGTCACCAGGACAAAACTTCTGATAGAAAATCACCACAGACGTAATGTGGTAAGTCTATTATACTTTTTCGCTACTTCTTATGTTTTATTTATTTGTCTTTATCTCTCCCTCTCTCTATCTATCTTGTGCGTAACTCAGAGAAATAATGACGAGAGTTTTATTTTTTCTTTTAAAAAAAAACGCACACGTACTCTCGCACGTTCGGGTCGCACGTCCGCTCGCACGTTAGGGTGCACCAGAATCACTGAGAGTACCGGCGACGACAGCGTGCCGGCTGCCGTGGCTCGAAGCGCGGGCGAGCGCGAAAGTGAGGCCTCATTGGGTGAAAGCGAAAGCGGCATGGTGGGGGTCACGGCTAGCGCGCCAATCGATGCCCGCCGTTCTCGTCCTCCGGACGACTCTCGGCGCCCAACCTTCTCTCTCTCTCTTGCACGCGCGTGCCGATCAAATCGTCTCACTTTGTCTCGCGAGCGAGCTGTGCAGCTTCTCCTTCACCCTCTGCCTTCCACCCACCCTCTCACAGTCTACCCGAGAATACGCGCGCGCGCCCGTCCGCGAGTGAGCGACCGCGCGTGTATGGTACGTACATATGTGTGTATGTGTATACATCGCATCTACCAAGAGTCCGACGCGTTTTACTTTTCACGACAGCCCTACGAATAATCCGCGACGAGCGTGTGCGTGCTTACGCGCTCGTGCGCGTCACACGCGATTCTCAGCCACCTATTTTTCTCTCTTTCTCTCTCTCTCCCTCTCTCTCTTTCTCTCTATCTCATGCACATGGAGTTACACGGAAATTGTATAAAGGTAATCCCGTCTTTTCTCTTGTTGTATCACCTATACGTTTTTGACAATACTCTCTTTTTTGCAAGACTAGAGATCATTTTTGTTCTTTTTCTTTTTGTATTTTTACTATTATTTTTCTTTTTGTTGTTGTTAGTAACATTACCGACGTTATTGACACGAACGCGTGTTACGTGAAACCATTGTTTCGTTAAAAGTATAGTATAGTATATACCTGTATATATTATTCAGGTTAGTCCTCATAAAACAATTGGAATTTTTTTCGTTTCGACTGGATACGTTCGAAAACAATACTGTATTACGTTGAAGCAAAATTTTGGTTCTTTTCTAATCCAGCTTGAATTTCTTGTCGGATAAACATTTATTTCCTGTAGCAAGAATTTTGTATAGAAATTTATAATTGACGAAACTTTCGTCGAGTTATGAGGAAAATTAGAAGAAAAAAGAGAGAGAGAGAGGAAAGAACGTTGTAATGTTTTGTATCGCTCGAACTAATCTGACATGAGAGAGAAAGAGAGTCAGAACTCGGAAGAAAAAATTTCTTCAAAGAGAACGTTGTGTTTATTCGGATTTGTTTATTTACGTAAGAATATCCGAAGTTCTTTTGTTGGAATTTTATGCGTCGATAACGTTCTGAACATCTACTTCGTAGTATATAAGGTGAAAAGTAAACAACGAAAGACAAAGCCGTAAAAGGAAAAAACAAAAAAATAAAGCAATAAAAACAATTTTCATCGTTTGACAATTTTGTTGTCATTTTTTTTTTTTTTAAGTAATTAACCAACATCGTTATTCTAAGAATTTAATTTAACGCGTACGTGCTGAATATCACGAAGTTTCGTCTATTCGATTGTTCTGGACACGAGAGGACTCCTTAGATTACGTCAATTTCGTGATACTTCTTACTTTGTTTAGTTCGTCCCATTATTTAGAATTAGATTTCTTCGAAAACTTCCTATCGTCTTGCACGATTTCAATTCAGAGGTTTAGAACGAATGAATGTTTGATGTTGTGCCATGTGTTTATACTTTCCTAATATTCAAATTTCGTTGTTTGCAATATAAACACAACTACCATAAATCTAAATAATACTCGATGATCTTAAAGAGATTTATTTTCCTTAATACTTCGTTCATTTTTTATATTTTTTTGAAAATTCTTTCAATTATTTCCATCAAAAATCGTCATTTCATTTTAACACTTGTATTTACTATTTTAATCGTTACGATTGGGAGTTATTTTATTTATATTTGAATTAAATTCCCTCTGCTTTTTATTTAATAAATAAATAAATTAATGATCATATCGATGATTTCTTAGACTCAACGATATTTGATACACATGACTCGTGTTTGAATTATGTCAAACTGATAGATACGCTTTTCATTTTTTTTTCACTGATACACGAATGGCTTTTAATAAACGTGTGAATCATGCGTATTTTATAAAGAACTCATGCATATGGTATATCAAATTGGAAAGAAACGATAATCGTATTTACATATATGTATACTCATTCACGAGAAAATATCTATCATAATCTGAAGCTTCTTCTCGAAAGGAAATATTATCGAATATTTCTTTTTCTTCTGATCGTAAGCTAAAGAAGAGATTTACAGATTGGATTAAGTTGCAAGCAAGCAAGCAAGTAATACTTACTTACATGTATACATATCCGACTTATCTGTTACATCGAACGAAATGATAAGCTTTATAGTCTGCATAATAAAATAAGAAGATTAAACTGAAGATATCATTTCGTTTTTATAATCTTCAATATAATTATACTATATAACGTAAAATAATAATTACATTTTAGTATATGATTTTAAATGTATATTGAAACAAAAAAGTGAATTAAAATATAGATAAAGAAAATGTTAGTTTTTCCTGTTAAAACGGAAATTGTCACGATTACTACCAATTCTTATCAGTATATCAAATTTCCATTTAAAACAGTCTCCCACTCGTTTGTCAAATTAGTGAAAGAATATAGAAGCGTTCCGAGAACGCACGCACTCAATCGAGCCCTCGAAATCATTAATCACCATTTTATTTATATACGTTATTTAGTCGATTAGTTACGTTACTTCTGAGAAATTCTCGTTTCAGTTCTCACCAATAAAGCACAAACATCGGACTGAACAACGGTCGCCGGATATACACGGATCGATCGCTTTCTTTCTTTATTTATTTTTGCTTTTCTTATATCGGCGCCGCGTCATGCTGTGAGTAACACTAATTTAATTTAAACATCGTTATACGGATCTCGAATTTTTCACAAGATCGTTTAAAGCCCTTAATAATCAGATATGAGTGAGTTTTTGATAATAAGAATCACATGCTTATCACACATTTTTAAAACTTTCAGTAGTAGCAAAAAAAGTCAAATTAAAGAGAAATGAATACTCATATAATTCATATAACTTGTTTATTATGTCTAATCAAATTTGACAACAATTTTGAATGTTTAATTGTAAACAGAATCTTATCAATATTTTTTATCTCGCCCACTTTGATAAAGCTTTGAATTATACTAGTGTAAAATGAACAATTTCGCAATAAAATTGATTATACATTTTAAGATTTATTTGTAAACGTCTTCTTGATAACGCGATTGGTATTGTAATTGAGAACTAATTTCAAATCAAAAACGAGTATACCGATCAAAGATGAAAAAATGTGTACTACGCGTCATGTTCGATATGCTTTCCTATATGCCGCTGTCGCCGACAAAGAAACGACACGAAATACGTATTAGATTACATTACATAACTTTATCGGTGGAACATAAAGCTGTTACGTAACACGAAACCGCCCAATTCTCTTCGTCTTCTCTCTCTCTCTCTCTCTCTTTCTTTCTTCTTCCCTCTTTTTCTTTCACTCCCCTCCTTCTTTCCTTTTTTTTTCTCTCACCGAGTGGCATAAAAATGAGAAAGTCGTATACGTGTTTCGATAAAAATAGCACCTGGAACACATTTGAGTTTGATCAAAGATATAAACATTTTCTTTTTTCCTAATGTTTAATAATTTTTTTTTTATTTGTGTAATAATTATTTGATTAATAGATCGTTGATCGTTAGTGTTTAAAATATTATTTAACTATTAATTATTATTTATTTATTTTTTTCCATCACAATATTACAACGATTTCGATATCGATAAAAATAATAATTATTATTAAATATTTATATGACGTCATACTTGTAATGTCGTTATACGATTAAGTTAACATAAATAAATATTGATAATGTGTATTTCATTTTATATCCTTTTTATATTTACATTTATATTTAAAATATACGATACAACATAACGCGATTATTTAAATAATTTTTTACACAGTACCATCTTTTACGTTCCCGTCAATTCTATTAAGGGGAACCCAGAGGTCTATGTAAGAGATACACATAAGAGAGTAGGGTCCTCAAAGTTTTACGATCTAATCGATAAATTTCAAGGAACTTGGGAACGATAGGAAAAAAAGCGCGTGCGAACTTTCGAAACATTTTACGTGACGTATCGGCCGCAAATCGTCCACCGCCGTCAACCGTGACCCCTCTTTTTCCTTTTTATTATTTTTTTTCCTCTCTATCTCATGAAAATACACTATATGCTCGCTCGTTTACTGACCCACACATAGACACAGATGTGAAACTTGTCGTTGATGAATAACAGAATCAAAAATTGAGATTTATAGGGCGGTCGAGTGGGTACATAAGACGCAGTCGGCGACGAATTTGATTCGTTCGTTACAAAGGATCCTGCTGTTTATCGAAACGTGTAAATATTGTACGAGAGGGCTATAACGGAGAATAGGCAGGAGAGGGCAGAGGGGTCGGAAAGTTTGAACGTTAGTTGTTGTTAAAACGGGGGAGAATCCAAATTTTAGGGCCTAGGTACGTATCTACGTAAGCGCGTACGAATTTTCTTTCTCCCTTATTTAGTTCCTTTCTCTATCGGGTACCAACCGAGAAGGTTGCGACGGAAACGTATAACGGGAGAAAAGGGAACGCAAAATCAGGGCACCATACGAGAAAAGAGAAGGAAAGAGAGAGGAAGGATAATCCATCGTCCTCGAGAGGAGGAAGGGGGTACCCTATGAAAAAGTTGTTTTGATCGGCTCGGGTTTCTAGAACGGTGACCATGAATGAGGCTTTAGCCGGTATATAATGGCCACCGTTGGAAGAAGAAAAGGATAGAAGATTGAGAATAAAGAAGGAAAAGAAGAAACGAAAAGAGAGTGAGAGAGAGAGAGAGAGATTTTGGGCCACGGGAGAACCAGATGTCACTGAAAAGGAACACGGTCCGTCCCGTTTCGCGCTTAAGGAGGAACACCGCTGTTCGACTTAACAAAAAATATTCGCATTCTTTAAACGGGGGAATATAAGGGGGAGAAGTTACGAAAGATGTAGTTGAGAAAAAAGGTAACGCGCATCTGATTTAATAAGAATAAAGGGATGCAACGTCGTATATGTATATTTACATATTCGCATGACAACGTACGAAGTTGTATGCTTTCTTTCGTATTTTTGTTTTATTGAAAGTTCCTTTTTTTCTTTTTTCATTGAGAGATCCTTTTGCGTATCAAATTCTCAAAGGGAATAACGTAGATATATCTATACATACACTCGAGTGAGGAACAAAGAAAGTAGTTCTTATCGCTAGTTGAAATTTTCATTCCGTAGTCTACATACGCAAGGGGGAAAAAGTAACGTATCGCTTAGGATGTATAAGTTTTAAAGTGAGCATCCCCCGATGACTTATCCTAGCTTTGAAATATATATATTGAAAATTTAGTAATAAATATAGCATATAATAAATATAATAGTTTAGTAAAATATTGTATATAAAAAATGAAGGAACACGTAGTTGGATAGTAACGGCAAGACAATGTGTGTGTGGGTTAATGCAAGCAAGAGAGAAAGAAAGTCGATAGGACTGGAGAATGGTGGCGCTACAGCGGCAGCACAAGGTATATAATGAGACGAGGTAGGAGGTAGGTAGGTAGGTAGGTTGTAGGCTGCTGCTGCTGCTGCTGCTGCTGGGAGTAAGGGTTGGGTGAGCTTTGAAGGTTGGGGACACAGGATTGACCGTGGGACGCTGAAAGCGGGGGTGTAGGTCTAGGTTCAGGGCCGTCATTGCCCGGATGGGCGTGCACTTTCGGTTTCAGGCTGCGCATGCTCGTTGCACTCTCTCCATCCCTACTACCTCTTTCTCTCTTGCTCTAAAGTTAACCGGGAGGGGGGCGGTTAGATGCGTTCATGAAGATTCTACCCACGTAAAATCCACTACCACCGATACGAGCAGAGAGCACCCTCGGCACGCTTTCTACCCTACTAGTATATACCTCGTCAGGATCGAAAATTACAGGGCGTCACTCGTGGATAAAGAGAGAGAGAGAGAGAGAGAGAGAGAGAGAGAAAAGGGAAAGGGAAAAAGAGAAAGAGAGAAGGGGTAGTCCTTTGTCGATGTTCCAATGCCAAAAACTCCAGGCCTTGGTTGCTACGAATTTTTATCAAGTCCCGATCGAGTATCGTTGCACTTTCGATACACCAATGAACGTGCTCCTTTAGGATCGAAAGCTCCGTTCGAACGAGCTTCGCTGTTTTACCCGGACGACCGACCACCACCGGTGGTGCTGCTTTTCCGATCGATCGGTAGGGACCGTAGAGAAAGAATAACTCTCGTTTCGTCTCTTCTTTTTATAGTCTCGTTGAATCTCCCGGGACTTTACGAACAAATCTTTTTTTCCTGCATTCAAATACTTGCGAATTTTTTGTTGTCTTTGTTTTCCCTTTCTTATTTTAGGTTCTTTCTTTCTCGTCAATGAACTTCATTAATATATCGACTTTTAGATTGATAGGAATTGATTTTTCTATCGACGATCGTACAGAGAAAAGTTGGAAGATGGAAAATACTGACAATGAATGAAAGAAAGAGAAGAAAGAGAGAAAGAATGGTAGAACGTTGGATGGAAAGAATTGATATAGGACTCCACGACCACGCCCGCGAAATGCGAACTCGAGCGAAGGGCAGTTTACGTTGTATTCATCCATTTCGAAATACAGCTCAAGTTACGCAACAAACGACCATTTTTTTTGGACGCTCTCCATCGTTTCGCCTTAGTATTATAAATTATTGTTATATCACCCGCATAAATATCCCCCGTCTCTATCGCCTAGTAATCGTATTTTCTTTCTTCTCGTTGATCGTAGAAATAGTTGAAGCGAGATCTCCATTACTCGCTAAAAAGAAAAATATATATATAAAAGAGAATATATATATAAAGAGAAAGTAAATAAAAACATAAAGTTATTTTCGAAAATTGATCTCGAAGAAAACAGTGTCTTATTCCTTGTTTTCGAACACATATACAGGTAAAATGTTTTCTTGAAAAGCAACACAATTCCTATGGAAGAATTTTACGATGGATCATTTCCTTTTACAGAATATCCAATAAAAGGACGAGAAGTAAAGGTGTACGTTCTTTAAGTTCAATGACTTCGGTAAGAAACGTCAATGAAATATTTTAACAACGATAAAAATTCGAAACTAAGAACGATATTATTAGCTGTGTGACATTATATCGAACAAATTAGGAATTATTTTAAAACATTAATGTTAATTCTTATAATTATCTTTTAAATGTTAATTTTTATCATTAATTACCCTCATATATGAATATCCTAATTAATCGTGAATATCCTAATTAAATAATTGTCATACAATTATATTTGATACATTGTTTGAGTAAAAAAGTGAACAATGTAATACGTTATATTCGACTAATCGCTAATAAGTTGTCGCGAGTTCCATTAGATCGTGACTAAGCGCGGCTTAGAGCCTACGCTAGCTGCATGTCTAGCTATTTATAGTATGCTAACGTGCAATTGCATAAAGCTAGTGGATACGTTGACCCTAACGTGTTACGTAAGTCGTGTCTAGTGCCAGCTATCAGCGGAACGATAACACCGCAGCTCGATGGTTGGTCCCGCGGTTCTATATCTATGAATACGTTCGCTTCTAAATCGTCAGATTATGCGCAATCTCCACGTCTTCGATCCTCCTCTTATGTTAGTTAGTTAGACTTTCGTAAGAAACATAATCTTCTCGCCTACGCAATTTTTTCAAAAACCTTTGACTAATCTTCCTCTGATACATTCTTCTTTTTATTTATTTTTTTTAAATCTTATTCTTCCTAAGAAAAATCAATCAAATTAATGAATCTTACCGATAGAATCATCATTAAAATGATCCGTTAAATAAAAATCTACGATTATATCGTAATAATGTAAATATAACATGATAATAATGGTATTAAATTTGATGATGAATAATAATAACAAAAAAAAAAAAGAAAGAAAAGTAGAAATAGATATAAAATTTAATAATAGTCGTTGATTATTTCGTATGAAAGAAGAATCGAAATCGGTTCTCTCCCACGTGTACGTTTACTTTGGTGATTAGATATCGAGAATCGCATTGAAGTCTGTTCCTAGTCACTAGCGTCGATTAGATAGGACAGTAATCGCAGAACAATGACCGCTCGTAGGCCATTAGCACCACCACTGCATTGCATTGCATTGCATCGCTTCAAGAGGTTCGTTCTAACAAAATGCATACACACTGTATCTACGAGTCGGCGCTTTTATCGTTTGCTACTTCGTTGCCAGCAAGACTGCAGGTAGCTATTAATTAATAGACCACTCGATTAGAACCAAGTATCAAATGTCTTACAAACTAGAATTATTCGATTTTTGTTAATAAAGTATTAAAAAATTAACTCGTATTTTTTTCAACACTTATCGTACAATTTTAACGAAGTAATATTTTCTTCTTTATCTTTCGAAAGTTTGATAGATAATTGTATCCCTTCGATCTAAGAGATACATACTCGAATAATTTTCCATTACTTTTATAACAATAGTAATAACGTTTGATAATTATTTTGATTGTTTAGCAATTTGCTGTAAACGTGAGTCTGGGTTGTTGAATTTTCTTTAGCCCCAATGTTCACGACGTACAATTAGATGTCGTTATCTAATTACCGCCAACGAACTTTCCGAGTTGTTAAATTAACGCGAGTTATTCTTCAAAGAATTTGAACTAACGTAGACGTCGAAAGGTTTACCATAGTTGTTGGTTGCCAATGTCTGTCATCATTTTTGGTTGGTGAAAGAGGGGGAGACGGTTTTATAAAAATATTTTTAAACGAAAAGAAAGATATAATATCATGATATCAAAGGAAAAAGAGTTATCGATACTTTATTGGTATTAGTGAATTGGTAATAAATCGAGGAATGAAGTAAACATAAGTACTTTGTAGGTAGGTTGGTAGGTAAGTACGTAGTATACACATACATATATACGTTCTTGGTTACACACGTATATTAACATGTATACTCGTTTATGCATGTGTGTATGTATATACGTAACAGTTGTTACGTTAATGACCGACCGAAGCTAGAGAGTAGGTAACCGAGCTTTCGAACGGTAACAAGAATTATATGGCTTTGTGTTGTAAGTATATACATGGGTGTATATTTGTGTGTGTGTGTGTGTATGTGTGTATAACTACGGCGACGACGATATGTGTAACAACGACGGCGGTTGCGGCTAAAAGTATAATCTCGCGTCACGAACACGCACCGTCGTTCGAAAGAAACCTTATATCCACTTCGTGCACCCTGAAATTTGAGTTCCACCGCGAGTGGTTTTTTTCTTCTCGCTTTCTCTCTCTTTCTCTCTCTCTCTTTACCTTTATTATTCTTTTAACTTTAACTTCAATAATAAATCTCGATAATAATCATTCGAGAATAATTTATTTATATATTAGCATCGAAAATATCATGGATTTGTTTTTTTTCATTAAATTACGAAAATCGATGTTACGAGAAATATCTGTGTTATTTGTTATTGATGTTACTTTACGTGAGACTAATATATATATATATACGTTTTCCAAGAATGGAACTGACGAAATTGATGAGTCACGAAAGAGGTAAAGAAACGGTCGTCGCGACGCGTTCTTATCGTCCGGTTTCACTATGAATTAATGAAAAAGAGAAATTCCATGGAATCGTTGAAGGGAGAACGTTGAATTCCGTGCAACAATTTGTGTTATGCTTGGGATATCCGTTCTTATCGTAGAAAATTCCTAAGAAATAATCGGGGGAATGTTTGTCGCTCGGAAGGGAAGGTAGCCAGAGAACAATTTGGCTACTTATCGAAAAACCCTTTTTTTTTGTTCGTAATATCGATCTAATAAAGTGTTTCGATCGAAACTTTCTTTTTATTTCTGAAAAATACGCGGTTACATACGATCTTTATCTTTATCGTCTGCACGAATGGTATATTTTCTATCGTTGAAAATCAGTCGTGTAGTTTTATATTATTGCTTTCAGCAATATAAAAAAAACGTGTAATTACGAACTTATATCGATTAATTAATTAAAAAAAAATATTGTGTCTTGTTTTTTATTTAAGTTTTTTTTCTCGTATTTTTTTTATGTCCTGAAAGGAATCGTTCGTTATTGGCGCTACGTTGCACGATAGATTCCGAGAAAGCCTACGGTCGGTTGCTACTTAATCATAGGCTTCGAAGTTTGTTTTGGTTTTTAAAACTAGGCCGATGGGTCATTGGCCTCAGACGAACCGTGTCCCCCACCAATTCTACTCTACAGGTCGGAGTTACCGCGAACCTATATGCCGAGTGAGCTATACTAGAAGCTGATCGTTTACGGTGCGTCACGCATACACTCTTTACGTGGCACAAGCCTATCCATTGTATATGTACGTATGTATATATGTATACCTTTTGACTGAAACAGGGACGCCGACACTTATCCAAAGATGATAGCGATCTTGTCGTTATTTCGAAACCCTTCTTTTATTATTATTAGTATTTTTATTTTAAATTACATATACAATATTAAATATACATTTATTTTATCGAATAAAATTACGTTATTGTCATTAGTGTTCTTTTTTTATTCTTTTTTTAAATGCTATTTCTTCAAACATCGTACTAGATGAAAGATATTTGGAGTCGTTTGATTTAACGAAAATAATTTCGAATTTTTGGCTTATGGAAAAATAAAAAAATAATAAATAGATAAAATATAAATCCAGAGTATTTAAAATTTTATATCATATTATTTATGCACCAATCATATGTTTGTCGTTTTACGATTTAGATAAGAATACTATAATAATTTTAATAATTAAGATAAGAATACTATAATAATTTTAATAATTCTTATGTAAGTTCGAACAACGTGAAATAAAATGTTAAATAAAACTTATTGGATGAAATCGCTTCAAAGAAACGTTTGTTAAGGTTGTTGTCGAATTTGATAAAAACTTAACGTCCAACGGGTTTTTCTTTGTGAACAAGCCGACCCTGATAAAAAAGAAAGGGAGAGAGAGAAAGAGAGATAAGTATATATAATACATTGACACACATCACTTATTCTGACATTTAGAAATAGCGTATTGGAGCTAGTTCTATTAAGAGAGTTTTATTAAATTCAGGTTCGATTAAATCAGTCGAATATTTATCGATAGAAGTAAAGGAAATAGTAAAGTTACATGCATGAATGTTTGTATAATGGGAAATAAAGAAAATTACGTTCGCTATAAAACGAAAAATAATTTTATTCCATTTAACATACTTCAGACTGTCAACCTAATCTTATTTCTCATTTCAATTTGTTTTTATTTTATTATTTAAAATATTATTCTTTTTCTAACGAAAAAACGATATCCTGAGTTTTTATTTAATTAATATTTCTTCCTAATACAAACCTCCTAGTATTATGAAAGTATTCAAATTCAAATTGATTCATATTACGCACGAATAAATTTATTGTCGATTAGTATAACGCTTTCATTTGATAACGTATTTTTTATTACAAAATTATGAAATGCTATAAATAATAAAATTTCTTACCAAAAATTTTGGACAGTTGTGAGCGCATTAAAAAGAAACGGAAAATTACAAAATTATATAATAAAGTAATCGATACGAAAGAGAGATTTTTGTATTCTTTTTAATAAGATACCAAATGTTTCTTTATTTTATTTGTGAGATCGTTTCTCCTCGCAATTTGAAAGGGAACAAACCAGTCGATAGAGAAACACTCTTCTAATCGTATTAACAACTACGAAGTGCAGCGAACCGAGTTGGTTACGTCCTCGGAAAATGTTTTCGTGGGTCGATTTAGTATTATTAAAAGATATCTCGATTTTCGACTATATCTGGTAGAGTAAACCGGTGTGAAACGTACCGGGTCATCGTTCTTCATCATTCTTCTTCCTCTTCTTCTTCTTGATTTCTTTATTTTTTTCTTTTTTTGTTTCGTGGTCCTCTTTTTTGTCAGTGACGTCATTAAAAGAAAAAAATGTAAATAACGGTTTAGGCCACCTACCAGGTGATTCCTCTTCTTCCTCTTATTATTATTATTATTATTATTATTATTATTATTATTATTATTATTATTCTTATATTATTTAATTCGATTTCTTAATACGGATTCTGAATAAGATGCACCACACACGTGGCCAAGAAATTTGTTCAACTCGATCGGTGACCTTGTTTACGAAAAGAAACAAAATAGCAAAAGAATCGTGAGAGGAAAAAAACATAGTGAGCAATCACAACCTGTCTGTTTCATCGTTCACGTTTTACTTCCGATCCGTTCAGAATGTTTTTTTTGTTACTTTATTATTAATAGCATATTATATTCTTCTTCTTAAAAGTCTCAGCTCGTAGGATAGTAGTAGACAGTGTAATCCAGTTCAAGCTCCATGAAAACCAGTCATTGGCGTTGAATCGAAGCCAAGGTCTAGTCTCATCGCTCAAACTCGATCAGAATTCTGCTATTATTTTATTTTATCCCATCATGCAGCATGTAAATCGATGACAAATAAATGGCAGATTAATAATTGATAAAAATATATTTGGTTAAAATTTTATACAAATTCGTAATAAGTTTTGGATCAAGTGCTATAACAATAGTTTCTCACACACTGATGTTAAACATTTTGATTAAATCAAATTGAAAAAAAAAAATTAATACTTCGTAATTCGTGCTTACATTTTTTACAAATTAATCGCATTCATATATTGTAAACGTTAGTTATAAATTTTGTTTTACATTTTTTTGTTTAAAAATAATTTTTTCGTCACAGTAAAATACGGTAATTTCGTTTAATTATTTTTATCGTTTAAATTCGGACGCGTAAATATTTCCAAGTATATATTCGTCGTAAATCCTAATAAAATCGAATATTGTCATTTAAACGTATCAAACTTGGTCGTATTGGATTAACGTTAAAAAAGTCACGTAAAATCTTTCATACTTGTTTACATACCGTTAAAAGTTACGATAATTGTACGGCGCGTTGAAATAAACGATCAAGTAGGGTACTCGAATTCAAACGCCTTAAACGTGCACGCGAGCTAATAAATAATGAACCGCTCGAAGAAGTTTCTATCTTTATCTCGTTCCTGTTGATTTGAAACTTCCTTCGTTCGAAAGAAGAAGATGACGACGACGATGAACGTTTAGTCCAACGTCATTATCAATGATAAATTCATCACCGTTTGAAGTTCAATGTTTCTACATGATTCGATGTTACAAGAAAGAATATTATTGATAAATAAAAATATCTAATATCATTGTGTTTGACTTGTTTCTCGGTAAAAGATTAAAACCCCCTTCTTCACCCACACCCTTTCTTTCTCCTTGTCAATGTGTCGCGCAAACACTATCGTTTCGTTGTAGTAAGAAGTAACTTTTCTTATCATGAATGGTATCGTTGTCCCGGACGTGACGTCATACTGACTTCGACATAACAAAGCGGATTAGAAATTCTTTCAAGATTCGTGATTGGAAAATTTTTATTAGCTTTCGAAGAAACTAAAAAACAATTCTATATAATTCCTTTTTCTTTTCTTTTTTTCATAGTCATTTGATAATCCTATTTTAACGATGTACAAATCAAGTTACGATTAATCAAACATTAGAAAATTCTAGAGACACGTGTTTAGTATAATAACTTCCTCTAATATCACCATATCTCGTTGAAACGGAAGTTGTATACTTTCTCGTTTTATTATCCTCTTCTCTAATTTCTATTTCCTAAAATTTGACGAAAATCTATTTTTCCTTGTTTCTTTACGGAATTAACATGATACTTACGAATGATTTTGAAACATTTTAACATCATAAAAAATTCATCATTTCTATATCGTCAAAAATAAATAAAAAAACAAATAACAATCTTTTTGTTTATTAATATTCATCGAGATGTGGTAAGGATCAATTAACATTTAACGAATTACGTTATTACGAAAATTTAAAAAAACAAAATTACCAAAGTCTGATAGATTCCAATTCATTATCGAACAAATTAAATTGATTAAAAATAACATTATTATCACAATCGAATAAAAGAGAGAAAAGATACAAAATCGTGCGAATTTATTCAATTTTGCAAAATATTTTTTATTTATCCATTTTTTTATTTTGAATTTCTATCGTGTCAAAACCCCGTTGCAGTTTGGTCGTAGAATATTCGATCGTTTTCTTTCTTCCCTTCCTTCTCTTTCCCGTACCCCTCTCTCTCTTTTTCTCCTCTTTCACTTTACACACATACACACTCACACACACTTCCTTTCTTTCCACTCCACGTGTAATCGACTGCATCAGCGAGACGCAGTACGGTTTTGACCTTCGCCATGTCTTCGTCGTACCCCCCACCCACTCCACCCCACCTCACCCATAAGTGCCGATTATAGCGAATACAGCGAAGTGCATGGGTTTCAATGCTGAACACACGCCCTTTTGATTATCATCAACTCTCCTACGTGTTCTGATATTTCTTCTCTACTCTCCCTCCTCCCCCTGTCTTTCTCCTTTCCCTTTTTGCCTATCTTCTCTTTGAATTTCACTTCGTTCGGATCTTCCATTTAAAATTGAAAATGATATTAAAGATATTTCGTGTTAATATTTATCCGATTTATTTTCTTTGTTCTTCATTTATTCGCATTTCTCTATCGGCTAACATAAAAAAATGTAGAACATAGGATGAACGGAGAAAAATAATGGAGACCATTAAAAGTATATTGTTTAATACATGACTCACTATACTATTTAAGATTAATATTGAGTAAACGCGTACTTCAACTACGGTGACTCCTCTTTTTATTGACTGGATCCGTTCATTGAGGTTCAATATGGCGTAGGAAAAAATAAACGAAGCGTGATAGAAGCCATTCATTTGCCAAATAGATTAATTTCATTTAAAAAAAAAAAAAAAAATAATTAAGAAAAAAATTGATAAAGTTAATACACATTGTTTAAGGATCATTTATTATTGAAACGGTATAACATGAAGTTTGATTACATTAAAAAAATTCAAATTAAATCTACAAAAATTAGTCATTAATAAATTGCATTAAATCCTTTGTATATAAAATTAATTTTTTTTCCTTTTTTTAAATGTTAATTTAATTTATTGTCTATTAAAATATTTTATATGAACTCTATTTCTAACAACGCAAAATATTCCGTGTTTCACTTCTAATCAATAAGCATTACATAAATGTTCAAATAAAGTTAAATTGAAATAGTAATTTTTTCATCGTCACGTTGAATTTCGTTTGATTCGTGTGTTAAAGGGAATGTTAATAAAATTGAAAAAAAACAATTCTTAAAGTTTAAATAATCCGTTTTGGTATTTTCTTCTTTTTTTTTAAATGATTAATATATTTCATATCTCGAATTGATAATAAATTATTTCCATTCAACGATTTATAATAAGAGACAGACATTCGTTTTATATGAATGAACGAAGCTTATCTGTAACTCGTTAAAATGCAAAGAAAGAGACTCAAGCAAGGACGTAGTCGCGTTTAATCGAATGCAGCGACACTTGGAAAATGAGAAGATACATTTACGATTGGTAAAAGGAGGTTGAAAAAAAATAAATCCTGCTTAAGTTGCATTTATTTTAATAATGTCTTACACACAAATACACAAAACACACACACACACACAGTTAGACCCGATCAACTCGACTAAATAATTTATTTTTCTCGCGTTGATTGATGCCATGGATTGGAGTACGATCGAAAAGGTCGTTTTATTAGATAACGACCACCTCGATGAATAATAATTAATTAAAAACTTGTAGGTGAAGAAAGGATAAGATGTTTAGGTTGAATATTTCGTTTCATTCGTCACGCAAAAATTAGTCATTAATTTATTCTATTACTTAACCGATTTAATTTATCACGATTAGTGAGCTGAAGGTTGAACAGCTGTTTGCCAACCCACAGTTCTTCTCAAAGGTTTGACTCTTTCGAAGATAGAAAAAGACAAAAGAGAAAGAGAAAAAAAAGTCATTTCAATGAATGCTTTTTATTTTATCGATTTTCTTTTTCTATCTATTTTTGTGATTCACGACATGACCGAAATTTATCTCAAACACGAAAGTTTACGCAATATATTGGCAATCTCTGGTGTTACTTTTAATTTTCACTATAAACGACGGGAAACAGAAGATTAACAAAAAAAGAAACAATGATAAGCATATTTGCGAAAACAGGGAGATAGAGGGATGGAACCAAAATATTCCACTCTAACAAATATTCATAGTATCGTGCCAAAAAACCTTGAATAATCCTTATCGTTTTATTTTCACAACTTATCTTTGGGATATCGAGGATTGCATCCGGCGATCGTCGTGGCCAAAATATATCATCCATCGACGATTACTCGTTCAAACTTTCCAAAAAGAAAGCAATGAATGAGTTACGAATACAAAAATTGGGGATATCTGTGGGGAGATTGATAATAAGTAAAAAAGAAGGTTTTACGAGATAATTATTTATGTAATAAAAATAAAAAAACTCTAATAGCGAACAAATTTGTTAGTCTAACAAGATTCTAATGCGAATGAAGACAAAATTAATGAAATGGAAGGAACGATGAAGGTTCATAAAAAGGAAAAATGATTTTTTATTGGAAAAAAAAAATAACCAAAAAAACAAATAATCCACACTCGTTGTTTGATCACAATTCTCCACGCACAATTATTTTATTACACGAATAATAATAATCACCGTCGCGTGAACTTTTGGGACATACGTAATTGCGAATTGTAGGATCATTGTTAAGAAATTTTCAAAAGGTAAAAAAGATAGACGAAGAGATCGGAACGGAGGAGTCGAGCGAATCGCAGATGGCTGCTGAAGACCCACTGGCCCAGTTCTGCTCAGCATCGCTTCATCCCCCTGCATTACTGCACCCTGCTGCATCTTCAGTGACGTCATCGACCACCACCCACGTTGGCAGAGGCAACCCCTACCGTTCAGCTTGCACTCCCCACCTTCGTTCTCCTTTCTATCCCTCTCCCTCATCCTCTCTCTCTTCCTCAACCCTCTCTCTCTCTCTCTCTTCCGTTGCGTTTCCTTTCTCGAATCACGGAAGGATAGAATGCATTTCTGCCAACAACCCTTGCGGGTCTACCTAACCCTCTATAATACTCTCCCTTTCTCTTTCCTTTTTTTATTTTCTACCTCACCCTCTCTACTTTTATTAACATTTTTCTCCCTTTCATAAAGCCACTTTTGAGTGCTTCCAAATTGGAAGTCACCCTTCGTATTCCGCCATTTTGGAGCCATAGTGATAACTAAATTCTTATATTTCTTTTCCGTTACTATCTATATATCCTTTTTTTATTTTATAATAATTTGTTTAATAAAATAATATTTCTCAGAGTCATGACATCATTTTAATTTTATCATAGAAGATTGGGGTGAAATAATTTTTCTTGAATTTTCTAATTATTGATTTTGTAGTATCGTTATTCCGATAGTTGTCGCTTTCGATTTCTAACTTGTTCCCTGAATTTCTAGGATCGTAGAACGTTTAAGCCTTACTGATAAGGTATGAATGAAGCTTCGCTTTTTAGTGGTGCGATGGCAGCAGCTGGCTGACAAATCGATGGAAACTTTAACTTCAGAAAATTCTTGAAAGAAAAATATCATTTACTTAATAATTAAAACCGATCTTTACAAAATATAACAAATAATGAAATATTTCTTCTCAAAATTTGAAAAAAAAAAGAATAACATTTTCAAACGAATCGAATAAATGTATTGCATCCAATTTTGTTTCTTTCTTTCGCACAACGCATATGTTCGCCATTTTGACAGGTCCGAGTATGGCCAATTAGCGATAGCAACCCTTTTGAAAGTCTCCATTAAACGCATTCGGCTCGTTTCCACACCCCCTATCTCATAAAATCGAACTATAGCGGCGATTTGGTATTTTTCAAAGAGTTCAACGATTGACCGGATGCTAGGAGTTTTCCGGAAGGTTGCGATAGTAACAAAACAGAAAGGGGGCGGATGACATGGGTGGCAAGGAGGGTTTGAGGGAAAGTGGAGGTGTAAAATGAGCGAAATGGAAAGAGACGTAAAACTGCGCTTTTAATGGCGCCACGCGTCAAGCTCGTGCAAGCTCGTTCGAAGTGGAGGAGGGAGTTTTACTATCCTTACACTCGTTCACACCCTTTTAAGGGTGCGTTCAAAATTGCCCAACTATTGGATGTTCCGTTTTTAATCTGCTTATCGATTTTTTCTTTTTTTTCGATTATTTTTATCACAAATAGAATTGAAATGAAAATGTATTACAAGAAAAAAAAAATCATTATTAATAAAACATTATAACAATTAGTTAACAAATTAATTGTTCGTTAAATTAATAAAAATTCGAATACATTCAACAAACGAAATTATAATAGGTAAAAAAAAAATATTAATCATTTCTGATCTAAAAACTTTTGCACACAGATTTGTAAACGCACTTTCGAACAAATGTTATACAAATGTATGACGAAAATTTGTGATGTGACAATGACGGGAAATCCCGTTACGAAACAAAAAAAAAAGAAAGAGAGAGAGAATAAAGGAAGGTGAGTTGCATAGCAAGGGAAGTGATTTACGATGGTACGTGTATGTTTTAAGCCGGTTGCATACAGGAGCGCACGGAATGTGCGCTTTTTATGGCCGAAAAAGAATGGGCAAAGTATAAAAGGCATCTCGCATTGAGATTCAGCGGGCTTTTATGAGTGCAACTGACCAACTCCCTCTTTCCCTTTTTTTTGAAGTGAAAACTTCTTTAGAATCGTAGTGATTTGAAAACGATGAAATGCTGTAACGAAGAATACGACGAAACATTTCGAAAGAAAGACAAACATATAGGATTTAGCCTGGGAAAGAATGAGATAGAAGAGATTAGAAGTATGAACTGAGATAGAACCTTTAAAATTAAATACATTTTTAATAATTAATAATATTGAATTACAAAATTGCTTTCGTTGTCATATATATATATATATATATTGTAATACAAATAATCCTGTAATAAATAGATAAATATTTAATTTTCTTAATCCTTGACTTATTCCAATAAAGGTTCTCTCTCTTTCTTTATATTCGATTGGTCGAATGAAAGAAAAGAAAAGAAAAAAGAAAAAAAGAAAAAATGGAAGTCGAAGCACAAGGCTCATTCATATGCATCATAAAAAGCGACGAAGCACGTCGTTATTCGTTAAGTATATTTTATAGTTGCGCACACGGTTAAGCGCCTTCGAACGAGTGAAAGAAAGAGAGTAAGAGAAAGAAAGAGAGAAAAAAATGAGAGGTCTCATCGGCATCTAGCTTGTTTTCCCCATAAGCTTTGCGAACCATAAAGGGGCGGAGCTGTTCGCGTACCCCATGAGTCAAGTTCGGGGCTACCAGTACATCTGCGCGTTCGAAATACCCGATCTCGCGAGCACGGATTATAAGGAATATGGGGTGAAAGAATGTGATGAGGCTAGTTTGCCTACATATATAACAACTTTCCATACACACATATAAATGTATATATATTTGTGTATATAAAATATTCTGGCACATCCGGTTTTCTCATATTTTTTACGTCTTTACTCCAATTGTAAGCGAAGATTATGCTAGTCGTATATATTTTCAAAGAAATGAAATCGTACAAACTGCTTCCACTTGGTGTGTATCCCGATTTCGACGATTTAAAATGAAACTTCCTTTACCGTCATACTTTGTTCGTTTTTTTTTATTATCAAAAAAAAAAAAAAGAAAATAATCGATAAAAGATAATTATTATTAATAGATACACACAAGAATAGCAGTTCTTTGTTATAATACTTATTTTTTATTATCACTAAGGAATGCACAGATTTATTTTGTCTTTTGAAGGTCGATGTAATGTATAAACGAGAAGAATAAGACTGACCCACATAAACTCGATGCAGATGCGCTCACTTGGGTACCCTCGTTGCATTTAAATTCATTTAAAGGTTGTATTTTATTAACTGGCATCTCATACGAATGCATCACCTTCTTTCCCGTTCATGCTTTTCGACAGTCGGAGAAAAAGAAAGAGAAAAAGAAAGAAAAGTAGAAAGAGTGAGACGGAAACTAAAGAGGTTGGGGGTAGGGGAAGGGGGAGGGGTAGGGGGAGGAGAATTCTCTTTGTTCGATCGACGTACGCATAAGTACTTATTTACGTGTAGTACATAGTTCTTCGTCGTGCATATATACATATGTATATACATACATATTTACACGGTGTAAAACTCGTGCCTGCATAATACGCTTGTGGGAATATTATGTGGTAAACGAGAAAGAGAGAAAAAGAAAGAAAACAAGAGAAAGAGAGAGTGAGAGAGAGAGAGAGAGAGAGAGAAAGAAAAATGGAGAAAGAGAAATAAAGAAAATACGTGGAGCCCCATCTTTCTTTTTCTCTCTCTCTCTCTCTCTCTCTCTCTTTTTCCCTTCATCACTACCATGGCTACCAACATCGTGCAGCTCTGCATTAAATTACGAATACATCCTGGCACGGTGCCTAACACGTGGACAGAGAGAAAGACGCTGCGATAAAATTCATGAAGCTAGCTGAATTTTTATTCGCTAACGTTTAATAAACGACTTTGTGTTTTTAACGAGCGTTTTCGTAAGGATTTCTATTGATTACTCGAAAAAGAGTTTGGAAGTTTGAAGCTTTCTTTAAAAAAACCGTAGTTAAATTCGTTAACTTTTGTTAGATTTTTGATTAGATAATTATTATTGATATAGTGTGTGTTCTATGAAGAAAATTATTTAAATATAAATACATTTTAGTATACTTTAATTATATATTCAATAACGAGTTTAAATTGAATACTTTCGTATCTGCAAATATGTATATTTCGCATATTAATTAATTTTGATTTGATATTTTTATTAGATGAAAGTTTGAAATTAAAAATTATCGTTGAGCCAGGGGAAAGCGTTAAAACGATTGAAAATATTCATAGAATACGTTAGAGTATTGAACGTACCTTAAATGATTGTTAATTAATCGAAAGAAATGTAAATTGTTGTTGAAAAGCATGTAACATAATCCATCTTCTTTGAAATCTATCGTAATACTGATTCCGTTGTACTCTGTGAAAGTTCTTTTATTGATTATTGTTTATATGACTTTTCCGAGAAAGTTGCATAAGTATAACGAAAATAATATATGTAATAAATAGAATTTATTTCTTTCGGAAAGTCATATAAACAACATTCAATAAAAGAACTTTCATAGAAGACAACGGAGTCAGTATTTTGGTGGATTTCGAAGAGAAATGTCGAAGCCGAACTTCTATTCCGTATTTTTAGACTATAATATACACTTTTTTCGATTTATTAACGATTGTTTAAGATATATCGATCATTCTAATTTATTCTACTAATATTTTGAATTTAACTAAAATATATTTGTTTTGAAGTTCCTAGTCAATGATCATTTAATAAAATATCAAATCAAAATTTATTTATTATTCGAAGTATATTAATAAATATAAAAAAAATCTTTCAAGTTTTTAAGATATGCCAACGTATTTATTTCTATATTTGTTTTATCCTAAAGACACTTATATAAATAATTTTCAATAAAAAAATTTAATATACATATATAAACGTAACGATGTAGAATTTTTAAATGACAAACATAATACGCTTTATAATTTTTCATTATCTTATCCGAATTACGTGAAAAAAAAACAAAGAATTTTCTAATCGAGAACTGTTTTCGGATGTTTAGAAAAAAGGGGAAAAACAGCTGAGAGAGAAAAGAATTTCATGTTACCGAGAATAGTTGTAGTAGTTGATCGTTTTTGGGGAATGTGAAAAAACATGTGTCTATTTCTAAACACATACTAACTCTTACACAACCATAGGTTGAAAAGATAGAGGAAACTTCTGTTAACGTTAGAAGATGGTAAAAGGAAAAAGCGAACAAAGGAAGCTGAAGCTGAAGCTGAAGCTGAAGCTGAAGCTGAAGAAGGAGAAGAAGAAGAAGAAGAAGAAGCTTCTGGTCGTGTTGTTGCGTCGCAGTCGTTCATCGATCGAAAACTTCATCCGCATCGTTACTTATACGACGACTACGACCATCCCGTTCCGTTCGTTCGTTCGTTCTCTTCACAGGGCGGCGTCTTTTTTATCCCACTACTTTTATATCTCCTTCTTTCTCCTTTCCCTTTTGCCCTTAGTTCCCTCTCTTCACTCCTTTCAGATCCCGGCATCACCGACGCCACCACCACCATCCGCCTTCCGGCCGGCTCACTCGCAAGCCGCGTCCCGTCTCGAACAAAGGAAGAAGGGGCATAAATAATCTGAGTTTCCAGCTCTAGTGAGTGAGTGAGTAGAGAGAGAGAGAGAGAGAGAGAGAGAGAGAGAGAGACAGAGAGAAAGAGTGTACTGATAATTAGATTCCAAGGACCGCCTATTTCGGCCGAAAGTTACGTTCGAAGAAGAATCTCTGCCTTTCGTAAACTCTCCCCCATTCGTTTTTCTTTTCTTTTCTTTCTTCTTTGCGACCTAAATATAGGTATAATAATTCTGTTTACCTCTTTCTTTGTTCTCTCTCTCTATCTCTCTATCTTTTTATCTCTTTCTTCTATTATATTATTTTCATCCGTATATAAAAACAAATATAGATTTCAAATAGGTATAATATTATTATCATTTCAATGTATTTAATAATTGTTTCTTTTATGAATACATAAATTATTTTTTTTTTGTTACATATGTTACCGTGAAAGAATGAAATTCGAGATTGTAAAGATTAGTATGTTAGCTTGTCAACACTTATCAAATATTTCAGTGAAAGACCGCATATATTTGGATTTATTTTTATTCATTAATATTTCTGAGATACACCAAGCTATCGTGCATTAATCTTGACATTATCCAATTTCGGTCTTCTGCAGTAATATATATATATACACAATGAGTGTTCGTGTATTGTATGATATTCTGTTAACAGGCGAAATGCGAAAGAAAAAAATTAATTACTGATATACAACTTGGGTAATTAAAAAAAAGTAAATAGTAAAATACACGTACACAGTTTTAAAATATATAATAATTAAAAAAATAAAAATAAAATAATACAATATTCTTAAATTGATTTAATATTAAACAATGAAAATAATTATTTTATTAGGATATCATTTTAATCGTATAATTGTTGCAATTATTTTTTTCTAAATCATCGAATTAACTTAATTGGATATTTGATAATGAAATTAATGAAAAATATTTCAAACGAAAGATTGATTTCATATGCATCATGGTTCAAAATCATGGATCATTAAATATTAAAATAGAAAATGAAATTTACGTTTCTTATATTTATCTTTACAAACTTTAACTTTGTTCCCCCGTTTTTCCGACTTTATACTTCCCCTCTTCTTTCATTTTCGTTGGCAGGCGAAGAAAACAAAGAGAACTTGTTCTTTTTCCACCCCTTGGAAATGCGTCCAGCATATTTATGGTGAAACAGTGCTGCTGTACACTTACAGCCAAGAATTACTTGTCCCGTTTTCAGCATCCACCGCAAGAAGCATCCGAAAAGGAAAAAGTGGTGAAGTAGAAGAAGGAGGTGGAGAAAAAGGTGGAGGAGGAGAAGAAAAAAGGGATAGAAAAAATAGAAAGCGTACGCGGAAAAGAGCGATAAACGGACTCTCGTACTTCTCGACACAATGAATTTGACCAACGTCCGAAGGGAGTAGCCCTCCCTCACGAATAAGGGCTTCCGATTTCTTTTGAAAGAGAAAGAGAAAAAGACAGAAAAAGAGAAAAAGAAAGAGAAAGAGAGAGATAGAAATAGAAAAGAAGAGGGCTTAAGAAAGATTGAAACAATGGAACCACTAAAAGATCAACGATTCTCAGAATTATTGATAATTTCAAGTTTCCGATACAACAAATGTGAATAATCATTGATATTGATTAGTTGAATGAATGAATAATATTCTTTTTGAATGATTTTATAAAAGGAAAACAATGAAATATATCTAACAAAAGTTAGTTTATTCGAAATTTGGTTTAAATAAAAACTATTAATAATATTTTTAATTGAAAATGAGACGAATATTTCTATCAGTTTTATGGGGAAAATTCACAAAGCTTTTATAGATACACAGTTATCTTTTGCAGTACTCTTCGTTTAACTTGTAAGAATAAAATACAAAAGATCGAGGACAACAGACACACACACACACACACACAATTCCGCATTTGGCAAACGTTGTGTTCAGGTAAACGATCAAGGAAAAGAAATCTCGAATGCATTCCCTTTTTTCTTTTTATTGTATTCTTCTCTATTTCTTTTTATCTTTTGGTGAAGGTAACAAGATGCCTCGTATAAAAATAGTTACTGGTATAATGGGTGTAACGAGGAAAAGAAATTGCTACTGTTAGTATACCGGTTATGCCAAAGGGAAAAGGACAGAGGATGACTCTCGTAAATTTAACGTGCGAACAGTACCACAATGCACGTTAAATTATTCTCCATCTCCCTTTTAAAGGGCTTTGAATTATTGCACCTCTAGGACCTATAGGGTGTCCTGTATTAATCGAGATAGTTTGAATGGAATCGTTGGATCTCAAATCGTAATAAAATTAATCATCCTGCTGGTATGGTAGTTCCATTGCATTTGTTGTTACCTAAGATTTACAATGATTACAAAACATTACTGTAAAGAATAACCATATATAAAAGTATGTATTGTCAAATTGTTGCATCGAAAAAAAAACATACTGTTAAAGTATTCGAGTACTGTATTGCCGGTTACAAAACTTTATAGTTGTTTTTTTTTTTTGGTTAACACACAAGTCCAGATAATTTCGATGAATTTTTATATACGATCGATTTGAAGATTATTTTTTTTTTTTAAACAAATGAATATGCAGAATTTGTTGGATTGTAAAATAAATTATTTTTCATATAGTTTATATGAAAGATGAGATTATTTTTTGGGGCCAACTTTTTGATTCACAAATACCCCACAACTGTACTCGAAATAGTTTTCTACGAAACTTTCTTTGATGAGAGAACTCGGAGAAGAAAGTGGAGTTAGGAAGAAGGAAAAATAAGGTATATAGGGACGATTTAACGGGGGATTAAATGGGACTCTCTTTATCTCTCTCTCTCTCTCTCTCTTTCTCTTTCTCTCTTTCTTTCTCTCTTTCTCAACACAAGCCAGCCGCTATTGATTTTCCTTTTCTCGCATGACGCGGCTAAGGAGGATAACAAAGGATCATTAAAAATCTACGAATTTCATTTGATAAGCGTATACTTTTCAATCTCATTTTTCCGACAATTTTTTCTATCGCAAAATTCAACCCATCTTATGGTAATATTAAATTCTCAAATATTCGATTTTTGGATTGTTGAGTTGGATACACTGTTAGTTCGAAGAATTTCAATAGCAGTGAAAAAAGACCAAATACTTCTACCTGAGTTTATAATTCATTGCAAAAGTGATGTTCGTTCGAGCAACACGTGCACCTGCTCATGAGAAAAATAACAAAAAGAAAACGATATTTTTTATAAATGATTTGAACATTATTGACAGTGCTTCAAAATTCGTTGAGTTAAAATGTAAAATAATTTTGAAAGTGAATTAGATTTATTTATGCCTGGAAAAATAAAAAAAGAACAGAAAATCGTAAAAATTTAGTATCATGATCTGACAAAAAGTTTGAATAAAGAATATAGTGTATGTTTTGAAAATTAATGAACGCATTTTTTTTCATTTCACAAAGACTCACAAACAATCAATAAAAGCATTTTAATTATAATACCATACGTAATTGAAGAAAATTAATACCAATGAAAAAAACGGGTATTAAAAACCATGCTTGATAATTAAAATGTAATTAAAAAAAAATATATATCAAATTTTAGCTGATGAAACTTGATAGACAAAGGTTCGGAAAATTAGGGATTGCAAATGAAACAATTTGAAATTGTTGAAGGACATTATGGTGGATCCAATTTGGCAAGAGTATAAAAAAAATTTCAAATTTAGTTGAACTTTAGTCTGGACGTTAAGTACATTTAGCAAATCTCGTAAATCAACGCTTGTATTTCCGTAGCGTAGTTTAACAAAGGAAGTCGGTCATTTTCAGCGAGGGACAAAGAGAAGATGGTGGTTTTGAGATAGAAAGGGAAGAAGAAGAAGAAGAAGAAGAAGAAGAAGAAGAAGAAGAAGAAGAAATGGGGGAAAAAGAGAGAAAATGTGTTTATTGTGTAAAAACTTAAGAGGATTTCGTAATAAAATTCAAGCCTAAGTTAAACTAGAAATTACGATTTAAATGTAAGCATGATAAGTGTTAACGGAGTAGGTTAAACGTATTTCAAAGTATAGAAAATATAGTCCAAGAGTTTCGAGTTGTGTGTACTGTTGTCCTTGTCGTGTATATTATTCATGCACATATCTACGATTAAATCAACGCCCAACACAACATAGCGCGTGTCTTTTTTAGAGATGAAGGAAACATAGGAAGATAGAGAACGGGGATAGGGGGTTATGGGGGAGTGGTCCACAGGAGGAGTGACACAAGCATCGTCGAGAACAAAAGTGATTTAACCGTAAACAGAGAGGACTCGTGGAGTCGTAGAAAGCAGAGAATATAAGGGCTCTGAATGGAGAAAGGAAGAGTCGAAAGTGGGTAGATAGGGCAGAGGATATTTCCTTCACAAACTCACCGGGGTCACATTTCTCTTGATTTGCGCCGAAACAATCCGACTATCTAAATTTCAAATATACTTGCTTCGTCTCTATGTTCGTTTTATTCTTTTTTCTTTGTTTCTTCTTTTTTTTTTTCTTTTTCTCTACCAATGATTGAACTCGACTCCTGCGATTCTGAGACGTCATTAATTCTTTTTTATGCCAACGTAAATAAAATATTTGCTAAATGTCAAATTTTCTTTTATAATTAAACCTCCCTATTTTGTTTTTTAAATTATCATTTAATTTTAAACATTTCTCATTATAGTAGTAATATTTTCTTTTACTTGAGTTTAATTTAGATTTCGTTATAACTCGTTTGTAGTTTTTATGATATTTGATACAATATAAATTTTTCCTTCATTTTCAATTAAGTCCACCCTTTTTATGTCGATGATAAAAAACAGCGAGTTGCAAAAGAGTCGCGTGCAAAATGAATTCAACGAGTAACCTCTTTAAAGGATATCCAAGTTTCCGAATAAGTTCTACGTAAACTCGGTGTTCTAGAAAACTATTAAATATCGATTTGGGGGAAAAAGACTGGAAGATAGTAAGTAATAAGTAATAAAGTAACGACACACACACTATGAAATAATGAAATGCGAAATTGAATTGTCGCGTTAGAATTTAATGAATAATCTACCACTTAATTATTTGAATATATTAAAATTGCTTGAAATAATTTAAATAAATGAACGAAATGTTGAAGAATTAAATAATTGTGTTTATTGACATGCATATATATATCTGCCAAATTATTAACTATTTTGTAATAACATATTGGAAAATATAAATAATATACTAAAAGTAAGGAATATATATTTTTTGTTTTTTTGTTTGTTTATTTTACCCACTTCAAATAAGTCTCTTATTTATCGATCGATGAAGTAAACGGCATTGGTTCATCGATTAAGGGCCGATTCGTAATATCATTGTTCGTGTGGTTGCACGAGGGATTGCGGACGATTGAGCAGTCGGATGCCGTGAAAATAATGACGCAAAGCAACGCCCTACGGGTTTATTTTTTGAGGAATACCATCACCACCACCATCACCACCATTACCGACCATGTTTTCCCATAATTTCAGTATCCTCGATATCTTTTCTTTATCGTCGTTGTCTCCATGGATTTTTTTTTATACAGAAAAGGGCTACCAACTGTGGAAACGTATCAAGAACACTTATTCGTCCGAGTTACGTTAGAAACATCGATTTTCATGAACAGACAATGAAGGGCTTTCTCCCTTGACTACGTTGTTGGGTCTCGTTAATGAGTAGAACAGGGAAACGCATCCTTTCATTTGATGGAACCCTTTTCGACTAATGCCCTTCTATGATGTATACTTGATAAATATATAGATCTACGCATCTACTAAGCTTCTTGTTGTAACACTCGTCAATTATTTCAAAACAATGATCAAATCTCCGATATAATTATTTCATTGTTATTACTTTCTTTTTTCAATAATTTTTAACCTTGAATATTAAAAAAAAAAAACAAATAATAATTTGAAATATAAATTATTCAAGCAAATCATTCTTCGTTTGTTCAAATGCAATAGGAACGAGACGATAGAAGAAATGCAGCTGGTTTTGGCCTTGTTCAAACAGAATAAAAAGAAAAAGTAAAAAGTAAAAAGTAAAAAGAAAGATGGGGAAGGGGGTAGGTGAAGGGTTGGAAGGGGCAAGGGGGATAGGATGGGAACGGGAGAAGTGCATCGCGTGTTTCGCCTGCTTTGCTTCTTCCTGCGTCCGTGCAAAGCATGGACGGAACTCAAGGTCGCGATAATTCGCAAAAGAGGTGGGGATAACATATAGGAGAAGCAAAACAGGGGGGGAAAAAAGAGAAGAGAGACTGTTGTGTGTGTGTGTATGTGTGCTTATGAGAGAGGCAGCTGGAAGGCAGGCAAGCAAGCAGGCAGGCAGCTAGCAAAAGCGGCCGAACTGGCATGCGGGGCCCAAGGTCTTTCTCCCAAGGGCCCCTATTACGTGACCACGCGAATACACGTGGACACACATACACGCATACATATACGTGTAGACAAACGCATACTTATATATCAATAACAGCATTTACATAAGAGATCCTGTTGGTTGAAAAAGGATGGACGGTCCCCGATTCGACCTTCGCGCAAATTCGAACAACACGTGCGCGAGAAAAACACGCGTGTTTGATAGACCGTATAGTGTTTTAGTATAGTATATAGTATAATATATATATATGGGTCAAACTACGCAGCTCTTTTGAACACCGCGTGGAGGACGAAGAAGACGAAGTGAGTGTGTAGTTACGTCCTTTCTTCTTCTTCTTCTTCATCTTCTTCTTCTTCTACTTCATTATGCTTCGTTTTATTTTTATTTTTTTTTCTTATTTTTCTACTTCGTTTTTGTCTTCGTTTTTTCTTTCTTTATTTTTGGTACCCTTTGGAATAGAAGAAATGCGATGGTTAGCGCCAGGGAATTCGACGACGTAGTAAAAGAAGCAACAGCACGTGTTCGACCTCTTTTTATTTTTGCAAAGACCCATAAAGGAGTTAAGTATCGTGCTTAAACGATGACGTTCTTTCCTTCCTTCCTTCCCACAGGCCGTAACCTCGATCTTTCATTTTTTTTTCTTTCTTTCTTTCTCTCTCTATCTTCTATTTCTATTTTTTTCCTATCGTTCTTTCTTTCTTTCTTACTTTGCCAGTGAATTTTTCGTAACACGTTGATCAACATATTTGATTTATTTTTGGTAGCTAATACAAGGTTTACCTTTATCTTTGTTGTATGATTAAATATTTTCTGTCCTCTTCATAACCCCCTTCCCCTACACCCCCTATCTTGCGCGTTTCTTTTTTTATCTTTGAAAATAACGGACGTGGGTTCTTTGTTTTGGTAAAAAAAAAAAAAAGGAAAGAATTAGTCTTCTCTCTCTTTCTTTCTTTTACATTTAGTAAAATGTCAGGTATGATGGTATATCACAGAAGCTTGTGAAAAATAGCAAGTACGTTTTTTCCCCCCAATCTCTCTTTTGGTACGGATCGATTTCATTTCCAGGGTACTTCGTTATTAAAACGAGATCATTTTTCTTGATTTTCTTGCCTGTACGATCGAAAATTTCATAGAGAAAGACTGCCGTTAGGTCTCCAGGGTGGCATTCGACGGGACGCCTTTTTCTCACCGGTATCCAATTCGTAAAAATCCACGTTGTGCATAGTCTATATTCGTTCTTCATGAAAGAACGCGCGGAAAGGGAGAAATAAAGAAAAAGGAATAGGTAGAAAAGATGGAATACGTATTATACCACATATATATACGTAACATATGCATGTATATTTCTTTATCCTTCTCTTGCATATCCTTCGTTTTCCTTCTGACAAATGCGAGGGTCCGTCACGCGTAGGAGGATGCCTAATTTACCAGCCGTGATTTTTGCTCGCGCCCTAACGCTTTTGCCCGAGGGTGAAACACATGAGTTGCACGTGAGAAAAAAGGAAAAGGAAAAAAAACAGAGTGAGAGAGAGAGAGAGAGAGTGAGTGAGTGAGAGAGACTTGTCGATGGATGTATAACCTTTTTCCATATGACGTATCGCCGTGATTACCCTGATGTAGATTCGTCCGTCTGTCGGTTCGATACCGTATCGAGAACACACGTTTACCCCTTACCAATTCACGTTTTATCCAAGAACGCATCGATCATCGTTGCGCCCACGATTATTCATCGCGTTGCGCACCATTGAAAAAAAAAGCTCAGCTCGGCTCTTCCGTTGAGATTGAAAAGCCATTCCGCCGTCTGGGAATGTGAAACGAACCGCCTTTCTGCGAGTCGTTCCTTTTCCTTCTCCCTACCCTCTTCCTCTTCTTTTTCTATCGAGTTAGACGAGCTGCATCTGATATTTACGTCCTCGTGAAAATGTAATTATGATTATGTCCGTCTCTTCATTCTAAAGAATCTTCTTTAATTTTCAAATGATTAAAACGTGACAGCACATTTCCAACAACTAATGTAAGTACATGTCGGATCTTATCGATAATTTTTCATCAGTAATTACTACTTTTAGATACATCTATCAATATTCAAATGAAAGATCTATAATAAGACGTACAAGTACGTATTCACTAATGTGATTTATTTTAAATCGAAATATCAGTTTTTTGACTTTTAACTAGATCTATCGATCATTTTATAGATAACAAACTTTGTAAGTAGATTATATTATCTTCTTTTTTGTTTATTTTTTGGTGCATTTTTTTCTTTCTTTTTTTTTTCTCTTCTTTGGTCAAATCATATCTCGAGGAATAAAAAAGAAGGGTAATTTATCTAAGTCCATTTCTCTCGGTGATTTAGTTTACCTATTCGACTTTATGGGATATCCTTTTTCTAACAGCGTTTTTATATAAAGATTTTAAGTATGTGTATGTGTATGTGTGTATGTGTGGGGTTATAAGAAAGAAAGAAATAAAGAAAGGAGAAAATAAAATCGTACGTGGTAGAATGGAATCAAGGGTTTTCGACCAATCGGAAGCACGCGTCGATTCATCTCAAATCGTCCGTGGATAGAAATTATTGGGCAAAATTATACGTTCGCCGTATTGGGCCAGATCGATTTCTCCATAACGTTCCTATACTTTTCATGCTACCGTGCCAATGTGCTTTTTTATTCTTTTCTTTTTACGTATCGTATTTAAAGAGTTTACTTTTGTCAGTTAGCACGCGACAAGAGACCGCACCCACTCACGTGGGCCAAACAATTATGTGCCCTTTAATATATACGTGGAATTTTGTATTCCACGAAGTTAAGTAAGGTTGTCCCACTGGCTCGCATTTACTTTGATCCCTAAATTGCACCAATTGCACAAATCGTTTTTTTTTTTTCATTTCTTAATCCACGATGGAATTATTTTAACAAGAAAAAACAGCATGTGTCAACAAATATTGTTCTCTTTCTTTTAGTTCTTTTATCCGATACTGCTTTTTTTTCCAAAATTTTGATATATCGTACGATAATATTAAACAGAGTTTTGTTTATGTTTGTTTATTCCTAGAAATTTTATAAGATAGGAAAGTCCATTGTGGTGGAGTTTTTATTTAAAATATATTTTTTTTTCTGTTTTCAAGAAAGAAAAACCGGTATAAATGTCGTTCGGTGTATTTTCTGATTGCATTAGTAATATAGAGTGATAAAAAAAGATTCGTATAAAATAATATAATATCGATAAGATTGGTATCGCATAGTTTTGATAATTTTCTTGGAAGTATTGCATTTGTTATTAGAAAATATTAAAGATTTGTCTTGAATGTTATCATATAAAAGTTTTCGTAGAACGATATCTTGGTGTGATATTTTGAAGCATGAGATAAGCAATGTAAACGAGCTAGAGTATATCTTACATATATACGTAAAAATGTCAGGTGAGTTAGGAATCTTTTCTTTTTCTTTCTTTTCTTTTTTTCTTTTTTTGAATTCCCAGATGGAAGGTCGTAAGGTGGAGACGTTTCTCGCGCGAAAGATTTAAGAATAAGAAGAAGAAAAAGATGTCAAAGAGCCAAAGACGTCGTCGTAAAGTCCTCTACTCCTCGAAAGAGTGAGAGATTGATGTCAGATGGGTGGATTTCAAATTGTCAAGGAGAAAAATTGAGACTACTTTCAACGATGTTACTTCCATGAGACATCAACATGAGAAATACTTTTTTTTCTTTACGTTATTTCGTTCCAAAATTTCAAAGTATTTTTATAACGATATGCATATTGCGTTTAATGTTTTAGAACTTATTTACCATTTTCAATCGTGTGTAGTAAAACAATGAACATTGAAAATTCGTCAATCGCAGACACATTACGAAATAGATTGTGTCGTGGATAAAATTGATAAGGTTAAGACATGATCTAGACATATCTGGTATGTATTATTTATATATGAATTAATAAGTGTTTATATACAAGTTTCGTTCTAATGAGTAAATCGTTTCATCGTTGTTCCGTTCTTTTGATGAACTCGGACTAAAAGTGAAATCCTTCGTAATAAACACATTTTTACAAAGAATTTTTTTTTATGAATTATTATTTATAACAAATGATCATAATGTCCAAGTTTTCTTCTAACCAGTACATCGATTTATAAGATAACAGCTGCATTAGTCTCTTGTTTCATCGTTGTTCCGTTCTTCGGTGTACTCGGGACCCAAAGTGGAACCCTTCGTGAAGGCACCCTTCTTATTTTCGTATTACCACTTTGCGAGGACGGGATTTCGTTGGTACTGCGAGGCGTCATTATCGGGACGCCTGACTCACCGTAATTACAGGCTTTTTGCGTGCCGACGAATTTTTATTACGCCCCCTTGACTGCCGTTCGACACGAGTCTCATTTCCTTCTTTTATTCCCAACTACGTTTTTGATTCGTACATTTTTTCGTTTTCAGGCGCGATTCCTCGAAACCATCCATTACACTTACGGTCAATTACGAATATATCGAGTACAATTTATAGTCAATGAAAGAAAAACCGATTAACACGATGTGTCTGTGTGTTTATCTGTCTATTAACGTAATTGCAGAAATCTATTTGACCGACTTTCATAAACCGTTCGATCAAATCGAAAGGCAATAGGGTTTTAAATCACCTTTCAAATATCACTTGTTAGAATATTACATGATTTTTTTTGAAGATTTATATCGAAATTATATATCGTTAAATGAAAAAATGAAATTATTTTCCCAACAACTCAATACATAGATGATAAATAAATAAATAAAATAGAAACTTTTTTTTCATTTAGCTTCTCGACAGCGTCATTTTTTGTTGTTGAGAACTCGTAATCAACAACCCGTATCGTCTTATCGTTGACTAGGATCTACCCTTCCTTCAAAGTCTCGTTTCGTAAAAGCACTCTCTCTCTCCTTCTCTCTCTCTCTCTCTCTCTCTCTCTCTTTCTTTTTCTCCCTGTGAAGGACTGGTCCTTTTTCCTCGTCTTGCACAATCTATTAGCTGCTTGCTTTTTTTCTTTTTTATTTTCTTTTTTCTTTTTTTTTCTTTTTACGATTAATACCTTCATCCGGAGGCAGTTGATCAAATGCGATACTACCAGCGCCGACGACGGAACTCATTTCATGTGTTGCACCTGCTTCGCATGCTCTTATCCTTTTTGGACGAGGAACCTACGAGGGATTTAGATGTATCCAAGCAACCTTCTTTCTTTTTCTTCTTCTTCTTCTTCTTCTTTCTCTATTTTTACTTTTTCTTATCCTTCCTGTATTCGACTCAATGGTGTTTCCTAATATCCTTATTTACGATTAACTTCCTGTTTTCCTAAAACGTTTAAGAGTCAAACTGGAATGTTGGAATGTTGTCCTTTCCCTCCGTTTTATAACTTTTACTTACGTATTAAACGTGTTCTATTTTTTAATATTCTAGATTAATCGATATTAAATTTTTCATATAACATTGAACAAAAATGAAAATAAACAAAGAAAGAAAAGTTTTTATACTCAAAAAAGTAAACACGTGCAAATAATAATACATACTGAAAAACAATACTTTGGTAAAAAATCTTCTTTAACTATTAACTTTTATATTCTTCGAAAACATTTTCACAGAGAATCCAATTGGAATATATTATTTATTCAATTTTCACTTCCGTGTTGTCAAAGCAAACGTTATTACATCTTTCAATCCGTTAACTAAATAATCTCGCGTATATTATGTGTCGTATTTTTGAAAGGTAAGATACTTTTTTTTTCTTAACAACATGACGCATACGTGTGA
This sequence comes from Polistes dominula, assembly GCF_049000335.1. Taxonomy (NCBI): domain Eukaryota; kingdom Metazoa; phylum Arthropoda; class Insecta; order Hymenoptera; family Vespidae; genus Polistes; species Polistes dominula. The sequence goes on from NW_028301150.1 coordinate 5,605,210, forward strand.
CAATATATTACACACAAAAATACACGTATATACATATATTTTTAATATAACGCGTTTATGCGACTCGAATGAATTAACGTGTTAAAAACTCGAGAGAATTTTCGTTTTACATATCCGTGCCAATACCGACCTATACCTGGTGTTTCCGGATGAGATTGGAAAAAAATAAAAAAGGAAACAGATAAAAAATTTTTACGAAAAAAAAAGAAAAGAAGAAAAAAAACGTGCACATGCAAATTGCGCCCGAATTTTGGTCCGGAGGTGATTTTATTTTCCGGCCTTTTCTACGTTAGGGAAAGAGAACCGGAACGATGAATTCGGGGTGAAGGGGGGAGGACCCCCCGCTGGCCGTGATCGAGGGTCGCGAAACATGGTACTGGAAGGTAGGAGGAATCGAGAGAGAGGGGTGACGAGGGGGTGGGTGGGGGCTATAGGAAGGATAAAACGTGGCTCGTCGAGGGTTCTCAAAAACGTTACCACCCCAGTCATTACTCCGGCATTAACGAGGGATGATTTTGCCTCTATCCTTCGCGGATTCGTCGCTTTATCGAGTGACGTAGAGGAGACTCGCCGATCCTTTGCCGAAGGGGAATCCTGTCTATGCGGACAAGGAAAAAAATAAAAAAAAAAAAGAAAGAAAAAATATCGAAAAGAAAGAAAACGAATAAGTACGCATTTTCCAATGGGAAAACGAACAAAGGTAAATCCATTGTTTGATAATGTTGAATGAGAGTTCTATTCTTAAATTATGATTTAACGATGAGATTATTAAAAAACGTAATAAATAAAATTATTTATAACGTTTCATTCATGTTAGACGTGTGTACGAGAAATATAAATTTCAGGAATGAAATATGATTTAAACGAATGTTCGAAATAACGGGTTTATGTTACGTTTAATAAAATACCCAGGGTACAAAGTTGAGTAATAAAAATTGTTTATGCTTGTATACGTTTATTTATTTTTTTAAAGATGAAAGAGAAGAACGTATGTACCAGCTGTTTTCTTTTATTACTATTAACTTATAACGCGAATTGTTTTTATATTTTTAATTTTATCAAACGTAATCATATAACCCTAATAATATCTTTTAAACACCGATTTAATTCTCATTCAATCTCTAGTCGATCAATTTTTTGTTCTTTACACCGGATCTGATTCTTTAGCTTACAATTAGTTGATGATGAAGACATACACATACATATAAAATCAACATCGAAATAACATTATCTTACGAGGAATAATCATCATCATCGTCGTTGGTGTTCATATAATATATTAAAGTATCTATCATTAAAGATACCTATTGACTGGCAGATAGATGTATTTTTGTTTTTTGTTTTTTGTTTTTATTCGAAACCGGTTTTATAGTCAAAGAAAGAACAAAGGAATGAAAGAATTTGGCAACGTTCGTTGGGCCAACTGGTGATCGGTCGGTTGTTTGCTTCGTGCCCCGGAAACCACAGCAGCTGCGAGCCGTGCATGAACGGTAGAAAGGCGTCGTAGAACGCGAATTCGAGAAGATCGAGTTCGTTCTTCTATTTCTGATGTGAGTTCTCTCTTTATCTTTATCTATCTCTTTCTCTTTTTCCAAGCAACGGGACAAAGTGCGTTGGACGGATCGTTGATCGACGCAGTAAAAAGATAGGCTCTTGCACAATTGGACATCGAAGCCAACCAGGGTCCTTGGACTCCATTCTGATAGACGGTGAGACAGTCTTTTAATGTTCTTTCGATGCTAACTCTCGCGATCCTCTTACTACTCAAACTCCTATTCGATCCCAGTGAAAGGCTCGCTAACGTAAGATAATGTCGCTGAGAAACTAGTCAACCGAGTTCCTTCCATCCTTTGACTTCCTTCTTTAGCGTAAAATGTTTTTAACCGATAATAGCAAAAATTCACTTAGGTAAGTTTAATTCTGTTTTTTTTTTTAAATCGTTTCCAAATTTTCCATCGGCAAACATTAATTTTGCAAGTTATTTATTTCATATTTTAATTGTAACATTTAATATAATCAATGATATTATTGTCATAATTTTCTGGACTAAATATATGACACACTGTATAAAATTATTATAAGATAATAAATGTTCTGCATGTTAAATTTTCTAAGATAAATCTAAATAATTCTTCGAGATAATTGAATTATTTTTTTTTTTTTTAATGGTACACCCAATTTTATTTTTATAGGAAATTTTTTTTAAATTCTAAAAAGAAAATTTTACTTGATCAAGCACTTGATCTAAGATGAGTTAAAGAAAGTGTATTTTTTAAGGTGCAATATATGTTTTTACATGTATTCATCGAGAACGTATCTATCGTTTAAAAACAGAATTACGTGTACTATGTTTCAATAGCAATAATGATTAAAAATTTTTTTGTTTTAAGAACACCAAGTTAACTTATTTTTCATGTAAAACAGGTTAATTCTAATTGCGTTTGTTGTCAACATAAATCATACAAATGATGAATTATGGAGTATTTAATATGTAATGTGTAATATTTATTTCTTACTTTATGAAATATAAAAGCCTATGCAACATGTTTTACGTAATAATTTTCAGATCAAAATGAATTTCATCATATTTCAACAACGTTATAAGTTTTTAAGTATTTAAGTAAAAAAAAAAAAAACATAAATGAAAACAAAAGAAGATCAAGATAATTCGTATCGCATTCGATCTCTGTACTTCAATAAATCATGATGTAAAATAGCATCATTCAAGTTGATTCACCGTAGAATGAACGTGTCGTCGGTTAATCTTGCTTAGGCTCGATTTGCGTGCACGTTGTCGTGAGAAAACGGCAGGTTCGCGAACCTCGAACCAGTTCAAGGATACATACGTGCTGGCACGTTCGTATGCTAGCTTATAGAACGAATGGATCGATCAAGATTCCTGAGAAGACTATATAGTAACTTTGCAAAACATTCGTACTATCTTTAAAACTCGGTATGTGTGAATAAAAACTTGATTCATAACTCGTCGATGAGTTGGTTAAAATTAATTTACATAATTTAAATTCATTTTATTTAATTAATTTCTGCAAGGTCGCGCGTCTTCAAAGTAAACACGTTATGTGGATATGTGAATTTAAATACTGGTAAAAGAAAAAAAATATCATTTGAATCAGTTCATTTGATTCACTGTAACGTCATAAAACTTTAACCTTTCATCGGCATAGTGGATTTTACTAATAGTCACTGAAGAGTGAATTTTTTATCTCAACGTTATCGTTGATTAAAACATCTGCAAAAAAGAAATGTATTAACATTCTTTAGACTTTTCTAGAATATTATTTTTAATTTATTTCGTTTTTTATAAACATTAATTTAATTTAAAAAAATAAAACAAATATTTATTTAAACATTTGTGCTGATGGATTAAAGTCAAAATTGAATATTGACAAATTTGATTTTATTTAACGTTGAAAAAAATCTCGATTTATTTGATTTCACTTAACGTAGTGTAATTTCAAAGTAACACATTTACGATTAGTCACATTCGAATAATATAGTAAAATTTAATTGAATTCAGTGGTGAAGAAAAATATCTGTGTGCACTTAAGTCGTGCGTACGTCGATCATCCCTTATCGTAAAGGGTTGATAGGAGAAAAGAGAAGGATCGTTGTAGTCGGACGAACACCCTCGTACGTTGTAACTCACGCATATGGCTACCTACCGGTTGGCAGGTTTCCTTGGTAACCGTAAACAGGCGCTCCCTGAAATTTTATCACCGCGTTCGTCGTATTGCAGGTGGACCTCATCGAGCGGCACAGCCCTTTTTACGATCCACGTGGATGTACTCGACTCTGGAATCTTGTGTTCAACCTTTTTTTTTCTTCATTTATTTTTCTCGGAAAAAATGACATACAATAATACTTTGGAATAATTCTCCCACGTTTTTCTTTCACTTTTTGTTTTCTTTTATTTTCTACTTTTTTAAATCATTTCTCCTACTCCACCACGAACAGATGAGTTTATTTTAATCTTCTACTTTTTACTTACTCCATGATTTTTCCACGAAATAGCACTAAAACGTTTTATCGTCGGCGTTCGACACTTCGGAAAAACCCTGCTCAAAGCTTTTCAATCTTCCTAATGGAAGTAGAAAACTTTCCTAAGTGTCGCGAATTTCCCCAAAACGTTTCGGACGATACACTGGATAACGGAGTATCAAGCTCGACCATCGAGTTCTTCTTCTCAGAATTCAATTCCATACGATTGTCGAATAATAGACATAATAGAAAATAACGTTAAAAATCTGCTTTACAAAATTGCATTTATTTTTTTAACTTAGATGAAATATAATAGCGATAATATATGTATCATAAATATAAAATTTATTTCATACAATTGTTTTTTTTCGCTATTTATAATAATTATGAAAATTGTGTTAAGGTAATTTAAAAAAGATAAACAAAAATTGATATATAACAATTTGAAATTATATTAATTTTTCTAAAAATTAAAATGCTATTCGAGAATATACCGTACTCCATAATATTGTATATAAAAAGAAAAAAACTATAGTGTTGAAAAGAAACAGCTGTTTAAGATAATTTCATTATCTTTGAATAAAATCTTCTCATTTTTATTTCTCTTTTATAACCATGTTGATGGAAATGAATTCATTTAAAAATGAATAATGAAACTCGATTGTGTTGAATTAGAAAATTGGGTACATTAATTAGAAACGAAATATACGGTATGAGAATATCATTAGGAAACTAAATGTAAATTTGGTTGATTTGTTAAGCACTAAGTCTCTGTCACCATTGAAGAAGAAGAAGAACAAGAACAAGAAGAAGAAGAAGATGATGATGATGATAATAATTTAAGAAAATTTACGAGAGAAGGAAGGAAGAGAATCAAGCAAGCCGACGACATTGCGTCGCGTACTTGAGGCGTTTTCAGTGCTGTGCAGTGCACCTGCAGACCGCTCGAACGTTTTGCGAGTAAGCACGACGGGTTGCGTCTTCGAAGGGGCTGTAATAATTATTTCTTTCTACGTCTCTCTCTCGTGTCTACGTGTCCAAACGAAAGGACGATTAAAACGGAAGCATCGAGTAATTAAAACCAGGGAGGATATAAAGTTCTTCTCATTTCGCGTGCATAATAATTCCACTCTACCGAAGAAGCCCTTTATTGTCGTACGAGTTTGATACAAATAATCTTATACGTTAGTTGGATATGTTTAATTACTCTCATTTCTTCCGTTCGTTTCGCATATTTTTATTAAATCAGGCATCTTTTTTATTTCTTTTTGTTTTTTAACAATAAATCTTTACAAGAAATAATGTAGTCAATTATGTAATTCTAATAATACTTAACGTCGTTGATTGGTTTTAATTACACATAGCGCGAGAAATTATGCAAATTAAATTTCGAGAAATTATGCAAATTAATTGATTAATACGCATAAATAGATTTATGCCTATCTTCAACATCGATGTCAAAATTTGATTCATCGATTGCTGAATCAATAAATTATTTTTGTCATAATCAACGCTTACGATGATTTCTCAATTTTAATCAAATTAAATTCTTTTTTTTTATTTTTCCCATTTTTTCGCACGAATCACATTTCGTGTTTCTCGATTTAATGGCTGCCTTTCGGATAAATTAAATTCTAGCAGTGACACAAATGGGGATTTTCGGTTTCAATTCAATTTACCTTCATCCAAAGGAACATGTCAGGTATTTCTGTGTTTTTTTTTGTTATCTTGCGTTTTAATTTCCACCGATTTGCTATAAATTATATATTCGGTCTCTTTCTTTCATTACCTTATTGCAAATGGCAATGTTCTTAAAGCAGAGTATTGTAAAATAACGTGTGCAACAGCTTGTCGATACGATCGCGTCGTATCGACGATATATTTGCTCGTATCACAGTCAATGTCTGTTTATTTGAAACGATATTCTCCTTTTTTACCTTTCCCCGAGCTCTTTTCTTTCAATCGAATATAAAAGCCCAAACAAATCGTGTCTTATATTATTTTTTTTCTTTTTCTTTTTGTTTTTTTTTCTCATTCCTTTATGGAAAAGAAAAAAAAAACTTTCTCCCGCTGCTTTAACGTATTCGACGTTCTTCTTCTTTCTTGCAATCTCAGAAACAAGAGAGCGAATCATTCGGAAGCACCTTATTTATGTAAAAATTATTCCAAGTTTCGTGTAAAAGAGGGTTGAGGACTGCGATGGGTTGGTTCCTTCGTGAGAAACGATTTATTGGTTATAAAAAGGGGGAGATAGAAATTTAATATCCATCTAATAACGTTCATAAGACAATTTCACATTCTTATTCGTTCTTTTTCTTTTCTTTTTTTTTTGTTTTTTTTTCTTTTTGGGTTCAATTTATCTCGTAAAAAGAGAAAGAAGAAAAGATATCTCGCGACAAGATCGTTTGTTTGCTATTTTTCAAAACAAAAAAAAAGAAAATGTCAATATTTTGTCATCATCGACAAATCGTTAAAATTAATTGGAGATAATTTAGTTTTGTTATTCGTTTTGAAATAATATGCCTCGGAAGAGAAAATAATTTCTTTTATCGTCGAAAGATTTTCGAGATGTTTCGAATCGACGTATTTTTTAATCTCCTCCTCGTATTAATCGATTTTCAATTTAATCCTTCCTTCTTTTTTCAGATTACTAATTAACATTGGCTATCGCATTAGATTTCTTTTTGATGAGTTTACGCACCTCTTAATATCCTGTTAAATTTCGTCAGTGACAAATCGTTTTACGATAGGGTTCCGGGTTTCTTTTCTCTTTTTTTTTTTTTTTTTTTTGAAGAGTCCCTCTCTCTTGCGAATCGGGAAGGGGAGAATCTCTGTTGTAACGAATGGTACGATTTCGTGTCGCGAGTTATTAACCGTATCCTTAATTAATAAAGATGTTTAGCCGTGCGTTTAATCCGGCTTTGGCTTCGATGCCCGAATCAAGCGGGATTTCGGAAGGGTTCGAACGTGATTCGTTGGTTATCCACAGGCTATTTCATATAATAGAGACTATTATTTTCCCATGTTTCTCTATTGGAAATTATCGCATGAGTATTATTGGAACTTATGTTTGGAAAATACGCTTTTCATAAAAAATAATTATATTAGATTTATCTTTCATTTTATGATGAGTTAATACAAAAATATTTTTTAACATTAACGAAGTTTAAAATTATTTTGTTTTATTTATTTATTAGTTGTTTGTTATCGGATGGTATTATTATTACTATTATTATTATTATTCATATACATTCGACAATAATAAAAAGTATATTCTATTATTTTTAATGATCATTAAATATTTGGAAATTACCTTGCATGTTATTCCAGACAGTCGATATAAAAATGTCAGTATATTCAAAATAATACTAAATAAAGAACAAACAGAATGAAATCTGAATGAAAAAAACAAAAGCTTATAGTATATCGTACGACTATAAATAATACGAAAAAAAAACGTAAGAAATACTGAAAATAAGCTTTCTGAAGAAGAACGATAACGCGATAAATTTCCATTTCATATATATATATAAAGAGCTCGTTCGAACGTAATCAGTATCAGAAAAATCTTAAATCGGTAAAGTACAACAAGAAAAGAATAAAAAAAAACAATACGTTATTTCGATCGTATCTCAAGATGTCGAACAAACTGATCATTCTGGTTCTTCTCGTTGGCATAATCTACAACACTTGTAAGTGGTTTATTTATTTATTTTTTTTTACTCTATTGGTTTGATCAATGTTTTAAACACGGAGCCTAGATAACAGGAGGGCGATCGCAATGTATTAGAAATGTTTGAAAATGACGGGACAGATATTTTGCCACTAGAGCGCGTTAGTGTGGCTAATATCAGGTTCTTAAAATCTTTTTTATTGTCGTGGGAATGTAACAATTGTACTCACGCGTTAGTCAAAATAAATTAACCAAATCTTATAATTAACGTTAAAAATAGCAATAAGAAAATTTTTTATTATTTTACAATTATTTCCAAGTTATTATCGTCAACTTGTTGTGTAAATCTATTCAATTTCATCTTACCTAGTCGCAGTTGAGTAAAGGATGGAAAACTAAATTAAAAAAATCCAATTAAAAGTAAATTGTAATTTATTATCGTAAATTGCACTTTCTACAAGACTAGACTTTTTACCATTTGCATCATTAAATAATAACATCAATAATATCAATAATAACTATCAATTAAGGTTATATTATCTGTGGTAAAGTGAATAAAGACGTATTTCTCTGATTTAATTTAGCATTCTTATTACGACCCTTGACTCGTCCACTTGTACACCCGTGAACAATACATTTATTCACCATTTGTAAATAAATATTACTTTTTATAAATTAAAAAAACATTAATACAATTGCTAATGATGCAGTGTTGTCAACAATTGTCAATGAAAAATATGACGTTATAAACTTGACATTAGCGAACATAACGAATCCTAGCGGTGTATTTCCGAAAATGATCTTTCCTTTTCTTTCCAGTCGCGTTTGCTAGTTATTTTCCTATGTCGAACGCCCTCCTGGTATTTAGGCTTCGTGGTTTTAAGAGAAAAAAAAAAAAAAATTCGAGTGAAAAATCTACAAGAACCGTGTCGATCGTGTCTATATGTTTGATGCGTGTGTGTGTGTATATATATTTTAACTAAGGGACTCGCGAAACAACCTGTCACTTCTGTTGTTCTGTTTAGCTGCCGCTCCCGAGAGACCCGCATGCGGTCCTAACCAAATATTTGACACCTGCGGAACGGCATGCCCGCCAACCTGCAAAAAACCTTCTCCAGATGTCTGCATTTTGGTGAGTGTTGTTACTCGTCGGTTCTTGTTCACTTGAAACAGTTTGTATAAAGAATGAGATATACGAGAAAAGAAATATAAATGTATCCATTCATATATATATTGTTTTTTTACATTCAAACAACACGGATATTTTAAAAATAGAATTTTTCACCCTTTTTTTTATTCCTACTTTTCTATTTTTATCTTTCATATTATCAAGGTCATTCGTGTATTCTTTATTATTTTATGAGATTACTCGTTCGTAGTTTTCTTTTTTGAATAAACAAAGAATATTATTTTTCCATCAAATTTCTTTTGCTATTATTCATTTTTTAATTTGAGAAACAAAATTTTAATTTTTTTTTTGTAGATTTTTCTCAGATTTTTTATTCACGAACTACAGGCAAATTCAATCGTTTAATTTTCTGCTTTTGTTTGTTCTTTATTTTACAGCTTTGCGTTTCTGGATGCCGTTGTAAAGATGGATTTGTTAAAAACGATAACGGTGATTGCGTTTTGACGAAAGATTGCTGAAATGGATTAAAATATTTCCATATATATGTTCTTTCAATGATTTAACATGGAATTTTTTTTTATATTGAATTTTTAAATAAAATTACAAAAATTTGTTTAAAATAGATAGATTATAAATCGAGCAATACTGAATCGATGAAATAAAAAACATTTTGTCAATACAAAAAATAACCTTTTTTTTTTTTTAAATCCTATATATAATAATAAGATATGCATGAATCACATATGTGAATCATGCAATTGAATTAAATTTTTTTCTTCTATACATAGAACGTGAATCGTCTCGTTATCTAAAAATGTGTCATGTGTTTTTACGAGCACGATCAGATATATATATCATCGTAATAATTTACCTAGTTTTCCTGATTTAAATTTAACGATCTTATGTTAGACGATTAAGTAACGGATTTACGGTAGTAGCATTAAGAAGCAAACGGATGATGCAGCAAATCTTGCAGATTTCTGCCACGATTTACCTTCCATTATTTTTGTTTTTAGAAGAACATTTTAGACCTGAAAATTTTGTGATCTACCGAAAAACGTTTACTTTCTGGTTATTTACATTGCTTGAAGAAAAATACAAAAATAAAACATTCATATAATTTAATTGTACTTAAACAGAGATATTTAAACTTATTTAATTAATATTTAAATTTTACTTAAAGTACATCTACAAATTATAAAATCGATTTATTATTTTAAAATATATTTAATTTTTATAATTATTTTTGTTTGAAAAAATTATTTAATATTTTATTTAATTCTTTTCTTTTTCTTATTTTTTTTTTTCATATTTTATGTTACCGATCAGATCAATAAGAGATGACAATTGAAAATTAATTTGCTATCGATAGATAAAGTGTTAATATTATATCGATTATTTTAATCCCATATACATTTATTAATCTTACATATATAATTATATATTTTGTGCTAAATAAAGAAAATATATGATTGTAAATCGAACGTTTATTTGACATTGTGAAAGATTAATTAACTTTATATCCGTCGAGTTTATATTTTGTTCATCTGCTAAGAAATATCTAAGCATACAAGAAGAAATGATTTTTTATTGACAAAGTTCTTCAAATCTCAAAGTGTTCGGGATAATTTTATTATCTCCTGACGTTATGCTCTATTTTAAACGGTGTTATCCGTTAGTATCCACTAGTTATCGATACGATGTGTTTAGGCCATGCACTTTAACATCTCATTGATTAGAATCCGTTGAAGACGAATCAGTTTTTACGTTCAATAAAATCTTCATATTTACGAATGAAAAATATAATCATTCTGAGAAATAATGTGAAGAATTTTTCCATAATTTCTTTTTTTTTAAATATTCATATCGAAAGTTGACTTAAAAATTACAACAAGTATTATAAATTCATGTGATCCTTCGTTCTACATTGACACTAACTGTGTGTGTGTGTGTTACTTTTGTTAATTAAAAAAAAAGATTAGGTTTTTGGTTCCTTTCTTATCTCTTCGACTTTATTTATTCTTTTGTTTAAAGTACGTGATATTTGTAATAAGCTTTATTATTGATCTAAAACGTGATGACAAGTTGTGAACGTGATTTTTATATAATCAAATTATTCAAAATCCTATTTGCTGTTTTATAGTATTATCATATAATAAAATAATATTTTAATAAAACTAACAAACAAATTTAATTATTTAGATATGATTTGTTAATTCGCATACGAAGGTGCAAAATTTTTGATATTATCATAGAAAATAAATTATTTTCATGTTAGGATTAAAACATTTCAATCCATCACAGTAATATTACTTTATTAATAATACAATTTTATTCAATTTGATTTTCATATTACATTTAGGATAGGATTTAATTTTAAATGATATTTTTCTTGATTCTGTATTTACTATAAATTAGTTTTTTTTTTATTTATTTCTATATTTCTATGATTTCTACCCATAAGTAAGAATCAGTAGTTGTTAAATTCGAATGACGTAAGAAACTTACTTAGAAAATTAGATAATCTCTTAAGAACGATTAGAATAATTTTCAATGCCAACATCGCGGTAATCGACAGTTGCTATCACTTTATAAACTTAACAACTTTTTTTCATTTCTTCCGTTAATTTATTATGTTTGCGTATACTGATAAATGTAATTTCGTTTTGTTAAAATAAACTGTACACTTCTAATCGATAAAACTTTGAATTATTCTTCATAATTAAATGATTATTATTATTTTGTTGATAGTCTCAATGTCAATTGATTGAAATGAACATTAATAAATATTTCGATTATTTCCAAGAATTAAATCTTCTTTTTAAATTGTCTTCATTATGTAATATTTATATCTAATAATAATTATTAAAAATAATAATGAATCGTTTTAATAAATAGATCTATGACATAATAAAATAATATATTTTATTTATATTAATACAATATTCATATAAGATCGAAAAAGTGAAAAATATTTGAATAACATAAAATGCCGTAAAAACGGCAAAGATTTAAGCGTAAAATTAATTAATTTTGATAGTTAACAGCGTACATAGTACTACTCCTACACCAATAAAACCTTTTTGTTTCATTTAACAATTTTGAGGACTAACACATGCACCGGTATTAGCTTGTCTGAGGAATCCTTCTTTACATTGACAGCCGATTATGCATTGCTGAAAGTGGACAAATTATACGATTAAAAAAAAAAATTATTTTTAAATGTGATTACTTAACGAGATATGTTATTTTAAATTATTAACCAAGGATTTTATTTTCAAAGATGAGCTCACACATAGCAAAGGTGCTATTAGATCTTATCGTAATTGTAGTTTGAGTTAATAAGATGTAACATCTGTGATATTAATCGTTTATATACAAGCTAATAATATAAAATTAAATAATAAAATATTTCAATAAATATTTACCAAAGTACAAATTTCACTTTGTCTAACACCACAAGTAGGCTCGCAAGCTGAACCACAAGTCGTGAATTGTTCGTTTTCATTACATTGTCTGTTTGATGGTACTAAAAAAAAAAAAAGAACATTTTTGACTTATAATTAAATATTTAAAAATCATCTCCGAAATTCACACTTTTTATACATTTCCTTTTTATTATTGATCTTTCCAATTATTAATAATATTTTGACTATTTCAAATAGTGTATTTTGTTAGAGATTTTATAATTTTACTCAAATATTTGAATTCAATTAATATCACCAAAATATTGTGGCAAAGATATTCTCAATTGATTAATTATTATTTATCGATCACCATTCGTCAACAATTTATCGATACAAATTGTCAATTTTTTTTTAAACTTTTTTTTTTTTAACGCAAAGTATCAGACACTCTAATAGAAAATAAAATATTAGAGAAATCGTGCAACGCGGTTCTCGATTATTGAAATAAATAATAATGCAGGTTTTTTGACATGAAAATTTAAAATAAATAAATAAAATAATTTTAATAAAAAAAACTCACGAGCAGAAGCGACCGCCACGAGGACAAGAAGAGCGAAAATAACGCGAGACATGGTTGCTATCCTTATGGTCTATCAAAACAAGACTGATATGCAGTATTCGGTCTCAGCCGGCTTATATACTCTTGACATCGTTCACATCTTTCGTAGATTCCTCTTCACATTTTGACTCGCCTTAAGTTTGTTTTTCTTATTTAATTTATTCTCTTCCCCTTTTTTCTTTTTTTTTCGTTTTTCCCCCTTCGTTCTTTTTTTTTTTTCTTTCTCTCTCATACGTACACCACGCATACACATATAAATGGTACAAATATATGAATTCACAGAAATTAAACGAAGTATTCACATTTATTTTTCAACACTTTGTACAATGACTAAAAGCATACACACAAATACATGAGCACGCACACATACACATGGCTCGTATTGAAAGAAATCCTTGTACCTAATAGATCGCATCGAAATATACGTTTACTTGTCAATTTCGTTTGTGAAATAAATCATTGACTACTTTTTTGAGTTATAATAGATTAACAACCGTGAAGATTGTAGTCTTTTTTCTTTTTTTCGTTTTCTCTCTTTTTTTTAGGAGTTCTTCAATCGTCTTATGAATTACAATGTATTATTTGAATAACTTTACAAAAATTATTATAATTTTTGTTCTCTTTACATTCGAGTAAATATCGTTTAGTATTACACCGTTTTAAATTTTGGTTTGTTAAACGTGAATTTTACATATGAAGCCACATTATCGATACAAACACGTAAATATAATTTTAGTCAACATTTATTATACAAAACATTTCGTTTTTTGAGTGAGTATTATGAAAAAAAAAAGAAGAAAAATAACATGAAGTTTCGTTTATTTGATAATTACTTGGTTAAAAATTTGATTTTGTTACATTGATTCGTTATTTTCTAAATATTCTTGGAAGAAGATGAAAGATATTCAAAACTAAATAATATTTCAACATGAAATTTTTGTAAGACGATAAATGATAACATTACTAGTAAATTGTGTACGCTGGATAAGATAAATAGTGTCGTTGAATTTTGAATCGGTTAGGTCCATTGCGTTAAGTTCAAACGTTCAAACGTTCAAACGAGAAAAAAAAGAGATAAGGATAATAATAAAATGATATAATAAATGAGATAAAAAAAAAATAAATAGTAGCTACAGATAATCGTAATATCGGCTGAATATAATTTATTTTCAAATTCTTTGAAAATTGATTTTTTATATTTTTTCTCTGACAAGAATATAAATTCTTGGAACAACAAACATTTACATCCAAAAGAAAACATTTTATTAATCAATTATAAAAAAAAAGAATTAACAAAATCGTACCACTTACGATATATTTTTTTATTGTTCATATTTTTTGTTATAAATTCTTACGAAAAGTTTGAAATTGTTTCTAGATTTGAATTTATATATTTTTTCTAGAAAGAATTACTTTTTCAATACATTTTTTTTATAATTTCGTTGGTAATTTAATTAATCAATTTTTATTTGCATCCGATGCATCATCGCGTGGATTAAATTTATTTAGCGTACTGAGTTCATTGTATTTCCAAATTGTCGACACTGTAATCGATAAACGTAGTTCCAAGAGAAAAAAAAGGTTTTCCTCGTGTAAATATAGCTAGGTGCTCGTTAAATATGGAAAATTCCAAGTACATTAGTAATTAAACGTCATTGAGAATGATAATTTTTGGTATTTCGTTAAAATTCTTATCAGCACTGCCAATATTCTAATAAACAAAAACATTGTATTACTTTTCGAAGTAATATGAAGTATACTATAACATAATTTCCCTGATGCGTCAGAGTTTCGTTTGATGTGTCAAATGTTTAAATAAACAAAAAAACAATTCCTTCAAATGTATATAATTATTGTTTAATTTAAATTAAAAATATACTTTAAATTATTATACCTAATTGAACTCAAACATTGAAGTCAAATATATTTTATATTAAGTACTATGAAATAACTTTGAGAATATAATTATATTGCAAAATGTATATTACAATATAATCATAAATAAATATTGTTTCATACAAATCGAATAATTTTGACAAAATTACAATGACTCATTGATTCAGCAAAGACAACCGTAACACACCCAAAATTTTATTAATGACACGGTTATCTAACAACATAACATATACGTCGTTTACGTCTTTACGTAAATCAATAATTGACGTATATTGCACGTCATCTCATTGCGAATGGTTTAACAATTGTATAAATAATACCTACGCTCGTTTTACCTATTTTATTTATATGCAATTGATATTTTATGTGTTATGTTTTATAATATTTATAAAATGCAAAAATCAATTTACATTTTTTAATTTCTTTTTTTTATCATATATTTCATTAATTTTTTTTGTATACTCATTTATATATTTAAAAAATTGATTATTATTGTTAGAATTAGGCGACCAGTACATTTAGCTGTAAGAACGATAACATTAATTGTGAAATTAATGATTGTAATATCATGTCTTTTTAACTTGAATTAATTAAAATTTTCAAAACTTTTTTTACCAATTTACTTGAAATATTAAATTCTTGTGTATGTAAACATATTGCTGAAATTTTATCAACGTTTCCTCGGAATAATACGCCAAAACAAAATGTTCGTAAGAATGAATTAATATTTCCGTTCGTTTTATCTGTTGTGTTAAATAATGATTCCATATTTTTTCCCCATGAAATTTAAGACTTCCTGAGTATGTTTATTTTTTAAAAATATCATAATAACTCCTATATACAATGATCATAACTACTTTGTACTTATGATTATCGTTAATTGACGCGTAGAAAAATGATTTTGTGAAATTATCGGATGTTTATAAAAATATGAATGCATGTTATATTTTATTAAATATTAAAAGATATAATTTATTGTTAAAATTATTTCAAATCATTTCTTGGAAATAGATTGCGACAAGATTTTATTGTTTTTGGAACAATTGTTTATGTCACAGAAATGGTTATGTTAATATTTTTTTAAAACATAGAAAGTATTACAAAACAAATTACACAATTACTACGAAAAAGTTAAATTTTGTAGATAATTTTATTTATTTCATTATTTTTGATAATTTATTCAATGATCTTGCCTCAGTGTTAGTTTTTTTCGATTAATCTGATTGTGAATTCAATCTGAAACTTGACCTTCCTATTCTTTCATTTTACTAAATTCATAATACAGGAAATAAACTAAGATCTGTGTTACGTGATTTATTATGTTGTATTATGACTCATTCTTTTGACGTCACGTTAGCGTCTTGTATATAATTAACGATAAGTTAACAAAACAAGCAAAGAAATATATATATGTATATATTTTTATATATATTGAGAAAGAGATAGAAGTTGGTTAGTAAGAATGAATAGAAATTTGAAGAAGGTAGAACGAAAAAAATCATTGGGAAATCCCACATATAGGATTACATATATGCATAAACATATGTTTACCAGGGAAAAAACGCCTTTTATATTTTTAAATACTAATTAATGTCTATTTAAATAATAATAATTAATATTAATAATCAGTAATAATAACTGTTTTTATATGTGTAAAAAATAAAAAAATAAATAAATAAACAAACGAGTTTAATACTATCGAGAAGAAAAAAAGGTTTGCAATATTTCATACAGATGAACGAGTACCATTAAAATGATAACAATTATTATTAATAATTATTATTAATTATCGTTTTTTTATATGTGTCTACATACAAGAAAAAACGTGGGCTTATTATTTTTTAAAAATAAAAAGAAATAATACGTTTTTTTTAAATAACTATTTTTAACTTGCCAACAAAGCCACATTTTTTACTATTCATTTACAAATGTAGTTTAGAAAGAAGTTTTATTATTATATTAATTATGATAATTTATTGTCAACACTTTATTATCAAGATTAATAACTTTATTATCAAGTATTTTCATTCGTATGCTTGATCGCAATATTATACATACATGATAAGTAAACAAAAAATTAGTCATGCTGTAACTATATAAACCGATCACGTCTTCGGGGATCGGTATTAAATGTTAATTTAAACGGAAAGAAACGATTATTTCACAGAACATGTCACGTATTTTTTCTCTTTTATTCGTTATTATAACAATTATTCTCTTTGGTAAGTAAATTCCAAAAATATTCTTATGTAAATATAAATAAAAATTGAGTGTTCTCAAAAATACTACTACATATTTTATTAATATTTTTACTAATCTTTCGTTTTATAAACAATTACAAATTTTTAAAAGAAACAAAAATAGGTGTCTTAATAAATGAACAATACAAATATTGTTCAATCATTATAGAGCACGTTAACTTCTTGATCATAAGTTTCGATTAAATTTATTTATATTATATTACAGCTTTATATATAATACTATATATTTTTATTTATATATATTTAAATATTAAATTTCATTATTGTAGCTATAGTGAATGCAAGAGATCCTCCACCTGTTGTCTGTAATCAACCAAACGAAGAATATCAGTGTGGTTCAGCTTGTCAAACGCGGTGCAGTACTCTCGGAGAACAATGTCCTATCGTGAATATCGTAAGTGCATTACTAAATTACATTACTATATTCTGCTTATACTAATTGTCTATTCTTACTTTACATTTTAGAGATGCAACGATGACTGTTACTGTATAGATCAATACGCTAGAGACGATAATAACGTGTGTATACCAATCTCCGAATGTCCTCCTAAAAAACAAAGAAATAATACAGCATCGTGTGATGAATAACAGTGAGAAATATGAATCTAATATAACAAATAATTTACAATAAGAATTTATTTAAGGGGTTACATGGATTTCATCCGGGTAAAAACGGCGTATTTTCAAGATTTTTTTTTTCATATAATATATAAAATATTTGATTCAAATTTTTTATTATCTTAAAGATACATATTTAACAAACATTTTTTGTAATTTAAAAAAAAAAATATTAAAAACTCCGCCATTGTGACGTCATTCCCGGCGAGCCCTCGGAAAAAAGGTGCATTCGCGTTGACAGCAGAACTCTAAGCAAGATCATTTGAAGTGAAAAAAAAATACTTGTTTTAGTTAAGGCTTCAAACTAGAAATTGGACGAAGGATAAAAAAATGAAAATTGGATGTTTGACAGCGGTTTTTACAAAAAAATGCAGAATTCAGTAAAAATTCCGCGGCATTTAAAAAAAAAAATAGTTGTAATTGAAAAAAAAAAAAATCCTTCGTCCAAGTCCTTGTAAATTGTATCTCGAAGACCTGTTTAAAATTTCATCGAGATCGGTGGAGTAGTCTTCGAGAAATCTTGACAACCGACTTTGAAAACATAGTTTTGAGAAAAACACGTTTAAAGTTTTGAGTGACCATAGAACAGGAAAAAAAATTTTTTTTCTTGACTTACATTGAATCGTCGATTCCTGGGCCATAAAGTAATGAATCTGCTGCATCTGCAATGTCCTCGGCATCCTTTTGTTCCTGTCTATGACGAATCCTGGCTTCACGAGTCTCTTTTGCAGATTTTTTCTCGGCGGCGCAGATACGATTTTCGTCAGCATTTCGGGCATATTCGTGGGAATTTGGGCCAAGTTTTAAGTCCATACAGTGCATGATTAATAATAACGATGATGTTCCTTCATTAAAAATGCAAGCAGCAGTCAATGCAGCAATATCAACGATCTTAGAACCAACTGGAAGTATTTTTGGAGTAATTTTCCAGATCAACTGGTTGTAACTTTCGTTGCTATTTTGTGTAAAACCACCAACACATCGCTCCAAAAGCTCATCCTTACTCAGATTTTCGTAAATAGGTTTTATTGCAGTTAAAACATCATCTGGTAATGGTGTATAATCGTGTTTGAACGATGAAAGAGTGTTTGTTGCTGATGTGCTCGTGAAAGAATCATCATGCTGCTCAGGATTTTTAGGATTGAACGACTGTCTCCGTTTCTTGGGTCGATCTTTTCTACGAGCACCGTCCACTAATTGAGATCTTGAAACTTTAGGCATTTTTTAATATAATTTACTTTGGACACTTATAACCTCAAAATAAACCTCGTGGTTCAACAAGTAATCATTAAATGAAGTATTTCAACTAGTTACCCTTAGAAGATGAGAAAAATAACCAAGGACGAATGAACAATAGGCGAGAAGCTGCTCTTTTATACCTACGGCAAGCGGAGCCCAGCAGGTAGACTTGAGCGCGTAACTTTAAAAGGCTGTATCTCTGAAACTATTACTCGGATCAAGTTGAAATTTTCGGATAATATTCTAGAGATGTTGTAGATTTTAATAAGCAACAAAAAAAAATCGATTTTTTGAATCCGTGAAACTCATGTAACCCCTTAAAGAAAAAATATGTAATAAAAAAGATAAAATATTATTTTTACTTGTTGATGCTAAAAACTTATCAACCCACTTAAGTATATAGTAAATATAGTAGGCAAATGTATTTTAGAAAAACCTATTTAATAATTATGATATAATTAAACGACGTCTTATTTCAAAGGTCATCAATTTTGCATGATAAGAATGCGAACTATAACAAGTAAAAAAAAGTTAGTCATGCTATACTATATAAATAAGTTGCACTTTTTGAATTGAAATTTAACGTCCATTTCAAACGAAAGGAAAAGATTAGTGTCGCTAAACATGTCACGTATTTTTTCTATTTTATTGGCCACTATAACAATTACTCTTTTTGGTAAGTAAATTCGAATAATATTCTTATACATTACATATATATACACACATACGAAAATACTACTGCATATTTTACCAATATTTTTACTTATCTTTCGTTAATTAAAGAATTAAAAATTAAAAAATAGAACACGTTAACTTCTTGATCATAAGTTTCGATTAAATTTATTTATATTATATTACAGCTTTATATATAATAATATATATTTATATTTATATATATTTAAATATTAAATTTCATTATTGTAGTTATAGTGAATGCAAGAGATCCTCCACCTAATGACTGTAATCAACCAAACGAAGAATATCAGTGTGGTTCAGCTTGTCAAACGCGGTGCAGTACTCTCGGAGAACAATGTCCTATCGTGAATATCGTAAGTGCATTACTAAATTACATTACTATATTCTGCCTTATACTAACTGTCTATTCTTACTTTACATTTTAGAGATGCAACGATGACTGTTACTGTATAGATCAATACGCTAGAGACGATAATAACGTGTGTATACCAATCTCCGAATGTCCTTCTAATAATTAAGAAGTATTCCCTTACCGTGTAATGCACAACAGGGTGAAAAATATAAATCCAATATAACAAATAATTCACAATAAGAAACTTTATACGTAGATTGGAACTTAAATAGTAGCAACTATTTATTCACAACCGATACAAAAGAGTTACATGTTTAAATGTATAATATTAATAAATGAATAAATAGCTGCCACTATTTAAGTTCTAACCTACGTATAATATTATATATATGTATATTTTAAAATATAAAAATTAAATGAAAAATGTAATATAAAAAATCATTATAAACATATTAGAATGAAATAAATATTATTAATCTTTGTGTCTTATAGTTAGATTTGTTTTTGTTGATGAAAATCAAAATCATTCAGTAAGTACAAGTTGGTAGATCAAAAATTTAGATAATTTAAAATGAAATTAAAGGAGAAAAGTTTTGAAAAAAAAAAAATAATGTGCGTCAGTAGCTAACATTCCAAGCTGTTTTGAAGGATTAAACAAGAACTTTCACCGGCTAGCCAGCCGACTGCTGACGAAGTCGTCTGCCGGCAGAAAGTCAAAGAGGCTTGACCACAGCCTTCAAGGGATGTTTCAATATTTGGTTCCGTAATGTAATCCGGCAAGAAGTCGAAAGTGCTTCGTGGAACATTCTCCAACTTGCCGACCGTTTCCTTTTTCCACCTCTATTCGTTTTCAATTCTCTTAAACGTATAATTCATAGGAGTTTCAAGCATAGGAATTTAAAAAACCATGAAGATTCAAAACCCTTCGATGTTCTTTTCATCAAAATGTATATATTACGTGACGATAAATTAAATTAAATATATTTTATTTATATTTTTATTAAATATATTTTCTCTGATTCATTTTATAATACATATAATTGTAAAATGAAATGAAAATCGAACGAATTAAGGGGTTACATGGGTTTAACGGATTCAAAAAATCGATTTTTTTGTTGTTGCCTATTAAAATCTACAACATCTCTAGAATATTATCCGAAAATTTCAACTTGATCCGAGTAATAGTTTCAGAGATACAGCCTTTTAAAGTTACGCGCTCAAGTCTACCTGCTGGGCTCCGCTTGCCGTAGGTATAAAAGAGCAGTTTCTCGCCTATTGTTCATTCGTCCTTGGTTATTTTTCTCATCTTCTAAGGGTAACTAGTTGAAATACTTCATTTAATGATTACTTGTTGAACCACGAGGTTTATTTTGAGGTTATAAGTGTCCAAAGTAAATTATATTAAAAAATGCCTAAAGTTTCAAGATCTCAATTAGTGGACGGTGCTCGTAGAAAAGATCGACCCAAGAAACGGAGACAGTCGTTCAATCCTAAAAATCCTGAGCAGCATGATGATTCTTTCACGAGCACATCAGCAACAAACACTCTTTCATCGTTCAAACACGATTATACACCATTACCAGATGATGTTTTAACTGCAATAAAACCTATTTACGAAAATCTGAGTAAGGATGAGCTTTTGGAGCGATGTGTTGGTGGTTTTACACAAAATAGCAACGAAAGTTACAACCAGTTGATCTGGAAAATTACTCCAAAAATACTTCCAGTTGGTTCTAAGATCGTTGATATTGCTGCATTGACTGCTGCTTGCATTTTTAATGAAGGAACATCATCGTTATTATTAATCATGCACTGTATGGACTTAAAACTTGGCCCAAATTCCCACGAATATGCCCGAAATGCTGACGAAAATCGTATCTGCGCCGCCGAGAAAAAATCTGCAAAAGAGACTCGTGAAGCCAGGATTCGTCATAGACAGGAACAAAAGGATGCCGAGGACATTGCAGATGCAGCAGATTCATTACTTTATGGCCCAGGAATCGACGATTCAATGTAAGTCAAGAAAAAAAATTTTTTTTCCTGTTCTATGGTCACTCAAAACTTTAAACGTGTTTTTCTCAAAACTATGTTTTCAAAGTCGGTTGTCAAGATTTCTCGAAGGCTACTCCACCGATCTCGATGAAATTTTAAACAGGTCTTCGAGATACAATTTACAAGGACTTGGACGAAGGATTTTTTTTTTTCAATTACAACTATTTTTTTTTTTTGTAAAAACTGCTTTCAAACATCCAATTTTCATTTTTTTTTCTTCGTCCTATTTCTAGTTTGAAGCCTTAACTAAAACAAGTACTTTTTTTTTTCATTTCAGATGATCCCGCTTAGAGTTCTGCTGTCAACGCGAATGCACCTTTTTTCCGAGGGCTCGCCGGGAATGACGTCACAATGGCGGAGTTTTTAATATTTTTTTTTTTAAATTACAAAAAATGTTTGTTAAATATGTATCTTTAAGATAATAAAAAATTTGAATCAAATATTTCATATATTATATGAAAAAAAAAATCTTGAAAATACGCCGTTTTTACCCGGATGAAACCCATGTAACCCCTTAAATTAAAATTGTGTCATGTATAAATACGAAAGAAATAGCTGAAAAATAGAAATTAGATTTAAAACGTCCTAGAATCTAAATATAAAATAAAAAAATTACATTACCATATTCGAAACGATTTAATATATATGTATGTGTGTACTTAGATGGAAAAGGATAAATTTTATAATAAAGAATTTGAAATAATAGTTAAAAAAAGACACGCGTATAAAATAATTTCGTGGTTGTCATCGGGATCATGTTCGTTCGTTCGATTGGACGAAGGTTGAGACGAATTAATTATATATATTTCGTGAGTGCATGCGTGCGTAGATTCATGAACATGCGTGACTTCTCCGTTGGTAGGATGCATACATAATTTGGTTAAGTTCACGAATACGTGCACGTTACAGTAGAACGGTCTTAAAAGCGCCCGTAGGTGAAACGAGCTGCGTACACATGCGCAAATATACGCAGAAAGTCCTACGATGCGTTTAGCTCGGGTTTTCGCATGCTCTGAACTCGACACGTGCGATTCCCCCTGTTTTCCTGTAGGCTAAAAAGAGATAGAATTATCTAAAATCGAAGAGAGATGGAATGAGAGAAAGAGGGTAGAAAGCACCCTGCCTGAGGGTTGCCTTGCGCATAGCAGGCATTTGTTTAATTGGGAACCGACATATCCCAGCGAATCACCCTTTTCGAGATCAGCTCTTCCATCTGCATGATCATCACCAACAACGTTTCACAAAACTTTCGATTGCGTTTTATTTCACTTCTATTAATAATCATTAATTATATTATATTTCTTTTTATTGTTAAATCTGTGTCGTCTGGAAAGTTTCTTGCTTGTTATCTGTTCAATGTTATATTTTAATTTACTTGATTTGATTTGATTTTATTTCGTCAAGTTTAAGAAGTACGATCGATTATACTCTGTTACGTTTTTCTATATCATAATAATATGTTACTTCAAGTAAAATAACATAATATAAACAAGTATTTGGTTTAAGTTGATAGGTTTAAAACTTTTCAATCTTCTTTGTGGTTGACTCAAAACTTTTCAACCCATTCTAGTTATTCAAGTTCAAAACTTTTCAATTTACTCGTGTATACTTTTTCTTTTAATTAAACTGTTAATATGAATATGTAATATGATAAGAATGTACATCTTAAAAAAAACCCTAAAAAGGTATTACTTTCTGCAAAGAAATATTTCTAGCCATGAAAAACATAATATGGATAATTACGTTAAAATGTGAGTGTGAGTATCGGCGTTAAGAAAATTGAATAATCTTCACGTTAGAGAATTACATACTCGGACGATAATTTATACGTTGCATAATGTATAATTATTGAAAACGTCTTTCATCCGGTCATTATGCTCCGTTCATATTCTCGATAATAATTCACTTATAATTTTCTTTCTTTCTCCTATCGTTTTCTGCAAAATAAATAGATTAAAACGCATTTTACTCTCCTTCCCCCATCCCTTTTCAAGAAAAGATTAATCTCGTTTACAAAGCTCGTATGCACTTTAAGAAAAAGTAAAAAGAAAACCTCAAAGTAATTGTATTTCTTGTATTTCATCGAATTGTTTCCTTTTTATCTTATTTGCTCGACTGTACTACGGTAAAAGGTTCTTTCGTCATATTTGTAAAATAAACGTAATGTGCGATAGATCTAAATAAACAAGCATGACTTTAACTCTTACTCATCTTTCAGGTAAAAATAAATATGGATAATCGGCTTTTGTCGAGTACTTTATTGTATTTTCCTTATTTCACTTGCTACGTACGTTGAGCAATTGCCAAGGACAAATTGTGTAGTGTTTTCTTAACGAATCGATAAAATGTTTCAAAGAGAAAGAGAAAGAGAGAAAGATACAAGCATTGAACGTACAAAACTGAAGTCGAGAAGAAGAAAATTCTTTTCTTCTCGTCCCACAAGTGGCTCGTTATCGACCACTACCCTTGAGACGAGAAAGAGAGGGGAAAAAAAGAAAAGCTCTTTTTTCGACAAATCGATCAGGAAACTGACTGGTACCGTACTCATGTGTTCTCTGTTACGAAAACATAAAGCTTGATCGTTCGAGAGTCTCTTAGAAATAAAATACGAGATGAATAGATTCTGTTCGATACTTAGTACTATAGTATATTATCCTATCGTACAATTTATCATCAAAGTGATTGTTAAATTATACCATCGGCTAACATCAAACTTTTCGATCTGTACAATCCTACGAGTCAAATAGACTTCGTAATTGAATTCAAATTTATTTCTCCTTTCTTTCTTTATTTTTATTATTATTTATTCATATTTATTTTTATTGATTTTATTGATATTTTGATTGATATGAATATTGAATTATTCGTATTTATTCATTTTATTATATTTTATTCATATTTATAATCAATTCCAATAGGTCTTGAAACTATTAGTAATTTATATAAAATTTATTGTGTATGAAATTAGATAAAAGTAAATAAGTAAAAATCGTTTAGTAAAACTATTGTTATGACTGTATTTAATTAAATCTGTTTTTAATAATTCTAAAGAAAATGCACACACACATTTTAAGTTTTCAATGGTTATTCAATTTAGTTATACAACACATTTAGATGGTAATGAATTTTGATGAGTTTTAAATATTCTAAACGGAATGAACAAGAATCAAAATTTAATGTACTGAATTTCACCTTATACTCTTCCTTTACACAGATCTATTTGAAATAACTATAATCAAACAAACGACAGAATGATAATAGCAAAATTATAAATAATATCAAAAGTTACACAATATTTTCATTAAATTTTAAAATTCAACGAATGCAAAAAAGTTAATGATCTAACATTAATATTATACGAACATTGCTTGCATTTGGATAAGTTACTATACCTAATCGGCCAGTACCTTAGAATACCTGTTACCGTAGAATCAGCAGGATATAACGGTTAGTTCGTACCTCCACGTGATCGTACAATGTAACCTCTAATGACTCAGCCGGCCAGTCAGCTGGCAATTGCAGGGCGTCACGTTCTACGTCCGTTTGACATAAATACGTCGTAGACCTGCAGGTAGAATACTGGAGTACTGAGGAAGGGGGTGAAGGGTGGAGATGAGGGACCGAGGATTAAAGGAGCGGGGGCGGGGAAGGGGGCTGGGAAGGGGGTATACATAGGGAGTACGTATACATTGTTGGATAGGTATACAAGGGGAAAGCAACGACAGACCTGCGATTTCATGCAAATGATGTTAACAACCCTCTCTCTTTCTCTTTCTCTTTACCACCCCCTTTCTTGGTGTTTGATGCATCATTTAAATCGCGTTTCTCGTCGTACGATCGCGATATAGAGAGACCGGTCGTCGTTTACATTGCACTCTATTATCGTCATTAACCACGCAAGGTTAGTTCACACGAGTTGATTTCTATTCGCTAATTCTTTTTTTTTCTTTTTCTTTTTTCATCGTGTTACGCTATAGATAGATAATATACGATCTTTCGAATAAGATGATTAATAGATGAATATAAAAAAGTAAGCAAACAATTTTTTTATTTAACATATGACATATTTGTTCACGGTAAATCTTACTGGTAACTAAGCGTACTTAAGTCGTTTTTTAATTTTAATATTCTTTTTTTTTTCTTTTTTTCTTCAGGTAACATGAATTAATTGTAAGACAAATAGATTTTTATTGCAAAAAAAAATTTCCGATGTGTACTCACCAAGCGATGGCTTATCTCTCTCTCTCTTTCTTTCTTTCTTTTAAAGATTGCTAACAAAAAATAATGGTATGTGTTTGTACATGTGCACAACGTTTAGCACACGTTTCTACGAAAAGCCGATTGACAACTAATCTCTCGTCAGTCGAAGAAGATTTTTTTTCTTCTTCTTCTTTTTCTTCTTCTTCTTATTTTATTTTTCCTTCTAATATCTGCATCCGTTCATTATCATAAATTGAATATGTTCCGTTTGCTCGAACAAAATAATTTATAATACATTCGTGTATATACGTATTAACAATATGCAAATGTTTTCGATAGGATGATTATATATCTTAAAGATAAGAATCATTTTTTGCAAAAATACGACACAATGAACATTGTTTAAAGTTAAGATAACTATTTCTTTACGAGATAGATGATAAATAATTGTAATTATTTATTCGAAAATAAAATGAAGAAGAAGAAAATGAAGATGTGGTTTTTCTTATTTCTAACAAGGACTCCTCTCAGTTCTTATTTAGCTTTCGTTTTTCTTCGATTGTTTAGTATTTACGAGAAAATTAAAATGGAAAATCTCTCTCGAGAATGATCAACAAAACAGTAAACAGAATAGAAAGAGAAAAGGTAACGTTTTCGTATATAGTTTGTTTGTTTCGTGAAGAAGGAAAAACAGAAGGGGAGGATGAGGAAGGAAAATACAAAGAAAAGCAGAGAAAGCATCAGCGCAGAGATGGACAAGATATCGAAAAGAGAGAAAGAGAGAGAGAGGGGAGAGAGGAGGGGTGGTTGAAAACATAAAAATCGAGGCACATCGTGCCTACCGTAATCCGAGTATTGTTTCGTTTTCGATCTCGTCGATGGGAAACGAGAGAGTACCGAGAGCGTTGGCTGAGAACGTATAATCCATGGGACACCATGATGTGACGTTTTCTCTGTCAGGAACGCGATAACGCTCTCTCATAGTAGGGAAAGGGTTGTTGCCGATCGGGGATGCTTTTCAATGGACCATCGGTGAAATTTTTAATCGGAGTCAGGCTTCGTCTCGATGTTTGCGATTAAGCCATGGGCTGCTATTTGAAGCGTGTAAGCTCCAAACATCGAAGATCAAAAAAGTATGCGAAAAGAGAGAGAAAGAAAAAAAAAATAAAGGAAATATTGTGTGGTCCCAAAAAAAAAACAAAAAAAATTACATGCTCGAAGTACGTTGGAAACATATACATTAAAACGAGTTTAATTTACGATATTTCATTAAAAAAAAAAAAAGAAAAAAAACATACTACACGTAGTAAATTTCACCGATGATTTATTATACTAATCAATGAAGAGTTAATTAGCGTTGATTGACTTACGAAATGTGAACCCTGTTCGATACTTGTAATATTATTTCTGTCAGTTAAAAAAACCAAATATAGAGATGAAAAAGTAAATTCAATTGATAATATCATAATTTACTATTTTCCCCTCTTTTTATCAACTCTTTGAACAGAAATCGAATTTTATTTTTATTTTTAAATTGAAATTACAGACAATCTTGAAAAGTCGAAAACAAAGTGATAACGATTTTCCAATTATCGTTGTCTTGCTAAGCGTGTAAATGGCGGGTGTAACCCTTACGAGTTTGTACGCTTCGAAATAATGTAGAATCGTTCAAGGACGTCTAGGAGTTGGGTTTTGAAAGCATCGTCTTGCGAAATTTCAGCCATTGCCTTAGCAAATTGAGTGCTATTGTTGTCCTACAAAATCAGGTGTCTATTTAATTATACAGAACTCGAATAAACCATCTTTGATTCATTCCTATGAATTTCTACGTTCGTGTAATTAAAAAGCACCATTTTTAAACGAAGCAAATTATTTTATTTCTTTTTCTTTATAAAAGTAAAATTAATTTTCGTTATGTTCATAAAAATAAATTAATTATGTTAGAAAGACGTAGGTTAAAAAAAAATAAATAAATAAAAGCAAATGTTATCGTAATATTGTCTTAAATTTCTTGGTTTGAATCACGTATCAATTTAATCGCATTATCGGGGAAACTTGGAGGCATCAAAACTGCTGGAGTGAATAATAGACAAAGAGAAAGGGAGAGGGGTGAGAAAAGGAATACTAGAACAAATATTATCTTACAATATTTTCTCTCTAAACGATTAAATCGTACCAAATACTTTCTCTCTCTTTTTCTCTCGTACGAAAAAAAAAGATTCTCGAGTTCAACCTCAAAAGAAAAAGAGTAGTGGGCCCCTCCGATAAGAGAACCTCGACAGATAACATCTGTTGATACGATAAACACTCGCGAGACTTTGGCAAAATAAAATTTAACATAAACGAAATAGATTGATCGAAATTTTTTGAAATCATTCAAATCTGTTTGAATATCATTGACAAAAATATCATTGTACATAATATCATTATTAATTCATCGAATAAATTCAATTTAAAATTCGATAATTACTATATCGAAAGTATACATATCGAAACAATTGATTCGTGTTATTCCGTTATTGAATTATAACCACATATAGATTTAAAAATAAAATAATCATATTATTCGAGAGGGATTATTATTATTTTTGTTTGTCATAAGAATTATCTTTTACGCCTTTTTTTCTAACGACCAATTGAAAAAGTAGTAGTAGAACGAAAAAAGGGACGAAATGTTACAAAACCATTGGCAACGCAGACGTGAAAATGTAAAATAATTAGTTGTCGACAAACACGTAAGTTATTCTCTTTATTGTTATGACTCGGCTGGTGGTATACAGCAAACGGATAGCGCAGCGTCGAATTCACAGCATTCGGAGGCTGATGTTCAAACAATACGCCGACGTCGAATGGAAGGTGGAAAAACGTTGTCCATTTTATCACCGATAGTAGCATGCTAATTAGGACAATAGGAATTCGGTCGTTGATATAGCAGTACTGACTAAATAAGAGGGAAAGAGGGAGAGAACGATGAGCTCGGTAGAAAGGAAACAAGAGAGACAAAGAGAGAGAGAGAAAGAGAGAGAGAGAAAGAAAAAAGAATACAATCGACTCTGAGCACTGTTTGGCGAAGTTCGAGCCTATCGAATATCTCTTCTCTGTCGTGTCCCGCGAGAATACTCGCCTAGGGAGTTTGGATATCTGGTGTCGACTCACGTACACCGTGTGTTCAAGCAGATGCCTCCTTGTCTTTCCCGAATTTTTCTTGCATTTTCCTCCCAAACGAATGGTTCTACAATGGTTCTCCCTGAATACCACCCCACACCCCTTACACTTACTTCAAAACTATAGATATAGCTCCATTTTCACCCTTACTCCTCTAGACTATCTCCTTTATCTTCTTTATACAGGCCATGCCATTCTTTTGTTCGATATTGATCGATAAAGATTAAATACCGCGTGGCGGATAGAATGAGATAGGTATGTAAGGGGTTTTGTATTATACGATCAAACGAATCTTACTATCTATTGTATTTATTTATTTTTTTCCCCTAGTTATATTCTATATATCTGAACGTTGAATATTTTTACATTAGTTATTTTGGATGAAAAACACCTCCGGTTAGAGTGTCATCTTATTGTAATAAAAAGGTTACTTGTTTTTTATTTAAATTCGTCTAACAGTGATGTTGAACAAAAAAAAATAAAAAAATAAGAAAGTATGGATAAAGTTTAACAAAGTTGTCAATAAATTAGAAAAAGTCCGTGAATATCATAAATCGTCGAAAATTATCTGTCGTTCGATTTAACGATAGTTCGATCCCTCCTCCCCCATATTTCGGCTATGAGAGACGTTTAGAAGAATCGTGGGGAAGTTTCTTTTCTTCTTTTTTTTTTTTTACGTCGAAGTAAAGTGCTGCGTTGGCTGTCAAGATTTCGTCCTAGCTATATACTGCAAGAACAAGCAAAAATTTGTCGAGGTACGTGAGTAGAATCGACAGAACGGTCCAAGTTATATCGTAATCAACTAAGCAGTTCACTCGAGCGATCCAGCTAGCTCGACTTTAGTCCCACTATCGGTGAGGCGTCACTGATTGGTTTACAGACTTGCCGCTCAAAGGTCTCTCTTTCTCTTTCTCTCTGACTCTCTCTTCTTCCAATTTTCGAGTTACCCTATCTTTCCCTGCATATATATATATATGTATACTTAGTTTCCGCCCCTTTCCTGTCCTATATCTGTTTAATTAATTCTCTCAACATTTCTACCTTTACTTTGAAGAACTTGACGCATCCGTCACGATTTCGAACTTCGTTACTCTGCTACGAATATCAGAGCTCACGCTCGAATAATCATCGTGGTGACATACGCAAAAGAACGCAAATATACACAGGGCCACCCTATCCCCCCTTCCTTTCTATTCTGCAATCGGTAATTACAGTTTCATTCATCGACTTTCAAATCCGAAATATTTCAATTTGTATTTAAGATTGGTTAAAAATAAGTCATCATCATCATCATTATTATTATTGTTATTTATTAATTTTCGAAGTAATATCGGAATTGTGAATTTGTCATTATAATGTTAGAATGTAATACTATAGTTGTTAATTTTATCAATTTTATTTATTTTTTCGTACTTTTAAAAATTAAATCCATTTAGGGATTAACACTGCTAACCTAGTGTATATATATATATATGTAAACTTTAGTTGATGTTCTCGAAAGAGGAAAAGGAAGAAGATACGCGTAAGTCCTATCATAGTGTTGGAGTTCCCAAATCCACTGGCACAGTATTTAAGGGCAACACGCGCTAGCTGCTTTTTCCTGTCCTTATTCCACTCGTTCTTCGAGGGTGGTCGAAGACAAAGCGGCCAGAAGGTGGGGTCGAATTTGTCGGCATGGACCGACAAAAAAGGAAGCTCATGCTGTTGGCACAGCATTAGCCGAGAGAATTCAGAATGGGTAGGAGAAGAGAATTATTGCGAGCACGTGCCCTTATACTCGGACACGTTAGATACCTGGATAGTCTCTACAATAATATAACTACCTTACATTTATTCCTTACAATTCGTACAAAATTTAAAACCAAAATTTTTAATTTCAAAAAAGTAATATCGAATAATATCATTGAAATGTAATCTTTCCTTTGTAGTAGTAGTTTATGTTACATATATCTTTACATATAAAAATTCAGTGTCACATTGTTGGTTTCCAATGAACTTCGAAACTACTGAACCAATCTTAATGAAATTTTATTTATTTTGTGTGATTTTTTTCAACTTAGAATATAAGATAGTTTTATCGCGATTATTTTTATTTTTCATTGCTAATTATTATTTGCCATTATTATTTGTTATAGACAAGAACACATTTTATAGTATCTTCTTCTTACTAACATGTTAATTATAGCAATGTATTTGTTCGTTAGATCTATTACTCAGGTGACACTCCTTTGTAATCTTTGATTTTGAAAGTAAGATAAGATAAAAAAAAAGAAATATAAAAGATAAAAAGAGAGAATTTAGAGAAAGAGCAAAGAGACAAAGAAAGGAGGGGGGAGGGGTCACGGTGAAAAATGTGAGTTATATGCAAAACAAATTGTGCACACAGCCTTCGCGCCGTTTCATTATCCCTCTGCCATCACGAGATCTCTCTCTCTTCTCTCTCTTTTTCTTTCTCTTTTTCTCTTTCTTTTACTGACAAACAGTAGAAAATTTAATTTCTAAAGTGAATCGTCTCACTTGCTCGCTCGCATGCCATCCGACGAACATTAATAGAAGGACCAGGAGGAATATGACGAAACCGCTGCCACCTGTGGTCGGTCCTTTAAAAATGATTAACCTGACGAAACTAGCGATTCCGGCGTGTTCACCCGATGGTGTTCGATGAAAAATGACTTTCTTAGGATCGTTTTCCGTTCGAAATGAAGGAGGACAAAGGAACCATTAACTTCTCTTCGAGTTATGGTACAAGACGAACCTAAAGGGTCCGGATACGGTTTTTCTTTTTAAATTTTCTCGAAATGCATTAGAAGTTTGGACCAATCCAAATGTAGTACTGATGCGAATATTGATATTTATTTATTATTATTTAAAAAAAAAGAAACATTTTATACGTACTATATATTATATTTTTAATCTCTAAATACGAATGGAATAAATCGTTGCAATTGAGACAAAAGGAGGATTTTATCAGAAATATGTCGAATTAAAATACCTCGACGGGTATAATATCCATCTATCGATATCGATATATTATTTATCAGACAAATCCGAACGTATTTTCCTACGAGGAAGAACGTATCGATCATTTGGATCGATGCTACCCATTGATATGCTATCGAAGATCCGGGTAACTGGTTTCGAACCAAGTGACACATCGTTCTGACAAGTGATTTGTCATGCTAACGACGTTCCATTAATATCCAGACGGAATTCACAGTTATAGACTAGCATGATATGAAGCGTGCGAATTCTTAAATTCCTTTTTTCGTAGATGAAAGAAAAGTTTATTATTGATAATTCATTAAAGTTTCAATTTTCATTAATTATATATTCCTCGATGCGAATTATATGCCGAAAAAGTGTTTAATCAAAGTCACTTAAGATCTGTAATACTTTAAATATTTTGTTTTGTTTTTCTTTCCCCCTTTTTCTAGGAAAGAATTTTTATCCACACGTTGTCTCGATAATAGTCGTTTACTTTTCCGTAGAATATGATTTAACGAATGGTCGACAGCCAATTAGCCATTAAAGTTTTGAGTTTATTGTTATTGTATAAAGGAGGAGAAAAGAAAATCGTTTGGATATACCTAACCTGACAATAGCTTTCGTTCGAAGTACGAAACACATCCGGATATTCGATCCGAACCCCATACCCTTCATCTTCGAGCATGGCTTAATGAAAAGCGTGATTGAAGTCTGGTAAGCAATAGAAAAAGAGAAGAAAATACAAAGAAAACAAGAAAGAAAAAAAGAGGGTGAGAGAGAGAGAGGGAGAAAAGCTCGATGGAACGCGAAATCGCGGTGTTGAGGGTGTTTCCGAACCAATCACCGAGCTTCATCAAAGGGCTGATAATTTTGTCTTCCCTTCCTTCTATAGGCGTTGCATCCGATGGGATTCATGAGGCAACTTTAATATCCCATTCTCTCTCTCTCTCTCTCTCTATCTTCCTATCTCACCCTATCCCAAAGTAGAAGTTATTCTTTTTTTCTGGTTTATTTTTTCTTTTTCTAACGACGATAGAGTTAGAGGAAATTCTCTCACACCTGGGGGAAACTCAAGAAAATAGTAATAGTAACTTTGAAACCGCGCTCGAGTTAAGTCTACCTAGGAGAAGAAACTTCTTGAGTTTATCGAAAGTATACGGCCGTTCCCTTTGGCGCTAAGGGTTGTATCAAAGTAAGGAAAAAAAAAAAAAAAAAAAAGAAGAGGGAGAAGAGCAAACATTTTTCTTCGCTCCTTCCTGAGCTAATAACCTCTGCATATTTGATGGAGGGTTCCATTCTATTTTGGAAAATCGTTTCTCCTTTCGACGATACGACGACAACTACGAATACAAAAATTGCACACCGGCTTTTCTTATCCGTGGAGGACACACGCACTCTCTCACTTCTCCAACGGAAAATCAAATTTCTTTAGCTAACACGATACAATTTTGATCCACTGCCGCAATCTGAAAGCTTTTATGTCTCCAAGCTGGATAAATCTTGTATCTCTTAATACCACCATCCTTCTTTTGTTCCTTATAATTCGTTTTTAGATCACTCTTTTTCTTTTTTACCTTTCTTTCTTCTTATTTCTCGCTTTTTTTCTAAAGCTTTTAGTTAAAGTTTTGAGAGTCGTAAATTAAATTGACCGATACTTTGTAGCTGGTTAAATTTCAACTTTTGTTTATTACTCCCACCATTCGGTACTGATCCCCCTAACCCCTCCCCTATTTTTTTTACAGCTTTGTTCTTTCTTATCCAAGAGAGGAGTTCCTACGAATGACGGATAATTTCTTTTTTCCCCATCGTAGAAAATTCGACCCTTTCGTTCGAAGAAAAAAAGAAGTAAGGAAGAAAGAAAGGAGGGAAGGAGGAGGCCTCCTCCGAGACTTCGAGTTAGTTTCCTTCGTCTTTCGTTTTATTAACCTTCGCTCGATTAGTCGATGTCCTAGTATTTTCGTGTGGCCTGCCGTCCTATCCCGGTCTTCCGGGAGTACCGTCTGACGATCTACGTCCTATTTACGTTGAGTAATCGCGGCTGAGCAACGACTTCGATTAGGCTAAGTGACAAGATGAGATTAAAGTTTCCTTTCCTTTTTTCTTAGTGAGTATTACTCGAAACGTTAAAACTTTCATGTTAATATTATTATCTTTTATAGACGAGTATATAATTTTTCATATACGTTATTTTTAACAGATACATGTAGTTATAGTATTTATTTATATTATAATATATTTTTTTGTTCAGGTACGATCGTGATTCTACCAAATGAAATAAAATCATTTAAGTTTGAAGCAAAAGTGCAACACCTGCTAGAGTCCATTTAGCTGGTTTATCCTTGGTTTTTAAATTGAAAGTCCATACATAAGTGGGACCGCGTGTACGAGTTTTATAAACCGGACACTCGTACATGTTTCTCAAATCTTGTTTGTCCTGCGTAATAGCTCGTACATTTATAACCGGCATCAGAGGGAACAATTCTTTAGGTTTGGAATCTATTATAATACCAGTCTGAACGTCCCACCTAGCCCCTTCCATAAAAATTCCATGA
The DNA here is from genome assembly GCF_049000335.1 of Polistes dominula. Taxonomy (NCBI): domain Eukaryota; kingdom Metazoa; phylum Arthropoda; class Insecta; order Hymenoptera; family Vespidae; genus Polistes; species Polistes dominula. The sequence goes on from NW_028301150.1 coordinate 5,640,053, forward strand.
ACGTAGGCGCCGTCTCTCGGTGCCGAAGTAAATTCCTCTTTGTTCTTCTTCGTCACGTCGCAGTGAAGGCACATTTTGTCTAACGGTAATTCCTGCCTCCTAGCCGTAGACTGCATGATCGCTGTCAATAACGATTGTGGATTGAAAAAGCCAGCTAGCCAGACCGAGGCTGGTAACTGAACAAAAAGAATCAAGAGATTGTTGTTAAATTGAATAACATTCAAAGGAAAAATAATAAGAGTTAGAATTTTCTCTTACAACAAAGTCGGTAGACCAACTTTCCAATTCTCTAAGCCTCAATAATAAGTCGACGAACCAACTTGTAAGACCCAACAAAGAGGGATACGCTCTCATCGCCCAAACGGGTGGAACTTGATCGAGAAACAAAGCGTTTTCCAAATCCTCCATGTCCGATGTGATCGTCAGTTCACCCTTCAATCCTAAATCCAGCTCACGTAGGGACCGTTTGATCTCACTCGTCAAATAATTCATCCTTTCGCACTCTTGAAAGGCTACGATCACGTAAGGAGTACGTTCCTCGACCTTACCCATTATCTCAGACATCTTGAACTCATCTGGTAATTTCTCTATTATTTCGTCCAACATTTGTTTAACCTATGTTAAAAGATCGTATGATTAAATTCAATTAATTAAATAAACGATTATCATAATCAAGATACCTTATCTTCTCTGGTTACTGTCTGTCCACCAGAACTACCTGCATCTCTCGGCTGCATTTCGAAAACGGTTTTAAATAAATTTTCTGCAGTCATTGTTAAAAAACCTATCTCAGCGTTTGGATGTAACCCATACAAATATGGAGATTCCGGAGGTATAACCTCGTCTATGTAAGTGTGATAACCAGCTAGATCTGTGTTGGGTGGTGCTGGGAAACCTTTAATAAAAATGTTAAATTCGTTATATCAAAAACAATAGATTTTGTGCAATAAGACATAATAAATCATACCTGGTGCTAATTGTAATTCTCCATTGACCAGATCTGGTTGCAAGAATTCTTCAAGGTAAGAAACGCAGAGTCTTCTATCCCAGTCGTCGGTTATGTGTCCACCATACATAATTTCACCGAAGAGATACCTTTTAGTATTAAATAATATCTTAATGACTTTTCGTCGAAGAAACTTTATTACGAAAATGTTATCTCGATAAATTACTAACCTTAGATCTTCCCATGGAACCTTAGGACTAGCTTCCAAGTAATTGTAGAGCACACTAACGCTAATGTTCAAGTCGCCGACGTTAAAAGGATAAATTTTGTTCCATCCTTGAGGACCAAACTTTCGTCGTTCAGCAACAACAGCATGAAAGTAACAAAGGGAGAACAAAATAGCTTTGAATTCAGCTTCCTTAGAACACATTTCTAAGGTCTCCTGAGTAAAATTATCTAAGGCTTTGTGTAGGTTAGCCTGCATACCAGTTGGCGGTTCGTTCGTGATTTTGATAGACGACTCTAGGATACCCTGAGGAATTATATGACCGGAAGGCGAGCTTGCCGGTTCGGCGCTCATAAAAACTCTGTAATCATCGTGGGACCCATCAGCGGCCGTTTCTAATTTTTTCTCTAATAAGGGTAACCATTTTTTCACGAGATGTATATTCTGTAATATAACCCAATGACCATTTTTAGCCGCTACGTCCATGGCCTGTTCGGCTACGGTCTCTTGACCTTGACCGAGAGAAACGTTATGGAAATTTTGATTGTCGCACGTGAACTGTAATCTTCGGCCAAGGTCTTCCACATCCTAAAATAGTACGACAAAAGATAAATAATAATTTGGGAAGACGGCAGCATACCGAGAAAGTTACTTTACCTTGAGAGGATTGACACCGGGTGAGAGGATAAAAAATATTGGTGTACTAGGACTAGCTTCTTCGAAAGATTTCGCAAACTCCACTGTTCTTCCTTCGGTGTATCTTGGACCGAGTTTCTCCTCGATAAAAGCTGTAATAGCGTAAGTCATTCGATCAGGCCGTAAAGCTCTCAGCATGCACAACCTTTGTATCGCTGTTTTATTTTTCCACTCTTGCGGAAATTTTTCACGTTCCGGGCATTCACACTCGACGAATTTTTTCCAACGCTTCGTCGAACCTTCTATGTCCCTATCCAAGTTACTGTAAAAGGAATTGCATTATTTAAAAATCAATTGTTCTATTTCCTTATCTAGTTGTTCTACATCATTTCTCACCGAAATTCTTCTCTCGTGGCAAGACTCCTAATTCCACCCCAACTGGTATTCGTGAGAAAATCAACGGGAGATGTGACATGAGGAGTTATGGGAAATCTCAAAAGAAAATCGAGTTCACCGGGAGTAACTTCGTCGCATGCCAAGAGAATTTGAAAGGCCATTTGACAAGTAAAGATCAATTTGTCGCATTCGAAGAGACCCCTCGTCGTGTACATAAAAACCGAATAGGTTATACATTCTATGAGATTTTGAACTCTACTATTAACGTTTGCCGCAGGCTCGGCTTTTGAAATAGCATTTTGAAATACTACGCTGAAGGCTTTTAACGAAAATTGGTAGATTGGATTTATAGTGTTCAAATCATTTAAAATGAAATACAGCAAGGAAGCACGGGCTGCGGCTGGTCGATAAAGTTCTCGTGCAGCATCGATTTCTCGACTAGTACCACGCGCTTCGGTTACCCTAGATTCGATTTCTGCAGCTGTTCTTTTCGTCGTTTCTAAATTTTCGACCAATGACGTGTCCTCGAGAACGTTGCTACCAGCTGACGACAATCTACGATAATAAATTGCCATTCTAAGAAAAAAATCAATCGATCAAAAATAATCTAAATTTGTTAAATATAATTATAAGAAACCTCGAAAGAAGAGAATCTTCCAAACTGTTCAATGTAATTTTAAAATCATTTTGCTGTCTCGTTAGTTCCGCTTTAAGTTCCTCCAAATCGGGTCTTTCAGCTTTTACGACCTCTGCCAGCAATTGATCTTCAAGGCCATCCCTCGTCACGGTGAAGTTGATCAATGTCGTTTGAGCTTGCATCTCAGGTTTATAATGAGGATTCGCCAATTTCGTATGAAGTATTAGCCGAAAGTTAGAATTATATTCTACTTCTTTGTCGCCTATTTTGATGGCCTTACCTTTTTTAATTAAATTGCGTCCTAGCAATGTATCCAAAACTGGATCAACGCTTTCACCGATGTTTTCGAGAAGTACCGTTGATCCAGCTGCCAAGGAATGCTCGATCACTTCGAGATAACCTCGTTGGCCTAATCTAATGACTCGTAACTCGTTGCCATATTTTTCTTTGATCCATTTAATACCTTGAAGCTACGATAATGACAAGTAGTATATTAATTATTACCCGTTAGTTCTATGGATAGTTAGTTATTGGGTTACCTGTGGATCTATCATTAGTGGCCAACGATCCGAACTAATTAGAATGGTAGCATTTTCTGTTGACATTCTGTCGTTTGGTAAACCCTCATTATTCCATTTGGCGATTTGCGTGTCATCTGTCAATAATGATAGAGGATCCAATCCTTCAGTAATTGGCACGGAAGGTTCAACGTTTCGTAAAAATGGTAACCACTGCTTATTCAATAAATCTTGACGGAATTGTTTTGTAAAACAACCAACGTATGATATAAATGCTGTTACTAGAAGAACATCTCCCGGTAAAGTGGATGCTTGCTGCATGAAACTATATTTGTCAATGTTTACAATTATTCATTTAATTTACTTCTTACATTATATGTTTAGTTGTTTGTTTTTTTTGTACCTTGCTACAGACTCAGCCCAACGAACGTTCTCAGATGCCAGTCCACCGACCAGTCTATTAGCAAGTGCGATCGTTGCGTTAGTCGCATCTGCTTCCTGTTGACACTTTAGTTTTTCAGCCGTCGCTTGTTCAAAGTCTGCGGTTAACTTGGCCAACTGTTCTTCCAAAGACTATTAAGAAACAAATAATAATGAGATTTTAGAATATTTATGAACACGTTGTCTAACACAATCAAAAGAGCACTTACAGCAACTTTTAGTTTAATGATCGCTGATTTTTCTTGCGCGGCAGCCAATTCGGCGTTCGCCTGAGCTAGTGCTTGCCTCTTTGGTTCAACATCGCAAAAAACTTCGTAAAATTTGATAATATTGATAACCCAAGCGCACAAACCTGCGGCAGCGGCAGATTTCGATCTTACGAATTCTGGTTCAAATTCCGAATCTTTCAGATACGGTTGTATCGCTTTTATAACTTCCGGATGGATATTTTCTTTGTCGTAATTAATTAAAGCATCCAAAAAAGTATCAACTTTTGCCATAACGATCTAGAAAAAAAATATTTAGTTAGTCACATTAAATGTTGAATTAATTTTATAATAAAATACCTTAGCTGCTTTCCAGCTTCTATCTTTAGGAACTTTTCCATTAGGTGCAAGTAAAACCATAACAGCTGCCGTCACGTTTGTCACGGCACCAGGTGGCGAACCAAATGACTTCAATTCGGTTAGATTCGCTTTATTTAATGTATTCAAAGCTTCTTGGGCTGCCAATAAAGCAGGTTCGGCTTTCATTAAATCCGCCTCGCAATCCTTTTGCTTCTTCGCCACTTCCTCGGCTATTACAGCTACTTTGCATTCTTCCTCGTCGGCTGTTAAATTTATTGACATTTTTTATGTGTCCCCCGTTTTAATGTGTTCGTTCAAATAATTACCTAACGCTTTCTCTTTTTGAACCTTTTCCGTTTCAACGCCCACAATGGTAATCAGAGCATCGGCAGCTTCGTTTTTCTGTTGCAATTCCACTTCTTGTTCTGCCAACTTTTCTTTCAAACCATCCACTTGAACTGCGGTAGATCTAAGTTTATCTAAACCATTTTCTAATCTTGTTACACGCGCACGAAGCTCGCTAGATTTGGTTTTCAACAATCTCGAATAGAGACTGATCTGTTCTAAAAAGGATTTAGGTGTCGTGTAATTGTAACGACGCTCGCTAGCTAAATACTGTCGACTTGCTGTGTTTACGCTTGTATGGGCATGAGCCATGAATTTTGCAACCGATTCCCTAAAAAAAACGAAGTTATTACAACTTTCTCATTCATAAATAAAAAGAAATACAAATGATTAACCTGTAACTTTCTGGAAGTTCATTAAGTTCTTGCAAAAATCTTTTGGACACTGACATCAAAGCTTCCTGAGGCCATTCGTGAAACCAATTAATAGCTGTACTATTAACTATAGCCGGAAACTTTCTTGACCTGACTCTAAGCGTTGATCCAACTGGTGAGAAACATAAAACTATTCTTAATTGACGTCTCACGCGATCAATAAAAAATTTCCAACAATTTTCACGAGTGTCCAGCATACCGGCTCCTTTGACTTCATTACGAACTCCTATAATGATTTAATCAAATCCAATATTCCGTTTATAAATAATATTAAGGAGAGCAATAATGTAACTTATAGATCAAAAATATACCTGCTATAATATTTTCTATCTCGTCTTCGGCGAAAAGATCGGGAACCTCGCCGGATGCTAGCATGTCGTTAATTAGAACAAGAAATTGTTCGTTAGGTACTTGAGCATCGGTCATGAGAAAGACAATACCAAGATTCTTTAATCCTGATTTTAGATATAGTGAAGCGAGTTCCAACTTAAGATCAACGATGCCGTAACCCTTCTTCAATTGAATCTGGAAAACTTCCAGCGAACTTATGAAGGCAGCCAAACGGGAAAGGCTCTGTTTGCCAGAACCACCGACGCCAACCAGCAATGCGCTTCCTCTTGGCGATTCCAATATCCTATTTATGCGGCAGACATTCATCATGGCGTCCTCAAATAACACTAAATTCATGGCAGCCACGAGATCGTTATAACTGACCATAGCCTCGGATAATAATCGATGTAATGTACTCCAATCTTTTATTGGCATATATTTAGGTTCACCGACTCCTCCTAGAAAATATTTTGTTCATTTAAAAATCATAATACTATTCGAATTATTTAATAGAAATGTACCTGCGAAATGACAATAAATATTTGGTTTTTCCAGTATCGAACCCTCGTCGACTTCTTCAACATTCTTTTTTAAGATATCCAATTGCAATTTGGTAAAAGTTTCAATATCCTTTTCTTCGATCAATTTGTCTCCGTAAACTCGGTGAGTCTCGTGCATCCAAAGTCTTATTAAATCGATCGGCGATTGCAAGCACTCGTTGCCGCTGAACAACAAGCCTTGGAAGCAGTTGGAAAGATCTCGGAGATTGAAAATATAATGAAACTTGACGGCTGTCGGTAGGAACATCTGTGCGCAACGATGATGCAGTTGAATCGAGGCTTGAACGATATTGGGACAGAGTTCGGTGACGCATAGTGGAAATCTGAAAATAATAATGGGTAAACACAATTTACAAAACGTTTACATAAAAATTTAATATTAAAAATATTTTTTCATCAATCACCTATGTTCAACGTTAGCAAGATGTTGCGACAATATTGAGGAATAGATTGTTGTCAAAGATTCGGTGTTAGGAAAACTAACGGCAAACACAACAAAGTGTCTTTGCAATCTCGGATTAATCGTAAAAGATCCTGCCGTGGGATTCATACAACTCACGTATTGACAATTATGTATATCTTTCAGTGTTAGTTTCGTTCTGTCATACCAATGACCATAATCCAAATGTTGACGAATCAAAGTGTGAGGTTGAACTGTACCGTAACTATCGACCTCCGGCATATTCATGTCATCGATGAAATATACCAAATTTTTATTTCCCGGTGGTCCATAATTTCTACCAGCTTTCTTCTCCAATGATTTTTCCAAAATCTTTTGCAACATTTCCGAGGTCGTGTAAAAATTAAACGGTACGTTAGCAATGGCATAATTTTCCGACAATTGTAAAAGCTTTTCGTTAATCAAAATGGTTTTTCCAGAACCTGCTGAACCAACTAACATCACGGGATGTTTTTCGGGCATCAATAAATCCAAAAAATATTTTATTCTAATACATTCAGAAGTGTAAACCAAAACGGCTTGTAAAGGCATTTCTGGGTCAAGCTCGAACTTTGGAAGACGTTCAGTCCATGGAACAAAATCTTTTGTCTCCGAATCAATGTAGTAATCGAAAACAGTGCCTTCCGATGGAAATTTAATTTGATCGAACTCGTTAGCCCACCATTTGGTAAACTCTATACGATAATCTATAGTCTGATCTTGAAACATGGCTGAACCAAATGCCCAAACGGCCGCGAAAACAAAATAAAGTTCGTAATGGTCTTTATAAAAATCATTTGCCGTTAATTCTGGCTTCAAAAGACAATTCAATAAATAGCATAACATTTCTACGTGTGCCATATCGGCTATTGGCGTAATCTTTTTAAATCTGTTTCTTAAAGTTTCCAAACACGTTGGAATGTATTTGTCAAATAGCATCACCAAACAGGATTTTTCAACAGGATTGCTCCTTTTCTCGACCCAACTAGTGACATATGGATTCCATCCTAAATCTTGCGGATTAATATACAAAATTCCAGCTCGTGATACAGTAGCAGGTGTAGCCGTTTTAAGATTAGAAATCTCAAACAACAATCTCATAGCTGGGGTCAAAGCTATTCTCTCGTTGCTTGCCAACGTAAGTACTTTGTTATCATCCATGACAGTGTTTAAAGATTCAATCCACATTGGATCGATATCACCGTCCAACAGAATCCACTTAGGATTATCTCCACCCAAATTAGCTTGTTCTCGCATGATCACAGAAAATAGACCATCTTTCCATTCGCGCGTAGCTGGATTGATAATACCAAATAATTCGTCATTGGTTACAGCTTTTGGATTCAAATCGTTGTAAATTGGTTTCCTCTTAATGTTCTGATACGTTCTAAACAATGTCTTCCATACTTGAGTTTTCCCAGATCCAGCAGAACCTACTATGAATACGGAATGTCTTACTTCGAGTAATTCCTCCAATTGTACAACTTTAAGAATGAAACCATCTTCCGGTTGCAATGAAAGATCTGTAGCTGCTTGTTTAACCATCTTCTCAAATTCTACGTCTCGTTTTCTGGGTACATCCAAGGCAGGAAAAAGATCCGCGATCAATCCCATGAAAACAGGTAGATCATCCGAGACTACTTTAGGAATATTAAAATCTCTCAGCGCTCTCATAAGAACTTCTTCTTCGGGTCTGCCAGGATCACCTCTTTTCAAACTTCCTGCGACTACGAGAACGGATTTAATAGCCCTTAGTCCCCAATCGTAATGATCTTGTTTCGATAATAATTCTTTGCACAACGTATAAAGCGTGATAAATTTTCTTGCTAATACTCTCGCTTCCTGAAATCCCTCAGCTACCAACATAATCTCGCAAATCAATTCGAAATCAGGTACTACCATAGCGCAAGGTCGAAATAGGGCTTTCAAATTTTCCGGTAACTCCGTACGACCAGCGTAACCAGGATTCATGGTTATGAATATTCCCACGGTCGGTTCCAATCCAATAATCTCACCCATGAAATTGAATTTTTTCTTTTTATCCCTGATGGCGTCTTGAATCGATTTAACTTGGACGGCGACTACTGACAATACCTCTACTGTGATTCGATTGAACTCGTCGAAACATCCCCAGGCACCCGTTTGTGCCAAACCCTTGTATATGTTTCCACAGGATTTGTAATCCATTTGTTCGGAACAATTGAAAACGTAGACCATAATTCCAAGAGCTCTACCGAGATCCTTAGTTGTCTCTGTTTTACCTGTTCCAGCTGGCCCTGCTGGTCCACCACCCATGATCAAATGTAACGATTGCGTTAAAGTTATATAACATCTATCTGTCAGTGGTGTGATGACCAGCCTAAAAATAATCGATCAAAATCAAAATAATCACGTAGAAAAATCTAATTTAGTTCAAAACTTAATCTTACCTATCTTATATCTTACCTAGGAGTATTTCCCAAATATTCATGAGAATACTTAAATTGCGCGTCGCAAATATTGGCAAAGCAATCCTTTTCCTTCTCATCCCAACGATGACGTAATTGACTTTGCCATTGAAAGGCTTGAGCCGTTTCTATCTTTGACTGAACCAACTTAGTTACGACATCCCTAGAGTGTACGTCTATCGTACAAATCGTCATTACCTTTTGTCTCTCTTGTTTGGTAAGTTCGCCGATTAATAACGTTATCAGTGTACTTAATTGAGATATTTGTTTCTTCAAGTAATCTTTTATTGCACTATCATAGCCTTCCTCCAATCTAGCGAAAGCTAAATTAACTTCAGTTGTCCACCAAATTTGCGTACCACATAGAGAAACTTGAGCTGGATAATCGAAAAGCCATTGCTCTCGTGGTTTTTCCTCGTAAGCTATAACTGCTTCACTGAAATAATGCCGAATAGAAATTCTCATGGAACGTTGAAGTCGATTCAACCAAACCTCGACCGGTCCATCGCAAATCATTTCGCAATTACAAAATTCCACGTATTCTCCATCTTTAGCGAACATTCCTAGGAATGGAATTAACAGCTACGTTAATTAACCTTTTAACTATAGAGTTTAAATTTATTTTACATTTAATTAATAATGGTATTCTCTAGTTAATGTTCACCTGATACTCGCTTAATCGTTTCCTCGTTCGAATCGTCGAATTTTAATCGAGCCATCGAATCGAACAATTTCGTTAAATGTTTCGCTACTATTTCCGGTTGATTTCCATTAGACAAAATGTCTAATAAATCGCTCGACGATACGAAGTAAAATCGAGGAAATGCCAAACGTTTAGTTTCCAAATATTCGGCTAATGCTTTCTCGCACAGTACAAGTTCTTTTTGAAGTATATCCAATGCAGCTACCAAACCTTCTTTATTCGTTGCTTCAATAACGTTAGGTGTCTTTGCCATTTCCGTAGTCATCTCTTTAAATTCCTTGTCTATTTTATTAAATCTTTCAGCGTCGACGGGTAATTGACGACGAATATCTTCTGATGACATGAAAATACTTTCCAAATGCATCCAAGTTCGTTGTACTTCAAACCAAACCGTGGTAACTTGATCGGCAACGCTTAACTTTTTTTGCCAAGCAGAAACCTCTTCCAAGAAGTGTGCTATGAACTTGGACGTGATTAAATTTTGCAATTGAACCTGTAATCAATTTTATCGTGGAAAATCGATCGAATCAATTCGAACTTATATATTTTTCTAGATAAAAGTTCTTGCCCATACACAGCTTGGGTACCTGATTTTCTTCCAAAGTTTCGATTAATTCTTCACTCGCTCTGATCAAAGTTGCACCCGTTCTAACGTGAATCTCTTTCTCGAATTCCATTTTCGACCAAGTCACGTTCAATTCTTTCATATATCTCTCCATCGACATTTCTTTCACCGCTTTATCAACAATATTCTTCACTTCTTCTTCACACTCGTGAAGATTCAATTCGAGCAAATCGGCCAACTTTGTCAATTCGTCCATTACAAAACGCACCTACACAATGGAATCTTGTCTAACGTATTGTTCATTATATTCAAAATATATTCTATTTTTAATATTTTAAATTTAGGAATGAAAGGATCTAAGGCTGATCAAGTGCATATTCGGTTTCATGAACGATGTATTGTACAATGAATTTATTCAATTAAATGTACAATATGATATTTTACAATGATCGTTAAGATTATGATATTAAATTAATATTGAGAGATGCACCTCATTATTATAGAAATACATATTTTATCCAAAATGAATTGAAACCTTAAAAATAATTAAATAATTTAATTTAAATAAATGACACAATGCTTTTCTGATGTTATGATGTTAAAGCAGGAATCGAAAAAAAGAAAAAGGTTTTGATACAATAATTTAAAAAAATATATTATGCGGTGCACTTTATATACAGTGAACTTACGGTCATCTCTGGAGTCATGTAGCCCAATTTCTGCAACATCGACAGCGTATATATACAGCAGTGCAACTATTTCTAATATACATTTAAATGCAACATTTGCGATTTAAAAGTAGCCGTAAATATTAGTATCAAAAAAAAATATATCATAAATTTCATAAAACAATTTCTTAATCATACTTATCGCAATAATGAAAAATTTAATCTAATACGTAACAGTGATACCTTCGTACTGTTCATCAATTGACGCCAATGTCTTTCCCGAATCGCTGGATTTTGAAGTTCACCGACTGCTCGTAACGATGTCAACATATTTTTAACAGTAGCTTCAAGCGATATGTAAATATCCCATTGACGCATCTCTTTATCTAAAGCTAATCAAGTAAAAAAATAATAATTAATTTCAATTTAATTTTTAATTAAAAAAATACAATACACAAATAGGACCGTTTTATATATGAACAGACCAAATGACGATTAGTTCATTTATCATTGAGATTGCAAAAAACAACTTTAATAAATTGAGTTAAATTTAATAATTGAGAGTTAAAGTCTTTTTAATAAATTGTAAATTTTTATGATATTAATCATTTACAAAGTAATACACGTGTCCTTTTACAATAGATGACAGCGAGAATTCAATTTTATTAAAATTGATGCATGATTCCGTTTATACATAACTCACAGTCCAATTCTAAGTATTCATTGAAAATTACTAACTTCGTATTTCTTTGGCAAACTTTTTACACTCTATATCCATATTTTCAACATCGATTTTTCTCCAAGGTGTAGTCTTCCATCCGTCTATACTGCTCACTACGATGTTCACGTAATCCCACAATTGTTTAAGCATCTTTAATTCCTTTCTACATTGCTTCAATTGCTTGAATTCTGGTACAATAACTTCAAACAATGAAGCCGATTCCTGTATATCTCTCATTTGACATTCCAACATGTGAATTTCTTGATGAGCTTCATCCAATAATTCGTAAGGTTGTTTACAGTCAAATTTAAAGAAATCATTACGCCTAAATGCTTCCCGATAAAGCATGATCGTTGTATCAAATGCAGAAATTCTACTACGAATTCTGGAAACCTCACCTAAGATGTGATATTTCGTTTGAATGATTTTTCTAATACAAGACATAAAGACTTTAAAAGAGAGAGAGAGAGAGAGAGAGAGAGAGAGAGAGAGAGGGAAAGTTAACAAAAGTTTGACTAACCCGCTTGTAAGGGAGCAACCTGTTGTTTCACCATGAGGGCCAATTTTTTCGTATTGGCCCATTGTTCTGGAAGTTCTTTAAGTAATACGTTCACTTCTTCGGGAATATCTTGATCGTAAAACTTGAGTAATTCAACGGTCTCTTCCAAGGGTTTGAACATCTCGTCTGTGGTAGGTTGTCTCTCTTTAACTTGCATCAAATACCCCATAATGCTAACGAGTCCCAGATAATCTCCCGGTTGTACTTGTTGCAACAAACCTTCGTCCGCTCGTCTAAATCGATATTTGAGTACTTTCAATCGGGGGCTAATATTTTAATAATAAACGGGGGAAACGTGTCTTAGTTTTTTTTTTATTACCTTATGAAAGCTCCAAGATCCGATAAACTGCTAGTAACATGATTAACCATATGTGCTTTAAACATATTCGACCATTTACAAACAGTATTCAGGACCGATTGTCTGAAGGGTCGAATGTCTACTCTGAACCAACCGCAAAACACTCTCGAAAGATCTATCTCCTCGATCTCAAAATAAAGACCCTCGTAGAGATCGATTTGTTCGCGAAATTGCTCCTTCTTCGGCGCGGACCGCACTGGACCCTTGGGATCCTGTGCCGTTACCATCTCCATTTCCTCCATCGTTAACTGTCGACTGTATTCGAGAAATTGTTGCATTACCACATCCCTATCTTCAAGCCAAAGAAATGCGTATCCTAATTTCAAATGATTAACGAATAACAGATTTAATTAAACAGAATTTAATGATTGAGTTAATTAGTTCATTAACAATATGTTATATCTAAGTATATACCTTCGAAATTGCCACAAAAATCTATAGCCTCGTCTATCGCGTTAGCTAAACTTTCTAATATTTCATTTTTCATTCCCTTGATATCAGGATCGTTTTCCAATTCTTCGATATAGTCGATATAATCAGATCTCAATCGTGGAATAAGCCCAGCCATACCAATGGTATCGTTCAATAATCCAGTAATAAGTTGTTCGAGACCATCGGGATCGTCAGGTTCCAATGATGGTGCATAATAAAGATCGGGTTCTCTCAATTCTAATTTGGCTTCTAATAGTGGCTCGTTTTGAACACTCGAATCCATGTTGTCTGCCAGATAACCAAGCGTACACCCAACAGCTTTACGAAGTGATTCAATTACTATATCGTCCACGTATTTAACATACTCTTTCCAAACTTCTTTCTTATCATCATCAGAATCATCATTGATTTGAAATAATTGTTTATTTTCTTCCAATAACGAGTGTATTTGTTCGGCAATTTTTTTCACGTCAGCGTAACGTTTCGAAACTCTTTCTTGTCGTTCGTCCAAACAAAGCAATGCATCCTTACGACAATCCTTTCTTCCGAACAGTGGCATCTTCGTCCAAGGCTCCAAAATCAATTTAATCTTGTTCACGTTCGTTTGAGCAGCTCTAACGCGTTTCCAAAGCCCGTTTACGAGCTCTTCCAATTTGACAATGTATTCCAAAAGTCCTTCTGATCGCCAACAGAGTTCGGACTCGCCTCGGTTTATCATCGAATCGATTTCCGCTAGCTCGGATTTGATCAAATCGAGTTCAACGTTTTTCGTTGATTTTCGAATGTCGTTGTAAGAATCGATAGTAGCGTTAAGTAACATATGAAATTTTCTAAATGTTTCTGCTTTCTCCGACACCTGATTAATTATTTATTTTCTTTTTGTTATACATTTTTATTACAATTTATATATAAATCTATAAAAATTATTGATAAAGATGAAAAGTAAAGTAATAACCTCTAAAGCTTCTTGAGGAATATCAGAACGAGACATGCGTTTTAAGTACTTGACTTCTTTCAAAATGGCTAATAGGTCAGGATCGAAATTTAATTGCAAAATAGATTGTCGATCCTTGATCATTAAATTACAATTCAAACCGGTATCAACAGTTCTTGGAACAGCTTCCACCCATTCAACGAAAAGATTTTCTTCTTTTTTCGTAATAATATTAACGAGTCTTTCATAACGTTCGATTATGGCAATACCCTCTTCGGTATTAACGATGCTAAAAAAATATGAATATTATTATTATTAGTTTTCAATTTAACGATAAAAGAATACTTTTTTTACATACGGATTTGGCATGGCTTTGAAATTTTGAATTGGTCGTTCGATTCGTTTTCTGAGCATATTGGTAAAAGTTAAAGAAGCTGTCAGAGGTGGAAGATCAGCCAGAGCACCTTTTGTCCCACGATTGAACAAAGCTTCAACAACGGTCAACTCGATGTTAAGCAGCTCCAGAATCCTTGAATAACGATCGTTAAATTGCTTACGTATCATTGGCCTATCCAACACCGATCCTGCGATATTGATTAACTGAAATTATTTTCAATCAATATATTAATTAATAAATAATTTATTTATCTAATTATTGTGCAATGAAATATTAATATACCTTGAATACACTTTCGAGATTACCGCAATCGTCGAATGCTTGACATAATATTACGGCCAATTTACTATCCAAATCAGTAATAGATAAATTAAATTTGACGCAATCTAATGTAAATGTTTCATCGTCTGGATCGAGTACGTCATTTGTTTGTACCGTTAAAGAAACAAAAAGGTGTTGGAATTCTTTGAAAATATCTATGATCCTTACGCTGAGCGATCGACCGAGAATACCACCGATTTCTATCTTCTCTAGCTTGGCAAATTCTAATACGGTATTGAATAACCACTCGATATCCGCCAAACGTTTGAGGAACGCGTCGAGACGCATAAAAACTACCCCGGAATTGAAAGACCACGGTGGTGAGTCAGGTTTCATACCAGGCATGTTCCTTCTTGCCTCGAACTGACGTTTGAATTCTTCCAGAATGTCTGAGATAGCAAGATTTATGTTATAATATATCGACTTTTATATATCATGTTCATATATTCTCATACCTCGTGATATCTGAACGCGTTGAAGTGCTTCGTCCACGTCGCTCTGAAATATCGACGTAGGGTCGAGAAATCTTTGTGCAACTTGTATCAACAGATTGCATATTTGTCGTAACATGATTATCAATTTGGACGAACTCTGATAATATTTCGAATTAGCCCATGCCAATCCTAACGAATGAATCAAAATTCCCATCAAAGGTTTAGTCTCGGAAAATTCTGTTTCTTCAACCGCTTTAAACCACTTATTCAATGGCATCAAATACAAGGATATATCTTTTGCCTCTTCTAAAGATGCCACAACATTTTCCGATAACGTTCGAAAACACGGAAAATATGCGCTCTCGGTTTTCTCTAAAATCGTAGCCATTTTCTTTACCCTATCTTCCTGTAGCTGATCGTAGATATATCTAGAAAAAAATGAAACATAAAAATAATATAAAGAATATGATATTTACCTTGATAATATCACATATTATTGCTTTTATTTCTGTCATCATTTTTTTGTTATTGTCATTTAATATATTTTGCAATATATCACCTTAAATTCGCCAGTCTGACGGACCAATAATCAAGTTCAACGTTCGGAGTTGGTTGTTGACCGTTGTCAAAAGCGGCGCTCGATTCTTGAGTGACAACGTCATTCACCAAATAAGCCCACTTTATCACGACACCCTCGATGGCGCTCTTCAGATACAAATCGACCGCTTGCGGTCCTACCGTCGAGACCAATCTCTCAACCTCCGTCACCTTTTCCAAGCCGGCTGGCATCGGTAGAACTGTCCTGCCATTAACTTGACCTTTCACCTGATCGTCTCGAGGAAAACGTCCTTTTAATCGTCCTTGATATTCGACCAATTAATCTTTTTCTTAAAATTACAATTCCCTTCCCTTTCCCTAAACAAATAAAAGAAAAAGAAATCTCACCTGATACAAAGTACCTCTGAGCGAGTGCACGTGTTTCGAGATATCCTGGATCGTAACATCCGGTAGATCCTTATGATTGTTGGGATTACTCAGAAGTGGTGCGAAAACGTTATCAATCAATGTTGCCAATTGATCGACCACGCGATGAGAGAGATCACCGATTATTAACAACGACGAATAATCACCTTTTTCTTTTGGTAATGGCGCTTTTATTGTTTTCACGATATAAAGACCTAACGAAAATTCATGAAATCGTTTAATTTAGTGTATTTTCTTGACTTTACCTACTCTTACCTTTCATTCTCTGACATGGTATAGGAAAAGATGTTGATGCTACCAATTGAACGTTCGGTGTCAATACAACGAATAGTGTCATCGGTAATGGATTGTTCAAAAAATCTAATACAGCGTTTCTGTATTCTTCGGTCAATAATAATTTTCCCCATTTTTCTGGTTTCAATTTAAGTGACTTTTGTATAAATCCTCCAATATATTCTAGACGAAAATCCGTTGGTGCGTCTGGTGCAGTCATGTCTTCTGTTAAAACGAACAGAAAGAAAGAGAGAGACAGACCTCTATTAATAATTAATGTTCTTAACTAGTTAGGATCAAATATGTCTAAGTTCTATTAATATTACTTTAAAGCTTGGCAAGCAGGTCAGAAGACCAGGTACGGACTGAGCCTGGTACCGTTGCCACTACCATTGGCAATGATCGTGTCTCTGGAGAAGGGTCGCTTGCTTATTGGCGAACCTATTGTCACGGAACGCACGATATGTCCTGAAACGCGGCTGACGTAGCACGCGATCCGTCTTTTATCCATTACTTATTTCTATTATTGCTATTTGTAAAGAAACCATTCCAGTTGATACAGAACCTTCAGATAAAGAGCAACATCTTCAGCAAATTTTCATCAACATTCTGATCAATGAATTTTAAAGAAATTTGGGGAATTTAAAAGTTGTGTGAGTATGTCTTACATTATTTCTTAATTAATTATTTCAAATGTCACAGGCGCGAAGATAGGGATAATATTTTTTTATAGTATTAATTTTTTTTTTTAATTTTTATACAAAAGAATAAGAGCGTAAATAAGCGTCGTAAAAATAATTTTAAATAAATTCTTGAAATCTGTTTCTTTATTCAATCTAATCTATTAAACGACAGACTGTAAGAAAAAAAAACTTGGTCGAGCCTAAATATCGACTGGCCTACATAAATTCCCAGAAACATTTTAACTTTAAGAGATAGGTCAATTCTTTTCGTGTTCTATTATACGGCAATAAAATTGCAATTTATTGAAACGAAATTACTATTTGATATATTTCTTGATATAATTATTTCTCTTTTTTTTTCAAGCATAGATACATTTATTCTTTAATATGGTAAATTTGTAATGTATAAAATAATCCATTAAGTTTGTTCGTACAATTTTTCTTCCTTTCTTTTTAAAAATATAAAGTAATCAGAAGAATGCGCTCAATTCTTTTCATGCAAAATTTTATTCAAATATTAAAACAATCCCGTTATTTTGTATAAAGAAAAATACACCATTTTGCCAAATCTTCCTTGCACAAATTGAACTCGATAATTGAGAGATAACTGTTTGGATAAAGATTGAAACTCCTTTCCTTTCTCTCTCTCTCTCTCTCTCTCTCTCTCTCTCTTTACCAATTTCGAAAAGTAGGTACGAGGAACGGTGTTCATCAATTACAACACCCGCAATTACTTAGATTTATTTTCTTTAATTACTGAGATCATTCAATTAATCACCGTGAAATGTCCTTTAGGATAAAAAAAAAAATAGAAAAAGAGAAAAGAAACAAAAAGAAAAACATGTTAAGTTATCGTTCCGATCTTTCATTCTCACTTCTACCCCATTTTGCTTTTCGTTCTTTCCATTTTCCTTCCATTTTTTACAAACAACAAAGGAAGCTCCCGGATTATCGGCGTTGCACACGCCAAAACAGATAATTCCACGTTTCATTCGATCCTCGACTCCTCCCCCCTCCGCCCTTTTTCTCTTCTCTCCCTTCCTTTTTTTCTACTCGGTTCAAAACGCTTTTCGCGCGATTTTTTTTTCTTTCTTTTTTTTTTTGTCGCGACGAAAACGCGACGTGAAAATTGATGACCGAGAATCCCGCGCGGAGTCGAAGGACCATTTTACTTTCGACTTTTCCTAGCGAGTGAATAATGCGCTCTCCGTGCAACTTCAAAAGTGATTTCTTATTTAGGGAGCTTTTCAGCCCGATGTCATTTTTCACAGACGCCTTCGTCGATTCAACGTCGCGATACTACCCCCGACAACGCCTTTAAAATGTCTTCCTCCTCCTCCTCCTTCTCTTTCTTTCTTTCTTTTTCTTTATTGAAAGAAGAAAGAAAAGATCCGCCATTTTCTTACATGGGATTAATAGAAAATTCGGCTCAAAGGAGAACATTTATTTATTTATTTTTAACTTTTTGCTTAAAATAAAAAGGAATAAATTAAAAAAAAAATTTATCGTCAATAATTGAAATTATTATTAATTTGATTTAATATTTTATTTATGTAGAAAATATAGACATAACTTCTTATTTTTTCGGTTAAAACTGTTTGTCAATTCCATCTATCGGTAAGAAACTTTATTAAAACCTCTTTGTATCCGCAAACATTCGTGCGTATAAAGTGTTGCCTAATCACACAAGATGGATGGGTGACTAAAAGGTGTGTTTGTTATACCAAAGTTTCTCAATTATTTTCAAGATACTGTAACATTCGATAGATCGAACTACCAATCGAATGTTACGAACTTCTACACGAGCAAGTATTATTCCGCCCTTCGTGTTTGATATTCAACTCGCGAATCATTCAACATTCCTTGCAAGCCCTCTCGTAAAGCTCGTTCGGTCTCGTCCGATCGGAAAATCCTGATTGACAGAAATAAACCAAGAGCAAATAAGAACCGACGATATAGACGTTGTCTCTCGTAAACTCGACACTACCAACGAATGAGAATATTCTGGTGATCGAAAGATTAAAAAAAAAATGATAAAAGGAAGAGAGAGAGAGAGAGAAAAAAAAGATAAAAGACACATCTGTCGAATTGAACGCATAGAAAACTTTTTCAAGAGTAGGCTTATGAAAAGAAAAGAAGGAACGAAAAAAAAGAAAATACTGTCACTTCGGAAATATGTACTCGTCACGTTCGCTTATGCGCGTTTCAGGCTGACGAGCGACATTATGATAATCCTTGGATATAGTATTTGTTGGCCCTCTCGACGTTTTCTCGTTTCAAAAAAAAAGAAAAAAAGAAAGATAGGAAAAAATATCTCGACAAAAGTTTCAGGAATACATTAGATTTCTCGAATTTTGATTTTCCATCCGAATTGTCCAGTTTTACGGTCCACTATCGAAAGAAGAAGTAGAAGAAGAAGAATGAGAGTGTAAAGAGAAAAAAAAAAGAAAAGAAAAGAAAAAAAGAGACAGGATCTGTCGGACATTTCGGAATCCGCAATTTCAGAGAATAAATTCGACGAAGCGTGAGATCGAATTGGCTCGTAGCCAGGTACGTTTCCTAACGAACATTTCCCTAATGAAATCAGAATCCTATCTCGTGAGCGACCTCGACACGCGCGGCAAACCTTCCTTACGATCTTCAGGATTAGGGCATCTGTCTAAAAAAAAAAAAAAAAGAAAAAACAGAAAAGAAAGAAGCAAAAGAAATGAAAGACAACGAAGAAGGGAAGAAAATAGAGAGAGAAAGAGAAAGAACATGTGTGGTTCTCTCCAACGTTTATAATTCAAGACACGCCTTCTGCGGCTAGCATAGAAACGCATGAGAGAATTTCGCGATACGTAGTACCACTACGTGTTACTAATTTAGGCAGCGCTAAAGGGCGTCTCGCACCGCCAACAGAATTTATTATTTTAATTATGCTAGTATTTTCAGGGAAGGAAGAAGGAGGTAGATAGTACCACCCTAACGTTGGCATCGTCGTTACGTTCTGAGAATGAGAGAATCAGACAGAATTCTGAGACAGTAAGGGGACATTACTAAATTGCGTGACGATACTTTTGGTCCTCTCGATGCTATTAAACGTTTACCTGCTGCTAACGTTTTACTGTGGTTTTCTCATTTTATGACCTTAATTTTCTTACTTCGTGATAAACGAGTTTTACGATGATTGGTCTGTTTAAAAACACTATAAGTATAAGTACACACTTTTTATTTTCGATTTTTATTTTTAATACGTTCATTATATTTGTAACAAAATATTTTTGTCCATCCTACTTTACGTTTTTACCATTGCTAAACTTACAACCGATTAATATTTCGATCAATACCAGTGATCGTTCGTTATTCCGTAAACGTAAAGACCTATAAAGAGGGTTTCTTTCACGTGGTAATTTTTATCCTCCTAATAGAGTTAATCTCTGTCTGAACATGATCTCTCTCTCTCTCTCTCTCTCATTCTCTGATCCTTCATAAAAAGGGGGAAAGAATTTTTGCCGAGATCAACGAATCCACGTTCTTTGAATCGTCGCTAATTCTCCAGCCAGAAATACACTATCGGCATTTGAAATAAGTTTTCCACACACGAGTCTTATTTATCCCGTACAAGAAAAATATTAGTAAATTGCGGAAATAGCATCCTCCTTTTGTTCCTAAAAAAAAAAAAAAAAAAAGAATAAAAAGAAAAATATGAAGAAAAATAAGACATAAAAATAAAAAATAGTGAAAGGAAAAAAATTCAAACTGGGGACTAAAGAAATTTTCTTTTATTTTAAGTTGAAGGTATGTGTGTGCGCGCGCGTGCAGACGCAAGAAGCAGAACTGACTTCAACACCACTTTCCCTCGTAATGCCCTTGGCGTGTGTCTGGGAAATTCTCCAAGTTAAGCTGCAGCAAGCTCTCCATTTTCGCCCTCTCCAGAAGCTCTCAACAGGTTACCTGGGTTCTCTTCTCTGTTCTCGGAAGTCTCTTTCTCTTTCTATCTCAGTTACTTCCCGTATTCTCTTTTTCTTTCTTAAGCTTTTCCTCACCCCTTTTTTTTCTTCAACCCCAAAGCAAACTTTCCGTTATCTTACCTTCTCTTTCTTTCTTTCTCTTCAACTCGACGCTTAGTTGATACGAATAAAGCGTAAAATGGACACTAAATGACTCCCGTAAATTCATAGCCACCTTTCTTTCGTCTCCCACCCTATCCCCATTCCCCGTCTAACGTTCGGGGGATTGCTTTTTTAACCTTTTCTCGCGCGAGACGATGTTTAATTTCTTTTCGCTTCTATTCCTCAATTTTGTCTACCCAACTCCCCCAATTTTTCTTTTTTTATTTATCTTCATAAATATAGACCGATTAGTAGAATATAATTTTGCGTCAATGTCAAAAAAAAAAAATAAAATAATTCATTCAAATCGAGATACTTTTTAAAGGAATATTAATAAAACACACTCACCAACAATCACGTTCTTCTTCTCTTCGATCTCGATTTCTTCCTCATCCTTTTCAGTTTCTTCATGTGACGAGTCGCGAGAGTCCATCATCGATTGTAAGAGCTTCTCGAATTCCCCCATTTTCTCTTCACACGGATGATTCTGCCAAGTTGGCATTGGTTCTGTACCCTCCTCAGACTTCTCAGAATCGAGAACGCTCCTGACGCTTCTACTATCATCGTAATCCGACATTCTTGCTTCTAAAGCTTGTCACTCTTTTTTTCTCTATTTTCTCTCTCTCTCTCTCTCTCTCTCTCTCACACGAAAAGATACGAGAGGAAAAATTCTAAAATTTCACTTGAATCCTAAACAAAAAAAAAGAGAAAAATTAAGAAGAAATTTAAAAAAAATAAAATAGTGCTGTTAACACTAAACGTACTATGGAGTTACTTATTTATTTCATCACTTATTTTTACTTATTTATTTCATTTATACTTGTCACAATGAATCAAATGATCGTCAAAAAGTTATAAATATTTTACGATGTACGTATAGCAAAAAATATTATGCCATTTATGAAGTAAGAATTAATTTTTGAATCACCTATAGCACAATTAATTTGTAAGAAATTTCTCCAAAAAATTTGACAATCATTTGACCGGTCATGATACGTTTAGTATTGAAAAACGTTAGTTTCCATAGTACGTGATCACAAAGTTAATTATTTCAAAATATTTGTATCAAGAAAAAGTAACATCATCAAAATACAATAAAATATGAATTAAAAAAAGGGAGACTCTTTCCCTTTCGAAGAGAACAGAAAAAGAGAAAGAAAAACTAAAAAAAAAAAGAAATAAAACAATAGAATGTTCGAAAACGTGTTCATTTAATTCGTTCTTATTGTTTTGTTCAGAAAAAAAAAAATAAAATAAAATAGTATTACCGAGTGGTATGTTAGAATAAATTAAAGGATCTTTTCCCCGTTCGAATATACGAGGACAATAGTTTTCGTTGTCCAATTTAGGCCAATTTCCTGCCACCTGAGACCTTCTATAATACTTCCGCTTATTGCTAGAAAGAGAAAGAGAGTAAGGAAAAGGGATAGGGATAGAAACTTTTTGGAGAAGACAAAGAGTGACGTATATACCAACATATAGACGTTGAAAGCAAGTCCTTGAATAAAGCTACGGAAAGTAAAGAAGATGACAAGAAAAAAAGAAAGTTGTATGTAAAATGTAGTAGAGACACGTAAAATGATGCCATCCGCATTCATATCAGCTTACTTTACGAGCGTAACAGTCCTCACACTCTAAAGTACATACATAAGTATATATATATATATATATATACTTATGTATATATATATACTCGGTGGTATATTCGTATATTATCCGTGGATAATACTGTGCACGCTTCATTCCACATTTTACCTTTTTTCCCCTTTCTTCCACCAATTTTTCTCTCGTTTTCTCTCTCGATACGAAAAGAAGAAGAAAAAGGATCTTCGATCTCGCTGACGTTGAGGTATCCATCTTTTATTCTATATCCTTCTCTATCATTGTTTTTGTTTCTTTCTTCTTCACTTTCTCCTTTACTCTCTCTCTCTCTCTCTCTCTCTCTCTCTCTCTCTTTCTATTTCTCTCCTAAAGTTCGCTTTGTCTCAGCAAGTCCTCTTACCGCGATGGCAGGATGGATTTTCGTCATATCGCGACACTAGAGTGCCGAAAAGAGGGGAAATACTCGAAGCTCGTTCGAGTTTTGACGAGGGTTTAAGAGAAAGAGAAAGAGAGAGAGAGAGAGAGAGAGAGAGAGAGAAAGAGGAAACGGAAATATCTTATGTATATATATGTTACTAGTAGGAGCAAGAATTTTGGTTGACAAGAAAGTCACATAATATAGAAAAAAGAGGGAATAAGAAATATATTCCATAAATTCTTTATAATAATAAAATAAAATAAGAACTTTCTCTCTCTCTCTCTCTTTTTTCGTCGAACAAGTCAGTCCTGAAAGTATCTCATCGTATTTTCCTATCCAACTCGCATTTTTGAAGTGGATCTTTCTATGGCGACGGTAACGACCAAATTTTATGAAACGATACTAAAAAGAAAGAAAATATAAAGGTTGAAAAAAAGAGAAGGATAGAACTCACTATACAGATTCTCTTATACTCAGTTTATTTTCCTAAAAAAAAATGAAAACATATCTAATAATAATCTAATAATTCAATAAGATTATCAACACAGAAAAGTTTCATTTCTGTCGCATACCAATCGTGTATCTTTTTTTTATTTGCTTTTTTTTAAATAATATAGAAAAGATAATGGGTTATCGACAATACTAAAGTTTATGGATCATACGGGTGTGGTCTAAAGCAAACAGTTCCTAGCAACGACCGCGTTACTACTACTTGCTTCGTCATTAAATTTACCTGGACACATTCCAGACTTTGTATTCTCTTGGTGTAAGGAAAAATTTGACAAAATTATTTTTTAACTTTAATAATTGGAAAGAGAGTGAGAGGGAGAGTGAGAGAGAGAAAAAAATAAAAATAAAACTACCCGTGGTGATAATATCGTAACAGATCTTCCAAATAATTTCGCATAGAGAAAAAATTAAAACAAAAAAATCATTAAATGTTATTTATCAAATTCGCGTGTTATTTTATCGTTTGATTCGAATAATTCAATACTCACAGTGTTTCCTTCTTTTTCTTTCGAAAACAAACTTTGATATTGTCTATGGTGCAAGTGCATTTGTTATCGTTCGACTATCACTTCTTGTTGATTTTCTTACCCCTGGTGAGATTTGTCGTAAATGTGGAAAAATATTGTGGCGCCACTTACTATGGATCCAACAGGTAATTTTGACTTTAATTTTTTCATTTAATAGAAAAATTGTAAATGTAAAATAAAAAGATTTCTTGTTAACGCTTTATCTATCGGAAACTTATTAAAAATAGGATCTTCAATTGTCATCTATTATTTTTCGATTATTTTTTTACACTTATTAACCTTTCTTTCTATTTTATTTCTTTTTTACTTTACAACTTATACATAAAATATTATAATAATTAAGAAATATCGTTAATTGTTAAGAGATGCAATAAAATAAAAATAGAAATGTTATTTACATCGTCAGGATTTTTACAAACCCCGGACGATAGTTAACAAATCACGAAAAGATAGATGAAGTGTTAATGATACAATCTCATAAAAAATAATTAAAGAAACATCGTTTTAAAAGTAACGTTTGATAAATAGCGAATTTGAGTGTACGGGTACGAATAAGTCGTAAAATTTCATAGAATGTCTTCATGCATAATTCACTGCTTTACCATTCCTTGAAAGATGAGAGAAAGATAATCAGAGAGAAAGAGAGAGAAAAAAAGAGAAAGAAAGATAGAGAATTTTTCGAAGATAGCAAGATGTGACACGTTCGAAATATCTAAAGGGAAAATTTTTCGATTTCCTCTCATTTCTCAATCTTCTTTCGGCCCTTTTTTTTCTTTTCGTTTGAAAGAGAACATCTCACACCGGTGCGACGAATCACAGCGAAGTTCCCTCCTTTCTCTATCCCTTCTTATAAACACCTTCTCTTCTTTCAACCCCCACCCAACCCCCGGTTCTCGATATACGCCGTTACGCGGAGTAATTTCGTCCATGGAATCGCATTATCAGCGAAACATTTCGGGGTCGACTTTATGGTGCTGCTGCCAGCATCCTCGTCCTCGTCGTAGTCGTAGTTGTCGTCGTCGTCGTCGTCGTCGTCGTTGCCGCCTTCAGATACGCCTGGCAATAATTCAACTACAGCCGTGCCGGTCCTCTACGAGGGAAGGCTAATTCTCATCCACTATTCTCTCGAGGAGATAATAGATCACGGAGATTAAAGGATTCTCGAGATGCCCCAGCTTTCTTCGACTCCCACGGTGCAAAGTATTAAGTACGGACGATTAAAAGCCATCCGGCTTCCTTATTTTTTTTTCTTTCTTTGCTTTCTTTACTTTTCCCCCTCCCGGCAAAACAATCGTCTCGTTGGATGTCTAACTTTTTCGAGCAGATAATAATTCAACATCGAGTCAGGTGTGGTTCTCTTTAAATGCTTCAAAAAATCTTGCTCACGACAAGATAATTTCGAACATCATTTAATCGTTATAATATATTAATTCATTCCGTTTAATTGTAAAATTCCATTGAAAAAAAGAACAACAATGAATCATTTCTTTATAATTATCAAAAGGGGTACTATTTCTTTCTTTCTTTTTCCATTTTTCATTATATTTCTTTTATTTTTTTTATTTTTCTAGTTAGTTATAACGAATTTCGTAGGTTATTTATTTCTGGTAGTTATACCAACCTGACTCTACCAACCCTTGACAATAATAACAGTAACAATAATGGAAAGAGAGACGTGGTGGATATGAATATGTATCGAATACATCTGTTGCCTTGTAGCCCTTTGGGGTATTATGAGACGAGAAAGGGTGTGCTTGAAAACGGTGCAATATCGGTCGCAAAATCCTTACCACGAAACGTGTCCCCGAGACCTAACAACCAAAAACTAATTCTAACCCAGTTGACGATTCATAACAATTTTATCTTTTATCTCATACCTATCACATATATTATCCTTACGATGATATCTTCTTCTTCTTTTATTTTTTGTTTCTTTAGATATTAAATTTTGGAATACCATAGTCATCAGTATTGATGCTGACCAAAGCACCACGAAGAGAACAAAACGTGAAGAGACTTTATTAAGAGATTTTATTGCCTAGCTGAGTTAAATCTTCTCGATCATCAACCCCCCTTCCCTTCCTTCCTGTAGCAACAAATTAAAGAGATGTTAAGCTGAAAATAATTAATTCCAACGGACGACAAGGTGTGACAATGTTGGATAAAAGATAAAGCCGAGAATGAATCGAGACCTCTTTGTTCTCTTTTGTAATATACCGAGCTTTATATTGACAATTTTCTCTATTTTTTTTTTAAATTATTTATTAAACTTTTATTAATATTATCGATTACTGTAAGTATATATTTATGTTATTTATATGTATATTATGATGAGATTTTATTTAAAGATTAATTTAAATTAAAATTGATAGATAAATTCTATTAAAAGTAATTTGTCAATGATTATTCAAAAACAATATGTTTAGAAAATAATAATTTTTGATTGATTTCATTTAACGTATGATTAAAAACATTTTATTCTACTTGCCAATCCTATTTTATTCATTCGAAGGAAAATGGATTTATTTGAGCGACGTAGAAAATCTTTTATTCTTGAACGGGAATCCTCTTTAGTTAGGTACCTCACACAGGCGTAGTTAGTTAATTAAAAGGTAAAAGCAGCTCGAAGAAGAGCACTCCAAAAGAGAGAGAGATAGATAGAGAGAGAAAGAGGAAGAGGGCTGGAAAGCTGGATTTGTAGCTCGATCGGGGTAAAACCTCCCTTTCACGCTTGGCCGAAATCATTTCGGGGTGGGTTCTGATTCGGCGCTCGTTTGCACCGCTTTATTTGCGATTTCAAAGAACCCCGAAGTAAAGGACGCTTCTGACTGCATACACAATTTTAGGCACGAATTTACATAGAAACTGAATGAGCCAGTGGTATTTAGTAACTTTTTAAAAAGAACCATTGTGATAGTTAAATCAAATTTGATAAATTTCGTGTTAAGAAAAAAGAATAAGAAACAAAAAATAATAAAGCTATCAATGTAAAATCTTTGATCGTTAATCCATCCGAGGAAGGATATATTATCAGGGTATATATTAAAAAATAATCTTTAGTGATGGGATTTTGGGGAAGAAAATGTGCAACGATTCGTAAGGAAGTTTTTTGACGTATTACCGTTAGGAAAGGAAAAAAAAGAAAAAAAAGGTGTGGATATAGGGGAGTAGCGTATTCGAAGAGATAAGATGAAGCGAGGAAAACTGATTTGATAATACGCTAGGATGAGCAACGGACTACCCCCATTCACCCCCTCCCTCCGCCCATATCGAGGAAAAGCACGATCGAGAACGGCTTGACGGTAAAATTCTCGCTTTTTTTTTTTTTTTTTATTTCTTTCTTACTGAGATTCGCCTCCATCCACCTATTCTACAACTCCCATATTTGCGATTTCATATTTTAGGAATTCTACAAAGATGAAGAAAAAGAAATGAAAAGAAACGGAGGGAAAGAAAGAAGAAGAAGAAGAGAAAGATGATAAAGAAACAACACAAGCAAACCCCTTCGAAATCTAAGCATTTACATTTATATTTGCAAAAATGCGATCGTTCGATAGAAAAGAAAAGAAAGAAAAAGAATGGGAATGTAATAGAGGAAGAGAGAGAGAAAAAGGAATAGATTCTCGCCCTTGAAACAGCCAGGCTTTTGTTATGGAATTGCTAATGATGACAAGGGCTCGCCAGGGTTGTGTTGCAATAACAGCTGCTCCCTGCCAATTCGATAGATAGGCGTGGAAAAATATTCCTCGATAACCGCGTTACGACGATAAGAGCTCTTGCTGTGCGTTCCTCGAGAATAATATCGATTCTTTAGGAGAACAACGAGATCATAAAAGCAACGCTTATAAAGAAGAGAGAACCGGCTTTTATTTTTTTCCTCTTCTTCTTCCTTCTTTTCTGTCCAATTATACTTGCTAATATATATAGTTCCATTTCGATAATGTTAATTACTACGAATAATAATTTATTGTCGTTTATTATTCGACATATTTCTATGTTTAGATATAAAAGTATACAAGAATATAATATACATTTTGTTTACAAATGATTTATAAAAATATTAATATTCTCAATAGGACGAGGTTAATTTATCGAAAACTTTAATATTTCTTTTAGTAAAAAACAAAAAAGGAAAGAATTCTTGTAGTAAATAGAATGTTATTTTTTTTTAAATTTGTTGTTATGGATCTTGAAGAAAGGGTTTAATTTTAAAAAACGATCGAGAGAAACGATTTCCAATAGAACGGCGTTATTCAATGATGAAGAGTAAGAAAGGTGCAATGTTTTATCTCCGCGTTTGATTAGCTTTTAGATGCAATGATTTGACGGCGCATGCAAATACACACCCCTTTCGTAAGCTACACAAAAGAACCAGAGATCGAAGGTATTCGGTTAACATTCAGGGATACCCCTGTGAATATTTCATACCGTAGCTTTTTTCCGCACCAACGCACACACGCGGGAACAGGAAAAAGGAGAACGATAAAAAAGGCATTTTGATGGTTGGAAAAAAAATAAAAAAAAATAAAAAAATAAAAATAAAAAATAAGGCCAACCATGCGTATCAGCCGACAGAAACTTTTATGCGTTTTAAATGAATGCGTCGACTTTCTCTACTTCAACCCCCTCGCAGAACGGACTCAAACTTTTACAATTTTCACGGTAATTGTCTACCGTTTTTTCTGCTACACGAGCTAACCGAAGTACCCCTCGCTAGACGAATATATCTTCTTTTATTTTATTTTACATTTTATTTTTTCTTCCTTTTTCGTGGTAATCAAATGCTACAAAACTACAAAATACGGTAGATTGATTAAATTGTATTAATCAGGTTATTTCATTCGTAGCTTCGGGAAATAATTGAAATGAACTCTTCATTACGTTTTACAAAATTCAGCATAATATTCATTTAATTCTTTATTGCAAATGTGTTAAGATCAACGACGATAATTCTATTATGCGACAGAAACAACAATACTTTAACAGTGTAACAACTTATCCACTCTCGTTAATGTATTTAAAAAATCGAGAGCAAATATTTCGTCACGATGATAACGTTCATTTTCGATAGTCTGACATGACAAGAAGTGATATTAACAATTGATCTATCCATTATCATATATAGAATATATCGCAGAGTACATGAAAAGTTGGAAATATTTTATTGACAATGTAGGCACTTCGCATCTTAACGAATCGATCGACGTTCAGAGTAATATGAAGTATTGTTTTTTCGATCGTATATTATTTAAAAAAAGAAATGTGTGTGATTAACAAGCAAAACGTAATTTACTTCATTAATCGTTTCACGTGTATCAGTTATTTTAAGTGCGGAAGACTATTTTGTCTCTTTTTTTCTTTTTCTTTGTGTGTTCTGTTATTTAAAAATATATATAGATATAATATTATAATACACAGATTTAAGACAACATGTATATAAGACGAGAAACAATAAATATTATTTCTTGTACTATAACCATAGTATTACAAGGCACTGAAAACAATTTCGTTCGCGAGGAAGCATTAGACGACATAGAAACATTTTCTGTTAGAGAATAATCTAATATTACATTTTAAAATATAATCTTTCTCAATTGAGTTAGTATTGGTAATATAAATATTTTGGATAATTATTTTACTGATACTTTTTGTTATGTTTTTACTATAATGTTATCAATTCTTTTAATTATTTAATTCTGCAGCGGAGATAATTTGCATAGCAGATTTGTATTGTCGATTCCTGAGTATACGATGAATCACAAATAACTTAATTGAAAACTTGGATAAAAATAAACAGAATATTTCCTGTTTAACAGAATAAAACATGATCACGTTGAATGCGACACAGAACGAATAAAAAATTAGAAACTCTGTATCGTTAAGACGTATGCATCATGATGGATATGTTCAATGAAAAATACTGAGTTACATAAATTTAGCAAATGGTTGCACAAAGAAAAAAAACAAATTATTACAATATTAATTATTGATATTTACAATAATAATCTGAAACTAATCGATAGTTAGGAACTACTCGATACACTACTAATATCATCGTGTCACCCATGATCTCAAGTGGAAGTTCAACGTATTCTATTTGTCAAGCGACACACCGAACGAAATATATCATTTGATTATTTCATAGTAATCAGACTTGACGAAAGTACGTTACCCTGCTAGAAAACATTTTATACAGATAATAACTCTTTGTAAAATATAGTGATAGGTACTTATTAATCTTTGCTTAATATTTATCTTCCTGATCCCTCCTATATTTTAATATAGCTTGCCATATCCTTAACTCGACGCCACCTCTGTAAATACAAACATAAAATTATATTAAACATTTCTATAATTAGATTGGATACTATTAACAATATTATACGATTACCTGAAATTGAGTCTTCGAATATCATCCCTTGTAAAATAATTTAAAACGTCTTCCAAAGTGTATTGCTCGTACATAAACTATAATACAAATATATATAATGAACGATTAGAATTAAATTTAATTATAATCAGTTAATTTTTTAATGTGAAAAATATGAATATAATATTTACTCTATCGATTGATACTTCATCTATTTGAAGATTGTATAACCAATTGATAAGTGCTGCATCTTTGAATGAAGAATTTATAGGATTCGAATTAGCTGTTTGTAATGAATCTGTTTGATCAGTTCCGTTTTTGCAACCAGACATGTTAGAATTATAACTGAACAAAAATAATAATATTAATTTTCTTTTTGAATCATTATAATATTTTATTAAATAAAGAGAAACTATATTTAAAAGTACTCACCCTGATTCTTGTCTTAAGGCTTTTCTATTAATGTTCTCACATAGATGCGTCAATGTATTTATTTGAGCTTTTTGTTCTTCTAAAGCTTCTTGTAATAATATTTGATATGATTTTTGACAATCTAACAATTCTTGCAATAACTTCATGTTTTCCATCTTTAATGTTCCCATTTGATCGTGATATTCTTTCCAATATTTATTGTCAACAGAATCAGCTGTTTTCTGAGATTTTATAGAATTCACTGTTGAAACACCAGATGTAGAACCCTCTTCAGGACCTTGATCACCAGGTTGTACACGCTCCTGTCCTAACAAATTTGCTCCAAGTTCTATAAAATACAATAAAAAAAGTTCGTTTATAATTTATGTTTGTCGAAACATCTTAATAAAAAATAATTACAATTACATTTTATACAAGATATTTTTATAAGTCATTTCATATACTAAGATTGAATTTTAAATATTTAATCTTATGATTTAATTTGAAATGAATGAGAAAATAAAGAATCGCTCACCAGGCGACAATACTGTAATGGCTGCTTGAACGGCATTTCTTACTAAATTATCCAATGCAAACATCCAATGTGGTTTAATGCTGTGCATTCTTAAAACTTCATTCACCGCTGTTTGAAACAAGTAAATAGCTAATTGAAGATGATTAATCGCTGTTGAATCAAAATCTAATTCTTCTTTTAACGTGCGTATAGCTGTTATAATAACTTCTTGATTTTGTTCAGAAATGTAGTCCTTTAATCCGCGCATCAATAATATCAAATGATTCTAAAAATAATTTTGAAATTATTAATTGTAATAAATATTAATCATTATTTCAAAATGTATATTGTAGAATTACCGTGCGCAAAACAGTTTGGCCAACATCCTGATGTATACCTCTCATCCAAACCTCACAAATTTTTGTTTCATCTTGACCAAGAACTCTTGTTAGTGTCATTCGTCTCTGACTATCTTTTTTCAATAGATAAAATCCTTCTTGTTCTTCTCCAGATTTATGTCCTGATTGCCCTATAATTAATCGGATATTTATTTGATTATTTTATTAACAAATTTTAAATGCTATTTATGTAAACATACTCACCTCCTAATTCAACTTCCGGTGATAATAATCCACCAGAAGAACTTCTTCTGGTTATAGAAGCTCCAGTTGTATCGCTTTCATTTGTTTCTATTGATGGTGTATTACCTATTGTGCTAGAAATTGGAAGAAAAAACAATTATATCTATCTGTTAAACTTTATAAAGTACTTCAAGTAATATTTAAAATAATTTGTTAATAAAGAGTAATTTATTTTAGCATACATATATCTATTCTATTGACACAATTTATACTTATTTATACACATAGATTAAAATAAAATTATGGGAACAATTATAATTTATTTTTACCACATATGCCCCTGTTTAAATATTTTACATATAAACAGTTTGATAAAGCAATAATCATTCACCACATGTAAGTTCAGGAATAAAAAGCATCACATAGATTTCTGCAGGAATTGTTTAGGAGAATATTATTATCCATAATTAAAATGCGATATGAGGCAATGAAAGATTTCAAAAAATAATTGTGTATTCATACAATTGTAAATAATGTGAAAACATTTTCATCAAAGTATAAAAGATCTCAACGAAGTTTATAATGTATATATTCACATTATATCAATATTATTCAATAAAGGTATCATACCTGTTAAAAGAAAGAGTTGTAGTTGGCATGCTGATGGGAGACAGAAGGTGAGCTGGACTGCGCTCTCTCAATGGGCTTGACTTGGTTAGCCCTCCACTACATGCAATTCTTAATTATTAAATATTATATATAATAATACCTTTTTGTTAAAACGTTGCACACCACGCGATTCTTAAGGAAATTTCCGTCAGGCAACGCACGTTATTTTGTATTGAAAAAAAAGACAGTTGAACATCAGTAACCATACCCATGACACTGACCTTTTCGTTTAGGCCGCGTCAGTCATCGTCGGTGACTGACGTTCAACTGGTTTTTTTTTCAATATAAAGTAATGCGTGTAGTTTGACGGGGATTTCCTTAAGAATTTGTATGGGACTCAACGTGTTAATTATACAAATACCAATTATAATTATATTTAATATAAGATTGATATATTTGAGAATGTTATTATTAAAAAAAGTAATCATTTTTTAGTCATGTTAATTATATCGCTACTTTACAAAAATAACTAAATAAAAAAATTATAAAATTAAATTTGATAAATATTTTCTCTATATATTTAGAATTTGAATCTATACGTATCTAAAATATTCGCATATATATATTATAATATTACAAGATTATATTACATGTATATAGTGTATGTATTCTTGTGTTGTATCATAAATAGATAATTATATCTCAAAGCTTTTGGGACTATACATAATATTTAAAAGCAGTTATCAATTAACAATATCACAATGATAATGTTGGCATTAAAGCTTCATATATACCGAGTTCAAGCATTAAATGAATGTAAAATGTAATGACTCAGGAATAAAGTGATCTCAAGCTGTAAACAAAATGATATTTTAATCATTTTAAATATCAACTGTACCTGTCATCTGATTGCGATGTTTGCATCGCAGTAGAAGTTATAATATGATTGTTATTTGTTTTGTCGCACTTTCCTAAACGGTCAACTCTATCTGCAGGAACAGATATGCTTCTACTAAAGTCCGGTGGTGCTGCTAATCTACTAGTTTTCTTTTTCCTGTGAATAATAAATATAAAGTGAGTATAGTAATATTAACATTTTAATATATTATGAATAATAATTTAATTAATTTAAAATATAGCATACTCGTTTAAGAAAGGATCTTCTAACAATTCGGCAGCGGTTGCTCTCACATCAGGATTTGGTTCAAAACATCTTAATATAAAACTTTTGGCTCTCTCGGATAATTCAGACGGTATTTCGGGATGTATTTTATAGTATCCAACCTATGAAAATAAACAAGTATTTGGTAATTATTATATTTTTTATACAAAATATCTTTTACTTACTTTGAATACAGCTGCTTGAGGAGAGCCCAATTCGATAAATGGCGGCTTTCCTGTTGCCATTTCAACTATAGTACAGCCCAGAGACCAAATGTCTGCCTAATATCACAATTTATGATAAAATAATTTAATTAATATTTTATATTACATAGAAATGCTAGGATGATCCAGGCACGCGTCGCTATGACTTTGTTATAAAACGTTGATTTAATATAATACTAAAGAAAGCCACAGCAACGCGTGGCCGGAGCATCATAGTATACTACATATATATATATATATATATATATTTTTTTTTTTTCACTTACAGGTGCACCATAACCACGTTGACCTTTGTCGATAACTTCTGGTGCCATGTATTGTAAGGTTCCTGTAAACGTTTCAGCACTTGGACAAAGACCAGCCAAACGTTTAGACATACCAAAGTCTGAGATTTTCACTACACCACTATAAGTATTAACTAACACGTTATCACCTAAAAATTAAAACCCAAAATTTGTGTATGAATAAGATATTAATAATTTTATCAAATATAATATAAATTCAATTTTTTATATGAACCTTTAATATCTCTGTGAACTATTTTCTGATCATGTAAATATTTAAGTCCTTCTAAAATCTGTTTAGTGTAATATGATATTGTTGATTCATTTTCTTTTAATGGACCCCACTTAGATCGTAGTAAGGCTGATAGGCTTCCTAAATAAGAAAAAAATAAATATATAAACATTAATCATTTTTTTTCTCAATTAGAAAAATGTTTTAACACTGACCTCCTGGGACCTGCTCCATAAAAATTTTGAAGTATCCATCCTCGCTCACTGATCCCAAGTATTGAACAATATTCCTATGTCTCAGTTGACTATGTAATTTAATTTCTTCGTGTAAAGGCTGAACATCTCCTAGATTACGTTCCCGAATTTCTTTCACTGCAATTCGCACTTGAGTATTTAAATCACGAGCTGCATACACGACACCATATGTCCCTTTTCCAAGTATTATTCTTTTATTTTGATCATCCAGTTCATACTCAAACTGAAAATATAAATATAAATGTTACATAATAAATTTGTATAGAATTTTAACTTTTAATGTTAATTTTATTAATTATAAAATCACTGACCTTCATACGATCATCGGTCATGTAAGCATCCAAATCTGCAACCATACCTTCTTGATCTCTAGTCATTTCTAAGATCAAGTCATAAAATCTTTGCCTACATTGTACAGATGGCAAATACATTTGGAAATCATCAGAGTTTTGATGAACGTATAAAAAGAGACATCTCTCATCTCTTTTATACAGGCTCACACTTCGGATCATGTTTGCAGTAAACAACCAATCGTGTACTTGCTTGCAGTTATTTTTCATGTTATCCAAGCATAAGTTCCAGATTTGAATGGATTTTTCTTCCGCACCAAGATTGACGTTGACGTAGCTTGGCATTAAAATTTTCGTTGGCTCTAACACCAGAAGCTATAACAGAAAATACAAAAAACAATATCCTTTCAATAAATTAATTTAAAATAAAAAATTCATTAATAAAAATTAATTAATCTAAGGACCTGCACAGAAAAGCATTTTATATTATTCTTACTTTGACCAAAAATGTACAGAAGCAAGCTGGATTCGTAATGCAATACTATAAGCCATAGTCTTCCAAATTGAAAACTGGATCCTTTGTAGAACGATTCCATTTATCAACTTACTGGAAACCGTATACTATCTCCAACTTCCGGTTTTGTGGCTTCCACAAAGTAGTCCATCCAAAAACCAAATATTTGCTCCTCAGGTGAAGCTTCAGCCTCTTCATTTTTTTTTCCGAAACCTATCTATCAAGGATATGTTGCCAATAGTTGACTTCAGGTACCTATAATGAAATTACTTTCATATAGAAAACTTGTCATTTTTGTACAACAATTATTTGATAAACAAAATTATTAAAATATTTATTATACATACCAGTTGGGTGGCTTCAGTTTGAACATGCATTCAGCAGCTTGTATAGCCTTAGAGTAATCTTCTGCTAGCACACTAATCTCGAAAAAAGTTGCGACATCCCAATAGTCTTTTAAACTTGACAGGCTGCCCTTTTTCCCGATTAAGTTATTCAATATCATTCCTATATGTTGTAGTTCTTCGCTCTTCGAAAATTCATTGCCTGCTATAACTAACAGTGTTGCAAGATTTATACCGGCATATTCGTTTGGTTGAACCTAATGGTCAAAAATTGTAATCATGTTGAATACTGTGACGCTTAATGTAATTTATAATTATTTATGCTGTTACATATAATATTCAACAGCCATTGAATTAACTTGAAAAAATAGATTCCTAAAATCAAAGCAACAAACGAAAGTATGAATGCTATAAGCTAAGAAATTGATAATTAATTTGTCTATTTGTATAAATGATAAAGATGCAGATAGTCACAAATACAAAATAATTTTCATAATCAATCAAAGTAATATATAATCAAGGAAAAAGTAAATGATAATAAACTTATACCATACACAAAACATAAGTATAAAAAATAAATAAAAAGCTTACTAAACAATAACTATGCTCAAATACATTTTATCCAATATAATACATGAAATAATAATAATTATTATTATTTTGAATGATTTAAGTTCCACCCACCTTAACTCTCTCATACTTGTTTGTTAAAAATATAATTGATATTTCTAAATATTAAGAATTTATAACAATAGGATAATATTCACATATGTAATCATATGGTACAAGTTCATCATAATTGCATTATTTTATATTGGCTTGATTCCTACAAAGAGTTAGCATTATTATAGCTCTTCACAATATAGATTTCAAAAAGATAATCTATAAACTAGTTTTTTCTTGATCATTTATATGTACCTTAGAAATTATCAATTTCTTTTAGTATTTTTTAAAGACTTTTATCATTTTAATCCTAAAAATCCATCATTTCAAGGCAATACATTGGCTGAAGAACACTATATGTGTCGACATATATATATATATAAATATTACCTCAAAACCTTTTCTATACCAATGAATAGCATTTTTTAAACTTTCTTGATCCGTATGTCTACTTTCAACAAACTTATCCTTATATATCCTTCCACACAAACACAACATGTCTGGTACATGATTTTCTTTTTTTTCTAATGCTTTTTCAATAACTTTCAAAGCTCTTTCCCTATCTCCTTCTTTATTTCGTCTGTTTAATGCAAAAGCATATAAGTAACGAATAGCAGGAGTATTAATATAATTTTTATGCGTAGGTATAGTTTTTAAATCGTCGACCAATTGCACCATCGCATCGTAACCCTAGAACAAATATATTCCATTTATTATTATTTGTTAATTATATTATATTATAAATACAAATTATACCTGGATTTCTCGAAATGAAATGAGTACATTAAGCACCACTTCTCCAGAGAGAACATTGGGATCATCCAAACGTTTACGCATGTTGTTCAAGGCTCTAGAGAGTTCTTCTCCCGAATAAGTTTCACGTGCTTTCCGTAAGTCTGCTAAGAATTTTTCTTTCATGTGAGCTCTAAAAATATCAGACATGATAATTTAAGTTAAATATATCAATTTTATTTAATTGTATAAAAACTTACATTTAAATGATACAAAGTAATACACAAAGACTATTGATTTTAAAATGATAAGTATATACCTTAATAAAGGTTGTGAGAAAGATAAGATAAGAATAAAAAATGGATAGATTTTTTTGTATTATGATCTAATTATTTATGAATGCAAATTATCTTTTGAATCACAGATATATAGAAACAATTTATACTATAAATTATATACTTACTTGGATTGTACTTCAACATCTTGAAATAATTTCTTTAATTTTAATGTAAGGTGTTGTTTTGGATCTATGGATTCTTCACCTGTAATTCTACTAGTTGCTGGACTGGTAGCAACACAAGAACCACACTCGATTACACGATATGACACAAAAGTGTAACTACCACACGACAACTGTAACAATTATTTTACATTATAGTTATTTTATTGATATATTATAGGAAAGTATATTAAAACGTTACTTTGGATTTATTCATGTTTCATTAATGCTCAATTTGTAACTGCCACAATTAAACTTGATTTAATCACTCTGTAAGATATAATTTCTTTTTATATTTAATACAAATGTAATTTAAACAATTGAATTTTAATAATAATTTAACTACACATGTAAATATAAATTACACTTTAGAAGAAAAATATAGAGCAATTTCGATTACCGCGTACTGCTAGCAAGCACAATGGATAACTGCTATATTAAGAGCATGAGCTCATATTTTTCAGTTCCATACATGGTAGAACTACATATTAGGTATGTGGTAAGATTGTCTAAATGTGCAGATTGTATTAAGACGACTTTACTTGATTATTTGTTGATAATATTTTTTAACAAAATTTTTATAATTTCAAAAGTTTTTATATAGTACTATGAATCTTATGAATTCTACTTTAAATATCGGCGATAGTAATTGACAATTATTAATTAACATAAGATAATGATAATATATAAATGAACTATTTAATTATTAACAATTTAACGTGAAAATAATGAAGACCTGAATATAATCCGTTCAACTGTAGATACGAGAATGACGAAGTGTGAAACTTGTGAAGATAATAAGACATATTGCACATGTGCGGCATGCGCGCGAATCATCATCATCATCATCATCATCTCAAATAGCTTTTATCATAATATATATTTTTATCTAAATGTAAGATTTGTACACTTTTTTTTATAAGATTTGTAAACTATTTTTGTTAGTAAATAAATTGATATAATTTTATAATTCATATTTAATAACTTTAATTAGAAAATTGAATAGAAAAAAAATAATATAATTGAAAATCTTAATTAATTTATATAAAAGGCAAAGTAATTTCTAAGAGAATATGATTTAGTAAGAAATATATATAGTTAACTAAATTTCGTAACGTGTGTAATAAGACCTTCACTAATTGCATGATAGAATTGATTTCACAGTACATAACTATTTATTAGACCTTTAATTAAGATCATTGTTTCAGTGTGACTATTATAGTTCTAATAAATGTACAAGGTTATTATACATATTGTAATATATTGTACAAGATACAATATATTACATTTTTTGATCACTATATTTGTTATTGAAATCTACATATCTATGTTAGTGTTTAAAATTTGTAGACATAATTTTTTATGTGGCTAATATAAAATATTTCTTTTTCCATTTCACATTCATTAACAGTTATATATAAGTATTTTTATTGTCTAATGCATACTGATCTACTGCATTATTTGCATCAACTGTGTTTTAAGATGTCATGTAATTTATAATTGATATTACAACATACATACCTTGAGTCTAATCGTAGCTTCTGTATCCACATCATTATGAAGTAAGATATTTTCTTTCATACCGAAGCTTTCCCTAACACCCAAATGATAGAATAATGCAGATTGTTGTAATTGAATACTTAAATCAACCACAGCTACATCTGCATTATAAAATGTATCTAATACATTAGTTTCTCCAAAATCAAGCTTTTCAAACTGTAATAAAAAGTAAACTTGCATTATATAATATTGAAAACATATTTATAATAGTTGCATAAGTAAAACTTATTGTGTAATTATTACATAATTCATAATATTATTTTAATTAAACGTACCTGTATATGATGCATATTTGCATTAACTAAAAGACACGCTTGTTTAACTTCTTCCAAGGCTCTTTTTCGTTGTGCAAGATGTTCTGGTTGTTGTAGATCTAATACACATGCTACATCCATCCTAGGTCTCCCTGACACCGTAGTATGGCCAGAGACATCACTCTGTGTTCCAATACTATCTGTACTCGATATACCATCTACTACGCTGACTACAAAAAGATCATATGGATAATATCTTTGAATATTACTATTTGAATAGAATACATTAAAAAATATGTTTATATCAATACCTTGTATATCTGTACCATCTCCACAAGTGGACGGCATGTTGATTTTATACTTGTTATGACTGTCTCTCTGTGAAGGCAGTTTTACTCAAATTTATGATTTGACACTTATCTTGTTGATCGATTTTCTTATACTTTTCTCTGAGTATTAAAATAAAAATACTTCAATTATTTATTGCAATCTATGATAAAGCACACACACACACACACACACACACACATATATATATATATATATAAAATTATATTGTTAATATATTCTAATTTACAAATATAAAATAAATATATGTTTAGACTTTACAAAACTACTCTTACGCATGAATTATTTCTCACAATAAGTATTACAAACTAGCAAATAGTTTATGGTATGAATTATCAAAAGCTGTAAATTATACAAGCAAAAATGTTTGATGACAGTCGCATTTGATTTAAGATAGTCTTAACAATAAATTACTAGGGAAAGCTGTTGAATGAATCTTCAATGATCAAACAACATTAATAAATAAAGTGATATTATTTGTAAAGTGTTAATAAAATATACCTTTTATGGCGTACATTATAAAAAATCTCCGTCCATTTCTTCTAGAACACACAAATCCGGGCTCGAGGTCGTGCACAAGTACAACCTACCGTAAGAAGTTTCCTTTTACTCGCACAGATGGCGCATGCATAGTCCTTTCTATGTCTCTCTCTCTCTCTCTCTCACTCTCTCACTTTCTCACTCACTCACTCACTCACTCACTCACTCACTCACTCACTCACTCACTTACTCTATATATATATATCTCTTTCTCTTTCTCACTTTATTAATTCAAAAATAGAAACACTATAAGAGATACAATGGATTAACAGAAACAAACATTTCCTTTTAATCCTTAGTTAAATTAATCGAAGTAACATCTCAACAATTTTTTTTTTAATTTATTCAATGTTTCATTAACTATATATTTTTAATTTCTTTTTATATTTAAATAACTGAGAGTTAAAGAAAAAATAAAAGATAATCAAAAATAAGTTGGAAAAAAATTTCAAGCCAGTTAAGAAGTATTTATCGATCATTGCCTTTATTGAATGAAATGAGTTTTCAATGAGTGCAAGAGATGCAGAGAAAGTCTTCGAAGTTATTATTAGGATAGCATAAATTAGATAGATGGCTGAAGACTCTATACGTTCCTTCATACGCAACGAAAGATCTCGAATGAAAACAGTGATTATTTCTCTTCTCCGTTGTCGTTATAAAACATTTTTGTCGATTGAGCAGAGACAATGGGGGAACAGGAGAACATGCTAATTGCTAAGTTTACATTTCAATGACACACAAAGAAAGGAAGCTTATGAACATATATATTTAATATATATGTTATTCTCAAAATGCACTCTATGAATCTGCATTGTATTTTATTCATTAGAAAATTATCTGGGTTATATAGAATTAATTAAACGTTTTCAAATTAGATATTGTACATTTTATGGATTATATTATTATAGTATATATTATGATATTCTCCATTATGTTACAATTTTTAATTACATAGTTGTCTAAATAATTGATCAACGTTCTTGAAATTGTTTTCTGTTAAAATTTGGTCATATATTTTTTATTCATAAGTGGGTCTTCATTTGCAACAATTATCACATGGTTAAATCCAAGCAATTGGAATTGGTGTTACGGTGTAATAATTTATTTTTAATATTAGATCCATCAGTAAGCAATATTGACATTTTTAGTACAAAATACTGAATGTAGTATATTGTTTATTTAGATATAAAAAAAGAATATAAAGCATTGTCGAGATAATTAGCTGTGTTTGTTTAATATACTATTTAGTTGTGAAAGTTAATATATAAAAAGAAATCTTAATTCGTTGTACATATATATGTAATTAATTAAATGATTATAGTATATAATATATAGAC
The DNA here is from genome assembly GCF_049000335.1 of Polistes dominula. Taxonomy (NCBI): domain Eukaryota; kingdom Metazoa; phylum Arthropoda; class Insecta; order Hymenoptera; family Vespidae; genus Polistes; species Polistes dominula. The sequence goes on from NW_028301150.1 coordinate 5,681,879, forward strand.
TTTTATATATCTTATTTTCTATTATATATTATGTTCACACACATGATTTAAAAATTCTCATTGTTATTCGCACGTTGAAATTTCTGTTTCAAATTTTAAATCAGTACCTTCTAAATGTTTCTCCATCCAATTATCGAATTTTTTACTTAAATTTTCTGACATATAATTTTTCCAGTCCCCAACTTTGCCTTTCCTTATAAATTTTGCATTAGGATCATTTTCATCAGCACTTCTCAGTTTTAATAATTGTTCTAAATTTAGAGCAGGATTTGCTGCCATTCTAGTAAATTCCAAATGTTCGCTAAGCTTAATAATTTGGTCTTTTGTTATTGTTTTGTCAAGAAATTTTGCTGTTTTTTTAATTATTTTAACTTGATCCTAAAAAAATGCAATCATCGTTAGAAACAGATAAAACAATCTTATAAGTATTTTCATATAAAAACCTTCTTCAGATCTTCATATTTTAAAAACAGAATATTATCTTGTTTTCTGACATTCCAAAAAGGAAGTACATGATTCCAAAATGGCCCCATTGGTGCTTAAACACAAATTATCAACAAAATTATTATTAGTTACTATATATATATATACGTTCTATAATACTTAAAACTTAATTGCAAAATCAATACCATTCTCGCTTATAAATAATTCCGCAAAATTTTCGAAACTGCCTTTTATATTATGAAAAGTTTTACAATAGTGATAAAAACTCACGCAAGTATCTTTAGGATTTCTGGCAATGTATATAATCTGAAATATAATAAATGTGTATAAGCATTTTTTAGTACACAAAAATAATTAAGTATATGTACATACTTTGGGCTTTTTTAAATGAATATCTGTAGGTAATAAATCCCATGGTAAATGTGTTTTAATGTAACGAGGTTTCGGGGCATTTATAACATTTTCCACTGAGTCACCTAACTTTGAAAACCAATCTACAAAATCTCCTGTTACTACAAGGGCGGATCCTCTGAAACATATAATTTAATAAATTTTGTTGTAATTAAATTATTAACATTTTATTAAAATCCTTACTCGAGTAATGGATTACGAATCATCAGAAGAGTTTTTGAGGCTTCATAATCGAAATTACTTCCGATACACCATGCCATTTCTTGTACCCAATTACTACCTGTATAATTAAAATATTCTCATTAATATTATTTTAAAATAATTTTATTATTTATCATTTCTCTTTTAAATAGTTTAATTAAACTTACCAGTTCGTGGATGAGATACTATCCATACGTCATTTTTATATATTTGCATATCTCTTATTTTTTTAGCGAAAAATATATAATTAGGTGGTAATAAACAGGATCCTGGTTCCACTTTAAGAAAGCTTGGTTTTACTCTATACATTTCATCCAGTTTATCAGCAGAATCACCTTCCAATGTTGAAAATGTTATAGATTTTTTATTCACTGTAATCATTTTATTACTTTTAGTCAAATGTTATGTCATTTTAATTATAAGTATAAATAAAATAGAATTTGTTTAATACTTACTTGTTGAAATTCCCGTTAAATGCACTCTGACGTACAGTTAGGAGATACACTGACTAAGTAAGGCCTGTGAAAACGCAATCTATGTCAAACCGGTTTCGAAGTATACTATTATATATAGTTTTACTATTTTCCACTAGCTTTTTGTTGTCGGTTTTTCTAATTTGGACCTCTTTTATTCATCCTACTTTTCTACATTTTTATAAATGTTAAGGTAAGTCTGACAAATAATAACGCAGAGTTATGATAGAAAAATATGATGTAATTTTTATTATAAGAAACAGTGAAAAGAAATGTTGTGATCCCATTCGTACGATAATTATCGTACACGTCACATAATTTGTAGCCTTGTACGATCCAAAATCCAACTTGTACGATAATTTACGATTATTCGATATTTAAATATAATTTTCAATATGTCTTGATTTTGTTTTTGTTACGCGATTCTGTTGCAGCGCACTCTAGCGCACTCAGTTATTTATGTTTCGAAAAGTTTGAAAAATCGGTATTTCAATTTTTTTGATTGGCTACAGTCATTTCATAGCCACATAAATAGGTATACAATAGTCAGATAGTCAGGAAAAAGGACAAAGGGACGAAAAAAGCCTGAAAAAGGAGGAATACAACGAACCAAAGGAACCAAAGACTAAAAAAAAGTATTTAAAATTCTAAAATCTGGAATTTCTGAAAATCTGAAAATCTGAAAATCTGAAAATCTGAAAATCGTATCTGATTTTTCTGTGCGTACGAAAATGGGTATAGCCGGATTAATATGGGAAATCTGCCCCTGTGGCTTTTTTGACTCGCACCTGGGAGATCGATTTGGTGTCGAATAAAAATAATTCACCTCAAATTTTAGCTCTTTTACTCAAACGGTTCTCGAGATTTTCAAAAAAAAACCTGTTTTTTGATTTTATTTTTATTTTTATAGTAAAATTCAAAACTAATCAATGATGATTTTTTTTCTAGTTCTTAGGAGTCCAAGACATGAAAAAAAAGTATGATCATAATATTTAACCGAAAATCCGATTTTTGGCGGACGAAAGAAAATTAAAATCTATTTTTTTTTAGCTTTTTTGGAATATGTTACTCACCAAAACTCGTCAAAAAATGTCTTTTATACTCTTCTACATTCAGGAATTTTCTTGAATTTTTTGAAGTGGTGGAACAATATGAAAAAATTAAAAATTCATTTTTTTCTAAAATCTCAATATATATATATATATATATACTGAAAAAAAATATAAGTTAGTTAAAACTTGAGATTTTAGAAAAAAATGAATTTTTAATTTTTTCATATTGTTCCACCACTTCAAAAAATTCAAGAAAATTCCTGAATGTAGAAGAGTATAAAAGACATTTTTTGACGAGTTTTGGTGAGTAACATATTCCAAAAAAGCTAAAAAAAAATAGATTTTAATTTTCTTTCGTCCGCCAAAAATCGGATTTTCGGTTAAATATTATGATCATACTTTTTTTTCATGTCTTGGACTCCTAAGAACTAGAAAAAAAATCATCATTGATTAGTTTTGAATTTTACTATAAAAATAAAAATAAAATCAAAAAACAGGTTTTTTTTTGAAAATCTCGAGAACCGTTTGAGTAAAAGAGCTAAAATTTGAGGTGAATTATTTTTATTCGACACCAAATCGATCTCCCAGGTGCGAGTCAAAAAAGCCACAGGGGCAGATTTCCCATATTAATCCGGCTATACCCTTTACTGAGAACCCGACAATTTTACGGCACTGTGTCGATCAAACAAGCAAAAGTTTCTGGGATCACTGAATGTACTGCACATCTAGCCCAGAGCTAGATCGGATACAATACAGACTGTAGGCGTACAATCGCCCTGTGCAAAGAGACTCTACGGCCTGTAGGAGAAGTAGGGATAAGGAGTAGGGGAAGTTAGAGTGAGAAGACATAACGTCTTATATATACACTATTCTTAACAATAAAATATAACAGTAATTAATAACATTAATTTTTACGTATTATGTATTTATTTATATGTTTACAAATTTTTATAATTTACAAATAAAATAATCTTTGACAATAAAACACAGTAAATAGGATTCACTTATGGTTTTTATATTTTTTAATAATTATCAATTATCTTTGTATGTTGTTTTTAATTTTACCAACATCCTTAATTAACAAATATTTTTTATATTTTAGGATCGGTTGGCTGTAATTTAACTAGTTCTTCGCTGATCTCCCAAAATTTCTTGGGCAGGGCTGGATTGCCGATCATATTCGTTAAACTACTTTTCTATAAAAAGAAAGAAGATATACAAAATTTATGGAAGAGAAAAAATCCATTAATCTATTAAAACAATTACGATCAAATTGTTTAGGAAAATAAACACCTTCATCGTCAATTTTGTTCGATTACTTAAGAAATATTTATAATTTTTTAATTTAAATTTTGTGATCAATGGTACAATATTTTTATTTTGTATTTCTTTTCTTATTGAAAGATTATATGAAATCTTAACCTTAAAACTATACATTAAAAGATTAGTTAATAACAATAACATACCGTTAAATGATTAAAATATTTAATAAAATATTGTCCAGATAATCCATTAATTTCTTCGGATTCAACAAGGTACATAATTCGTTGAACTCCTTCCTGGGTTGATATACCCACTGGAATTATTATCAGAACTTTACAAATCCAATATAAAAAACATGGAATTCTTTTCCAAATTCCAGTATCTGTGACACCAGGGTGCAGACAATTTGCAATAACGCCAGTACCTTCTAAACGACGTGCCAATTCTAATGTAAATAGCAAGTTTGCATATTTCGAATTAAAGTAATATTTACATGGAATATACGAATCTATTTGATTAGGATTGTTTAAGTTTAATGAACCAAGTTTATATATTACCGACGAAACTATGACTATTCGACTCGGTTTTGATTTTTTTAACAGATCTGAAATAATAATTAACGTTAATTAATCCATAACATATGAGTCAGTGCATCAGTGTTTCAGTTAAATTAACGTTATTTTATAAAACATATTTATCATATTATACTTGTTAAAAAATAATACGCATTCGATTAATTCAATTTAAGCTAGACGGTTTTTCGCTTTTTTACTTTTCAATATGTTTATAACAATTGTCAGATATCTTCTAATTTAGTTCTGTTCATTTTACCTTGTATGTGTTCTAATTACCTATTAAGAGATGAGTTAGAAGAAATGGTCCATAATGATTGGTTGCCATGGTTACCTCCAATCCATCTTCAGAGATTTTATTTTTTAAATGAGCTAGAGCTGCATTGTGAATGAGAACATCCAATCTACTTACTTCTTTATTTATTAACTCAGCAAAATTTCTTATGGACTGCAGAGAAGTAAGATCTAATTTACGTATGATGATATTAGAATTTCCTGTTTCTTTTATTATTTTTTCTGCAATTGAAAGAACATGTTTAATAAAGTTATTTTTAGTGTAACGGTTTTTAGCTTTATAGGTTCGGGGATTTACAGATTTTTGTGTAGAGATTTATATAATTATGAAAATAAGACATACGTAAGCATTAAACATTTAGAAAAATCAATAGAAAAGCATTTTGGAAAAAATTACAGATTAAAACAATTATGTAATTAGTTTTATTGTGTAGCACATGCAAAGTTCTTTTTAATACGTTAACGAGCTATTGAAATACATTAATAAGCTGTTTTAGTTCGACTCTTCATTCAATCCATTGACGTTTTGACGCATTAACCCTTTCGTTACGAGCGCCGGAAAAAAACGGTGTCCACTCGATTACCTGTGAATACGAGCGCCGGATCTTGACGTTAGCTCGGTGGCGCGGTGCTTCGTAATGGTAGCGTTATTCCCGCGGAGTGACTGCCGTAACGAAAGGGTTAAATGAAGGTTTTAATAAACTTAAAAAAAATTATTAAAAAAAACAAAATTTTATTTGAAAATAAAAATTATTTTATTATTTGAAAATTATTCTTTCTGTCTATCATCAATTTCAAAATGACCGTCAAAGTGTTAACTATCTCATTAATTAGTTCATTATATTATTTTTAATAAAAAAATAAATATAAAGAGATTAAAAATAGTTCTTTAAATTTTAACGAGATAACAAATTTACGATCACAATAACAATTTAATTAATTAATTTATATGCAAATTTTAATGAGATAATATTGAGGAACAAATCGACAAATAAGTTGAAAAACTTATTCATTTATCGAATGTGTTTTTGCTATTTGATTAAAAAATAAAAATAATCAGAAAATAACCTTTAATTGTATTTGCTACATCGATGTTTCTGCATGCCATAATCACTTTGGCTCCTTTTTTAGCTAAATGTATAGTCGTTTCCTTGCCCAAGCCAGACGTACATCCAGTAATTATTACCGTTTTATCTTTCATTTTCTTATTACTTTTGTGAATGCCGCTAATAAGATTCAAATCCAATAAACAACTGCAATTGTATCGTAATGCAATAAGATAAAAAATTGTAATTTATACAATTTTTTAAAGAAAGAGATTATAATTACAAACTAATGTTCTAAGGTATAACATACAATGTATCTGTATGGCCTAAATTTCTCGATTAGGAGTTCTCTGGCAATTATGTAAGTGCTATGATGTGGAAAATAAGGGATTAAATTAAAGTATAAAATAAAACGCGTAATTGAGCCAATCAAAGATACAATGTTTTATTGGCTCATTCAAGAAAAAGTCTCGCGGCATAAAAACCTTGAATGTTATGCAGAATATAATAAAAAAGATCAATCACGTGGCGTTGCCACGCGGGGAAATTATCGTTCGCGTGAAAAGAATATAATGGAAAGACCTCACCTCTCGTATCGTCTTAAGGGGACCTTCTACTCTACAATTTTTAAAAAATTTAATTTTTTTTTTTACATTTTTCGAATGTATATATATGTAGAAATATTATGTTAAAATTTCAAAAAGATCCGATGTCTCTAACTACATTTTTTTGCTGCCTGAACGTTACTATCTCGGACCGCTCTCCTGAGCGTTCGGCGCGCACGGTTCTTATATCGGCTACGGAGACTCCAAGACTTTTAAAATGCTGCTTTATTATCATCCATACGGTAAAGATTTCATTGTTAAAAAGTTGAAGTGTATTTTGCATGTGGCAAAACGTATTTTTAAGCGCGTTAATAAGGCAAGAAAAGCTCTCATACAAAAGAAGAAAATTTAAAAGAAAAACGCCTAACCGCCAAAAAAAAAATAAGAACCGTAGCAAAAACAGTAGTGAAGAGAAAAACGACTGTTGTGAAAAAAGTTCCTGAAGTAAAAACTAAAGATTTACAATCAAATTGATGAAAGAACTCTCAGAGATCTACGGTTTAGCAGTCAGAAGAAATTTGAATTCTTCATAGGATATGCGTAACGAGATTTGGGCAGAATACTACTACAAAATTTCGACTGATGCCAAGCCGAAGCATTCTAAGTGTTCCATCGACTGGTGAAAGTACCTCAAATCTAAGGCACATCGCACCTAAACACGTGTTTAACGGCAAAAAAGTTGTTGAAATTGCGTGCAAAGATTCAGCATGTATCTTCAACAAAGGATTTCGAACAGTGATGAAGATAATGGAAACGATGGGCATGAAACTTGGGCCAGGAGCGATCGACTTTGCTAAAAGACGCGACGACCGACGTATCGAATCTGCGAACCGTCGAAGCTCTGAGTGCTCAAAAAATGCTAGATCAAAGTGGAAGAAGGCAAGACTGGAAGAAATTGAAGAATATGAACAAGAAGAAGGTCTATTGTACGGTCCAGGCATCGCAGATTAAGTTTAGGTAAGAATTTTTAACGATTTTGAGTAAAAAAAAACTTTAAACGCGTTTATCTCGAAACTATGTTTTGAAATACTAGCTCCATCGTATCTCACGAACCAGTAAACCGATTCTTATAAAATTTAATCCACATATTCTAGACATGAGCTGTAACAAAGTGACGGAGAGTTTTTTCTTATATTTTAATTTTTACTATTTATTTTTAGTCAAAAACAATGAAAAAAAAGGTCAAATTTACGTTTTTTTTTTGTAATTTGTCCACCATTTTTTTATTTATTGATAAAATTTTTATATATTACTGTCACTTTGTAGCTGAAGTCATACAGAATATAAAACCATTTTACTTTTATGTTTCAGGTAAACCATTCTCAAGTTCTGATGGAGCTACCAAAGCACTAAAGTTTTAAGGTGTTTTTTTATACTACTGTTTTTGCAATAAAAAATTAATTAAAATGAAAAAATAAAAATTCATTTATATAGTTTAAGACTCAATTTAACAAACCCAACAACTTTTATATCGATATCTTTTATAGTTTTCTTGGAAAAAATTCGCGAAAATAGCCTTTTTTTTAGGTGCTCAGAGTAGAAGGTCAATTTTCATGCCCATCGTTTCCTTCATCTTCATCACTGTTCGGAATCCTTCGTTGAAGATACATGCCGAAACTTTGCACGCAATTTCAACAACTTTTTTGCCGTTAAACATGTGTTTAGGTGCCATGTGCCTTAGATTTGAGGTACTTTCACCAGTCGATGGAACACTTAGAATGCTTCGGCTTGGCATCAGTCGAAATTTTGTGGTAGTATTCTGCCCAAATCTCGTTACGCATATCCTATGAAGAATTCAAATTTCTTCTGACTGCTAAACCGTAGATCTCTGAGAGTTCTTTCATCAATTTGATTGTAAAATCTTTAGTTTTTACTTCAGGAACTTTTTTCACAACAGTCGTTTTTCTCTTCACTACTGTTTTTGCTACGGTTCTTATTTTTTTTTTTTTGCGGTTAGGCGTTTTTCTTTTAAATTTTCTTCTTTTGTATGAGAGCTTTCCTTGCCTTATTAACGCGCTTAAAAATACGTTTTGCCACATGCAAAATACACTTCAACTTTTTAACAATGAAATCTTTACCGTATGGATGATAATAAAGCAGCATTTTAAAAGTCTTGGAGTCTCCGTAGCCGATATAAGAACCGTGCGCGCCGAACGCTCAGGAGAGCGGTTCGAGATAGTAACGTTCAGGCAGCAAAAAAATGTAGTTAGAGACATCGGATCTTTTTGAAATTTTAACACAATATTTCTACATATATATACATTCGAAAAATGTAAAAAAAAAAAAAATTAAATTTTTTAAAAATTGCTGAGTAGAAGGTCCCCTTAAAAAATTGAAAGACTTACGTATATCAAGTCTAATGTCAAAGATAAATTGTAATTCGTATTCACATTAACTTGACATATTTATATTAAATTCTGAGAGTGAATGAAACGTTGCTTCAAAATTTCCCGTATTGTCAATATTTCGTATATTTCAATGGGTTGACAAATTATATAAAAAATTATCTATCATCGACGTTTTAAAATTTCATTTTAATTTAATTCACCTCAATCCATACTCAACTATGTTTCAATGATTACTGACTATAGTCAGTTCGCTTTCACTTATATATCTACCATGTACGTTACGTTGTTTCATTCACGGTCAACATGATATTATTCGTTACATCATAGATCACATCTCACGCGTATCCATATTACCGAGACGAAAATTATAGAATATTTGTCGACAGAAAGATATGCCGTCCTAATTCAAGTAAATATAATATATATTTTTTTGAAACTCCGGTAGATGAATTTTTTCTTTCACTCTTTTCACCTTTCCTTTGAATTTGAGATATCTTTATCATGGGTTAACATACACAGGTATTTCTTTTTGTGTTGCAACTAATAACTGTAGATGCTGTTAAAGAAGGGAACAATTGTGGTAGTATTTTTTTTCGTTTCATCGGGTTTTCAATTACAACGATTTTAAAATCTATTTCTATTTTCGTTGTTTTATTTTATAATATTAAAAAATTTTTTTAAAAATTTATTTTCTATATTTTTTTTCTATATTTGTAAAATAAGTTATATTATTTTATTCTTATTAGAAATATAAAGTAAATAAGTGTGACGTCCCAGAAGGGGATGTCAACGAACAAGCACAATTTCAAAGATAATTCCTTTTGACTCGGTCACGAAGCCACATAGTATGCCACTCCGGCGTGCCTGCCAACTTCGGTTACACTCGACTTCTTTCGACATCCCAAACACACGGACATGGAAAACTTTCATTGTGTGCAATCCCAGTGGCACAGGGAGAGGGTAAGATTTACCCACGATCTGACAGCACTGCCCTGAAGCTGCTCGGGTTCCGTAGTGCTAGCGCCGTGTAGGTAGGCAACAGGATTTGTGTATGATGAGGAAATTAATTCAACTTTGCACAAACACTTCCAATTTTACGAAAATAACAGTATATTACTAAATAAAGTTAAAATTACACAAGATCTTTATTAACAGTAAAGCAAAATAAGGTACTAATATGGCTAAGTTAGAAGTTAAGTTTAGTCGCGAAGAGTAAGTAAACGATAGATGCTGTAAATCGCTAACAAAGTAAAGGCTAATTTTAATGCGAACTCTACTGCGGAATATGGTAGACTGCCGGCAGGGAAGAACACAGTTTTTCCCGTCGGGCCCAATCCGAAAGGGTGGGAACACCTCCCACTTGCGCAAGATACCTCCCTCACTACCCACTTTCATTCGGTAAACTGCAGATTTTGGGATATTACATGCTGCTGACTACGATTCCTCGAAATGGAAAAATATCAGTTTCTATCGACTGTGAATTCTGCTAATTTAGAAAAATATCGTTTTTCGTCTAAACAGATATCAGTTACGGTTACCCGTAGATTTTACAAAAAGTCACGCGCTATCTAAGCGTGATCTCAACTATAGTCAGCAAGAAAGTGGATACTGTAGGACTGCAAAAATCTACCCTTTACTTACTTCCTCACGATCATGAACGACAATGGATCCTTGCCATCACATTTACGTGTGATCAACTAATGCCAATATCTATGGTCGTTCATGAAAGTGGTTATAAGACAAAATTAGGAGTACAATTTTACAAGGTACGAATATAGCTAAATAGTAATCGACTAACGACTTACAAATAGGACACTCGCATAATTGGCGCAGCAAAGTTCGAAATTAGTCGTCACTGGGCCGTGACATAAGGTTTATTTGTTTTTGTAACGTGTCTAGTTTCTTCTATTTAAACACTTTTTTATTTTATTGAAAAATTAGTATAAATTTCCTAAATAAGCAAACATTATAATTAAAAAACATGTTTTTGGATATTTATAAGAAAAATATTCTACAATGTTGTTTAATTTTTTTTCTCTGATGTATCTGATAATCATTTCATTTTTTTGTAAAATATTGCAGACAATACAAGTATTATATATTTTATGTTCTTCATAATTATTTATTATAATATTTGCCAAATAAAGAATTTAATACTAATTTTTCAATAAAATAGAAACATTTTTAAATAGAAAAGAAATTACACGTATGGTAAAATAAAAACAGTCCACGCACCTTCTTTCTTTATTTCGACCGTCGGTTGGTTTGGACCTTATACTTTTGTCGCATACCTACGTGCTTATCTCTGTTTATTCTTTTACCTTTCTATTGCTCGTACCTACAAACATTTCGAGTATCGAAAGAATACGTGTCCACGCTTTGTAGTATGCAGTCGCGCACAAACACACACATATAAAACCAGGAGCGATAACTACGAAGCATAGCATAAAGGAGACCGAGAATAGGAAAAACTGTATAGCTATATTCCGTCGTATTCTCTCTCAGGCTAAATCCTATATGTTTGTCTCTTTTTCTCTCATTATTTAGTATAGCAGCCGTTTCATAACTTCGTTACATAGCTCCGTTTCTTTACTTTATTAGATCACTCCTATTCTAAAGAAGTTTTCACTTCAATAATCGTAAATTATCGTACAAGTTGGATTTTTGATCGTACAAGGCGCGTGTGGTGTATGATGCGTACGATAATTATCGTACGAATGGGATCACTGGCCGGATCACTGAGAATACATGCCTTCGAACAGGTCCAGCAGGGCGCATGTGGGGGGATGTGAGAGGTGGAGATGAAAGAAACGATAGCGCGCGTTTTGAATACAGCTAGTTGCCTACGATCGTTTCGAATCGTACAGTATCTAATAACTATTCTGTTCTTTATTATATTCATTTGGGAGATACCTACATTTTTTATTCGTTATTTATCATTTATTTCTAAGCTATCATTATTTTTCACTATTGTGAACAAATTAATATGGCTCGATTTGTTTAAGGTTTTTTGGTAATTGTGAAATCTTTATCAGTTAGTGAAATAAAGAATTGTAAGTATGTTGACGATTGATGAGATTTAGATATATGATAACTAAAAGACTAAAAGGGCAGTTAAAATAAGGAATATGTTAGAATTCTGTTACAATGGAAACGGATGATTTAGAATTAATGAAATATGTTTATCTTCTGTTGTAGCTGTAGTGTTAGTCTCTAGCATATTTCGATGAACAACAATTAAATAATTCTCTTAGATTCACTAATTTTATAAAATGCAGAATACTTAGACTTATTATTTAAAACAAAATAAAAACTTATTAATCAAAACGTAACAATATGAACTCGTTTATACCGTGCGAGTTTCATATATGTTACGGATAATTTGAAAATAATGAAGATTCTATATTTTAAATGCTTAGAAGGTTTAATAAGAACATTTAGAAAATACTGTGTATCTTATATAACATATAAATATTAAACACAGTTTTTGTTTATATTATTTGTTACTTTGTATTATTACTATTTTCCGTTTTGCGTATCATTTCCTTTTTTTGTATTTTTTGTAAAATTTTTTGTTCTCTACTAATGTATTTATTATGTTCTCTACTAATGTATATACTCTTATAATGTATTTATTATTGCAAAGGAGTAAAGAACACGGTATATTAATAGTATGCAAATAAATAAAAGGTGTGCTATTACATCTAACAAGATTTCATAAGAAGCAATTTTTTCAACAATTCTATGATAAGACTTGTTCTCATTCGATTTATATTATTCAGTAAACGATGGGAACAGTTTTAATCCAAAAATAAATATGTACGTTCAATCGGTTAACCCCTTGATCTATTACCACGATTCAGATTCGTGGTAAAAAATTTGTGCTATAAGCGAACACCACGAGTCTTACTCGTGGTAAAGAATTTGTGCCATAAGCGAGTACCACGAGTCTGACTCGTGCTAAAGAATATGTGTTTTGAACGAGCGGGTACACAGCGGAACAGTTGAATTGCACAGCGCACGACCGATTTTCAAGTTTCTTATGGCACGCGAAATTATCAGATATCGCGTACGTCAAAGGGTTAAAGATTTTGAAAGATCATGTTTACTCCAGGAAGATATTAAAATGTTAGGAGAAGAATTATCAAACTTATTATTTTTCAAACTTATAAAGCAGAGTATAATGAAGAAGCTATACAGGAATCAGAATGAACAAAGCTATAAGTTCGTTATATTTGAATGTTCGACTGGCTGTAGTTTCGATTAAACTCATTTATTGAAACAAAAGAATGATCCGACATTAGAGGAATTTCTTAAATGATACTGATTTCATTTAGGTGGATGATGTTAATATATATCGAGACATGACAATTTTGTCTGTTAATAATTATTCGAAATGAAACAAAATTAATCAGAGAATTATGAAGAACACGAAGATGTGCGTCACTTCTATACGATATATTCTACAAAGGTAATTATTTAAGACTTTTTATTCACGGTTAACTTTATTATTATTAAATAGATTCTTCTGAAGCGTATAAAAATGAATGACGTAAAGGATTGTATGAATAATGAATTTGAAAATGATCATTCGAAAGAATTATGTGCATGGATCGAAAGTATACCATTCTCAAAACCTAAAAAAAATTTATCTCCTCTCTCCCTATATCGAGATTTTTCGGATGGCGGTACACACATTACACATATGTTTTTATAAAATATAAACATAATATATCAGATATTAAATAAATTAATATATATTATATTTAATTTTGTTGATCAGTATTGTTAGCTGAAATTCTCAAGGTGTATTATCCTCGTTACGTAGATCTTCATAATTATATATCAGCTAATAATTATTTTTTGAAAAAAGAAAATTGGAATACGTTAAATCGCAAAGTATTAACAAAGATAGACGTTAAATTAAACAAAGATGTTGTAAGTCAACTAGTTAATGGTCATCAAGAATCAATCGAGAAATTACTTTTTGAAATAAGAAGTAAAGTTGATAAAATCGATCAACGAGATGTTTTGCCATTAAGTGCTACGCCAAATTCTGAACAAAGTAAATTATATAAATTGATTTATTGTCGTTTTTTTTTATAATAATACCGATTAATCATATTTTAATAGATAACAGAGATGATGTCAAACAACCGGTGAATATGAATGATGATAATTGTATTGAAACGTTGACATCCGAGAATAAGAATATTCAAGAATTAGCTGCTCCTTCTCATTTAACCATAAGCTATATAAAGGATGCAATATTTTATGCTGCGATATGGTTGTTCAGTTGGTTTTGCTTTTGGAATTTCTTTATGAATTACCGTACGTATTTAAATATAAATAATTCATTTTTCCTTCACATACACACATTTTATATTATTTTTTATTACTCATGCGAGGAAAGTACTATCTTTTCGGTAGCTATTGGGGTCGGAAAGACGCTGTTTACATACTTTACAATAACAACACGCTTTTTGAATAAAATAAATGTCAATTTGAGTGCGGAAAGTTTACTTGTCGCACCCAAATTTTACTTACTGCACGAAAATTGACAATAAAAAGAACACAATCAAAGTATCAATATTGTAGGCGATAAGATTAATATGTAGTTCTTTCTTTATTTTATTTCTTGTTTAAAAAGGCTATCTTAGACTATAACATTAATATTTAGTTCTTCATTTATTTTATTTCCTGTTTGAATACGATATCGATCTTGGTAGGGATCCTGTAGGAGGGATGCGCCATTCATATTCAGCTCATGTGCCATTGGCTGAAAATTTTGGGGGACCGCTTGAATTTATAATAATTTTTTCGTGTAACCTATTCTATTTTAATATAAATTTTTAATTATCATTAAGTATAGTTCATTTTTTTTCTGTATTTGATGCAATTCATTATTTCATAATTATTTCAATGTTTGAATCATTCGCGCGCAAAATCGAGTTCTGGTCCCCCAGCAATGTACATGGTGTATCCCTCCTATAGGATCCCTAGATCTTGGTGAAAGGAAACTCTACTCGGAAATTGGAGGGAAACGATATTCCGGTGTTAAAAAAAAAAACGAAGTTCCGTTATCCAAATAAATTTACTTAAAATTTTTTAACCTTTTCAGAATTGTTTTGTGGAACCCCCGCCGGGGCTCTACCCCTGGACCCCAATTATGTACCAAATATGTCCCCGCATTCGTAATAAAAAATAGTATAAGCAACTAGTGCGCAGTTGTCGATTGCCCACTCGAGCGACTGAGCGCCCTCGCTTCACTCGTGCGCTCAACTTTGCTTTAGTACGTAATCGACAACTTTATGCACTAGTTGCATAATATAATATGTTTTTATTTAAACGATATAATACCAACGATACTTACAATAACGTTTAATTTTCTTACAGGAATAAAGAACAACATAAACGAAAATAAAGCAATCGAAGTAGATCAGGAAGACGAACACGTGCCACGTCAAATCTGTATTCAATTGAAACAAGAATTACGTGAGAAAGATAATTTAATATGTACTTTGAATCATCAGATCGCTTATTTAGAAGGTGCAATGAAATTGAAAGACTTACGTATATCAAGTCTAATGTCAAAGATAAATTGTAATTCGTATTCACATTAACTTGACATATTTATATTAAATTCTGAGAGTGAATGAAACGTTGCTTCAAAATTTCCCGTATTGTCAATATTTCGTATATTTCAATGGGTTGACAAATTATATAAAAAATTATCTATCATCGACGTTTTGAAATTTCATTTTAATTTAATTCACCTCAATCCATACTCAACTATGTTTCAATGATTACTGACTATAGTCAGTTCGCTTTCACTTATATATTTACCATGTACGTTACGTTGTTTCATTCACGGTCAACATGATATTATTCGTTACATCATAGATCACATCTCACGCGTATCCATATTACCGAGACGAAAATTATAGAATATTTGTCGACAGAAAGATATGCCGTCCTAATTCAAGTAAATATAATATATATTTTTTTGAAACTCCGGTAGATGAATTTTTTCTTTCACTCTTTTCACCTTTCCTTTGAATTTGAGATATCTTTATCATGGGTTAACATACACAGGTATTTCTTTTTGTGTTGCAACTAATAACTGTAGATGCTGTTAAAGAAGGGAACAATTGTGGTAGTATTTTTTTTCGTTTCATCGGGTTTTCAATTACAACGATTTTAAAATCTATTTCTATTTTCGTTGTTTTATTTTATAATATTAAAAAATTTTTTTAAAAATTTATTTTCTATATTTTTTTTCTATATTTGTAAAATAAGTTATATTATTTTATTCTTATTAGAAATATAAAGTAAATAAGGTTTATTTGTTTTTGTAACGTGTCTAGTTTCTTCTATTTAAACACTTTTTTATTTTATTGAAAAATTAGTATAAATTTCCTAAATAAGCAAACATTATAATTAAAAAACATGTTTTTGGATATTTATAAGAAAAATATTCTACAATGTTGTTTAATTTTTTTCTCTGATGTATCTGATAATCATTTCATTTTTTTGTAAAATATTGCAGACAATACGATTATTATATTCTATATATTTCGTAATCGTTAATTACAGTAGTAGATAGTAGATAATATTTACTGCATCCCCGAAGGGTTACACTCCTTTAACAATTATCTCCTTAACCTAACTTAACACTACCCTCTCCCTCACTTCCTTTTCCTCCCTTCCCCCTTCACCCGTTCCAAACTTCCACTTCTTCCTCCCTTCTTCCCCTCATTGCCTCTTCTTCTTCTCTCTCATACTCTCAATCCTCTTCATCCACTCCTCCCCCATTCCACTCTTATCTAAAATTTCCTTGATCCTCTCTTCCACTCCTCTCCCGTCCTCCTCCCCGACCGCTCTACTGCAGCCCTCCAACACATGCTCCCATGTCTCTCTCTCCCAACCACACACCCTACATTTTTTCTTCTCCTCCTCTTCCCAGTATCTCCCTTCCCTCATCTCATTCCCCAATCTAAATCTCGCTACTCTTCTTTTTCTCTCTTCCCTCCACTTTCCTACCCAATATCCTGGCAAACCCTCCGCTACCACCGTCTTGTACCACATGTTGTATTTGGACTCCAGTATCTTCTCCCATCTCTCAACCTCCTGTCGCCTTCTTTCCTCCCTCTCAATCTCCTCCCACCTTTCCACCCCCTCCACCCCGTCCTGCGCTATCCTCTCTTTAAACTTTATCCTCTCTACTTCCCACTTTGACTTCTGTACTTCCTCCTCCCTTTCTCTCTCCTGTGCCTCCTTCCAACACTCTCTCGCCAGCTCCCTCTCAACCCTCTCCTCTCCTTAACTTCTCCTCATACTTCCATGCTCTCTTCGCCGCCTTTATTTCCAATTTGTCTCTCTTCCCTTCCTCTCTTACCATATACCCTGGTGTCCTCCAGTCCAACCCCATAGTCCACCTCAAAAATCTTTCCTGCACCCCCTCGATCTCCTTCCTCTCCTCCCACCCCCATATTTCCGCTCCATAACTCAACACCGTCCACACTAGCTTGTCAAAAAGCCACAGCCTCCTCACCCAATCCTTGCCGAACATCCTCTTCCCCAATCCCCAAATCTGCCTCATAGCAACCCCTGCCTTCTTCACCCTCTCCTTCACATGTGCATCTTGACCTCCATTCTTCCTGAACACATAGCCCAGATATCTAAATTCCTTCACCTCCTCTATTCTCTTTCCCTTCCAGTTCCAATCAATCTCCCTATTTCTTCCCCCTCCTCTCCTAAATCTCACAATCTTTGTTTTCTCCACACTGACCTCCAATTTCTTCTTATCACAGTATCCCTCCATTCTCCTCAGCATGCTCTCCATCTCCTCCTCGCTTTCCGCCAACAACATCACATCGTCTGCATACGCCAGTGAGCAAATCCTCCTCCCTCTCACCTTAACCCCACCCCATCTTCCTTTCAACAGCTCCTCCTCCAAGTCTGCAATCAGGAGGTTAAAGAGCATCGGGCTCATTAGGCATCCCTGCCTGACCCCTCTTGCCGTCCAGAATCTATCACCCTCCTCCCCCCTGCCTTCACCCTACTCGCCGTTTCATTCAGTACCTCCTTCACCCTTTCTCTGAGCCCTTCTCTTATCCCTCTCTTCTCCATCCCACGCAGCAGCACCTCCCGATCCACCGAATCAAAAGTCGCCTTAAAGTCCAGGAACGCCGCCACCAGCTTCCCCCTCTCTCTCCTCCCTTGTCTTCCCACCAGATAATTCAAAACATATATATTTTCTATCGTTCCTAGACCTCTCCTAAATCCTGTCTGGTTCTGCGGCACCAGCTCCTTCCTCTCCACCTCCTCCTCTATCCTGCCCGCCAGAACTGCTGCGTACACTTTGTACAGAGACGGCATGAGTGTTATCCCTCTATAATCCGTCACCTTCTCCTCTCTTCACTATCTAATCGTTAATTACAATATTTGCCAAATAAAGAATTTAATACTAATTTTTCAATAAAATAGAAACATTTTTAAATAGAAAAGAAATTACACGTATGGTAAAATAAAAACAGTCCACGCACCTTCTTTCTTTATTTCGACCGTCGGTTGGTTTGGACCTTATACTTTTGTCGCATACCTACGTGCTTATCTCTGTTTATTCTTTTACCTTTCTATTGCTCGTACCTACAAACATTTCGAGTATCGAAAGAATACGTGTCCACGCTTTGTAGTATGCAGTCGCGCACAAACACACACATATAAAACCAGGAGCGATAACTACGAAGCATAGCATAAAGGAGACCGAGAATAGGAAAAACTGTATAGCTATATTCCGTCGTATTCTCTCTCAGGCTAAATCCTATATGTTTGTCTCTTTTTCTCTCATTATTTAGTATAGCAGCCGTTTCATAACTTCGTTACATAGCTCCGTTTCTTTACTTTATTAGATCACTCCTATTCTAAAGAAGTTTTCACTTCAATAATCGTAAATTATCGTACAAGTTGGATTTTTGATCGTACAAGGCGCGTGTGGTGTATGATGCGTACGATAATTATCGTACGAATGGGATCACTGGCCGGATCACTGAGAATACATGCCTTCGAACAGGTCCAGCAGGGCGCATGTGGGGGGATGTGAGAGGTGGAGATGAAAGAAACGATAGCGCGCGTTTTGAATACAGCTAGTTGCCTACGATCGTTTCGAATCGTACAGTATCTAATAACTATTCTGTTCTTTATTATATTCATTTGGGAGATACCTACATTTTTTATTCGTTATTTATCATTTATTTCTAAGCTATCATTATTTTTCACTATTGTGAACAAATTAATATGGCTCGATTTGTTTAAGGTTTTTTGGTAATTGTGAAATCTTTATCAGTTAGTGAAATAAAGAATTGTAAGTATGTTGACGATTGATGAGATTTAGATATATGATAACTAAAAGACTAAAAGGGCAGTTAAAATAAGGAATATGTTAGAATTCTGTTACAATGGAAACGGATGATTTAGAATTAATGAAATATGTTTATCTTCTGTTGTAGCTGTAGTGTTAGTCTCTAGCATATTTCGATGAACAACAATTAAATAATTCTATTAGTCGCGTGTAATAAATTAAATTCTACAATTTTGGGTTTGTATTTATGACTAGCGCATTCGATATTCTATCTTCATTATTATTATTATTAATTGGCGTTAGGAACTCGAAAGTTCATTGCCGCAAATACCAAATCCCGCCATTATTCCCGTCCCTGAGAACGATCCTTCCATTCGCGGTCTTCGTATCTTATTTCTTTCAGATTCCTTTCTAATATTATCCTCGATGTTCTATCTTCATGGGTACAATTTTGAAATGTTAGTTTTTGTCAGCTACCTACTCCCAAGCTTGAATCGTTTCCATGAGAACAGAATTATAAAAAACAGAGAAAGTCCGTTGAAATGTGATGTATATTCCTAATCTTTATTATCGGTTCGATAATATTTATGCCTATAGTTTTGCAAAGAATATGGGCGTGTTGTCATCATTCCTACTCACTTCTCAAATCCTTTTGTTAAAGATATCTTACTCTGCATATTAAAAAATTACAAAATACATTAGAGAAAAAAATTAGACAACACTGTAGAAAACATTAGAAGTAGATGACAAACTCCATTCAGAAGTAAGTAAATTACTGTTACATTTTTCTTTTCCTTCTTCATAGAATATATTCGATTCATTAAGATTTAAATAAGTCTATTGAATTTCATATTTATATGTTTTTATAAAAAATATATAAAGACTTGTATTGACCCAGGAATACAAAAAAATTATATTAATAATTATAGTATTTACGTAATAAGGAAATTTATGTTAATTTTTTAATCAAATAAAAACATTTTTAAGATGTTGAACGCCCAGCGTAAATCGGTGGAGCTTAGCACGGAGATGAAATTTGAGACTCGTAGTGTACACAGTTCGATAAGCTGAGAGAGCGATACGATTCAATGCATTTTTTTGATTTTTCGTTGTTCTGATCTTTATTTAGACGAGAGTATTTAGAAAGATAAGTTTTTAGTCTAAAGAATAAGGACGAGATATGTTATAAGTAATAAGGGTCTCGAAGTGTGGTAGGCTACAGAGTTTAAAAAACATTTCTAGAGAATATCTTTATTAGATCTTTCATTGCATTTTACCAGAACCTTCGTTCAGTCCAGCAGTATTTTCCATATGTTTTTCATAACGTCTTTATTTCATCTATCCTAAAATGTTTGTTATATAGCGCAAGAATGTAGATGAAAACGGGAAATAGAAAACCATACTAACAAAAAAAATTTTATACCTGAGTTTCAAAAATAGGATTATTTATTTTTACCTAATTTCTGACGAATTATATTTCCTTTGATAAACATCCTACCATTTTGGTGATTATTTATAACTATCGCATTCAGTATTCCGTTTTTATTGCTTGAATTGTGAAAAGTGCACTTTTTATCAGCTATTCCACCCAGAGACCATACCGGTGACCTTTATTATATATAGTAATAATATTAAAACAAATAAATCCTACAATTATCTTACTCTTAAAACTGTCCATTCGTCTCATTCTCTCGAAACTTCTATTTTTGAAGGTTTCACTTCTAACACGTGTGATTTGCACACATGATTTTTTTTTTAATAATAAATATATTTTTTTAAACAATTAAAGGTAAAAAAAAGCACCGATTTTGAAAAAAATTTTTTCACACGTCCGTCATTTTGTTTTCTTTTTTGAAAAAAATATACATATTGTTGGTATTATGTCTATATTTAAGCCTAAAGAATAATAAGTATTTTTAGTTTTTTTATTTCAGACGGCTACAAAGGCTCTGTGCTTCCGCAAATTGAATTGGGGGACTCCAATTTAACGTTAAAAAAAAGGGACAAATCTTGCCCAAATTAGGTTAAAAAAAATTTTTTTTATAGTTTAAGATACTGATAAAAACATATTAAAATTTCAAAACGATCGCATTTTGTTTTCCTATTCAAAAAAATTCATGAAAAAGCATTGAAATTTCGGTCTTCACAGGGGGGTACTACCTTAATCTTCGAAAAAATTAATATCTTAAGAATATTTTGTTGAGAAAAATTAATAGTTTCTAGATATAGGACAAATAATTTTTTCTCTAATAATGTGTCTAGTCAAATACTAGGCCTAGGTACCTCAAAGTAACATTATATATATATATATATATATTACTTATTAAATATTATAATAAATAATTCGAAAGAAATTTGTCATTCGATAAATTTCATGCAATGCGTATTGAATAAAAAGTCTGCATCTAATATAGTCTATTTTTATAACATTTATTTATTTCTTATTTTTGCTTATAGAATATATTTTTTAATGTTCGTCGTTATAATATTGGTGTCAACCTAAAATATATATATATATATATAAACGCGATATTACAAACATATACAACGTGCGAATAATATTAACGATTACGTTGTTCCTGTTGTTATTAGATGTAATTGGTATATATTTCTTCTTATTTCTTTCTTCTTTTTCTTAATATTAACTTTTATGTCGTATTTGTAGTTTAGTAAAACAAGTCGATTCAATCGTCAACTTCTCCAATAGTATTATTATTCTTTTTCTTTTGGATGGGACATATAATAATTAAGGAAATAACTAATATTTACTCATAAGGCTGTTTCGTCATAATAATTGGTACTCGTTTTTGTTTTCCTTTATCTTCTTTTTTAAATATTAATTTTGATGTATTTACATATAATATTGCGTGTTTGTAAAATTCGATCGTATCATATCTTTTATAATAATTACTTTCTCCTTTTATGCAAGAGATAAACAATCGGTTAATTAATTATATAAAGAGAAATTAATAGAAAATTATAAATTCGAGAATCAAATTCAGCTTGTGACGAAAGAAAAAAAGAAATTACAAGAATATTTTAAGAATGTATTTTTAAAATGAATAAAATATATTGAATTTTTTGTGTAAACGAGCTTATATTATGATATATCTTTTTATTTAATTTTATCAAGTTCACAAAGAAATATTTCAATTAATTTAATTAATTCATAATAATATATACAAGCTTATTTTTGATATAAAAAAAAATTTCGAGCAGCGTTCGATCGATGTGTTAAAAAAAAAACGTATCATACAATTTAAAAAAAAAAAAAAAAAAAAAATAAACAGAAAATAGATTTTAATTTTACAATTAGATATAGCTTTTAACTTTTTCATTTAACAATAAGTAGAAAAATTTATATTCGAGATATGTACCGACCGATGTTTTAATTAAGATAAAAAGATCAATGTGATTTTTAAAATATACCTTCAATAAGTGATCTTGAAAATAAAAACTATGAATATTTTTATAATTACATTTCATTCCTCTTCATGGTGCTCACAAATATATTTCATAAGATTTACTAATTGCACACGAAAGACCCAATATAATCACATAAGTGTGCGTGTTAAATTGTAACATCTCGTTTTTACGTATTACATACGTATATTTAAAAATAAGAAACTATATCGATTTAAACACACACGGTTATTACGTATAGTTTCTAACTATAGAAGCGTATATGTTTTTTTATGAAATCATCAAGGTAACCGAGAATAAAATTAATCGACATATTTTGTTAGCAAAAATAACAGTCTACACAAAATTTCTAAATATCGTTTCAAAAATAATAATAAATACGTTTTTGATATATATTTTTTACGCTAAACGTTTCTCACTTACTGCATGTTTTTTTTTTTGTGTGGTTTTGTTGTAAAATATATATACATATAATATGTACTATTGTGTACATCATACATATAATAGATTATTATTCTAAAACAAATGTGTATCAATTTTTTCGTTTTATTTTTTCTTATTTTGCGCATAAATATAATTTAAATTAGATTTCTTCATTTTCGTACGTTTGTCTCTATTTATTTCGATCTTTGATCGAATGATTTATATATATATATATATAAATACGTACATATACCTAAAAAAAAAATGCATTATATTACAAGGAAACTATAAAAATGCAAGATCGTCCAATAGGAGAGAATATCCTATAAAAAGTTAAAAAAAAACGAAAGACTTTTCCAAAAAAAACCCTAGAACAAAAATCAACTATTCACAGCCTGAAAAAATATAAAAAAAAAAGAATGAAAAAAATATAAAATAAAATACAAAAAATATGCAAGCTCCTGCACTGACCTATTTTCTTTGTGATTTCTCGTTGAAATGATCATCTTCTATATTCCGACATTATAAAACTCTAGGGAATTCTAAGTTCTCTCTCGTAGGTGTACATTCTTGTTGTTGTTGTAGTTGTTCTTGTTGATATTGTTGATGATGTTGTAGCTGTTGCTGATGTTGCTGTTAGCCGTGCTACTAACGCGATTGGCACCATTACTACTGCGATTGTTAGTAGCATTATTAGTACTTTTAGCAGTAAGGCAGGGGCCACATCGGATTGGCAAGGGACGAGCAGCAAGATAGTCAACTATCATCTGTCTTACAGTAGGCATGCAGGTTTTGTTGTACCCTGGAAAACACATATCACATGCTACATCAGAACCGAACCGGTACACCGGCTTTTATCACGTCATCGTATTTTTTTTTTATCAATTCTTTTTTTGTTGTATATTTATATCAGTAATCATTATCATTTACTTATTTTGTTTTTTGTTTTTTTTTTTGTTTCTATTTTTTATTTAATCGAGAAAAAGGGGTAAAATATGAAAATCATCATATAAAAGATCATATTTACGTTAATTATTATTTTTCTCTTGTCGTATATTTGATTTATGGATAAATATTTATAAAATTTCTCATACGATTTTTAAACGATTAATAATAATATCGACGATCTGTAAAGTTTACAATCGTTGCTTTTTTTTCATTTTTCTTCTAATACTTCTGTTTTTTTCGTTTTTCTTTTGTTTTTTCTAATAAATTTTTCAATCATTTTTTTTTAACTTTAGCGATTGCGTGATAAGAGCCGTCGTTCATCGAACACGTATAAGGAACATGTGATCGGTCGGAAGAGATTTTAGGAGTAAACACATACATAAAATACTTGGAAATGGTATGAGAAGAGAAAGAGATAGATAGAAAGAGAAATGATCTAGAGAGAAATGATATCTCTGATATAGAAATATGATGATAAAGAGAGAAATAACATCATTCGATAATTTAAAAACAAAAGAATTTTATTAGTAAAATAATGTATTTAATTATTTTTTATCATTATTTGTATTTCACGTATCAAATTATTTATTTGTATGACGCAAATCAAATTAATAGATGAACATTGCTCATAAAAAAGCTAATTTATGTAACATTTAACATACAAATCACGATTTAATCGATGACACAGGGTATTTCATATGATTTCTAAGTAACAGTGTATTATAATCAGTTGATTTGTTTTTAATTAGGAATAAATATATATATTATACTCTCAAATCGCGTCAAATATTTGTATTGTTAAAATAAAATTTTTGATTTAAATAATTAAAAAGAAAAGAAAAAAACAACGGCTTAAACTTATAGTAAATTAATAGGAAGAATAAAAGATATTTTTAATATTAAAAATACAATTTATAATCAATAATAGATTTGAGTAAGGCAAATGATACAATGAAATTAACTTATTTTAGTAAATAATTAGATTTAGTCGAATTTGAAAATATCATAAAATAACAAATATAATATACTTACGAAGTTTAATCCCCTTCAATTTATAATCGGATATGTATCAACGTAATTTCTTATAAATATATTCATTAAAAAGTAAAGATTGTAAATTTTCTTATAATGCGATACAAATGATAGACATAAACCTATAAGCATTGGAAAAAATTTGAATAATAAGATAAATCTTAAATTTAAATGAGTGATTGTGCAATTAAATAAATATTTTTCTGTTGGATTTATTTCCTTCTTTATTATTTTTTATATTTTTTTCTTTTTAAAGTGAGGACAAAAAAAAAGCATCAATCGTTAAACGATTTTATCCGATTTGTGTTTGTTTGCAAAGAATAATAGTAAAAGATTAAATAAAAAGAAAAACACATTGTAAGTATGTCAATTATAAATGCAAATGAACACTACAAGTATTTTAATTATTTTTTCTCTTTATATATAAATATGTATATTTTATACATATAATTATCATATTAATTATATTTAGTATAAATATAAAGTTACATATTAATTATAATTAGTATAAAATATTATATACATATAATAATTACGTATCAGTTATTTTAAATAAATAATTGTTGTGTACCATCTTAATGAAAGGCAATTACAATTAAAACTCAATTACAAGTAACAACGCAACAGCGAGTAATCACAAGTAACATCAATCAATATCAAATTCTCAAAAAACATTTTTGCGATAGATAAATACTTTATAGTTCTTATCAAAGCACCGGTGTACAAAACAATAATATTTACGTAAACAAAAAAGAAATAAATAAGCCGAAGACGAATAAATTGACGATAATGTAAATAAACTTACAACATATTTAAAACTTTTACACTTATCATTTGAATAATTTATTTAAATAATTCACTTATTTTTCTGGTTTTCTTTTTTTCGATCAGACAGATATTATCAACGAGTGACAACGTATCAACTTCAAGAAATCTAAAATGTATGAAACGGAAGCAATCGTAGTAAGAAATGCCAACAAATCTTATGGAAAAGCTATTAATGTACTCGATGGATTGAATATGATCGTTCCTAAGGGTTCCATGTAAGTACCATCATAGTTATTTCTTTATTTTTTCATCTCGAGACAAAAAAAGAAAAAAACCTGTAAAGAAAAACGAAAGATAATAGTTGCCTACTATTATTTTCCGTTAAATTTGTTCAAAAATAATTCTTAAGTTATTATAATCGCATTGAAAAATAAATCCTTATTAAGCGAATTTTAAAATCAATTATTATTTATATGTAATAAAAATGCTGAACGAGTCTTTTTCCATACTACGATTGACAAAATGAAATGTATAAAGTAATTTCAAAAGTAAAATAAAATAAATAAAATAACATACGAAAGGTTAAAGAAAATAAAAAAGAACATAAAATATTAAATTCCCATAAACAGATACGGATTATTGGGTCCAAGTGGATGTGGAAAAACAACTCTCCTATCGTGCATCGTTGGTATCCGAGAAATAAACAGCGGTGATATTTGGGTGCTAGGAGGAAAACCGGGTACCAAAAATTCGGGAATTCCCGGACCTAGAGTTGGTTTTATGCCGCAGGACATTTGCCTTATAGATGAGTTTACTGTAATTGGTGCACTAAATTATTTCGGAAGAATAAATGGTATGAAGGATGATGAGATAGGTAAGAGAATCTTTTTAAAAATTTTTCTAAATAAACGTATATTATTCACTTAATAATTGCTTTCACTTAATAATTTATTTTAATAAAAGCTATAAATTGAACACCTTTAGATACACTTAAGCAGTATAACTCGTTAGTATCTTGTAGGTATATTTTAAATTGCAGTGAAACGCAAATCCTACAATATCTCGATTCGAATATAAATGGAGTTAGGCCACTTTCAAAATAAACAGCTCAATTTATTTGCATACAAAAGTAAAAATAATCTGCACATAATTTATTGTTATCATTATTTGTCATTATTCTCGGAATATTATGTATCGTAATAATATTTGTTACTCGATGTGATTAGCAGTTTTTATTAATTCGAAAGTACCGCAAGCAATCTTTTTAAAATACAATATACAATATTTTTAAATGTATTATTAAGTATATATACTTGTCAATTACTTAATAATAATTATATAGTATTAAATTATTAAAAGTTACACCATAATGCGCATAATTATATACATATATAGACGGTTGTTAATTAAATCGCATTTGATCGGTTTTATTTAATTGCGCATTTAGTTTAAATTTACTATGATAAAGAAAAATATTATTATAGCAAAAAATTATTTATCCCATCTTGTTAATAGCTCGATGTTACGTTTACCATTCAACTTGTTTCAGAACAACGATATTATGATCTAAAAGAAATTTTGCAATTACCACCAACGAGTCGATTGGTAAAAAATACGAGCGGTGGACAGAAGAGAAGAATATCATTTGCTGCAGCTTTACTTCACAGTCCAGAATTATTAATCCTTGATGAACCAACCGTAGGCCTTGATCCGGTGTTAAGAGATAGGTAAGTATCTTTTTTATCTTATTCTATTTAATTAAGTGATTAAAAAAAGGTAAGGAATACGGGTAACATATTTTTAAAACTTCACATAAAAGTATAACTAAATAATTATATTTATCCAATTTCGTTTTCCTTGTCTATTCACGCATTATATTATAATTAAAAAACTTATCTCTGAAATTAAAAGAATGTCATGTGTGCAGTTTACTCACGTTACAAGTGAAACCTTCAAAAAAGCAAGTTTCGAAAGAATGAGACGAATGCAAAATATCAGGAGTAGGATAATTTTAGATTTTATTTATTATAATATTGTTGTCATGGTAGTTTTTGTCAGCTACCCCTACCCCAAGATCATATCATTTGGTATATATGGTAACAATATTATAATAAATAAACCCTAAAATTATCTTACTCCTAATACTCTGCATTCGATTCATTCGTTTCACTTCTAACACGTGTGAATCTGCACACATGATATTTATTTTTCAATCATTCAATTATTAATATAATTTAATTATTCTTTATAATTTTGTTAATTCGTTTATTTTGTTACTTTTTACCTTTCTTCCAGTATTTGGAACTATTTATGTAAAATCACACAGGAGAACGGTGTTACTGTTATAATTACTACACATTACATCGAGGAAGCCAAACAAGCGAATAAAGTAAGTAAAAAGAAAAATAAGTTTAAAAATATAAAATGTCTTTTCTTGTATAATAATCTTCTGGGATTATCTATTTCTTATGTTCTGAGATTTAAGACTAATTGGATATTTTAATACATTCAATTTATTCTAGTTAGGTAAAATATATTACATCTAAATTTGTTCGCATAGTTATATGTGGAAAAAAAAATGAGAAAAAAATAAAAGAAAATAAAACCAATAACATAGGATATAGTTGCATTAATTATTATCCATATATAATCCAGAAAAAAATGATGAATCAATATTATTTATAAATTCTTTATAAACAACATTGAATCGCAATAAATAAGAAATATTAACGTAATTGCGTAAAAAACATGTTTATAACTTTGTTTTAAAAAAACTACGTCTTTAAATGCGTATAAACTTAGTTGTCATTATTATTTACTCCTAAACTTTTTTTATTTATAAGTATAAAAAAACATAGGAAGATAAAATCAATAAAAAAGATAATAGCCTGTTTATATTGTTTTCAGATTGGTTTAATGAGATCCGGTAAATTATTAGTAGAATCTACTCCTGATGAATTGATGGATCGTTTACAGTGTGATAATTTAGAGGAAGCTTTTCTTAAATTAAGTATAGAACAAGAAGAGAATTTTAAGAGAAATGTGATTAATAATTCTGAGATGTTGCAAGAAACAGAATTCATAGAAACTTTGGTTCAACATCCTACGAATTCAACGAGTATTCCAGTAAAACCGATGAAATATTCAGGTAAGTATATTTCTACAAGTATGAATTATGCATTTAAAGCCTCCAGTGATTAAATAATATTGATAGAAAGGTTATATAATTATTGAGATAAATGAATACTTTTTATTCTTTTTTTTTTTTATAATAGAACATTAACAGGATGGTAATTTTATAATATTTCAAAACAATGATATGACAAATTAATCAAATATTACAACTCGATGTAATATAGATAATTATATATACAAAGTGTTCGAATAATAAGACGTTCGAATACTATTTATTTTACTATTACAAAGATTGTCAAGTACCGGAAGTCATCCATTATACGTGGGTTTATCGACAAGTTTTGCTCACTTTTACGATTTTTTTTTTAAACAAAATCTTTTTTTTTATCGAGGTTCCAATATTTTTCAATCCCCTTCTCATATATGCAATATTTACGAAAAAAACGATTAAAAAAAAATATATTCTATTATTGTACCGAACGTTGATAATTTTTCTTGATTTTCATTTTCTTATATTAAAAATTGTTAAAAATTGTTATGAAAAAAAAGGAAATAAAATAAACATTTACAAATTTGAAAATTATTATCTCAAATGAAAAGATAAAAAAAAAGAACGACAATAATAGATGATAAAAATAATCGAGTATAAAACGGGTTCTTACAATGTAAATTAATACAACGCATTATTTTTCTTGAATGGTTTTTTTCTCCTTAAAAGATGACAAGCAATCTTGCGGTTCGTGGTTTTCTTTTAACATTGAAATTTTTCAATATCAAGTGACGAGTGTCCTATCAATTGAAACAATACTTAGGAAAAAAAGAAAAATAACATTTTTTCTTTAATATTTCTTGAATCTTTAACGTGTTTTATCTTATCTTTTAGTTCAATAACAATTAACGACTTTTCTTTTCGCAGCTACGACTTCTGGAAGATTCAACGCTCTTATAATCAAAAATATTACGCAATTTTTCCGACGTCCTAGGTACGATAATCATTTTTTATTCTTTTTTAACTAGTGTTTTATATATATATATATTTCTTTCAATCAGAGAAGACAAATATTTACACGAAATTTAATTGTCATGATAATAGTAATAATAATAATAATAATAATAATAATAATAATAATAATAATAATAACAATTAATATTTACTTACAGTGGAATCGTATTTACAATAGGATTTCCATTTATTCAATTTTTATTATTTCTTTTTTCCTTTGGTCACGATCCTCAAAATCTAAGAATCGGTGTTTTCAATGAAGAATCTGGAAATTGTAATTTTGGTCAAAATATTGGCAACGTTAGTTACATGCCGGACGAATTCGGTGGTACGTGCAATATCATTGACTTTAGTTGTCAATTTTTGCATAATGTAAAAAATAACACCCAGGAACTGGTAAGAAATATAAAATAATAAATATGTAATTGTTTTTTTTTCTACAACAAATTAATTAACATAATTTATAAATATATTTTATTTTCACTTATTTTTATTTTCTCTCTCTCTCTCTCTCTTTCATAGGAATTTTACGATAATTTTTCGGATATGCAAAATAGTGTGAGAAAAGGAAAAATTCATGGTATGATACATTTAGGTAAAAACCTTTCGCAAGCATTGCAAAGAAGATTAGAACTGGAGAGATTTTTGAGAGATGAAAAATTTGAAATGGGAGAAATTCAAGTCTGGTTGGACATGTCCAGTAAATATACACATTTACAAGTTTTTAATTTTTTTTTTTTCTTTCTTTTAATTGAAGCAAAAATAAAAATAAAACAATAGAAAAAGACTCAAAGTATGGAGAAAGTATGGAGCGCGCCGTAGTGTGTATAACTCAGAACGCCTCTATTTTGTTGCCTCTATTTACTCTCTGTTAGGTATTGTGTCATTGATAGGCAAATTTTTAAATAAAATAATTGATGTGATAGTAAAATCAAGCATATGTAAAGCATGTCAGTATTTAGCAACAAAAAACCCCATCGAAGCTGAGAGTTTATCTGAAGATCACAAAAATGAATGCACAGCAAATCACGAGGGTAGCAGTGGCAAAATGGAGGTCGACAGTGTTTCTGAAATGTTCAAGCGTTCTGAGGAGCATTATGGTTTGAAATACATGAAATACATTGGTCAAACAGCCAGAAACTACGTCGACACCGTTGATAATGCTCGTATTTTGAGAGCGAAGAAAACTACAGAAGCTAACTCTAAAGAGGCCAGAACCTACGTAGGGTTCTCAAAGCTGTTTAAAATGATAATTATGAGGAAGCTGAAGGACTACTGTATGCACCAGGCATAGCAGAATAATGTTAGTATAATTTTTTTATAAAAAATCTGTTCTCAAAACTTTAAACGCGTTTTTCTCGAAACTACGTTTTTGAAATTTTGCCGAAACACTTATTCTCGACACATATTCTGATGCATGATACCTCAAAAATCTTTAATTTTTGAAATGAAAACTTCTTTAGAATGGAAGTGATCTGAAAAGTAAATAAACGGAAACGGAGCTATGTAACGAAGCTATGAAACGGTTGCCATACTAAATAATGAGAAAAAAAGAGAAAAACTAGGATTTAGCCTGCGAGAGAATGAGACGGAACATAGCTATACAGTTTTTCCTATTCTCGGTCTCCTCTTTATGCTATGCTTCGTAGTTATCGCTCCTAGTTTTATATGTGTGTGTGTGCGCGCGACTGCATACTACAAAGCGTGGACACGTATTCTTTCGATACTCGAAATGTTTATAGGTACGAGCAATAGAAAAGTAAAAGAATAAACAGAGATAAGCACGTAGGTATGCGACAAAAGTATAAGGTCCAAACCAACCGAAGGTCGAAATAAAGAAAGAAGGTGCGTTGTCTGTTTTTATTTTACCTAACATGGTATTTCTTTTCTATTTAAAAATGTTTCTATTTTATTGAAAAATTAATATTTAATTATTTATTTCGCAAATATTATAATAAATAAGTATGAAGTACATAGAATATATAATACTTGTATTGCCTGAAATATTTAAAAAAAAAAAGGATTCCCAGATACATCAGAAAAAAAGAATTAGAGAATACTGTGGAATAAATGAGGAGCAGCTGACAAATTCCATTAAAAAGCAAGTAAATTACTGTCACATTTTTATATTTTGCTTTTTTATAAAATATATTTGATACCTTAAAATAAAATATGTCTATTAAATTTGATTTTTATATGAAAAATATCCAAAGAAATGTACTGACCCATGCATATATGAAAATTATAGTATAAATTATAATATTTACGTATTTAAGAAACTTATAGTAATTTTTCAATAAAATAAAAACATTTTTAAGATGTTGAACGCCCAGCGTAAATCGGTGGAGCTTAGCACAGAGATGAAATTTGAGACTCGTAGTGTACACAGTTCGATAAGCTGAGAGAGCGATACGATTCAATGCATTTTTTTTTATTTTTCGTTGTTCTGATCTTTATTTAGACGAGAGTATTTAGAAAGATAAGTTTTTAGTCTAAAGAATAAGGACGTGATATGTTATAAATACTAAGGGTCTCGAAGTGTGGTAGGCTACAGAGTTGAAAAAACATTTCTAGAGAATATCTTTATTAGATCTTTCATTGCATTTTACCAGAACCTTCGTTCAGTCCAGCAGTATTTTCCATATGTTTTTCGTAACGTCTTTATTTCATCTATCCTAAAATGTTTGTTATATAGCGCAAGAATGTAGATGAAAACGGGAAGTAGAAAACCATACTAACAAAAAAAATTTTATACCTGAGTTTCAAAAATAGGATTATTTATTTTTACCTAATTTCTGACGAATTATATTTCCTTTGATAAACATCCTACCATTTTGGTGACTATTTATAATTATCGCATTCAGCATTCCGCTTTTATTGATTGAATTGTGAAAAGTGTACTTTTTATCAGCTATTCCACTCAGAGACCATACCGGTGACCTTTATTATATATAGTAATAATATTATAATAAATAAACCCTACAATTATCTTACTCTTGAAACTGTGCATTCGTCTGATTCTCTCGAAACTTAGTTTTTTGAAGGTTTCACTTCTAACACGTGTAATCTCTACACATGATTTTTATTTAGTTTATTATAATTGTGTAGATAAATTACAAAAACATGAGTTATGATGACCATTTAAGGATATAATAAAAGATTACTTTTTATCATAGTTATAACTGTTAAGATCTTATTGATTATGTTGACAATCAACAGAACGAGGTACTGGTGGCAATGGAAATAATCTTTCCCATATAGCCATTCTTTCAGGATATACACCCTGTTTCATAATAGGATTTAGAGTAATGTCCAAGTAATTATCCTTCGGTGTTTCATATCTGTCCCATTCAACGTTTCTAAATTTCTCGTTATTCCTTGGAATGGGTTCACCGGTTTGTACGAAATTAGTCCACATTGTAGTGTAAAGTTCAACCATTGCTACTTCTGGATCGGATTGGTTGAAATAAGGAAAAATCGCACTCATGTAAAATAGGTATTGCAAATCATCGTGGTGTACAGGACCTAAAAAAATACAAAATATTGATAATTATGATGATTCAAGCAAATTTAACCTTTTGCACTCAAGAAGTTACTCTTGGTCACCACGATTCTTTCCTATTTCCAAAAATCGGGAAAAATCATAACCCTAACTCAAAATTATATACACAAATCATTACATTCCTTCTTCATCATTTTCTACCTAACTCTTTAAATGAAAAATATTAGAGGAGGTTATATTAAACAGCGGACCAATGAGATTGATAATGCTGATAAGGTTTCATAAAATTTGAATTTTTGGATGATGAATATTTCATTTTTTTTAGGAGGGGGGAAGGAAGAAATCATTTTACCTTTGTATGTAGTGGTATCATTCCACATTGCAAAACTGAAACGTCCTTTATATGTAAATTGGTAGTAATAGACTGGAAGTACGTTATTATCAGACATAAGTTTTGTTGCACGATGTACCGGGAATATGATAACACTATCAGCGTAGATCTAAATAAGAAAATGTTTTATTAAATAATTCACGTCGATAAAACGAATGAATAAACATTAATCATTTACTCACGTGAGCTATTCCATCGTATGATTCTGTATCAATTGTTCCATTACCGAAATAGAATTTTCTCAATTCTTGACTAATATAATTCGAACGAGGTGTATTCCTTTCGTACATGAAACTAATGGGAGCAATGGTATTAAATTTTGTATTTAGATTATCGAGTATCGTAGTGTTTCCTGATTGTACGGTTTTCTCGATACCTAAAATAAATTGAACCAATAGAATTGAATTCTCATTTATTTATTTTAATGTATTTTAACGAAGAACTCTTAATTGTATATTTAAGACATATTTTATATTAAATTTATTCAATCCTTCGTTATTTTCCAGTCATGTAATTTAAATGATTAAGAATCAATAAAATAATTTATTTAAACTTCAGTACTGCAATTTAAAAATATTTTAAATATTTAAAAAAAGTTTCTAAAAACAAGAATGACACAAAAACAGTGATATCTTTCAAATTATTTAAAATCATTTAGGTCTATAAGAGTCTCAGTATTTATTGTTAGTTGTAAATTATTTAGATTGCTATATGATGACAAATTAATTTATTGAATCTTATGAAAGAGCTAATATAGTAATTATTTACCAAATACCACTCCACCAAATTCCTCTTGGTTAGAACCAATGATGAGAGGAACTTTGTTGATTTTACCTTCTCTGATCAAGTCGACAGGCTGAGCAGGTAAAAATCTTTCAACACCATCTACTTCTGGTTCAACTACTGGTGACCATACCAGAATCGGATCTCCATAATATTCCTAAATAAATCGTACGATTAAAGAAATTATTTTTAAGAGTTTATCTTTTTTTAGGATGAACCAAATAAACCAAGACTCACGAAAAATTGCGAAATAGTATCGGTGAAATTTTCAACTGGTTTTGTTTTCAGACAAGTCAACATAGATTCTATCGTATCTGTTGGACAATTCAATAATTCAGCTTGTTTCGTGATTAGATGTTTTTGATCTCTCGGGTATGGTTCCAAGTACACATCAGAACCACTCATAGCGATTGCTCTGTGAAATAGACCCTTTGACATCGGTGATAACATGTGGAGCAGTACGCTGGTACTTCCAACACTATAACCACCAATAGTAACACAATTTGGATCACCTCCGAATGCTGCAATATTTCTTTTGACCCAACGAAGTGCTACAACTTGATCTTTAAAAGCCAAATTTCCTGGTGCGTGATAATCTCCTGAACTAATTAATCCTAACGGAAAAAAGAAATGTATCAATGATTTTTATTAGGAAAACCTAAAATATTTATACCTAAAGTTGCCATTCGATAGTTCAACGTCACCAAGACGATATCTTTGTCCAAGATATATTCTGGTCCGAAAAATCGTGATTGACCAGAAAAGACGTAGAAGGCACCAGGATGAATGAAGAACAGAACTGGACGACCTTTGAAATTCTTGCCTTTTGCATTGTGCGATGGTAACTGTAAAGAATATTATTGTAATCTATTATTATTAGATTCTGTTAAAACAAATCAACATAACAACTCATAGTCATAACGCAAACAAATCTGTTCAAATAATTTTTGAATTACCTTGGTCGTGTAGACATTTAAACGTAAACAATCCTCAGATATAGGTGTTTTGCTTAGAGTAGTACAAGCAGGTCCTTCCTGGGTACCATCGTATACATCATCCCAATCTTTTGCTGGAATGGCAACCTAAAATCAAAATAGAATGCAACACTGCAGTAGCAATTGAACTTAGGTTCAATTTCTCGTTAAATGTCTAATATAATGTGAGATTATCATTGATACAGTAATTCAAACTTACTGCGTTTGACTTAGATAAACATGATAAATTGATTTCTCACGATGATTAATAATAATTTTCCTTTAGAATCTGCGAT
Source organism: Polistes dominula (assembly GCF_049000335.1). Lineage (NCBI taxonomy): Eukaryota > Metazoa > Arthropoda > Insecta > Hymenoptera > Vespidae > Polistes > Polistes dominula. Next base: position 5,717,629 of record NW_028301150.1, read on the forward strand.
GAGTCAAATTTTGTAGAATAAAGGAAAAAGATGTTTATTTATAATATTTTCCAAGAATAACACTTGCTAAATATACATATGTTCTCGAATTATAATAACAATTAAAGTCAAGGTTAACAAAAGTATTACGCGATAGAAGAAAATATTATCGTTTAGAAAAATTGTCATTTATGAAACAATTTATTTAAATCAATAATTATTATTATTATTATTAACAAAGAAAAGAAAATAATATTTTTCACCTGAAATCTTCTTTCTCCTACTGGAGGTTCTGCATACCTTACACTTCGAAACGAATAGATTTTTCTGCCTAATCTCGACATTAGAATCGATCCACGAATTTTTCCTACAGGTGCTTCAACTATTGGATTTTCCAAAGTTGATTCATTTGCGATCGTAAAAACAAACAACACGCACAGAATTACAAACTGCCACGTTTTAAACATTTTTTTTTCTCTTTTTTTCTTTTTTTTATGAAAAATACTTCCACTCTTGTTTTTGTTTTTTTTTTTTGTTTTTTTTTGTTTAACTAACAATCGTTTTATTTTTTGTATCTTGTTTCGTCAATCATGTCGAAGAATTTCTTTCCTAACTTGACTCGAGTACGCTCGAGGAAAGACTGAAACATTCGTAGTCACTGGTAAAGTATTTATACCCTTCGTATAGTTGTTGGAGTACAAGGAAAAACTGGTAGGATATATCTTATCAAGAATAAGGTTAATAAGGTTTGCTAATACGTGCGTTCCCAAGATCGTTTATAACACAAAAGAAAAATAAAAAACATATTTTTTTTTTTCAAAAAAGTGCATATTTTCTCTTTTTGTTCATGAGAAAATTATTTATACAGCTTAATTGCTAGGATAAAAAAAGAATTTGATAAAATCAAATTGTAATAACATCTCTGATATTTTATTTTTATTGTAGTGTGACGTTCGAGGGAAATTCCATCTGGAAAGTATAAAAATCATATACTTCTCTCTCTTTCTATCTTTTTTTTTCATTCTAAAGCATAATATATATTTTATATTTTGCATAAACTTTGAACCACAAGTCGAGTAAAAATATCGAAATATCATTTTATCGTCTGTTTGATTTAAAATATTATTTTTAATTTTTTTTATTTGCTAGTATATTAAGGAATAAACAATAACATAAAGCAGAGATAATTATATTACTCATCGTTATCCTTATCGGTGGATTTCTGACCTCTTTTATTTTACTTTTGGAGATTACATATAATTACATGTGCATTACATATGTAATTCGTCAAATATCATTAGCCAAGATAAATAGAAAATAAAATAATAAGGTTTAATCCATTAAGCCTGTGTTATCGCGAATATTTTTTATTCCATAATGGTACATAATAATTATTTAACGAATTCTCACGAAGTAATTATGCGAAATATCATTAATTGTTCTTCTTGTAAGTATTGTGAACATCTCAAGGTCTCAGTTTCTTTCTCCTTCATCTCAGAAAGGTAATATAATAAATAATTTGGGAATATATAGATCGTGTGAGAATGATTCATTGAATCGGTAAATTATGATTCAATCAATTTTCTCCTTATTTTAAATATGATACACGTGAATTATTAAAATCGCACATGGAAGTCTTTTCTTTTATGTTAAATGCAATGTAGTATTAATATTTATTAATTAATTATTGTCTTATAATAAACGTGTTAACAATATTTCTGTAGATACGTCGGTTAAATAAATAATATGGGGTACATAATAACATATAAATATTCAGAAATAATTAATTTTTATTAAAAGCGTAATTTTATCTTCTTCATAATTTATTAAAAATAATATATATTTATAGTATATGCGTAAAGTAGTTTGATTTTTTTATTATAAATATTACTTTTTAATCATTGTCAAAGTTCTATTGATTACTTTGATTATCGATACAGTGAGGCAATGGAGGCAAAGGGAATAATTTTTCCCATATAACCATTCTTTCAGGAAAGATACCTTGCTTCATAGTTGGATTTAAATTGATGTCCAAATAGTTATCGTTAACCGTTTCGAATCTATCCCACACAACTTTATCAAACAATTCGTTATTTCTTGGAATTGGTTCGCCAGTTTGCATGAAATTTGTCCACATTGCGATACTACGTTCGATCATTGGAATTTCCGGATCAGATCCGTTGTAAAAAGGAAAAAGAGCACTCATGTAAAATAAGTATTGCAAATCATCGTGGTGAACAGGTCCTAAAAAAATGATAAAAATCGATAAAATTGATGTTATAATCAAATTTGAAGTATTATAATAATAATTTCGATTATTATGCAATTTGCTTTTTGTCTATGAGAATTTTAAAGTTTTTTTTTAGTTTTATAAAAATCAAATTTTTTGAATGACGGATATTTCTTTTCTTTTTAGGGAAGAGATAGAAGGAATTATTTTACCCTTGTATGGTGTGGTATCATTCCACATGGCGAAACTGTTACGTCCTCTATACGAAAATTGATAAACATAAACTGGAAATTTGCTATAATCAGCCATAAGTTTTGATACACGATGCACTGGAAATATTTCAATGCTATCGGAGTAAATCTAATAATTAAATAAAAAAAGTTTCATAAAAAAATTGATATCGATAAAACTAACGAATGAATTTTAATCATTTACTTACGTGAGCTAATCCGTCGTATGATTGTGTACCAATTGTTTCATTACCAAAATAGAATTTTCTCAATTCTTGACTAATATAATTCGAACGAGGTGTATTCCTTTCATATTGAAAACTAATTGGAGCTATAGTATTCCATTTTGTGTTTAGATTACGGAATGAGGTAGTATTTCCTGCTTGTACTCTTTTATCGATAACTATAAAAACAAAAATAATATTTATTCAAATCAAATTCAATAAACATTTTTTGTATTTATTAAGTTGTTAAATTTAATGCGAGAGTTTTAAGTTTTTGTTTTTATTTTAATAAGAAAGAAATAAAAGTAATATACTTTTTATAAATATTAAGTAATTATTATGGTGAAAATAATATAACAATAATATTAACAAAATTATTCAATAAAATACTGAATTGTTTTATTTTTACAAATAAGTGTTTTTTAGCTACGTGGAAAAAATTATAGTTTATCAGTTACTTACCAAAGACCACTCTACCAAATTCCTCTGTAGTAGTACCAATGATTAAAGGAACATCATTGATTTTACCTTCTCTGATCAAGTCAACAGGTTGACCAGTTAAAAATCTTTCAACTCCATCTACTTCTGGTTCAATAACTGGTAACCATATATTCACTGGATCACCACCGTATTCCTGAATAAATTATTTTTAAGAATATATTTTTGTATTCGAACAAATTTTTATTTATGAATAATTTCAACAAATAAAACTTACGAAAAATTTCGATAATGTTTCATTGAAACGTTCGATTGGTTGAGATTTAAAACAATTCAACATAGATTCCGTTATGTCTGTCGGACAATCCAACAATACTGCTTGCCTTTTAGCTAAATCTAATTGATCTCTTTCGTAGGATTTTAATTTTGTAGGTGAACCACTCATGACAATTGCTTTGTGAAAGAGACCCTTTGACATAGGTGATAACATATGTAATACTACACTGGTAGCTCCAGCACTATAACCACCAATAGTAACACAATTCGGATCACCTCCGAATGCTGCAATGTTTCTTTTGACCCAACGAAGTGCTACAACTTGATCCTTCAAGCCTAAATTTCCTGGTGCATAAGAATCCCCTGTGGCTAGGAAACCTAACAAAAACAAAAAATATATGAATAATCATGTGTTTTATTATATATTAAAAATAAATTTTTACCCAAAGTTCCCAATCGATAGTTTAATGTCACTAAGACAATGTCCTTGTCCAGGATATATTGTGGTCCAAAATATCGAGATTGACCAGAGAAGGAATAAAATGCACCGGGATGGAAGAAGACAAGAACTGGACGACCTTTGAAATTCTTGCCTTTTGCATTGTGCGATGGTAACTATAAAGAATATTATTGTAATTTATTTTTATTAAATTCTGTTAGAACAAATCAACATAACAACTCATAGTCATAACGTAAACAAATCTGTTCAAATAATTTCTGAATTACCTTGGTCGTGTAGACATTTAAACGTAAACAATCCTCGGATATAGGTGTTCTACTTAAAGTAGGACAAGCAGGCCCTTCCTGAGTGCCATCGTATATACCATTCCAATCTTTTGCTGGAGTTGCAACCTAAAAATAAATGATAAAAGCAAGATTGCAGCAATATTCCAACATTTATTTAATTGTTTCTAGGAATGTAATACAGGTGTATTTGATAAAGTGTAAGATTATCCTTGTCACGTTAAAATAACAATATATTATTAAAAACACTAAATTATTGTTAGCACCTGCACATGTATTTACTTTAAACAACGCTTCATCGTAATTTTGTATATTTTTAACAATGACTCTATTTAAACGAAAAACGTAGGAATTTTTTTTCCAGGTTAAAGAATTCGTTAGAAATGTTTTATAATTTATAGATGAAAATTTTTCGATAATAAACAATGTCAATTGGTCAAATGTATATATGAGTAAAAACGTACAAAGAAATAATATTTTGATAAAGTCAATGATAATTTTAATTGCCATAGTGAAAAACACGAATATATTATTAATACTTCTTACCTGAAATCTTCTTTCTCCAATTGGAGGTTCTGCATACCTTACACTTCGAAACGAATAGATTTTCTTGCCTAATCTCGAAGTTAAGATAGATCCTCGAATCTTTCCAACAGGTGCTTCAATTATTGGATTTTCCCAAGTTGATTCATTTGCAACAATAAAGATAAACAACGCAAACAAAATTACTAACTGGCACGTTTTAAACATTTTTTGTGTTTTCTTTTTTATTTTTTTATTTTTTTAAATAACAATCATATTAATTTGCGTATCTTTTGACCTTGTTATTCGTAAACGATATTGATATAACTTCTTCCTCACGAGTGTTGACTGCACTGAAGAAAGATTGAGACGTTCATGGACATTGCTAAAGAATTTTTGTACTTTATCTAACAAGAGGAAAAAGAAATGAATAGGGGAAGAGAGAGAGAGGAGAAAAAAGAGTAGGGGATATGAATAATCTCACCAAGAACAAGGTCTATAAAATGCAACAACTCACGTCTTCTTAAGGTTATCAACACTTTGAAGGTAAACGGAATATGTATTAAGAATAATTTTGTTATTTTCAAAAGTAACATTTCACTGTGTTTGTGTAATTTATGTTTGTACAGCTATATTTTAACGTTACGAAAATTTATTCATTAGTCTATCGTATTCTTGATAATTTTACCTCGCAAAAAAAGAAGATGTTAAGAAAATATTTTCTTTAGTTTTAATAATTCAATGAATTCTGTTTGCAATTTTTAGTAATACTCACTATTTTGATTTTTTTTTTGTTTAATTACATTTACTAAATTTTTATAGATACATCCATAATACATAAATATGTTATAATGCACGTTTATATAAAATATAAAATAGAACTCTCTTATATTATATTTTATCATACATACAGTAGAATTCTATTTTTCTATATCTAATAAAAAAACAAAAACATTATATATATATGAGACGTATTTGAATATTTGTTTCATATTAATGAGCTGCAGATTTTGTTGAATCTACAGGTAATGGTGGCAAAGGGAATAATTCCTCCCATACACTCATTCTTTCCGGATATATATCCCGTTTCATTATGGGATTCAGTGTGATGTCTAAATAATTGGCCTTCGGCGTTTCGAATCTATCCCACACAACGTTTTTAAACAATTTGTTATTCCTTGGAATGGGTTCACCGGTACGTGCAAAATGTGACCATATTGCGGTACTACGTTCAATCATTGGAACTTCTGGATCCGAACCATTGTAAAATGGAAAAATGGCATTCATGGTAAATAGATATTGTTGATCATCGTGGTGTACAGGTTCTAAAAAAAATAATCAAAGTGTCAAAGATGTGATCAAATTTTGAAATATCGATAAAATTAAAGTTATTTGTTCAACAATTCTTATTTTTTTATTTTTTTTTTTTTTTTTTTATAGAATTAGAGATTATTTTGATTTTTTGATCAGAAAATTTGTTTACCTTTGTATGGGGTTGTATTATTCCACATAGCGAAACTGTAACGTCCTCTGAATGAAAATCTGTACATATATACTGGAAGTTTGCTATTTTGGGAAAATAGTTCAACTGCACGATATACTGGGAATACGATAACTCTATCGCTATAAATCTGAATAGGAAAAAAGTTTTGTTTATTTATACAAAATCGATATCATTCTAATCGAATGATATATATTTCGATGATTTACTCACGTGAGCTATGTCATCGTACGAATGTCGACCGATAGGGTTACTGCCAAAATAGGCTCTTCTTAATACTTGACTAATAAATTTCGAACGAGGTGTACCTCTTTCGTACATAAGACTGATCGGTGCTACGGTTTCCCATTCGTTATTTAAAAGATCGAACACTGAATTATTTCCATTTCGTACTTTTTGATCGATAGCTAAAGATAATTGAAATGCGATTAAATTAACAGAAAAAATAATTTTTTAAAAATAAATTACTTACTGATAACCTGTCCACCAAATTCTTCTGAAGTCGTACCAATAATCAGAGGAACTTCGTTGATTTTGCCTCTTCTGATTAGGTCGATAGGTTGATCAGTTAAAAATCTTTCAACCCCTTCTATTTCTGGTTCAATAACTCCTCCCCATATACCCATTGGATCGGGATAACCAATAGATAATTCCTAAAAGAAATAATTAAATTATTAGAATAATTTTATATGAGTTTGGATTCGTAGGTTTAATCAAACTTACGAAGAATTGTGAAATGGTTTTAGTGAAACTTTCGATTGGTTTCGTTCTAAGACAATCGATCATGGATTTTGATGTATCTGTTGGACAATTTAAAAGTTCTGCCTGTTTTATTGCTAAATTTTTCTGATCTGTTTTATAAGGTTCTAATGATATAAGGGAACCACTCATAGCGATTCCTCTGTGGAATAGACCCTTCGACATTGGTGATATCATGTGCAACAACACGCTGATACTTCCAACACTCGTACCACCAATAGTAACTGAATTAGGATCACCACCAAATGCTGCAATGTTTCTTTGGACCCAACGAAGTGCTAAAACTTGATCCTTAAAACCAACATTTCCTGGTGCGTAAGAATCTCCTGTACTTAGGAAACCTAACGAACAGAAATTATTTTAACATAACAATTATAAAATGTATTTACAAATTTTTACCTAAACTTCCCATTCTAAAGTTCAATGTCACTAAAACAAGGTCATGATCCAATAGATATTCTGGTCCATAGAAGCGATATTGACCGGAGAAAAAGTAAAAACCACCAGGATGAAAATAAACGATAACTGGATGACCTTTAAAATGTCCGCCTTTTGCATTTTTCGTTGGTAACTATAAAGAATTTTATATGAAAATCTTTCGTGAGAGAATTCTTGGTACAACTAAAGTTAAGATTGCGTCAAAGTAACATGACAAATTATAAAGCAATGACGAAATTCCGTTAGATATATTTTTTTTTATTCACCTTGGTCGTGTAAACATTCAAACGTAAACAATCCTCAGATATGGGTGTATCACTTAGGGTACTACAAGCAGGTCCTTCTTGAGTACCATCGTATACATTATCCCAATCTCTTACTGGAGTTGCAACCTAAACAAGAAAATGATAAAATTAAGTTTATGTAGTAGTATACGATATTTGTTTTAATTTTTTTCACGTTCCACACGTGTCTGAAACGATGCAAGTTTATCAATGTTATTTTAATCACGATATATAGTTGAATATATAAAACTGAAAATATATCTTACTTTTAGTTTATTAAGAAAAATTAGCTATTGTAGAAAATGTGAAAGAAAGACAGAATCATCAGAATTTGTGTTTCCTACAAAAAAATCATTCTTTTGATATATACCATTTATATTATCATATTTTTAAATTTAACAGAGATATTCAAGTGTCCAATTAATTTTGACTCATCCTGTATATTACAACGAAGAAGGCACTGCAGACTACTATACGTGCTATTACCTTTTCCACGATGATTCACAAGGATAAAAAAAATAAAAAAAATAAATAAATTGTATTTAAAAAGAGACTTAATTATTCTATTTTTCTTTTTTGTTTGTTTGTAACGATAAAAATTCATTACATATAAATGATATTTCTCGATTCAAAAACGCATGAATAATGAAATGCTATATATTTATATGATTCTACGTATGAATAGAAAAAAATAAATCCTTGTATCGAGTTTAATTAATGTATTTAACATAAACGATTAACGTTATTATTACCTGAAATCTTTTTTCTCCGACTGGTGGTTCGCCGTATCTAACACTTCTAAACGAATAAATTTTTCTGCCTAATCTCGATGTTAAAAATGTACCACGAATTTTACCAACTGGTGCTTCAACAATTATGTTTTCATCTGTCGTAGAATCATTGGCAATCGCCAATACGAAAAACGTGCTCAATAAGACTACGACGAGTCTGCTAATTTTCGACATGTTTCGACAAAAATATTTTGGTTAATTTTGTTCTTTAAATAGCATTTATATAAACTGTTGTATACGATAGTGTGACTATATACTATAGTGAATGAACTTATTCCTTAGTGTCGAGAACGCTCAAGGAAAGATTCTGGCGCGTTCAAGGACAGTGTAATGCAATTTATATACTCTCTTCATCCAAGAGGAAAAAGATAGGTGGGGTGGGGAGAAACCCCGATTATCTTACCAAGAATAACACCGATGTATTGTAGTAACTTTTGCCTTATTTAAGGTCGTCTGTAACTTGAAGGTTATCTGTTGAATATATATCCAATATATATAAAATGAATTTTTGTTCTACTTCTTTATTTGTTCTTTTTTTTTGTAATCTTAAAATAATATTTTGCTATTTTATTCATAATTTATTATATTTGAGTATTTGATAATAAAATATCATTTTCTAGGTAAGAACGTATGTTTCGTTTTGTTCTTTTTTTTTCCAAGTCATAATAAGCTCAAAATATGACGAAACAAGATTTTAAATGGGGTCACGTATTATTACATTCATTGTTCATTGTGAATTCTTCAAACATACTATATACGTTCTGTAAGAGATTTACTTTATTTTTCCTCTCTTTTATACTTCTTTGTTTTTTAGTTTTTTTTTTATTTTTCATTTTAAAAAGGTATAACAAGTATATACATTCTCTATTTAGCAATGATTCAAATTATAAAACACATAAGAACATGGAAATTTTTTTTAGAGATGAGTCTTCGATGAAAATAACATTATTTCTGATTTATTTTATCTAACAAAATAACGAATTTTTAATAATACCCGATAACATTACTTACTACTTTTCCTCGTCGTTGTTATTATCATTTATACATATTTGATCTCTTTCTTATTATATAATCGACGAGACTTATAATGATATCCATATGTTAGTTCGAAAATATCATTAGTTTAGATAAGTAATAAATTGGATAATAAATTTCTGTCGATAAATATGTTATATCTACTGTTAATGTTTTTAATTTTATATTATAACGTCACACACATGCATTAAAACGATAAAACGATTTTTACCGAAGTAAACACGCGAAGAATAATTTTATTAAATTCTTTTCTTTTATTAATTATTGTTGAATATCTCATATCTACTTTATGTTGATATCCATTTTCTTCACCTGGGTTTTTCCAACTTATTAAAATAAATTAGACCACAACATTGAATTTCCTGGAACGGTTCTAAGGAGATAAGGAAACTAATCATTTATGTAGAACGCGTGTTACGATGAATTGAGATATAATATATGTGTATCCATTTAGATGTAGTATTGGATAACAGGATTGATGAAACAACATGATGGTGACGAATAGGTGATATTTCAAGAAAAACATTCTACATCATAATAGAATTTAAATTAATGTTTATAAGTATTTTTCATTCTATTTTAATAATTAATTATTTCTAGGAATTGATTCATCAGTTTGCATGAAATTTATCCAAATTATTGATCTATGAAATTTTATTTTTAAAATACACATTTAATTTTCTTCTTTTTCAATTTCATCATTTTCAACTTTCTTCTCTTCTTGCTCGGTTTTTCTTTGCTGACGTTTCATTTTTAATATTTGTTCAGCCCTCTTTCTCTCTCTTGTTTGTTTTCTCGCCATTTCTAGATCTATACAGGGATCGATAGTTGGTTGATAAACGATAGGATCGATTGGTTTTACTTTCTTCTTTTTCCTTTCCTTTTTATCTTCCTCTTTTGGACACTCTCCCATTTTATATGGTTTCGTTTTCGGTAAAACTTTCCCGTATTTCTATTTAAAAAAAAAAGATAGGAAGAACAAACAAGAAAAAAAATCGGTGTATTATTGTAAATAAAAATGTAAATATATATATACGCGATAGGATTGAAAAATCTTGAGCCTAACATAGAAACAACTTCTATTATTCATTCGTCTCATTCTCTCGAAGTTTGGTTTTAAAAAGGTTTCACTTCTAACATGTGTGATCTTCACACATGATATTTTTTTTCAGTCAAATTTTAACTTTATTCGAAACGAAAAACGATTGATTTTTCTTTTTGCTTTGGTACTGAAAACTTTTCAATCCAACCTTTAATTTTAGAATCAAAATTCGAGTATATCGATATTTAATAAGATATAAAAGATTTACTGGTTTTGGATAAATCGGTTGGCCGTATTTATTTTTTTCACGAGGGGGTGGTTTTTCGACAGGATCCTTGGGTTGTATCGGTGAAGCTAATTCATTGATTCTACCTGTAATGGTAGCACTCAGTGCACTCTTTTTTACTTCAAATGGTTCTTTTTTTATCGTTAAGTCTTTGCGATCTTTCGATTTGGCCAATTCGATTGTTCTCGGTGAAGCTACGAGTATTGAGTGAACAAACGATTTAAATTTAACAAATATAATGAATTAATAAGCTGGTAATTATGACAATAGATTAAATTGAACGATTAAAAATATGAAATAAATAATTTAATTATAAATAAAAAATAAAAAACAAAATAAACCATAATTTCATTCTCAATATTTTTCACTTATTGTTAATCAACTGCCATTTTATTTTGATTAGAATGTTTCGTAAATTTTTTTTTTTAGTATTTTCAAATACCTTCAACATTCAAGGCAGATTTTTTAATAGAAAATGCATCATCATATGTTTTACAGGGCAAGGGTGCATATCTCCAAGCGTGTTTAGCTCTTTTTCTCAATTTTTTTCAGCTTCAATTTTCTTCCTCCTCTCCTTCTTCTTCTTTTCATCTTCTAAATTTTTTCCTTCTTCGTCGATTGTTTTTATTTCGTCCCCTTCATCTTTTTCTATACGTATATCTTTTTTCTTCTTTCTTCTACCTTTCATTCTTTTTCGTTGTTCCTCTAGAGCCTTTTTACCTCTTATCTCGTAATTATCTAATAATATTTTCTTCCATTTCTTAGCATCTTTATCGTATCTAGGTTTTAGCGCCGCGTACCCTGGCAAAGCCAGAATTTTCGTCCATGCAGTAATCTGATGTATTTAGAAAATTAAAAATAAAAAAAAACACACACACTCATACACACACACACACACACACACACACAGGTTAATTTTAATATTACTAATAATAACATTATAAATGATCAACTAAACATTGTATAACACGTTTAATCGATAAAATTAAAAATAAAAATATTACCTTGTACTCTAATGCACTTCTTTTAATACCAGTAGCAGTGAACAATTCATTTCTTTCTTGATCGGTCAAACCTTCGGGACAATCAGCCAATTTCTTCGTTAACTCTAATAATCTTTTTCTCTGGGAACGTTTATCTTTCGTATCACTTGGTAATTCCACAGATTTACATTCTTCACGTTCAACAATTCTAGGCTGACTCAGATAATTTATCCTTTCAGTTGGAGTATAGTACAATGTAGCTTTGCGTATTTTAATGGGCAATTCACGACCATAATCGTACATTTGCAACTTCGGTATTGACAATTTCAAAAGTCGTTTTGTTGTTTTTGCTATTAAAGCTGCTCTTGAAACTTTTATTTCACTCGGTTTACAGTGTTTACTTGGATCAAAACGTTTTGGTACTTCGCTTAATAAATTGATCCTTTTTCTCATTAAATGCAACGATTTTGATGGTCGAATCTGACGATTGAAAACATAGGAAATAATTATATATTATTATTATTCTTATTACAAAATATTATTTCTTATTTACTATAGGTTCTGGTTCTGGATATTTTCGTGGTTGTGCATTAATTTTTGCCCAAGCATCAAACCGAGCCCAATCAGCTGGCGTTTCCAGCCACGTCTTAACTCGAAACTTATCTTGCTTTTTATTTCTAAAATTATACATATTCGATTGAACACATTTAATATTTCATTAAATACAAATATGAATAAGCTGTTAATAAATTAAAAATAGTTCTTGTATTTTTTCTATTTTAAATATTATAGTATATAAATTTGTCTTATATTTAGTATCGCGTGATAAGAATACGAATTTTAATCGTAATTGGTATATATAGTTACATAAATAATTAATTTAATTCAAAGATAAGGATATTTCGTAGAATAGAATTTTTTTCCAAAAAGTCACGTTGACAAATTTAAAAGATACCAAGAAAAAATGCGCATAAACAAAAATTTGTAAGATAAGAGAAAAAAAGAGTCACTATTTCCGATAAAATAATGACTAAGGTAATACTAACATAAGTAAAAATTGTAATATTATGAAAAAATTTTATTAACATATTTTTTATCTCTTTTTGATAAATTTTAAACAAGATGCATCACAATATGCAAATATAAAATATTTAATTGTAAGAGATATGTAAATATAAAATTGTTCATATATTATACTTTAAACGTGGAATATAGAATAATATTGAATATAATAAATAACATTATTTGTGATTATTAAAATTTATATTAATATGTATCAGTATATTTTTATTAAAAAGAATAATAATTTATTTCTCAACTCACCTTGCACTAATTTGTTTCTTTTGTATTATTTTATCCCTTCTAGAAGTACCAGGATATTTAGAAACTCGAGTATCTTTCTTAGTAGTATTTGCAACTTTTCTAGAATCAACTGCACTACTTTTAAGGTTGACAACTCTACGCGAATGTGCCATTTCCGATTTGGTTTGTATTCTCGAAGGCATTTCTTTGAATATTTCTAACTCTTTCAACAAATTAGTCACCGTGTGATCCGATATCGATGATTAAATTTAGGTTATTGCTTTCATCCTGATGATATTTTTTTGTGGTTCCATTAAAAAGTTATATTTTATGTTAGACATGATTTAATTTTCATTTGATTATATCGATTGAGAAAAATTTTATTGATACAAATTTTCAACAATTGTTTTCCGAAAAAAAATTTGATCGAAAATTACGATTAATTTCTTTTACCACGCCATAATTTTATGGTTGTCGATTGTTCCGATCTTCGAATTAAATTTGATCCTTGAACGATCAAAAAGTTGATTTCCAATTTATTTCTAATAAATAATATTCAATACTTCAATTTCAAATTAAATATCGTAGAATAAAAAACATTAAAATCGGTCCAAAATTTAATGCATTATTTTTTTGTCTACATTATATCTTTTCGTTTCATACATTTGATAGATTTTTCGAAAATATTGATTAACCTTTTCGAAGAAAAAAAAGAAAGAAAAATCAAATTGCTTCTTTTTCTTCTTCTTTTTACAAAATTTTATTATTTTTTCTGTTGATTTCCATAAGTAAGATTAGTTTTTGGCGTTAAATTCTTCACAGAATGATAATAATTTTTATCGAAATTTCCATAAACGTTATCGTTGTCAAGAGAATTGTTCTTTGATTTAGATAATTCACGCAAACGTTTAGGACAACGTCTGTTTCTCGTTGCAGTTATACGAGCATAAGAATGCAAAAGATTTTGTTTCCTTCCAAGATCATTGATTTTTCTCGATTCTTCGCTACTGTTTATCAATTTTCTCTTAATCGATTTTTCTAATAAAAGTAAAACAATACGAATCTTGTAAAAAATTATTAAAGAAAAATTATTAAAAAAAAAAGGGAAAATAAATAAATGCTTGAAAAGAAAACCTGCGTTTGGTGAATTACTGGTTCGTGCCGATGAACTAGGATATTCGTATACATCAGATTTTCGTTTAGGTTGTGCAAGTTTGTTCAACGTATCTGTTATCTGATAAGACAAGGCCGAAGGTTTTATCTGAAACGTCGTAACATTTTCTTTATATTTCCCCCCCTTTTTATTTTAATCTTTTTCTCATTCTGTTTTTTTTTTTTTTTATTATACGAACGTGTAAACGTGTTTATATAAATTTATAAGAAAAAAAAAGGAAAAAGCCAAATGTAAATACCTTGTACGGATTAACGTTGCTTGTCTTCTCTATTTTAAATTTCGGTTTTGCTAATTTATCGTATCTCGATGTTTTTCGGGAGGAATCATCAGTACTCATGTCTAATTTGAATTAATTTTTTTTTTAATAAACTTCTAAGTTCGCAAAATATAATTTTTATTTTTATTTTTGGTTTAAAGAGAAATTGTTAATTTTGAGACTTGTAAATTTTGAAATTTGTATTAGGGTTAAATTTAAAATGTTGAGAGTGAAAGTGGTGAGACAGGATTTGATTGAAACAAATTAATATCGTTTTTTTTTTTTGAAGCGACGTTCACTCTGACAACAAAAAATTCATTTAGTCATTCCTATAGTACAGTACTTCAGAAATCATGGCGTACAATCTTTTCAATATTTATTTTTGAATTTTAAAATCACATTTGCGATACCATATTCAAAATCAAATAAATTATACAAATCCATTTACTTTGAATACTATTTCGTAAATTTTAAACACATTGATGAAAATGTGGAAACAAAATAAATCTCTTAAATCGTGCTGGTGGTGTTTACCTAGAAAAGTTGTTAACATTTATACGGAAAATGAAGTACCGATTAAAAAAATAGTAAAAAGTAAAAAAAAGAAAAAAACCAAGTCTTCCCTTTTAACAGTAATTACAATTATCGTTGACAATTCTATTTTATTTGTATAGAATGTTGAATAATATTTAAATATTTCGTTGGAAATACATTAGTTTTATTTTATTAATATCTGAAATAAAAAAACAATTACACTGTTATAAAAGTTCATTCACAATTACATTAGTGTGATCATATCAAATATACAATTTTTTTTAAACTATTACAGAAACATAATAATGAAGTGAAAAACGAAGTAGTAAAACATACGAGACAAATTCGACGATTGGTTCTACCTAAAATTAAAGAAAAATTTTTCAAACAAAATTTGGAATCTAACGTGTCTAAAAAAATTAATAGGAAAATGAAAAAACAAATTTTACCTTGGAAAGGTTTTCTTTCTTCCATATTTTCTTTGATATACTTCTTTTTCATGCGAATAAAATTATTCTTATATAATTAGAATTTAAATAAAAGAATTGAATTTTTGTAGCATCAAAAAGAGTAGTGGAATTGGCTTTACCGAAGACATTAAATTCTTTGAAAAAAGTTACAAAAGATTTACGAGATCCTTTCAAAGTAAATCCTTCCGCGTTAAAAGCCATTTGTTCACCTCGAATCAAACTGCTTGCTAAACCAACGAGATACAGAACGAGTTTTTTTATCAAGTCACATTAAATATCATTAATTATTAATCTATTTTGTATTACATATCGTCGATAAATTATGTGTCTAGTTATGAAGCTATTAAAAGAAAAAACCTAATAAAAAAAACTGAAATTATTATTGCGATGATAAAGAATTATTATTAGAATTATTATTATTGTTTACTATAATAAAAAAAGACAAGATTATTTTCTTATAATTTCTTATAATGAAACTCATAATAAAACACGATATTAGAAATAAGAATAAAAATTAACTAAGGAGCGTATAAATGGTTAAGTTTAAAGATATTTTACTAAATTCGAGTAATAAGTAATAAACGTTGTTAAGTGAAATAGAATTTTAATGAACAAAATGACTAGAGAGTCATTCTAAATTCAAATGTTAGAAACTAAACAGGAATATTATGAAAACTACAGATATAATATAATTAAAGCAATTGATCAACAATCTTTGAAGCAATTGGCTGAAATTAAAGTGAAACAAAATCGAACGATAAATCTGAGCTTCGAATGATTAATCGTTTAACAATTTTTAATGTAACAAATGTCACACGTAACAGCCATTTACAACATCGAATAAAAATAATATAACCAAAAAAAAAAGGAATCTAAAAATGGAAATTTCAAATTAACAAGTAAACAAAATTCTCGAGGAAGAAAAGAAAAAAAAATATAAATTAAAAAACTAACCCAACAGGTTTCTCCAAAATGTCAAAAATTTCATTAAAATTCAAGGATTCGAGCTTTCGATCGTTTACACGTCGAAAAAAGTAAATATAAAATGCAGATTAAATAAAAAAAATAAATAAATATTACGTATCCACGTGAATACTACTACTATTACTACTACTATTACTACTACTACTATTACTACTACTATTACTACTACTACTACTACTACTACTATTACTACTACTATTACTACTACTACTACTACTACTACTACAATAATAATAATAATAATAATAATAATAATAATAATAATAATAATAATAATATTTTGTAATATTAAAGAAAAATAATAGAGGAGATAAAAAACATGAGACCCATAGATTTTTGCTGTTCAGCAGAAGACTTCGATCCTCTGATGAAATACGATCAACGTAACCCACCTTACACGTCATCGTTGACCGCAATAGATTCATTGCAAGAATCTCCAGCAATAAAATTACGCACTCAATACATCAATCATTTGGATACAAAGAAACTAATAACAAAGAGTAAAGATACACAATACGTTGGAATAAATTCTGAAGATTTTTCTATTTCTTCTATCAATGGACCAATCCAATGGTACATAGAAGACGAATTAGAATTAGCCAAAGATATTTTATGGGAAGATAGATTACGAAAAAACGAAGAAGAGACGAGAGAGAATATTCGTATTGGAAAAGCAAATGGTACGAAATGTTACGAATGATTATTTTTATTCAGAGATATAATTCTTTTTATATATATATATATATATTAGTGAAAGCTGAGTTGAAACAATTGAAGGATGTTGCTGGACCTCGATGGTATCAAGATTTTTCTATAGATCAGGTAATATAGAATTAGATATGTAACGAAAAATCATTGATTAGAAAATAAATTAGAAATTATCGTAATATTATTTAAGATGAAAAATCTTATGATGTTGGAGGATGTGATAATGACTGATTATAAACAAATGGATACTGGTCGTACGCAAAAAACACTCATGGCCATGGGAATTGTATCCACATTTTTTAAAATTCATCCAAAAACAATTAGAAGAATGCAACGATCGTGCGATTTCAAGGCTATTGATTTTCTCAGAGAAATTTATAGATTACTTACCGGAAATTATTTCGAACAAGAAGGCTATAGTCCGTTCAGCAATTTATTCAATAATTTATATATTTTTTCTTTTTTTGAGAAACAATTCAATTTTCTTTTTTTTTTTTTTCACAGAGAAAACTTATGATTGCAACGAAAGAATCATTTTATCAGCCATTGCTTTTTTGACATTACCCGAAATCATTATCGAGTTAGATAAAAGATTACCTGCCATTGTTATTCCCAAATTTCCACCAAAACGTAATGATTTCATTTCTTTATCTTTTTTTCATTTTCTTTTTTATTTTATTAATTACATCTAATTTTTCTAGCTAAACCAATGATGATTATGCCAAGAAAAAAAGCAAGCTCACCGTACAAGGAAGAACTCTTTACGCGTCCTGATTGGGTAACATATATGACTCGTTTACAACAGTGGCGAAATT
This sequence comes from Polistes dominula, assembly GCF_049000335.1. Taxonomy (NCBI): domain Eukaryota; kingdom Metazoa; phylum Arthropoda; class Insecta; order Hymenoptera; family Vespidae; genus Polistes; species Polistes dominula. Next base: position 5,735,634 of record NW_028301150.1, read on the forward strand.
ATTGTAAATCGTTACCAATACGAAAAGTTATCCTACCGGATGAAAATTGTCCGATATTTACTTATAAAGAAAATTTACAAAATGTTCATATAAATAATGTTATCGTTAAAAACGATTTATCGATAGCTTTAAATGATTCCAAAGATAATATAAAAAAACATAAAAGTATAAATATATCAATGCAATCATACATTCGTTCGAAGTTAATTACGTCTTGTTATATTTTATTGAATTTTTTTAGGTTCATCAAAACGTGATGAAAGATTAACAAAAGCTAACAATAATTTGACATTTAAAGAAAATAATAACAAAAAAAAACCTAACAATGACATTTCCAAATTACCCGATGATAGTCAAATTTTTGATTTCACGCTTTCCGGATTGAGCGAAAATCAAAATGGTCCAGTGAAATACAAGATTTGCGGTACAACAACGTTAGAGCAAATATGTGATGAACGTTTTTTTTTTTTAATAAAAACTTTCAGGATTATTTTCTTTTCGTTTTTAATTTTATTTTCTTTTTTTAACCAATTATAAAGGAACACTTAATCCACCTAAAGATAATAAAAAATCATGGCTGGGAGAAAAGGATGCGCATTTTGTTATCAGTGGAGTCTCGGATGATCCACCGGAGTGTCCCGTTTCTTACGAAATGACAGGAATTGCCAATGTTACACCAACGAACAGCGATGAAAGATTTTTCAGTGTGTTGAAACTTGGTGATGGACCTAATAAAATATATCCCAGTGGTAGAAAAAATCTATCGAAAAATTGGCAAGAATGGTTGCAAAATGCGGACGAGGAATTTATAAAAGTTGAAAAGGAAGCAAATAAAATATTAAAAAGCGTCGAGGCTACCATGAGACTCGTATTTCCAGGACCGATTTGTGACAATTGTTGTTCATGTAGACAAACCAGAAAAACTGATATTATGCAAAAGGAAACTAAAACACCTTTCATGGTCATCGATGCTTTAACCGAAGATGAACGAAAACAAAAGTAATTGAAACGAAATTTTTGTTTATTTTCTAATTCTTATTATAAGATTAGAAAAAAAAGATATTATATCTAATTATATTTAATTAATCATTGAATACAAGTGTTACGTCCTAGAGGACGAATTTAAGTAAGTAGTATAAGTATTGCCTGTTTATGGTCACTCTGCATTCACCGAGTTTAACCGGGACCAGGCTGGTTCTTTTTCTCGTTTAAACAGTGATAAAATATAGCAAAATGCGTACGATAAAGGGGGTAGATTGAGGAAGGTTTGATTTAAGGGAGAAGTATTGGTAACCGCAGCTCTAACTTAACAATGTTTTTAATGAAAATAAAAGTTGTTTATGACTTACAGTATGTTGTACAGTTGTTCTCGAGATTGCGCAGGAGGCTTGGGGCTGCTTCTTTCCAATGGAAGGTTGAATAACACAATGATTCGAAAGGCGAATTATTCATCGTAGACTATCAATAGGATTGGATAATGTTCAAATAATGAATAGCTGAAACGCTAGTAGTGAATATGAAGTTTACTGGATAATTATAAGTAGCAACTGAACTATAAATGACTGGTAAAAATATAAATGACCGGAAAACTATAAGTGACTGGTAGCAAATAAGAGTGAAACTATAAGTGAACAACTATAAGTGAGGAGTGAAAATATGAGTGAACGCGGGGACGATGTCCTCTGGCTTTTATATCCCCCAAAAAGTCCTTCGTGGAAAGGGTAGCTCTAGTACCCCCACTCTTTGTCTTTAGCTGGCCCAAGCTTCCTATGCATCTCCGTTTGAGAAGATTCTTACGTCCTTGTGGACTACTAATAGATGCTTATAATATTCTCTTATATATTTTAGATTAACATTTATGAATTTCTACCTTTCTAATATTTATCATATATCCTTAGTCAATTACACTTTGCCTTTTCTTACTCGATTACATTTCGTCGATTTTTAATCAGTAACATTTTATTATCCTTCGAACGATTACGTTCTGTTATCCTTTGATCAATTATACACTAATACAATTCTACGTTGAGATAACTTATTCATTATTCTAGGATATATTTAAGTTTACATATTTAGTCATCCATTTGGTCGTACGCGTAGTTTCGCGAGCTTCATTGTCTTGAGGCGGAAATTGTTAGGAACTATCTTTGATTCTGGAATGTTCTAAAAGTAAATTTCTGTTAGGCCTACGTGACTTTTGCCGGCTTTCGGTTACAAGGGTTAAGAGCGAAATAGGAGGTCCGGGCCTTATTGTTTATGACTTATTCTATTTTTTCAGTTGCATATCAGTAGGAATGTTCCTCGAGATTTTGGTTTCTGTTTTATCGCTAATTCCATATGGGTAAGCATTGGCGGAGGTTCTGATTTCTACGTGAATGGTGAAAATCTCTATTAAGGATTTTATATTAGAAATGTGTTCCTATGCCTATGTTTTGGTAGAGTTTTATTGGGGTTGCCAAGGTCCTTACGTGAGAGAATAGGAGAACATTTGTGGACTATTGAAAGTTACAAGTTTATGAATTTATTTCTTCTTTCTTATGTTCTTCTATTCTCCCGATTCTATACCGAAAGGCGAGGTAAAGGATGTGGTCCATATGGTGTTTAGGAGATAGTGTCTGAGGGATAATTTATAGCTTCCGTATGTGTCTCGCGAGAAACAACTCTTCCAATAGTGCATTCCAAAGTAAAGAATGAATATCGAGCAATGCAAATAATGATTATTCTCTTATGCGTACTACTTATAATTGTTTCTATTGTTATTCATGCGGACTACTGGAATGATGTCTCGCGCAACTGGATTTATATAACTAAGAAAAATTTGGGTAGGCGAATCGTGGCGGAACGTCACACAAGATAAAATAATTTTAATTAAATAATTTCAAAAATAATTTGTGATCCAACGTATATCTTTAAATTAATATTTAAATGATTATTCTAATAATTAAGAATTATTTTAACCAGCATTTTAATTATTTTTAAAATTACTTCAAATATTTATTTAATAACATATAAACATCTACCCAAAAAGGATTGAATTTATTATTAAAGCAATTTATGAATTATTAATGACAGATATATCGTTGGATCTATGGCGTTACATTCGCCAGCTCCATCACCTCATCAATCAACGGTGAATTTAATTGAGATGATTGCTTCAGAGGACAAAATAACTACGAACGTTGTTATAAATGGTGTCACTACAGATAAAGGCGAGAAAAAATATTACATAACCGGTATGAATAATGAAACAATTCATATTCCTTCGAGAAGAGTGGAAACACCACCACCATTGCCAAGGAAAAATATTCCACCGTGTTCTTGTGCCATACAACAAATGTTCAATCAAGGTGTGACACCAAGATTGAGTACCGATAACATACCATGGACAAAGGACGAAGGTTTATGTTTTGGAAAGAAGTATAGACCAGATACAGTGGCAGCTTATTCTTGTAAAGCGTATCCTGGAGATAAATCGTGCAGATTGAATCCTTTCTTAAAGGAAATTGTTAAATTACAAATGAAAAAGAAAGATAAGACAAATATTCAAGATAATTATAATACTAAGAGGAAAAAAAAAGGATGTATAGCATAGCTAATTTTCAACCTTGCGGGGATGAACATGGTATGAGTGTTTGTGGTGGTCCATGGGGCACACGTAATATTTTATCTCCTAAAGAATTGGAAGAATTGGAAAGACAACGAAAAGAAATCTTGAAGGTAGATTTTTCTTCTTGTGAAAATAATCATAACTTATAGATAGATCATACATAGATCATAGATCATTTTTTGATGTAATTAAATGTGCAAGGTAATCGATGATAATTCTTTTTCTAGGGCCCACCCTGTGGAATAAGACCTGGACGTGCTGTTTGCGAAGGACCGTTTGGTGAAAGAATACCACAGCCAAAAGAAACCAAAGATGAGGATGAAGAGGATGAGGAAGAAGAAGAAGAAGAAGAAGAAGAAAAAGAAGATGTAATAAAACAGCAAACTGTTCCAATGAAAAAAGAAAAAATCTTTAAACGTGATAAACTTTGTCATGCTAGTCCAGAAACGATAGCAACAAAGAAAAAGATTGTTAAAGAAAAAGTTACCAAATTTATACCAGATCCGGATTATCATGGTTACGATGATTCATGGAATATTTTTCGTACTGCACCGTCAGTTAAAGAAACTATTACGGAATATGAACAAACTTTGAAACTTTCGAAACCTAAACCACGATTGGATTCATCTCAACCGATTCGTGAAGTTTTGAAGAAGAGAAAGAAGAGAAAGAGTAGTAGTGATAGTAAAGAATCCGAAAGTTTCAAATCTTTATCGATAATTCCTAAAGAAATTTCATCAAAAACTATTGACGATGAACAACAAATTACACATACAAAAGTACGTTCGGATAAAATTAAGAAAGAAAAGAAGAGTACGAAAAAGATGAAGGATATTAAAAAGAAACAAACGTTTTCTGCTAAGTTGAAGAAAAATTTGCGAAGAAAGAGAACGGCAAGTACTTCGTCAAAAGGAAGTAGAAGAGGAGGAAGAAGAAGAAAAAGAAGTAGAACAAATTCTTTTTCGAGGAAAGGAATTTTAAGAACGAAAGATAAAATTAAAAGTATTAATAATATCGACCAAAGTGTACAAAATACAAAAGAAATTGTAAAAAAGAAAGAGAAGAACAAAAGGTTGTCGAAAATATCTAAAGTATTTACCACAAACGATGGTAATTCAAAATGGCATAAAAAGGAAATTAATAACAATAAAAAGAAATTGAAAACTGAACTAGGATCTCATCCTACTACGAACGAATTCAAAACGTCCTTGAAAAATAATTCAATGAACAGACCTCACGATGAAAAGTCAAAGAAAAAAGAAAACGAACAAGATGAGAAAAATTTGAATACAAATACGATTAAAAAAATTCAGAACAATACATTTTCGTTTAATTTGAAAAATGAAAATAAAAAAAAGAGTTCAGCAAAATTTACAAAAGCCTCGAAAGTTGGCGAAGTAAAAAAATACCATAAAAAAAAGTCAGTAAAAGATGACAAAGTTATCCTTAAACCGGAAGATATCAAGCAAGAAATGAAAAAATTGAAGACCATGATGATGTCACCTGACACATATCCTCATAATGTAGAACCAGTTATCCTTCCTTCAGAACCATCATCTTCTTGTAAACACGAATACAGTGAATCTTTGGAAAAACAATCGAAAGATTCAGCTTCTGAAGAAATTGTTAGTTCAGTAAAGATATCAAAAAAAGGTCCTTGTGGTTGGAGGACCGAATCAGAACAAGAATTGCCTGTTAAAAAGACTTTAGCTTATTTGGTAGATCCAGATCCACCTATTGAGATGATTCCTGTCAAAAAAAATGGAAAAGCTTGTGTTTGTCGAGAAAATAGAAATAAGAAAAAGATTTTAATGTATCAGATTGGTGGATCAATTGGAAAAAAAAATTGAATTGAAGAAACTCGATAAAATTGCTACGAAAAAGAAAGAAAATAAGGAAGAACGTGACGATATTAAAGTAATAGATGGTGTTATTTATTATACACCACCACCAAGTCGAAGAAGAAGCGACGAATATGTTCCCGAATACGATCTTTATGAGTCACCTTATGAAAAATGTGTTGATCAACGCAAGGATAGTTTTATTAATCTCCTAGAAAAATACACGACACCTCGAGACGTTATGTCAAAGATACGAGATAATGTCAAACCTTGCGAATGCAGTGGTTATCTGGATACTTATGGTATAATAGGTGAACATGCAGAAATAGAAGAATCCAAAAGATTACTGAAGGAAAGAGAAAAATTGATGGAATCTAAATTACCAAAGGAACGATGGGCTTTAGCTTTGAAGGATAAGGGTCTGATGGATTATTACGCTGGTTGTAAACATAAAGTACCATGTTGGACGAAATGTGCTAAATTCAATAAATATATCTGTCCTTTGAAACCACGAAGATTAATCGTGAAGAAGCCTGTTTGCGAGTGTAAATACGAGAGAAAGATAATTGAACGTAAGGAAGAAAGGATAAAATGGAAGGAACGTGAAAAAAAATTAAAAAGTTTTAAAAAGAACGTTTACACGAACGTACAAAATATTTCAAGACCTATGAAAGCTGATACGAAATTGATTATATCTGACGTTAAAAGAATTCCTCGAGATGATGAGTACATTGACGATGTACAATATTGTATATCAGGTGTAGCAGAAAATTATTCTATGGGTCCACCAACAACAGTTATCGAAGGTTTAAATATGGGAACACCTTTGCATACACCAGAACCGAGTAAAGAAAAGATACCGTGTGTTTGTTTGCATAGTCATTGGTCACCGACAAATATACCACCTGGACCATTACCTAAAAAAGAACATGCCTTGATAGAACAAGAAAAACGTAGAAAAGAATACTTGGAAAAGGCAGCACGAATAATTTATGGGCCACACGATGAAGGAAATAACTCTGAGGATTGGTATCGCAGTTGTAAAGCAAAATGTGAACCTGTTAAAATGCATACTGGCAAACGAAAAACAAATAATAAAGTGATGGAAGAGAAAAATGAAAATAATCAATTGATCAATTCGGTAAAACCTGATACACAAAAATCTTTAGATGAACAGAAAACTTTAACTCATAATAAAAATGGGATCGATAAAAATGTAGAAGTACGAACAAATAATAATACAAATTTAAATCAAGATAAAACTATGATAACAGAGAAAAAGATGCACAAAGAGACGAAGAAAAATGAAAAAGTTGTATCGATAAAAAGAAATTCAACAGAACAAGAAGATCGTCATGATAAAGATATTAATGTTGCAGATGTTAATTTGGAGAATTTGATAAAAGTACGAATAATTATTAATACGATTAATATAATCAAATATTCGATGTTAGATTAAATACGTTAACAACAACATTTCATTTTATTTTTTTTTTGTTTACAGAAAGAATTGAAAAAAATGGCCACGGAGGGATTTCTTTTTGCAAAGCTACCAAAATGTCATAGAATGCAACAAATTCAAAATTGGATTATGTATAGGAAAGGATTCGTTTTCAACGACGAAGAGACAGGTTATTTACGTTTAACATTATCATTTTGCACATTTCATTAAAATTAATTTATAAATCTCATATCGAACAAACAATACTCATTTTGTAGATAAATTATTGAGATTATCGTACGTATTTTGGGGAATGGCTGATGTGGCCAAATCACCACAAATTGTAATACCCTCCTTGGATATGTCCAAAAAAGAAATTCATGAATTAACTTTCGATCGTGCTGAAGAAATGAAGAACAAAGTACGTAACGAAGAATAATTAAACGAAACATTTTTACGATTTAATTAAATTTCTTTTTTTGTTTTTATCTTTGACAGATCGCTATGAAAAACGCCATATACTACAGTCAAATGAGAAAAATACGTGTGTTATATAGCAGGTATATGTGGAATACCATGGAATTTAGAAGATATCCATCTTTGTCATTCAAAAAAGCTTTCTTTACTTATATGCCTACAAAGGAAGCCGATGGTCATGTTTTTAAACCTTGGATGACTAATGAAGTTCGTGAAAAAAATTAGGGTTTTTTTCGATCGCATTAAATTTCGTCAGTAATCCATACTCTTTACAAAATATTCCCGTTTAATCAAAGTTATCGTATATATTACATTCAAATCGTCACTCAATTTTTTGGATAACTCAATATTTAATGATAATTATGAACAAAAAGAAATCTGAGAAGAAGAAATAAAAATAACACCTTATATAATTATCTTTCCAAATGATTATACAATACAAAAATTATTGTTGCAATTGTTTGATATGGGAAAATAATAAAAATTAATAATTAACATAATAAAATTCAATAAATACACAATCATGTTGAATAGAAACTTACAATAGCTTATTTAGATACATACTACGTACTATACTATTATTTCTTTGTGTTAAAGTAAATCGTTTTTTCATTGAACGATTCGAGTCCTTTTTAAAAGTAATACACGTACAATGAATTTAAAAGTCTCTCAGTATAAAACTGTTACTATTATCTTTAGAAAAAGAGTTACACACTTTTTCTATTCTCTTATTTTATTTGTATGTCTCATTTAAAACCCATTTAGGGTTTACGTTCATTGATTTTTAATATCTTTAATAAATATATACAGCTAATCACTTATATTGTCAATTTGAAACTATTAATTTTTGCTCGTAAAGCAATTATTTCAAAATTCTTATACATACAGAAACAAAATTAATATTAAAATTATCGAATTTTCAAATTGATATGAAATTTTTCTACATAAGAATTACGAAATCTTACATTTACAAATAAGCATCAGTTATATCAAATTTACATTGATAACAAATACGAATATTCGTGTGATTTGCTATATACAATGGTGGATTACAAAAAGTTGTCAGCCTCAATGAGAAAAACTTTATTAGTTCTTATATTTGTCAATCCACCAACGCATATTCATTATTACGAAATATTATTCTTTTTTCTTTCTATCTTTCTCTTGAATTATTGATTAATATAATTAATACAATTCATTATAATATACCTATATATATATGTATATATATTCCTATGCTTTTTTAAATTTAATTAACAATATTGCCATAGTAAGAAAGATACTGATCCAAATAAAAGTGGCAATGAAACCATAGTAGACAGAAGGCCTTGATATGTCCCAACCTCTGGCTAACATAAACCTCAATGATTCTGTACTTTTCGTTAATGGCAAAATGAAACTAATTTCTCTAAGAACAGGATGCATTCCTTCGACTGGCCAAATTATTCCACATAACATAACTATAGGTAAAAAGGATCCCATCGCAACATAAGTAGCACTTCTTTCGTCTGAACAAATTATGGCTATAGCAAATCCTATAAATAAAAAAACGAAAAAAAACATAAATCAAATAAGATCGAGAAAACAATCAATGTAAATTAACATATAAAAATATAATATTTTAAAGATATATATATAAATGTACCGAAACACATTCCGCATAATCCTGTGAATACAGTTAACAATGAAACCCAAACAATATTACCCTCGCAAGTAACTTGGAACACAGAGAAACTGAATACCACTACCATTACAGTTTGTCCAACCATTACAACGAATTGGGTTAATACTAAGCCGAATAATATTTCAGTACCAGTAATACCTGTGGGGGAAGAAAAATTATAATTATTCATGTTTAAATGTATAAATCATAAATTTATAATATCACAAAATTGAATCATGATGTTTACCGCACACTAAACTTCTTTCCAATAAACCTTCGTTTCTTTCTAATAAATAAGCTCCTGACGTTAAAGCAACCGATAAGAAAAAGATGATGCTAAGAAAAAAAATGTATGTTTTATATAAAAATTGTAATTATTTTGTAAACATTAATAATCATTTAATTGGACGACTTACGTTAAGATAATTCCTGGTGCTGCGAAATCAGTATAATTTGGTTTCAAAGGTCCATAGATCGGTTTTTTAAACTAAATCAATTTACAAGATCGAAAATGAGAGAATATAATTTTGATAGGGAAAATAATTAATTGAATTAAATGATATACTTGCATTTATAACTTACGTTTAATGGTATGCTAGCTAATTTTTCGCTGTAGTTACAAGCAACGGTAACTTCATGAGCAAAATCCATATAAGAATAGAAGATGTTTCTTTGCAAGAGCTGACCAATTTGTTGATCTAAAATTAAAATGAGATATTAAAAGTAAATAAAATAGTATAATATATTATAAGTAAAACAAAAAATGAAAAAAAGTGGGAATTACTACTAATGTAAATGCAAAATACGTTAATAAATTCAAATTACTCGACATATCCATAATGATGTTCAGATCAGAATATATGAGATCCCAATCGTCAGCATCCTTGCCATTTTCTATCCTTGACATTATAGCATCGGAATAATTAGCTGCAAATGATATGACACCCCATGCCCAGCCTTTTTTAACAGCATACTCAGCTTCTTGTTGAGTGTCATATGGTAAAAATATCATAGATGTATTTTTTAGGTGATTTAAAAATCGACAACTCAATAATGTTGTATTACAACCAATTGATGGTATACATTCCTCTGTAGTGCTGTTAAGTTCATTGTTAACAATAGCAAATGTTAAACCAACGGGATCTTTTCCAATAGAAAGGCAAAATAAGACGATCTGTATTACTGGTAAACCGAAGATGAACGCCATTATGCTAAATAAATTGACTATTATTACGATAATTGATTACAATGATATTGCTTTTATATATGTATAAAAAAAAAATTAATGTCAAATATTTATTAATATTTACCCAAAATTTCTCCACATCCATAAAAAGTTTTTCCATATTAATGCTTTCATATGTTGTAAATTTATAACATTGAATTTTGAAACATCTTGTTCTTTCGATGGTAATTCCGGTAACTAAATGTAAAAAAAATGAATTTTCAATGAAAATAAAGTTACATTAATCTTTAAACTCATTTACCAATATAACGTGACTCTCTTAAAATCCCTCTTACATTTGCTTCATCCGTAACGACTATGCTTCTTCTACGACTAGATATACTAACGTTGTCACCAAATTCGCCACTCATCTCGTCATCAGCGTCCTACGAATAAAAAGACATAAAGAAATAAATAATTTTATTATAATTAAAGGTAAAAAAAGAAAATGAAAAAAAAAATACAAATGAACTTACCGGTTCCGGTGGTACACCGGTAACACTACTGAGAATACTACTTCTTCTTCTGAGACCCATATTTTGACGTTTGCTAAGTTTTAAAAATACATCTTCCAAAGTATCCAATCTATGCATTTCCATCAATTTGGTAGGTGATTCTTCAGCAAGAAATTTACCTCCCCTCATAAGACCAATTATACTCGCTTGTCTGGTCTCCTCGATATAATGTGTCGTTATGATTATTGTTTTTTTACCATCCTCCGTTAACTGGACTAAATGATCCCAAATATTTTGACGTAATACTGGATCAACTCCTACGGTTGGTTCGTCCAAAATTAAAAGTTCTGGATCGCCCAATAACGTTGCAGCGAATGATACCCTTCTCTGTTGTCCACCCGAAAGATTTTTAATGAAACGATTTTCCGATGGCAATTGCAAGAACTAAAATAACAATCGATAAAATAATAATCGAAATCTCTTAAAAAAAAAAAAAAAAAAAAAAAAAACATTAAAATAACGATTTATTCATGAAAATAGTATTACCTTTAAAAGGAATTCCAATTTAACATTAATTTGTTCGGTCGTCATACCTGCGATCCAACCAAAATATATAAAAGTTTCTTTTATTGAAAATTCACTATAAAGTGCTATTTCTTGTGGCATGTATCCTAATCGTGGACCTGGTACACCTGATTCTTTTGATCCTGGTTTACCACCTAGTACCCAAATTTCTCCGGAATTCAGACGTCTTCGACCCACGATACAGGATAATAAAGTTGTTTTTCCACAACCACTCGCACCAAGTAGACCATAACTAAAAATAAGAAAAAAAAATAGGAAAAAATTTTATTCGCCTTGCCGAATATTTTTAGAATATATCATCTTTATTTATTTTTCATTAATTATTCATTATTCTGATATCTTAAAAAAGAAATATCTTACGTGAAAATAAATGGACAACATTTGAAAATATTCCCATTGAGAATAATTGGGCTTAATTATTTATACTAATCTTATATAAAAATTAACATAATAAACAAATATCTTGCAAAATCTTATATCATCGCATATATTTCGTATCGTTTAATATTTTTGACACGATTAAACAAATTTTATTTTTTTTATGTTTATGTTTACTTTCTATTTATGTTTATCTCTTAACACTTCTTATCAAAGTGATCTAAATCTATTTGTATTTTCTTTTCTCCGAAATATATAATACATTAAAATATTATCACAACGAAGTTGTGTTTGAAATCTTACGTAATAAAATTTACCGTATTTAACGGTATTGATATTTCAAATATCACCTATTTAAGTAAATATCATTTAAATAATTTATTTTTACTTCTTTATTTTAATATATTATATATTTTATCTTTTTTTCTTGTTTAACACTAAACGTACCATGACCGGTTAAATAACCGATTATAAACTTTTTATTAGAAAATTCGCATAAAATGTTATCACTTTTTCTAATTTTACTTCATGACTTTTTCTTTTAAATATATTCAATTAATTTTTACGTTAAATTTAATTAATAATTTGTACGTTGCAGTACAAATAGGTATATATTAAGTCTCGGTACGTTTAGTGTTAAATAAATTTGAATTATATATATATATATGTATATAAGATATATATTAACTCACATCGTGCCTTTAGGTACCGTCATATTTAATCCATCTAGGACGATATTAAAATTCTTTTTCGGTCCATATTTCTTACACGCCCTTCTAACGCATACCGCTTGCCTTCTTCTTGCATCCAAGGTCGATGTTTGCGTTTGAAATTGTGCTCGCCTTGTTTTCAACTCCAAAGAAGCTGTTGGTACTGTTGCATTTGACAGATTCATGATCTAAGAAGTATACAAAAAATCGAATCGAAATGAATATGCATATGTTATTACGAATAAACACGTATGGCTATGTCATGTTATGTTAAAGTCGCTTTATCAAGAAAAAACACAAGAAAAAATCAACTGTCTTATTAATACATTTGCGATTGACACTGTGATCGCAACTTGATATCATGTATAATCATTTGAAATATAAAACATTATATTATTAAATGAAACAATAATATTACAATTGAACAAATTTAATAAAACAAAAACAAAATTTTATTAATAAATAAACTAATTAATAATTGTAATATATTTTTATTGAAAGGTATTACTTCATCAATATTCGTGTGGATATTTTGAAATGACGTAAAATAAAAGGGATCAAGTATAAATTTACAATGTCATCATATTCGAATATTAATATTAACTGTAAATAATCAATAATTGATGAGTCTTGATAAAAATTGAGGTCAAGGGACATAAAAAAAAAAAACTCTGACCAAATTCTCAATAAAAGTTATTTGCATATTCTCATTACCTCGCGAGGAGAGCATTATTTATTACTTATATATTAAAAAGTATATATATATATATATATATATATATATATATATATATATATATATATATATATATATATATATATAAAATTCGATATATATTACACAAGAAAAAAGTAATACGGGAAAATATATATATGTTCGATCATCAAAAGTGTAACATGTATTTCGTGACGTAATGTTACGAAGCCGTATGTGTTAAGTTACACCGTAAGCTATACACGTAACATGTACAATGTGTAAGTACGAGCGAGATAGTAGAAATGAAAGATCACGTTGAGGCGGGAAAAAATCGACGATTCAAAGTTTCACCATTAGAAATGAAAGTATAACTATTTATGGCAATAATGTAGTAAATTAGAACAAAGAAAAAATCTTTATCGTATCATAGTTTCAAAACTTTTTATTGTAATCGATTTTCTTTAATCTTTTTTTTTTCTTCTATTTTCGTCAGCATATAACTTTTATATTTTGTTCATTCACAAATACACTGTCTCGTTGCTTTCTTTCGAAAAGATATATTTTTTAAAAGAAAGAATAAAAAAAACAAAAATTTTATTCAAGTTGTCGAATATTCGCATTATTTATTTCTTATTAATTATTCATTGATCTGATATCTTAAAATAGAAAGATCTTACGTGAAAATAAATGCACAAAATTTGAATATATTTACCATTGAAAATAGTTTTGCTTAATTATTCATACTAATTTTATATAAAAATTAACATAATAAACAAATATTTTACGAAATCTTAAATAATAATGGTTAAAAAGCTCCATAATTTGTTTTACACATATTGTTTGATACATTATTTTTCCTATTTTTTTGTGTTTGTGAATAAATGATAGTTAGAACGATGAATCGATGAAGTTGTTTTTTTGTGTGATTAGAACGAAACAGGTAATAATAATTATCGAGTAAAAATTCTTCAATACATGTGTAGGAAGACATGTGTTCTATGCCACGTGGATTTACGTCGCAGCATCCATTCCTTGATTAAAAGAAAGAATTAGATACGTCGGATTGTTATAGTATATTTATCTAATAAAAATAAAAAATTCTTAGGTTTCGGGCAAGGTGTATTATTCCGTTTTTAGTTTTAATAGTCACCAAACGTATATCGCGTAATTCATTAGTGATGTAACCTCAAACATTGTAGGTCGTACTCTCACTTCTTTTGATTATTTTTCTTGACGGTCCAGCAGTAAACCTTTCTCCTTTAACTTGTTTTAAAATCGATCTGTTTGATTTCAAAACGATTTCTCAATTTTTGTGCATAAATAATTTCCAAATGTATAGAAGATGACTCAAGGATGGGAGAAAGATTAAGAGTGCGAGTGTATGGTATGCATGAAACAATTGATGAACGTTGAAAGATTTGTAAGTATATATAGCGATATGAGTATGAGTGCGAGTACATGTAGCAATATGAATACGAGTTTGTGTTAAGGAAAGAAAAGCGAGCGTGTATAACGATATCGTCTGATGTTATTGTTTGGTAAGCTAACCGAAATCTCTCGAATATTCTCGAACCGGAAATCGGAAATAAGTCCTTCACTTAATCGATTGGAAATAGTCAAGAGATTTCGAAAAAGATTGACGAAAGTGATTAGGACCATTGGTGGGGTGAATATGTATATAAGCACGATGAAAAAGGCAACCTTGCCCTTTTGATTTGGTGCGACTAGTTGTGAGTGAACGAGTGTAATACAAGTGTAAGATTCCTAACTATTGTTACTTACTTTTTTCTTTTCGATTTCTATCTGTGTGTGTGTGTTTATTCTTATATATTAACCGTTTTAGTCCGGGGGTTTTTAAAAATCTTTGTCGGAATGTGCCATGAATAGCGCATTCGTCATTTTCCTGCGAGTTATGCCGATCGACACGGTCGCGTTGCTAAAACACATATATTTCTGTATAAAGCGTGTTGCGAATCGACGATCGCGAACAAAATTAGCGAAACGTTTTACCACACCACTCGAAAAGCGCGATCGCGTCGCATGGCACTAAAACAATTAAACCTTAATATTTAAGTATTTGTTCTATTATAATAAATACTTCTTCTTTAAATTCAATAAATCTTACAATATTGCCTTTTTCTTTCTTTGATTACATCCGCCGTGTGAATTGTTAACCTTTTTAAAATCTTACGTTTTACGGCAGAAGTGTAAACAGTAAAATCTTATTTACAAATGTTCCACGATAATTCTGATCTAACAGAGTTTCGAATACGTGTGCGTTAACCGGACTTTGTCTTATTACTCATATGTATGTACACGTTGTATTTAATGTTTTTTAAAAAGAAAAGATAATATATTTCACAATGTACCGAATTATTTTCTCTTTTGCATTACCGTCATCGATGTTTATTATTTATACACGTTGACGAATAATAATACGTATTTCTTTATCCATAAAGAATAACTCAATTAAAAATTTACTAATACTCTTTGCCAAACCATTTTATTTACAAAAAAAAAAAAAAGTAGTAAAGATCGAATGAATGAAATTTCTTTCTTTCATCGTTAATCAATTTTTGTGTGCATTACTTGAAGTGACAAACAAAAAATTGATTAAAGAAAAGTCTCTTCATCTACACCGAGAGCTCTTAACATTGAAGTGTTAAGAAACGTTAAGAGATGACGATAAAAAAAGAAAAAAAGAAAAACTATAATAAGTTTAGTTCGATGATTCTTGTCGTGAATTAAGAACGAAACAATCGTTTACAGATTCTATATGAACTAACACACTCGTTAATGTAACTGGAATGAAAAGGAAAGCCGATTTTATATCTGTGAAACATAAATTCACATGCGCTTACGCATTATGCATCTAGTTAGGTACATTACAAATTTTATATTTTTTAACGTATCAACGAAAAAATACCTCGGACAATGGATGATAAACGTAAGGGTAAACCAAAGAAAAAAATATATATTAAATGACAAAAACTAATGACGCTGATAAACTACTAAATTATATTGCAATTTTTTTCTCGATTTTTCAACCTGTACGCGATTATTATGATAATGATTATAAGAATAATTACAAAAACAATATTTTTATTTTCAAGGAATAAACCAATTTGTTTGTTTCTCAGAATGATCGTCTCTTCTTCCTCACCTCCCTACCTTAAAAGAAAGAGAGAGAGAGAGAGAGAGAGAAAGAAAGAAGTAGGAAATGACAAAGATTACGAGAGATATCATTTATTTTTGTTTTCTTTCTTTTTTCCTTCTTTGCACGCGTGTGCACCTGTATTTACAAGTTTCCGTGTGATAGTGCATGACTACACGTAGCAAAAAAAAATTAACGTTAAAAAATCAGTTAACGTACGATAATACATATAAGGAGATGCAAAGTTAATAACAATGACAATGATAAACATGTGAGAATGAAAAAGAAATATGGAAGAAGAAAAATTTTCCAAAGGTGCAGAGAAAAGAAGAAAAAAGAAACCGGGAATACGATTGATTATTGCAATATATGTAAACGATTTTGCAGTTTCCCCGTGTGTCATTCTGTTAACACTATTTGCAATTCCTTTTTTCTTTGTTTTTTATTTAAATAATATAAGCAAACTTTTTATGCTGAGTCAATCTTTCATTTAAGTGAAGATGATGCGTAGAAAAAGGCGTGTTGTAAGTCCATGTTTGCTTGACATTTAAATACGCATTGATAGAAAAAAAAAAAAAAAACGAAAGAAAGAGAGAGAAAGAAAGACAAATCTTCAAGGAATTCAATTCGATCATTTTAATCATTTACAATATTTATGAACAAATATAATTGAATTGATCTAACAAAATATGTGTTCACTAACCTGAGTAAGCACGTTAAATTGTTTTGAACTTTTGAGACACCAGATAGTCTGAAAGAGACGTTAAGTGAACTGACGGGATAATAATCCCTCTTCCTTTTCTTTTATTTTTTGATTCGTCGATCCTTTATCGAAGCACGATTTCAAATGTTCCATTGTACGAAAATTCCATAATAAATGTTTCTAAATCAAAATAAAAAAAATGTAGAATAAAAGGTTAATGATTTCTATGTGAAAAATCACGAACACTTATCAGAGCACAAACGAGTTAATAGTAATGGTAATAACACCAGCTATGAGATAATAATAATTATAATGATTATGATGATGATGTTGATAACAGAATGAGGAAGAGTAAAGAAATACAACAAAGGATTCTCACTGCACACTCTCATGAATTCAATGCCGAACTGAAGAGAATTTTCTAACAGCGGAGGGTTTTTGTGCTTGCCGAATCGAGAAAATAATATAAAAACAACGAAGATACACCGTCTTTCTATTTCTTTCTTGCTTGCTTTGAACTTGACCCTTTTATTCTTTTTCTTTTTATTATTTTATTATTATTATTATTATTTTGTTTTTTTTTCTTTCCCCACGCGTTCCAATCGTATGATCAAATAAGAATTTATTTCTGGTCAAGTATTTTTATGTTTGATAATTTTGTTATACAACAAGGAAAGTTACCACAACGAAAGTAGCCAAACGAGAAGGAGTAAAGAGTAAGAGTGAAAAGTATGAGAAACAAGGAAAGGGATAGAAAGAAAGAGAGAGGGAAAGAAAGAAAGAAAGAGAAAGACGATACGATACGATCCGTTCGCTATACCGGAGAGAACTGGCCCGATCACTCGCACGACCAGAGTACCAAAGACTTGTGCAAGATACCAAAGTCGTCTAACAAAACTTACCGTGGCTACAGCTACCTGATGTGTCTGGCGATCCAACTTCTTTCTGGTGGGAGCGTTAAACCTAAGAATGGAAGACTCATTTGACATTCGATTTAAAACTTTTTTAACCACCGTTTCAACTTCAAATTTTTTGTTTTTTTTTCTTTTGAATCGTTGATTGCTTGTAAAATTATCTTACATTTACCATTGACACTTTATAAATAATACTCTAATAATAATCGTTAATAAATTTATCAACAGCATGAAGTATAAAATAAATTTATAAAAAATTAAATTGAACTTTATCGATATACATATTTATATATGTATAATATTTTTGATTATATTTTAGATACAATCGATCTTCGAATACGGACACGTATTATTTTGCTTTTACGTTTATGTTACTATTAACAAAAACAGTTAATAACACGTTTACTCGATATATTTTCAATCAGGATATCACGAAGACAGGATACGCAATACGACGACAAAGTATATTTTCATCGATAGAAAATATTTATTATGCGAAATGTTTCGATTAAAACAACATAATAATTCTTATGTTTTATTTTAATATGATAACATTAATATAGCACGTAATCGATAATCCGAAATTAATACATAATTATATTCATTTTATATGTGTAGTTTAAATGGTGGCTAAACTTGTTCAAGAAATTCGAATAGAAATCGGAACGGCAATTTAGTAAGAATCGTGTTCTTGCAAAATGACTTTTTCTTTTCGTTTCTTCTTTCAAGATTCCTTCCTTTCATAATAATAATAATAATAATAATAATAATAATAATAATAATAATAATAATAATAATAATAATAATATTAATATTAATAATAATAATTGACGCATAACGCAATTTCTCAGTTTTTATTAAAGAGAATAAGAGGAGAAGAAAAGAACTAAAGTATAATAGACAAAAATAAGACGCGTGTTATTTGACGTTAAACTTAGAATAAAATTAACAATAAAATGTGACTCGTGGATATGTCACATTCAGTCATCACGTGGTATAATAACGATAGAGTCGTCATTAAAATCATAAGCAATCATTTGACGAAGGTATCCAGTCGCTAAATAAAAATACAGATGACACTTTGTACTCAAGTCAAGGATAAATTTTATCCTTCGATTTTAATTTTAATAAACGTCATAAACAGTAGACCGATTAACTGATTAGTTTTCTTAACTAAATTGTATTTGCTTCCACATTTACACTCTAACTAGCAATTTTTATTTCACTTTTCTTTTGTTTATTTTTTGTTGTTGTTTTTTATTTGTAAATTATTTTCAATTCTCGTCGTTTGAAATTCCATGAACGTTCTAGTATCTCCTACGAGTAGAAAAAAGTAGAAAAGTTGGCATTCGAAATTTGCATGGAACATAAAAATTCACAGAATAATGTGAGATGAGTTTTTGAAGGACGCTCGAGGAAAGAAACATCATTCGTTTCTTTGTTAGAAGAAGGCTGTTTTACTTTTACTTCTTCTTCTTCTTCTTTTTTCTTCTTTTTCTTCTCTTTCTTTTTCTTTTTATTTATACCATGAAATTCGCAAAAAGTTCGAAAAAAAATCGTCAAGGTTCCTCCAGCAAAGATTTCTTTTTGGGTTGGTCAAAATTACAAAAATAACCATGATCTCATGTATCTTGTTACAATTATCATTACCTTGATATTTTTTATCTAAAAAAAAAAAATAAAACAAAAAAAAATATCACTGATCATGAAATTTCCTGCATAAACTAAACATTTGAATGATATCACGTTACGTGTAACCTTGATAAAATTTCTCTTAATAATTTTCATACTTTCGCGAAACAAAAAAAAACAAAGAAACAAAAGAGAAACAAGAGAAAAGAATAAAGATACGTAAAAAAAAAAATAATATTATTGCAAATCCAACAATTAGTAATGCTAGAAGTTTTTACGTAATATTACGTGTGGAAAAATAAATTCATAATTTCGAAACGAAGCGTTAATTTTATGATACATTTTTTTTCTAACGATTGCCAACTATTATTACGGTCAATAATCATGAAAACAATAAATTTAAATTAGTAAATCCCTTCTCCCAGTATGATATACGGTAAGATTAAATAAGCGATATCGATTAGAAAATTTCACGTAATAATTAGAACTTGTTCATAAATATTGCGACACATGCAATAGAAAAAAGAAAAAGCAAAACTTACAATTGATATTTTTTTTTCTTAAAGTCTATTAACAAATAAACTTTTTCTTTTTCAAAGTTAATCTCATTTCATTAGATTATGAATTTATAAATACTTTTTGTTTCAAATGGAATCAAATGTTAACTTCGATACTCAGAATCTGCTTATATACATAAAAATCTATACAATTTAATTATACTTATGTAAAATAAATAATATCTAAAAAAATCTGTTATAATAATTACAATAGAGAATAACATTTGTAACATGTCGAGAATAAGTAAGTACAAAAGTCAATGTCATGATTTTCTGATGACATTTTGTTTTATTTTTTTTTTATTTTTTATTAATGTCGTTGATGATAGGTTGCATATAATAATACTATTTCCAACATACACGAACGTATTCTTTTTGCCCGGATAAATATCTCAAATGAATCCTTTTTTTTTCTCTCCATCAAACATCAATAATTCTTCGATTAAGATATTATTACGTCAATAGATACGAGACGAGATTATCTGTATGAACGCAAAGATTAATATCGGTTAAGAAGGGGAAAAACCGATGGATAAAAAAAATTTTGCATTCCTTTTTTATTCGAAAATGATTGGATAGTATCGTGGTTTAATGTTATAAAAAAGAAGAAAGAAATTGGAGAAAAGGATAAATGTAGTACATAAAAACAGACGTATATTTTTTTTTCTTTTTGTTTTCTTATTCTCAGCTTTATTATGTAAATTTTTTTAATATTGATTATTCTTCTTATTGTTGGTTGATCTTTAACACTTGGAATAAGAAGAACTGTAGGCAGAAATGCTAACCTTAGGTACACATCATGTGTTTACGTGTCAAACCGAGCGTGAATAATTTACAAAAACAAGAAAGTAAGAGAGAATGAGATGGAAATAGTGACTACAGGTGGAAACTTTCCGAATGATTGGTATTAATAACTTCGATGGATTTGACCATGAAGAAATATCATAGAACCTTGCACTTAACTTCGTTTACAATAACATTAAATTTATGCATGTATATATTTATATAATTAATTTTAATTTATTCATGTAAATATATATACGTGTAAAAATGTACACAAATGTGTATAACTCGAGATAACAATTTTCTTATGAAAAATGGAATTGACAGATATAGAAAAAAAAGAGAGAGAAATGAACAAAGCTACTATTTTAAAGATTGCGTTTCTTCGGATTTATTCTTGTCTACAAATGGAATAGAAAAAAAATATATACAAATGAGAGTAGAGGATAGAAAAAAATGTATTACAGTGCTTAACAAAAAATATTGTCGTAAAGACGGTTTATTATATTATTTTTTGTTAACTTGTAAAAACAATTATTTATTTAATCTCTTTCATTTTTATTAAAATTTATTTTTTATCATCATTAAACTTTCGTGTGTAATGATTTGTGTCTCTGAATATCTTTTGAACGCTTAATTTAATCGCCAAAACATAAGACACCATTTTTATAGAGCAGTTAATTTCCTACAAAAATTTGTATTGTGCACTTTTTAATAGTCATTTATTGTCGAGTTATAAAATTCATAAGCAAAAATGAGATTTGTCTAAAAATCATCAAATTTAAATCTTTAATATCATTCAAATGGTGAGGTTTACGGAAAAAATATAAGATTCCTTTTTTGTAGAGCATTAAATTTCCTACAAAATTCGTCTAGAACATTTTTCTGTACAATCAATAAATAATGAGGTATGAATTTTAATCTATTGAACTGAAAAAAAATAAAAAACTGCGATGCGGAGGATCTTCCTATTAAAATTAAGAGCTCATATTTGGTGAGAATTGTTTTAAGGTGTCTAGAAACCCATTTTTGCGTGGCACTTGAAAAAAAAAATAAGTCATTTTTTTGACCCACCCTAATATACATATATAGCGATTGATATATAAAATGGAGATTCAATTAGCGTAGAAAAAAATATGATAAGAAAATATGTGATGTTAATAGTTAAAAATAATTTCAAGCGTAAAATGACCGTTCAGGTTGCATTATTTATTTTATTTCTTTATTATACATCAATTTATTGGATAACGAATAATCCTGAATTGTTTATCAATATGTGTCCATCGACTATTTTGAAAAAAAAAATTCCTACTATCGAAAACAATATGACCTGCTCTAAAATCAATTTGAGTTAATTCTAATTTAAATAAAAGAAACGATAATAATAATTTGTATTCCTAAATATGATGAGGATTATTAAAAGTTGATTTTTTAGTTACTTAACGCATTACAACTCAATTATCTTTGACGTCCAGAAAAAAAAATTACATAATGTGAAATTTATAGTATTATTCATTTATATATTTTGACTGGTTATAACTTAAATTCATAAAAAAGGAAAAAAATAATATTAAAAACTTCAAATTACTATCCAAACTTTATTATATAGCGAAAAATTAATCTTATGACGATAAAATGAAAATAAAAATGTAAACTTTTTAATTATTATCGCAATAAAAATAAAATCCAAATATTATATAATCATCGTCATAATTTTTTTGACGAAATCTCAGCTTTCATTTATGATTTATTGTAACTTTGCAATCATCGATATTTTATAAATGGAAAAATCAAAATCCATAATTTCTCCGACCCTTTTTTTTTCTCTTTTGAAAAGTATCTATAAGATCGCATAATAGTATATGTTACGTACAAATTTGCAAGTAACGTTCGTATAAATGCAATACCAGTAACGTTGTTTAGTATAAAATCTCGTTAAACAATGACAACACTGACACATTTTCAATTAGTCACAAGGTTAACCGGTTTGAGAATAAACTAGTTTTCATTTTAAATCTTCTTATACCTTATCCTACTATACTAAGGAAGCGAGAGAGAGAGAATCTTTTTTTTTAAAATCATTATTTAGAAACAAAAGAAGGACTAATAATTATTAATGACACTTAACGTATTCACGTTTATTTTTTCTAACAATGGAGGTCATTTTTATGGACCATTTGCTTATCTAAGAACATTATACAGCATCTAAGAACATCAGTTATTTTCTTTAACAATGTTTTTTTTTTTGGGAGACTATATAAAAAGTCAGACAGTTGTCAATGCAAATAAGATGTTATGACATTGGTCATTTGTAATGCTGTATTACGTTTATGCATATTATTTATTTCGATTCAAACTAATCCTGTTTTAAAATTCTAACAATCATTTGATCCGTCATCACCAGTGAACAATTATGTCATTTGTTCGAATTTAAAATTGTTAAAACTTTATGAATAACTGTAAAAAAAAAAGTAGAAACTTCTGATATAATATCAATCAATGTATACTAATATTCTTCACGCATGAAAAGCTTTCACTTAATACTTTCATAATACTTTCGCTTTACGAGCTAAAAGCAAGGATAGAGAAATATATATATATATATATATATATATATATATATATATATATATATATATATATATATATATGTAAAGAAAAAAAAGAAAAGAAAAGAAAAGAAAATTCATGCAAATAGTTGATTTATTATAACATATTTTGTTATATCATCGAGATAAGTGGATTTAAACTGCTCAAGTTTTGTTTTTTTATATGTTGTTATATGAAATAACACGGAAATACAATTATGCTTCGGCAAATAAAGATTAACTGATGAAAGTACAGCATTGATTGTAACTTCTTTGATTTAATCTTCTTTTTTATAATATTTCTTCTACCTTTTTCATTTAGTAAACTTCATCATGTCATCTTCCTGAATGTTATTATTGTCGTAAACAAGTTCTTATTTCTAAATAGATGATGAACAAAAATGTTCAAAAGTTCAATAATAACATCATTAAATTATTACACAAATTGAATATGATAATATAATAATATAATTACGAATGATTAAGAATATTTTTCAATTGCAATATGTATGATTAATTTTTTTTTTTATACTCGAACATAATATATGCGAAATAAAAGAAAACAATTATTCTTTTGCAGATATTTACATTAACGACGTAAGAAAATTATTTTATCGATCGAAAATAATATAGAAAATTTGTATATTATTAGCTTGTAGTATTTTATCGACAGCCGGTAATATAGAAAACTAAATAATTTGTAATTCGTCAAAAATGTCGTTAATGGAAATCGATGCTTACCAAAAAGGAATCTGTTTACAACCAGACAAACAACTTAGGATGATTGGTAAACAGTCATCCGGGGTTAAGTAATACCGTTATCAGTTCTTCCATAAGTAGAATCCCCTCCACATTTTTACGCCAGAACTCACATAACTGCTTCATGATCAGTGTGAAGGAACGAAGCGCATCAGAGTCAGTCGAGAATTTATTACGGCCACAAATGTTAGATGTGTCGGTTGAAGTTGTTATTATAATTATTATTCATAAAATTATATCAACATTGTCATGTCTTTCCAGTCAACCTTGTAGCTTTTGTAACCCTGCGTTCTACATTCCACGATCTGCTTTGATTTAATTATTTTTCTTTCTTTCTCTCTCTCTCTCTCTCTCGAAGAGATTTTATTTCATAAAGTTTATGTATGTTTTTAAAAATAGTTTGTCACAAAAATTGAATAGGCCAAAAAAGAATAATTAGTGTGTCGATGATAAAGGTTTTTTTTTCTAATAAAAATGATTTTAATAGGTATCGTGAGGATTTAAATGAAAAACCAAAAAGAAATAAAGAGGACCATTGTTACTAAAAGTATTGTTACATCAAGAATCATAAGAAGAATATCTACAGAGAGATTCTATTTTGATTTACTGCGAATAAGGAAACAATTAATATGTAAGTAGAATAATAGATTGTACTGTTTGTATTTAGAGAAAGTTCACGTGGTCTACTTAACATGACATTCAATGTTCCATAATAATAAAAATTTAGTAGTAACGTTGTTTGATACTTAATATCCAAATAATATAATTCAAATAACATTGTTGCTTCATAATATAACAATGTTTTTTGTTTAAATGAACTTTGTTTAATTAGGAAATTATTTTTCTTTTCTATTCATTCTACGACCAGTCAGCAAAAAAATTATGACTGTCATAAACGAGAACATGTTAAATAGATACAATCATTTTCTTTAATTAATTGTCACATAAGTATAATTGTGAATGATGATGGATAATTTTTTATATCATTCATTTCGACTAATCTAATTAACGTTCAATATCAAGCATAAAAGTACTAGCATCAAAAGCAAATGAATATTAACAAAATCTAAACGATAACAAAAAGGTCATTCGAAAAAATTGATATCTAACTTGTATTAATTTTTACACAAAAAAAAAGAAAAATATTAATACGTACTTCGTATTAATTTTTTACTCATTGAATCATTTTAATTATCGGAAATGTTATTAAAATAAACATTGTTGCATTTTATTATTAAACGTGAGTTGAACAATAAGTATAATTTTTAATTGCATTTGTATTTTAATGATTTGTATTAAATATACGACATTTGTCAATTTAAGAAAAATTATAATAAGACAATAACGACAAAAATTATCTTTTTCTAATTACATTGTCGTCATATTTATCACAATTTATATCGGCACGAATATTTTTGCTTACTTTCGTTTATAAATTATTAAAAAGATTGAAATAATATTCGAAGAATGTTGAAATTATCAAACACATTAATTTATCGAAACGATTAAGAACTCGTAAACATATATTTTCTGTAATGAAATTTTCATTAGAAAGAAAATTTGTCATATAATTGACAAAAAACAAATTTTGATAATAATTTGATTTTAATGGATAGTAATATATTAATGGTTTTTATTTCTTTTTAATGAACTTTTCTAAACATTAAATTTATTAAATATTTTTAGCATAGCTCGACCAATTATATAACGATTAATATAAAGATTAAAAATATTATATACCTTAATGTACATATTATTTATTCATTGAAATGTTAACTTTTCAATCGTTAATATTAATAGCTCGTTTTTGTTATTGAACTCAGGAGAAGCTAAGTAGAGTCCTTTCAAATCTCACAGAGGGAAGAAGACTTGGTTCATATTTAAAAAAATTGAAGAATTAGAAAAAGAAGAAAAAAAGAGAAACAGTAAAAAAATATTTTCGAAAAGGTAAACAAACTTATCCTATATCAATATACGACAATTCGTCAGTTTAAGAAAAATTATAATAAGACAATGACGACAGAAATTATCTTTTTTGGAATTGTTGAAATTACCAAACTGATTATCCTATATCAATATTAGAAAAGATATAGACATCGGCGATTTGTGAGACACACACATCGCTGCTATTGTAGACTACTACTCTACTACAGCTAAAGAAATACACGTCTATGTGAAATTTCAACTCGCGTAAAATATACAAAAAATCTGTGGTTTAAACTTCTGAGTCTCTTCTGGTTAAATCAATTTAATAGTTTATATTAATACTAAAAAATACATTTTTTTCGTACAAAAATTTTCAAGATTTGTAATACAAATAAATACGTATCTATTTTAAATTGTATTGTTCAAAAATATTACAACATTTAATGTAAGCATTATCTTGTATTCTTACAATTTGCATATACAGTTAACCTTCCTATAATACGGTAGATAGATTCCTGGAAAATGCCATTTTGTGTGAGATTCTTGTTTTCAGATCATGGATATGAAAAGAAATACTTTCTGCAAGACTGTATCTTTAAGACGGCATACCTCGCTGCGGCTGTAGAAGTACAGTGTTATACAAAGGTTTTTTGAAAGGATGCCGTGTTGTAGTAGGGTTCCCGCAATTTATGAATCGTGTTACAGATAGCCCTAATACAACATGGCATTTTTTTATAATACTGTTTCGCTATAACACGATTCATAAATTACGGGAACCCTCCTACACCACGGCGTCCTATTATACGGTTTCTCCTTTCAAAAAACCTTTGTATAGCACTGTACTTTTACAGCTGCGGCGAGGCTTACCGTCTTAAAGATACAGTTGCGGAAGGTACAGTTGGCCTTGGCCTTTCGCACATAATTGGTTCCGGAAAGTGTGTGTGAATGTTGAATGTTCGAAAGTAGTGGGATGTCAAAAAATATGCACCAAAAACTGTGTTTTAAAGTATTTATCTAAATCAGCAAAACACACAACACGTTGATGCACGCCCTAATGCAAGACTGAAACTGTTTTGTTCTCTTTATCCGAACAATGTCATTTGATGGCTAGTCTGATGTCCGCTGAAAGGGGACATCCGATCGCAGAGAATTAAACAGTTAAATCTTTAAAAATGTACGAAATAGTGAATTGTGAAGAAATCGCGAAAGTCGAGGGTCGCCTGTATTTCTTTTCATCTCATAGGGGGATTTCCTGTATAACGAAAGTGCTTTAAGATTCCGTGTTGTATGAGGGCTACCTGTATTTACATAGACGCTCATTATTTTTCAATAACCTATTAAATCATAACGTATAATTATATTGATATTAATTTATCAAATAAATCACATCATACGATAATTTAAAAACAAAAGAATTTTATTAGTAAAATAATGTATTTAATTATTTTTTATCATTATTTGTATTTCACGTATCAAATTATTTATTTGTATGACGCAAATCAAATTAATGGATGAACATTGCTCATAAAAAAGCTAATTTATGTAACATTTAACATACAAATCACGATTTAATCGATGACTCAGGGTATTTCATATGATTTCTAAGTAACAGTGTATTATAATCAGTTGATTTGTTTTTAATTAGGAATAAATATATATATTATACTCTCAAATCGCCTCAAATATTTGTATTGTTAAAATAAAATTTTTGATTTAAATAATTAAAAAAAAGAAAAAAACAACGGCTTAAACTTATCGTAAATTAATAGGAAGAATAAAAGATATTTTTAATATTAAAAATACAATTTATAATCAATAATAGATTTGAGTAAGGCAAATGATACAAAAAAATTAACTTATTTTAGTAAATAATTAGATTTCGTCGAACTTGAAAATATCATAAAATAACAAATATAATATACTTACGAAGTTTAATCCCCTTCAATTTATAATCGGATATGTATCAACGTAATTTCTTATGAATATATTCATTAAAAAGTAAAGATTGTAAATTTTCTTATAATGCGATACAAATGATAGACATAAACCTATAAGCATTGGACAAAATTTGAATAATAAGATAAATCTTAAATTTAAATGAGTGATTGTGCAATTAAATACATATTTTTCTGTTGGATTTATTTCCTTCTTTATTATTTTTTATATTTTTTTCTTTTTAAAGTGAGGACAAAAAAAAGCATCAATCGTTAAACGATTTTATCCGATTTGTGTTTGTTTGCAAAGAATAATAGTAAAAGATTAAATAAAAAGAAAAACACATTGTAAGTATGTCAATTATAAATGCAAATGAACACTACAAGTATTTTAATTATTTTTTTCTCTTTATATATAAATATGTATATTTTATACATATAATTATTATATTAATTATATTTAGTATTAATATAAAGTTACATATTAATTATAATTAGTATAAAATATTATATACATATAATAATTACGTATCAGTTATTTTAAATAAATAATTGTTGTGTACCATCTTAATGAAAGGCAATTACAATTAAAACTCAATTACAAGTAACAACGCAACAGCGAGTAATCACAAGTAACATCAATCAATATCAAATTCTCAAAAAACATTTTTGCGATAGATAAATACTTTATAGTTCTTATCAAAGCACCGGTGTACAAAACAATAATATTTACGTAAACAAAAAAGAAATAAATAAGCCGAAGACGAATAAATTGACGATAATGTAAATAAACTTACAAAATATTTAAAACTTTTACACTTATCATTTGAATAATTTATTTAAATAATTCACTTATTTTTCTGGTTTTCTTTTTTTTTCGATCAGACAGATATTATCAACGAGTGACAACGTATCAACTTCAAGAAATCTAAAATGTATGAAACGGAAGCAATCGTAGTAAGAAATGCCAACAAATCTTATGGAAAAGCTATTAATGTACTCGATGGATTGAATATGATCGTTCCTAAGGGTTCCATGTAAGTACCATCATAGTTATTTCTTTATTTTTTCATCTCGAGACAAAAAAAAGAAAAAACCTGTAAAGATAAACGAAAGATAATAGTTGCCTACTATTATTTTCCGTTAAATTTGTTCAAAAATAATTCTTAAGTTATTATAATCGCATTGAAAAATAAATCCTTATTAAGCGAATTTTAAAATCAATTATTATTTATATGTAATAAAAATGCTGAACGAGTCTTTTTCCATACTACGATTGACAAAATGAAATGTATAAAGTAATTTCAAAAGTAAAATAAAATAAATAAAATAACATACGAAAGGTTAAAGAAAATAAAAAAGAACATAAAATATTAAATTCCCATAAACAGATACGGATTATTGGGTCCAAGTGGATGTGGAAAAACAACTCTCCTATCGTGCATCGTTGGTATCCGAGAAATAAACAGCGGTGATATTTGGGTGCTAGGAGGAAAACCGGGTACCAAAAATTCGGGAATTCCCGGACCTAGAGTTGGTTTTATGCCGCAGGACATTTGCCTTATAGATGAGTTTACTGTAATTGGTGCACTAAATTATTTCGGAAGAATAAATGCTATGAAGGATGATGAGATAGGTAAGAGAATCTTTTTAAAAATTTTTCTAAATAAACGTATATTATTCACTTAATAATTGCTTTCACTTAATAATTTATTTTAATAAAAGCTATAAATTGAACACCTTTAGATACACTTAAGCAGTATAACTCGTTAGTATCTTGTAGGTATATTTTAAATTGCAGTGAAACGCAAATCCTACAATATCTCGATTCGAATATAAATGGAGTTAGGCCACTTTCAAAATAAACAGCTCAATTTATTTGCATACCAAAGTAAAAATAATCTGCACATAATTTATTGTTATCATTATTTGTCATTATTCTCGGAATATTATGTATCGTAATAATATTTGTTACTCGATGTGATTAGCAGTTTTTATTAATTCGAAAGTACCGCAAGCAATCTTTTTAAAATACAATATACAATATTTTTAAATGTATTATTAAGTATATATACTTGTCAATTACTTAATAATAATAATATAGTATTAAATTATAAAAAGTTACACCATAATGCGCATAATTATATACATATATAGACGGTTGTTAATTAAATCGCATTTGATCGGTTTTATTTAATTGCGCATTTAGTTTAAATTTACTATGATAAAGAAAAATATTATTATAGCAAAAAATTATTTATCCCATCTTGTTAATAGCTCGATGTTACGTTTACCATTCAACTTGTTTCAGAACAACGATATTATGATCTAAAAGAAATTTTGCAATTACCACCAACGAGTCGATTGGTAAAAAATACGAGCGGTGGACAGAAGAGAAGAATATCATTTGCTGCAGCTTTACTTCACAGTCCGGAATTATTAATCCTTGATGAACCAACCGTAGGCCTTGATCCGGTGTTAAGAGATAAGTAAGTATCTTTTTTATCTTATTCTATTTAATTAAGTGATTAAAAAAAGGTAAGGAATACGAGTAACATATTTTTAAAACTTCACATAAAAATATAACTAAATAATTATATTTATCCAATTTCGTTTTCCTTGTCTATTCACGCATTATATTATAATTAAAAAACTTATCTCTGAAATTAAAAGAATGTCATGTGTGCAGTTTATTCACGTTACAAGTGAAACCTTCAAAAAAGCAAGTTTCGAAAGAATGAGACGAATGCAAAATATCAGGAGTAGGATAATTTTAGATTTTATTTATTATAATATTGTTATCATAGTAGTTTTTGTCAGCTACCCCTAACCCAAGATCATATCATTTGGTATATATGGTAACAATATTATAATAAATAAACCCTAAAATTATCTTACTCCTAATACTCTGCATTCGATTCATTCGTTTCACTTCTAACACGTGTGAATCTGCACACATGATATTTATTTTTCGATCATTCAATTATTAATATAATTTAATTATTCTTTATAATTTTGTTAATTCGTTTATTTTGTTACTTTTTACCTTTCTTCCAGTATTTGGAACTATTTATGTAAAATCACACAGGAGAACGGTGTTACTGTTATAATT
The DNA here is from genome assembly GCF_049000335.1 of Polistes dominula. Lineage (NCBI taxonomy): Eukaryota > Metazoa > Arthropoda > Insecta > Hymenoptera > Vespidae > Polistes > Polistes dominula. The sequence goes on from NW_028301150.1 coordinate 5,766,775, forward strand.
ACTACACATTACATCGAGGAAGCCAAACAAGCGAATAAAGTAAGTAAAAAGAAAAATAAGTTTAACACTAGATTTACGGATGTTTTGTTCATTATTTTTTAATGACGTAATAACATTGTTTGAATAAAGGATTGAGTAAAGGAATTGAACTAATATTTACGTATATTTCATTACGTAACTAAAAACCAATAAGTTTTCAAAAAATAGTATTTAAATTTTATAAATATATAAAATAATCAAATGTTCAATGAGTCAAATTGGCTCAATTCGTAAATCTAGTGTTAAAAATATAAAATGTCTTTTCTTGTATAATCATCTTTTGGGATTATCTATTTCTTATGTTCTGAGATTTAAGACTAATTGGATATTTTAATACATTCAATTTATTCTAGTTAGGTAAAATATATTACATCTAAATTTGTTCGCATAGTTATATGTGAAAAAAAATGAGAAAAAAATAAAAGAAAATAAAACCAATAACATAGGATATAGTTGCATTAATTATTATCCATATATAATCCAGAAAAAAATGATGAATCAATATTATTTATAAATTCTTTATAAACAACATTGAATCGCAATAAATAAGAAATATTAACGTAATTGCGTAAAAAACATGTTTTAACTTTTTTTAAAAAAACTGCGTCTTTAAATGCGTATAAACTTATTTGTCATTATTATTTACTCCTAAACTTTTTTTATTTATAAGTATAAAAAAAACATAGGAAGATAAAATCAATAAAAAAAGATAATAGCCTGTTTATATTGTTTTCAGATTGGTTTAATGAGATCCGGTAAATTATTAGTAGAATCTACTCCTGATGAATTGATGGATCGTTTACAGTGTGATAATTTAGAGGAAGCTTTTCTTAAATTAAGTATAGAACAAGAAGAGAATTTTAAGAGAAATGTGATTAATAATTCTGAGATGTTGCAAGAAACAGAATTCATAGAAACTTTGGTTCAACATCCTACGAATTCAACGAGTATTCCAGTAAAACCGATGAAATATTCAGGTAAGTATATTTCTACAAGAATGAATTATGCATTTAAAGCCTCTAGTGATTAAATAATATTAATAGAAAGGTTATATAATTATTGAGATAAATGAATACTTTTTATTCTTTTTTTTTTATAATAGAACATTAACAGGATGGTAATTTTATAATATTTCAAAACAATGATATGACAAATTAATCAAATATTACAACTCGATGTAATATAGATAATTATATATACAAAGTGTTCGAATAATAAGACGTTCGAATACTATTTATTTTACTATTACAAAGATTGTCAAGTACCGGAAGTCATCCATTATACGTGGGTTTATCGACAAGTTTTGCTCACTTTTACGATTTTTTTTTTAAACAAAATCTTTTTTTTTATCGAGGTTCCAATATTTTTCAATCCCCTTCTCATATATGCAATATTTACGAAAAAAACGATTAAAAAAAAATATATTCTATTATTGTACCGAACGTTGATAATTTTTCTTGATTTTCATTTTCTTATATTAAAAATTATTAAAAATTGTTATGAAAAAAAAAGGAAATAAAATAAACATTTACAAATTTGAAAATTATTATCTCAAATGAAAAGATAAAAAAAAAGAATGACAATAATAGATGATAAAAATAATCGAGTATAAAACGGGTTCTTACAATGTAAATTAATGCAACGCATTATTTTTCTTGAATGGTTTTTTCCTCCTTAAAAGATGACAAGCAATCTTGCGGTTCGTGGTTTTCTTTTAACATTGAAATTTTTCAATATCAAGTGACGAGTGTCCTATCAATTGAAACAATACTTAGGAAAAAAAGAAAAATAACATTTTTTCTTTAATATTTCTTGAATCTTTAACGTGTTTTATCTTATCTTTTAGTTCAATAACAATTAACGACTTTTCTTTTCGCAGCTACGACTTCTGGAAGATTCAAGGCTCTTATAATCAAAAATATTACGCAATTTTTCCGACGTCCTAGGTACGATAATCATTTTTTATTCTTTTTTAACTAGTGTTTTATATATATATATATATTTCTTTCAAACAGAAAAGACAAATATTTACACGAAATTTAATTGTCATGATAATAGTAATAATAATAATAATAATAATAATAATAATAATAATAATAATAATAATAATAATAACAATTAATATTTACTTACAGTGGAATCGTATTTACAATAGGATTTCCATTTATTCAATTTTTATTATTTCTTTTTTCCTTTGGTCACGATCCTCAAAATCTAAGAATCGGTGTTTTCAATGAAGAATCTGGAAATTGTAATTTTGGTCAAAATATTGGCAACGTTAGTTACATGCCGGACGAATTCGGTGGTACGTGCAATATCATTGACTTTAGTTGTCAATTTTTGCACAATGTAAAAAATAACACCCAGGAACTGGTAAGAAATATAAAATAATAAATATGTAATTGTTTTTTTTTCTACAACAAATTAATTAACATAATTTATAAGTATATTTTATTTTCACTTATTTTTATTTTCTCTCTCTCTCTCTCTCTCTCTCTCTTTCATAGGAATTTTACGATAATTTTTCGGATATGCAAAATAGTGTGAGAAAAGGAAAAATTCATGGTATGATACATTTAGGTAAAAACCTTTCGCAAGCATTGCAAAGAAGATTAGAACTGGAGAGATTTTTGAGAGATGAAGAATTTGAAATGGGAGAAATTCAAGTCTGGTTGGACATGTCCAGTAAATATACACATTTACAAGTTTTTAATTTTTTTTTTTCTTTCTTTTAATTGAAGCAAAAATAAAAATAAAACAATAGAAAAAGACTCAAGGACGACGACTTATATTTCCTCTTTTTTCTACAGATAGACAGATTGGACTTTTCTTAAAGACAGAACTTGCCAAAAAATATTTCGATACCCTTGAAAATGTCTTGAAAAATTGTGAAATGCCTAAAAAAATAGGAAGAATACCAGTACACGTAAGTAAATATAATTATTCTTATGCAGATTGCAAAAGAAAAAAAAAATTAACGATTAGTATTTATTTAAAACAACAAATTTTATCATCAAACATTTTTACTTTCAGTTTGAAGATCCTATTTTTGGTACTTCTGAAGGAGATTTTACATCTTTTAGTTCACCTACTTTCATATTAACGTGAGTTAAACTTCATTTTTTTATCTTTTAGTCTTAGAAAAAATTAATTTGTTAATATATTACAATGTGTAATAATATTTGAGCCGTTTATTGTCCTAATGATCCAAGTTCATGTTTTATTTTTCCCATGAAATATATTTAATGACAATTAATTTTCAATTAATTATCTAATTGAATGGATAAATATCTGATTTTTATACAATATATAAATAAATATCTATATAATAATTAATATATATATATATATATATATATTAAAAAATATATAATATATAATAAATAAATAATATATATCTATATAAATAATTAATTTCTTTTTTTCTATCTAGGTTAGCTTTGTTTATATCAGCTGCATCAACTTCCTCGATTTTAATCTCAGACAAGCGCGAAGGCATTTGGGAAAGGAGTCTTGTTCAAGGTAATCGTTAATAATACGTATAATTTTTAAGATGTTTCTCCAAGAAAACAAAAAAAGGATCGTTTAACATTATCACAATTATATATATAAATTTAATTTCACGTTTAAATAATTTAAAAAAAAATATATATACATAATTTTTAAATTTAAAATAGCAAATGTACAGCTTGATAGATCATATCGTAAATTACAAAATTAATTAATATTAAACCTACTGACACTTCATGCATATTTATTCCTACTGTAAACGGTCAAATAACTATATACATATGTATAGAACAAGATTTTAGTCAATTTATAAGCTAATAATATATTTTTTTTAATTTTAGAGATGAATCGAAATTAAATATTATGCATTTTCACTTTTTTTTTATTTACAAATTATAAGTTGCCGTTATTTGGTGACCGCACGTGGTATAGGTTTAGTGTTATTTAGTATACAGTAGGCCCTCGCCTTTCGTACATAATTAGTTCCTGAAAGTGCGTGCGAATGTTGAATATTCGACAGTAGTCAGAAATAGTATTAAATATCAAAGTCAACTATATAGGATAAATGGAAGGAGTCTGGTTGTCTAAAACGATGGATATAAACAAAAATTAAGAAGTTGTGAAAGTATTTATTTTGAAACGATTATTAATTTTAATAAACATATTAATATTCTTATTATGTAGCCCTTGCTGGGAGGTTACTGAAAATATTCAAATTAAAAAAAAAAAGAAAACGAAAGATTTTGAGCTATAGGAGAGATAAACGAAGACATATCGATCGGATAATGAATTTAAATATTTGGGCCGGTTATTTTGAGAGTGGCCTAACTCCATTTTCCAAAAAAATCGAGTTAGCTACCGTAATAGTTATATTTTTACATGATCTTTTCATTTTGAAGCAATTTGTTACTAATATATTTAAAATCATGAATAATGGAATGATGAAAAAGTTTATTTTGAAAGTGGCCTAACTCCATTTATCAATTATTATTTTCCGATTGCAGTGGTTAACTCGTTAGTATTTTGTATGTATATTTTTAATTGCATTGAAACGCAAACTCTTCAATATCTCGATTCGAACTATAAATGAAGTTAGACCACTTTCAAAATAAGCAGCTTATTTAAATTAATATTATATCAAGGTTAATTTATAAGCTCTAAAACGTTCCATGATTTTTTATGCCTGTATCATGTGTATAAGAAAAAATTGTCATCAGCTCTCTATCTAAAAGACAAATAAATGGTCCGAAATAAATTATTAACAGTCAAACAATTTTCGATCAGATAATAATTCTTCCGTTATTTTTGTTTTTGCGGTCTATAACTACTAACTTTCACATATAATCTGCAAATATTTCATGTAGGATGTTTGTAAACAAAATATACTTTCATTTCAGTAGCGTATTACATCAAGAATATATGAGATTTTTAATTGCCATCATATTTTAATAACTATGACCCTACGATGCAACTATTACAAATACTTAAGTTTAAATTAGCAGCAACGGAAAAAAGAAAAACAATAAAATAATCAATTAAATTATTTTATTTACTTCTATAAAGAAATTTTTGAAAAATCGTGTGTAAAATTTTTTTTTTTCGAATGACCGCGATACCAAAGAGATTAATTAAATGATTGCATTCAATAAGGAAAAAAATACACAATTTGTTGGATAATACTCTTTAAACGATAATAATTGTTTTGCTTGACATGCAATACATACTATTAATAGCAAAATTTTTAACAAAGACAATTTTTCACAATAAACTATTACATCGGTACTGAAATTAATTTAATCACTTCACATACAATGACGTCTCGAAGACGTCATTTTTTTCATGTGCTATTGTAGACTTTGACGTCTCCGAGACGTTAAGAACTGTTTTCGGCTGTTTCTTCTTTGATGATAGGCATTTTATTTGTATGACAAGGGGTTAAGATTGAGAGATATATGTCATTCGATAAACGATCATAACATTAGATGAAAAAATGAATTTGTATTTAATTCTTAACGATTTATTGACTGTTTCATTCTATCTCTATCATTAGTTTTTTCTCTTTTCGTAAAGGATGTAAATCTTTTTTCAATTGACAGAATGAAATATTTATTTATTCGATGAATTATTGACATTTTCTAGAATTTAATTCAAGAGAACAGAATTTTGCGTGTTATCAGTCATTAGAATGCCATGAATAATTTAGAAAAAAAAAGTTATTTTCTATCTAAATTTCAAATTCCTTCGGATAAGTATAATTAATATTTATAATATTATTATTTATTATTTAAAATAACACATAGGAGAACGATATTAATTTAAAGTGTTGTTATTACTACACATTTTATTCATGAAATCATACAAGTGAATAAATTAAATAAAACAAAAAATAACCGAAGTTTAAAAAGTAAAAAATATTTCTGTTTTCGATAATCATCTTCTTGGATTATCTGTTTAACATGTTATGACATGTTTCACGTTAAAGACTATAATTTAGTCGAATAAATAAAATGATATTGGCTAACAAAATAATCCTTATATATATATAGAATATATATTCAGAAATTTTACTCGATCATTTAAAATATCTTGTTTATTTCGTACGATATTAAAATATGCCAAAGGAAAAAAATATTCTGTTCGAAGGTGCCGCTATAATGATGGAGCGAATTTTTTTCTTTAAGGTCATTTTTTTCAAAATTTCAGTCATTGAATTTGTTTTTGAAACGATACTGCATATTTATACTAAAATATTCTTATAACTTATAAAAAAAAAACAAATTTAACAATATGTAATATGTTGATTTTTAAGTGACCTTTATCGTGAAACTTGTGAAATATTTTTCAGTAACTTCGGTATGCATTTAGAAAATGATAAATGAAGTTCAAATGCAAATCAATGTGTAGGACACTCATACATGCAAAAAATCTTTTCATGTGCAAGAGACAACGTTTCCTTATTTGTTTTTTTCGATAAAAGTCACTTTAAATGTCATATTTAAAAGTCAAATTAATTACAATAAAAAAAATTGAAATTAATTAATAATTAAAAGTAAAAAAAGATGTTAGTTTTTCGATTAGTTGATATAAAAATTATAATAATGTAAAAATTCAAGAAAAAAGGATCATTTAATAATGATCATCTATATCATTATTATTATTATTCTTTTATTTATATTCTAATATATTTTCTTTTGTTTTTTGTAGGAGTTAAAATACATGAAATATTGATCTCTCAAATCGTGATACAAATTATTATGGTCACAATGCAATGCATAATAATATGTCTCATACATTTCCTTTATTTTGGAATAGACAGTAGTAGTTCCATTTTTGCAATCACGACACTAGTATTAATCACGGGTATATGTGGAATGACTTACGGTACGTTACATGCTCCAAATTTATTCCATTAAGTAAAATAAACGAAGTATAAAAGAAAAAAGAAATTTAAATAAAAAAAAAATAATTTTGTTTGATCAACAGGTTTTTTGATTTCGTCATTTTGCAATTCGCACACATTGGCGGATTTCTTAATCACTGGAAGTTTCTACCCTGTGATAATTCTTAGTGGTGAGTATGAATAAATAATAATAATAATAATCATAATAATAATAATAAAAACCAAACAAAAACGTTGATTTTAATTAAATTTTTCGCGCGTAGAAAGGAATAATTTATTTGTCAAACAAATATTTTATTGTAAATCATAATATTTTTCTTCATTTGTTTACTTTTTTACATGAGGATGATTTAAAAAAAAAAAAAAAAAAACCAAAAAAGGATAAAAATTAAATGACAGATTCTAATTTCTAATATTTTCTATTCGTTTTTATCTTTCAGGATTTCTTTGGCCAATCGAAGGAATGCCAATTGTAATTAGATGGATAAGTTATTTTTTGCCAACGACAATACCAGGAATATCATTGAGAGCAATTATGATCAAAGGCCTTTCCATTAGCAATTCTGAGGTTTATATCGGTTACCTCATTGTAAGTTGTTGGACAGTTGTATTTTTTTTCGTATGCCTTTATGGTCTCAAAAGGAAATCATAGGTAAGAGAAGAAATGAAAAAAAAATTAAAATAAAGAAAATAATAATAGTAATAGGTATTAATCATAATAATAAAAGTATAATGACGACAATCTCGTGTCAACGTGCCTTAGTTTTTAAACGATTAGTATTATTTCTTAAATATCGTCGTTAATGTTTTCCAACGTTATTTTATTTCAAATAAATTTGTTCTTTTTTTTTGTCTTTTTTTCTTTCCTTATGTTAATTTTTATCTCTACAATCAACTCTTAATTTTATTATCTATTCATTTACTTGAATTTTATAATTGTATAATTCAAATAATGTTTCTCTATGTGTAACTAAATGTGAGAATATTCGTTAATTAATATGAATAACATTTACCAAAATCAAAATAATTATAGGAAAAATATTGTGAAATATTTTATTTAGAACTATTTTAAAATGTTTAGTTTTTAATCGATAAATAGAATCTCTCTCCATTATAAAATCTATTTTAAAACTATCATAGAAACGTGATACGACTGTAAATTGTTTAATCTTTTCTCTATAGCGGAACTAGCCACCAAGAAATTTCTGTTCAACGGTACTTTGTATCATAAAAGTACAATTCACGCTGAACAGACTATGATTTCTAGTGTTTCAAGTGTTGGATAAAACCAAAAAAAAAATTAGACGATATAAAATAATACGTCATTAACGCAACAAGTTAATGTATATTAGTATAATGTATGTTTTTTATGTTTATACGTCGAATCAATCAACTGTAGATACGAATATTAAAGTAGGGAAAAGATTAAAAAAAAATTAAAAAAGAAAAAAAAGGAAAAAAAACCCAAAGGAAAGCATTTAAGGTAGTACCCCCCTGTGTCGGTTAAAAAAAATCGAATTTTTTTTTTATATATTTCGTAAGAAAAACATTTCAAAAATATGCTTCGATAATTTCAGACCGATATTTAAAGTATTCTCAAAGTTATAACCGAAAGTATGGAGCGCGCCGTAGTGTGTATAACTCAGAACGCCTCTATTTTGTTGCCTCTATTTACTCTCTGTTAGGTATTGTGTCATTGATAGGCAAATTTTTAAATAAAATAATTGATGTGATAGTAAAATCAAGCATATGTAAAGCATGTCAGTATTTAGCAACAAAAAACCCCATCGAAGCTGAGAGTTTATCTGAAGATCACAAAAATGAATGCACAGCAAATCACGAGGGTAGCAGTGGCAAAATGGAGGTCGACAGTGTTTCTGAAATGTTCAAGCGTTCTGAGGAGCATTATGGTTTGAAATACATGAAATACATTGGTCAAACAGCCAGAAACTACGTCGACACCGTTGATAATGCTCGTATTTTGAGAGCGAAGAAAACTACAGAAGCTAACTCTAAAGAGGCCAGAACCTACGTAGGGTTCTCAAAGCTGTTTAAAATGATAATTATGAGGAAGCTGAAGGACTACTGTATGCACCAGGCATAGCAGAATAATGTTAGTATAATTTTTTTATAAAAAATCTGTTCTCAAAACTTTAAACGCGTTTTTCTCGAAACTACGTTTTTGAAATTTTGCCGAAACACTTATTCTCGACACATATTCTAATTCATGATACCTCAAAAATCTTTAATTTTTGAAATGAAAACTTCTTTAGAATGGAAGTGATCTGAAAAGTAAATAAACGGAAACGGAGCTATGTAACGAAGCTATGAAACGGTTGCTATACTAAATAATGAGAGAAAAAGAGACAAACATATAGGATTTAGCCTGCGAGAGAATGAGACGGAACATAGCTATACAGTTTTTCCTATTCTCGGTCTCCTCTTTATGCTATGCTTCGTAGTTATCGCTCCTAGTTTTATATGTGTGTGTGTGCGCGCGACTGCATACTACAAAGCGTGGACACGTATTCTTTCGATACTCGAAATGTTTATAGGTACGAGCAATAGAAAAGTAAAAGAATAAACAGAGATAAGCACGTAGGTATGCGACAAAAGTATAAGGTCCAAACCAACCGAAGGTCGAAATAAAGAAAGAAGGTGCGTTGTCTGTTTTTATTTTACCAAACATGGTATTTCTTTTCTATTTAAAAATGTTTCTATTTTATTGAAAAATTAGTATTAAATTCTTTATTTCGCAGATATTATAATAAATAATTATGAAGTACATAGAATATATAATACTTGTATTGTCTGAAATATTTAAAAAAAAAAAAGGATTCCCAGATACATCAGAAAAAAAGAATTAGAGAATACTGTGGAATAAATGAGGAGCAGCTGACAAATTCCATTAAAAAGCAAGTAAATTACTGTCACATTTTTATATTTTGCTTTTTTATAAAATATATTTGATACCTTAAAATAAAATATGTCTATTAAATTTGATTTTTATATGAAAAATATCCAAAAAAATGTACTGACCCATGCATATATGAAAATTATAGTATAAATTATAATATTTGCGTATTTAAGAAACTTATAGTAATTTTTCAATAAAATAAAAACATTTTTAAGATGTTGAACGCCCAGCGTAAATCGGTGGAGCTTAGCACGGAGATGAAATTTGAGACTCGTAGTGTACACAGTTCGATAAGCTGAGAGAGCGATACGATTCAATGCATTTTTTTGATTTTTCGTTGTTCTGATCTTTATTTAGACGAGAGTATTTAGAAAGATAAGTTTTTAGTCTAAAGAATAAGGACGAGATATGTTATAAGTAATAAGGGTCTCGAAGTGTGGTAGGCTACAGAGTTTAAAAAACATTTCTAGAGAATATCTTTATTAGATCTTTCATTGCATTTTACCAGAACCTTCGTTCAGTCCAGCAGTATTTTCCATATGTTTTTCATAACGTCTTTATTTCATCTATCCTAAAATGTTTGTTATATAGCGCAAGAATGTAGATGAAAACGGGAAATAGAAAACCATACTAACAAAAAAAATTTTATACCTGAGTTTCAAAAATAGGATTATTTATTTTTACCTAATTTCTGACGAATTATATTTCCTTTGATAAACATCCTACCATTTTGGTGATTATTTATAACTATCGCATTCAGTATTCCGTTTTTATTGCTTGAATTGTGAAAAGTGCACTTTTTATCAGCTATTCCACCCAGAGACCATACCGGTGACCTTTATTATATATAGTAATAATATTAAAATAAATAAATCCTACAATTATCTTACTCTTAAAACTGTCCATTCGTCTCATTCTCTCGAAACTTCTATTTTTGAAGGTTTCACTTCTAACACGTGTGATTTGCACACATGATTTTTTTTTTAATAATAAATATATTTTTTTAAACAATTAAAGGTAAAAAAAAGCACCGATTTTGAAAAAATTTTTTCACACGTCCGTCATTTTGTTTTTTTTTTTTGAAAAAAATATACATATTGTTGGTATTATGTCTATATTTAAGCCTAAAGAATAATAATATTTTTAGTTTTTTTATTTCAGACGGCTACAAAGGCTCAGTGCTTCCGCAAATTGAATTGGGGAACTCCAATTTAACGTTAAAAAAAAGGGACAAATCTTGCCTAAATTAGGTTAAAAAAAATTTTTTGTATAGTTTAAGATACTGATAAAAACATATTAAAATTTCAAAACGATCGCATTTTGTTTTCCTATTCAAAAAAATTCATGAAAAAGCATTGAAATTTCGGTCTTCACAGGGGGGTACTACCTTAATCTTCGAAAAAATTAATATCATAAGAATATTTTGTTGAGAAAAATTAATAGTTTCTAGATATAGGACAAATAATTTTTTCTCTAATAATGTGTCTAGTCAAATGTACCTAGGCCTAGGTACCTCAAAGTAACATTATATATATATATTACTTATTAAATATTATAATAAATAATTCGAAAGAAATTTGTCATTCGATAAATTTCATGCAATGCGTATTGAATAAAAAGTCTGCATCTAATATAGTCTATTTTTATAACATTTATTTATTTCTTATTTTTGCTTATAGAATATATTTTTGTAATGTTCGTCGTTATAATATTGGTGTCAACCTAAAATATATATATATATATATATATATTTATAAACATACGCTCCCAATAATTATTTGTTTATAATTTATTTTTTTTATCATGGTATACATGTGTTCAAATATATAATTCACGATGTTTAGCATAATATACTAAACGCGATATTACAAACATATACAACGTGCGAATAATATTAACGATTACGTTGTTCCTGTTGTTATTAGATGTAATTGGTATATATTTCTTCTTATTTCTTTCTTCTTTTTCTTAATATTAACTTTTATGTCGTATTTGTAGTTTAGTAAAACAAGTCGATTCAATCGTCAACTTCTCCAATAGTATTATTATTCTTTTTCTTTTGGATGGGACATATAATAATTAAGGAAATAACTAATATTTACTCATAAGGCTGTTTCGTCATAATAATTGGTACTCGTTTTTGTTTTCCTTTATCTTCTTTTTTAAATATTAATTTTGATGTATTTACATATAATATTGCGTGTTTGTAAAATTCGATCGTATCATATCTTTTATAATAATTACTTTCTCCTTTTATGCAAGAGATAAACAATCGGTTAATTAATTATATAAAGAGAAATTAATAGAAAATTATAAATTCGAGAATCAAATTCAGCTTGTGACGAAAGAAAAAAGAAATTACAAGAATATTTTAAGAATGTATTTTTAAAATGAATAAAATATATTGAATTTTTTGTGTAAACGAGCTTATATTATGATATATCTTTTTATTTAATTTTATCAAGTTCACAAAGAAATATTTCAATTAATTTAATTAATTCATAATAATATATACAAGCTTATTTTTGATATAAAAAAAAATTTCGAGCAGCGTTCGATCGATGTGTTAAAAAAAAAACGTATCATACAATTTAAAAAAAAAAAAAAAAAAAAAAAAAAAATAAACAGAAAATAGATTTTAATTTTACAATTAGATATAGCTTTTAACTTTTTCATTTAACAATAAGTAGAAAAATTTATATTCGAGATATGTACCGACCGATGTTTTAATTAAGATAAAAAGATCAATGTGATTTTTAAAATATACCTTCAATAAGTGATCTTGAAAATAAAAACTATGAATATTTTTATAATTACATTTCATTCCTCTTCATGGTGCTCACAAATATATTTCATAAGATTTACTAATTGCACACGAAAGACCCAATATAATCACATAAGTGTGCGTGTTAAATTGTAACATCTCGTTTTTACGTATTACATACGTATATTTAAAAATAAGAAACTATATCGATTTAAACACACACGGTTATTACGTATAGTTTCTAACTATAGAAGCGTATATGTTTTTTTATGAAATCATCAAGGTAACCGAGAATAAAATTAATCGACATATTTTGTTAGCAAAAATAACAGTCTACACAAAATTTCTAAATATCGTTTCAAAAATAATAATAAATACGTTTTTGATATATATTTTTTACGCTAAACGTTTCTCACTTACTGCATGTTTTTTTTTTTGTGTGGTTTTGTTGTAAAATATATATACATATAATATGTACTATTGTGTACATCATACATATAATAGATTATTATTCTAAAACAAATGTGTATCAATTTTTTCGTTTTATTTTTTCTTATTTTGCGCATAAATATAATTTAAATTAGATTTCTTCATTTTCGTACGTTTGTCTCTATTTATTTCGATCTTTGATCGAATGATTTATATATATATATATATAAATACGTACATATACCTAAAAAAAAAAATGCATTATATTACAAGGAAACTATAAAAATGCAAGATCGTCCAATAGGAGAGAATATCCTATAAAAAGTTAAAAAAAAAACGAAAGACTTTTCCAAAAAAAACCCTAGAACAAAAATCAACTATTCACAGCCTGAAAAAATATAAAAAAAAAAGAATGAAAAAAATATAAAATAAAATACAAAAAATATGCAAGCTCCTGCACTGACCTATTTTCTTTGTGATTTCTCGTTGAAATGATCATCTTCTATATTCCGACATTATAAAACTCTAGGGAATTCTAAGTTCTCTCTCGTAGGTGTACATTCTTGTTGTTGTTGTAGTTGTTCTTGTTGATATTGTTGATGATGTTGTAGCTGTTGCTGATGTTGCTGTTAGCCGTGCTACTAACGCGATTGGCACCATTACTACTGCGATTGTTAGTAGCATTATTAGTACTTTTAGCAGTAAGGCAGGGGCCACATCGGATTGGCAAGGGACGAGCAGCAAGATAGTCAACTATCATCTGTCTTACAGTAGGCATGCAGGTTTTGTTGTACCCTGGAAAACACATATCACATGCTACATCAGAACCGAACCGGTACACCGGCTTTTATCACGTCATCGTATTTTTTTTTTATCAATTCTTTTTTTGTTGTATATTTATATCAGTAATCATTATCATTTACTTATTTTGTTTTTTGTTTTTTTTTTGTTTCTATTTTTTATTTAATCGAGAAAAAGGGGTAAAATATGAAAATCATCATATAAAAGATCATATTTACGTTAATTATTATTTTTCTCTTGTCGTATATTTGATTTATGGATAAATATTTATAAAATTTCTCATACGATTTTTAAACGATTAATAATAATATCGACGATCTGTAAAGTTTACAATCGTTGCTTTTTTTTCATTTTTCTTCTAATACTTCTGTTTTTTTTCGTTTTTCTTTTGTTTTTTCTAATAAATTTTTCAATCATTTTTTTTTTTAACTTTAGCGATTGCGTGATAAGAGCCGTCGTTCATCGAACACGTATAAGGAACATGTGATCGGTCGGAAGAGATTTTTGGAGTAAACACATACATAAAATACTTGGAAATGGTATGAGAAGAGAAAGAGATAGATAGAAAGAGAAAAGAAAGAGAAAGAGAGAGAAAGAGAGAGAAAGAGAGAAAGAGAAGAAAGCGCTCATTCAAAAACGAAAAAAGGGATAGTACAATAAATGAAAAAAAAAATAAATAAATATTAATAAAACAAATGTGTTTAAATAATAATTATTATTATTATAAATAATAATAATAATAAAAATAAATAATAATAATAATAACAATAATTAGCCTACGATCAAGTCATTCGCTCCTATTAAAAGCGTACGAACTCATATAACTCGTATAACTCGTATAACTCGTATAACTCGTATAATAACTCATATATGTAATATGTATATGTATTATATACATACATACATATTAACCGTTTGGCTGCTGAGGAACATATGATTTTTAATTTATTGTAATAATTTTACATATTTTAAAGTGTTTTCCTTTTTTTCCATACACGCGCAATTAATGCCGCTGTTTTGGCATATATCCGGAAAAATAACATACGTTAGCAGCCAAACGGTTAATTAATAAATACGTACGTATTTCGCATGTTTCTAAAAAGATATCGCTATCTACGTTAACTAGAAATACGTGGAAAGAAAGATGTGCGTGATGAATAGGGAAGAAAATACGAGAAAAATCGAACCAATGTGACTTTTTTTTATCCCGTAAATTTTTTAACTAGTGTTATTGAAGAAGGAAAAGGAGTGCCGATCAGGTGGTGGGTGGAAGCGGAAATCATATAAGAGAGAGAGAAGAGAGAGAGAGAGAGAGAGAGAGAGAGAGGTATTTCCAAAAAATTGAATAATTCTATAAAGTACATGTTCTTTTGAGCTTCGAAAATCTATTCGATTCGAAGTTGACAACATACACAACAACAATGTTTGTTCATTGGTTTGCAATTATTTTCCTTTTTCCCTTTTTTTGGTACGAAATAATATAAAAAGAAAAAAAACAAAACAAAATTTAAATAAAAAATTATTAAAGAAAATTAAATGAAAACTAAAGTGTCAAATTCGAATCGAAACAATCTTAAGATCGATTAAAAACCAAAGAAAATAAAATAATAATACGTAACAACGTTGTCTGCAAGCTGACA
Organism: Polistes dominula; assembly: GCF_049000335.1. NCBI lineage: Eukaryota > Metazoa > Arthropoda > Insecta > Hymenoptera > Vespidae > Polistes > Polistes dominula. Next base: position 5,782,275 of record NW_028301150.1, read on the forward strand.
TGAGCTGAGAGTCATCGATTGAAGATGTTGTTATTGATCGTTTATAATTCCAATTGCATCTAAAAATGACTAGGAGAGAGTATAAATGAATATTTAATTATAAGCTTATAAAAATGATATTAAGAAAAAAAAAAAGGGAATCGACAAATTGAATTGATTACTTCAATTTGGACAAAAAACGTTCTTAGATACAAATGGAAATAGATTCGCCAAAAATAGGAAAGTCTTTCGAAGCAAGATCGATAACACAAGCAAAACGCATAACATCGTGCAAATTGAATGAAAAAATACACTAACATCGGCCAAAAGTTTAGAATCACTTGCTGAGTTTTTTTAAATTTTATTTCGTTATTATAGTTAAAACTACTAATATCGTTATTACGTATCAATTATTAAATAAGTGAAATTATTTTTCTTTTTCAAAGATTTCACAGCATTTTCTTACCTTCGTAATTTTCTTTCATAGTTACATACATTCATTTTAAGATAACGCTCTGAATGGAACATTCTTATTGAAACATTTTTGACTATTTTTTTTACAAAAAAAAAAACCCTTGAAAAAAATATTCAATATAAAAATACAATGTGATTTTTTGTTTGTTCGAATGTAAGATCAATTTGAAGAAAAATAATTATTGCTATTCGCGATACAAAAATATATATGCAATGGAAAAATTGTTCAACATATTGCTTGTACATGCGTTAATATTTTTTTCAACAATTAAATAGATCTCAATTACTCTGAAGGTATTCTGCTTCTTTTTCTCCCTTTTTCTTATATATAAAAAATATCCTTTTTCTCTCGGAAAATACAATTAATGATTCCAAACTTTTTGCCGGTAGTGTAAACAGATAACATAGGATATTGGCGAAAGATAATCTAAAGATTATCTGCGACAAAAACGAGGAACTACGAAAAGGGCTGACTAATAGTAAGTTAAAGAGTAAGTTTCCGTTTACCAACATGTTATATAAGGGGTCTTTCATTTAACTAAACCACCATAAATATATATATCTAGCTTATTTCATACGATAGAAAAAAAAAATTAACAGAGGGAAAAAATTTATCTGTTCGAAGGCGCCAATACGATGATGAGACAAACTTTTTTCAAGATTCTAATTGTATTCTATATTTTAATACGATATTTCATCGTATCTTTTTTTAAATGAGACACTGCATATTTATATTAAAATATTCTTATAGCTTATAAAAAAACGAATCCAACGATGTGTAACATGTTGACCTATAACTTTTAACGAGAAAATAAGAAAATTTTTGTTTTTTTCTAGATGAGACAATTTTTGGCTGGTATGAATGTCTTACACGTTGAATTGCATTTGCACTGCATTTAACTTCCTCCAAAGCCTTACCGATGTTACTGATAAACGTTTCACAATTTTCTCGGAAATAATCATTTGGAGGGTTGAAAACATGTTGTATTTCCTTAAATTAGTTTTCTTATAAGCTGTCACAATATTTTAATATAAATATGCAGTCTCATTAAAAAAAAATACGATAACCTTAAAATTTTGACAAAAAATTCGACTTATAACAATATTGGAGCCTTCGAACAGAACATTTTTTTCATCTGACATTTTTTTTTATAGTATGAAATAAATGAGATATTTAAGGTGGTCTAATTACGTGAAAGACCCTGTATATATCTCGCCGTATATATATACATATATATATATATATAAATATTAGGGTGGGTCAAAAAAATGACTTTTCTTTTTTTTCAAGTGCCACGGAAAAATGGGTTGCTAGACACCTTAAAACAATTCTCACCAAATATGAGCTCTTAATTTTAATAGGAAGATCCTCTGCGTCGCATCAGAGACAAAAATCACACATGAAAGTTTGATGATGAATATCTTTTGAACGCTTAATTTAATCGCCAAAACATAAGACACCATTTTTATAGAGCAGTTAATTTCCTACAAAAATTTGTATTGTGCACTTTTTAATAGTCATTTATTGTCGAGTTATAAAATTCATAAGCAAAAATGAAATTTGTCTAAAAATCATCAAATTTAAATCTTCAATATCATTCAAATGGTGAGATTTACGGAAAAAATATAAGATTCCTTTTTTGTAGAGCATTAAATTTCCTACAAAATTCGTCTAGAACATTTTTCTGTACAATCAATAAATAATGAGGTATGAATTTTAATCTATTGAACTGAAAAAAAATAAAAAACTGCGATGCGGAGGATCTTCCTATTAAAATTAAGAGCTCATATTTGGTGAGAATTGTTTTAAGGTGTCTAGCAACCCATTTTTCCGTGGCACTTGAAAAAAAAAAAAAAAGTCATTTTTTTGACCCACACTAAATATATATATATATATATATATATATATATATATATATATATAATGTTATATGTAAATAAGTATGCATATATAGATATATATTATATTTTCTTTTCTTCTTCTTCTTCTTTTTTATCTTTCACAAAGATCATTTCGAATGAACAAACCAAAAAACGAATAATAATATTAAAGCTCGAAGATTGGCACACGTATTTGCATAACATTTTTAAAATCGGAAGAACTTCGTGTTTAAAAAGTTATTATTATTTGTTTTAAATAGTCGTTAACTGTAATAAAGATACTTTATCGCCTCTCTTTGCTTTTTCTTTCTTTTTTATCGTAAATATATATTATAATATTCGATAATATCGATTTAACAAACGTCTTTTTATCGGTCGATGTATTCCGTAAAGACTAATTTATATGTATATGCATATATATATATTTTTTTCTCCGCTTAAATATACTAATATATATATAATTGAGACTATATTTATTTCTCGTCGTATTGACACGCGTTTCTAGGATTGTCTTGGCAACTTGCCGTATCTCTTGAAATCACATCAAACGTTTCTTAAATGGAACTGCGACAATAATTATCATTTCCTTTTTTTCCTCATATCTCTCTCAACGTCGATATAAATTATCGTGATTTTGGCACACGATCGTTATGATCGATCGAAATTGGAATAAATTGGCGCTTATATCTATCAATGTAAGTAACGAGATTCACGTTGGCGTCACGTGAGGAAGAGAGCCGCGCGTCCTATGTTTTAGATATAACAGTAATAATAATAATAATCATAATATAATATAATGATAATAATAATATTAATAATAATACTAATAATTATTATACTTATCTATAATGTCTATATCGATTTGATTATTTCCTTTTATTGAAAATAATAATTAAATTCAAGCCTATACTCTTATGTTTCGCATTCTTGTTTTTTTCTTTCGTACAAGTTTAATCGTACGATTATTTTTGTAAAGCTTTAATAAACAAGAAGCGTACGTGTTATTCCTTAAAATTCGTTAAATATCTGTCACTCGCATGTATACATAGATACATATATACATACATACAGTCAATAAATAAAATCTTTATATTCGAACAATTTCTCGCTTGTACGGAAGAAAGACAAAGGTGTGTTGTATATATATATATGTTTTTAGTGTTTGCGTATACATATATATGTGTGATTCTACGCATATACATACATACACATCCTACTTTATCACAAAAGCCGAAGATTAACGAGAACCAAGGGAAAAGGAGCCCACCACAATGGGTAAACCAAAGAATCAAGTTCCTTTATAGTAACGTTAATTGCAACAAGTCGATCGATTACAAAGCCGTTTCCTTTTCGCTAATGATCTTGATACCGTGCTTGGTAAGTATCAGTTTAACAGTCTCGTTATCCCTGACCTTTGGCTTTTCGTTCCAATCGAATGCCCTATCATCGTTATCCTCTTGACCAAGACTCTCAGCTAACGAGTCCAAATTGTCCGTGGAAGAGTCCAAATATCTTACATTATCGGCTGATCTTTGAAGAGACTTGCACCTTCTCGAACTATTTCTCGAGGATCTAATGTTGTCCGCGGAACCGGTAGACTTCCCGGATTTCGATCTAAGACACTTGTCGTTTCGCGTCGCAAAAACCTTGGCTAGTTGAAGATTATCCGCCGATGAATAACGTCGTTTGTCCTGCGAACCAACGATTTGATGATCTTCCGGTTTCTTTTTTAACAATGATCCTTTACGAGTGATCTTTCTCGTGCCGCTAGATAGTATCGCAAGTTCGTCCTTCGGTACGAAATATTTGTCTTTAGTTTTTAATGATGAACCACGAGAATATATAGATTTGGACGTTAGTTTTTCGTTTTCTTTAAGCTCGTTCTCGCTTTGTTGTAATCCTTGATCGTCCATCGATTCGGTACCGCTCATCAAACCGCAATTTTCAATTTCGAAACTATCGTCTTCTAACGAAACGTCCGTCACCGTGGTATTGTCTAAGATTTTATATTCTTCCTCCTGTAAAATTCGTTTATCTTGATAACCCTTTACTAATCGTGGAATTACCATCGGTTCTTTTTCAAATTCAATATTATCCCCTACCTCGCCATATATTTCACAAATTTCGCATAAAGACTCTTCGTTGTTTGTCGTTGATAAAATTGTACGATCCAATACTTCGTTGGAACTTTGAAGATTCAAGGAACTACATATATCGCATTCGGTTGAGTCCTCCAATGAGCTACAATTAGAACGTAAAGTATAAAAGATCTCTTGATTCGGACTACTTATCTCTTCTTCCGTTTTCATAGTAAGTTCGTTCATGTAATAACATATTGAACAAAATTCCTCTGAAGTTTGAGGATCGAATTCTTCGGCTGTTACTAATGTTTGAGATGTACTGCTCTCCGTTCTCGATGGTTCGCCTAAGTAAACCTCTTGAACCTTTTTTATCGACTCGTAACTCTTTGATTTCTTCGAAAACGTGTCTTTCGAAGTTTTGCTTGTTTTTTTTCTCAACGTAGTCTTGGATTCGTTAGCTTTGATCATCGAATCCAAGCTACCTTTTAAAACTGTATCGTATTGTTGCGATTGGTTCATCGTTGTTTCTTGACTCCTCGTGTCGCTAATTCCTCTTCTAGAATTAGTTAATTTCAATGATCTCGCTCTTCCTGGTTTTTCTTCAATCACAGTATCATTAATATGATCTTGATGGTTAGGTGAAATGCATTCGAATTGACGCAGTTGACTGTCTTTTACTTTTCTTGGACTTTTTCGAGAATTCACTACTGATTTCAAATACTTACCATCTATTTCGAGATTCGAATCACGTTTAGACGAACGTTTAGATGGCTGAATCTTTTCTTCGATTTTGTTATCTTCAACAACTTTCTTATCATTTTTCTCTTTTGCTTCACAACTTTCTACATTTTTGATAATTGGATTTTCTATTACAGAGACAGCTTCAATCGTACTAGCAGCTGGACTCAACTCAACGCTGTGAACAACGTTATCTTCATCACGATCTTTTTTCGAATCTATGGCAGTGTCTAAAGAAGTTTCATCAATATATTTTTCGGTACTGGACTCTTCCAATAAACTATTATTTCTTCGATCATATTCTATATCATTCGAGGTATTTTCTAAAATGGTTGATCGTGTATCTTGAATCTCTCTTTTTACGCTCTGATTGGTAGCAACCTCTTCGTTATCTTTATCAGTGTCTATTAATTTATTATAAGTTTGATCATCATCTGTGGAAAGTGTAAAATCAGAAAGTGCACACTCGAATCGTGGATCTATTTTAGACTTTATTACATTCTCTTCCACGGACAATAAACGAACATTCTTATCTTTCCTGACATCTTCAGATTTTAATTTAACATCATCTACTTTTTCTTTATCAGTTTCGATTATTTGCGTTCTGTCTATAGTATCGCTAAGTCCTACATTCTCGACTGAACCTACATTAACCGAGACATTCTCGAATTTATCAACTTTCGAGGATGTCTCATCTAATTTGCTAGGATCCCTTGCAACCCTACTGTCTTCGTTAACTAAACCTACCTCGTCGAGTAACTGCGATTCACCGCTTTCGGTGGCAATGATTTGTTTTGCTTGACCTGGATACGCGGCCTTCGTGCTAGTTGTTACGTGCTTGGCATTACCATTTTCAGCGGTGATCGCATTAATAAATTTCTCGCGAGCCTCTTCGAGACCCATAGGTTGCCTAGAAGCGACGAAGGCCGCGCTCGTTGCGTTCTGCAAGTTCTTACGCAGAACGGTATCGGGAACGTCGATGCTTATAATTTCAACTGGGCTCGGGGATTCCATGGTAACGTCGCTAGGCGACGGCGATAGGAAGGTGCTTTGGTACTTGGGATCAATGGTCAAGTAATCGTTCGCATTGGGCGAGGTCAGGTCCAACTTACTTCATTGTCCAAGAGGATTGGCAGCGTGAAAAACAAGACACCGTATTGTTTTCGTTACAATGTTACTAATTATATCGTTCAATCTGCTTTCTACGGATATCCGCTTCACTGATCGTATTATACAAACAGTTATCGGATCTTTTTTTCTCTTTTTTTCTTTTTTTTTCAAAGAAAACTTGCAACATCAAGTTTCCATTGACAGTCAGTTAAACGGATATATTTTTTGAAACTATGTGCTGATGTAATATATATGTGAAGACTATATAAAATATAATGTAAATAAAATTTATTTATGATTGTAGCATATGTCGTAAAATTTTTTAAAAATCTAATCTTATTTATACATTGATAAATCATCATGAAAAAGTAAATTAATAGATAATTTTTTAAATCTATGACGATGTGTATTGGCCATATTTCACATATTATCTGTGCATTATTACAAACTGCTTAATATTAGCAAATCTGTACATTTTTCTAACTCACCGATTATACCGATGATTAATATTTGCTATAAAAATACAGATTTTCTATACAAAATATGTAAAAATAAATTTACGTTTATCATTCTTCGTAAATAATTCATATGTGTGATAAATACATATATATATTTATCTATCTTTAACAATTTGTTTCTGTACAAGTTTACGAAATCCCATTTGGCACATAATAAAATTTGAAAAATCTTTAAAATTCAACTAAGCTATCTATCGATTTATGGCTGAAATGATTGTTTCTATAGAATATCTATCTAAAGCTATTGTGTTGAGAAAATCTATTGTTAAATGAATTATTAATTAGGGTGCGTCTCTATTAAGTAACATTTGTAACTAAATTACATTAAACTCACATTGTCGTTGTAGAAGACTTAGCGCCATAGATTTCATTTTTGTAGACATAATCAATGACAGAATCCTGAATAAGATACCTTACGCTTTCACCTCTTTTCAATGCTCTTCTTATTTTAGTAGAACTAACTTCATTTGGAATCCATTCTGTTACGATATGAATATTATGCTACAAATAGAAAATTAAGATTAGCTTTATCTCAAAATCCAAATTATGAAATACTTTATTATTTCTTACCATATGTCTTGAAAGAATATCCGAATCATATATAAACTTGTTAGGATTAGAGCCTTCTCTTGTGATGACAACGAGACCATGCTGACCAACTATCGCATCTATCTGTATAAGCAAAAATTAAATCGTATAAATACAAACATTCTTAAGTAAAATTCATATTTAATATAAAGAATTGAACTAACATCTTCCTCCATCCACAAATCGCACTTTCCAAAACTTTCTAAAAGATCTGCTCCACACAACAATTTTATTTGAATCGGTGTCTGATCTGGACTGTTTTTAATATTCTCTGGTATCCATTCCAAATCTTCTTTTGGTATATTATTTCTAATATCATTGGTATCAAATAAAATTAAATTTAATAAATTTTGATGATGCTGAAGAGAAATTTTAGTTCTTGTCCAGCCGCCCTGTCTTGTTTCCCAGGAACTAAGTCGAATCCAATCATTGTTCTGTAATGCTAAGCGTAGCATGGCACACCTATGCGTAACCGATGCAAGTTCTTTCTTTGCATATGCATCATGAACTGGAGATATAACTCCACCAACCACTACGTGATTACCCATCCGATGTAAATGATCTCTTGCTATTTCTACAAACAAAATATCACATAAAATATTTCATTAATATATTCAAAATAATAAAATCATAAATATGTAAGATAAATATATTAAAAGCAATCAAATGTTATTGAATAATCAAAATATTTATGAAGCATGACATGACACAAAATTACGAGTATAAATAAGTAACGTGACGGATCAATAATGAATTAATTAAAAATATTTGTAAAATGTCTAAGATACTGTGTTTTTTACTCTCCAATGAATGTATAAAATATTACGCAATAAGTTAATCATGTATCAAGGGAAAAGAAGAGATATTGATTTTAAACGATATAACTACGTACCAAACATTCGTAAATGCATATTGGTTGGAGGGTTATAACTTCCACAGGACATAAGAATAACACGCTTAGGTGACATTTTGTCTTTCTCTGTTAGACAGCATCTACTGACAACCGTCTTATCGTATCTTTTGGTCCTCCTTCTCGAAAAGTCTTGATTTTGAAACACTAAGTAGCACGCAATTTGTGTTATAAAAGTGTAATAGCAAGCATCGTAAAACCGGAGCAAACTCCGCACCGACTGACGTTTCAGCCATATTTGATATCGCGCTACCACCGAAGTCAAACGATCAATTTTTTCCAAAGTCAAGTCAAAACGTGCCATTCAAAAGGATCACGATATAATATCTCATTAAATAAAACGTCATTTATTATCTTGTATAAATCATATCTGTGATATAATTGAATCATTTTACTTCGATATCAAATAACCTTCAGTCTCTTGTTTAATCGAATGAACGTATCTCGATTTCCTCTCTTTGAATTTGCGTCAACAAGTTGTATCTTATATATTTACTTACTTTTTTCTTCTTTTCTTTCGGTCGATAATATCGGATTCTTCTATTTAATGGTAAATGAAATTAAAATTAAAGGCTAGAAAGATCCACTTTGTTTTCTTTTCGAATGATAAGAAAGATTTAACAAAAAAAAATCATAAATGCAGTAGAATTTATGCATTGGTTTCATTCAGTTATACTAATGCATCATTCAACTGTAAATTCAAATCTCAAACTTTTTCTTTTTTCTTTATCATGAAAGTTTTCAATTTAAAAGTGCATGATTTAGAAGCAGATGCAACTAACTTCGTATACCTCTCGAAAAATACTACATATAGAACTTTTATTATATCGAACTGAGATCAATACTCTACTACGTATATTTTACCTTCAGATGGCGCCACTTTATTTTATTTGAGAAGAGTGCATTACTGAGAGCACACGAGTTATGACCCCGATTTATGCAACCTTTTAAAATACCTCTTACGCCAATATTACGTAAATGTAAAGTGCCTCTTCACCGGTGCCAGTTTCTAGTAAAGTAAGCTGGACTTTGATATACCGCCGAAGGATTTAGAGTAACAGCTTTATAGCGCGAGAATATATATATGTATACAGATAGATAGATATATAGACTACTATGTATATACTACCGTTGTCGGCCATTTTTTTCTCTTCCTCTCTCTCTCTCTCTCTCGCTCTTCTTAACTCTCTTCTTTCTTCCTACGCATGGAAAAAAAACTATGCAAGGGTCACGGTGTGGTTTAATGATACATAAATTTTTTTATTTTATTTACGATTTCTTTGTTTTTTTTTCCTTTCCTTTCCTCAGAATCGAGGAAATCATTCATTGAGAGAACAAAAACCTCTGAAATACGTATAGCAATTACAAGTAAGTATGTACAATAATATAAGTGGTTGCCTTTCTTTTTTATTTATTTATTTTGTAATTATTTTTATTTTTTTTTTAATTTTTATTTTTACTTTTATCTCATTTCTTCCTCCCTTCTCTCTTTCATCCTTGATGCTGTCAGGTTTATTCCTACTTTCGTTCTGTTAATGGTAATTTATAATGATAATCAATTAATTAATACAATAATCATAATCATAAGCATAAAGACGTACTCAATTGTATCAATAACGTGTTTTCTGTTCTTTTTTTCTCTCTCCCTCTCTTACTGTCTTTCTCTCTCTCTCTCTCTCTCTCTCTCTCTCCTTCTCTCTCTCTCTATTTTTTTTTCATACAACCATCTAACAATGGAGGTACGATCATAGGCGTATCAATCGATCGAGTCATGACAATATTGACGAATTGACAGTGCGTGCCTTTTAACCTTTCTTCTTTCGCTCGTCTTTCTTATCTCTCTCTCTCTCTCTCTTTTACACACATACTCTCATTCGTTTTCTTTTTCTCACACACGTTCTCTCTCTCTCTCTCTCTCTTATTATCTCACTTTCTCGACTTTGACAATGATGTTTTATCCGACAAGAACATTTTATTTTATATTCTGTCCTTTGTATAGTAATTTTTTTTGCACTCTTCCCCCGCCCTTCTCTCACTCTCTCTCTCTCTCTTTCTCTCTCTCTCTCTCTCTTTCTCTCGTATTCTCGCTTTATTAATCGTGCAGAAAACTTTAAGCTCACTCCGTATCAACATAGCTAAAAATTTCCTCGCACTTGTCCCCCCTCTCTTTCTTTCTCACAAATGTTTCCACCCTTTTTCACTCACACTTTCTATATAATCTCCCTTAAATATTACACAATAATATTATAGTCCTAACTTTCTCTCGTGTTCGATTATACTATTACCTCTCTCTCTCTCTCTCTCTCTCTCTCTCTCTCTCTCTCTCTCTCTCTCTCTCTAATACACGCATAATTTCATAAACCTCGTTTCCACACTCTTATTCTCTCTCATTCTCCCTCTTCCCTAATCTTCCTTTCTCTCACACACATACTAGATTCAATGAATCTCTCGTAATAGCGGCAAATCCGGACGTTAATACGAGCTTGAAAATTGGCTTACATACTTACAAAACTTCTCTCTCTCTCTCTCTCTCTCTCTCTCTTTCTTTCTTCCCCACTCTCTAGTTTCTCATTCGTTTATTTGTCACTCCTTTTTCTCATTTCGTTTCTAGTTTTTTAATCCACTAATCACATTTCTACCGTTGATTAAATGCTCTTAGTGTCAGGAGAGCCCGATGTTGGTATTGGTTGCCGATGATGATGATGGTAGTAGTGGTGGTAACGGTGATAGTCCTTGGCGAGCGCGTATAATTTCTAATCGTGTATTTCGTTCCTTCGTTCGTCGTATATCGTCGATAAAAAAAAAGAAACAGAATATCTCTTATACGCTATTTTTTATTTTATTATTTTTTTTTTGTCGACCATATAACATACATTCTCTCTCTCTCTCTCTCTCTCTCTCTTTTTATCTCTCTCTCTCTCAATTTTTCTCTTATTCGCTTATTCCTTATTTTATTAACTATCATCATGGATACATAAGAATTTGAATATTTTACGAGCTCGCCTAAGTGCTCGAGGATCGTCCTTCTTTCTTCTCGTTCCTCTTTCATCTTCGTTGTTACGATCTTAAGAAGAAAAAGAAGAAGAAGGATATTCGCTTCGTACTCTCGTAGTTGGAGTTTTCGACGAGTGTTTGAGATAGAAGAAAATCACGAAGTAAAGATGGCTGGATGGGAGGGATTATGCGAGTTTAGGATATTATCGAGTATGCAACCTTGCAACAGCTTTACGTGGCTTAACAACGACCGAGAAAAGGACCGCACTTTTACTCTGAAGGAGTATCGCCATGCTAGCCGTCACCTAGCTGAAAATAATCCAACCCTTCACATCTAACCCTTTCTTCTTTCGCATAACTATATTATACTTTAAAGATAATCCTTCTTTTTCTTTTCTTACGTATCTCTTTGCATTAATAAATTTAACTACAAAAAGGAACACTTAAATACAACACAATTTAATTGAATTAATTCGATTAATCGTTTATTTCGTCCAAAGTTTTTTTTACAAATGGACGATCCTCGATCCAAAATGGTGGTTTAATCGCAAAGATGGTGCACTATCCACGTTACTTCGAATGAAAGACATTCGAAAAGTTTTTGTTTTATCCCTTGTTTTTCCGCAACCAGACCACATTACTCGCTCGTTCGCTCGTTCACACGAACACACACACACATACACACATTTTTATTTATTTTTTTTTTTCGTTAAATAGTAATCATCTAAACAATGAAAGCAGCAAAATGTTCTCGAGGAAAAAGATGTCCCTGAGTGCGACGGAGGGCGACGTGGTGAAAATGTACTTACACATACGGCGAGCTGGGAACTCCCGATAGTTCTTTCCTTCCTTTTATTTCTTAACCGTTATCTTTTCCTCCTCATCTTCTCCTCTTTTTTCTATATCACTCTCATTTTTATCCTACATCTTTATCCTATCCTATCTATATCATCAATTTTTTTCTTCCTCTCTTTATTTCATTCTCAGCAGGAGAAAAAGTTTTGTCGCCCTTCGTCGTCTTCCACGTTCCCCTACACTCGCCCTTTTGTTGTTTTATTTTTATTGTTGTTGTTGTTTTTATTCTTTCTTTTCTCTTATTTCTTTTTTTATTTAAGACTTTCATAAAACACCCGCGCAGGATGCAACGCGGGTTACGCGCGCGCTTACCCAGGTGCGATTTAAAAAAAAAACGACCTTTCTTCCTTTCATTTTTTTTTTTTAGTGTCTTTTCTTCATTCTTTATTTCTTTCTTTTTTTTTAAAAAGGTTCGTTTTATCATCTAATTACATATACTTAATTTTCTTTTCCTTTTCTCTGCATGCATCATTTTATTCATTTCTCTTGAAAAATATCAACATCCCTCCTACCAGGGAAAATATCGTCCACGGAGAAAGAAAGGGGTTCTCCTCGCGAGAGAAACAGGGGGATCATCACAATAAGAGGGAGGGGGTGGGAGGGTGGCGATGGTGGCGGATGAGAGAGTACGCTGGACGGCAGCGAAGTAGCTCTCTGGTAGCTCCTGCGCGGGGGCTCTCGTAAAAAGAGGGACGTTTCTTCTTTCTAAATTTGCATCTTCCTTCCTCCTTTATTTTTCTTTATCTTCTTCTTTTTATTCCACTTATCATCATCATTATTATTATTATTATTATTATTATTATTATTATTATTATTACTATTATTATTATTATTAATATTATTATTATTTTTTCCTTTTTTCTTTCTTTTTTTTATCCTTTTTTTTGCTTTAATCATTTTGTGAAATTGCTTCAACTAAATTTCTATATCCTTTAAATCCTTCTTACAAGTTATGGTAGTAGTAGTAGTAGTAATAGTAGTAGTAGTAGTAGTAGTAGTAATAGTAGTAGTAGTAGTTGTAGTAGTAGTAGTAGTAATAGCAGCAGTAATATAGTAGTAGTAGTAGTATAGTAGTAGTGCTAATAGTAGGTTCTCATTTTTTTTATTCCTTTTTTTATGTTTAAGCATTTTTTTGTTTGTTTGTTATATTCTTTAGTTTCTGGTTTTGATAATCTAATAGACATCTAAAAATAACACTCATTTTTTTCATTATTATTTCATATTTGTATTTTTCTTTTTATCAACGTGTTCCTTTTTTTTTCTTTAATCCCTCTCTCCTCTTTCACTCTTTTTATTTCTTCTTCCTCCTCTTATCTCTCGGTCACATGTGTGTATTACTTAAAGATTTCCTTAAACATTAGATCGAGGGTTGCGCGGCTATGTGTTACTACTGTGAGCTCAAGAACCTCTTCAGAAGTAGAAGAAGCGAAATGGGATATACTATATATATATATATATATTTATATATATACTACCCCCTCACTTTTTCTATCTTCTTCTTTGTCTTTCCTTTTCCTCCTCCTCCTCCTCCTCCTCCTATTTCCCGTCCTCTCAACCCTAATCTTCACCCATTCACCGTCACATCATTGATTCTCACGAAATTTTAAGAGAAAAAGACAGCGTTCAACGAGAAACGCTAGCAAAATCGTAATCGATGGTTCACTTTAAAAAAAAACCAAGGGGTGAGGAAGGGGAGAAAGGGAGGAATGAAGTTTGGAAAAGGATCGAATTCTCACATCTTCGAATTTGAAATTTTATCCAGTTCGTTAAGTTCGTTCTTGGTCTCTTGATATTCGAGCGTAAAAAATTCATTATATTATACATGTATCTTCACGTATTATATGCGCGCGTATAATGGGTGTGTTGTATGTGCGTGCATGTGTATTTTACGTATATATATACTTCTGCGAAGATTCTTGAGCGCAAATATCAACGCCTAGGCTCGTGCCTTCCTTCGATTTACAATCTTAACATATTTTATTTCTATTAGAACTGGAGTTACGCATTTTTTTATCATCTTTCTGTGTCTCTCTCTCCCTTTCGCTTTTTTACTTCGACAATTTATTAGATATCGCATCAACCGATATACATATAATATACACACACACACGTATACATATATATATATCGTTGCTGTTGCGTGCTCAAAATCGGTTCATACTCGTCACAATTTTCAAATTAAAAAACACTCATGCACTCTCATTCTCTTTCATTCTTTCTCATCATTCATTCTATCTATCTCTCTTTCTCTCTTTGTCTTTCGTTCTCTGTCATTATCGGCTTACCAATCTCGTCGCATTCGACACACATTATATTATCCTTAATAAAATTTTTTTCATTCGCTCGAAAAAATTCATTTGTTTTCTTTTTTTTTTCTCTATGAAAATTTTCTCGTCGATAGACTCTTTCTTTCACCTATCTTTTCCACTTAATCTGTTTATTCGAAACTTTTCAGCCCCCTCCCCCTCCCCCTCCCCCACACCTAGATCATCTACTGTTCTCTTATACTATCCACTTTGTTTTTTTTTCGTTTTCTGTTAATTTTAATATCACATTTTCATGGAAACGAACTGGCCCGATGTATACGGATAAAGAAAGAAAAAAAAAATTCTCGTGAGATCTTCCTTCAACGTGTTCAACGTGTATGCACTTACACACGAACAATTTATTTTTTTCATATAGCAATTTGGATCGTTTTTTTCCCCCTTTCTCCAATTTTCTTCTACTTTTTATTATTATTACAATTATCATTATTATTAATATTACTATTATACAACAATTGTACGTATCGAAAACATGATCGTCTACGAACCGCTATATACACGAAATTTAACGAAAAAAGTCTCAATTAAGTCTCTCCATTTCTCCCTTTCTCTCTCTTTCTCTCTCTCTCTCTCTATTTCAAACGCGAATATACAATTTTTAAAAATTTATTTTTTTTTACCTTCGACGATCGATCGATCCAACATAGCAAATTTTCGTCTATGTATAAATTATTGTTGTCTCTCTCTTTTGTTTTTTTTTCTTTTTCTATCTCAGGTGAACAAAATACGAGCACCGATACATCGGGCAAGCGTTTCCCATTTAATACAATATGTTGTGTATGTATATGTGTGTTTTTTTATATTATACATATACATATACATATACATATATATGTATATAAGTATATGTATGAATATATATATAAGTATATATATATATTTATTATTTCACTACAATAAGGTACTACGAAATGAAAAATTCAAATAACGAAATGAAACAATCCATTCATTCGTTTTTCTGTTCGTTATCATTTTTTTTTTGCTTTTGTGTTTTTGTTCTTTTTTGTATTTTTTTTTTCCTTACAAAGAGATATTACACGGTACGTACGATGAGATTTGGACAGCGACGACGAAACGAAAGATTTTTTACCTGTTTTGTTTTTTTGCATTTTTTTTGTTCTTTTTCTTTTCTTTAATGTATACATAATACATATATAAATATGTACCTTTTGCATTATTATTATTATCATTATTATTATTATTATTATTAATATTTTATTATTATTATTTTATATTATTATGATTATGATTATTATTATTATTATTATTATTATTATTATTATTATTATTATTATTATTATCTTAAAAATAGAAAAGAAAGATCTCGCGAAGATGCTTCGTCGATCGACGATCTAAACCCTTTTTTTTCTTTTTCATTTATTATTATTATTATTACTATTATTATTATTATTTTTTTATTTATTATTAATATTATTATTATTATATTATTATTACAGTGTATGTATGTGTATTTGTGTCAAGAAATATTCATTGTTAATCGTTCAATGAAACTCTCTTTTTCTTAATCTTTATTACGTTAAAATTAATTTTTGCTCATTTTCTTATTCATTCATTCATTCCAGCACGGTGTGGATCTCCTAGTAAGATCATGGTTTTTATTTTATTTTATTTTTTTTTTTGTTTTTTTTTTGTATCTATTTATTTGTTTTGTTTTGTTTATTTTATTTATTTTTTCTCGTTTTCTTATCATTTTTGTTAAAATTTGTAGTAGTAGACATTTGTATGATTATTTCTCGTTCTTCTTGCTTCCTTTTTATAATAATATTTTTTTGGTTATTTTTTTTTCTTTTTTCTTGAAATATTTTTTCTTTTTCTTTTTCTTCTTTTTCTCTCTCTCTTCTTTTTTTTCTTTTTCATTATTTTGGTTTACTTTTTAGTGGTTTTTGATGGCTCCCTCGTTTATCTCCATTTCCTTTTGTTGCTCTCTACTCCCTTTGACATCCACCCCGAATCATCCCTCATCTCTTATCTTCTCGTACCTTTTCTCGATTCGCTCGTTGTGTTGTTCACAAAAATAAAAATAAAAAAAAAAAGAAAAGAAAAGATAAGAATAGAAAAGATTTTCTTAAATCTCTTGACGCAATTTGAACGTTACATCCACACGGAAAATCCTCGTACTTTTTCGTTTTACTTCGGCAAACGACAGCCAATGACAATTCGTCTAACATTTTTTCTCATTTTTTTCATTCTCTCTCTTCCTTTTTCCCTTTTCTTTAGTCGCTTTTTTCCTTTTTTTTTATTTTATTTTATTTAGAAAACCTATTAAGAGGAGGCAAAGCGACAACAACATGACTTCAAAATCAGAAATTGTTAATAACATCCAACAAACACACACTTTCTCTCTTTTTATTCAACCCTTAAAAAAAAAGAAAAAAGACAATAAACATCGAATTTAGTGAATTTGTTAAAACACGTCCAGTATGTATGTGTGTGTGTGTTTTCACCGCGATAATAAAACTTGTTGGTGAACAACCAGTATGATTGTATTTAATTTATTAATTATTAACGTGTCGATTGTTAACGCAACAAACGACATTGTAGATAGGGATGAGGGTGAAAGGGAGGGAGACAGAAGAAAACGAAATTATAGTTAGTTATCGATAAGTTAATATTAAAATTCGCGGCGTGCCTTGGTGAAAATATTTCATTTGGTTTGGTCGCACGTTCTCTCGATTCTCAATGTTGAAATTCGAATATTTTTTCCTCTCTTTTTCTCTCTCTCTCTCCAAAAAAAAATCATGAAGATTTCCTTCTTCTCTTCCTCCTCGTCTAGTTTCATCTCTTCTTTGGTACAAAAGTCCAGGACGAGACAACTCTTGCCGTTTCCTTCTCTCTCGTTGGCTGTCGTTTACTTTACGGCTTTTAACCGTGCTGTTTCAACTGTCGTGGAAGCAAAACGTTCCTTGTCAGACACGATAACGTTTCTAAAACTCTCTCTCTCTCTCTCTCTCTATTTCTCTTTCTTTTCTTTTCTCTTTTTCTTTCCATCCAAACTCAAGAAAGCATCCCACCAACCAAGCAAAGTCCGATGACAATACGCGAGAATTGAGATCAACGTTGGGGGTACGGTTGAACTCTCTCGTGGATTTTACCAAAAGAAGAAGAGAAGAAGAAGAAGCTTCTCTTTATCTTTTTTTTAGGAACGAAAAGATCTGCTTGCTTCTTCCTACCCTTCCTCCCACCCTTTGCTCAACCAGTCACCCCTCCAACGTGCGTACTATACAATCTGTTCGATTTTAAAGTACGTCGAATAATGGTAATAGAAAAAACTTAAAACAAATGGAAATATATATTTGTTTTTCCATCTTTCCTCGATCATTTTCTCGTTTCTTATTTTTTTCTGTTCTTTTTCTTCTCTTTTCCTCGGTTCCAATTTTGGTAATCAGTCTGTAATGGGAGATTAGGGGTGAGAGTTTCCTGTCTAATTTTTATTTCGCGAATTTGTGAATTATTTTTAAATTTGATAATACAAATCGTCTATTAATCGAAACGTGTACAATTACGGATTTTTTTTTTTTTTTTAGATTTTCGTCGCCGAGAAAATATTTAGAATGTGCATTTGTAATTTCGAGTTTTCGCGAGATATCTTTTCTTGTCTTTTTCATTTTCATCCTCTTTCTCTTCATCCCCCTTTTCTCTTTTCTTCCTTTGAAACTTCTTGGACCCATTTTTGCAAGCCTCTATTTTTCTTTGTTCGTAATAATTTAATTTCGTTTTCTTTTTTCATTTGACTTTGTTATTCCTTTCTTGTGTTATTTTATTTCTATTTTATTTATTTTTTTTTTTATTTTTTATTTGGAAAAAAGCGCACCCCATGCGAAAATATCGTCAATCAAAGAACAAAAAGAAATAATAGAAAAAACAGATGAATACACTCTCAAAACGAGGGGACTTACAGAATTTGTACTCTTTGAATGTATATTAACTAATGAGACGATGAAACCTTACTTATTTTTCATACAATTATGAATAAATTATTCATCATCATCATTATTATAATCATCAAAATCATTTTCTTTTTTTAGCTTTTTGTTTGTTTGTTTGACATTTATACTGTTTAGTTTACTTAATTACAGTTAATAATATTAACGTGCATTTCGCTCGCACGACGCTTAAACGTATACGTGTTATTTTTGTTTTTCTTTATTTATTTATTTGTTTGTTTGTTTGTTTGTTTGTTTGTTTGTTTGTTTGTTTGTTTGTTTGTAGCTTCCACAATCTTTCTTCATCGTTTTTTATATTCTGTAAATTTTTATATGCACGTACGTATTTATATATATATATGAGTGTGTGTGTGTCAGTGTGTATATTATTTATATTTCATAAATCACATGTTTCTACGTCTACACGTTCGCATAATCCTTAACTATAAATATTTTTAATAATGTTTTATTTTCTTTTTGTTTTATCGTTTGTTCGTATGCGTGTTGTGTTATCAGGTGGAAGTTAATTAGCTTTAATAATTAACTGTAATGCTTATCGAGAAATCTGCAGACATTCGTACCGCAGATTCGTCGATCTCTCTCTTTCTATCTTTATCCCCCTCTCCCCCTTTTGCAAAACTATTCCGATTAATTATTAATACTTCGACCTTTGTTCTTTCTTCCAGAAGGACGATTAGGATCCTTCTTGTTATCCCCACTCTTTCAATCTGCCGCGTTTCTCTTTCTTCTCATCCCTGTACTAACCCTCCTAAGCCACCCTGCTACCACTTCATTCCCCCTAATCCCTCTCCTCGCTTACCTTAAGACACACAACGTGTTCGTGTTCTCGTAAAACGTTCATTTTCCTCATCGAAATACCAACTTATCGTTAGTTTTTTTAACCTCTGCGGTGAGAGATTTTGTTCTCAATCGTTTTGTTTTTTTTCTTCATTTTTGTTTTTCTTTTTAATATATATATATATATTTTTTTTTTTGGCGATGGTGGGGTGGGGGTGTAATGGTTCGTTTCTTTTCTCATTAATATATTTCTTTTGTTTCTTTTTTAGTTATCTCGTATTTATCATTATTATTTGTATTTTAAAAAATTTTTGTTGTTTGTATACTTAAATCTATCTGTTTTCTTTTAAATTTTTTGTATTTTTAATTTTTCGTTTATTTCTACCTCCCCCCCCATCTCCCCCCATTTTTATTTGCTCGAAAAAATAAATCAAATTACTATTTTTTCGTAATAGACACACGAAAGGCGAAACTAAAAAAAAGAAAAAAATATATAAGTATATTATACGAGACACGTGTGGGGTAGTACACGTATAATATTAATTAGTATTTTTGTTGCATCTACTTATTTATTTACTTTTTTTTTCTTTTTTGCGTTTTGTTTTATTGATCTTCTTTTTTGACATTATCATCATCCTTGCTACATTAAAATCACGTGTTGGTTCGAATATTATATTGTAATCGATGATTTCAAACGCGTGATTGATTTATCGATCCGAAATTATAATAAAAAAGTGGATTTTCACGCGTGGTGATCGCGATATAATTAATTTCTCTTTATTTTATTTTATTTTTTGTTTACGCTATTCTCTGCTTCTTCTTTTCTTTTTTGTCCTTTTTCATTTTCTGCGTGTTTTTTTTATCTTCTTCTTCTTTATACACGAATAATTTTACATTGATAATAATGAAAACAAAATAAGATACGAGCGTGATCGGTCGTTGAAAAGTAAATTAATTGCAAAAATGTGCATCGCGTGAGTTGAGTTATCAAGAAAAAAAAAAGAAAGGAAGAAACGAAAAAGAAATGAAAATAATTTTTTTGAAACTTATTAATAAGATAAAATAAAATAATAAAAGAGAAAAAACAGAGTGAGAGAAAGAAAGAGTGAGAGAACAGGGAAGAAAGAAATAAAGAAAGATGATGGTCTCAATAACAAAAAAAAGACAATGATCTCGAAATGTATCCGATTATAAGATCGTTATATCGTTATTTCTTTTCTATTGTGTTTTTTCTCACTCGCATATAAAGAAAAAACATTTCTCAAATATAAATTTTTATACGCGAATAATTAATTCGTTAAGAATGTTTTAGAAAAGAGAGAACGGCCCTAATATTCCCCCTCCCACCTTTCCTTCACCGTTGAATCAAATGTGAACCCAAAGGGAATTTGCCGTAAGTTCCATGTAATATTTAATTTAATATAATTTTATTTTATTTTGTTTTATTATATTTATTTCTTTTTTTTTACTCTTTTCTTGTTCTCTCTTACTTTCTCTTTCTTTTTTCTTTTTCTCCCTTATTCGTACTTTCATTCTCTCAGAATTTTGTCTCTTTCTCTCTCCCCTCTCTCTCTCTCTCTCTCTTTCTTTCGCTCTCTCTCTCTTTTACATGCAAGGAAACTAACATAAGAAAAGATCAATAACCAAGTGGTTAAGAATGGGTTCTCTCTCATCTCTCTAATCGGTCAAACACAGCACAGGGACCCCATAATAAACCATATACCACCAGACGTTCAATTTTTTATTTGTTTTTTTTTTCTATTCCTTTTTCTAATCCCTTTTCTTTTTACCCCATTTATCTTTAACAAGAGGAGTCCGAGAATTATCGCGTACCCTTCTTCTGATCTTCCTTTTATTTCTTCTCCCTTCTCCCCCTACTCCTCCTCTTTGACGCAAGCGGACAAAACGAACGATCTATGCTTCGTTTCAATAAGAAAAACCATGATCTTATTACTTACAAAGTTATGAATAACTAAATTAAACTAAACTAAAAATTAAACTAAAGTAAACTAAAGTAAAGTAAAGTAAAGTAAAGTAAACTAAACTAAACTAGACGAAGCATCGATCGTTTTAAAAAAAAACTGATTGAAATTTACGTGAAGAAGCGTAACACCCTTTTGCCGAATTTATCCCTCCCTCTAAATACGTTACAAGTTGTCCTAGTTGATTTTTGGTGTTTTTCCCTTTTTTAAATTTCTTCTTCTTCTTCTCCTTCTTCTTCTTTTACTTAATTCGGTGAAAAAAAACGAAGAAGAACATTATAATAATTATTATTTATTCTCCTTGTCTCGTCGATTCATTTCGCGTTAAAAAGAAAAGAAAAGAAAAAGAAAAAGAAAAGAAAAAGAAAAAGAAAAGAATAGAAAAAAAATGAGACCAATGAGAGAACGGGAATAACGGACCAACGACGGAAAGAAAACAAATATGATGTCACGTGGACGAGACAGAAGATAAGAGCGAAGAGAAACGATCGCAACTATCTCCTATGTCCTCCACCCACACCTCCCCCTCCTCCTCCTACGACGAAATGGCGCCGTTGTATCTTTCTTGTTACTTTCTTTCTCTTTATTTTTTCCTTTCCCCCCCCCCCCAACCCTAATCCCCACCCCTACCCATTCTCACTAATTAATTATTCTCTCTCTGTTTTCTATTACTTCCCCCCCCCACTCCCACCCTCCCATCCCCCTTTTTAATCTAACATAAGATAAACATCACCTTCGACTTGCCACTTATCGATTCGTTACACCGGTTTTTTGTTTCTTTTTTTTTATTTCCTTTGTTCATACACACTTTCTTTCTCTCTCATTCTCTCATTGTCTTTCTCTCTTTCTTTCTTCACTTATTTCAATCAAACATCTCAATAAAGCCCATTCTCTCTGTCTATATTCTTTCGCTCTCTTAAAAATATGTACAATACTTCATTTCGCTCGATAATTTACACTCCATCACACAACCAACATCTTCCTCTCACGGTCTTTCTACGTAACACACACTCGAGTCTTTTCACTACTCAATTCTCTCTCTCTCTCTCTCTCTCTCTCTCTTTCTGTCTTTCTATCTTTCTCTTTCTTCCTTTCTTTCTTTCTGTTTCTTATCATCCCTACGAAACATTTACTCGTCGCAATCTTCGCTCGCACTTAAGGAAAAAGATTTCTTCTTCTTCTTCTTCAAGCTTGTTCTCCTCCACAAAAGACAAGAATGGTCCTTTTCGTTTCTTTTTATCATCAACTTTGTTCTTTTTTCTTTTTCTTTTTTTTTTTTTTTAAATCTTATTCTTCCTCTTGTTTGCTTTCCAAAGACATTATCTACCTTTCTACTAATTCCTTCTCAATTTAACACCTTTCTTCGTTTTGTCATCTAATTCTACTGTTTCTATGACTGTAAGGGCCTGCAGCCATTTTTATTCTTCTTCATCTTCCTCTTCCTCTTTCACTTCTTTTTCTTCTTCTTCTTCTTCTTCTTCTTGTATACATTCACGTAAATATGTATATGAAACACGTGCTTTCACAATTGGACGATTTTCGGCCAAATTTTATGTTGTACGTGAATCTCAAAGTATTCGATAAGGAATAATCGAACAAATGTGTTCTTTATCCAAGTATATAAATGTATATATGTGTCTGTATGTGTTCTCTGTGTTTTTGTGTGTATATGTATATGTACTTTTGCACCGATACTTCACACGCCGTCAATCTCAGCTTAACAACCCGAGAGGATTTTCCACCATATTTCTCTTTATCTCAACATCTTTACGCTCTGTTTTTTTGTTCCTCTTCATCACCTTTATCTCTCTCTTCTACGTTTTTCTCCTATATTAAATTCTTCGATTTCTTCATTATCTTCACCTACGGTTCCTTATTTCCATCTTATCTGCTTTCTTTTTCTTCTTCTTCTTCTATTATTTTTTCCTCGTTTTCTCAAACACTTCTTTTCCACTTTTTTCCTCCACCACCGCGCCACCTTTTTATCTGAAAATAATCAAACGAAAAAAAAACGTAAAATGTTAGAAAATTTTGTTACATCACGCGAATCAAATAAATCATTAAAAGATTTTATTAAATGTGTATATTGTTTATATTAGATCAAATAATCGTTAACAAAACATTAATGCTAATCCGAGTTGTTGCAAGTTAAACTAATTTTTTTCACGAGGGATAAAATAGTAAGGAAGAATAATTAATAATGAAATTTTAAACAATAAAATAAGATGTCAAGGCTAGGCAACAGGTACAAAACTTCTTGGTAGATCTAAAAAATTTGCTTTTGATATAAAAGTATATATATATTGAGTTGTCCGGAAAGTTCGTGACGGAAGATTGAAATGCAACACATTTAAGTTTTTTTTTTGGCATTTATTTATTAAATTATATATAAGTGCCATTCTGTTCCACAATCTTTCTCCACATTTAAGGGTAACTTAAAAATTTCGTCTATCCAGAACTTCTCAGGTTTATTAGCAAAAGAACTTTATGCAACCAACTGAAAATCGTGTACGAACTTTTCGGCAAACTCAATATAAATAAATATATAAATATATACCTAAAGATTGTCCATCATTTCAGAAAGGGTCAGCCTGGATGTAGACATTGCGACGCCACTGTCGCTGCTACTTTGCACGCTACTATGGTCATCGGTATCTGACTGGTTGCTGGTATAGCCAATCACGTCCACTTCATCTGTAAGATAAAGATAAAAAATCAGAATGATAGATGTTATTAATCGAAATATACAGGATGATCTGTAACTGGTGGTACAAGCGAAAAAGGGGTGATTCTACATGAAAAAATAAATCGAAAATATAGAATAAAAATTTTTCGTTTCAAGCTTTGTTTTCGAGAAAATCGACTTTGAATTTTCGCAAAGTATGCGTGCACTTGATCACGTCTCGTTATAACGGACCTACGAACTTTTTATATAAGAATAACCTATATATGTACATATATAAGTTTATTCTGAAAAGTTCGTAGGGTATTTCCAAAAAATTCGTAGGGTATTTCCGAAAAGTTCGTAGGGTATTTCTGAAAAGTTCGTAGGGTATTTCCCGAAAGTTCGTAGGATATTTCTAAAAAGTTCGTAGGTCCGTTATAACGAAACATGATCAAGTGCACGCGTACTTTGCGAAAATTCAAAGTCGATTTTCTCGAAAACAAAACCTCAAACGAAAAATATTTATTCTATATTTTTAATTTATTTTTTCATGTAGAATCACTTCCTTTCGCTTGTGCCACCAGTTACAGATCACCCTGTATATCTTAAACTATAAAAAAAGGGAAAATAAAACAAAATATATAAACACATGCGTATTATATGTTTCTGCGTGTGTATGTGTGTAACGTCAGTCTTAAAAATTTTTCAATGTACTCGAAATGAATGTGAACACCTGCTGTATTTCGTTTGATATATGAAATCTTCTTATTCGCTATTGTTAGCCTTAGGGCAACGCGAATATATAAGTTCAACAGTGAGTAGACAAGGTATATCTGAGAAACCAAACTGACTCTGCTTTTTATCTGGGATTTCGTTGCTGCTGCTCCTGCTCTCCCTGTATATACACAAAATATCCTTCGGTATTTCAAACGATCGACTCGCTCGTTCTATAAGAAACACACAATGTCCTGTGACTACATTTCTTTTCCCTTCCTTTTTTTCAAAATATAAACGTTTATTCTTCTTTCTTTTTCTTTATTTCTTTCTTCTATGTATTTTTCAAGAACAAATAAGTTGCCCTTTTTCTTTATCAATATAATATAAAAATGCTACTCGAATAAATTCAGAATCTCATATCAGTTATATAAATATTCTTCGTTTTTAAAAATGTTAAAAAAAATTAGAAAATTTTATTACAATTTTATAAATGCAATAAAAATAAATATATATCAAAAAATTACTCGTAATAACAAGTTAAGTACAAAAAAATAAAGAAATTATTGACGAATGATTCCCAAAAATATCATTTCTAAATTAAAAGACATTCTCTGAAATAAATGAAAGAATTTAACACAAAATACAAAAACGTCAAAATGACCTTCGATAGGGGGTGGGTCAAAAGGTATAGAGAAAAAAAAATAAGAATAGAATATAATCTATGAGTAATCTCTATCGAATGAATGATTCATACAAAATCTTATTCTATTCGAAAGATTTCAAAAACTAGTTTAGAATGCAATATGGAAATAAACGAGAAAGTTTATCGTTACTTTTAAATACAAATATGAAAAATAGAAAAGCCAGAAAACCAAAAAAGAAAAAATTATCCAAATTAGTTTCGATGAGGTCAGAGATAAAGAAAAAGTAAAAGAAAAAGAAAGAAAAAGAATGAAATATCAAGTATCACAGGATCTATTGATGAAGGAATGATCCAAACAAATGTCATTCTCTTGAAAATGTTTTTAAAAATTAGTCTTAAGATTTATAAAAGAAAAAAAAAGAGAGATAGTAGATAGATAGGTAGATAGAAAGATAGAAAACGAAGAAGAAAGGAGAGATAAGAGAAAGAGCCTTCGGGTTTGCACGATGCTCTTGGTAAAACACATCGCAGAGGCAAACTTTCACCTCTGTAAATTATAACCACCTATCTTTCTTTCTTTCTTTTTTTTCTTCTTTGGCCCTACGGCACCCACGCGTCGCAAAGGTGTGCTTTCTTCGCGAACCTTTGTGGTACACTGTTAGCCAAAAGTTTAGATTCGTCCAGGTATAACATTCAGAGAAATATGACATTTATAAAGAAAAAGAAAAATAAAGAAAAAAATGAACGTCCTAGGAGGAGTAAGCAAAGAAGAAAATTTTACCTTGTCATTGATAATCAAAAAAATTAACGAGTTATATACGTTTTTTATATTTTTATGTAATATATAATATTAATATTTAAATAATGTATTATATATAATATTATAATATATTATTAGCGTCAAGAAAGTTCAGCGAGTATTTTTTTCCTTCACTTGAGATAAAAAACAAAATAAATATTATCATTAAATTTTTAGCTCAAACATATTCCAAGTATCCTAACAATGAAATTTTTAATTTTCATATTTTATCTATGCCTTTCTTAAAAATGTTGTTAAAGATGTTTCCCTAAACCCCGTCCAATAATAAAAGACGTTCATATCGAACGTTACCTGCCTTGAATTGTGGATAAAGAAAAAAGTTTTATACAAGAACATTTTATTAACATAAACAAAATATGTTGATATTATTTTTTAAAACGTAATACGATTTTTTTTCATAATATTTAATAGTAAAAAAAACAAGAGATACAAATAATTGCAAAAATTTATCAGTCTAATAGTTTGCTATTCTTTTGTTTTCTTCTTTTGATAGAAATCATCGAACCGATTTCAAACTTTTTGCGGTTAGTGTATTACGTATCATTTATATACTTTACATACGTATATACATAAAGTACATATTTATGTATTGTGTCCCATTGTCGCGTTTGGCCATCGTTGTCGCTGACTTCGTTCAGGGCGCGACTGGTATAAATTATCGGAAAGATTTTATCGTACGCGCGAGAAAGTTCTTCTCTCTTTCTCTTTCCCTCTTTTTATCTCTCCCTCTCACTCTTTTTCTCTATGCACCCTGTTCGTAACCAGAGGGCTGACATAGGAATAAGTACGTCATCGATTTTTACCCTGAGGACTATGAGCCCCGTTCCCTTTCCCTTGCTACTAAATTATTTTTCTTTTATTATTATTATAATTATTATTATTTCTCATTTTCATTTTATCTCTGGTATATCGCGGTAACATGGTAAATGATAACGGGTAATAATAATAATAATAATAATAATAACGTCCTAATGAATAATTCTAAAATCGCGTTTGATTTTAATTATTTGATTTATTACTTTATTTTTTTTTTCATTCTATTTTATTTTATTTCGTTTTTATTTTTATTTTTATTCTTTCTCTCATTCGAAGCAGAAAAAAGGGGAACGTTAAATAACGATAAAATATAACACGAAGAAACGAGAAAAGTGTAAGAACGAAGAAGAGGGTGTTGTAATAATTCATCCTTTTTGTTTCTTTATACTTTCGCGATACGTTTGTATTACATGCATGTGTATTATCTCTCTAATCCACCAATCCCACCACCCCACCTTATATTATACGTTCCTTTTCGTTTCCTTCGAGTTTTTCGTCGTACACGTAGGAGAATTTAAAGTATGTCAATGGTTAAAAATAATCTTTCGAAGTTCGTTAAAAATATATTCCACCGGTCCGACGTTACCCGTCAAAACAGCGTGAGCCTGACAGAAAGAGAGAAAGAGAGAGAGAGAGAGAGAGAGAGAGAGAGAAATACACGGATAGAATATAAAGCGTGTATACATATATATGTGTGTACGTGTGTGTATATAAGTGTATTGCACGGTTTTGCTCGTTGTCGATTCGCCAAAGGAAAACAACGTTATATCAACGTCGAACGTAATACGCGTGGCTCGTTCATCGTTTATCGTATCTTTTCGTCGAACACGAAGAAACAGGGGTCCATTTGCGAAAACGAAATGAGTTTTCTCACCGTATCATTCTCTCTTATTCTTTTTATACATTTATCAATATATACATGCACACAATATATATATATATATATATATATATATATATATATATATATTCGTTGCATAAATATGTATAACAAACCATGATGCAATCCTGACTCCACTATTATATTAAAGGATTATAAACAAAATTATACTTTTTAAAATATTTTAAACAAAGATTGCTTTATCAAAAACTGTAAAAGAATACGTGTTTTTAATAATCTGTGTAAAATTAAAAGGCAAAATAAATTCTTTCGAAATAATTCGGATCATTATACTGAAAGTTTCTTGTTTCTCTACTTTTGTTTAATAAAGTTGTATTATACATACAATAATATTTTATATTAGATTTTATTTTTACGGGCTAATATACGATTCATTCATTTGTTATTCCTAATTATTGTTTTTCTAATATTGCATATAAAATTTGTTAACAAATAACAAACAAATAACACAAATCGTGAATGTAAGATAGTTGAATATATGTTACGATCGATGTGTTTATTTTCAGAAGATTTTTACGTAAAGTATTGATCAATCTATAGAATAATGTCCATTAGGTTTTGATTAATATATAGAATGTGTTTCAGTAGGGTACGTTTAGAGCACACGAAAGGAAAGAAAAAAATAAGATCTCAAGTTAACGTAAGTGGAACAAATCACGACAGGTGTACGGTGTCGTACGTACCGGTCATGAAATGATCTACATATTTCGTACTGTGCACGCACACATGTACACGCATTCGCAACTGTCTGACTATAAGAACTTAATCTTCCCAACTTCCATGTTGTAAAGGCAGATGGAAGTAATATTTAGTTACAGTTTGTATGCTCTGGAAAAATAAATTACGTTATTTCCTCACCCTTCGTCGAACCCCTTGCAAACCATCACGACTGTATACTCGAAACTAAATACTCGTTTCATTTTGACAAAACTTTGAATAAAAAATCCTGCAAAAAAGTCTGACGCAACACTGTTACAACTCTCTCAAAAAAAAAAGGAAAGTACTCTGTGACAAAACCTGAGGGGAGAATTTTGCTTGGGAAATGTATACAATGTTCGCAGTAATACATTGACCCCCTAACAAATATATATAAAATGTTTAGATTTCAGAAACGGTTGACTTTTCGAAATATGTCTAAAAAACCTTCTTATTCTGTAAAGTGTATAATATATACCATATTAATATTGAATGGTTTTTTTGGAACACCCTGTATATTCTCTCGTAATATAAGTAAAGTGTATTAGAGTATTAAAATAATTGTTAATTAATCGAAAGAAATATCTATTGTTACCTGAAAACACCGAGTATATGATCGGAGTACTGTCTTCCTTCGAAATTCATCTTCAGACTGGCACGTTGTCCTCTATGTAAGTTCGTTTATTGAAAGTTGTTTATGTGACTTTTTGTAAAAGGAAATTTTATTTATCATGAATATTATTCTTGTTATACACATACTCAACGTTTGCAAAGTCATATAAACAACATTTAATAGAAGAATTTTCATAGAGAACTATGTAAGTGTCAGTCTGAAAGTGAATTTCGAAGAGGACGGTACTCCGAACGTATATTTCGTGCTTTTAAACAACAATAGACTCTCCTATCGAATAATTAAAAATTATTTAAATATTCTAATATACTTTACTTATATTACAGGTAACTTTTAGCTTCGTAGTTATCACTGCGCAAGAACAATAAAATAATTATATAAGAATGAAAAAAATACTAAAATGTTTAAAAAACAATATATCTTATACATAATATATAAGTATTGAATGTTTATTTGGAACACTCTGTATACTTGGATTCAATTGTACATATCTTTATCTATGTCATAGTCGATAAATTATTACAGTAGTCGTGTTATTTCCGATTGAACGATATTTCTCATTCTCTCTTCTTCTTCTTCTTCTTCTTCTTCTTCTTCTTCTTCTTCTTCTTCTTCTTCTTCTTCTTCTTCTTTCTCATCAAATATAGATCCAGAAATATATCAGTGACCTTGATCGTGAAACCTTGTCTATGCAACAACATCTAATT
This sequence comes from Polistes dominula, assembly GCF_049000335.1. Classification (NCBI taxonomy): domain Eukaryota; kingdom Metazoa; phylum Arthropoda; class Insecta; order Hymenoptera; family Vespidae; genus Polistes; species Polistes dominula. The sequence continues at coordinate 5,812,047 of NW_028301150.1, forward strand.
CCTTCTCGCAAATTCGATAAATTATAATATTTATCCAAAGTTTATTATCGATCATTTATCTTTTATAATAATATGCAATTAATAAACGTCGATCGTATTAGATTTCAATCCTATTTCATTTGAAAATTCTACTATCATCATTTTCTTCTTGTTTCAATCTATTTCTCTCGGATTTCTCTTCATCGGTACGTGGGGTTCCGAAGCCCAACAGTGCTATCGAGCTGCAACGAAATGTTTATAACGTTGGAAAACACACGCGTGCGATACGAATGAAATCCCAGGCTCGTTTGTATGCAAATTCAAGACTGGTCCCGGCAATCTCCGTGGCTCTTTCCTCTTTTCTCTCTCTCTCTCTCTCTCTCTCTCTCTTCCTCTATCTCTTTCTCTTTTCTAAATCACGATAGTATTCCAACATGATTTTCTTTCTCTCTCTCTCTCTCTCTCTCTCTCTCTCTTTCACGTATATTCCATGGCAATTAAGCGCCGCTAAGAGGTTTTCACGTTTTAGACTATCGCTATCCAGGGCTTTAGACTTGAATTGTTGTTTATCGAACGACTTGCGCATACAACTGTGAGTTTTCCCTCGAAAATTTCTCTACCCCCACCCCCGCTATTTCTCTACTATGCTACCAAAGCTGCCGCTTTTGCTTCTGCGGTATTATTACTCTATCGAGAGTATTGCGTTGTGTTATTGTTATGTACCTTCGTATATGCCACCACCCGCTAAGATTTTATAGGATACTATCAAATATGTTTTGATTAAATCGATGTACGTAAGTTTAAAGGATGGGAAGAAAAGGGGAGGAGTTGGAAGAAGAGAAGGGAAACACTATCGCGAAAATATGTTCAGTAATGTGAACATGATATTATATATAGATGCTATTTATTTAAACGTAAACTTCCCTCACTCCGTGATATTACGTTTTAACGAGCACTTTCCTTTTTTAAATGTACTCATACTTTAAGTTTTCTTACGATGATATAAATAAAAATGGAATTATGAAGATTTTCTTACACATCGATTGTTTCGATAAAAAAAAAAGATTTGATATCGTGATAACACGATAAAGTGTTATTTTTTTTTAGATAAATAAATAAAAAATTTTATAGTATAAGTGTAAAATTTTACGTATATTTATTTTCCAGGTTACCTTTAACGTTTACGAAAAAGAGAGAGAGAGAGAAAATAGAGAAAAAGGTCGTCGACAATCCAGGCCCCCGATTTTCCTATGCATATTCCATTTCTCGACGGAGGGTGAGTCGATGTTAGGTGGTAGTGCTAGTTCCACACCTCCATACCTCTCAACATACCACCCTTATATCTGCTTTTACTATCCTTAGGAAAATCACGTTTCGCACGGTATCTAAATTCGTGGATTTATCGAGAGATTTAGACCGAGCTGTCTCGAGAAAGAGAGTTTTTTTTTCCCTCCTTGAAAGTGAGTTTTTCTAAGAGAAAACTAAACCATTTTTCTTATCTCGAAGATGTCCGCTACATATATATGTATATAAATATATAATATATATATATTTTTTTTTAAATTTAACAGATAAAAGCATCGAAAGAGTTGATTTAATTCGAATTATTCTTTCTTTGCTATTTTTACTATGAGATAGTAGAAAAAAAGGAAAAAAATAATTTAGGGTGGTTTGAAGATAAATAATTGTTGTTATATGATTTAATAAAATCACATTTCCTCATCTTTTATATTCGTATATTTTCTAATTTATCGGTAAAAGCGTATGACTTTCGGATAGTAAAATGGCTCCAGAGATCTATTTCGATCTTTAGTACAAGGATTGCCATTGGTTCTTTGCCAAATACTATAATTAACATTATACTTGGCGTTAAAACACGTCGTATATATGCGAACGACATAACTGCAGCCACGAAATTTCTATTCCTTTAAGAAATTTCGATTTCACTCATAAGTCGGAAATTAAGTGTGAAATCGAAAGAGATGGAAGGGCGAGGGAGAGAGAAGAGGTCGGGGGAAGAAAGAGAATGAGAAAAAGACGAAGAGGAAGAAGAAGAGAAAACGAAAAAGAATAAGAGATAATTTTTTTTCCTTTTTTTTTTTCCTGAAAAAAGTAAGAACGTTGAAAAATCGAAGAAGTGTGAGAAATCGATAAGAAACCGAACAATCGTTGTTCCTTCGGACAAGTACGTCGTAAAAATAAAATACAAAGAAGGTTTTCTAAGAACAATAAATAGAGAGAGAGGAGTATCTCACGATCGAACAACTCAAGGGAATAAATCGTGTGAATTTTCTTTATAAAATAGAGAGACGAGTAAGAAAGAATGAGAGAGAAATAAAAAAAGAGAGAGAGAGAGAGAGAGAGAAAGATAAATAGACACACGTATGAGTTGAAAAGTTTTGAGTCTAACATAGAAACAATTTCTTTACGATTTAAATTGATTTTTTATTTGTTTATATATTCTCCAACCTTTTCAATTTTATCCTCTTAGATAAATAGATAAATAAATAAATAGATAGATAAATGAAAAAAGAAAAAAAGGGTATGATGGATTAAAATAAAGGGAGAAAATGAAAGATTATGTGTAAATTAATAAACCAAACGAATCGAGCAACAACTATTTTTAAAGCTTTTATCAGATATTCGGTGATGTTTTTCATGAAGTGTTAAGTCTGTGTGTATTTTTACGTAGTTATTATAAAGATACGAAACAATATTATCATTGATGCGATCAAATCAAAAGTCATCTTGAATATTGGAATGAGATCAAAAATTCTCTCGTTCTGACTCATTGTTCTTCTTCTCGATCTTTATTTAGTCCATTTCTCTTATTTCTTCTCATATCTCGTAAGATGTAATACAGATAAGGAGGGGGGAGGGACTTGTTTGTATTCAAATTTCTCGCGTTTTAATTTTTCTTTTTTTAATCTACCAAATGTAGAAGAAAATTCATATCGAATATTGGTCAAGGTATTATAAAAATATTCATTTATTTATTAATTTAATCAAATATTAAATATATATAACTATTGTTATTGTTATTATTATTATGTTAAATATTTTTGTATTATCGAAAAATACAATTTCTATAATTTAACATTTATATTCTTCTTTTGATATCTATTGAAAATAAATCTCTCTTTCTCTCTCTCTCTCTCTCTCTCTCTCTCTCATCTTTTTTTTTTCGATAGCATAAAAAAAAAAAAAGAAACACTATCTATTCGAGAGCAAAATTTTTTAGCGAAACCATACAACACCAGCATTTGATCTTTTCCCATTTTGACGTGGAGAAAAATTGTATTATATATTCCAATGCGAAAAGAAAAAGAAAAAAAAACGAACGCCGCCCTCCTCCCGTTTTCGTATAAATATTTAATAACAAAAAAAAAAAAAATACGCATAAATAAAAGATAAACGAATTCGAGAAGAGATTTGAATGAAAAAGAAAAAAAAAGAAATAGAAAATAGTAAAAAGTTAAGAGAGGAAAAAAACAACACACTGCTGGACAAATCCAGAAAGAAGAAGAACTCGTAGGAGAAATAGAAGGTCGACTTTCCCGGCACGTAAAATGCCTCTTCGTCGAACCAACCAACCAACCAACTGTCCCCTCCTCCCTCTCACCCTCTACTACCACCATCATTTCATCCTCCCTCTTGCTCTTCTTCCTCGTAGAGGAAAGAAAGTCGGTTCTTCCATCCATCCAACAACAGTATCACCAGAACCAGCATCACCATCAGCAACAGTACTAGCACCAGCAACAGTACCAGCAACAGCACAGCAGCTCGGTTTTATTACTCTTTCCGCGTACCGTATGTCGGCACGGTAATTGCGGCTCCGCCGAGGCACAACATTTTATTCTTTTCTTTCTTCTTTTTTCCCTTCTCTTCTTACTCCACCCCCTTCCACTCCCTTTACCCCTGCTCGTCCACCCCTTCTTCATCCCGCCTCCTATCTTCCAACATCCCTCTCAATGGACATCATTGTTCTCCGCTACACGATGCACCGTTCCGTTCGTTTCATTTCGTTTCGTTTCGTTCGTTTCGTTGAGTAACGAGCACAACACGTATTTGCTATTTTTTCTACATTTTTCTCTTTATACAATTTTTCACTATTATTTTTTGTTTTGTTTCTTTATTTAATTCACGATCTATCTATCTTTTTCATATCCATTCCATTTTTTTGTCATTTATTCTTTTTCTTTTTTACCAATGACCCTCCCCCACTCTTCTCCTCTTCCTGATGGATAACCGTAAACTCCCACCCCTTTCCCATTTGGTTATTTAATTCGATAAAAAAGACTCGAAACTTGCCTTTAACACGATAACGTCAAATATAACAATACCTATGTGTTTTTCTGTGTACATGTGTATACCTATGTGTGTGTCTGTATTGATGTTAACGTGCGTTCGTACTGGATACCAACGTACTTCCGGTCGGTTTAACGATCGGATCGATAACGGGATGATGCGTTCCGCTGGACGAGCAAATGCGTTTCCCTCGAAATTTTCGTTCAACGACAACGACAACGATTTTGCTATCTTCGAAAATGACACGATGGAGAAGGGAAGGGAAAGGGGAGGGTAGAATGATGATGTTTTATGATCATGAATGAATCAAAATTTGTCAGGAAAAAGATAGGCGCTTGGTCGATGAATTTGTCGTTAAAACTCGAATACGTTGTTTATAAGTAATAAAGAAAATGATTGTTCATACGTAGACATTTTGTCGACGATTTTATTAATCTTTTATATACAATAACAAAAAAAGAGATCAATATAATCCATGTTTAAATATTGAATCGAGTAATGTATATATATACACAAAATGAGTACTTCTTTGAAAAAAATGACATTGAAAATGACAAAATGAGTATTTCTTTTAGGAAAACTATTACACCCATAAACCGTATATACAATTTTCTAAACAATTTCATTGAAAGGTCAAATATTTTTTTTGGTTCTATCGCAATGATAAATATAAAATATGCAAAATGATGATGGATTATTAGAACCAGTTAATACTCATTCTGTTAATGCCATAAACGCGATTCATTACATTCGTAATAATCGGTAAAGTTGTCAAAAAATAATATTTATCAATGATAAAATAAAAACTAAAAGTTATTCTATAATCGTTGTAATTTAGATTAGGGAATAAGTATCTATCTATCTATCTATCTATCTATCTATCTATTTATCTCTTGTATCTCTAGACGAAAAGTTTCGTATACAGAGAGTAGATATCAAAATTACAGAAGACACAGATATATAAACAGAGGTCTCATCTTTTGACTACATGAAATAGTCTCCTCAACATCTTTGGCCTATGTATTAGTTCTAGCAAAGCTTTCCTAGTGGTCGGTTGGTCGAGCAAGTTTGCGTTAAAGCCAACTACTCTAGTACTAAAAGCCAATCTCGAGGCGAGTACGATTAGCGTGACCATGAACCACCACCACCACCACCACCATTCTCTGGACCATCCTCCTCTTTCAGTCTTCTCTTTCCTCCCTTTCCTCTTTCCTCTTATCCTCATCTACCTTATTCTCGTCTTCTCGAATACGAGAAGAGACGATGCTACAACAGCCCCAAGGCTGGAGGACGAACTTCCGAGATAGATAATGTCTGTGATGTCCAAGTTAGAAAGCCAAGTCGTCTCCTTCTACCTTACTTTCGTCTTAGCCAACCCTCTAGCTTATTCCTCAACTTACTCATTTCCTCACTCACTCACTCACTCATTCTCTTCCTTCCTTCCTTTCTTGCAGAAGTCTATTGGAAAAGTGTAACTTCCATGTGTTGTTTGCTTGCGGCCTTCTCTTAAGTGTACTTCTCACGTGATTCAATTTATTTTTGCGATATCTATTGCAAAAGTGAGTAAAAGAAATAGGAAGTGTGAGAAAGTGTGTGCGTTGCTGACGATAGGATAACGAAAATGTATCGCAATAGAGTAAGAAAAGGAGAATAGTGGATGGTAGGGTAGGATAGGGTAGGGAAGAATAAAGTAGGGTGGGGTAGGGTAGGGTAGGGTAGGTAGATAGCTAGCTAGCTTTTCCTTCCTCATGGCTGTAACTCGTGATAATGCTGACGGAGAAGATCCCAAAGGAAAAAGAGAGAAAGCTAGTAGAAGAGGAGGGAGGATATGATAGTAGCAGTTTGTAACGGACTAAGATTTAACAGTGTTATCCGGATAATCCTAATCGCGGAATAAAGCGTACTGTGTTATCATTTCTTACGTAGTTGATATTAAAGCGAAAGAAAAAGAGAGAAAGTGACGAGAGAATAAAAATAAAAACGATGATGAAAACATTAGTGGAAAAAAAAATAAACAATAACTTCGTAAAAATGAGTTACATTATTTCTTATTAAAATTATTTTGATATATCGTATTATGGGAAATATTGAAAATAAAAAGGATAATCGAATTATTATAATATTATTATCTTGTCGTAAAATGTTCGAGATATCTTGAATCAATCTTATTTGTTAATGGTGTTATTATGTATTTTAGGAAACAAGTGAAACAAGGAGAAGAAACGCGACCTTCTCTCGTGAAGGATTAACCGGAAATTTATGCAGCAACATCTGCCGACGTGTCTCGGGGTTCTCCGGTTCGGCGATTCGATCGTACCAAGCAGCTGGGCCGTACAACACACACTACGGTTCACTCTCTGAACGTCTTCTAACTTGCCAGACGGCTTAACGTTTATCATGCGAGAGATTAATTGACGACAAAGATAAAAGGACACCAAGAAAAAACAAGATAACGTATTTTTTTCTTTCTTTCTTTCGATATATTATTATCTTTGTTAACGTGTATAATTAGTTTTTAATTATAATATTAATACGTATGTGTTCAAGATCTACTAGATACATATATGTATATATCAAATTGATATATAATTATCATATAGGAACGTAAAAAAAATCATACTAAAATATTAATATAACTCTGATAACCTTTTGGTTGGGTCAAACCATTTTTAAATAATTTTTCAAAATTATTATATTATTTATAAGGACTCTTAATTTATTTTTTTTTATCTAACTTGTTTTCTTTTCTTTTTGTTCAGATTGCAAAGCTATAAATTTAAACATTTTTCATTCAGTGGGTTATACTTGAATAAGATTAATATTCGGCACGGAACAAAAACGCAATTAAATGAATATTTTAACAAATTTTGATACATAAAATGCGTGTCTTTACAATTGTCCTGACATTTTAGACAGGTTTCAATTATTATTCTAAACAAGTATGCGTACTCAAATTGTGTGTGCGTCTCTATGTGTCCTGTGTATGTGTGTGATAAAGAGAGGAGGGAACAAGTTCATAGCAGCGTGTCACGCGTTCCTAGTCGTCCGCCAACGCACAAATGATCGAAACGAGGTCAATTGACCACGTCGTGATATAAGACTGCATTAGTGTGGGGCGTACGTGTGAATTGAATGGTTTCGTTTCCAGGGAAGAACTCGTCGCAACTGACGCTGAGAATTAGACAGAGAAAGAGAGAGAGAGAGAGAGAGAGAGAGAAAATGCTACCACGTATCTGCAATGTCATCGACACGTTCCAACTATATCGAAGTGGGTTGTACGCGATTCGGTACGTGGAAATGATTGTTCAAACATTTGTCGTTGTGTTTCTTCTATTTTCTTTCTCTCATTTTTATTTTCTTTCATTTCTTCCATGTTTCCCCATACAAATTCTTTTGAAAGCTTTTCTCTTTCGCACACAGTTAAGCAAGATTGTTTTTTTCCAACTAGTACTACTTTTTTTCTTTTTCTTTTTTTCTATTAACAATTTTTAATTTTTTTCAAATCATAAACATTCGATAGACAAGTATCGTTGTTTTCAAAAGTCCTTGAATAAATTAGAATTCTCGAAATTGTTCTTTTAATAATCAAAACTAACGCTCGTTCTCTTCGCGTTTAAAGGATTAAATAAAGTTTCCAACAAATGGAAAATACCCAGAAAGCGTAGAAACGACCAAGAAAAAGGGGTGGGGGCGAGGAAGGGGGTACTTCGAAAACTATGAAAATGAAGAGGAAAAAATAAACGTTCAAGTGAACTAGTATTAGAAAATATATAACGAAGAGAGAAGGAGAAAGAGAGGGATAGACAATAGAATGAATTTTTCGACGATCATTAGAACCTTTTCTCTTTTTAACGTAGCGACATTTAATGAGCGTGCCATACTACTACAACTACTACTACTACTACATAGCAACCAGACTGGATTCTTCGTATGCGTGCCTAATGATGATTCCTTTGCGAGTCCGCAAGGAAAAAAAGAGAAAGAGAGAGAGAGAGAAATAAAGGGAGACCCTTGGCCCAGACAAATAGGCAAATGCCGCTAAGAGTGGCGAATTTAACCAACAAAGATATAAAAGAAAGACAGAGAGAGAGAGAGAGAGAGAGAGAGAGAGAGATAAAGAGAAACTAAAATTATGAAAAAAACAGGAGAGAAGATGAGGGGTTAGGAGAGAGAGAGAAGGGGTGAATCCAGCGTCGCGTCGTTTGGCGCCTTCTTTCCACTCTCTCTCTCTCTTTCTCTCTCTCTCTCTTTCTTTCTTTTTTGTAGCCGCGAAAAGCACATTGTTCGACGAAACGTGCACCCTCTCCCTTTTCTCCCGCACACCCTTCTTCTTCACTCTCCTTCCCTTTCTCTTTTCTTTCAACGTCGCCATAGTCGACGCTTTTCTACCCCCGAAAGCGTCTTCCTGCAACGAGCACTCAACCTCCCTTCACGTCCACAGAGCATTTCGTTTCGCTATTGTTCCGCTACCTCGGTGTGAGAAAGAGAGAAAGTGTACACTCTTCGTTTGTACCCTATATGCGTTTATAGGTTTATATATATATGTATGTATGTATGTATGTATGTATGTATGTATGTATGTATGTATGTATGTATGTATGTATGTATGTATGTATGTATGTATGTATGTATGCATGCATATATATATATATATATATATATATATATATATATATATATATATATATGTGTGTGTGTGTGTGTGAGTGTGTGTGTGTGTGAAGAGTGGTAAGGATGTATGTGTGAAATAGAAAGAGAGAGAAAGAGTTTCTGAGACGTCAGTAAACTCGTCTCGAAGTTAGCAACGAAAGGGTTCGTCCCTTTTGTTTTCCAGAGGATTTTCCTCTTTCCTAGCTTTTTGGCTGCTTCTCTCCTCTTCTCTTCTCTCTTTTTCCTCACTTCTTCTCTTCGCTTCTTTTCTCTTCACTTCACTTTTCTTTATTTCTTTTTTTTATTACGTTCTCGCAATTTCTTTCTCCATCTATCTTCTCCATCTATTCTTTCATTCTCCTCTAGGGAGATTTACTTTTTCGAAACAGGAGACAAATCAAATATACATAAGCGTATATATAAGTATCTTTCTCGACCCTGTCGAAGGAGGGAAAGAGGGGTAAGACTATTCAAGGTCAAGAGTAGTCCGATGTTAATCTTTCGTAACCGATGAAAAAATTTATTCACAAAATGATTTGAAGTGATTGTAAGCTCGATATTTTGTAATATAATCATATACATCGTACATCATTATATTTTTCATACTTTGAATTATATATTAACATTATATTTTATACGTTGACTAACAAAATTCTTTTTGGGTATCGGCAAATAACAAAATGTGATTGGAATTTTGAGAAGTATAATATAATATTATAATCCTTTCTTGTGGTTGTATATATACGTGTAAGATTCTAACAAAATTGATGAAATACGAGTATAATTCCGATCAGATAAGTATCCTATTAAATTTTATTTTTTGCTTCCTTTTACCCACTCCTTTTTTAGGACAAAGGATAACGATCGATTTACAAACGATTAGAGTTTCGAAACGTTGAGACTGTTATCTTGAAATAAAAAATTGTTATTATCTATATCTCACGTTTTATCCATAACGGCGAATAACCACCCCCAGCCCACCCATAAAGAAAGAAAAATATTAAAAAGAATACTGAACGATAAAAAAAAATCGTTTAAACGTTTCGAATAAAGCAAATATATGTTGGGAGAAAAATATATATATTCAAAAGGTATAGAACTTGAAATAACTTTTCACAAATGAGAGAGAGAGAGAAAAAACAGTAAAAAAAAAAAAAAAAAAGAGAGACTAAACGAAAACGAGCGCCACTGCTTTCTATATCGAGAAAAAAAGATTGAGAATGAAAGAGAGAGAGAAAGAGAAAAAAAAGGGTTGAATAAAAAAAGAAGAGGAAAGGGCTCAACGACGTCGAAAAAGTCGGATTTTCTGAAGACAAAAGAGCACGGTAGTACAGCAGCTCAAAAAAACTTGGATGATCTCGCTTGGTTGCTCCTCATAGTTTCGGAGAAAATTTTTACTTTTGGAATCCTGATCGTTAAAATCGTCTCACGTTCACGCTTTCGAATGATATAACATCACACACACACATACACACTCTTCAATAAATTATAACGATAATATTATATATTAATAAATTTGTTTTAAAAAACGATTACATTTATATATTTTTATTATTTATATATTTGTACACACGTATATAAATACTAAAAAGGCTCTATCCTCTTGATTTATAAAAACAAAAAGTTTCACTAGTTAATAATTTTACTATTATAGAGTGATGTATATTTACATATATCATTGTAACGTCTCTTGTATTTACAATACACGTTAATGTATCTATAATATATATTTGTATCGATTATTAGAATTGTTACCTTGTTGCATAAACACGACTCGAATTTATTCAGTTAACAAAACAAAAAAATATCATTTAAATCAAATAACATTTCTTATCCAATAATCGAAACTATTAAAGTTTATAATATGCAATAAGATTGAAAAAGCGCGTTCACATTAATCCGTCCGATTTCATGTGAAAAATTATCCAAAGGGATTTCTCTTTTTCACGACGCATTCTCACGAAGAACGGTGCGAGAGTAAAAAAGAAAAAGAGCCGCGTTTGAACTCTCCGACCTCCTCCTTCTGTTTCTCCACCTCTTCTTTCCCTTTCTTTCTTGCTGCTACATTACTACAGAAGGTTATCAGTGAGCAGTAGGAGAAGGGAAGTACAATATAGTATAGACTCATGAGTGTGTGTGTGTATTGTATGCAATAGTATCGCGAACGAGCGGCTCTCGAAATTAAACGTGAGCCTCGTGTAAACGCAACGAGCAGCCAGCTCCAAATTAACAATACCTCTCTCTCTCTCTCTCTCTTTCTTTTTTTCTTTCGGATAAGAAACAAAGGGCAGCAGCATGAAAAAAAAAAACAAACAAAATAAAAAAAAAGAAGAGTAAAAGAAAGGGGCGGAAAAAAGGGCATAATACATATACACAGGAAGAAGAACACAAGGAAGCACGTGGATGTAGTATGGACGGGGGATCGAGTGGGGTATGGGGAGGGGGTGCGTGTGTGTTACAGAGGAGAGACACCACGCGCATACACATTTTCTCAGTCCCCTTTTCGGTTTTGCTACAATCATGGTACACGCATCGGCGATAATTAAAAACAGTAATCTACCTTACCGACGACTATCAGTCGACCGAATAGGGTGAGAAACAGCAAGGACGTATCGCTATTATGACGTCACGCTGTCAGTCCCCGAAAGAGGGATCCGGTCGATGTTAGTGGTAGTGATAGTGATAGTGGTGGTAAGTGGTGCTAGTAGTGGTGGTGGTAGTGATGGTGGTGCTCAGGCTTTTGGGGGTGGTTATGCTGCTATTGAGTGGGTGGTAAGTAGAGAAGGGGGGTCGATGGCAGACGGAGAATGCACGGTGGTGTACAGTAGCCATGACACCGGCTGGAAGGCATGCTTCGAAGACGACGTCGTCGTTGACGACGACGACGATGACTACTATGACGAGGGCGTAGGTGGGGGGATATACAACACGGCGGTGACTCTCTTCTCCTACCCTCCTTCTCACCCTCTCGTCTTCTTTCTCTTTCCGCCCCTGAGCCAGGGGTATTTTTCCATAATCAATAACATGCCTCTATTCTCGTCACACCGAGCGAGCCGGCTCTGCCCTCACCACCACCACCGTTACTACTACCACCACCACACCCACCTTCTCCTCCTCGCGCCCTCTCGACATCACCAACCTGTTCAGGTGACAGTGGTGCTCATTCTTGTCAACATTACAAAAATCAAATCTCCTATCTACCTCGAAGATTGTTTTTTTTTTAATTTCCTATTTAAATTCTAGTTTTATACTTTTTTTCTTTTTTTTTCCTTCCTCTCTTCCGTAGGATTGAGAATTATAACGAACGGATCTACGATATGTCAGAATTTTTACTCGATAAGTTTTCCTTGAAATTTTTCGAGTAAAACATTTTTTTTTCGCATGTAAAGAGACTTTGTTTTAGTTTATGCTTTGTTTTTCCACATTGAATTAGTTCAACAAACTATAAATAAAAGGGACGAAAGAAGTTAGTAGTCGAGTTTATCGATCGAAGGACTCTCTCTCTTTCTCTTCCTCTCTTACTTTATCGAGGAGTAAAAGATATAGAAAATAAACGGGATGAGAAACCCTGGTTAAACCGGTGGTTTAAGGGTGGCACGAGTGGCGGGTGAAAGAGTTCATTAAAACCAGCACCGTCTGCACCCCCTTCCCTCCTCTCATAGTCCCCGACCTGACCAATTCGCCGGTAGCACCCTCCTTCCTTCCCACTCTCTCTTCCTCTCTCCCTCTCTATTTCTCTTTTTCTCCCTACCTCTTAGCACGGTATGGTGAAGAAGGTGAAAAAAAGAGTGCATCGTGGATTGGAAAACAAAAAAAAATAAAAATGTCAAAACGTTCGACCACCACCAGCTAGCCAGCTCGGTTCGGTTCGATGAGAGTTCGTATGATCTTTTTTTGAAATTCGCAGAAAAGGAAATTAAAAAAAAAAATGGAGAGAGAAATATTACAAGAGAATGTGTAATCAGAATATATTTTTACCCTTCTCTCTTCACCACCCCCCCTTCGCGCTATTTTTCTGTTCATTTGACTATTTCTTTCCTTTTCTATTTTTCGTTCCCCTCTTTTTCGCTTTTCATCCTCCCTTTTTTCTCCGGGTGGTTTTTCTCTCTTTCTCTCTCTCTCTCTCACTTTAACGATTAATCAAACTGTTATCAGATGATAATAAAGACTGTGACGCGTGAGGTTGTTGTGGTTGCGTGTCCACTACGTTATACCTATTTATCGTGAAAGATAGGAAAATGTGAGAGAAAAAGAGAAAGAAAGAAGAGAATGTGTATGTGTGAGAGAGAAAGAAACAGAGTTTCAGAGAGAGAGAAAGGCCACAAGCAAAAGAGATAACGATAATGTTCGGCCACAATCCGTGGTGATTAATCTAACGTTTATACGAGTTTCAGAGCTGTTTGCGCCTTGGTTGTCTCTACTGTAATATGAAGAATAACGAATTCACCAACGTACGTTGAAACAACAACCCTTTTCTCTTTTGTATTCCTCCCCTCCCAACCTTCTTCACTATTATCTATACATCAATCTTTAACTCTATTTTTTTCGTTGCATTTCGAACAGAGTGATCATCGTCAACGTTATAACGCATAATACCGTGAGATAAATAATGCCGATCCGATGATCAAAAATTCATATGACGCAAGTTTTGATCAATGATTCTTAACCCTGAAAATGGATTACGCCAAAGTATCGGGAAAATTGTTTTGCTTACTTGTTTTTTTTCTCTTTTTCTTCTTCTTTTTTCATTCCATATGGAAAATTTTTTGGTCGACTTTTTTTTTCTTTTACTTACTTTCTAATTTTTTGAAAGGGGGTGGTGGTGGTGTTCTAAAAGCGTCGTTGTTGAGTTGTCACGCTGGCAACATGACGTCAGAAAGAAAGGGGAAGGAAGAGAAGAGGAGCGGGATGAAGAGCAATAGAGTGGGAAAAGGTAAATACGTATGAGTGAGTAACGTATACGTATATATATATATATATATATACATACGTGGTACGCCTATATACACGTTGAAAATGAACAGATGAGAGAGAATGAAGCGAGTTCGCGTTCGTGGGTGGAAAGAAGCACGTGTAAGAGAGAGAGAAAGAGAGAGAAAGAGTGAAAAAGAGTGAGAAAGAGTGAAAGAGAGTGCCTGAAAAGGGAAGAGGAGGAGGAGGTGGAGGAGGAGGAGGTGGAGGAGGTGGAGGAGGAGGTGGAGGAGGAGGAGCGGTTATGGTAAAAGAGAGATTCGAAACGAGCTGAGCATTACCGGGATAGTAGTTGCGGTAACTCCGTGACTGGTCAATACTTTTTCACTTGATCGAAAGCACTCGTACGTGCGATTAAACGTATTCCCTTAAATAACCCGGTGGACAAAGTTTTGTCGAATTTTTTTTTACGTTGATTCACAAAAGCGAAAAAAAAGATCAAAAAGAAAAAAAAGGAACGAGGGCCAACTGATTTGTGCAACAGCAATAATGTTCTTCCCTCTTGGGTCATCACCGTCCGCCCTAAACGCGTATATTCGTGCGAACGTATGCAACGCGCGAAATAGATGGACAAAGGTATAGAACGAAATATATATATATATAACGATTATCTTCTTTTCCTTTATCCATCGTCGAACGTAAAAGACAAACAATGAAAAGCAAACAAAAAAAAATAATAAAAATATATGAAGAGAGTAATATTTTCCTAACAAAATTGTATATCGAAGGGTTTTTAATCTGCTCAACCAATCCATCCCATTTCATATTCGCCAATGGTTAGATTCGATAAAAGCTTCAACGATAAATATACGAACATAAATTAAAACTAATATACAAACAAACGAAAACTAAAAAAAATGAGAAAATGTAAATATTAGGATGAACCGGAAAAAGTTCGTGTTTTTAAAAAAATTAGTATTTTTCCACGAAAAATTTTACAAAAAAAAAAAAAAAAGAAAAAAGAAGCAATCCATATAAAGCAGTATTAAAAGTAAAATTTCAACCACAATAAACGCGGAAACTTTTTGGTTATTCACCTTAATATCTACATGTAGTGTTTAGCGTATCTAGAAAAATGAAAAAGAAAAACAAAAGGAAACGAAAGATAACGACGAATCGATTAGTAAAGTTGACATTGAGGATCGATACATGATTTTGGTGGTGGGGGAAGGGAGGGGACTGGTAGTGGTCAGGTAACGGTAGAAAGAAACGATTGGATGGGTCGAGTTCACTTGGGCCGGAGACGGAAATCCGTTTTCCCGTTGGCTCCATCGCTATATCGTAAACTGCGTTTCACGCGTCGAATGATTCTCGAGTAGCGTGAAAGAGAATGAGTGAGTGAGTGATCGAGAAAGAGAGAGAGAAGGAGAGAGGAAACATGTCCGGTCGAAAAGCCACAGACGAACGAACAAACCATCACCCCAATCCCACCCCACCCTTATCCCATCGTACCCCAAACATCATTCGGAATTTGCGTGCGCGAGCCACGCGTAGGCTTCGAGCCGAGTTAATCCGGCTTAAAGCTCGAATTAACGTGCAAGGCCCCGGCGTCACAAAAGCCACGAGGGTCTCTCGAGCTTAAAGAGATTTCGAGTCGTTAGTCGAGTTACGAAAAGGGGGTACACCTCCCCCTCCAACCCTCTCCTCTCCTCTCATCTCTCCACCACCCGTCTCTACTCTCTACTCAACCACCTTCCAAGCGGAAGAGCAGTGAAAGAAGGAAATGTCGAAGGTTAGATAGAGAGAAGGAATGATTGAAAGAGAAAGAGAGAGAGAAAGAGGGTAGAGACTCCCCGAAAACTCACGTAATTAAGCAACTTTTTGCTGGTCTTCCACTCGAATGAGGATTTTCGTTTGGTAAACTGCAATTTTTCTAAACGATCACCGTCCACCAAAGACTACCACCCCTTTCTCTATCCTCCTCTTTTTTTTTCTTTTCTTTTTTTTTCTATTCAACTTTCTCTACCTCTCTCTCTCTCTCTCTCTCTCTCTCTCTCTCTTTCTCTTTCTATTTCTCTTTTTTCCTTTTTAACTTTATTCTTTGGCTCGAAAGGCTCCACTTTTCAAGTGTAGGTCGGAATTCACCACTCATCTACCATGACTTCGAAGTTATCTTTGTAACCTTCTAACTAAAATACCTGCTTTTTCTTTCTCTTCTTCTTCTTCTTATTCTGTTTTCGTTCTACTATTCTCAAAAGAAGAAATGGATGAAGAAGAAAAAAAGAAAAGATCACAAGTTTTTCGTCGACGAAGCATATTTTGTTCTATTTCCTTCTTTACTTGCGTCAATAATCGTCTAAAAGCTGCGACCATTTTTCAAGCCTACACATATATAAATCTTTCTATCTCACATTTTCCGTATTCGATAACAAGAAGAGAGAAAAGGATGGAAAACATTTGCGAGAAATGGAAAATCACTTTCGTTCGTTCGAATTTCGCGAGAAACTAAATTCCGTCTGATCGTAGTAGTAAACAAGTAGGGAGGATTGAGTGGGTTAGGAGGGAGAAAAGGGAGGTGGGATAAAGAATTTTCGAGGTGAAAAAAAAGAAAAAAGAAAGGTAAAAAATTGCAAAAGAAAAGCAGAATAAGACAAGGGGGTTAAGAGAAAGAGAAAGAGTGAGAGAAAAGAAAAAAAACAAGGAAGGCACAAAGGAAGAGTCGAGGCGTGAAAATGTCTCCTAAAGAGAGAAAGAGAGAGAGAGAGAGAGAGAGAGAAAATCGACGTGGTGGTATCCGGTATGCAGGGTAGGACGCGTAAGTCGAGAGCTCACTCAAAATCGTGCGGATTCCGTTGGAATTAATTAACCGGGTAGACGAGACGAAGGGATGACGATGGTGGTAGGGTAATGATGGTAGGGTAGTGGTGGTGGTGATGGTGATGGTGGTGGTGATGGTGGTGGTAGTGGTGGTAGAAGAAGGAAACTAAAAAGAAGGAAAAAAAATGGAAAAGGAAGAAGAAGAGAAGGAGGAGGAGGGGGGAGGAAGAGGAAGTCTTTCACGCGTTCGACTCAGCGAGGGTCGTTTTTTTCGTCATCGTCGGTCTAGCCGTCGGCCATTTTGGAAGAGAAAAAGAGAAAAGGAGAGAGAGTGAGAAAGAGAGTGAGTCTATCTTACGAGGGTGTTAGCGCATGTTTGACTTGTCAAAGAGCCCACCCTTTTTCTCCCTTAGCGTAGCGTCTTCTCTCACGGGGAAAAGGGCCCCCCCTTTTTCTCCTTTCTGTCTCGTACTGTCCAATACCGACCATAATAATTTCTTCCCTTCACTTCTCGTATCCTCCTATTCCTCCCCCATTATCCTCACAACTCTCTACAACCCCCTCGACCCCCGCCGCACCCCCCGTTAGAAATAGTACCGTTAGTACCTCGTCTTCTTTTTCTTCTTCTTTTTCTTTTTTTTTCTTTTTTTTTTTGTCACCGCGAGAGAGAAACACTTCTATACATCAAACCCCTTTCCCTGAAGAACACCCAACCAGGACGCGTTAAGACGAGAACGTGTCGACCCTCCTTCCTCTGCTCTCCCTTTCCCTCATCCCTCCCAACCAACCAAAGGTCTTGTAGTTTTTATCCTAAATGAAACTATTTTTGTCGTTGCAGGGGTGAAAGTGACAGATAGACTGACACGTGCTTTTATTTCGACACGTTTCTTATATGGACAGATGAGTTAGAAAGTAGTAAATTATTATGTGTTATATACGAAGTTTTTAGAGTCACCCTGTTCGACAGATATTTTAAGGAAAATTAATGAATTTAATGTATATATATTGTATTTATTTTATTACTCGTCTATTTTAAGGGTTCGAATAACCTTTTTATGAAAATCTTCTCACGCATATCACACATTTCCAAAGAAGTCGTAATCTTTTTCAATCCCTTTTTGAGTAAACATCACAAAGATATATTTTTATTTGTTTTTTTTTTTCCACGAATGAAACACCACGTCTATATTACTGACCATGCCTTAATTGGTTACTCAATTTGAATGATTTTTAATTGGAAACTAGGTTTTTTTTTTCAACTAGTAATTAATTAAACGATTGAGAGCAATAAATTAAATACTAGGTGATAGAACTATTTCCACATTGTTTTTTTATGATCGATAAAAAAGTAATTTAAATTACATTCTATTATATAGATAAAATAATAAAGAGACTTATAAAAGAAAACAAAAAAAAAGAAGAATTAAAAAAAGAATGAAGATAGTAAACGAACACAATATCGATTATAGACAAAAAAAAGGATACAAAAAACAATGTTGCGACGTTTATGCGACATCTTTTATTAAAACCATAAATTGACGTAAATGTAAAGCATCTTTTTTTTCCTTCTTCTTCTTTTTCTTTTTCTTTTTTCTTTAAGAAGAATCTAGCTGAGCACGAAGATAGGAAAACGAGAGATATATCGGTGTTCTTGTTTCGTACTTTCTCATCTTCTCATTCCTCCTCGTCTTACCACGATGCTGTTGTCTCTAAGGGATGAACACAAAAAGAAAAAAAAAAGAAAAAAAATGAAAAAAAAAGAAAGAAGGGGGTAGGTGTAGAGGGGTAGGTGTAGAGGGGTAGGTGGGGAGGGAGGGGGATGTTCGTACCGTACCGAACGACGCGTGTCCAAAGGAAAAGAAAGGAAGCGTTGACCGAGAAGGATATCGCCGCTCGTAACTATGGCTTGGAAAAAGGATCTCGAACCATCTCTACCTACCACCCCTTCTTTTCCTTTGCAACACCCCCTCGAGAAGAGAGAGAGAGAGAGAGAGAGAAAGACAGAGAGAAAGAGAGACGGTGAAATTTTACGCTCGACTTCGAATTCAGCCACTTAAATCGGAATTCTACCGGCCCTTGTCCTTTCTCGAACGTTTTGTTAAAGCCCCCGAAGGAATTGTAAATTCGGCTAACGGGATTGCACGGAGAGAGAAGATGGCGGAACGTTGTAACAATTCCATCTTCTTCTTTTTCTTCTTCTTCTTTTTCTTTTTTCTTGTATCCATCTTCAAAAAAAAAAAAAAAAAGAAAACGAAAAAGAAAGAAGGAAAGAAAATAAATAAGAAAGAACTAGGATTTTGTTTTGTTCTTGTTTTTTTTTGTTTTTTTTTTTTTTACTAAAGTAGATAAATTTACATACTATCAATTATATTTTAATATCAACGTTAGTATGAAATGATAACGCATATCTCGATAGAAAAAATATTTATTTACGTTCATTTTTTAAATGGAATTCTCGGTGTTTAGGAACGAAAGTTTAATTTTTTTCTTATTTATTGTCAGAATGGTGTTTATGACTTTTGCAAAATAAATTATATAATTATATACTCGATGATACATAAATAATTGATAATTGAATTAATCTATTTTTTTCACCCCGATTAGTATTTAATTACTGCGCGTGTTACGTTTAAACTTTTCGTAAGATCAATCTTTTATCATCCTATTTTTCTTTTTCGTTTTTATCTCTTAAAAAAAAAAAATCGTACGAATTAAAGTTAATTCGTATTTTACAACATTTCAATATAATTTTTTAATTACGAGTTATGTATAAATTATATTGATATAATAAATATTAAATATCTATTACAAATTTCGCGTTTGTATATAATTTTTTTCTCAATATATTACACAAAAGACATTTGACAAGTTATATTATTCGATAATAAGCAAAAGGAAAAAACAGAAATGAGAGATGAATTGCATTGAATCAAAAAAAAAAAATAAAGTAAACTCCCGATGAAAAAAAGAAAAAGAAAAAGAAATTAATTAAACAAGAAAAAATAATAATCCTAATAATAATACTAATAGAATGAACATACCGATTAAATTTCAAGATTACGACTGCGCAATTGCAAGCCAAAATACAAATTCATTTCCTCGAAATTCTTTCCTATCTGTATAATCTACGTATCTATATATATCTGTCTATCTATCTCTCTTATTCTCATTAACGTTTATATAATAAACGAGTAAAAGTTGTACCCCGTTTCTATGTTAGTTTATAAAATACTTCCACGGTATGTCAGATCGGCTTATTTGTTCGAAAATAGTTGACCACCGTAGTCGTACTTCCGCTTCCCCCATTTTCCAGTTGACTCTATTAATTATTTAACGTGTCGATAATATCGAGAGTAGGACTTTCGAGCATGAATGCATGCTGCTTATATTCGCTCATTTGTATGCCCTCCAAATGCTCGCATAATTCTCTCTACCTCATCGTCACTGTACCACCTCCATACACCTCCCGCCCTTCCATCCTCCCCCTCACATCCCGAACCCTCTTCTCGTCTGTTGTATACACCTATATGAGTTTGTCTATCTCTCTCCTTCTCCCTCTCTCTCTCTCTCTTTCTATGTTCGTTCTTCCATCCCTATCGAATGAAAAGCATGTCACAATTGAGCGATCACATTGTTCAACGTTACTGCGTTTTGATTAATATCGATACGCCCAGTCGCGTAATTAGCGATGACACGAAACCGTTGACAACGGGGTGAGGGGTCGGGGGTGAGGGAAAAAAAAGAAAAAAAAAAATATATATATAATTTTTTTTAATGTAATATAATATATTATATATTATATATAATTATAATATAAAATATAATAATATATATTATATACAAATATAATAAATTATTACATATATACTATATTAACCCCTTAAGTTGCACGCGCTTGAGTTAACTCGTTGTATTGTTAATTTTACGGGCACAATATTTTTTATGTTAACTAATTTACAGTATAGAAAATGTTAATATATATAGTAGAATCGATATAATTTAGTAAAATAACATAAAATAAAAAATATTACATATACAATATTGTAAAACTTATCACCAAGAAAAAGCAAGAAATTTTTTTCCAAAAAAAAAATAAAAAAAAAAAATTTTTTGGGATATTTGTGTTTTAAAATATTCAAATATCGATCACAATTCTCGTTAGGAATGTACATAGTACGAATAAGGAAGAATATATATTTTTTGTTGTTGTTTTCTATTTTTTTATTTTTTATTTTCTCTCTTTGCTTCCTCCTTAAAACGATTTCCATTTCTTTTCTTTCTTTTTTTTTTCGTCGACCATTAAAAACGTTCTGGCATGCGGGATCACGTAAGCAGGTGCGTGCCAACGAATACGAAATGTAGTCACTCTGTTTCTCTCTTTCTCTCTCTTTCTTTGACTTCATCGACGAGATACATAAATGGAAAAAAAGGCAAAAAAAAAAATAAAAATTTCTGTTGGTATGACATAGATATTTAAATATATCGCGTGATTTTTATAATAGCGTGTCACGAACACGACGTTAAAAAAGTTAAAATCGTTCATTCAAATTTTCATTGAAAATTAAGAAAAAGAATAAGAAAAAGAAGAAAGTGATTTTTCTAACTGTAACAATAACAATAACAATAATGAACATTTTCTATTTTTGCGTACCATAAGAGGAAGTACCCAATCGTTCGACAGTAATAACATTAAAGTAGTCTTTTGCTAAATTCTATTTGTAATACTCAGCTCATTCCACTTTGCTTCAGACTGACTTCGTTCATTCTCTCTTTCTTTCTCTCTCTTTCTATTTCGATTGTTTTCATTGCAAAGCTCGACACGATCCATTAAACGTCGTTACCTACGTCAACATCGAAACCATTACCGTTTTGTTAATCGAGCGACGTCCAAGTTGAAACGATCGATCGATCAAAGGCAACTTTCTCTCTTTCTCCCTCTTTCTCACTCTCTTTCAATCTATTTATGTATGTATGTATGTATGTATATATGTATGTATGTATGTATGTATGTATGTATGTATGTATGTATGTATGTATGTATGTATGTATGTATGTATATATGTATGTATGTATGTATGTATGTATGTATGTATGTATGTATGTATGTATGTATCAGTGTATATACGTATCTTTCTCTTTCTTTCTTTCTATTTAATGTGTTCATCGACCAGGTGGAAGAAAACAGGGTGGTGGTGGTGGTGGTTGTTAGTGTCTCGGCATTGGCGACCGAACCAGGTGTACTTTGTGACAAGGAAAACGATATTCCCCGTTTGGGGAATAGTTAAAGCAGAGAGTTTCTCGCGACAAAGATGAAGCAATTCATTACCAAAGTAATGGATTAATGGACGATCGTGAGAAAGGAATGAAGGTAACATTGGTTACTTGCTGAATGCTGTATTCATTCTAACGTTACTATATTTTGCATCTCGTTACTTTTCTCTTGTGTTTATTTAAATGCATTTTAAATTATCCTGCATAATCGTTTAACCATGTTAATGTCAATTTTGCAAATCCTTGAAAGATTTTAAATGTTAGTATAATGTTAGTATTATATATATATATATATATATATGTGTGTGTGTACACAATTAAAATATTCATATAAATACTATAGTTTTACTCAAGTAAAGAAGTTATTAAAAATTACGAAAAGAAATTTAAAAAAAATGAAATAAAAACGAATGATTCAAGACCACCCACGATATTTGTACTTAAAAAAAAAAAAAAATTGATCAGAGGATAATATAAACGAGAAATATATATATGCAATACATACCTATAACACCCCCCCCTCCCTGTATTCGCGTTAATGAAATCGGGAAGCATGTAAGAGAAAAAAAAACAAATCCAAAAGAATAAAATCTAAAAATGGTCATTTTGGTCCATGGCACGTTGTTTAATTTCTTGAATTTCCCGACGTTTTACGCTGGTAGTTTTTTTTCTTCTCATTCCGCAAATGCGTAATAAAATCGAGGGGTTAAAGAAGAAGAAGAAGAAATAAAAAACAAATAAAACAGAAGCATAAAACTAAAAAAATAAAGAAAGAAAAAAATAAAAGGCAAGTTATATAGTACACAAGACCAAAAGGTTTCGCCGATCATTTATTTGGATTGCAGTGTTACTATATAAGGTTGTACTTGTAAAATGCACTCTTGGGGGGAGTGTGGGAGGAGGAGGGAGAGGCTGAGAGAGGGTTGGCTTCGATGAAAAGGTTAAAAAGTGAATAAGAAGAGGGTGCAAAGAACGAGTGAACGAGAAGAGAAGGAGATAGGGGTGGCGGTGTCGAAGGTTGTGAAGGAGGATGGGAGTCGGTTGAGGGTGAGGGAGGAGGGGTCGAGTAATCTTCGATATTGCCGGAACTTCGGTGCTCTGCCTACAAAAGGATTCGCATTGCCGTGGCCTTCTTCTTTTCATGCTGGGTCCTTCATCGACGCGAGAACGATTCGATATTTTAAAATAATATCTTGGAAAAAAAAAAAATTTCCCCTACTCCGATTTCTCTTCCTCTATGAACTCCCCTTTTCCAAAAAATCGAAAGAAAAAAATAATATCTGACACAAATGGTTGTTTCTTATTCATGTGCAACTCGTTCATATCTTTTTTTGGTTTATTTTTTTTTGTATTTCTGTGTGTGTGTGTTTTTATTGCTATCAACGAAGAGAAATATGATTCATAAATTGATCATTTTGCGTTGATTATTTTAATAAAAGGTTTAAAAAAAACTAGAAATATCAATTCGTTGTGTGAAGAACGAGGATGACACTCTTGTTGTGTGACACGAAATTCTATAGAAAATTATGCACGTAGTATGTAGAAAGCGTGAGTGAGCTAGTGAGTGAGTGAGAACAAATATGGGAGAGAGAGAAAGAGAACAGATAGAAGGGAAACATTGTATAGCAACAAGCAGTATAAGGCACGACCGCAAATCGTGTAACACGTCGCGCGTAATGACGCATTTGCAACGAGCTTCCGTTGTACGTCGGTTGGTCGTCCGTTTTACGTTACATACACACACACTGTATGTGTATATATGTGTTATATATATATATATTTTAATAAATATATATATATATAGAGATACATATATACCAACCATTACGACATTATCGCCATTAATAACGCCCGGATTCTGAAACGTCGGATCTTTATCCGAATGGGAATAGGAAAAAGAGCAACTAAACAAAAAAAATGCAATACAAAAAAAAAAAAAAGAAAAATAGGTAACAAAAAAAGGAAAGACATTACCTCGCGTGTCAACGCGTCTCCCAACGGGTCACGAACCTTAATTTCGAATATAACTTCTTTTCGTCAGTAAATATTTTTTTTCCAGTCTATCTTATCGACAACGTTATTGTCTATCATTAACGTTGCTAATTTTTTTTGCATTTAATTATTTTTCCTTTTCTTTTTGATGATTAATTATATCCATAAAAAATATATTCATTAATATATATGTATATATATATATATATATATATATATATATATATAATATAGGATATTCAGAGACAAAAATCAGTACACATGAAAATTTGATGATGAATATCTTTTGAACGCTTAATTTAATCGCCAAAACATAAGAAACCATTTTTATAGAGCAGTTAATTTCCTACAAAAATTTGTATTGCGCACTTTTTAATAGTCATTTATTGTCGAGTTATAAAATTCATAAACAAAAATGAGATTTGTCTAAAAATCATCAAATTTAAATCTTCAATAACATTCAAATGGTGAGGTTTACGGAAAAAATATAAGATACCTTTTTTGTAGAGCATTAAATTTCCTACAAAATTTGTCTAGAACATTTTTCTGTACAATCAATAAATAAGGAGGTATGAATTTTAAACTATTGGACTGGAAAAAAAATAAAAAACTGCGATGCGGAGGATCTTTCTATTAAAATTAAGAGCTCATATTTGGTGAGAATTGTTTTAAGGTATCTAGCAACCCATTTTTCCGTGGCACTTTAAAAAAAAAAGTCATTTTTTTGACCCACCCTAATATATATATTTTTTTAATTTAATAATTTATAATTTAAAATTGAAATTTAAAATTATTTAAAATAAGAAAAAAATGAAAAAAAAAAACAAGAAAATCGAGACAAAAATAATAAATAATATTTTTAATATTTTTTATTATTTTTTATTATTTCGAAAATTCGAGTAATTTTCTTACCCATCCCTCCATCACCGACACTTATTTATTTTTTTCTTTAATCGTATTTTATTTTTAATAAAAATTTGACGATGATAAACATCGTACGAAATTTATCATCGAACGAGAGAAAAAGAGAAAAGAAAAGAGAAGAACGAGTATCGTTATATTTTTCAACTTGATAAAATGAACCCAACGCGTTTTTATTGACGCGTTATTCGTATAAAGGGGGGAAAAGGGGGGAAAGAAAAGATAGGACAAGGAAGAAAAAGTGGAAGAAGCACGTACGTTAAAACGTATCCCGTATCTTTTCTCGAAGTCCTGTCAAAACCACGTGTCCCTCCAGAAAAGACCATTTCCTTTTCTTCGTAATTTCTTACATCAACGCGATGTAACAGAAGCAAGTAAGAAGAGATTTCAAAAAACGCCAACCCTTGTTTCGATCTTCACATCCTTATCCCTTATCTTCATCCAACTTTTATTTCTTTATTTTAGTTTTTTTTTTCGGTTTATATAAGCTTTCTCACGTTATTTTCTTTCTATATATATTTATCTCTGTCTATCTGTCTTTTATCAAACTTTATCATTTTTTATCTCTAATAAAACGAGTATCCTTTTTTTCTTCTTTATGGTTTAGGATATATCCCGAATTTTTTTTTTTTTTAAACAAATAGATTTTCTCAAATTTTAATCAGTAAGAAAAACATAAAAGTGTTAGGATAATTTTATTGTTAGATTATAAACATTCTCTTTCTTTTATCAAATTGAATAATTTTTTTCTTCTTTCTCTGATAACAAAATGAAGTACTTATTTTTTTATTTTTGAAAACAAAACAAATTTTCCAAACGCGGTTAAACATAATTGTCATTGCTAAAACGTACAATGTTAACTTTATATTAGATAATTAGGATCAAATAACACATACTCGTACACATATAGAAACATTAATATAGTAGAAAGGAACATATGTTGTTGAAAGACATTTAGTTTGGATAACTAATATTAGGGTATTCAGATAGGGGAAGAAAACTTTACTGTTATTTGTATTATACATCATAAACAATAAATTTGTCAGCTTCCGTCAAAATAGATCATCATCTATCATATTCCCCCATAACAAACGATTATTAACACGATATTCATAGTTTACACGATCAAAAGAATTAATATATCATCCAGATGAAAATCAACCATTTTTTTTCATCCCTTATATTGTAAAGAAATCAAACAAATCAAAACAAAATAAAAAATAAACTTTATCAAATTCTGCAGTAATTATCTCCTGCTTTTTTTCCATCGATTTTCCACCAATCGAATTTATTTTCTGGAACGATAGAAAATTTATTGTTACTACGTTTAGTACTTGGGAAAAAAAAGAAAAAAAGGAAAAATTCGACAACTCACAAATTTGCCCTACAATTGAACCACCCCTAGCAATTTGATCCGTATATTAGATACGATAGAACACAATACGACTAACGGAACATTGGTTTATAAAGTACAGGAAGGGATGATAACCATACAACCAACACTGTTAGGTGTTGTACGAGTTATTGATATTAAATACGAATCAAATATCAATTTTATAATTTAAATTACAATAAAATTAATTGAATGAATTAAATGAATTGTATACTTTAATGATAACGTCTATACACACATATATATATGAACAAACACTTAACTACTTTTGTACTTTATATTCTTACGTTATCTTCAGATTTAAAAGAAAAAAGAAAAAAGGTTCATTATTTTCCTCTGATTTTATTTTTTACACAATACAACACAACAGTAGAAGTAGTAGTAGTAGAAACGGATTATTATCGAGCTGTTTTTCTTATTCGTCGAAAATATCTTCTAGTATAATGGTCTAAGAGGGTGAAGGGGTGCGACTAAGGCATGGTTACTCTAGTCGTTGGTAAAGGGGGATGCTAGTGGTGGTGGTGGTTCGATAGAAAATCCCGTGGGATGATCGTTTCCACGTGAGATCGCCAAAGAGCTTCTTCTTCTTCTTCTTCTTCTTCTTCTTCTTTCTCCTATTTTTCTCTTATTTCTCTTTTCCTTTCTATTTCTTTACCGAATGGTTTTCTCTTTTCATGGTTTACCCTACAGTTTACGCGTATATCCGTGAAGGAGGAAAAGTTCCTTTGCTTGGAAGGAACAACCTCTTCCTCCTCTTCTTCCTTTTCTTTACCTTTCTCCTTATTCTTTTTCTTCGTTGGACAGCTTGAGAATTCCCGGGGAAGGGAAACACATTAAAAGTTCGTAGACTAGCCGCGTAGTCCCTTTTTTTTCTTTTTCTTTTTTTTCGAAAATTTTCTAATACAACATGTGTCTTATACACTAACAAAACAACCCCTACTATATTCCAATCCAAAAAGATTACACCCTATAAATATATATATCTATATGTATTAAACAGTTAAAAAAAGTACAAAAAGAGAAAAAAGAAAAGGAATAAATTTCAATGTAAAAAAAGGACCAAAAAAAAACGTTCTCAGCGGATTTACATCCAAAATTTCCCCCCCCCCCCATCATTTTTACCAATTCTTTTTGTTTTCTCCACTAGAAAGAGCGCTAATCGGTTGAACCGGTCGAACCCTCTCTCCCTCCCTTCTTCCCACCAACGATCAGAGAAATGTGTGTTACCCTTTCTACTTTCTCGCGAAGTGAGGTGGGTGGTTTATTTTTGGAAGACCCCACGGTACGCGCGTCTGGTCGGAGAGAAAATCCGCTGGAAGCGTCGTGAAAAATGCGAATATATGCAAGTAACTTACCCTCCCTCCTCCTCCTCTTCCTCCCCCCAACCATTCTCTTTTTCCATCCCTCAGAGGGATAAAATACACTTGGAGAAGAGCAAATCCCTGGGGGCATTTGCGGTGGTGGTCCGACGAACAGAAAGACCCAGCCGAAAACAGAGCTTCGAGAGAGTCCTGTAGGAAACGCGAGAGCGGTAGGAGAAAGGGAGGAGGGGATGGGAGGAGGGAGGTACACATACCTCTACTACTATTGGGTGGACGACGAAAAATAAAGAAAGAAAGAAAGAATGAAATAGACGGACAGAGAAAGAGAGAGTGAAAATAGGGTTGGTTGGTTGGTTGGTTGGTTGGTTGGTTGGTTGGTCGGTTGGACTGCGAGAAGAGCCCAGCCATTCCCATGTTTTTAATCACTTCGCACGCAGCCAATGGCGTGGAACGAACGAGAGAAAGAGCATGTTGGCCTCTCGAATGTTTGACGGGGTTGAACTCGACGCTTTTCGATCTCTTTCTCTTTCTATCTGTTACACATACCAACGGTTATACACGCGTGTGTATATTACGTATATACATACATACATACACACACACACACACATATATATATATATATATATATATATATATATATGTACACGGGATTCAACGTATTATATTATTTCTATCTTTCTTCCTTTTCGAAGATATTCCTCGGACGAGCTAGTAGGTCTAGCGGATATTTCCACGCTTTCGTAATGCTTTATAGCCGTTATTAAGCGTTCCTGATAACGATAGAATACCTACGAAACGTTTCGCCCTCATAAAGCGGATATTAAATAAAATATTATTCTTTAGGAGGGGGAGGGGAAGGACTGGGAGGTGAGGTAGGGTGAACGCGGCAAGAGCGTGTTTAATAAAAATCGTTTGATATCGATTCTTTTCTCTTTCTCTCTCTCTCTTTCTCATTCCTGTTTTTTTTTCCAGCGAAGGAGGAAGGGGAGAATATTGGCGTATGATCGACTTCTAGGATGAGGTGAGGAAATATTGCAAAAGATTGACTGATAGATAGAAAATGTATATATGCGTACATTATAACATATAACATATATGTTATATATATTATAACGTATAAACATATATATTATTATTATAATATATATAATATAATATATTATATAATATATTATGTGTATATATATATAAAAGGACAAAGTCCTAACAAAAAGATGATGAAGAAGAAGATATTATATAAATTATTAAGTGAGAGTGTGTGTACAAATACTTTATGATACACACCGTATATAATACATTATAATATAATATAATATATAAATGTATATTTACACACATAATGTGTGGCTACTACATTGTACCAAATTGGTTCGACCTCTGATACTCTCTTAGCCTGACCTTCGCTCCCGTTAATATAATCGTCGTCCGTCGGTGACCGTAAAATGACAGCATAGGGCCCCCGCGCTCCTGTATTCCTTTTAATAATGCCATTCGATTTGTTTAGTAACCCTCTCAACCCCTCCCCTGCCCCTCTCCCTTAGCTATCTAAGTGAACTGTTCGTGGTTAACTTACACTTTCTTTTGTATGATCGTTAAATTTAAACACGGTACGAGAGGAGGCCCATGGAGGGCTCCTTCCCCTTTATCGAAAATGATTAAATTATATTAAATAAATAATTCGATATAGGAAAGATTTGTAATTTAAATTTAATTTAATTAATTTTTGGTTAATTTAAAAATTAAATAATAATCTCGTTCGATGTTGAATCGTAATCGAACATCTTTTTTTATTAAGTGTAATCGATTAAAGATTAAATATCGAATGATCGACAATAAATGATTTGTGATTGTTTGTTTGTTTGTTTGTTTGTTCGTTCGTTCGTTCTTTCGTTTTCTTTCTTTATTTTCTTTCTTGAAAAAAAAAATCACATCGTATCCCGATGATCGATCGAGTAGCATTCGATTGGATAACTCGTGAACGAAAATAAAAGGGGGGAGAGAAAGAGATAGAGTTTGTATCAACGCGAGGGTGACATTTATGATAGAGTTAATTATCCTGTTATATCAACGTAGGGAGTGGCTGCCCTTTCTTTTTCTTGGAATCTCAATAATGACAAAAAACTGCGACACGCGAAGGTGACAGTAAAACATTTTCTCCAGAGATTTTTTTTGAAACATCGTTGTTCTATATATACAATCAGTCAACAAAGAATAAATATCATTAATGTTTCCTCTTCTTTTCTTTTTTTCAATTTTTGCTCATATTAACCAGTTGACTGTGGAATTTAGTTTCAAAAGATCATCACAGGGTGCGTAATTAAAAACAAGCAACGACGTGTATACACGTCTAACGCAGGACAAATGGTATTATTATACATTTTACGAAAAATGAGGAAGGATTACATTTTTATTCGTCAAAAAAAACTAATAATTCGTTTCTGAATACGTTATTCTTACTAAAAGCTTGAAAATTGTCAAAAAATAATAAAATACATAAATAAGAAAAATTGAAGATAGCAAGAATAAACAAGAAAACTAAGAAAATAGTTTACAAAATTTCAAGCTATGTATGTGTGATATGTTTCAAAGCACGGTACTACGCAAAGTGCGACTTCACAGGTCGTACACCAAAACCTTGTTTGCTTGCGTTTTCCATTTTTTGGGCAAATGGCATATCTTATAAATAAAAATAAATTAAATAAATATAAATAAAATACATAGAGGTCGTATTAGTAATATAAAGGCAACATATCACCAAATAATATTCTTATTACATTTTATTGAGATTTCGAGTTTTTATAGTGAATGGTAATTTTTTATTTTACACGACGAGTATGCATGTCAAACGCACCGCAGTAGAGATTTGGTCTGACGTGTATACACGTCGAACGCACTTAACTAGTTAAAATATTTCGACTTTAAAATAATTTCGGATGTAATTTCGTAATCATTTCACCGAATATATCATCTTTTTCGTGCACATCAACATAAAACGGTTCAAAAAATAAGCTTGTTAATATTTTTAAATTACTCTCTAACGATGAATAATAATAATAATAATAATACAAATAAAAATAATAATAATTTATTAATAGAGTATTAGCTTAAATTTTATCGACCTAATTAATGCACGAGCGCTTTTTTCTCTCTCGATCGTCTATTTTCAACCCTTTAATGTAAAACATATATTGTTTTAATTTGTTATATGTTTTTTGTAAGAATACATCAACTATCAAGTAAATATTTAATACCAAATAATAATAATAATAAAAAATAAAATAAAATACAATATCATACATGGAAATTAAAATAAATAATTAATTCTGTTGATGATAAATATATGCACCCAATAAAAGGATTGATGATATGACAAAAGAGCAAAACGATAAAACAATAAATATAGATCGAATGAAACAAATTAATCTTACGTAATGGTACACGAAAATGGTCTATTTTGAATAGAACAGTAATCTGGTGCACGCGTGAAAATTTGTTAATAATAGTAGGTGTTACGAATTACGTGTCGTACCAGGACATAATAATTACATTTAACGTTCACCGACTATTATCGATATAATACCACGTTGCAGCAGCAATACGCCGGAAACATTAAAGAACAATATTTACAATATCAATGTGCAAACTACGATCAGCTGCGACTGCATCGTAGGCATCGATCGATGTATACATATATACATACATGACTATATATATATATATATATATATATATATATATATATATATATATATATATATATATATATATATCGTGTAGTATAATAGTACTCTCCATTATGGTTATTGACGTTACGTTTACATTATATTACATTACGTTAAACACATCCTCTCTCTTTCTCTCTCTCTCTCCCCCTATTTGTCCTCCCACTTCACCCAACCCGCCTCTGTACCTTACTCTCTTTATCCCTTGTTCGTTCTTTTCAATATTCGAAACTATCCAGAGTACGTAACACGTTATTGTCGCGATCGCATTTGCACCTCAATGCTTTCGAATTAGCTTGCTTGGTTGATTTGGTAGTGTAGTATTAACACATTAATGAGAGAAAACATGATGATCGGTAATAAACGTCGACGATAAACATCGCTTACGTCACATTTATCATGTAAAAATTCCTATTGTTTCGGTTTACGCTTTTCGCTTTAACACTAGATTGCCCAAGGCAGTCATTTTGACTGTTTTTTATTTTCAATTAGAAAAACAATTATGTATATAATGACACAATTTCTTAGAATTTGGTTTTTATTGTTAATATTTACTAATAACTTGTTGTATAACTGTAAATAATATAAGAAATATTAAAAATTAATTTTAAACAAATTTGTTTACACATTAGTTATTTTTTCACAATGCAGTCATTTTGACTGTTTTTGGGCAATATAGCTATACAAGAAATCTCGGGCAATCTAGTGTTAAGTCGAATAGCTTCCTCTTTTTCTTCTTCTACTATTCCAATTCCCTTCCATAAAATAAAACGTGTATAGGTGTATGTACTTGTTAAACTTTTCTATTCCTCTACATCGATACCGATATCGATCATTATTTCTTTCTCTTTTCTCGTTTCTTCTTCGTAAGATTCATTAATAATACAATGGATACGTGATCCAAGGTTTTTCTCATAGGATAAATTACCTTTAGACTTATTCATACTATTTACAACGATAGAAAGAACCCCCTTCCCTCACGTGTGGTATTCGATCTATTCGACTAATTTATTTACAATTCCTTTTTTTTTCTTTTTTCTATTCTATTATTCTATTTATAATACCTTTTCCCTTTTTTCTCATGCGCGAATATTTGAATTGAAAAGAAATATACATATATATATATTATATGTATGACAATTTTTGGACTACGATAATTATCTCGCTTGAAAAAAAAAGTAGAAAAGAAAGAAACTATTAAGGATAAGAGAAGCGAGTATTATACTACGTTGTTAAAAGCACAATATATCGGCTCTATTTAAGTTCTCCTTTCTTGTTCTTAACCTCTCAAAAGTACCCACCTTTCCACCCCCTTTTTTATATAGAAACCATTACGTGTCTCTGCTTAACACCTTACGCTTAAATACCGGTAACTCATTGTCAGATTTTTTCACAAAACCTTTTCCCCCGCCTATCGTCCATCCAAGTCGAATTAAGAAAAAATCTGATGCTGATACTGTTGTTAATTCATATTTGTTTTTGGTTCTTAAAAGAAGAAAAAAAGAAAAAATAGGAAGAAAAACAAGAAGAAAATAATTATGGAGAAGATAGTACTACTAAACGTTCCTCGGTAGCTCTCTGATATTCCGGTATGCGAAACTAGAGTGATTATACATCAAAGGGAGCTTCTCAGAGTCGAGGGAGATCGAATCGATATACAGACAACCACCTCCCCCTTCCACCTCAACTCCCTCCTCCCACCAAATCTCTGATCTGCATCTATCTATCTCTCTTACTCACTCACTCACTCACTCACTCACCCACTTACACCAACTCACCTACTCTATCTATCTTCTCACCAAGCCAGTTCACGTACCTTCTCTCCCCACCCCCTTCTCTTCCAGTCGAAACTCTCTTCCTCTTCACTCCTCTCTACTCCTCTCCTTTACTCTTCTCTCCTCTCACCCTACCCTTCTCTGCCTTGCCTTGCCTTGCCT
Organism: Polistes dominula; assembly: GCF_049000335.1. NCBI lineage: Eukaryota > Metazoa > Arthropoda > Insecta > Hymenoptera > Vespidae > Polistes > Polistes dominula. The sequence continues at coordinate 5,845,273 of NW_028301150.1, forward strand.
TGCCCTGCCCCTTCCTCTTCGTCGACACGAACCAACGTGGCTGGCTGTCCTCGTATCCACCCTTCCACGCTAATCTCATGATTGCACTGATTAACCCCATCCTACTATTTCCATCTCTGCTTCTTCTCAATCTCGACAGAAAGAGAAAGAAAAAGAGAAAGGGGGAGAGGTTTTAGGAAAGGAGAAACGTAGATAATCCAAAATCTGTTTTTAGTTACTTTTTTTGGTTTTTTCTTTTTTTTTTTTTTTTCATTTTCTTTTCTCGACCGAATTTTTTTAAGACAAAAGAGAGAAAGAGAGAAGAAATAGATGAGATAATCATAGTATGGTTTTGGTTATAAGAATTGTTTAAATTTTAAATTGTTTAACGATGGATTCATGGATTTGTTATATTTTTATTTTATACAGAAGGAATATCATTCGAAAAAAAATTATTATTGTTACTGTATTTATCGGTATATAAAAAATGTTCGATAGAAATGATAAGGGATTGTTAGATATATTCGATATAATTTTATTCGATTTTGAAGTTTTGGTGGGTGAATTTAGAAAAATGTTTAAAACGATGTTAACCATCTTTCTCTCTCTATCTCTCTCTCTCTCTCTCTCTCTCTCTCTCTCTATATATATATATATATATATATATAGATATATATTCTATAAATAAATAAATAAATATATATATATTTCGATCTTTAAGTGAGAATTGAACTTTTTCGTACGAATTTTATACGAACAAGAATAACTAAAGGTTAACTTCGAATGAAAGCTTTAAAAAAAAAAAAGTTCGTCTAGAATAAAAAATAGAAAAAGAGTTTATAGAAAAGATAGAAAAGTAAAGAGAGAGAGTAATAGGAAGAGATAGAAAGAGATAGAAAAAGAGAGAGACAGAAAGAATGATAATAGCAAAAGTTATTTCTCGAAATTGTCTGTCGCCGTGCACGAATTGAAAATTCGAAAGACGAGCAACGTTCAAATAATCAAAATCAAACCTTATTTTGATTTTATACATTTGAATGACAAATTTTTCATCAGGTATATTGTTACAATAATAATAATAATAACAATAATTTACTATCGTGAATCTAGGGTAACGAATATTCGTATGAAAAAATGAGAAAAAAATAAAAATAAAAAAAAGAAAGAGAGAGAGAGAGAGAGTAATTCATCAACGAATTAAATTTAACTTCTACACATCAGAGAACTTTCTCGAACAGATAAGCAACGATTGAACGTAGAACGGAAGAAACACAATAAGCGTACACGAAAATGAGATAGGTAAAATGAGTGAAAACGAAGGTGTGTGTGTGTGTGTGTGTGTGTGTGTGTGTGTGTGTGTGTATGTGTAAGTATGTGTAAGTGATAGATGGAGAGATAGAGAGATAGAAATAGACGTACAAGAACCATCACGAGCCCTATGCGATTCGAGATCGAGATTGAATGTCAATTCGATCACGACGCAATCCAAATGAGAATCGTCCTACTAGTCACGAATCTTCCTTCCCTACGGATCCTTTCCCTCCTCCACCACCCCCTTCGTTTTGCCAAGTGAAAGCAGCTATGATCCCGCCAGCTCTATAAATCGAGACTTCACCAAAAGTAGAAGGAAAATCTGTCTGATATTCTCATAGATCGATATAACCAAAAGATAATAATCTTATTAGATATATATGATGTGTGTGTTATATCTCTATATATTTTCTAAAAGTTTTTTTTTTGTTATTTTTTTTTTAGAAATAAAATTTAACGTGCATATTATCTTTTTTTTTAGTAGTACTGATTTAGTAATACTGATAATTATATTTAAAACTCGTATATATGAAACATATATGTATGTGTTCGTAATACTTATCAAGAATAGTGAAGTGATGTTAATATTTAAAATTTGTATATATAACCGTATACATATGTGTGTATGAACGTTATATCGTGTATACGTACACAATCGGATTGACAAAATTCGCTATTGCTTATACACCGATGAGAAGTTGTTACCATCCTAATACTAATACTACTACTATTACTTTCGGCAAAATTCAACGAGCCAGATATGAAATTATTATGCCGAAGGGCAAATTGGCTGTTCGCACAGCTAATTGCAAGTAGCTAGCAACAATGAGGCAACGTGACTCTGTACATTACGTCAATGCTTCCCCCTCTTAATTATGGCCTACGATCACTTCCATTCGATCCCATTGAAAAGCAGATTGAGAGAGAGAGGGGGAAGAGAGTGGGGTAAAGGGTTACGGGGGGGATTAGCAACCCTTGCCACTTCTCTATCTCCGTGTCGCGATTAATTTACCTCCTCGTGTTATTTCCTTTTTGCGTATTTCCATCATCGACTTTCAACCCTCAACCTCTAACCCCCGTACCCCGTTCACCCCCTTCTTTATATCTATATCTATCTATACTTCCTCATTTTTCTTTTTCTTCGATAGATTGCAAGACGACGAAAAATCGATATTTAAAAGGACATCCGATAAGACGATTATGTACGTTAATAATAACCGCGGTCCTTTATACCACCCTTTTAACGACAACGACCTCGATTATTCTGCAATATTTTTATTATATATATTGCAGGATCACTTTATTACGTAATAAAAAATAAATAATTTTATTTTAAGTAATGTTATATGATGAGTTTCGTTTGTTACAAAACAAAGTAAATAAATAAATGATTAAAATCTTGTTCGTGAATTTAAATCGAAGTGAATGGTGTGGATGGATTTTGTCTTGTTTTGTTTATATATTATATTTTTTATGATATATATATATATATATAAATATTAAAAAATCTACCAATGCAAGTAATTCCTTTTCCAAGATCGGTTGTGCATAATTCGCCAGACAGCTTCGACAGACAGACAGACCGACTGACAGACAGACAGACAGACAGACAGACAGACAGACAGACAGACAGACAGACAGACAGACAGACAGATAGACAAGGAAGCCGAGTCACAAGAAGACTGCTACCTTCGAGCCCTTCTCTTTCCACTGTATCCATCCATTGCTGTGTCTCCAGGCACGATGTATCGCATTAGAATAATTTCATAAGCTTTGAGCGACAAGCACGAGAGAAGGTGCGCTCCAACCATTCAGACCACCCTAGAGATTCGAAACTTTCCAACTCTCGAGTTTGGATGTTATGAGGAGAAGAGAAAGAGAAAATGAAGGAAAGGGATGGGAAGGGAAGGGCTGTTACTTATAACACCTACCGACAAACCTTTTCCACTTCTCCTATACCTTTCCCCTTTTCCTACGTTATCATAATTTCTATGCATGATCTTCATTTGAATATTTTATTATTTATTTTTTTTTATTACTGTAAAAAATATATACACATACACACACAAGAATTATTGACGAGTGTCAATTTTTTTTTGTATAGTGTTTGTAATTTATAGTCTACAATTTATAATAATTTATAATTTATAATAGACTATAATTTGTGTGCGGGTGTGTATTTTTTAATCAAATATTATAAGACTCGTTCACATATCTATAGATACTTCGATTATTCCTACTAGAATAAAAAAATTATTTAACGAAGTTGTTTTGGCATATATTATAGTATAGATATAAAGACGTAAAATTGAAATTTAATTGTTATACAACACATTTATGATCGTTCTATCGTAAAATTATTTATTTAGTATCATTAGCATGGATCATAAAAATTGTGGACTTATAATGAATGTTGGTTAACGATATATCTTTTATTTAGAAAAAAACAAATATATAGTTTTATAACGATATCGATGAAGTTTGAATCGTCGTTTCGTTTATTTATTCCAAAAAAAAAGCTCCGAAAAATCTTTGTCGCACTATGAGCATTAATTATTAATTAATGAAATGACTAATTTTGATTATTAAAGAGACATTTATGAATAATAATTTTTTTTTCATAGGGTGTACAATCTTTGAGAAGTGAGATTTTCGTGAAGAAACCGTACGAGAGAGAGAGAGAAAGAGAAAGAGAGTTGGTCGATTTACGAGAAAAACTACCACTCGTAGTCGACGACAATGACGACGATAAAAGAAGGCGTAGGTAGGTAGGTACGTGTCTCCTGTTTTTTTTTTTTTTACCAGGCTTCAATCCTTTCACAGGCTTCGTCACGTCGCCGAAAACGTCCAACTATGATGTATCAAGCTAATTCGAGCGACCCTCGAATTTCATCCTAAAGGGATTACCATGAAAGGCTCGTGGGCATTGACAAACACCGGATTGTTAGAGATCGTTTACCCTTTTACTTTCTCTCTCTCTCTCTCTCTCTCTCTCTCTCTCTCTGTCCCTGTCTGTCTGTCTTTCTCTCTCTCTCTCTCTCTCTCTCTCTCTCTCTCTCTCCCTCTCACTTTTTATGCAATTATAAAATTTTAATATTGAAACATAAAAATGTCTTTTTTTTTTTATTTAATTGCTTTTCTATTTATTATTACTATATATTAGTTATATTACTGTTAATATTATTATATATAATAGTATATTAATTACTTATTTCTATACCTAAGAATTTATATTTATCTATTAAATTATCATCATCATCATCATCATCATCATCATTATTATTATTATTATTGTTATTATTATTGTAACTATTAATAATAAAAATAAGAAACATCTACGAACATTTATATTTGATGAAATGAAAAATAAAGTAAAAGATAAACAAAAGAAAGAGAGGGTAAGTAAAGTTAGAGAGAGAAAAAGAGAGAGGGAGAGTGGGTGAAGTGAGTAAAGAAAAAAATGGAAGTTATTTGTTACTGGAAGCTTTTCTATCACTCGGTAAACGAGCTTTCGTACTTCGTATAACACACTCTCCTCCCACGTATAATAATTCTTCCGCGACACGCTAGTAAAGTGCTGCTGGTGTATCGTCTAACCGTCTAGGAAATCCCTTTCGTGGCTGAACTTAATTATTCGGTGTAGTTTAATGCACACGCTACAAAGTATAAAGCTTACACATAACCTATCTCTCTCTCTTTCTCTTTCTCTTTTTCTTACACTTACATTTACTCTCTCTAACTCACTCACTCACTCACTCACTTACTCGCTCACTCACTTTCTTTCTTTCTTTCTTTCTTTTTTCTTTTTCTTTTTCTTCCCTTTCTTTCACTTTTTACTTTTTCTACACGATTCGACGAAGATTGAACAGTTTGAACATTTTAAATCGTTGGTGGTTTCTCTATCGCGTTGTCGTAGTTCGTTGTATAAATCTAAAACGTTAATTTTAATGCACGATTCGCGTGACGTATAACACCAACGACAACTAATACAACTACAACTATAACTATAACTATAACTACAACTACAACTACAATGACAACTACAATGACGAAAACGATAAAGGACGACGACGAATTTATGCCATGAGTAATATTTTTACTTACGTATTAACCTACGCGTTCTGCATTATTATTACTTCTATATATATATACTAAAATGCAATTTTAACCAACTTGAAGAAAATAAAACGATGCGATATAAATCATAATTAATTTCTTTCATTAAATCGATCCGAAAATTATAAGATTACTATATATATATATATATATAATATAACAAAATAACATGTATTATTTTATTTTCATACCTGACAATTTTTATTTATCCAGAAAATTATTATTATTATTGTAATTACTAATATTAAAAATAAGAAACACCTGCGAACTTCAATATTTTATGAAAAAAAAAGGGTATATATATAATATATAGATCTGTTCGTGTTTCTTTTTTTTTTTGTGATTCTTTTATATATATCAATAGAAAATTGAAGATACGTTAACTACACGATTAAAGGATAGTAAGTATTACGTAGAAAGGAAGAAATCGATACTCCGGATAACTCGAGTTCCTGTTAAAAGTACAGACTGAAGCTGAAGTAACGAACGAAAAAGTTATTCTCCTTTATTTCTTTCTTTCTTTCTTTCTTTCTTACTCAAGTTACCTCTGGGTATAAACCACGAATTACCTTTGACCGGTACACCGGGTTCCTTTTCTTCAAGCTAAATAGACGTGAGAGTTTCCAACGCGAAATTATTTTATAACTCTCGACGAACTTTCTTATCCCCTTCTTTCCCCCCCCCCTGATCACCACCACCACTACCACCACTTCTTTTCTCTTTCTTTCTTTCCTTCTTTCTTTCTTTCTTTCTTTTTCTATTTCTCTTATTCTTCATTCTTCTCACGAGTTTTACAGTTATACCCTTCCAAACACTCTGTGTTTATTCTCAACCCAATCACTACTATACCTTTTCCCCCCTTTTTCTTTTTCTATTTTTTCAAACTCACTCAATAATTTCAAGCTTCCTTCTTAAGATATAGGATATCATCTCCCCCCCCCTAACCACTTCACCCCTCTTACAAACACACCCCGTTCGATTATTGATTTCGAGTATCGAAACTTTATCTGCTTACTCTTCTTTTCTTTTCTTTTCTTTCTTCCTTTCTTTACTCTCTGTCTCTCTCTTTTTTCATCCTCCCCTTTCCTCACCTCCTTTACAACTGTTTTTCTTTTTTTCTTTTAATGAAATCCATGTTAACTTTGCACAAAGTCATGTAACTTTATTTTCTTTTTCTTTTTTTTCTTTCGAGTTAGATATTTTTCTACGTAGCTTTTTCCCTTTCTTATCGCTACTTTAATTAACTTTTATAATTTGTATTTTCAAAAGGGGTTTGATATATTTAATCTAAATATAAATTGTATTATATATTATAATTATTATTTAAATTAAAGACGAAAGGAAAAAATTTGTTATAAATTGTACTACTTTTAAATTACAAATTTTTTTTTGTTAAAACAAAAATGACATTTTTGTTGATCTAATATAAAATGATTCAATATGTTATAGAAATATTTATATATTGGAATTGATTTATAAATCAGTATTCACATTTTTATAACCAAATATAGTTCGATCAAAATAAAAACATAATTTATTTATTATTATTTACCGCATGAATTTTGATTTAACTTTTTTTTATTTTTTATTTTTTTTTTTTTGATCTAACACGAAATTATATATTTCGAAAGGAAAGAAAATAAAAATCTCTCTGTTTTAAGATTCATTACGATTAAAAATTATACATCAAAACTATAATCACAATTAAACAGTATCGAATAAGATCAAAAATAATCAATGAAGGAAAATATGATTTTTGTTCTTATCGCTGGTTGCTAACTGTAAAATCTCGTAAAGGTTTTCTTGCATCGAATGATTGACCGTGACAAAAAAAATCAATGAGTAAATTCTCGATTACCCGTTAGGCCAAGAAATTAGGATAACGAAACATACCGGACGATCCTATTTGCGAGAGCTTATAAACGCGTGAAAATTACTCGTCAAGTACATTCGCGAATAATCTAACAGCCGGGGGTATTGAGGTAAAACAGCTGACGGAAATTGCACGTAGTACGGTGTGTCTGTGTGTATATGTGTAAAAGAGAAAGAAGATCAAATATATTCACTGAAAATGAAAAATAATATTTATGAGAAGATCAAAAAAATTGGTTACGAGGTCGAACGAGTAAAATTAATTTAAACTAATTAAAAAAAAAAAAAATATAAGAGAAGGGTAAAAAAATTCAAAAGAATCAATTTGTGTTGGTCACGTTTACTTTCTTTCGAATTTTTTCCAACGATAAAATAACTAGAAAAAAGGGTTTATAACAGAAAATTTCAAACCAAACTAGTGTAGCAGTCTTGTTGAATTTTGTTGGAGAAAATAAATAAATTTCAACCGAAACAGCTATTATCGTTTGCCCCCTTCTTCCCCCATCGATGACTTATAACTCTCGTCCTACTTTTTTTTTTATTTTTGTTTTTTTAAACGTCCGTATATAAATTCCTAACAAATGTAAGTTTATAACGAAGAAAAAAATAAAAATATCAATATCGAGAAAAATATTAGTAACAACGATAACGACATTATTTTTATTTTTTATTATTTTTCATTTTGTCGTACAATCGATTCGAGTTACGTGGAAAGAGAAAAAAAGGGAGGAAAAAAAGAAAAAAATTCCAAGAAAAGACAGCAATTCGCGGAAATTCTTTCTAATCTTTTCTTTAATTTTTTTCTTTTATTTTTTTTTCTTTTCAACAAGGTACAACTCATTTTACTCGCGAAACTTAATAACCGTCAAGCCCGGTGATCGTTAGTACTTCAACCGAGAGAAGTCGAACGCATCGTCGAGAGTTTAACGAGGAAACTAATGACGAGACTAACGTTTTACCATCCCTCTCCCCTATACCCACCCCGACCCATCCCTTCTCTCTCCCTCCCTCTCTCTCTCTATCTCTGTCTTATTCACTCGTATTTTCCTTGGTCGTCCCGCGGGATGAATCGAGAGGGAAGTTGAATAGGAATTAGAGCAAGTAATTGCGATACAAGCCGCCTACCATCCTCACCCCTCCTCCCACCATTCTTTATTTTCCTCTCAATCCTATCCTCTACCCCCCGCCGTCACTCCTGCTAACCACGGCTCTTTTTTTCTTACCAATGAATATCCGTATCAACATCCCCTACTTCATTTATTTATTTTTTTTTTTTAATTCTTATTCATATTCTAAAAATAAAAATTCATAAGCGTATTAAAAAAGAAAAAAAAAGATTGCGTTTAATTTGGGAACAAATAAATGTTTCTTATAATTTCTTATTATGCTTTAAATAACAATATAAATAATAATAACACGATTCGCGAATAAAAAATTATGTAATACGATTCAACGAGAATAGGTAGGGGGTGGCAGAGAAAAGGGAGTTTTAAAATTTGTTTCCCAATGGTGGCGCAAATTTATATATATATATATATATTTACATATTATATTATATTATATTAATAATATAATACGTATAGTGTGTTAAATAATTTTTAGATTCATCAATATCGCTAATCAACAACCATATTTTATTTCCAAATCATAAATCAATTTATCTTTAAATCTATAAGCGTATCGGTGACCTAAGTCAAATAATTATACAAATTATATGATTTATTTCTTTATAATAAAAAAACAAAAACACAAAAAGTAATTTAAATAGAAATTCAATTTTTGTTAAATATATTTTTGGCTTTAACTTATCACGTTCAGCCCGTTGTCATCGATTTTACGTGTATGATAATAAATTTAATTTATTTTTGATTTAATGAAAAACGAAAGAAAAAACGTAATATCGAGATTATTAAAAAATAAAATTCTCGCTTAATTAAATTAATAATTTTAATTAATATCATTCGTAGATTACAATAACAAATATCGTTGATAATCCATATCAATTAAAATTTAGATGAAAATAATCTGATATAAAATGACGTTCAAAGAGTACGTATACATATATAATACATATATATAAAACCAACGAGGATGTAACTTGTAACGTAATAAGAACTTGTTTGCTCAACAAATATTCTCTGCCCCCATCCATCCATTCATCCTTTCCCCATTCACCCCTTCTCTCCCGTTCTTTTTACCCCAAACATTAATAATCACCAGGACACGTAGTTTATTCCTTTGATCGTGCGAACACAAAACAACAACAACGAACAGACGAAGATATAATAATCGGGGTAACGTAGGTGCATTTGGTTTTTCTTCTTATCGTACTTCACCACAAAACCAACTCCCTGCCCGTCCTCTCTCGCCACTAAACTCGAAGTTTACTTCGAAATACCCTAGAGGAACTTGGATCCTTCCGCTTTTACGAAAGAAAACGCGTAAAATGATAAACAGTGCAAGAAGTGGCATCGAGAAAGCCAGTGGCAATAATTTTCTTCTTTCCTTTGTATATACTCAAATACATACGTAAGTATATAGATAAATAGATAGATAGATAGATAGATAGATAGATAAATATGAGAATGGGAAGATAAAAAAGCTGATAAACAAAGGAATAGAAAAAGCGCCTTACTACCCCCACCTTTTTCATCTTTTCGTAACTATTCTTAGTTTTTTTCTTATCCTTTATGATATTTTTCTTTTCTTTTTGTATTTTCCAGGTGGTAAGAAAGATATATGAAAAAGGGAAAGAGAGTTCTTATGTGAAAAAAGTGCAGGAAAACGGTCTACTATTACTATTATTATTACTATTATTATTACTATTACTATTACTATTACTACTACTATTACTATTAAGAGTACGTGAAATTTTTCTCGAAAGAATTCGAAAAATCGTCGTCGTGCCACACTCGTGACTTATGATAAGTGCTTTGCCACTGCCCGAGATATTCCAACCGAGAGGATCATCAATTTTAACGTTCATCCTCCTTTCCCCCTCGTTTCGTCTACGAATTCAACAAACTCTTTTTCTCCTTCATCTCTCTCTCTCTTTCTCTTTCATTCTTTATCTTTATCTTTCTCTTTCTTAATATTTTTTAAACTCGAACATTCCTCGATGATATTTCACTCGACAGCAAGTGCATTTTTTCGAAGACTTTGACATTTCTTTTTTTTTTTTTTTTATAATCGAATACTAAAGATTATTTTTGAAAGATTGTACCAATAACCATTCTAAATGGATATTTAATCGTGATTACTCGATTAATTATTAAATCGGTTATTTTAAAAGTGACCTAATTAAGTTGTTTTTTTTTGTTTTTGGGAGGAGGAATGCATTTCCGCAAAATGTTTCATACGACAGGTAATTCCAGGTGGAATACTCCGATATCATGGATTCTAGCAAAACACGTTCTTTTAACTTTTGTATCGATTATTCGTATCACATAAACAAGGTAAAAATAAAAAAAATAAATTATCCTTTTCAAATAAATCCAAACAAAATAAAAAAAATACAACTAACCAAAATGTATGATAAATAAACAAACAAACACAAAATAATAATACAGCTGTTGTGTGATGTGATCGTATTGATTCGACTAGACCAAAAAAAAAAAAGAAAAAGAAAATTAAATTTACAGAAGTGTAGGTACTACACGCAATAGCAACAACTAAACAAACAAAAAAATTCTAACAAAAAATAATTAAAAAAAAAAAAAAAGTAAACCCGGAATAAAAGTTGACGTGTCAATTAGTCTCAATTTTAAGTAGAGAATCCAAAAAAGGGCCACTTTTTTAATTTTGTCCCTCTTAAAAGTACGCCCTATTTCTCTCTATCTCTCTCTCTCTCTCTTTTTTTTCATCGTCATAGTCAGTCATTGAGAACAGCAAAGTAGACACACACGTATTAAAATCCCGTCCTCCTTCTTAAAGAGAGTATATTTTCAGTCTGCTTTCGGGAACGGTGTGACAAAGCGAAGGGATGCTTGCTTGCTGTGCGTCAGCTAATCCGGTCGTGTGTGTCGTATGCTCGAGAAGTAGTCTCCTTTTAGAACTCGCCGACACTTAAAACACCATTCTAGTGTATATGGAACTATATACATGGATATATATATATATGGCATAAATGTATGAAGGACGTGTAACTCTCGTTCGCGCCCGGTACGACGATCAAAGTGAGCAACGAAGCGCCGAAAACGAAGCAAACAGGCAAGCAAGCAAAAGTAGGAAGGAAGGTAGGTAGGTAGGTAGGTAGGTAGGTAGGTAGGTAGGTAGGTAGGTAGGTAGGTAGGTAGGTAGGTAGGTAGGTAGGAAAGGGCAACGAAGCTACACACGTTTTGCATGACCGCCGCAAAATTTCGAGATCGACAAACACGATACACTGTTCTTCTTCTTCTACTACTTCTCCTACTACTTTTTCTTCTTCTAACCACCCTCATGACTTCATATTCGTCTAATAACACTTGGTCAAAATAATTCGTTCATTCGATTTCATTAAAATGTTATCTATTATATATATAGATAATTATCTGTAGAGATAATTCTTTTGACAAATATATTTAACCTCCTGTTTTTATATTTTGATAACATTTTTGAAAGATACAAATAATATTGAAAAATTAATTTAAACAAGTAAAAATATGATACATCCATCTTATTTTTCTTCTTGTATCCACCCTCATGAACTCATATTCGTCTAATAACATTACGTCAAAATAATTCCTTCATTCGATTCCATTAAAATGTAATCTATTATCTTTCAACAAATATATGAAACGTCTTTTTAATTTAATAATAACATTTTTGAAAGATACGAATAAAATTGAAAAATTACATTTGTCTCATTCTTATGACAATATTTTTCCAAAATAAATATCGTTAAAAAATGAAAGTAAAAATCGTACAAATAAATTGCGTATGCAGTGTCAAGATAAAAAAATCCTAATAGATGAGAGATCATAAGATTTAATTTAAAATTCCCTTTCTCTCTTTGAAATAGAATTATTGTATATATACAAACTCAATATATACACATTTGACTAATTAAAAAATACTCTTAAGACTGACGAATACATACATGTGTAAAAAAAAATTACAACGCAAAGATAAAAAAAAATGTTGAAAGAAAAATTGTGGGTCAAAAGTTTAGTAGAAATTGTAGGGCTGGTCAAGTACTTACCGGACTCTGAGACGGATGGACTGCCAGCAAACCTGTCGGAATTCCTTGAACTATCGGCCGAACTGGTGGAAAAGGCTGTTCCAAGTGAACACTCGGAAATACTGCGACGTTTCGATAGATGTGCAGCAGCTGCAGCCGCGGCCGCAGCGGAAGAGGATCCGTTTGGTGCAGATGAGCTCAACGGTGATGACGACGACGACGATGATGATGAACTCAAACCGTTTCGTTCGATGAGTTCGTGATGTAGACCTTGATGGAGACCCTGATGAAGCCCGTGCAACCCCGTTTGACTCGTCAGCTGCTCGAGTCGTCGCCTGAGGAACCTTTGCTCGCGCGAAAGTTGTTCCTTGTACACCATATGTTTCCGTTCACGTTCCTCCAGGCTCTGACAAAAGTTAACAAACCCTCTTAAGTTAGTTTAGTTTCCATATACTTTTACAACCATGTATAATCTTATTTACGATGTCTAACGAATATACATATATGTATAACTGTATCAATATCATATATCAATTGGAAAAAAATAAATTAAAAAACAATCCATCATGCATATTATAATACAATTTATAAAACAATTAATGCACGAACTTTCGATTCACTTTAATATATTAGATAATATCAATTGGATATATGCTAGAGTGAATTAAAAATTATTTGCCAAAAACATTTAATGACACGCGTAATGCTAAAATTGAAAAAAAAGAAAAGAAAAAAAAAGTAGCGAGAAAACTTAACTGCCAACCTAATACTTCTGTTCTATTTTTCCTTTTTTTATCATCTCTCATTCGAGTCGAGAGAACAAAAATATTCTTCGTGGAAAAATATTCCGACCTAAGAAAGGATATCTATTTAAAAGACGCAAAAACTAAAGTAAAGTAAAGTAAAGTAAAGTAAAGTAAAGTAAAGTAAAGTAAAATAAAGTAAAATAAAGTAAAGTAAAGTAAAGTAAAGTAAAGCAAAATAAAGTAAAGTAAAGTAATGAAAAAAATGTGCAAAACGAATTCTTTTAACGAAAATAAATTTGGTAAAAGATAGTAGGAGTGATGGTGGAGGACTAACAGAGTAGTGGGGAAGTAAGGGGAAACGGGGGGAAGGGATAAAAAAGGAGAAAGAGTGAAAGACCGAATCACCAAATCGCAGATAAGAAGAACGAGGGTAGAAGATAGTGTACATGTAGTATATATATACATATATACATATATGCACGCACCTATGTATATATATATATATATATATATATATATATATATATATATGTGTGTGTGTGTGTGTGTGTGTGTGTATTTGTGTGTGTATAAATCGTCGTGGAAGAGTTCCTCTGCCTTGGTACTTTTCATTCTGCTCGATATGGGTTTACAGTGTAGATAAGGGTAGGTTAAAGCGAGCGAGCCGACCTCCTGAGGTCTCCTCGTAAACTCTCTCTCGTTTCAACCTTAAAAGTGGGACTCGACTTTGCTTCCGCCATCTACTTCGTGCCAGGAAAACCCGATCGTGGTAGGACACGGACGAGCGACCAAGAACCATCGTTGAAATGTTCTTCTTCCACCTCGATTCTCTTTCACGTCATTCCTAACCTCCCTCCCATCCCCCTACCATCAACCTTAACCACCCCTTTTTCTTTTCCATCATCCTTTTTCAACTTCTATCAAAAGCTACACATACATATATGTGTGCGTGTATGTACGAATCTTCGATAATGACGCTTTTGACAATCCACGGATTTACGAGAATCACTGTGTGCCTGATTTGTGTCCAATTTGATCCTTTTAGATGTTGGGATTTATTTGTGATTGATATGCGTGTGGATCGTTTGATTTTTTTTTTTTAAACATATTTTTATTCGTATATAAGTATATGTAAGTATTATTTTTACCCCAGACTCTCTTCTGAAAATTATTATTTATACGGGTTACGTATCTTTTTATTTTATTTTTTATTTTTAATTCTGAGAATACATACAACTATCTACAAATAATATCCTTTAATCGTATTTAAAATAATTAATATATATATTTTTGATTTTATCGTGTGTATGTATTTTTCTAAAAATACAAACAAGAGATCCTTCTTTGTGAGTAGACTTACAATAAAAATAATAATAACAATAATAATAATAATAATAATAATAATAATAATAATAATAGTAATATAATGTATAACGAAGCATTATTTGATAACAAAATTAAACGAAATCTTTAGCATATTTTCTTTCAAATGCATTATTTTCTACCTCAAAAAGAATATATTTCTTTAAATAAAAGTTAATGCATTTTAATAAATACGACTGAATAAAGTACGGTTTGCTTTTAGAAAATATAACTCCGCCCTTTCCCTACTCCTATTATTTTATTAAGTTATTATTTTTATTAAAAATAACAATGATTGTCATTTTATTATTATATGCATTTCAAGAGGTTACGGAATGCTAACTTGGGTACTTAGTAAGCTTACAAATGAACTTACTGGTTCTTGAATAGCTTATAAATGGTTGTTATACTGCAACAACTGACAAGAATCTCATTTTTTTCCTACGTTTTGTTATCATTAAGAAGAGTAATAATTTAAAATACTATATATATATATATATATGAACCGCTTATTTTGAAAGTGGCCTACCTCCATTTATGTTCAAATCGAGATATTGAAGGGTTTGCGTTTCAATGCAATGAAAAATATACGTACAAGATACTAATGAGTTATACTGCTTAAATGTATTTAAGGGCTTTAAAATTATATTTCCTATTAAAATGGTCGCAATTATTTAATGAATAATATGTTTTTTCTAACCACGAATGGAGTTAGGCCATTGTCAAAATCAACAATTTGATTTGTTATAAAATTTCGAAGGGACTTAACTCCATTCAACATAATTTAAAATGCTTCAAATTGAAAAAATAAAACAATACTCAATTTATTTTACATATCTTTAAAACACTTCAGAAACATAATTTATAAAAAAAGAACATAAAACATACAAAGGTATAAATCTCGAAATTGTTATCATTGTCTTACCCTCAAAACCTTTCCATTAAAAATTGGAGAAATAAGGAAAGGGTGGAGAAAACAAAGCAAGTAAGAAAGTGAAAAAGAAAAAGAAAAAGTTGGAGCTAGAAATTACATGGCATAGTAATCCACGTGTTTTTAATATAAGCCCTTTTTTGCACGAACGCCTGCCTAGTAAGCAAACTTCTTCATTTTCTTTATCACAAAAATCTGGCGGCCCTTATCTTCATATTTCGCTTTCATTAATCCAACGATGAGAAACTTAGCCACCAAACAACTAAA
The DNA here is from genome assembly GCF_049000335.1 of Polistes dominula. Lineage (NCBI taxonomy): Eukaryota > Metazoa > Arthropoda > Insecta > Hymenoptera > Vespidae > Polistes > Polistes dominula. The sequence continues at coordinate 5,861,015 of NW_028301150.1, forward strand.
CAAACAAACAACCAACCAACCAACCAATAGGGATGAGGAAGATAAGAATGCCAAAAACGAATGGCCGCTTGGAATATAATACGTGCCTGCGTGAGTGCATTTTGATGAGTACGTGCGAGACACGTGCGTCCCTTCATTCTTTCTTTCTCTCTATTTTTTTCTCTTTCTCTCAATCTCACTCTGTTTTGCACGAATTTCTTAAAGAGAAATAAAAAGTGGAGAAAAGGGAGGAAAAAAGGGAAGAAAGGATAAGAAAGAAAGATAGAAAATGTACGAAGTAACCTATAAATGAGTGAATCTCGCGAAAAGCAACGAGTCGTGCGTGTACGCGAGCATCACATTAGGTAATGAATATTCTACACCCCTTTTTCTTTTTGTTTTTTTACATTCTTTCTTTCTTTCTTTCTTTTCTACTATAGAGAAAATAACATCTTTCTTTCTTTTTTTTTCTTTCTTTCTTTCTTTCTTTCTTTCTTCTCTCTCTCTCTCTCTCTCTCTCTCTCTCTCTCTCTCTCTCTCTCTTCCTTTTTCCTTTATTCCTCTTTTTCTTTTTATTTCTCTCTTGCTTTTTACTTTGTCGGTAGAACTTAAAAGAGACGAAACGAGTGAGAGTGTGTGTGTGTTGGGTTCGACACGATTTTTTCGAAAGCACAAAATACGACGATCATACACATTACCACTTCCCCTTATTCGTATTTTCTCTTTCCTGCTTTTCGTATTTTCTTTTCCCTCTAATGAGTTTTTTTTCCTTCTTTTTTTCCTTAAAAATAAAAAAAAAAAAAGAAGCGTACACATATTGCACCGTGTACGTACGTGTACGCGTCGACATGTTATAAGTATACGGGGGATGTGCATATAGTAGTAAAAAAACGTGATTACATTGTAACGAACTTTTCTTGTATTAAAGAAAAAAGAAAAAAGAAAAAAAAAAGCATAGAAAAACTAACAACATTTGTAATTTTCGACCTACGATCTTCTCTCACGAAGGAAGGAAGGAAGGAAGGGAAAAAAGGTAGAAGATGGGAGGGAGGATGCCGATAATGAAAACAGGAAAAAGAAAAAGTGAAAAAGATTAAAAGAGAGAGACTAAATATGTATGAGAAAGAAAGGAGTAGGGGGCAGAGGAAGGGAAAAGATTGTGTTTTATTTCTTTTTTTTTTCGGAGAGATCGAGTTGAAAATTTAAACTATACTAAAATAGAAAAGAAAAAATTCATAGATAATTGGAATTTATATTCAAATACTACGATTTAGTATCGCACGCTGATTACTTTTATTATTGGGTTGGCAAGAAAGTAATTTCGGCTTGCACCAATAGATAGTGTTATGTTTGTTTCGTTATTGTTTGTTAATGTTACAATTTTTTAGTTATTTAATTTAAAGTTCATTTTTTGTATAGAAAGTTAATAACATTTAGTTATTTTTTGTATTGAAACAATAGAGTTTTATTTCACACTAGAAAACCGAAATTACTTTCTTGCCAACCCAACACTTATCAAATTATTAACGGTACTTTCTCATACACCGATGACAAATTTTCAATCGTATTGAAATAAAAAAAAAAGAAGAAAGTACAATTACTAACTTTAACCCTTTTGATTACCAGTCGCAGCTAACAATTTTCAATCGTTGAGTTAAATCAATTTGTGATTTGTTAACATTAACTAAACTAAAAAAAATAAAATAAAAAAGAAAATGAAAAAGAATAATTTAAAACCAATAAGGAAGAAGGTTGACAACAAAAAAATTGATAAACGCGTATATGCATTCTTAAGTCGATAACGAATCGTTATCATTGAACGCACATATGCGTTCATATATCTCAAAAAGAAAAAAGATTTAATAAACGGAATTAATTCAACCAAATTAATATAAAACAAAAAAAGAGAGAGAGAAACAAATGTATAAAACAAAGGAGAGGAAGATAAAAAATAAAATAAAAGCTAGACAAAAATGAAGGGAAAGATACGAGGGGGGGGGGAAGAAAGGGAGATGTAAAGGTGTCGAGACAAACAGAGAGTGCCGACGCATAATGGACGCGTAGTTAGTAAATTACAGAGCGTCGGAACAATGGCGTACGCGCGTAAGCCGCGTGTGTACACGTTTTCTCTTCTCTCCTCTCCTCTCTTTTCCTCTCCTCTCCTCTCCTCTTTTCAACTAACCACTTCCTATCCACGCACGAGGCTGGTTTGCAGAGGTAGTACGTGCAGTTGCGCGTATCCATCGTTTGGTTGTTCGTGCACGCTTTGCGTGGGAGTTTCTAACACATATATGTATGTATATATATACCATTCTATGCATCTTATATACATACACATATATATATATATATATACATATATATATATATATATATATATACATACATACATACATACATACATACATACATACATACATACATACATACATACATACATACATACATACATACATACATACATACATACATACATACATACATACATACATACATACATACATACATACATACATACATACATACATACATACATACATACATACATACATACATACATACATACATACATACATACATACATCATATATACACATACATATAACATACATCAAATATACATAATATACATAACATACATACATACATACATATATATGTATAGTTGTATATCTATCATCTGTATATGCGTAAATGTTTCTAAGGGGTTGCACGCATGTATATTTTCAGAATGTTGCTCTGTTATCTTCGTGTATCTTTCTCCCTATCTCTATTTATCTATCTATTTATCTATCTATCTATCTCTTTCTGATTCCCACCCCGTTCTGTAATTTTTTCTTATACACGGTGCGTGACATAACCATGGAAAATACGATTACTCTCGACCTTTCCTATTAAACTCGCCTCCTATTCTAACCGCGAAATTTAATTTTTCACGCTTGTCTATAACTCGTAATCCTTTTCTTTTTTTATTTCTATTTCGTTTCTTTTTTACGGTAGTAGATTAATCTATTAAATGTTTTTCATGGAGAAAGGGTGAGGGGTGGATAGGATGACGAATTTATTATTTAATTTTATGAATGTTGTTTTAAATGGTAATATCAATTTCATTGTAAGATTTGAATGCATCCTATATGTGTGTGTTTGTGTGTTCATTCATTTTTATCTCATAGTTAAACAATTCCTTCGATTTAGTATACAAATTGTATCTCTGTAATTGTTATATATTGTACAATTAGATAAAATAGTATAAATACTTTTAACATTCATCCATAGTCAACATTTGACGTTTACAATACGATTCAATTCCTCACTCAAAATTCGTTTCCTTTTTTACAGTCCAACATGTCAAAAAGCAAGAGAGAGATAAAAAGAGAAAGAGAAAAGTTTCCAACGAACGAGATAGACCATGCTCGACCGCAATTCTTTTCACACTCGGTAGACATCTTTTCCGCCATCTTTCTTGCTAATTATACCGACTCGCCTTTCTGCCGGGCGGCGTTCTTCTCAAATCCAACCAACCCAACCCCCATTCCTCCACCCCCTTTTTTTCTACTGACACAACCACGAAGCTTCTTTTTTTCTTTCTTTTTTTTTCTTCATCCTTCCCTTTTTCTCTTCTTTCTTTCCTCCTTCTCTTTCTCTCTCGTTTCTCTTCTTACAAACCGCGACTTCGCAGAAGTCTCCATGAAATATTCAAACGACCACCTCCATCTAACCACCCCAACCCCCCAGCTCCCTTTCTCCTCCATCCGCCAACGACAGTCTTTATTCTCATAGTGAAGTTTTACCGTGGCACGACTTTGTATCTATGGATTTCAAGCGTGACCACCCGGAACTGCTCTGTGATCGTCATAAACCAGAAAAAGAACTGAGAAACTTTTCTCTTTTCTATTATCTTTCTTTTATTTTTATTATCGTTCGTTTTCCTTTATTTTGTTGCTTTACGAAAAAGATAATCGCGATCAGCATAAGTGAGCCGAAGAGACACGTGACACAACCCACCCCTCCCCTATTTGTGATGACAGTTTTTACAAAAAAAAAATTGTACATTAATGTTATATGGACCGTATTATTTTAGTTAAATTCCCTTAAAGAAGAAATTTGTAATAATCATATTACATATCATCATAAATTAATAGAAACATTGTCAGAATTGACATAATAAATGTATATTTTTCAATTGACTAATATATTAAACTTTAATTTTTTTGAAACAACAAAAAATGGACTTACACCATTTTCAAAATAAACGATTCATATGTTAATTGTAATTACTTACTTTGATAAAACGTTTAGCCTTGGTCAAAAGACCCAACGTAGTGTGTCTTGAAGTTTCTGGACCCAACGGTACTAACATCTTCAGCTTTTCGAGACAATTTCTTAAATGGGCCCTCCTGTAACACAAAATTAAATTCCCGATTATAATTATTATTGAAATTTTAGTAGTTTCTTATATTTAATAATTTGATATAATTATTGAATTTATTGATAACGAAATTCATCGACGATTCATCATTAATTTTATTTACAATTTTCTTTCTTATGTTTTCTATTTTTTAAATTTATATCTATTTTATTTTGTAGATTACAAAATTTATTTCTTGTTAAGAATAGAACTGATTCCATTTTAATAAAAAAACAAAAAAATATACAATAATATAATAAAACTAAATTTTCCAATTGATTTATCTAAAAATTTACTTAAAGATCAAATAAATTATTTCTTTAATTATGAATAAAATTGTTTTCATAACAGATTTTGTGAACTATTGTGGACAATTTTCGTATATCATTAAAATAAAAATATATTGTACATGACAATTGATAATTTAACTGCTAAAAAATTCTACTTTGTAATTTTTTTTTTCAAATTTTTTTTTCGATTATTCATAAGTAAATATATTTAAGAATACGCTCTGAAAATTTCAAAAAGATCAGAGCATTCTAATTGTACTTTTCCGTCCCTCGAATCTACCCGTGCGCGTTAATCTGTTGCGCGCGGTGAACCTACTCATACTACTTTACTTTGTTTGTTCGATCAACTGCGTACTATTATAAATCTCTTATTTCTGCCTATCTCTTTATTATTTTCGGTAAATAAATGATATTTTGTAGACGTAAAAACTATTATTCACTCCACGGTATGGGCCATGGCACCTAAACACATTTTCAATGGAAAAAATATTGTCAAAATTGCATGCCTTACTGCGGCATGCATATTTAATGAAGGTTTTCAAACAATTTTAAAAATTATAGAGGTAATGGGCATTACAATCGGCGAAACCGCTGCTCAGTATGCCAGTAAACGAGACAACGAGCGCGTTGTCAAAGAAAATCGCCGCTCGTCTGAAGCTTCCAAAAAGAGCAGAAGAAAAAAATGACAAGCTAGACTTGAAGAACATTATCTTCTAGAGCAGTCAGAAGGCATACTGTATGGTGCAGGTATCGCTGATTAAGCATAAGTTAACGTTTTTCGTGATTTTTTTACTTAAAAAAACTTTAAATGCTTTTTTCTCGGAATCACATTTTTATACCGCGTGTTGTAAAAATTTCGATTCGTCTGAAATTTTTACCACATAATCTATACACATATATCAACCGCTGGTAGCAGATTTATAAAAAAATTTTCATTTTTATTATTTTTTTTGGGCAAAAAATAAGAAAGAAAAAAAGAGATTTTTTGATAATTTTTTTTCAACTGACGCCATTTTGTTATTTTTGTTTGTAAATGAAAAAATCTGCTACCAGCGGTTGCTGTAGTCTTTGTGAACATAAAACTATTCGAGTTTTTCATTTCAGATAATCCGATGTCAAGATTTTTACAACACCGCAAAGGCTAGTCTATTTTTAGGCTTTCAGTTCAAGGGCCTCTCCAATGTATATAGAGCGTATAAAATAAATAAAAAAAATTTTTTAATATACTTTAAGAGTATATTTATTAAGCACAACAAACTCTACATCAATATCTTTCTTAGTTTTCGAATAAAAAATTAACAAAAATACCTTTTTTCTCGAGCGACTAAAGTAGAATCCTGCTTTAATTTAAAAATATTTAATAGGCCAAAAAAACAAATACTACCTTCTTGCAACTATGTTTAACATAAATTTCGTCTACAATAAAAAAAAGAAGGTGGACAAAAATTGATGAATAAAATCAAGATGAATAAATCCAAAATTAAAAAAGAAAAAAAAGGAAGATAGAAGAAAGGAAAAATAATTTTGTTTAAAAATTTGTCTTCTTACTCGAAATAGGAGACACGTATTATAATACACATAATGTATGTTACGTATACACGAGAAAAGGTTCGTGTAAAGTATATATATATATAGAAACGAACCCTAGCATTTTTCCTTCTTTCTGTGCCAGCATTGAACCCCTTTCCCTCCCCCTTCCTCACCCCTTCTTTCCTTTGGCGTTTTGTCGAGTCGACGAAAATTTATCGTAGACCAAAACGTAGATATAAAACGTCGTCCATTTATAACCAATATCGAAGCCAGAATTCACTTTGAAAGAATAAGAGAAAAAGACAGAGAGAGAGAGAGAGAGAGAGAAAAAAGAAAGAGAAAGGAAGAGAGAAGAAAGGTGGAGAAATATTTCGGAACACCGTTTGCGTGAACATTTCTCTTCCTCTATTCTGATTATATTTATTGTATTCAAAAGAATTCATTCGACTAATGGTAGAAGCTTTTCGCACAATAATAGATACAAGAGTGGATATTTCTTAAAAAGAAACTACAAAAAAAATATAAAAAAAGAAAGAGAGATAAAGATAGGAAGAAAAAAATATGATATTCCAAAGTTTTGATGCAAATGATCTATAAATCTCTATTACGAACATTAAATTTAAATTATAAATGTATATATTCATGAATAATATACAAAAACAATTTTTTTCTGATATTGGAAAGGAAATAAATTATCTTCAAAGAAAGATACGTATATACTTCAAAGAAAATGCATTAATTTTTATTTCTATATATATATATATATATATATATATATATATATATATATATATATATTATCATATTTTTTTTCCATTTAATAATTGATACTAAATTTCCGCGATACTAGGAAAGAAATAAATTTATCTTCAAACAAAGATAATCTATGAATATTTCAAAGAAAACACTTTTATTTGAATTGATAAAATATTTTTTCAATTTTTTTCCCTTTTAATTACTGATACCAAATTTAATTATGATATACCAAAAGAGAAATAAATTATCTACAAACAAAGATATAATTCAAATAAATCACGTTAATTTACATTTACGAAATATATATATATATATATATATATATATATATATATATATATATATATATATATATATAAATTACTAACAAACAAAAAAATAATACAGAACTGGAAAATATTTTATAAAAATTACAATTTTCTAACGCTTTCGAGATAAATAACATGTTTTTGAAAGTTCTAGTATAAACCTTGATGTACCTTATACACACATACGTACACATAAATACACATATACATATAGAAAAAATAGGAATACATAATTCCCGTACATTTGCCATATTCCGTCTGCATTTATCGCGAGACCGTAAAGGATAACGAAAAAGAGAAAAAGATAAACAGATAAATAGATAGATAGAAAGATAGTAGTGGTTGTGAATAAAAGGACGATTCGTTCGACTAATGGTCCGTGATCGCCGCGATAATCCGGATCTTATCGCTTTTTCCGCAACTTTTTTACCGCCTTCCGTTCTCCCCCTATGAAAGAAAAAAAATAAAAGAGAGAAAAAGATACAGATAACGTAAGGGTAATAACATCTTTCTCTCTTTTTTTCTCTTTCTTTCTCTCGAACAACCTTTTTCAACTATAAGATTCACGAAGTCACGTGAATTCTTCGTATAGAGAAGAAATAACACGAGCACGCGCTCACACACACTCATAGAAATATACATACAAATATATACAAGGTGATTCACCAGATCTTGCCACCTAAATAGCTCCGAAAGTATGATAGTAGTAAAAAGGAGAATAAAAAAAAAGTTGCATGAAAAATTTGGGATTACAATATGACATTAGTATTTCTTTGCTAGGTTGAGCCATTTTCAAGATTTATTGGTCAATTTTATTTTTTTAAATACAATGTTATATTTTAATACTTATTTTTGGATAGCGGCTAACAAGACGAATCCAATGATGTATAACAAAAATATTTTGGAAGGTCAACGAATGTGAAAACTTGCGAACAAGCCGGCCATAATACAGCTATTCCTTATCATGATCACGTCAAGGTTGCGTCAGGGTTGTGTCATCCTTCAGTTGTTCTGACAACGGACGGAACAGATATTTTTCGAATAGTTTTTATTGATCATTGTCAGGTTTTGTATTTAATGTTGCAAATCATTGGATCCGTCTTGTCAGCCGATATCCAAAGAAAAGTATTAAAAGATAACATTGTATTTAAAAAAACAAAGGTGACCAATATATCTTAAAAATAACTCAATCTAGCAAAAAAAAATACTAATGTCATATTACAGTCCTGAATTTTTCATGCAACTTTTTCTGCATTCACTTTTCTTCTACTGTCATATTTTCAAAGCTATTTAGGTGACAAGAACTAATGAATCACCATGTACATTATATATATAAAAGAGGTTTAGGATTTTATCAAATATTCCTATCTTCATCCTCCCGTTTCCAGAGTTACTCGCATCAGAAACTGTTTGTTCCTTTTCGTAGAACACTACCACACATACTACTACTATTACTACCACTACTACTACTAAAAGTAAGTTCGCGATAGTGGGTAACCTTCTGGTCCATTCATCGCGAGTACGTGATGCGAAAAGCAGATGGCGAGAAAGTTTCTCGTAATTCGAAGCCAGGTCGCGAATTATTATGAAATTAAATGGCGAGCATCGAACCGTACCCCTTACCTTCTTCCCACCACGAATAAACTAACCTTTAATCCCTCCTCCCGTTATTCAAACGGGATACCACTTCCACCCATAACAACCAATGATCTTCTTTCTAAATTTCACTTTTTATTTTTTAGTTTATTGTTATTTTATTACATAAAATAATAATACAAACGATTCATGAAAATATTTATTTTTATGTTAACCCTTCTTTCAAATAAACATGTCACCATAAAGCTTATTTTAATCGATTGCCTATATTCAAATGTACTAAATACATTTAAATGTATTTCAATTTTTATTTGAATATATAATATGAATTATATAATATTTATATAATATTTCATAATATATTTTTTAAAAATAAAATTGAAAAATTTGTACAACATTTTCTTTTTCTCTCTTTTTCTCTCTCTCTTCCATTATGAGTCCTTTTTCCAGGACATCCAGCTGATGCAACTCTTACGAACCCGACAGGGTTTCCGAAACATTTTTGTCCTTTAATAGAACCTCGAAGAGACGAATTGTGAAAGAGAGATAGAACTAGCGAATATACAGAGATGGAGTAGAGAGAAGAGGATGGGAGGAGTGTGTGGGGGGAGGTGGGTAGTTGTGCCCTTCAATCAATATTACCGTGTGACACCGACATTATGAAATTCCTGTCCTATCTCTTCACCGTACCCGTAGAGAATCTGATGAATAAATACTTCATGTGAAATTCCCGAGTCTGCGATGTTCTTTCGTGTTAAAAGACACATAGAGAAAGAAAGAAATATAATATACACACACATATATCTATATCTATAAAGATAGAAAGAGATAGATAGAGAGGGAATAATAACAATAATTAATTATTGTTTTTTGTTATAATCTTTGGTGATTACTTGTAAAAAAGAAAAAGAAAAGGAAAGAAAAATCTATCAAAAATATGTATATATATATATATCTACATACAATACATTTATCTACTATAAAACCGGTTTCGATGAATACTATCGAATCGTAGAACAAGTAGAGTGATTTCGTTCTCCAAGAGACGAAGAACTTCTAAAGTACTGTGGAAAATGTCAAAGTTTAATGAAGAAAATTCGTTCCCACGGAAGTACTATTACATTATGTATTCTGGTATGTCAATAAGCAATTTATGAATTATTGGTCAAACATATTAACATACCTAATTACCTAACTAATTGCACAAATATATAAAATTATTCATAATATTCTCTCATTTACGTATTACTCATTACATAATATTCTCCCTTTTACATATAAAAGGAAATAAAAATAAGATAATTGGAAAAACTGATAATAAGTAGATCGAAAACAACATGTTAGAAATGTTAAATTAAAATTATAGTTTTATATTTATCAGTTTGTAAGTATTCCTAGTCTATCTTTTAAATCATCTATACATCTATCTATCTATCTATTTGTCCTGAGGTTGAACGAACCGTAAGAACGACCGGTTAGTTCAAGGAGAGAATGCCACGAGAGGAAAAATTCATGCTCCTTATTGGATAATGAAAAAAAAAAAAAAAGAGTCTAAAATATAAACCACGTAGTAACGAGCTTATTGCGTTTAATGGCTTATAGACGACGAAGCGTTAAAGCCACTCGCGTGTAATAAGAAGAAAGAATAATGAAAAAAATATACCTTGGAATTATGCAAAATGAAGCGAAGAAAAAAATAGAGAGAGAGAGAGAGAGAGAGAAAGAGAAAAGGAGAAGGAGAATGAAAACGAGGTGCTCGAAAAATGCTAAAGATAACACAAAAGTGTTATTTCATTCTCTCCAACCTCCCCCTTCCCTAACCCCCTTTTCTTTATAACCCTTTCTCTCTCTCTCTCTCTCTCTCTCTTTTCTTTTATTCTTTTTTCTTTTTTTTTGTTCATATACACCTCTTCTTCTTCACGTATAGGAAAAGAGAAATAAGTGCGACCGAGAATGAGAGATAAAGTTCGTGACACGTGTATATATATATATGTGTGTGTATATATATATGTATGTATGTGTGGTGCTCTTTTATACGGCGTTTCTCTTTGATTTCCGTTCAGCATCCAAGATCAAAGCGAAGAGCAATTTCTGCGTACGTTGGAATTCCAAGCGTTGAAAGCACGCGAGAGAAGAACGCTTCTACGATCCCTTCTCTCACTAACACTGACAAATAGACACACACATACACGTACGAGAGCGGATGATATCTTGTTATCATCATGTTCAGGGAAAGAAAAAATGATCGAGAAATATCGATCAAAAAAAAAAAATTAAAAAAAAAATTTTTTTAAGAAATAAAAAAAAAGAACAAGAAATAAAGCAGAGGTATAATATTTCATAGATTAAATTAACGATAAAAAAAAAAAAATAAAAAAAAGAGAAGAAAATAATCACCGATAAACGTGTCCACTTTTTTTTCTTAACGTGTCACTACCTTTCTTCTCTTACTCCTCCTTCTAATTTTTTTAAATCACGATCTAACAAATTTGAAAATAGAATCAAGTGATAAAAAGAAAAATCTTTAAAGGAATTTGCATTCTTACAAACGAATAATAAAAGAAGAGAAAGAAAAAGAAACACAAAGATCTTTGATGTAAAAGATAATTAAAAAATAATAAAAAAATAATATTATAATAATAATAATAATAATAATAATATATATATAAAATAATAAAATAAAATTACAATAATAGAATAATAAAAAAAAAATTCTTAATCAAAAATAATATATATATATATATACATAAAATAATAAAAAAATAATCTTTTTTTTTTTTAAATCATTTTCTAAGAAAATCGAGAAAAAAGATTAAGATTGGAGACGAGAAGAATGATACGTTCACGCACACAAATGCATACATATATATATACACACACATATACGTAGAATAAACTAAGAAAAAGAGAAAGAGAAGGTGAAGGAGGAGGAGGAGGAAGGAGGAAGATGTGGAGGTGGAGATGGAGATGGAGGTAGAGGTGGAGGTGAATGTAGGGGGGAAGTTGGAAGGGATAAGGGGGATAGGGGGATAGTGCAGTAAAGTTACGAGGCTGTTTACAGGCGGCTGTTGAAGCGATCTAACTCATGGCCGGCCAATGCACCCGCCAGGCTTGGCTGCAGCCACGCACTCGCGACGACATCCGTGCACACACACAATAATACAGGCTGATCCACAAAAAATCTTTAACTATTTCGTTCATATTTTATATTTACCTCTTATTATATTACCTCTTTTAAAATAAAAATTAAACGCGATATTTATTAATAAATGTTTGCTCGTTAAAAACCATTATACTCGGTATAATATCATCTCAACCATACGAGATTATTAAAATCATAATTTAATTTAAAAATATTATTAATTAATTTAAAAGTGATTTAAAAGCATCATTTTCTATATCTAAATTCATTTTTTTGTATTTTTTTTTTTTTATACATACAGCTTATCATTATTATTATACTTAATAATATTTTGTAATATAATTTTAATTTTTAGAGTATATCTATGTACTATTGATATTAATTTTTTTTTTGTTAATTCTATGATTTTTTATTTTGTTGAAGGAAAAAATGGTGTTGATTTAATTGATTTATTTTTTTATTTTTCTCTGTTTTTCTGCATACCTAAAACTAAGTTCTACAAGAGGAATTATTTTTAATAATTTTATTTTCAAGTTGATAGTACGTTAAGTCAAATATATAATATTTGTTTAATAATCGTTATTATAGTACGCGTAGTTAATTCTTTTTTTACAAGTATAACAACGATTATGACGTTTGAAGATTTTTTTCTAGATGTAAATATGACTTTCTTTTTAATTTATTGTTAAACATGCGAATTTAAGAAAAAAATTAATCGCGTTGATAACTTTCCTTTTATAGCTTATCTTTTTGATTCAGAACATACGCTTCGCGAATCATTATAACATTTGCCACGTGTAAATCCTAAAATAAGAAAAAAACTCTCTAAGCAGCTTTGCAGGTAGGATAAACACTAGTATGTTGTTTTGAAACAAATTTCAAAGTTTCTAATTATATTTGAAACATATTTGTGATTTGTAATAAAACTCTAGGGTTGCATCTATTATTAATTTTATGAGAATATTAATTGTTAATAAGGTGGTATTAATTAAAATCAAGAGCATAGTATACAAACATGTATGGGTTTACAACTAATTACAAAGTTTCTAATCGTATTTCAAATATATTTGATTTTGTACATACCACTTTCTAACATTTACAAATTGTTTGAACATTAATTGATAAAGTGTTATCATTAAACACGCATATACGATACTATTAATAGCAATTACTTTAATACCTTTACAATTATTTTTATACTCGTTATTTTTTTTCTTTATATACAATTATTAGATCAAAAAAATGAGAAAGTTGATAAAAATTATCTTCGATTACTATGAATTTTATTTATCTTTGTCCTAATTTAATTTTTCTTACATACGTTTAATGCGAATTCAATTGCTACGAGATTTTTATCCAATCTAAATGTATAACCAATTTTTTTGTTAACTTTGATTATCCTAATTTTTATTCATACGATTATAATTAATTCTTTTTTCTTTTTTTAACGTTCTTATGCTACATTAATGTGAGTTCAATTGCCATGATTATCATCCCGTCACGTTATAATTTCATTTTCACATGTTTCAATGTTGTACTCGATTGATTTCATTTCTATCTATCCCGTTACTTTTTCCACACCCGTATGATTAAAAAAAAAAAAAAAAAAAATACAAATTTAATCTCCATTTTTTTCTATGTATCCTTAATGCAATTCGAATTGAGGTCTCATTTTTAACCAACTTACAACACGACGATTGTAAATTTCTTTTCTGAAATGCGTTTTAATGCGACTACAATTGCTGCGGATTTTTACCCATTAAGGTGAGCAGAAGGGTGAAGATGGAGGAAGAAAGGGGGGGACTTGTCGGGTCATTTCTACCTTTCTCTACGATTACAGGTAAAAAAAAAAAATACAAAAAAAAATTGCTTGTCAAAGAAACAAAAGCATTTTATTGCTTTGATCATTTTCTCTCTTTTAATTTTTCTTTTATTTTCAAGACATTTTTTACCGATCGAGGATCACAAAAGTTGTTCTTCTCTGATCGAAGAAGGAGTGTGTGTGTTATGTGTGTTTGTATGTGTGTCTCGACGAAGGAACAAACAAGAAAGGCGGTATGTTTGCCCTCCACCACCTCCTCCTCATCTTTCTGAACCACCTTCTTCACCCCCTCCTCCTCTTCACCTTTCTCGTCGACCTAACCTATCCTACGCGATCGAGTCGTAGTCCCCGATCAGAGAGTGGGTCCCCTCTCCCCCAAACCCCGTTTTCTTCCTCGTTCCTCACCGCGAGGAAAAGGAGGGCCCCCGAGGCCTTTGAGATTGTCGTCACGCAACTGCGTGCCATGCCCTTATCGTTCGTGTCGAGAGTGCGAGAGAGAGAGAGAGAGAGAGAGAGACCGGGAATATCGCTACCGCGTCTTCCAGCTACGCGATAAATCCCCCCACCTCCCCCACTGCTCCCCCCTCCACCTGGCTGTGCACCCCTCTTTCCCGATATTTCCTATTTCGCTTATCTTCCCTTCAAGATCATGACGATCCCTGAAGAATATATTTTTTTTTCTTTAATTTTTATTTTATTGTCTTTTTTTTTGTTTTTGTAAATCAATTTCCATTACCAGCAACTCTCTACTAATTTATTTGTCGTCGGACCGATTTTCATCTTCAATCACCGATCATCTTGATTTTATATTTAGAATGAAGCAAGATTTTTGATTAGTTCAATTAAAAGATTAATCGAGTAATAATTACGAACACATTTAATTTTTATTATTTTATTTTGTATATGGGTTTTTTTTTATAGAAATTATTTTTTAAGCTAAAAATTTGTTTCCATTAATTTCTTTTATTAATCATATATTGCTGATGTAAAATACGATAATTTTATTAAGAAAATCAAGATTTTCTTTGTTGTATTAAATTACAAAATTAAATCGTGTGTTATTGAACACATTAATATTAATTTTATTTCGTATACATTAATTATTTCTTTTTTTTTTTTCTAAAAATTTCAAACAGTAAATTTCTATTGATTAATATTCTTTATTAATTCTACATTGCAAATGTGAAATACAATTATTTTATTTAAAATCAATGTTTCTGTTATCCTAAATAGAAATTCATCGTATAGTAATAATATAACAAATTAATCTTACATCTACGTTCAATTTATTTAGAATTCGATTTCTCTTTTCCCCTTCCCGCCTCTCGCAATCCTGGACTCCAAATTTCTATCGATTTATTTCCTTACTAATCCAACATTGCAAATGAAATACGATAATTTTATTTAGAATCGTGGTTTTCGTGTTATCCCAACTACAAAATAAATTCCCCTCAAACAAATTAACGAGTCAATCTTGTGATTTTAATGAAAAAATCGAAATTAATTCAAACGTTCGATATCGATTTATATTTAATAAATTCAATATATTTATTTATGTTTTTTTTTTTTAATAAAAATAAATATCATTCACATATTTTCAGTACCAATAATATTCACGTTTAAGTCATTTCTTTACAACTAAATGTTTCTCTCATACGTGAACTCGTATATAATGTTAAAAGATCGGATTACATTATCAAACGATCGATAAAATCAATGTCCTCCTTATAATTTTATTCCACGGCGTTTCTCAACGTTCCTACTATTTGCATATCACGTACGTGACCTCGTCTTATGAATCATTTCGCGTTCGTTACACGTTATATCACGCGCTGTTTCCTTTTTCTGCGAGTGGTGTAAAAAAAAAAAAGAAAAAAAAATCCCCCCACTCCAAAGAAAAAAAAACACTCGTTTTAAGGGGAAAATAAAAAAAAATCAGTTTGGAACGATTAATAAGCCTATCGTGTAATTTATATTACTTTTTTTCTCCTTTTAATGACATCAAGACATGACAACACCACGCTCATGTCAAGGATAAAGACTTTTTTTTTTCTTTTCTTTTTTTTTACTGGAAAGAGAAAGAGAGAGAGAGAGAGATAGAGAGGGGGGTAAAGATTATCTCTTTCGCTTCGCGAGAGTCTAAATCCTTTTTTTCGGCCATCCTTTAGCTTTTTTTCTTCTTCGCGGTTTTAAAGATACTTACTCGAAGAAAAAGAAGAAGAAGAAGAAGAAGTTTTCGTAGGATTTACTCTCGAGGTCTCGGGATTAAAGAGAAACTTTCGACCTCAGCTTTGATTACTTAAGATCTTCGACTGGGAACTTCCGCTTGTTGAATTTAATATCCTCCGATTGGACGACTACTACTTTCGAAGAAAAAAAAAATTATTCAAAAAAAAAAAAAATTGTAAAATAAAAAGAACAGCAAATAACAAGTATACAAAATCGAGAAAAACACAGTTAGTTGCTGATCAAGTCAAACGACATTTTTTTTTTTATTTAGAAATACTCGTCGAAGGATGTCCGAGGGAGGAAGAGGAGGAGGAATTATCATTATAAAAAGATTAGAATATAGGTGATCAGATTTTTCTATTGATGATTCTCACTAATTGCAAGTTATAAGTGGTTTAGATAAATATGCAACAAAATTGTTCAGTATTATAAGAATTAACTTATTATTTATTAGAAATTACCTATTTTATTTTAAAAAGAAGAAGTACTAGAAATATATGGAGAAATTATTAATTATTTTATTATTAATAACTTTCTACGTGACTTACAAACGATAAGGGTTAATAAGCAAAAACGATGTTATTCGTTATTACAAATTTTTATTTTCGATTGAAAAAGGGTTGATCTTGATTTTAAAATGAAATAGAAAAAGAAATTGAAAAAGGAGTGAGATAATGAGTTGCATGAGCAAGAAAATGAGAAAGTGTCAGTTTTCGAATTCTAAGTTAGTAAGTGTATGGGAGAAGAATGAGGATGAGGGCAAGTGAGGGGGGTTGTAGCAATTCGTTATACGGGCACCAGCAGCAACAACAGCAATAGCAGTAATAGCAAAAGCAAGAGAATGGAATCTCGCATTTGAAAGGAGACTCGAATGCGAGGAACTCGCTCGGACCTCCTTGAACTTGTCTATCTCTACCTGATAAAAGGGATTCCGTGAGATAACACAACGCGAACCCCACCCCTCACCCCACCCCTCACCCCAGGAAATTCCGTGTAATACATGTTAACTCGAGAACTCTCATTGCCATTATTCGATTGGTTCGATTTCGAATGAGAGAGAGAGAGAGAGAAAGAGAGAGAGAGATTTCAAATGAATGGAAGGAAAGAGAGTAAAGACAGGGAAGGGGGTGTGGTGTTGGTTTCACAAATTCACGAACGTTTTCTCAAAAAAAGAAAAAACACATTTCATCTCAACGATGTTTATTATCTATTTCGATATTCTAAAAGAAAACGACATGAGATATGGCTGACACCGAAATAAATTCGATCATAAAGAAAAAAAAATTAAATTTTGATAATAAATAATAAGTATAAATAAATTCTGAAGTTAAAAAGGTGATGTGTGCCTATAATTATCAAAGTTGTCTAGTTGTTTCGAGATATTTAAAGGATTACATTTTTGAATACTATAATGAATTCTGTATAACATTGAAATAAAAAACAGTATCTTTAATGTTTCATTTTTTTTAAATATTGTGAAAATTACATCGAATTAATTTAATTGAAAAATAATGTCGTGTAAAATAACAAATAAACTCATTTATTTTTTTTATAAATTTTGAAAGTTTTGAAAAATTTTACTTTTTTATGAACCATTTTCATAATTATGAACTTTCATATAGAGAATAAATCATTAATGAGAACCACTGCGTTGAACTGTCTGATCTCGATCACTCTTCCTTTCGAAGAAACGAAACGAAGATATGTATATACTATTACAACTACTACTACTACTACTACTACTACTATTACTAATATTACCACCTAGAAGATGTTTCCAGGCACACGTTCTATCCATTCTACGTCGTAGTCACGCTCGTCTGAATTTCAGTACGGGACACGAAGCGGAGCTCGAATTTCCAAGTGAAGTCATTATTACACAATCAACGAAGTTAGTATGCTCGAGTATGGCCGATTGTTTTCAAAGCCACGTTTAAGATAGACGGAGACTACTACTAGAGATAGGTTAAGAGAAAGAGAGAGAGAGAGAGAGAGACAGAGGAATAGATGGACGTTGAAACCATGAAGACATGAAGATAGTAGACCCTATCTCCAAACAAACGCATGTATACGTCGAACTGTGCGATGCTTATTTAAGCTCTCTCTCTCTCTCTCTCTCTCTTTCTCTTTCTCTCTCTTTCTCTTTCTCTCTCTTTCTCTTTCTCTCTCTTATTCGATCCAGCATGGCCGAGTGCATCGACATTGGTCAAACCGTGCAGCTGCACTGTTACCATCGTGCATACGTTTGTACGTACGTACGTATGTACGTACGTGCATGCGTGCAGTGCGTGCAATACGTGCGTGCGTGCGCAGCATGCACGTCGTCGATGCAATTCTCGAAGCAAGGCAAAGTCCCCCTGCCCTCCTCTGCCTGGCCCCCCAGCACGAAGAACAGAAGGAGGACGACGACGAGTTGGCAGAGTGGGCGTGGGTGGTGTTAGTCGACACGTGTACACACACACAACTTTAACGGTGCCATCGTAACACCGCTGCTGCTGCTTTCGCTTAATTAAACTGTGTCTAGCTGCTCTCTCGCTGAACCCCTCCCCTCCCATATCTTCTCTCTCTCTTTCTCTCTAACTATCCAACTATGTCTGTCTCCGTTCAGGTTCATTCTCTTTCTATCTCTTTCTATCTAACGGGTCCCTTCTCTGCTTTAGAACCTTCTCTTCTAACAGGCAAGTCCAGTGACAAAGGAAGCCCAGCAGCACGGTTTACTACTACTGATACAAGTTATACACAACCACTACTACTACAATCATTACAAGTACTCACTACCAGTGTACCAATATACTAATGTTCTGCCAGTAGTGGATCTATCTCTCTCTTTCTCTCCCACTCTCTCTATATATATTCTGTCCTTAAACGTGGTTCGGGGCTAGTGGTGTATAGGTTCTGCTGCTACAGTCAGAGCAGTGGTAGCAGCACGTGCCTTCATTAGGAGACCTGGACCAGGGAGGTAGGGAGGTATCTATCCTTCGTAATCCGAAATAACGGACCAAGGACTAAACTTCTCTTCACGGAACGGTAAACTCGACAAAACTGGACCTCCTGTTTTCTTGCCCTCCTTCCACCTCTAATGTTGCAAAGCTTAATCCTCTTCTATTGCGATTCATAAGAAATTTTACCTCCAGATATTATAGAAGTGAAAAAGAAAGAACTAATACGTCAGTTTTTGTTTTTCGATATATTTATATCGCTTATAATTAATAATTAAATAATTTGTAATTTTTAAGTTTATAGTAACCCATTTTGTTTTCATTATTTTGTTGAAATTAGACGATACGATTTTTGTGGATCGAGTTGCATTTTCAATTCCCCCTTTCCTCTCGTTTTTTGATCAACTCGCTTAGTTTTTTTAATTATTATTATTATTAATTTTTGTTGTTGTTCTTCTTTTCTTTGTTAATTCGTTCTGTAGGCCTATTTTCTTTTTTTTTTCTTTCATGTATTATACGATAAAAAAAAATCCTTCGAACAAAACTAAAAATGTACGCATTTAACAAACAACGCCTGCCTATCCGACGTTATTTTTATCGACGACGATAAGGTTTAAAAATAGTCTCCGTAACCGCGACGCCAGTTTGGTAGAGTTAAGGAAAGTGCATAGATAATGTGCATACGTTGTGTGGTTGGTTATTGCGCTGCGTGGTTTTTTTTTTAAACGTATGCAAGCTATAATTTACTAGTATTACTACTACTACTACTTCTTTTTTTCTATTGTATTATTTTATTATTAAATCGATGTATAAACTAAAATGTTTATTAATTTTGATTAAATATTTAATTATAAAGAACAAAACAAATTTTCTCCTTTTAATTACAATAACATCGTATAATCGTTATAACAAATATCTAATTATAAATTCAATCAAACTCAATATCCAATTTTATAAAATTATTTTCCAAAAAAAAAAAATTACAGACGAAATTTTCAGTAAAGTTTCTTCTCATTCGATTTTCATATAATAGCGTAAGATTTTGGCGCAATTTTCGTAATAACGTGCTACACATCCCTCCTCCTCCTCCTCCCCTTCCTTCCTCTCTTCACCACCTCTCATCGAGATTCGACAGAAATCGAAATTGCAGGAACTCGGTCGCTTAAGAAACGCTTATGCGAAACTCGCACGTTTCGCGAACGTGTCTGGGGCTTTATTTACCGGAAGATTCCTTCTCTTTTCACACACACACACACACACACACACACACACAATATATATATATATATATATATATATATATATATATATATATATATATATATATGCATTTACACATATATACTCTCTTTCGATAAGCAATCGGGATAACAAATAAGTTCGAAGAAGACTCGAGATCAAAGTTTCTCATCTTTCTCATCTACTCCTAGAATATACAAAGTAAGAAGAAGGAAAAGTATAATAAGAGAAAGAGAAGAAGGAGGAGTAGGAGTAGAAGTAGGAGTAGGAGTTGGAGGAGGAGGAGAAGAAGGAGGAGGAGGGTCGTTGACTTGAGTCGAATAAAAAATTGGCAACATTTATATCCGAGGGGTGTTCGGTTGTGACGCGTCGGCACGCCGATAAAAAGTTTTGCTTACTATAGGCTAGGGAAAATAGACGAGTTGCATGTCTCGTCCCGGTTGCAAAAGCCACAGAACGATGATAACACGCCTCTCTCTCTCTCTCTTTTTGCTGTGGCACAGGCCAGTCCCATGTTGTTATCGGGATAACTGCTGATAAGAGAAGAGAGTGAACCCAACGAGTTGGCGCTTAAACTCAACCACCAAATAACCAACCAGTGCTAGAAGAGGAGCAACAGTAACATTTTTTTTTTTTTAACCGATCACCTCTATTTTTTTCTTTCTTTTTTTTTCTTTCATGATTTATCGCGTTAAAATTATTCCCGAATTTTTCTATTATATCATTGTGTTGTTTTTCTTTTTTCTTACCTTATTCGCATTTTTAAGTATATTATATATTTATAATAATAATAATAGCTTCGAAAATTACTGTAATTGATATTAATGACAAAATTTTTATTCTTCGAATTCTTTATTATTTTATATTAAAAAAATTATCTTCCTAAATTAATTTAAATACTAAAGTTTATCATATATTAGTTTTCCTTTTTGAGATGAGATATCAATTTGTTATATTAAATCCACTATTCGCGTTTAAAAATAACCTAAAATAATAATAACTTCTAGAATTGTTATAATTGATATTAGTTATAAAATTTTCATCCTTCGAATTCTTTATAATTTTATATAGAAAAAATTATCTTCCTAAATTAATTTAAATACTAAAGTTTATCATATATTAGTTTTCTTTTTTGAGATGAGATATCAATTTGTTATATTAAATCCACTATTCGCGTTTAAAAATAACCTAAAATAATAATAACTTCTAGAATTGTTATAATTGATATTAGTTATAAAATTTTCATCCTTCGAATTCTTTATAATTTTATATAGAAAAAATTATCTTTATAAATTTATTTAAATATCAAAGTTTATCATATATTAGTTTTCCTTTTTGAGATGAGATATAAATTTGATTATTATATTAAATTCCTTATTCGCGTTTAAAAATAATATACTACATTATATACTATATACAATATATATATATTACAAATTTATGTTGTTTTATACCTAATTTGAATTTCCAGAAATTATTAATAAATATTAATTTGACTACATTAAATAGTTTAGAATTATATTAAATCAACGTTTTATAACAAAGCCACAGCAACGCGTAGCAGGAGCATTCTAGTATATATATATATAAAATAAAATAAAATAAAATGATAGGAACACAATGATACCAAAGTAGAAATATCGTATTTCGTTCATTGGTTTCCAAGTAATCACTCGTTCATTCGTTCGTAGTAGTAGTAGTAGTCGTGCTCGTGGCACGTTCAATGGCTTGATTATTCTGCTAGTTTCATGGGGGTTCATTGTACGGATATGCCAGACGAACCCGTCGAGATTGTCCGCTTAGAGGAAGAGAAATAGAAAGAGAGAAAGAAGGGCACGCGCGTGTTTGAACAAGTGCAAGCACCAGCAGCAGACACGCACGCGTGTGTGTCCTATACCGTTCTATGGATTATGTTTACATTCTCGGTTCATGAAAGTTTCCTACCATTTACCACAACTACTACTATTACACTACATATCATTTAATTAATCATGACTTTAATTAATCATCATCCAATGCTGATTAATATCAATGATAATATTATTTTATGATAGTCGTCAAAATGATTTTTTTTTTTTTTTAATTATCCATTTCCTTTCTTTATAAAAATATAAATGATTCGATATTAAAATGCAACTAGTAGTGTTTTACACTTACAGTTACAAAAAAATGTTTAGTCAAAAAATTTGATGATCGAATCAAATTAGATTTTTATTTTATATAATATAGAAATAATATTTTTTTTATTTTAATAATTTAATTTGTTTTGTTTTTCTTTTTTCTTTTTCAATTTATCGAATTACTTATATATACTTAATCTACTTTCATAATTATTACTTACTTCTTTCTACGAATACGAGACGTTAGTGTATAGGTGTAAATCATTGAGATTACGTGTTATTTCAAGATTAATAGGTTACGATTAAATTTATCACTAGATCGGCCTTAATCGATCGAGATTTTTCACCGAGTGACACCTAGAATCATTAAATGTTGCAACTATTTCTTGATAATAAAACTATCATGATAATTTCACGTTATTAGAAATCAAATTTACGATAAAGTAAGAGACGCGAAAGTAATTTAAAATTAAAATATTATACTTATACAAGTGAATGTCTCATATTAAATATTTAATTATTTTTTTTCTTAATATAAAATTATAAAATTGGAAAATCTTATTCCTACATGATTTTATCGTATTATAATTAAAATGTTTACATAAATAAATATTAAATATCTTTAGACACGCCTTATTATTAAAATTTTTTCTTATAAAATAACAAATTAAAAATCGATTAAGTAAGACGTGTAATATGGCGGTAATTCGTCGTTTTATAATTCTAATATTTATATGAAAACAAATATTTAATTAAGGACAATTTATTAGTCTCCTTAGTGTATAAAAACATATAAGGAAAAAGGAAAAAAATAACAAGTTAAAAATCAATTAAACAAATTAATAAGAATTATTGAAAAATAACAAATCATATTTTTCTCTTACCTAATCGTTGTTGATGCAATAATCAAGACAAAAAATAAAGAAAAAAAATTAGAAATCGATTGGTAAATAATTCATTGGTAGCCAACTGATTCGTCATACAAAATGACTAATCATCTAAAACAAATTTATAGGAATAAACGTTAAATATCATTAAAAAATATTAAATCGTATTTTTCTCTCATTGAATTGTTGATGCAATAAAAGAAGAAGAAAAAGATAAAAGAATAATTTAGAAATCTATTACGAAATTCATGCCGTCGTTGTTAATTTATCACAAATAGAGAAATCGTTTCTTTTTTAAGCTCAAATATATTTTTTATATTATATTAAGTTGGCAATTAAGTTTCCTTCTTATTTGTGTTTCAATTTGAATTATGGGAGAATACATTATTGATGAATTAGTTGTTAATTTTTATTGAAATAAAAAAATTTATAAATAATATCGAAAACTTAGTTGCTAACTAAAAATATGATACAGTGAAAGATCGAAATTGTATAATGTCAAGATTTATATGGTCGTTTGGTATATGTTCTATATAAAAACAAATAAAAATAAATCAAAATATTTGGTCATACAGTGAAGTATTTGGTAAATGTTGACAGCTGAATGACCATGTAAATCTTAACATTTTCAAACAATTTCGGTCTTTTACAGTAACCTATATGTATGAGTTGTTTATTTTGAAAGTGGTCTAAATCCATTTATGTTCGAATCGAGATATTGAAGGGCTTCTGTTGGATTATAAATTTTTATAAATCAATTTAAAAAAAAAAAAAATATATATATATATATATAGTAAAATAATGTTTTCCAATTTCTAAAGGTGTATAATTGTCCTAATTATCATAATTAACATTACTTCAAAAATAATATGTTTTCGATGGCTAAAGATTGGATTTAGGCCACTTTCAAAATAAACAGCTCATATATATTTGTTTTGTATAGTTGTTGTTGTTGTTGTCTTCGTAAACTTTAGTGGCAGGTAAAAACACATAGAAAAGGTAGCCGTGTTTCTGGATAAAGAGAACGGCAAGCAAGCAAGCAAGCAACCGGTAAACTCACGTCAGAGAGTTTCGGCTTTAATCTTTCGGCCGACGATTTCACAAACGACGAACCAGTAGCGCGAACGAACGAACGAACGAACAAACGTGCGAAAACCGCTTTTGGTTCACTTTCACCTGCGCGAAAAGAGGGTGGGAGGGTGGTTGAGAGGAAGAGAGGGTGTGGGTTCGATGTACTCGACACATAGACACCGTGAATGCAATGCAATGCAATGCAACAACACAACAACAACAATAACAATAACAATAACAACAACGTAGGAAACTCGTGCTACGAATACATAAAACAACACAAACGAAAGTTTCTTCCCTTTTACTTATATTTATTATCTTTCTTCTCTCTTTCTCACTTTTTTACTTGCATACGAATGAAACAAAAATATTAAAACTGTATACACACTAGCTAAAGTAACGTAAGCAAAGTTTCCTCGTCCTACTATTCCTTCTACCCCTCGGAATGTTCCATCAATGGAATTTTAATTGAAACTGTAACATTCTATCAATTCTCTTTTGCAATTTTTTTTGTTAAACAATATTCTCTTGTTCTTTTATTCCAAAGAAAAATTTTCGTAATAATCTTTTCAAAGGTTTTCCCTTTTTTCTAATATGTAGGTAAATAAAATTCTATGATAATAATCTTATGAAATTATCATCTCTCGTACGGTTTTTTATCTCTCTTCTTTTTATTATTCATGCATTCCTGCATTTTTCTATGGGATATCACACAAAAAAAAATAGGAATAAAAAGAAAAACAAAGACTTTCAATTACGCGTTACAAAATATTTTTCTTCTTTTTTTTTTTTTATTATTATTAACCGTTTGACAACATTTGATGTATCAGTACGTCATGCATTTGTTTGGACAAAGAGACACACATGACGTTCTAATACGTGATTGAAACTGAGACGAGATTTAAGTAATTCATTTTGTGGTTTATTTCAAAGTAATGCGTCATTATTATATTATTATAATTAATTTAAATTATTATAATATTTCAAAGTAATTTTCAAATAAATGTGTGCCCTAAGGGTTAATTATAACGCTACGTATTATTAATCTGTTATTTTCATTTGCAGGTAAATAAAATAAAAAAACGATTAAATAAAATTTTATCTGATTTTTAAAAGTAAAACAAAAGAAAAAAGAAATACAAACCACAAAAATTATAAGAGTTTATCGTATTTGCAACAATAATATTAAATAATAATAATAATAATAATAATAACTCAAAGGAGAGAAAATTATTATTTTCTTTCTAAACGCACATTCATTTACCTCCAATAAAACCGAAAAAAAAAGAAAAGAAAAGAAAAGAAGGAAGGAAGGAATAAAAATAATCTCCTTGTAAATTTTACCCCACTGGAAGCAAATAAGAGAAAAAAAAAGGAAAAAGAATAAAAAAAAAAAAAGAAATAAAATAAAATATAAAGAAAAGAGAAGCAAAGGGGAAGGGGAAAAAGGCTAAGCATTCTTTATCCACTTTGTATAACGTAAAATTATGGTACGGTTCGGCTTCTTTCACGTCGATCGGCTTAAGGGGTGAGTCTTAATGCTGAACGAAGAATCAATTGCATAAGCTTCTAAAAGAGTACAGTAGCGGAGAGAAGGAAATTCTAGGGTAAAAAATGAGGGAGTAAAGAAGACGAAGGAAAGGAGAAAAGGGAAGGGAAAGGGGGGTATTATTCCTCCCCCTCACCACACTTGATAAAGTTTCCCCATTCTGTACATTTATTTTTCGTCGTATCTTTTTTCTTTTTTGTAACTAATGTTAGTTTAATGAAAAACAAAATTATTTTGCTTTTTATTGTGGATTTTTTTTTTTTTTATTATTAAATGAACTTCTTCGAATACCTGATCGATATATATTTTATTTTTTTATTTTGTAATCCTTTTAAAAATCGTGTAAAAACACAACTACCCTTCTTTTTATATACACGAAGACAAATTTGTTTCAAATATCGCGTATTCAATTTTTACGTGAAATGAATATTTTTCTTTTTTGTTTTTATATTTTTTTTTTCGAAAAATTTAAACTCCTCTTCTATCGTTTGAAATTCATTGATGTCATTAAACGTTGCTTTTTTTTTACGTATGCCTATTACTTCTACCACGTTGAATAAAATGAACTTTTAAAAGGTCATATATTTTTTTACATCCCTATGGTACAACAAACAAAAAAATATATTATGTATGCAATAAAAATTCTTGACTCATCGAATAGCAACTGTAACGCGTAACAGAAGAGAAATTCTGCCAAAAAATTTTAACAACCTGATAGTAGTAGTAGTAGTGGTAGTAGCGGTAGTAGTAGTAGTAGTAATAGTAGTTAACGTTTAGTGTTATAATCCTGTAGGTAATAAATTTCTTTTTTTATATAGTTTTCTTTTTCTCTCCCTCTCTCTCTCTCTCTCTCTCTCTCTCTCTCGCTCTCTTTCTCTCTATCTTTTTTCTTCTTACACGAAAAAAAAAACAAAAAAAATCTATAAAACATTTGGTTTTAAACGCGAAAGTTAACACTTTTCGAAAATAATTTTATAAATATATTTTCTATAATATGTTGGATTAAAAATAGAAAAAAGAAACAACATATATATACATCTAATGTTTTTTATTCTTTCTTCTTTTATATGTTGCTTTTTTTACTCGTAACTTTTTACTACATCAAACGAATTTTCCGTGAGCTTGGAAAAACGCAACACAACACAACACAACACAACACAACACACCAGACCTGGTCGAAGATATTTTTCGACATGCCAATTCGTTCGAGAATATAACGTGAAAAAAAAGAAAGAAAAAAATAAAAAAGAAAAAACGGTAAAAAGAAAAAATATTTTTCATCGGAGATAGAAAAGAGTCTAAAGATAAAAAGATAGAGGGTGGACGAAAAAAAAAAAGCGAAAAAGAAAAAAGAAAAAAGAAAAAGGGAAAGAGAAAGAAAAAGAGAAAGAGAAAGAGAAAGAGAAAGAGAAAGAGAAAGAGAAAGAGAAAGAGAAAGAGAAAGAGAAAGAGAAAAAGAAAGAGAAAGAGAAAGAGATGGAAAGAAAACCGTAGCAACGTCCATCCATCACCCCCGTTTCCATTCCCCCCAACCCACTCCTCTCGTCAACCATTACGTTACCCGATCCACTTAGAAAGGCACACGTCTATATAAACGTACAAGTATTTTTGTGTCCCTCATATATATATATATATATATATATATATATGCATACATGCATGAATGCATGCACGCAGATATGCGTTGAGCTGCCGCGAGAATAGGAGCAAACGAGAGATGCAGTTGGTGCTTTTCGACAAGATTGATGTGCATTTTCGACGATGCACCGACGAAATTGATTTTCAAATCGATCGTCGATCCTCTTCTTTCTCTCTCTCTCTCTCTCTCTCTCTCTCTTTTTTGCGTTTGTCGTGCTACATGTACATGTATTTTTCTCTCTTATCATTATTTTTATAAAAAAATAAAAAAAAAACGTATTCGATCAAAATCTACAACGCATTTTAACGTAAATAAACATGAAGTAAATGTTAAACAATATTTGCAAAGAAATAAAACAAATAAAAAAAATAAAAATACAAAAAAAGAAAACAAAAGCAAAAAACAAAATTTTACAAACGTCATCATTCCATGTACGTGAATACTCATGAAGTAGTAGTAAAGTAAATGGTTAACGCCATTGATATTTGCAAAACAATTTGACGTGGACTAAAGATCTATCTTTTATCTAATTATATCCTTTTTTTAATTAAAAGATTTATATACATATAAATGTTTGTGCGTGCGTGTGTGTGTATGTGTGTGTGTGTACTCGTTCGATTTGAAAAAGCACTAACAATTTTGGCAGATTCTCTTACGAAACTTTAAGGGTCTCTAAGCAATAGAATATTACCCTACCACCCATTTTCGAGGTTTGCTTACGAAAGAGCAGAGGGAATGCTTTCGGGAATATACATGTTCGTGAAAGAGAGATATAGTTGAGAAAGAGAAAAAGAAAATGAGGGAATAAGAGAGAGAGAAAGAGGGAGAGAGAGAAAGAGAGAGAGAGAAAGAGAGAGAGAGAGAGAGAGAGAGTGTATGAAACATACTTAATGCGAATCTACATAGAAGTACCTGTTTTACACGGGTTCGCGGGCACACTGGGAGTGTTCATAGCTGTGCACATTCATATTTAAATTCAATTTCGTCTAGACTGCTTCACCGATGGTGTATGTGTGTATATATATATATAAATGTATGTGTACTGCCTTTCAGGAAGAAGAAAAAAGTAAAAAGAAGGAAGAGAGAGAGAGAAAGTTTATGCATGTGTTTATGTGCGTTTAGAGTGGGTGGTCAGTCAGTGGTTCTCAAAGAAAAAAAAAAGAGAAAAAAACTATAACGCGTTGTTGATTGAATATCAAACGATACGAATGAATTTTTTCGTTTTACATTTATATTTTAAACGTTTTCCACGTAAAATGCATGTAGTAGGAATACGATTAAAGAATTATTCGTATATTCTCTTTCATTGTATTATTTAAAATAATATATATATTAGGGTGGGTCAAAAAAATGACTTATTTTTTTTTTTCAAGTGCCACGGAAAAATGGGTTGCTAGACACCTTAAAAGAATTCTCATCCAATATGAGCTCTTAATTTTAATAGGAAGATCCTCCGCATCGCAGTTTTTTATTTTTTTCTCAGTCCAATAGAATAAAATTCATACCTCATCATTAATTGATTGTACAGAAAAATGTTTTAGACGAATTTTGTAGGAAATTTAATGCTCTACAAAAAAGGTAAATTATATTTTTTCCGTAAACCTCACCATTTGAATAATATTGAAGATTTAAATTTGATGATTTTTAGACAAATCTCATTTTTGATTATGAATTTTATTACTCGACAATAAATGACTAATAAAAAGTGTACAATACAAATTTTTGTAGGAAATCAACTGCTCTATAAAAATGGTGTCTTATGTTTTGGCGATTAAATTAAGCGTTCAAAGGATATTCAGAGACGGAAATCAGTGCACATGAAAGTTTGATGATGAAGGTGTCTAGGCAATCCGTGGCACTTGAAAAAAAAAAAATAAGTCATTTTTTTGACCCACCCTAATATATATATGCTTATTACGAACGAACCTTTCAAATTTTTTATAGATATGAAATAAAACTTATTATTTAGTATTTAAATGAAATTTTGATTCATTTATATTAAATGTTATTAAAGCATAAGATATTATATTTTGTTGAATAAATATAATTATTAATCCTCTGAAAACTATGGACGTATATATACGCTTAGTAAAAGTGATCAACGTAATCTGTCTGTCTATTGACGCATATACATGTTTATCAATATGAATGTAAAATAATGTAAGGCTGTGGTTGCATATTAATTATAGTTTTATAAGTTGTTTGTCACATATGAAAATTATATAAAAAAGAAAAACATTAATTAATAAATACAATTTATTATTATATCCGGTTTATAGTATTATTAATCAATATATGTTTTTGATTATTATACATATATATAATATAAACTATTCCGTTCCTACGAAATACTTTAGCTAAAAGTATTAATCAATCAAAGAGTTAATAATCGCATTTAATTAATCTTTGATTACCTTTCATCTTTAATCGAAGACCCATTTGAAAATATTTCTACGTAATATTCAACTGTGTTGAAGACGTTCGAGACCTTGTTAATAGTTCAACTAACGAAGGCAGACTAAACTAAAGTATAACAATATCATAAGTTTAAATAGAAAATGTAAACATTGCAGAGGACACCATAGTCACCAGGATATCAAAATTTCAACGAAAGGATATATTTTCACGCTAATGAATAATAATAAAATGTAACTCTTCGGTATATGCATATTTCAGAGTGATTTTTGTTTTTTTTTTAATATAATTTTTTCCAAAGTGGATTCTCAAACGAACAAAATTTTATCTGTTTTTTCTTTTTTTTTTTTTTGCCTAGACTAATTTTTACACGTATAAAATAATCCCCAGCCCAGTTGGTAGTCGTATCAGTTTAACTGACTTCGGATAAATTCCGTATATATTTAATATTAATATATAATTTATTTAAATACATTATTATTATTACATCTAATTATTTATTTATATAACTGAACATTTTTTTCTCGTCATGTGCATACGCTATATGCTTAATAATATTATTCATTATAATTGTATTATCTACATATCTACGATGGAAAAAATTATACTTTTATGCGCATACATTTTTTGTTTATATACGATTGAAAAAAAAAACACATAAAAATAACGTTTAAAAATAAATATTAATCTTTCTTAGCGAATCTTTAGAAATAGCCGTATAACAATCATGTATTATTAAATTTTTACATTTCTGAATAAAAGAAAAAAAAAAGTTATCAGAAAAAAAAAACCAAGAATTCCCGTTAGAATGAGAAATCTTTTCTAAAGTCACGTACCATTCCAAAAGTAAAGACTTTTATTTCGTTTCTTTTTATTTTTATTTTTATTTTTATTTTCATTTCTTTCTTTCTTTCTGTTTTCACCAATCTCGAGGTACACAACATACCTTTTTTTTCTTTTTCTAACGACGAAATCGCACGTGTTTCTTGGAACAACAAGGTTAGGAAAAAGGTGGGTTGGGGGTGGTGGTGTGTAACGTACAGTATAACGAGAGGTTGTTGCTCTCCTGCTACTGCTACTGCTGTTGCTGTTGATGTTGCTGTTTGCTGCTAGTAATAGAGGGTAGTACGTACCACCAAACAGTCGAAAAACAGCTTAAAACATTCCCCAAGCTCTGGGGGGGGGGGGTTAATTCGTTGCAAACCGCAAGCACTCGAGGTAATTTTCTGTGGTAGGCTATGAAGGTGAACAAGAAAAGGAAAGAAGAAAAGAAGAACACACGAGAGAGAGAGATAGAAAGAAAAAGAAAAAGACACGATGTGTTCTTTGCGCGTTCCAGTACGCCATTTTTCTCCCCCACCCTCATCTCTCTACCTCTCTTTTCTTTTTATACCAGAAGAGTTTTTACAGAGATAGATAGATAGAAAGAAAGAGAAAAAGGATGACGCTTTTGCACGTTAGAGATCTCGTACATGTTTCTGGAAAAGTATATATACGAGTAACCTCTTGAACGTTCACCGTGAACGTACACGACGACGATCTTTCTCCATTTCTGTTTTTCTTAATAACCTCTTTCTCTCTCTCTCTCTCTCTCTCTCTCTCTCTCTCTCTTCTCTTCTCTTCTCTTCTCTTCTCTTCTCTTCTCTTCTCTTCTCTTCTCTTCTCTTCTCTTCTCTTCTCTTCTCTTCTCTTCTTCTTCTCTTCTCTTCTCTTCTCTTCTCTTCTCTTCTCTTCTCTTCTCTTCTCTTCTCTTCTCTTCTCTTCTCTTCTCTTCTCTTCTCTTCTCTTCTCTTCTCTTCTCTTCTCTTCTCTTCTTCTTCTCTTCTCTTCTCTTCTCTTCTCTTCTCTTCTCTTCTCTTCTCTTCTCTTCTCTTCTCTTCTCTTCTCTTCTCTTCTCTTCTCTTCTCTTCTCTTCTCTTCTCTTCTCTTCTCTTCTCTTCTCTTCTCTTCTCTTCTCTTCTCTTCTCTTCTCTTCTCTTCTCTTCTCTTCTCTTCTCTTCTCTTCTCTTCTCTTCTCTTCTCTTCTCTTCTCTTCTCTTCTCTTCTCTTCTCTTCTCTTCTCTTCTCTTCTCTTCTCTTCTCTTCTCTTCTCTTCTCTTCTCTTCTCTTCTCTTCTCTTCTCTTCTCTTCTCTTCTCTTCTCTTCTCTTCTCTTCTCTTCTCTTCTCTTCTCTTCTCTTCTCTTCCCTTTGCAAGACGATACAGTTACTCGACAGAAACTATACATCTTTTTTCTGACCGTTAAAAACTAGGTTAACAACAATTCTACAGTATCGTTCAAATTCAAATAGATATTTTCTTCCATATGATATATTTTTTAATATAAATATAGTTCGACGGAATTTCATCGAATGATCAAGTCATGTAATTTGTATAAGAACAAAACATAAAGATTTTCAGCATTCAAACGGGTTAATGTTAAAGATATATCAATAAAAAAAAAAAAGAAATGCTAATTTCTTTTCAAACAAAAAAAACTTCGAATTCTCTTGATTAATAAAGGAAAGAAAAAAAAAAGAAAAAAAAATTTTCATTAGATCGAAGAAGAAAGAG
This sequence comes from Polistes dominula, assembly GCF_049000335.1. Classification (NCBI taxonomy): domain Eukaryota; kingdom Metazoa; phylum Arthropoda; class Insecta; order Hymenoptera; family Vespidae; genus Polistes; species Polistes dominula. Next base: position 5,893,486 of record NW_028301150.1, read on the forward strand.
AAGAAAAAAAACCTCCCCAAGAAAAAAAAAAACAAATCGAAACGAGAAATCGAACGAAAATTTTAACGAGGTGGGGGGAGAGGGTAAGAGAATATAACGAAAAACAAAAGATCGCAAAAGAAAAAGGTAGTGAGGTGCAACTAAGGTTCCATCCCCCTCCCTCCTAATCCTGCTCTTCTTCCTTCTCGATCTGCTGGTTCTTCTTCTTCGTTTTCACAAGAAAAAAAAATTGTAGAGAGAGTGAGAGAGAGAGAGAGAGAGAGAGAAGTCAAAGTAGAGGCCACGATGAGATTTCCTCTTTATAAGAAGACGTGACTTGGCCGTTTGCCAATTTAACCAACCCTTAAAGTCGCTTGTTTATTTTAATTCGTAAAGTGGATGATGTAGTCTCTCTCTCTCTCTGTTTTTTGTGCTCTCTTGTTCAACCCCTCTCTATCACCAGCCGATTTTTTTCCCACTCGGGCACAATCTCACGCATAACAATTTTATCGTCCTTACTTTCTCACACCCCCATTCCACTTAATTTCCACCCCCTTTTTAATGATAAGAAAAGGATTAAGATGACCAACCTGTAAATAATATAATAAGTAGAATGTGGTGGTAAAGATGATGGTATTAGCGTTAAAAAGTTAAGTCTCGTTTGATGAAACATTCGGGTGTATAATGGAATGGAGGTAAGGGGAAGGAAGATTTTTTTTCTAATATAAGTAAATTCCTGTTTTTATTATTTTTTTACAGCATAAAATGTGCCACATAATACTGTACTATGAATAATGAACTAACTTCGTGGAAATTGTTCGCCATAAGGTGGTAATAGTGATGGTGATGGTGTTGATGGTGTGGTAGTATTGTACGTTCCTTAAGTTCCTTACGTTTCTTACATTCCTACAATTCTTTTCATTTTTGTTTACTCATTTTCTCTTATCTCATTATTTTTCTTTCTTTATTAATTTGTCTTATTTTTATATTTTATAACCGCCTATGTAAATATTTTTTAAATATTAGAACGATTTAAAGGGGTATTGTGTTAAAAATTAAAGATTAATTTCAATCATTTTCCATTGTGTTTCATTAATTATAACAAATAACGTAAGATTAATTGAAAATTCATTATTACATACATATATACGTATCATCAATTATAAAAATAAATACTAAAATAATATAAAAACCAAATGGCTAGATTGTAAAAAAAAATAAATTACCATACATGTTCGATTGAACAAACAAAAAAATTCAACAAAACAAAACGAAACGAAATGGCGGTTGCACCCACATAAGTTTTGCTAACGTACGCGTTTAAAAAGATAGGAGGGGGAAAAAGAGGAAAGGGGGAGTGGAATTAAAAAAGATTAACCGAGCGAATCGATTTGAAAATTTATCTTTCGAGAAGAAGAAAAGAAAAGAAAAAAAGGGACGACACCACACACACACACACACACACATATATATATATATATATATATACAACTTGAGAGATATTTTCGGGTGGTCGTTCGTAATTAGAGTCGCATTCATTGGCGTATAATGGAAGGGGAAGGGGGAGGAGGAGGAGGAGGAGGAGAAAAGGGGACTTACAAGCAAAATACGTTTCCGTTCGCGCCACCGTTCGTGTTGGGTTTCTATACTTAAACGAGCGACACCTGTACGCTCCACTTGGCAAACGATGCAATAACCTTAATTAGTTTTTCCCTCGGCACGCTATCCGGGACCTTAACGACCGAACTTCGTAACGTCTACTCGTATCTACGCATCCTATGAGTAAGAGAAATGTTACCACGAATTCGTAGGAACCTTCATCACCACACTACCACCACGTACACCACCACTACAACCATCACCTTATCCTTCTTCTTCTCCTCCTCCTCCTCCTCCTCCTCCTCCTCTTTCTCTTCAACCACCCTTTCCTACTCTTCCTTCTTCTTACGTTGTAAACCAACTCCGTTGGGGGATGATGCTTTCATCGATTATGAACGCTTGGTACGAACGAAAAGCGAGAAAATATCTCTTAAATGAGCTACTACTAAGAAGAGAGAGAAATTTTCCTGAATTTAAAACTTGAATGGGAAAAGAAACAAAAAAAAGGAAAAAAAAACCGTTCTAAGGGATTAGACGAGAATGATCCTTTTCGTAGGAATCAACTTTCGCTAATGGTTAATTTCGAGTAAAAGAAAAAAATATATTAAATAATTAACTCTAAAGTGTTTATAAACGATGATGGCTTTTAAAACGGTAGTTGAGAATTTTCTTCTAACTGTATATATGTATACCCTATGTATAATTCGTCAATGAAACTATAATTAAAAAACCCATCTCGGAACAAATTTGAACAAATTATAAATAACATTGGAAGAACTCCGATTAAATAGATATAATTTCTTTCGTAACTTATTTTTTGCTTTTTCCCCCAAGAAAAGGTGATAAATCGTCGTGAGATATCGTTAATTTATATATGAAGCCATTGGGTAAATAAATTTGAACGAAATTTCAGGAAAAAATTACCAATGAATTTTTACTCGTGTTCTAACTCAAAACAAAAAAAGAAAGAAAAAATAAGTCAACGATTTTTCTATCATATTATTAATACGAAATATTGTTACGAATTTTTTGTTCCTTTGATAAAAATAACTTCTGGGGCCAATAATTTAAACGAAATAAAAATGAAAAAAAAAAAACCCATCAACAGGGAATAAAAATTTTGGACTTCGGGCGTGTCACAAATCGAGTTATACTTTCATTTAAACATTGATATTTAAAATTATAAATATTATAACGAATGAATTATTGGGAAATAATATAAAAGTGAAAGAGAAATTAAAAATAACAAAAATAAAATATTCGGAAACTTTCGACACAATCGAAAATAGTCTTTCAACATAACCGTACCACGTTTGATGGGATTATCGAGACAGGTGGAATGGTGGATGAATGGAAGGAAGGGGATTTGGAAAATAATAAAACAAAAGCCAAAAGTTTTTACCTATACGTACGACAATTGGTTGTTTTCTTCCATAGCACACTGGAGGTTCTCGTACTTGTTCAAGGATAACGAATAGAATACACCGTGCAATTATATCCGACGTAAAAATAACCTAATGGATTATATTATTAAATGCCGGAATGACCAACGTAGTAATGGCAAACTCCGTCTCCCTATTGGACACGCAGTGCTGGCGAACGTTCGTGCTCGTAAAATTAACATGCCGTGGATAATGTCCAGTGTGATGCAAAACAAAACAAAAAAAAATCTGCGAGCACGTTGAACGGCACAGGTATGAAATAGAAAATGAAAAAAATAAAAAAGAGAAAGAAAGAGAGAAATGAGTGAAATTCTTTTCGTACGATGAGAAAATTTTTTTTTGCATACATATACGTATCTTTTCCTTCTCTCTCGTTCTCGCGTTCATCTTTATTTTCCTACCACCAGAGCGCGCGCATTTATTTAATGCCAACCAATGGCGATATTTGCCTGGGGTAGGTTGGGTGGGGGGAAAAGCCACGAATTTGATGATGTACCTCGTGTACGCCGACATACGTATCGTAAAATTTAAATTTTACAGTCGGCTTTTTTTTTTTTTTTGAAAAAAGAAATAAAAAGAAAGAGAGAGAGTAAAGAAAGAAAGAAAATAATTTTTTTGTTCTGTACACATTTAAAAGAATATAATTATCTCGTAAATGATTTTGTGCAGCAAAAGAAAACAAAAATTGGTGTTGTAAATGAGATATCATACGAGATGTGGTAAAAAACTAAAAGATAAGATAATTAACAAAAAAAAACCATATATACATACACAGACATACACGAAGAAAGCAGCGTAAAAACTAAGAGAACAGGAGGAGGAGGAGGAGAAGGAGGAAAAAAAGAAAAAAGGAAGGAAGGGGGGATCGAGGGTTGCCATCGGGGATAGTTAAGTCGCCATTGTGTCTCTCTAACCTCGAGTAAAATTCGTGACGAACTTAACCACCTCGGCGTGTAACTCGTAATCGTGACTCGTGACCATCATCGTGAGAGAGGAGCTCGGTTCTTTTTCTTCAATCCCTTTTTCTTCCTTCCCTTTTTTTTCCATCTCGACGGCTGCTACCTTTGAGATTCCGGTATAAGAAAATCGTGTTTTATCTTATACGTTATGAAAATTGTTTTTTGAATAATCCTACGTACCGTAATAATAATACTCAATGGAAAAGCAAGCCAAAAAAGAAAAAGACAAAAAAATAAACTAAAAAAGGAAAGATAAAGTAATAGGAAAGAAGAAGGTGAGGATTTCTAAGTTTTAAGGGATAAAAGAAACATCGAAGGAAAAAAAGGGGTTGGGTGGGTGGAGAAGAGTCTGATTTCGTGGTCCATCGGTTCGTTTAAATGGAACACCCAATCAGACATTTTGAAGTTCCTAGAAAATGACTATGGAAAGAGAAAAGTAATCGATCCTGGAAAGGACGATGATTACAGACCCCGAGATACGAATGATCCTCTGTCTTACTGGCAGAAATGAAACAAAAAAAGTAAAATAGAAATTGAGAAAGAGAGAAAGAAAAAGGATGACGTTCGTTGTGTACGAAAATCGTAAAACGTTGTCGAATCGATCATCAAATTCACATGACTGAGCTTTGAGATCAACTATCTGACTGGCTAATCGTAAAGAACGACTTTTTTCGAGTCACCGATAAAAAGTACTTTTTATCGAGAGATGAAGAATAAAAAGATTATAAAAGGGAATCTATATACATATATATATTAGGGTGGGTCAAAAAAATGACTTATTTTTTTTTTTTCAAGTGCCACGGAAAAATGGGTTCCTAGACACCTTAAAAGAATTCTCACCCAATATGAGCTCTTAATTTTAATAGGAAGATCCTCCGCATCGCAGTTTTTTATTTTTTTTTTCAGTCCAATAGATTAAAATTCATACCTCATTATTTATTGATTGTACAGAAAAATGTTTTAGACAAATTTTGTAGGAAATTTAATGCTCTACAAAAAAGGTCTCTTATACTTTTTCCGTAAACTTCACCATTTGAATGATATTGAAGATTTAAGGGGGGATATACATTTTGAAAAAAAGAAAAATCGATTTTTTTTTTATTGCATTTTCTAAAAGTATATCATTTCGAAAGTATTCTGTCAAAATTTCATAAAGATCTGACCTTTATTTATGGAGATATTGTAAACGAAAGAAATAATATGTAATTCTTTCTTTAATTTATCTCCTGTTTAAACGCGTTTTTCTCGAAACTATGTTTTCAAAGTCGGTGAGTAAGAAATCTCACAAACGACTTAACCGATTGCTTTCAAATTTTAATCAGTTATTAAAAGTATAATAGAGAACAGATTGAACGATCGGTTTTTTATTTTTTTTTTAATATATTTTTTTTTAAGCCGATAAATAGGCGTTTTTTTGGTGAAAAAACAGAACTTTTTTTTCAAAAGTGCGTCATTTTGCAAAAAATTAATATTTTGGAAAAGTCGATCGTTCTATCTGTTAAGACACATCTATACAAGGTATTTGCATTGATTTAGTTTATTTCAGATGATCCAGTAAAGAGATTCTTTACTCACCGCAAACCATCTTTTTATTTTGGACACCACGCAGATTGGTTATAACTCGGTTGTGTCTAAATATTTTTACATAAAAAAATTACTGTATTATCTTCAAACATGTATATTTTGAACTAAAGATTATTCGTCAAAAAATATAAAACCAGCTTTCCAAAAAAAAATCGTTAAAAAAGCGTTTTTTTCGGGCCTCTAAAGGTATATCCCCCCTTAAATTTGATGATTTTTAGACAAAGCTCATTTTTGTTTATGAATTTTATAACTCGACAATAAATGACTATTAAAAAGTGCACAATACAAATTTTTGTAGGAAATTAACTGCTCTATAAAAATGGTGTCTTATGTTTTGGCGATTAAATTAAGCGTTCAAAAGATATTCATCATCAAACTTTCATGTGTACTGATTTTTGTCTCTGAATATCTTTTGAACGCTTAATTATATTATTATTATTAAATAAATATTATTAAATATATATATATATATATATATATATATTTAATGTAATTAAATAATAAAATAAAATTAAAAATATATATATATATATATATATATATATATATATATATATATATATGTATGTATAATATAGAAAAATAACAAGTAATTGAACTGAAAGAAAATTAACGAAGCAATCTCGATGAACGTGACAACGTGAAAAGCTTACAATTTCTTTTATATACCTGTGATACAATTTTCAAGAAAAATAATATTCAAAAAAGGGAAATGGTAGTAATAGTAATAGTAAGAGTAGTAGTAGTAGTAGTAGTAGTGTAAAAGGATATCAAAATGCACGGTCACGTTGTTAATGAAAATAAATATATTTCGGATAAATTTAGGTTATTCTTATTAAAGTACCAATTTGTAGTATTTTAACGAAGACGGAAGAATTGTATCTCTACTTTTTTTTTTATTACTATTAATTATCTGATATTTCTCCCTCCAATCTAAATTGTGATGATTGGATTGTGAAGAGATTCCAAAGAAGAAACTTTTCGGGTACATTTGATGTTTCGAATATTTTTATTTAAAAAAAAAAGAAAAAACAAACGAACAAAAAAAACGTAGGACAACACTTTGAAATTTTAATTTGTTCGTAAAAATAATTTAATCGAAATTCTCACAATTTCTCCCTTTTTTTATTATTTTTTTAACCTTCATCTTTAAATTTAAATTAAGATAAAACATTTGAAAAATAAATAAATTTCGACTCAATATAATCAACTACTATTACTGCTACTAAACGCAGTAAAAAAAAAAATTATATGAAAAAGTAAATAATTAGAATATTTTTCAAATTCTATGATTGCATAGTATTATATAATTTTTACAATAAAAAATAAATCTTATTTTAAACGATGGTATTTTTGCTGACCATGCTAAGAACGTTTAAACGTAGACTAATAAGTAAAAACGTTGAAGAGAAAGACGTTTTAAAAGCCGAGTTTGGCTTCCTTCCACTCTTCACCTCTTTTCCTCCCCTACCCTACCCCACCCCACCTTATCCAAATCCTTTAGTCCATTCTCCATGAGCCATTTCAAACGGAACAAGGCATTTTTCTCATCCTCTAACACGACGTATTGCTCACGTATCTTGACCGAGGATCAACGAATACATGCATTCTTAATATCGAGGTCTACCTAACATTTATGTATGTGTATATGTGTATTTGTATGTATCTGTATTTGTATGCATGCATCCTACGAAGAATACACGTACCTATCAAGGTGATGAATCGTTGCCGAGCGACGAAAGAACCCCGAGAAAAATAGCGGAGATACTCCGGACGTGTAGAGAAATAAGAAAAATAACCTGTAGTGGGGATCTATTTATATGTATGTATATGTACATATGTGTGTATGCATATGTATGTATGTACATAGAAAGTATTCGCGATGTTTTCGGAGCGGAGAGAATACCTCTCTCTCTCTCTCTCTCTCTCTCTCTCTCTCTCTCACTCTCTCTCTCTCTCTCTCTCTTTCTGACAAATTTTTCGCGTTCCTCTAGTCGTATATAAAAATACAAAAAATAAAAATAAAAATAAAAATAGAAATAAAAAAAAAACAAATGAGTTAAAAGAAGTAAATGAAAAAGGAACGAAGGAGGAAGGGTAAGGAGAAGGAAGGTTGGGAAAAGAAAATAAGTAGAAAATTAACCCTTAAAATTTCCACGCAGTTTTTTTCCCTTCTTCGTTTTATATATATATATACACACATATATCTTTTAATTAAAAATTTTACATTATAGTATCAATACGTTTCTCTTACAAATATACATAGTATTTATTTTAAAAACGTTTGGTTTAACACGATACGAGAATTTATACGAGAATTTTTTTTTTTCGAATAAAGTACTTTAGCGATTTTATCGTGTGATTTTAAATGAGGAAAAAAAAAGAAAACAGATAATAAAATTCCTATAATAGAGAAATATAAAAGTATATTAATAATTGTAACACGTATAACATTCATAAGTTCAAACAAATATATATATATATATATATATATATATATATATAAAATTTTGAATTAAATTTCTAATAATGAAAGATGATAATTAAAAGTAAAAAAACTTCATACAAAATTTCTTATGCAATGATCCTTTACGTAAATTTTGATTAACTTTAAGACGTTCATATATTCTTGAACAAATACGATAAGAGAAACATCGAGAATATAAGCTTACTTCCGTGGTAGTAGCAGCAAAACGTGTGAGTTAAACTTATCGTCTTTGTTAGCGGGCCAAGAGAACAACGAAAAGAACCCACTCCTCATCCTCCACCCCTTCCCTCTCCACCACTACCACAACCACCACCGGATGCGCATTACAAACTCGCTTATAATTTACAAAATCCTCTACAGAGAGTTAATTTCGCTTGTGGGCTGATTTAAGGATGTTGTTACACCCGAGATAAACGTTCTCGAATTAAGGAGCCTTCTTCTTACACCAAACTTCCTCCCCTGCCATTTAATTCTTCCTTAATCCCCACCCCCTGTGCCCCTTCTTCTACCTTTCTTCTTCTGTCCAAATTCCTCCTCCCAACTCCCCTTTACCTGCTATTCCTTCTCACTTTACTACAATTCCCCGTTCCGCCATGCAGAACTTCCCTCTTGATCCCCCCACTTTGCCCCACCCCTTTTTCCAACCACCAGAATCTTTCCCTTTTCCTCTTCGAACCTCCTAAAACCGCCTAGTTTTGTGAACGGGTCGTATAGGTACCGAGAAACGCTGTAATAACGCGGAAACAACCGACAAAGCGAGCTGTTTCTACGAGACACGTGGGAAATTGCGGCAACGTTTTCGCATACCTGTGTGTTTATCTTATATATATATATATATATATATATATATATGTATACGTATGTGCATGGGCCTGTACGTGTGTACAAAATGTCCCAGAAGTCGTTTAAACTGAACTAAAAATATTAGAAAAGGGTTGTTTATTTTTGTTTTTTGTTTTTGTTTTAGGTTATATTTTGATAAACAGTATTGTGTGCTTGTCTTTTGTTCAAAATTGTAACTGGTAATATCATAAAATGAACGACTATTAGGTTAACAAATCATTTGTGAAACCCACTTAGCCAATAATTTGCTTGATAACTTTAATTTAATACGTAAACTAAACATATTTTACAGTTCTTATTTAGAAATAAAATTTGACTAATATTAATAATTAATAATTTTGTTATGTTAAAACATTGCTCGTAACGTTCAATGAATAAATTAATTAAAATAATAAATTTATAATATTAATATAATAAATTGATTTTTTATAATATTTTATATATTATATATTTATATAATTATAAAATTAATAATATTAAAATATTAAATTAATAATATTAATTTTAAATTATCTTTTGTAATTATATTATCTATAGAAAAATTTTATGAGACTTTTGATTAAACCTGTATAAGCGATATAGATCAAAAAATACATATATACACACACATATACACATGGCAAATATGTGAGTCTCAAGCTCTGAACCTGGCTGGTTCTCTCGCGAGCAAATAAAATTATCCTTGGGCTTAAGTCGATCGCCCGAAGGCGTTAAAGGGCCCGAATTTTCCTCTCCGTTGAACCTCTAACGAAGCGTCCCTTCTATCCAACGGAACCGTACGTTTCTCTTATCTTTCTCACTGTCACACATACATACACATACACATATACACATATATACATATACTATTTCTATCTATAGGTGTTTAGGTTTCTCTCTTATGGTTAGCAAAGAAGAAAATCGAGTTTCTTAGAGAATTTCATTATGAATCGACCTAACGTCGAAGTTTTATCCTTATTTGTCATTTCTTCTTTAACATCGAGATGAAGAAACTATATATATATTTAAATTATAATATTTTAAAAAATTAATCTCACGAGATATAACAACCAATCGTCTCAAAAATGATGTAAAAAACAAAAAATCAAGTAATAACTTAGAAAAATAATTATTATATTTTTATAATATCTCATATAGATATAAATAATCATGTAAAACCATTAGTGATGATTATTCCAATTAAATTATATTTCTTTAAAGAATAATAAACGTTTAATATGTTAAAATAAATATTTTTGCGTAGAACAATTTTGAATCATTTTGCAATATCCAACAAGTATCAATTATTTCTAATTTATCAAAAGAAAACGAGTACGAATACTTCTATTACTCACTGTATATCCACATCACACATACACATATCTATATAGCAATTTATATATATATATATATATATATATATATATATATGTGTATATCCACGTACGCGTATATACATCTGTTAGAAAAGAATGGAACGAGCTTTTTTTCTTTTCTCCATTTCGTCAATGCGGCTGCAATCACTTAACCCGCTTTTACGATTAGTTTATTGCCCCCTCTCCTCCCTCTCTCTCTTTCCACCTCTTCCTCCACCACCTCATCACTTCACTCCACCTCACCTCACCTCACCTCACCTCACCTCACCTCACCTCACCTCACCTCACCTCACCTCACCTCACTCACCTCATCTCACTTCACCTAACCTAAACTAAACCTTACCACTAGCTCATACACTCAGTTTACACATACATACATACATACATAAACACACACACACACACACACACACACACACACACACTACACACTACACACACACTACTACTAGCATCGTAGTGTAGAGTACTAATGGAGAAAAACAAGGAAGAAATCTGCTTTGTATTTTTCTTCTCTAACGTAGCCGTCGACCAAAGAGAAAAGAGATTGTGTCAGGTCTCTCCCCTTCCTGCCCCTAGTCACCTATGATGAGGGGCAGGAGGAAGGAAGAAAGAGAGAGGAACAATGGCCGGAAGATAAATTAGCGCCCGCGAAGTACCGTGCTAATACATATAACGCGTGCTCGTGTCCTATAGGAGTTGTCCAAACGCCGGAAACGTCTCCTGCGAACTTGTTTTTCCATGGTACCCCATCTTCCTCCTATTCCTCCCCCACCACCCTCTCTTTTTCTTTCTCTTTCTCTTTTTGTACGGAAAAATATGAAGATTGATACTAGAGTATCTTCTTTCCTATATTTATAATTGTAAGTCGTCATCTAATGGAAGAGGAAACTGAATTTAAATATGTTTGTGTGTAAAATATTTGATATTTAAACGGTCATTGACCTTTTATTTCATTATTATGTTTAAACAAAATTTTGATAAGCAGTTTTTCCTATAAGTTTTCCTACGTTTAGAAGAAGGGCTGAAAAGTATTGAACCTATCATGTAAAAGGGTGTATAGTAAATTTTTGTCATTATTTTAGAATGAGTCAATATTTTTTTTTCATACTTATACGAAACACAAATGGAAGTAATAAATTATTTAACCCTTTGAGTACTATGGACATATATATGCGTTTAGTAAAAATTACTAACTTTATCATTTGACGCATCTGTGTTTGTTAATATTAACACTTAGCCGACCGATCGGGGAGGTCTCCCTGTTTCAATGTAGACAAATATATGAAAGGGGTCGATCGTGCAGACCAATATATATCTTAATATAATATTCTTCGAAAAAACCACGGAATGGACAAAAAAAGCAGTGCTTTACTTTTTAAATGCTGCTCTTACAGTTCGCTGCGGCGCGCGTGGTCGGATAAGTGTTAATGCAAAATAATGTATTAATAATAGTTGTATTAATCAATTAAATAATATTTAGAAATGAAAACTTCAATTATGAAATATAATTTATTATTAGAATCTAATAAATTATTTTATTCCTACAAAAACATTTTAGGTAAAAGTATTCAGCACTCGAAGGGTTAATAGAAATTTACTGTGTCTAATATCATAGAGTAGGATTTAAAAAGTTTCGAATCCAGTATCAATTGTGCCGATAATTATGAAAGTGATCTAAGTCAAAATTAAACAAAAAAAAAAAGAGTTTATCAGTTATTTTATAATACGTTATTTTAAATGAAATTAATTAAATGTAATTGAAAAATTTGATATTATTAAATACGAACCTTTACAGATAGTGTTAGATAAAATTCATTTAGTGCTGAAATGTAATCTTTTGAATATCTCGAAACAATATATGTGACTTACAATTAGATTACTTTCATAATTATGGATACAATTGTCAACTATAATTAGAAAATGTTCAAAGAATATATAAACTTCGAATTTGTCAATATCGATCTTAGTATTATAAATAAAAAACAATAAAATAATAATAAAAGTGAACATACGTACGATTACTTTAGAACCCCTAAATCATATAATAATATATTATAATAAAATGCACACACAAACTCGAATAATTACAAGTTTGCTGTCACGATGTGCGTGGTTTGAAAGGAGGAAAAAAAAGAAGAAAAAAAGAGAAAAAGATAAATACCTCGGTCACGGTGAATAAACGCGGGAAAGAATAGCAACCCGTAAAAGTAGAAACAACAAAAATAACGGACGTTGGGTTGTTCTTTACATTAGTTTTAAATTTCGACGATGTAACAGCTTTCCCTTCGATGCGCATCTGCTTCTGTTTCTTGTCTTTTACAACATCCGTCTCTCTTTCTCTCTTACACACATATATACACGTATATATTTATTTTTTTTTATACTAGTTACTCTTTTTCTTTATTTTTTCTTTCATCGTAATCGTCGTCGTCGTAGTCGAGAATTTATCTACGATCAGCCGTTACGTTGCAATTGCGTTGCATTGCGTTGCATTGCATTGCGTTTGCGTTGCTATCTAGCACAACGTACTCGTATATACTATCAATCACACATATAAACACACAAATACCACCGGAAAGCAACACACCATCATCACACGTGTAAGTTTCTACGAAAGTCAGGTTACTTGTTGTGTTTGAATGTGGCAAGAAATTTTCACCTTTTCCGCAAGAACATGTATACGCATTTTAAACGACATTTTTATTGATAGCATTACAACGATTCTCTCCCATTTACAAGATAGAGGATAATAGGCAATATTTTAACGAGATATTATTAAATTAAAATAATTCCAATGATTTTTATCTTTTATTTTTATTTTTGATTCAAAATATGCAAGTAAAAAGATTTAAAAGAAAAAGAAATAGGAATGACGTAGAGAAATCGTTAAAAACTTTCATGTAAAAAAAAACTACAACGATTTCAGGAATGATAATAACAAAATTTGTGAAATGCTTTTTTCCAGAGATGGAATAATAAAATAATGAAAAATTTATTCGATGGATGGTATAAAGGATAAGAGACAGATGGGGAAAAAATATAAATGTGGAATATAATAAGACGAAAAAATAGATACGAGATTCCAGGATTTATTAAAACAGTTGGTCTATGTTTCGTTTTTTTACTCTTCTATTTCTTTATATATACATGTTATCCCCCTCTATTTTAATTGCATTTTTTTAAAGACAACGTATAGCTATAGAAGTTTAGAAAAAAAGCAAGATGAAAATCGGGGTTAAAAAAAAAACCACCTGTTTAAAAACCACAAAATTTGTTCTTATTTTTGATAACTTCAAAATTTAAAATAATATATAATACTTTCATTAGACTGAGTTATTTTTTATTTAAATTTATATCACGAACAAATCTTCTTTTGGCGTTATAACTATCCTCCTAATAAATTTTTTTTTATTTAATATAATAAAGGTACGAAAAATCAATTCATGTATAAAGATTTCGTTTAAAAATATAAAGTTGGCCTTGTGATCAAAAAAAAAAAAAGAAAAAAATAAAGAAAAAAAGAAAAAAAATTTATTTTCAGCATCATATGTGACCCTTGAAAATAGAGTAAATTTGTTTCGAACGTATTTTTCCGTTAAACCAAAAATAACTCTGTTATTTTAAGTGATACAAATTTTATCGAATCTCCATCGATGCGCAAAATAATTTTGACTCTAAAGAATTCTCTCATTAATCTTTTCAACAAAATAAATTAAATAATGTCATCGAAGTAATCAATAATAATCGAAACAAAAAAAAAGTTAAAACATTGAGAAAAAAAATGCTCAACCAAATTTTTTTAACCACGATTACAAAAAAAGAAAATTTATATAATTCTCGAAAATAACAAAATATTATTAAATAAAAATATAAAACGAAGAACAAATTATACTAAATCGTGATAATCTTTATATAAACAAAAAATAGAATCTTATTATAATTACAAAATAAATATTATGAAATATTATATGTACGTCATCATTGGAGAGAAATAAAAATTATATAAAAAAAAAATAATATTAGTACGTTGGTAACATAAAGGGACTTACAAAAGAGTTAAACAATACAATTAAAAAATAAAAAAAAATCATCTGCTTCTTAACGAAACAATCACAATTTTGACAAATGATATAAATGAATAATTGAAAAGAAAAAGAAAAAACAAAAAAAGAAACATATTCATAACTACGAGTCCTATGTGAAACATGAGTTTTTACTTAAAAGAGGAATTCCCAGTGAAAAAATGAGGGATGGAGGAAAGGAGGAAGGGATTGGAACAAATTCATTCGTAAAGGCAGGAACTAGGTATATGTAAGTACCCTTTCCTCCTATGTACACGTATATATACGTCTGTTTAACTATCGGTAAGGACTTGGTGGTTCGTATACGGTATACACGAGTATACTGTAAAAGTCAACGTGAATATATGTGTACACTTCGTACCCAAAGGAGAGTGCAAAAAGCGTAATGTAACTAAAGGAAAAAACGAGAAAAATACGTACAAAATCTGAAAACAAACTGTGTTCAACCGTAAAAACATCTTGTGCTTGATTTTACTTATGAGAACATTTCCATATATATTATATAAATAAACCATGGAATATAAAATTAAAAAATCTTTCGAAATCAAATTCAAAAAGGGCATAGAAATGAAAATAATTAAATAAATAAATAAAAAAATCCTTCATTTATTTATAAGAATACCATTCATACATTCATACATAGAATGATTGTTCACATAATATAGACGACGTTCCCATGCGATCCATAGTTATTTGTCAACGATAATAATTATCATAAACATGTTTGAAAACAACAAAGGGAATGCATTTTTACATTGACGAGCAAAAATATGGTCTCTATCTGCTTGACCAATATAGTGTTTACTCGTTCGAACAAACAACAAGACAACTATCGAATGAATTTGCATTTAGTTCGCAAATATTGCGAATAGTGCGAATAGCATTACTCAGAATATTATATATATATAATACGTATGACTTAAGTATATGCGTGCTTACGTGTATATTGTACATATATAGAAATGTATATTAGTCAGAATTTTATATATTATGTATAATACATCTGACTTAAATATATGCATAAATACGTATCCATAAGATAGCAAGCATATATATAATACACATGACTTAAATACATGGATATATACGTGTATATTACACATGTATATATATATATATAGATAATCTAAGGTTTGTTGGTTTGTCATTTCTACGACTTTAACACAACACCGATAAGATCCCGCGTTTCATTAGAAATTCATATATTCCAAAGTTGACATCGTTTTGTCTCATGTAAAAAGAAAGAGAAGGAGAGAGAGGGAGAGAAAGAGAGAGAGAGAGAGAGAGAGAAGAAACTTGTTAGCGCAATATAGAATGAGTAACTCGTACGATTACAGGCAAACTCTCGTCCATATTAATAGTCATTGCTTTTTCACGCTTAATAAACATGTGGAACGATCGAGATGCATGTGTATCTCTCACGGCCGACCTACCAACATAAAGTTATAAAAATGATAAAATAAAGAAATAAAAAGAAAGAATAAGAAATAGGAACGTACATATATACAGGATGTTCAAAAAAAAGGGGAGCTTGAACAAAAATTATACTACGTATTTTATGTATCGAGATTTAAATAGATGGAAGGAAAAAGTTTTTTAAACTTACGTTCGAAAATGTTATCATGTGCATATATATATAACAAGTTGACATTAATATTTTTTTGGTAGGTTGAGTGATATATATATATAAAACAAAAAACAAGATATATTTAGGGGATCCCATTTTCGTTTAGAGACACGCCCCTCCCCCTTCAGCACCCCACTTCCCTATTTCTACATTCTAAGACATCTGGATAAAGAGAAAATCAGCACCGTGCGAAAGTACGCAAGTGAACTTTGACTGAGCTATGCATAAATGTATTTCTTCGAAATCTGTTAGAGAGAAAGAGAAAGAGAGAGAGAAAGAGAGAGAGAAAGAGAGAAGAAAAAGAGAATAGAATATTTATTGCTCCACCCGTAATAATAAAAAGAGTAAGAGAAACGCCAAAGTTTTGTTCAAGTTGCAAATACCCGCGTGTGATACCCTCGTAAACGCCCGTATGAGGAAACGAAACTAAAAAGAAAGAAAAAAAAATAGAATAAAAAAGGATTGAATGAGAAAATATAGATGAGATGAAAAGAAAAAAAACAAACAAATAAAAAAGAAAACAAAAAGTAATAGAAAAAAGAAAGTATGTATTTTGGGTTGTCCGGAAAGTTCGTGCCGATTTTGACGGAAGATTGAAACGCAACGCATTTAAGATTTTTTTTTATTTAATATATATTTATGAAATTATATATAAGTGCCATTCTGTTCCACAATCTTTCTCCATCTTTAAAGATAACTTCAAGATTTCATCCTTCCAAAACTTCTCAGGTTTCTTTTTAGCAAAAAAAACTTTATGCCACCTACCGAAAATCGGCACAAACTTTCCGAACAACCCGATATAGAGAAGGAAAAAAAAACAAAAAATCGGTAAAAAAGAAATGAGAAAAATGTAGAGGAAGTTATACGTTTTCGAAAGTCCATTCAATGAGAGAGAGAGAGAGAAAGAGAAATAGATAGAGGGGTGGGGGGTAAAGGAAAGTTAGGTAAAAATGAGAAGAACGATGAGGTAAAGGAAGGAGGAGAATCGTTAGGTAAATCGTCCGTGAAAAATGATCGCTCGGTTACATTCTCTTTCCATCTCTCTCTCTCTCTCTCTCTCTCTCTCTCTCTCTCTCTCTCTTTTACTCTCATATTTATCAGGAATCGGTTTGCTCGTGGACTCGGAAAATGCGGAAGCGAGAAACGACGAGCACGTACTACTACTACATAGGTAGAAACTAGAGGAAAGGGTGTGTAGTGGAAAAGTGGGAAGGAGAGGAGGAGGAGAAGGGTGAGTTGAACGATGTTCGCATAACCACTACCATACCTTAACCTACCCTTACGCGTTACTACCGTTTTCTACTACTGCTGATGGTGCTAGTATTGATGGTGTTAGTAGTGATAGTGATGTTGGTGTTGGTAGGTCCTTTCCCGTTTCTGCTGATACGACTGGTTGGTGTTGGTCCCATCGTGATTAATTCAAATTCGAACAAACGAAATCGCAATATTCTCTTTAAAAATACACCGTTGATATTTTCGTTGTCTCCAGTAAAAAAGACCAAAAAACTGGTTCCTATGGGAGAGATTGTTTGGTTGATTGTTTGTACTAGAAGGTAAAGGGAATGGGATGGTTTAGTCATAGTCGTTCGTTCTAAGAAAAATTCTTGAGAAAAGAAACCCTTGGTGATGGATGTGAACGAACGAACGATTATTCGAAAGAGAGATAGAGAGAGAAAAAGAGAAAGAGAAAGAAAAACGTAACGTTTGAACAAAATGAAAGATAAAGTCAAGTTTTAAATATGACTAGGAGGAGGAAGAAGAAGATACGGAAGAAGAATTCTTCTTACCGACTTATCGACCAACTAAAACTTAAACTAACTATGGAAAGTAATGTTAACTTTTGTACATACTTAAATATATAAATGCATAACACACATAGAGTTAGAAGCGTAAATAAGTTTTATTTATTTACGTGTACCCTACAGGACTTTCATAAGTTTAAACTCTATTCAGAAAAAGAATTTCTTTAGAGATACAACACACACACACAAACAGATATATACGCAAACGCATATATGAGCACATCATACATGGTATACTTATATACATAGTTATCTAAATGTTTCTCTCAAATGTATTCGAAGATAAAACGAAAAGAGAAATCTTGTAAAAGAGACAAACGAGGTGTGGCTGGTACGCTGACTTGGTTCCCTCGTAAAATCACGTTTATACTGTATCTTCTTCTTCTTCTCTGTGTTTCTTTGTTTACACGTTTTATGCATCCCATCATACTATGCATGACCCTGACAAAGGAAGAACCTTTTTAAATTCAAAGGACCATTAAAAGAAAAGAAAAAAACAAAATTATCGATTGAAATGTTTAAAGGACCAATGTGACGAAACGTATAAAATTCCAAGAAATCGTATCCTATCGTATTTTTACATCCTCCCTCTCCCCTTATCTCCCTCTCACATCCTTTTTCTTCATTTTCTCTTCTTATGGTTAGTTTTTCATGTTTTTGCTAGAATAGGAACTCGAAGGGTAACCTCTTCCCTTCTCCACCATTAAAATGAACTTCTTTTTCGTAACAATTATCTCACCTCTATCACCAACGTCTTTTAGAAATCCCATAGGACAAGGAAAACGATGTACGCGTAAATGTATATCCGTGTTACTATCCTAAGTGTTATGTGCGGTATGTGTATATATATATATATATATATATAGAACATCGAATATAACGATATCGTGGTTGGTTATTAACTTTCGCAAAACTGTTTGCTAGAATTCGCATTACACATACACACATACGTTACGAAGCTATACAAAGCTTACTTGCTACTGTGTTATACCGTTACAGTTAACATTACTATTGTAGTTATAGTTGTTGCTACTGTTGGTTGTGTTGTGTTGTTGCTTTTAGCTGCTAATTGCTTTCTCGTTTGCCATTGTGTATTTCTACGAATAAGATGAGTGCGATACTCGGTTAAGTTTTGTGTTGGACGAATTCCGTTTGCGGTTCGAATCTGACCAAGCATTCCTTTCACCAAATGATAGAGGCAAACAAAATTAGTAAGATCAATCATTATATGGAAAGAGAATAAAACGATGCGGATTAAAGTTATTGAGAAAAGTTAGAAGTTATTATTTTTAGACAGGTTGTTTCAAAGTTCGATACACTATTAAGGGGGTTAACCTCTTCCCGTGTTTTAACGAGTCTGACTCGTGATGAAGATTTTTGCCCAAACATGAATATCACGAGCTTGGCTCGTGAACAGATAATCTGACCAAACATAAACATCACGAGCCAAGCATGTTAACAGATAGTTGACGCCTAACACTTGAGCCGAAGTTTCGTCGAGCTAAATGACACGGAAAGGGGTTAATCAACAATTCGTGCATTTAATTATATTGTTTCAGGTAATACAATTTTTTTTTAAGTCAATAAAATTAATTTATTATATATGGGAGTGAAATATTATTTTTAAAACGCACGAAACTTTTGTTTCATCGTAATAATAAAAGATATTCTTTAAATCCAAATAAATCTTGTATAACAACGTTAAATAGGTTCCTAGAAAATGTTGTATCGTGTTACACGAGACCTAGAGTTGTTCATTATTTTAAAATAATTTAGTTTTGAAATATAAGTAAAAATCCTCCTCCCCCCACAAAAAAATTCTACAAAATATACAAGGAATATATTATCTCTTTTTAAGTTTATTTTTTGTTTTTTTTTTTGTAGTAAAGATAAGGAAAAAGTTTTTTTTAAGTCCTAATATGCGTGCAAATAATGTGAAAAAGGAAAAAAGTAAGAAATAAAAAAACAAAACAAATGTAATCGATGATTAAATATAAAACAATTTAAAATTAATTCAAAGTTTGTGTGTTAACGACTCGAAGGTAATTCATTTGAACATAATAACCTACGACCTGAGTTATAGAAAGCGAACACGCCTTCATCCAAGTGCGAATAGGCTTTTAATGCTTTACACAGTGGGGCTTCTATCACGCGTATCGAATTACATTATATGGTTTCGCCAAATTATGTTTAGTTAATTCAGATTTGCTGACCATATAAAACACAAGCAGATTTTGTTGTTCTTCTCTCTCTCTCTCTCTCTCTCCTCCCCCCACCCATATAAAAATAAAAAATACGTTTTTTAATGCAGAGAGTGGATAAAAAAAAAGTAAAAGAAAAATTTAGTTGACCTTGATCAAAATTTGAAAACGTTCACCTAAAGATGATATTACTATCGTTAATATTAAACATTTTTTTTCTTAGAAATTTAAAATGATTTATCTCGACTAACATAAATTTCATATTTAAATCAACAGGTAAAAGTAGAAGAAGAAGAAGAAGAAGAAGAAAAAGAAAAAGAAAAAGAAGAAGAAAAAGAAAAAGAAGAAGAAGAAGAAGAAGAAAGAAGAAAAAAGAAAAGAAACATATTTTCTAAAAAGAGAAATAACTAATAATATGTAAATTAATAGAAAAATGATTCAACGAACTCACGGGATATTTTTGAACGATAAATATACACTTCCTTTGAATTGAAGAGAATTTAAGTTCTTAGACTTGTTATGAAATCGAAAAAGGGATAAAAGGAAGGAAGGAAGGTAAGAAAAGTGGATGGGATAGTGGGTGGGGGTGGCGTAGGGGGAATTCAGTACAGTGAGAATGAGAAATTCTTCGACGAGTAAAGTTCTTACGAGTCAGCAAAATAATCCGAGAACTTGGCCAACGATCTATTTTTCTATATATATAAATGTGTGTGTATGTGTGTACGAAATAAAAAAGAGGAAAAGAGTTTAAAAAAGAAAGGTTTAAAAAGAAAAGGTAGTAGTAAGTTTATCGCAAAATTATGTTAGGTAAATAATCCGTAATCTGCGATAGTATAATGCTTCTTCTCCGAAAACTAGAGCAAGGAGAGGAGACCGACTACTACTACACTACTACTATTACTATTCGTTGAAAAAGATAACAGTGTGGATTTTTCTACCTATTTGGCCCTTCAATCGACCATGCGCGTATACCGTAAACGAGACTTTAAAGCACGATGAAAGTTTTATCGCGGAAGTACGTGTAGTATACATACATACATTCACATAAGCTGTGTGTAAGTGTGTATATATGTGTGTGACTATGCATGCATGCATGCATATATGTATGTGTACTTACGCAAGGTTTCGATGTTACACATAAACACATACATATATAGCAGCTTGCGCACGTCCCAACCGAGGAGAAACCCCTCTTTTCAGAACTTCAAATTTTACGATCCCAAACGAGAGAGAGAGAAGGTTTACGTCGACTTAATCTTCATCGGTGATGTACGTTTTCTCTTTGCATTTTCAAAAACTTTCTTATCGACTTTTTAAACGTATTTATCTATATCGGAATACCATCAATGGGAAAATATACGAGGTTTAGATGAATTTCCTTCCCATCCTCACTGTTGTTTTTTTGTCAGTAAGAATATAAGAAGAGAGTAATTTAACAAATAATATATTTTATTCTAACGATAAGATTGTTATTATATTTAAATACAAATTTTTCGGATGATTTATATATTCTGATGTTATATTTTGTATATTATTCTATATATTACATTATTATATATATTACATTCTATATATATTATATTATTCTATATTATATTATATATACAGTCTAATCTACGGTGTATCCGAATGATTAAAAATATTCGTATTTATTTTTATTTATTCGCATGCTTATCAATTATCCAAATAATATATTATCAATTTGATCTAACATTTTATTGTTAAAGAAAAAAAAAAATATATATATATATATATATATAATTTTATTTTAAAAAATAATCGAGTCAAAAAATTGATCCAATAATAATGTTACGTTATAATTGAATTTCGAAACCTATATCAAAAGTATATTTTTGATCTTCGAGATAGAAATTTATAAACGTACACGCACACGTATGATGAGTTTGGCCCAACTTAAAGATCTTTATCTCTCTTTCTCTTTTAATAAAAAAAGGAAACAAACATACATACGTAGTTATTATACCATCTATATATCGATATTTTTCACGTGCCAAGAGTAATATACGTCAATTACGGAATTACCCTGAGTGCACGATATTAATAAAACGAGTGTGTGTATGTGTATGTGTAATAGCAAACGATAACGGGTTACTCGTTTCGTTTTATTTCAGATAAATAAGATCATCGACATGTTCGTTATTCTTCTTTTTCTTCTTTTTCTTCTTTTTATATTTTTATTTTTTTTTTTTCAAATAAATCATTTGAGAAAGTAAGTCCTTTCTTAGAATCGTGAAAATTTTAAAGGTCAAGATCACTGAATGTACAATTTATGAAGGCTTGCAACAAAATTACAAGAATGAGAAAGAGATAGAGAGAGAAAAAAATAGGAGGATAAAAAATACTTGTACATTATATATATAAATATACAAATGTATTTACGAGCTTACGTATTACCAAGCATAAAAATAAAACTAGCAATTTACCGATGCACGTGTGCTCACTCACCGACTTTCACGATTTTCATGCAAATTCCTTTGGACTTCCCAATAAGAAACGTTTAAAATAACGAACTCTATTTGAGAAGTATTTCATCTTCGAGAGATACTTTTATTAAATAAAATATAAAATCTACAATTTGTGATTCGCACTTTTTTTTTGCTATCAGTCGGATGGACAAAAATGTTGTGTCGGAAAAAAAGTAAACCTATTTAAAAAGAAACTTGAGAAGATTAGAAGGATAAAAAAAGAAGAAAAAAATACAGAAATAGAGAGAGAGAGAGAGAGAGAGAGAGAAATAGTTTTAAAGGACGTCGATCGTGTTCCTCCGGTACGAGTTGGCACGACCTATCGAACGCTACCCTCTTCTTCCTAGATACGACCTACATAACCGCAAAAAAAAATAATAATAATAAAAAAGAAAGAATAATAGAATAGTATACACGAGTAGTTGAAAAGAAATATCTTATAAAAAGTGATAGTAGATTGTCTGCAGATTGTATTTCATTTGAGGTTTAAACTCGAGCGATCTGATATATATTATTATAAAAAGATCGAATAAAAATGAAATTTAAAAAAAAAGAAACGGATAAAATAAGAAATATTCTTATAAATGTTCATTAAAAAAAAGAAGAAAAAAAAGAAAAAGCTATAATTTCTTTAGCAATAAATACGGTAAAGTGTTGGTTTATCGTTTATAGGTTAGTTTTATTATTTATTTTTATTTGTGTAGAATTAAATGTAATCATTATTTAAAAATAAATAATCTTTTTAAAATGTGAGAAATGCTTCAATAAAAAGTTAATTCATTAATAATAAAGTATCTACTTTAAAAGATTTTATTTAAATTATTGTTAAATTCGAAAAAAATATTTCCACGATAATGGCGCTATCTACAGTCTGTATTTAGACATATAAACATCAACTAAACATTATTCTTCCATTTATTTGATCTTCATTGATGTGCAAAGAAAGATTTGAAAGACAACGTTAAGAAAGATCAAATGATCACGCCGTCTAGTAGAAATAAGAAGAAAAAAATCTTTTTCTTTTTTCTTTTTTCGTTCTCGACGAATAGCAGCAATTCGAATATGGCTGGGGATCGGATTCTAGCAGAGTCAGCGAAAACTCACGCAATACCTGACCTATTGTGCTCGTTAGAGACGAGAGTTCGGTTTCGGACTATTGGATATAAGACTTTTCTCTCTTCCTTTCTTCCTTCCTACCCCTCCTGCTTTCTTCCTTCTTATCCATCCTCCTTATCCCAGCTTCCGGACAAGGGACACCGACAAGGATTCAAGAAAAGGAGAAGGAAGAGTAGGAGGAAGTGAACTTACAGGATATTTTTCGATCGGTGAAAGGAATTGAACCTTTACGAAGAAAGAAACCCTTCTAACCTTTACTTCCATCTCATTCTACTTTCTCTCTCTTTCTTTTTCTTTCCTTTTTCTTCCTAATTCCATGGACCACCTACGGGCAAGGGCAAACTATGAACCCGGTCACAAGGATTTAGCGATGAAAGTTGCACACCAAGGATTCGAATCTCTCTCTCCCTCTCCCTTTTTCCTACTTTCTTCTACCTTCTCTTCATCGTAGTGCTACTACTACTACTACTCGTAGCTATCTCTTAACGGTCCTACGGACTCTTGCGAAGCCAGCAAGAACCTGGTAATCACGCCCAGTCCGCAAATTCACAAACCAACCACCCACCATCCCTATCCCTTCACTTGGTAGAAATCTTCTCGTAGGAAAAATCGCGAGGAAAATTGTGACCAAGACACATTCGACTATACCTTTCTTTATTTCTTACTTTCTACTATCGTCTAGACTTTTTTTTTCAATCTAGTCAGGAAAAATCTTTCTTTCTTTATTTATTTCTTTACTCGACTATCCGATCAACGTAGCAGAAGCTAACGAGATGATCGGTCTGATAAATCATCCCTTATCAAATTTCTACATTTTTTATCGATAATAAAAAAGAAGTGTTGGTTTTATTTTTGACTTGACTTCGAATCGAAAGTGTGTGTTGTACTCTTTCTCAGAGCAATAATATCATCTCAAACTGTTTATCGATTTCGTACAAATCTTTTACTGTACCATCAGGGGTTGGAAGGTAGAGATGAGGATGGGAAGGGGGTGATTCCAAGAAGCACTCGAATTATACGGGAATGGAACTTTGACATGTCGTTAGTTGGCTCGTTACAAGAAGATCGAGCTTGAATCTCGCGAGACAGTGTCCTTGTCTCGTTACCGAGAGAAAACGAGATCAGTTTCCTTACATGGTTACCCACCAAGCTCTGCACACACATACGTGTATTTCTTTAGATATATTTATGTGTTTTATTACATAGATATATATATATATAGAAAATTGCGATTCGTGGACGAATCATCGACGTCGATTCATCACGCAAAAGCAATTTTCTCACAAAATAAAAATCTATCATAAAATGTATAGCAAATGGATGAGAACGGGACTATCACAGTCCTGATTGGTTTGTTGTTACGAGCTAAGTTTTACTCTTTCTTCTCCATTTTTTTTTTCTTTTTCTTTCATTCATATTATTTTTATCCTCTTTCGTGTAAGAGGAATGTGGATGATTTAATAATTGATTTATAGATTTATTTATTTATTTCTTTTTTAGAACAAGCAATTTGATAAATTGTATTTTAAATTAATATTAAAGTAATTAGAATAGTGTACATAGAGATTTGTCGAGTGCTAGGACATTTTATTTATTTTTGTTTTTCTCATCGAGATTTTAGTTCAAATAAATGTCCTGGTGTTTTGTGCAATTAAAAATTGACGAACCTATAAACCTGAACACTCAAAGTTTCTACACATTGGAAGCTTTTTAATAAACAATATCTATGTGTAAACAATGCCATTGAATATGCAATGAATATTTAAAAAAAAAAGAAATAAAAAGTGTTATTTCATTGGTAAATGAAAGGAATCCTTGAAAAAGAAAAATAACACGTGTTGGAAACTTGAATTTCAATTGTATGTGTGTATATGTGTGCGTGTATATGATATCATTGTGATGATATAACATCGAGAAAATTTATAAACATTCATAAAAATTTGATTTATTATAACAATTGTTATAATATAATACTAATCTAATTATATTTTATATAATTTAATTAAAAAAATATTTTTGAAATGATTTATCCTATTTCGATAAAATCCCCATAAGATATGCGAATTGATATCATCAAACGTATTTACGAATGGTTACGAGATTTATTTTTTGTCGAATTTAAAAAAAAATCGAAAATGAACTTGAATGAAAAAGAAAAAAAAAGTAAAAACATAATATATAAATGGCTACTTAAATATGTATGTATGTATGTATGTACGTATGTATGTATGTATATACATATATACGTAACCAATGAAAACCTGTTTGACCTGTAGGAGGAAGAAACAAAAATCAATCATCGATCGTATTAAATTGCGAGGGAATAATTCATTCCAACGTTATACTTTCATTTCTTGTATATGAACGAAAGAAAGAAAAAAAAAAGGAAATAGATAAAAAAAGAAGAAGAGGAAAAAGCAACTGACTGCGAATCGAACAAAAACTTTAACAAGTTGGCTATTATCTTCAAAAGAGAAGATAAATAAATGGAAATAAATTTATGAGAAAGAAAGAAAAAAGAAAAAAAAAAGAATAAGATTGCACGTACAGAGGTGGTGGTGTCCGTTCGTGTGAGTATCTTGCCAATGAAATTGCGAGAAAATTTGTTATTTAAAAAAAAAAAAACTTCGACGTCTTTTTAATCAAACGCAAAGCATGTAAGAGACGTTACAAAGTTAATCTTTTTTTTTCTGCTCCTCTCTTTATCGTTTAATAATAACTTTTTCAATTTACGAAGAACGATAATATAATAATTGTTTCATTCAATTGACAATTATAATTTTATTTTGCATATTTTATACAGTAAGAGTTAATTATATTATCCGAGTAAGATGAATTTTATTCAATTTAAAATTACTATTGTACAACACCATTTAACGATATTTATCGAAATTTCTCTTTTCAATCGACCATCGTCGAAGTTAGTTGTTATTTTTTTTATACTCCTACAATAAATGATAAAAATAATTGACGTATTGGCGGTTCGATTTTTTTTATAACAAAAAAAAAAGAAAAAAATGTCACTTGTTAAATATTTCGAATTTAATTGAATTACGATACAATGATAACGTAATATAAGTATATGTATGTGTGAATGTTTGTAACTATATACAAATGTATACGCGTAAACATTTTAAATAAAAAGAAAAGGATTTTTTAATATAAAATTAAGAGGAAAAAAAATGAATAAATAAATGTTAAGAAGAATTTCAAGAAAAAAAAATTTTAATATAAAATAACAACACGAAGAATAAGAAATAAAAATAAATATATCGATGTGAAAATCTTGGCACTCTTCCGATCGATTGATCGATCGATCGTTCGTTCGTTTGATCAATCGTTGCTATCGTTGACGATTATTTGCGTAACCTTGACTTTTGATTCGGTCTACCGATTAGTCACGCCAAGTGTTATCATCGCTCAGAGAATACGAGTGAGGAAGGAGAAGGGAGGAGGAAGTAGGAGGAATGGGTGGGGGGGGGAGAGACAACGGTGGCGAGAGGGAACGAGGTTGTTTATTTGTTCGCGAAAAGTTCTGTTGAAAATATCTCGTAAATTGTCGAAAAGATTGGCGGGGGAAACACACACACACACGTATAAGTAATACAGAGAAATGACAAATTATGATATAGTAATTTGACGCGTTGACAAAAACATATTATGGTTACGATGATATTATAATATTTGAAATCCAATTGTAACACATGTTAAATTATATCTAACTCTGTTCTAACATGCATAATACGATTTGTGAATTTGAATTACGTGTAAATATAAATCTTCTTGAAAAAATGTACAAAAATATTTTTTAAAAATAAAATAAAATAAAAAAGAAATAAAAGCAGAGAAGAAAAAAAAATGATTTGTTTCTCAGGTCTCTCGCTCTCTCTCTCTCTCTCTCTCTCTCTCTCTCTCTCTCTCTATCTCTATCTCTATCTCTATCTCTATTTCTAATTTCATTTTTTTTTCTTTTTCTTTTTTTTTTTTTTTATATTCGAGAAGCGTCAGAATTTTCTATTTCGTTCTCTCTCTCTCTTTCTCTCATTCAATCTCTTGCTGACCAAGTATTCTATTTATATGCCACGGAAAGGTTCCGTTTTACGTAACATGAATGCGTCCATTCGAAGGTTAATATGCAGGCGTGTTACGTGTTCGGAATAATCAAAAGATGAAGAACAAAATTTAGTGTCCGAAATACAAAGATTCTTATCTATCGCTGTTATGTCTCTCTCTCTCTCTCTCTCTCTCTCTCTCTCTCTCTCTCTCTCTCTCTCTCTCTCTCTGTGTGTGTGTGTGTGTGTGTGTGTGTGTGTGTGTGTGTGTGTGTGTGTGTGTGTGTGTGTGTGTGTGTGTGTGTGTGTGTGTGTGAGAGATTTTTGTACATGAGAAATGTATCGGGGAAAGAGACGGATGATATTTGAAAAATGTGCACTTTTTTAATTGAATCCGATTGAACGTGATATACAATATTTATGTAGATAAAAAAAAAAAAAAAAGCCCCTGAAAGATAAATTGGAAATCAAATTGAACTTTGAATTGGCTTATATTCTCTTTGTTTCTTTATTTATTGACTTATTCTTTGTATTCTACTATTTTTATATATTTTTTGTTTTGTTTTGTAATTCGTCGTTTCACTACGTTGTGATCAACAGGAAGAAAAAACATTTTGGAAAACGAAAGCAAAAAGAAACAGAAAAAGTATTTTGAAAGTTACAATAAAACTTCTTATTTATTAATATCATTTATTTTTTCTTTTTTTACTGAAAGCAAAAAAAGAATAATTTTGAAAGTTAAAATAAAATTTCGTATTATTGAAAATATCATTTATTACTCTTTTTCTTTTCTTATTCTTCGTATTATAATAATTTTTTTTATAATAATATACATTATTATAAAATAATATATTATATTATAATATAATTTATATTAATCATTTATATTATCTTTTTTATATTTATATTACATTTATTTATATTAATTTATTTATATTTATTAATTAATTTTTTAAAATATTTATTATATAATAAATATTATATTACAAAAATAATACACAATATATAATATATAATAGAATATATAATAGTAGTTTTATTTTTCGTTTAAAATTTATCACTTCATTATTTTACTGCGATCTAATCTCAGAGAGAAGGGATTAGAATGATTAAAAATAGTAATTAACCGATGATACTTTCCCAAACTATCCAACTACTCACCCACCCACCCACTCATCTACCTATCTCTCTACCTATCTACCTACCCACCTTACTCCAAATAAATGTGATGACATTACGAAACGGGCTTACTTCACGATCGTTTTATTATACACAATAGACTCGTTATTAACCTATCAACCATCGTCATAGTTGTCCTATCCATACCATAGTAGTGGTGATTTCAATGCACGAACATTTCTTGCAACGTAGCATCATCATCGTCATCATCATCATCATCATCATCATCATCATCATCATGATCATCATTCTCTTGCAACTACGAGGACAGTCAACAAATTCAGATGTGATCTGACCGAATTGACGACAAGATGCTTCTCATCTTAACTGCATCTGACGAAATTTCTAGCTTGCAGTTTGTGGAGAAATACACGAGAGTAAAACGTATTCATAAACGTAATACACTATTATCAACGCATATCATAGTGAAATACTTCAATTAAACACATTTCATAGAATTCATCTCATCTTCTTCGTTTTAACGGTGGTATTTTAGATATTCTGAAAATTTGTAAACCTACTGAAAGAAAAATTCGAGTATAAAATAAAGTTTTTATGTTTTTAATTTATCGCATTTATATAAATTACCAAATATTACTGTGTTATATTATTCTTGATTATTTTATCTAAATTTGATATAAATATAATTATTTATATAACGTATTAATCAAACATTTAATAATTACATAATAATTTTATATAATATAATTTTATATAATTACTTTTTTTCTTGATATACGTACTTATAATAAAAATGAAATAATATATTTTAACATAAAAATAAAAAAAAATAAAAAAAAAAACAAAACAAAAGCAAGATATTCTCATAAACTCATAGGCACACACACGATGTTTTAAGCAAATAAAATCAAATTGACGATTAATTTTTTATTCGATTATAAATAACACGTGACATAATAAGAATACTAAAAGTGGAAATTAATGGAATTATTTTCACGCGAACGATTCGCATCTTTAAATATTCATCATTTTTAAAGTCCAACTGAAATGATTTTTTTTTGTCTTTATTCTTCGATATTTCAAATCGTATGAATAATTACAGATAAGATCGACAAAATATCTTTCAATGAATTTTGTTACCACACTACTGCTACTATTATTATTATTATTACCAACGCATATTGAGTTTATCACCTACGTGGATGAATCATATATCCATACAACGTATTTTTCAAGGAATTAAGAAACGTTTCTTTATTCCAGACTTTATTACCTTCTTTCTGATATTTTTATATTACTTGGTTAAAACTCGGAACAATCGTACTTTAGTTACTTTACTTTGATAAATAAAATGATTTATATTATTTGCTACATATGTTACTTCGTAAGAAATTCATCATATGTGAAAAATCGTCAAGCGTATTGTTCGATTCTAATGCAAAATTATTTCATCTCTAACGAAATCAAACTTAGGTTTGATTATTTTTGTTCTTTCTTTATTTTTATCTATCAAGAGCAAAGATTATTATTATTATTATTATTATTATTATTATTATTATTATTATTATTATTATCATTTAGAGTAGCCTCAATTTGAAAATGAAATTTAAATCATCGTAACACGAGCCGGAGGACGACACGATTCGCGAAATAACGAAGTACAGGGACTGGAATGTTCGATTTCCCTTCATCGGTGTTTCACTTCCGGATGGAAATGGAAGCGAGGTCGATCGAACTCGCTTCGAAAGGGTCCGGAACCTGTCCGGAACCGAGGACGCTTAGAGTGAGAGTGAGAGAGTGAGAGAGTGAGAGTGTATGTATGTGTATGTGTATGTGAGAGAAAAACCTCCACCTTGAAACCTTGGCCAGACTCTACACAAACATGTGCACGCCGATATTTCTCTACCAAGTTAACACACACATACATCTACGATGCACATGACATGCAGGTGCACACATATACAACTTAAGCATAGATAAATTCGTACGCATACAAACGTATCGGTTAAAATTGTATCCATTTTCGATTGATAAACGATGGATTATAGCTCTCATTCTGCTCAATAAAATTGTCCACGAGAGTTTGCGTAGGTATCTCTCTCTTTCTCTCTCTCTCTCTCTCTCTCTCTCTCTCTCTCTCTCTCTCTCTCTCTCTCTCTCTCTCTCTGTGTGTGTGTGTGTGTGTGTGTGTGTGTGTGTGTGTGTGTGTGTGTGTGTGTGTGTGTGTGTGTGTGTGTGTGATTTTAATCAGCTTGGTTTCATTAACCATTTATGAACGCTTATTCTGTTTTCTATCTTTGAAAATTCATTATCGATCGAGAATTCGAAGTTGCATTCGAGAGGATTGGTGAAAGAAATGAAAAAAAAATTATTAGATTTTCTTTGATATTATTTTTGTTTTATAGAATATTTTTTTTATTTTTAGTTTCTTCTTCATCTTCGCGATAAGTAATAGAACACAATAGGTAGAAATTTTTTAACACGAGATAAACCTTAAATATAACACACATCAAATATATATATAAAATGAATTCTAAGCGAGAATTATAAATAATTTTTGCTGACATGATACACTGTCACGAATTGTTTAAAATAATGTTACAAAGATAAATGAAAATGGATATAATTATATCTGTTACAGTATTATCATATTATTATTTTAATATATATATATCCATATGTGTTTTTTATGTACATTAAAAAAAAGAAGTGAAATAACCTCTTGATCAATAAGTCAATTAAAGAGAATCGCTATTAAATATTAATAACAAAAAAAAGGTAAATAATAAAAGCAATGAGATGACGTTAGATGAATGCGCATGTCGGATGTCACGTACGACGTGATATACAAGAAGTTTTCGAAACAAAAAGAAAAAGATAAGAAAGTTAACAAGCTAGTAAAAAAAACGCATTGAGATAATATTCCACGATAACGTCAGATTACATATATATAAATAATTAACTGTCGATAAAAGGGGACAGCGAAAAAAAACTAAGGTTTTCTTGAAAAATCATTTTTGCCAAGAAGTCGGGGTAATAGTGATGGTGGTGATGGTGTTAGTAATGGTGGAATGGGAATAAGGGAACGAAGGGTGTTCGCAGAGTGGTGATTGCAGAAATGAGAATGGGATATTAATCCTTTCTTTGCAGTAACCCAAAGACTCTACTCCTTTCACCTCCACCTCCATCACTATCAACCCATAGGAATCATCAATCCTTATCCTTTCTTTGATATATTTTTCTCCCTCCTTCTCTTTCTCCCTCTATTCTTCTCTAGAAATTCTTTTCTCACTTCATTTTCCCTTTCTCGCCCTTCTTTTCATTCTAATCCATTTATCAAGTCATATCTCTCACCCCCATTGACTTTAACGTTGAATTTGTCGACAATTAAATTTTAATCGACGCATCACGAATTTAAAGGAAAGAAAGCAAAAAAAAAAAATAAATTGAAAGAACTTTGATTTAATTCGCCTTTTGGTTATATAATAACTTTCATATAAACGTATACATGCGCGTGCACGTGTGCGTACAAAATTTAAATAATAACTCTCATTACGAGACAAGAAATATTTGTATACGAATATCACATTGTATTTACCTACACCTCTCTCTTTATATTATATATTTTATCAATTTTCAACCAACCGAACGACCAACAACCGTGTGTACAATTTGAACCACAAAAATTCGTGCATTTAGAGATTACGAAAGATAAATAAAATGGAAATATGTCGAAATACGATGATGATGAGAGGAAGGGAGGGGGAAAGAGAAAAGAGACAAAAAAAAATATAATAAAAAAAGAAAAAATACATGAGTTCTATTCCACTATGCAGCGTTCACTGACAGAATGGCTAACAGTGCACGAGTGCGACAAAGACAGATACACACATGCATACACACATGCACATATATATATATAAATACACAGAGATAGATGCAATACAGGGGGTACGCTCGATGCGGTCTCTAATTGGAGGCTGTTAACGCATAATTAACGTAGCGTTGTTATCCTCCTATTTCGGGCCAGGGTATTGTGCTCTCCCCATTTCTCTCCGTCCCTCACCCTCCCTCTCCCTCCCAGTCTCTTTCTCTATTTCCCTCGGATCCCCAATCAGCGAGCAAACCATCGATATAACTTGGCCAAGCCGAAAATTACGGGAAACCAGTCAGCTTGGAACTCAGCAATGCTCTCTCTCCCTCTCCCTCTCCCTCACTCTCTCTCTCTCTCTCTCTCATAGATTTTCATTGCTTAGCCGTCTTTATCTATCTATCTATCTATCTATCTATTCATCTATAAATTCATCCTTGTCCTATATACCTTCATCTCTCTTTCTCTAGTATTCACACTCTCCTCGTGTCCAACAGGTTCTCTCCTAAGAACACGTATCTTTTTAACGGGGGAAAACACGATTAATGAATACACTCAATGATACCGATTAAAATTATTCCCATTAATTTTTTTTATTAACAAGAAATATAGTAACATTATATACATATCCAAATATACATATATATATATATATAAAATATCTATTTGTAAGGTATGAAATATCAGAACGATTTAAAGAACTTTAAAACGTAAAATTAGAGACGATACGATATAGAATGATTAAAAGTTTCGTCGTTAGAAGAAAATTGTTAGCGCGTTTGTAATCGCGAGACCCACGCGAAAAGTTCGCGGGACGTTGTTCGTTCCTTGGCGAGAGGCATTTAAAATTAAATTTACCACAATGTGGCACAAATGGCAAGGTGCCACCACAACCAACACAATCACCAACACCACCATCACCAGCAATAGGATCATCATCACGCACAACTCACACTACCCCTGCTTATCGATCTAAACAAAATTTCGTAGCATGAGTGGGTTGCTTTCTTAATTGTTTGTTTATTTTATTACTTTTCTTTTAATTGCTTTTTTTCGAATAATTCTTGATTCATATTTGACAACATCGTAAAAATTACATTTAAATTAATTTAAATTTAAAATTAATGTGCTGCGAAATAACTGATAAACTCATATTTTTTTGTTATATATTTTGACTTACATATTCTATACATAACATATACATAATATTCTTATAAGTCAAAATACACCAAAAAAAATATTATATTTGACTTACAATACCACTTTCATAATTATGAATACATACGTCGATATAAATGTTGTATAATATACTTATTATAATTAACCAAATATTTTACGATAAATGTTTCAAATATTTTCGAGAGAATAACTGTATAATACTTTTTTAAATTTAAAGCATCAAAATATCCATTGACGTTATTGTGTTGGATGCACAAACAATGACGAGATAAAAGTAAAGATATCAAAGCAAATATAAAGAAAGAGAGAGAGAAAAGTGAGAAGGGGGGAAAAAGTAAGAAGAAGTGGGGGGTGGGATAGGATAGGAGGTAATGTTGATATCGTTTACAAACTTGCTGAAAACTGATACCGAAAGCAAGGCCTAGCTTGACGCGCGTTCTCGTTTTAATTACCATTTTTCTTCCTCTCCGATTTCTTTACCGGTTCCCTAACTCTCTCCCCACCCTTCTCCTTCTCATCGCCCTCCCCCAGGTCCCCCTTTTTTTTCCACCGTGGGAATTAAGAATATCGCTTTCCGGCTCGAGAAAACTGACTGAGAAAATCATCCGATGCAATTCAACATTCATTAGAAGTCTAACAACGTAAAAATTAAAAAGACATCACAACATTTTACGTGTATTATTTGCGTATACATACGCGAGAGAAAATGAGAGAGAATGAGAGAGAAAGAGAGAGAGAGAGAGAGAGAGAGAGAAAAGTGTATACGTTGTTGATCGTAAATGGTGAATCCTGAGTGTGTTTGTTTTCAAGTAGAGAAAGCATCGTTTGATAATTTTAATCTAAGAAAGTGAATACATATTTGGTGTATGTGTATTTACACAAAGAAAGAGAAGAAAGTAAAAAAAAAAGAGAGAGAGGGAGGGAGAAAATACGATAATGATATGTTTGCATTGCAAACCTTGAAGTGGTATTTAAACAAGGCACATTTAATTCCCCTCCCCCTCCTCTCTTACCCCATCACTCAAATAAATATGCCGACGAGCGTTGATAATTGATGATAAAAAAAAAAAGAAAAAAGAAAAAAGAAAAATAAATCCGATCAAACATCTTATTATTTTATATATTTTTATAATGTTAATAATATTATAATAATTAAAAATATTATAAATTATAATATACATATGTAATAATATCTATATATAATAATACATATAAATTATTACTTATATTAACATTATTATTTTTAATTTTTAATTAACATTATTAATATTTAATATTAATTAAGAATAATACATATAACAATTACCATTATTAATACATGTAAGAATACAATAAAATATATGTAAAAATAAAAATACAAATGTATATAAATTAAATATTAATGTAATTTTATAATAATTAATGTAATAAATAATAATTAAATATAAATGTAATATTTATCTATTTATATCTATATATAGATATTATCAATGTAGATTAACACTATCAGGAAGTAGAAAATAAATCCATAAAGTCGAATGATAATTTTTTTTGTTCAAAAGTTTCTGGAATAATCTTGAAATGATCATTACTATATCGAGTTATAACATGATAAGGATTGAGAGCCACTGTTGGACACCGGTGCAGCCCAGAAGAGCTCAAGGTGAACGAGCTTCA
Source organism: Polistes dominula (assembly GCF_049000335.1). NCBI lineage: Eukaryota > Metazoa > Arthropoda > Insecta > Hymenoptera > Vespidae > Polistes > Polistes dominula. Next base: position 5,928,950 of record NW_028301150.1, read on the forward strand.
AAGTGGTAAGAAATGGCGAGAGAGATGCGAGAACGAGGGGCGACTTGCTGCTAGTGCTATAAAAATATTCTTATGTATGTACACGTATGTATGTACAAGTATGTATGTATGTACGTATGTTAAATAACAATTCTAACCGAGATATAATACTTTTCGACGTTATGATTCGCTTTTCTTCCTACCTGCATGCTTGCTTGCTTGCTTGCTTGCTTGCTTGTTTGCTTGCATACTTTCTTTTTTTATGAAAATTTCTTTTGATTTTTTCTTTTTTTTTTTTTTTAAGAGAGAAAGGAAAGGGGTGTGGGTGGGAAGAGGGGTTTGTATGCTTTGTTTCTTTTTTTTCATTCTTTCTTTCTCTCTTTTTATTGTGAATGCACATTGTATGTAAGTAACTACGTTCCTCGAAGTCGTAATTTAAAGTTTTAAAACGAACGGCTCGCGAATGTTTCGCGAGCCATCTCTCTCTCTCTCTCTCTCTCTCTCTCTCTCTCTCTTTCTCTCGCGGGTCAAGGGTCACGAATCGCCGGTAATTCAACCGGCGCCATCGAACGTTTTTCGATAGCCACGCGCGTATTTCTTTCTCTTTCTCTGTCTCTGTTTGCTTGCAAGAAGAAGAAGAAGAAGAAGAAGACCAAGTGAGAAACGAAAGGACAGCCAAAATCTTGATAAGAAATAAGAAGAAATTCAAGAAAGAATATACTTATATATACTACTTGCATTTTTTTTCTTTTTGTAATAAACTTTCCAAACTTTTTTTGGCTTTTCTTTTATAAACATATATAAATTACACAAGCAAACAAAAATCTACAAAATTATAAGATTTATATATATTAATGTGTGTTTTTTGAATTACAAACAAATAAGCACACAAACACGTGGTCGTATTTACGCATAAACGAGTTTAATTTCAAATGCATGCTTCAGTATATATAAATTATTAAATTAAATAATAACAACATTAACATTTATTTACGTCGATTATTTACGTCGATGTTTTCCAAAATATATTACTTGTCAAATACACAATTATCATCAATTATCTTTAAAAAAGGAAACAAAGAGAAAGAGAGAGAGCGATTAAGTGAGTTGAAGGAAATAAAAAAAAAAGTTGTAAAAAAATGAAAAAAAATAAAAGTAAAAATAAAAAAAGATTGACAAACTGCAGTGCTCGTTATCGAATGGCACCGTCGTCGTCGTCGTCGTTGTCGTCGTCGTCTCCGTGATGTTTTGCAAACATCTTTTATCCGATACGATAGCGGGGAGAAAAGAAGGATAGTAAAAGAAAGCTGAAAATTCAACACACACACACACACACACATATAATATATATATATATATATATATATATATATATATATATACTCACACATGCATACGCACACATCATAAATAACACAAACATAAATTTGCTCGCAATCATGCACGCGTGCGCGTGCGTGCGCATGCAGCAAATGACAAATGACGCAGAGTCACGACGTCACTAAGAAAGTTAGGGGGTGGGGGGAGCGTAGGGTTTGGGGGAGTATTCACACGGAAAAATTATATCAGGAAAGAGGGGTGAGAAGAAGTAAAAAGGGGTGTAGGTAGAAATAAGTGAAGTTCGGGTTTAGATCGGGGATGGGAAGAAAGGTTTGTACTGGCCAAAATGGGGAGAGGGATGAGTGTTTTTGGGTAGGAAAATCCAAGAGGAATTTGCCTGCTGTAAGTGTAACACAAAAGAGGCGGCGGAATGAGCCTGCCAAGGACGAATAAATCTCACAAAGTTAGATGCTGCTACTGCTATCGCTTCTGCTGCTGAGGAAGAAAAAGATCGGCTAGTACGGAATCCTACGAACGATTCATATTTCTTATCTATACGATGGGGATAGGGATGAGAATGGATATAGGGATGAGGATGGGAATGAAAATGGGGTTGGTGTTTGGTTGTATTGTTCACTTCCTCGCACGAGAAAATCTATTCTTACGTGTTTCTCTCTATGGGCGTTTTCTTTTCGCTTAAACTCTCCACCATCTTCTCTTTTTCTTCTTTTTCTTTTTCTTCTTCTACACGAGTAGGGCAACTGATTGAATTTATTTCTGGACCGGGGGGGGTTATACGATACTGCGTTAGCAAGATTCCTCCAATGAACTCTGTAGTGCATGCATTTAAAATATATATATATGTATATATGTGTGTGTGGCAGGTATTATACGGGAGCAAAAGTATCAGGTAATATCGCAATCTTATCTAAAGTCGTGATAACGTTCGAGAGCTTGAAAAACGAGAGGAGATCTTTGTGAAGAAAAGAGAAGAAGAAGAAGAAAATCCTTAAACGAATAAGAAAAAGAATAAATGGTTTGGAGTTGTTGGAAAAAGGGATGAGAAACGTCAAAGAGTTAACGGCAGTTCGAATCGTCGAAAAATTTCTCTCTCTCTCTCTTTCTCACACATTCTTTCTTCTAATGTAAGACGAAAAGCAGCACCGGTTGCACGACCATTTGCATCTACAGGTTGCAGATTTCGGTAGAACCCAGCCGGTATAGTTTCTGGAACGTTTCCAACTACCATGGAAGGGGCTTCTCTCTTCGCGGTTACTACAACTGACGCGTAGAAACGAATTAGAATTATTAGATTCGTTATTCCCCTATTATTATTTCTCTCACTCTTTATCTTTATCTTTTTTTTATGTGTATCATCGATATTTTCTTTTCCATATATTTCGAACTATATTATAGTTATTACTCTCATAAAATAACATACATATATTCTTCTATCGTCGATCTTTTCACATTTTTATGAATTTCATAATAAAATTTCTCACGAATGTGCATATATCAAATTTCGGCAATGATGAAAATTAGAAATCGTATATTACATTTAAAGGTACAATTGTATTTAAAAAAAAAAACGGAAAATAAGTAATGTATGTTTTAGAGAAGTGTTACATACTCTATTTCCTAGTCTTTAATATTAATTTATATTGATATAATAATTATAAATAATATATTTTATAATATTAATGAATTTCTTAATATTAATTTTATCGAAGAACTTTAATTTTCAATTATGTTTACCATTCATGTCTCTATTTAAAATTTTATCCGAAATTTTGTCTACCAAACCCAAATAAAATCCTTTTATTTTATATTTAATTTTTTATATTTATATCCATTAATATATTATTATATTATGTAAATACAATTAATTTTTTTTTGTTTTTTTTTTGAACATTTATGCAATAAATTCATGCTAGTATATTTGGAAATATAATCACATCGATAGTTATATTATAAAAAAAAAACCTCCAAAAAAAGATATAAGGATTAATTATAATAAACATAGAAAATCAATCTAAATAGAAAATGAAATTCCGATCGATCTAAGCTAGTTTTTATTTAGGATTAAATTATGATCATCACATCAATCAAAAAGATCTCTCTCATCTCTTTATCTCTATCTCTATCGGCACTATCACTCTATCATTCCTATATTCTACTCCCATATTCTCTTAATATTCATATCAATACAAATTTCTATATATATAGAAATATATCAATACTACTACTACTAC